>NC_139557.1:53484347-54684347 GCF_965112155.1 Podarcis liolepis | reverse complement strand
ATTGGAATCCAGCAGATCTTAACTTCTTGGGCCAAAAATGCAGCAAAACACCATATGTTTCCTCAAAAATATGCCTTCAAAAAGGCACGTCCTAAAAAAGAATGTCATAACACCACACAATTTTTCACAACAGCACATTGTATGCATTTTTAATCTAGCTAATACAGAAGTCCATTATTAATCACTGAACATGATTAATAAGAAACAAAGTCTTCCTGCCTCTGCTACCCATGGATAGAGTGACAAGACTTCTCCCCAAGCCACGTCCGTATCTTCATTCTGTGAGAATATTCCTCTTTCAGATAGATCATGTCCAGCAGTTTCTCTGATACAGGTGCATATACCAGAATCTGCAGCATGAATACGGGGCCACATACAGTGAACTGAGCCTATAACTGACGAGACCCACAAATGTCCTCTCTACTGCTGAGATCTCTCCTTGGCCCTCGCCCACTGATTCACTTTCCAATGTTACTTTCATACTCCGTCTGGTGACTAAAGGAATCAGCACATTCTCCCTCAAAGTTCCAAGTCTGCTTTTTCTTTGGGGCCGCATCCTTTTGGAAATCTTATTCTGAAGAAGCGAGTTAGCGCCCCTCTCCAAGGCACTCTGGAACATTCTTTCTTATTTTATTTTGACAATTTAATTGTGGTTGTAAGCAGTGTAGAGCAAGCTCAAAAATGCAAGGGAGATGAAATTCAGAAATGGCATAAAATACCTACTGGATTTTTAAAAAGTCTACATTAGGCTCTGGAGTTCAACAGAGAGGAGGAAGCCTGTTTGATCTCAGATGGAATAGAGTGCCACAAGATTGGGGCCATAATATGGCTGCTGGTGGATGCGAGGTACCATCCAAACCAAGGGGAAGCCACAAACAATAGCTCCCCTGGAGACCTCAGGGATATAAATAATCAAGTGGCCCTTAAGGGATCCTTGACTCAAGTTAATGGCCTTGTAAATTAGTATAAGAATAATGAACCTGGAAGTATATGGGCAGTCAGTGTAAACTTTTATGCACCTTTGTATCATCACTAATTTTTAAAAAAACTTTAATTAGAGGACTAAAAAGCATTTCTTTATATACATATTTTAAAAACCAACTATTACCCAAATACCACTTATATGAAAGAGTGTTAAAACCGTAGAATGCTATTTTTAAAAACACATAAACATATAATTAAAAACACTTTCTGGTCACTGCCAGCACCTTGCTAAATTGGTGGTGACAGGAAAGTTTCTCCCGCGTAACAACAACAAAAAAAGGCATCATAGTGCTAATGATGCTATAGCATTCCTTTAAGTGATATTTCACAAATATTTTACTATTAAAAATTACGGCAGGAAAATGTCGTAGTGCTAATTAAAAGATAGATTAAATAATAGAGTGATAAAATGCCATTCATTCCAGAGAATATATTGAAGGTCACCTTTGAGCACAGCCCTTAAGAAACCACTAATTTACTATAAAACAGGAAAATTGTCAATTAAGGCACCTATCTTAATCTCAATGTGTTTGTAGCAGTCAATAACTTCTAAAGCCTCACATATTCTTCTTGCCTATAACTTATCCTCCATGCCCTCACACTTGTAAATTACATTTTTACTTGACTTTGATATTGTGCTTTGAGGGCCTTTTTGGCTAAAAGGTAGCATAGAAATAAGTTCTAACAATAACTCCCGCTTCATCTTTCAAGGCCAGTCCTCTTCTTCAATATAGATAGAACAACTCATATTGATGTTACCATGGGCAGAATTGTTAAGCGGTATAAAATGAGAAACCAGTTGCCCAAGACATGTCGGTGACTGAAGCAAGTTCGTATGGTGCTGCTCTGCCTGCTAAGGTCAATGCTTTAAAAGGTCTTGTTATGCCCATTCAGACACCATTTCTAATCTTTCAACCCATTTGATTCCTGAGTTGAACTAGGGGTACATTTTATTTACAATATCTCCAGGGGAAATAAGAAGAGCAGGAAGCTAACTTAACTTCAGCCTTGGTTGAATCAAACCCTGCCCATACCAAGGAGCCTGGAAGGCATAGCTCCAAGGCTGGGGACCCACCTTATGATGAGAAGGGAGGCCTTTGTGCCACACAGCTCTGGGCAGGTGTGGCAGGTGAGCCTTCAGAATACCTGAGTCAGACTAAGAGCCCCAAACCCAGAAGTTAGGCTCCAGAAATGGCCTTCACCTTCATAGGTGAAGTTACCTCATCTAACCTTAACCTTTCCTGGACCTCCCTGCCAACAGTGTGACCAACATAGACATGCAAATTAAGCTATTTAGCAACAATGACCACCAGAAACTAACACCCCCTACAGAGTAGGTGAAAAAACCTGTTTGAGCAAGGTCCAGGCAGGCAAAACAAATCTTACTCAACCCCAAAGCATCTGACAATAGTGTAATAGAACAGACACCAAGCTGGGTAGCTGTGAGAAAACGGGCAAAGAACCCCTTAGGGGTGTGACCAATGCATTTAAAGCCTTCAGCCCGTGCTTTTTTTCTTTTTTAAGTAATGTTTTTATTTATTTTCATGCTACAGAAGATAAATTTTGAGAAAACAATTGTTACAACAGTAAACAACAAGTAACTTGTCCTATTAAAATTACAGACTTTTATCATGCCAAGTACTGAAGTTTCATTTGATTACTCCAAGAGATCACACCACATTTTCCCGTGAGTGCTGGGGGGGGGATTCCTGCCATAGTCTGAGCAATTTATGTATTCAATAAACATTTGCCACATGTTATAAAAGGAATATGGATTGTGTTTGCCCTTTGCTGCTCTCACCTGTCATGTTAGTTTCTCAGCCAATGCTATTGACCATACTCTGTTGTACCAAGAATCAATGTTCAGCCCATCACAGAAAAAGAAGTGCCGGAACTCAACATGAACTCCTTCCTTGTTCTCTTATAATGGCAATGGCACCCACCTGGGAGGTGCTGGAATTGAGTTCCAGTGAGTTCTGGCTGAAAAGAAGTTCTGCCTTCAATGTGCATGAGCAGGAATCTAGCGTCTCTCCCCCGCCCCTTCCCCAGGCCAGATGCAACAATGCTGAAAGACACAGCATTGTGTGGATGGTAGGAGCAGACTTCTTCCTGGTTCTCCCTTAAGCAGGTTGCTTACTTACTTTTCCCAACCGCATGGCCAAGTCAGTCTTGACTGCCTTTATTTTCTGTTACAGCTGAACCTGCAGCTTCTTGTTCCTTCTCTTCCAGCCTTCACTTTGTGTGTGATGTTTTTCTCCTTAAACTTTTTATAGCATCATTTCGGCATACTAATAGCATACACTATATTACTGGAAAATGTACTATTCAAGTACTGGTCCTTATGTAGCTAAAATAGCACTTTCTGTGCACAGGAAGTGGGGGCATAGGCAGAGAACCCCAAGTTTGAGAAATTATCAAAAACTATTTAGAGGGAAATACTAAAGGGATAAGTCCCCAAGTAGCCCAGTTAAGGCTGGGTGTGCTCACTGGGCATGGAAAGTTGGAAAACCCAGGGGGAAGGATGGCTGATGACATGGCTGCCTGGATCCCTGAACAGAAGTACTCCACACCACAGCATTCGATGACAGGCACCACTTGTATATTTGCACAATACCAGACGCTCCAAGTATCCCTATTTTCCAGGGACATCCCTGACTTAGAAGCCATCCTGGTTTCTGATTAGAGCCTGGAATGTCCCACTTTTCCTTAAGATGTCCCTATTTTCATTGGAGAAATGTTGGAGGGTATGGAGTTATCCGGCTCCCGAGCCATCTAAAGGCAATCCTGTACAGTGGCACCTCGGGTTAAGTACTTAATTCGTTCCGGAGGTCCGTTCTTAACCTGAAGCACCACTTTAGCTAATGGGGCCTCATGCTGCCGCCGCGCAGCTGAAGCACGATTTCTGTTCTCATCCTGAAGCAAAGTTCTTAACCTGAAGCACTATTTCTGGGTTAGCGGAGTCCGTAACCTGAAGCGTATGTAACCTGAAGCGTATGTAACCCGAGGTACCACTGTATAGGGAAGTTTTTTTAATGTTTTCTTATGTTTTTATATATGTTGGAAGCTGCCCAGAGTGGCTGGGGCAACCCAGTAAGATGTGTGGGGTATAAATAGTAAAATTATCATTATGGAATGGGACATCCCTATTTTCATCGGAGAAATGTTGGAGGGTAGGCAGCACCCTGGCAGTATTGCAGCAGCTTCTGGGCCTCATTACTTATTGTATACTTTGCTGAATGATACATACAAAGTTTTTTCCTGCTTATTATGCCAAGACCTCTATTTTTGTTGTTGCTTGAAATACAGTACTGAAATTAATCTATTTTTCTTGACTAGAGTACTACTAACTAACAAATAAAAACACAATTCTTCAAACATTACTCAACTTATATTAGGAACATTCTTAAATGAAACTTTGAATCCTGTCATTAACTGTCAAGGGGAAGGGAACTGGAATGGGGCTTCCCTACCTTCATCGGAGAAATTTTGGAGGATATGCAATACACTATAAATCAAACACCATCCTGTGAACAGGCACATGCCCATGAGGTGTCTTCGTGCACCACACAGAAGACAGGAAATGTAGTCGGTACAGAAGATAAATGGTGCCAAAGAGCAAGGAGAAATGACGAAAAACAGTTTCTAGGTAACAGTTGGCAACGAGAGGTAACAATAATGCTTCCACTCGATTAGACATGAGACCTGTGAGTTCATCTCAGGACCCTTATTGTGTCTGTGGTATTCATACTATGCTGTGGTTTGGTTTCTGTTTTTTTCTTCTTATTTAAATGCACTATTGTTCAAGTCTTCCATGATCAAGACTGAGTGGGCAGATACAAGGTTGGAATGTCAATTTGAACAAAGTGACTGCAGACCTTGTCACTGTGCTCAGTGTGTATTATATTTGGAAAGTGCCTTAACAAACACTTTACCTTTTCCAGCAGAAGTATGTGTATAGCATTCCGGTTAAAATGCTGTCAGGTCTATGAAAATAGATGGTTCTCTGTGCCTGTTTCCTCCCTAATGCATTTGTACCTCTCAGGAAGTACCCAGGCGGTGCAACCTTGGGGTTTTATGTAACTTTTTCATACCGCTTTGCAATTTTCAAACCACGGCAGCTGAGTGACTTGTTATTATCCCACAGGCTGTCTGCTCTTGCTCCCCAATCTGAGCAAGTTTTATGTAACAAGGTAGCAAAATTAGAAATATGATTAGAAAATGTGGCTACATTATCTCAGAGGCACATTTATTGCTTCAGCTTTTCTGGTCCCCGGGGAGGGGACCGTGATTACTATCTATTACTAGCGAAGTTACATTTGGGAATAACGGTGGTATGAATAGGTTAGCTCACCTTGTTATAGCAGAGGCTTCAGTACAAAAAGCATGTGTCAGATTTCCTTCATGCTACTGTTGAGCTGGCTGTAAGGCAGTGGTGGCAGCAAGCAGCCTGGGAGGTTGCTGAAAATAAAAGGCATCAATGGGATGATGGGGAAAGGCACTTTTCTAGGGAAATACGTTTATTGTAGGTTATGTTTATCGCAAACCAGCTTTTGTAAGCTGTATTTTTGTTTGTGGGCCAACTTAAGACCAGCCTCACACTCAGCAGAATGTGACTAAAGTGGGAGAATAGACTAATAGACCATATCACTTTAGACTGAAAAAAGTGGGTCACATGGTTGAAGGCTCATCTGTGTGGGAAAACTCTCTGGGAAATGAACATGATTGGGGAGAGGCTGATCTACAATCATTCTCTCTGGGGTATTAAAAAAAAAATCTTTCCCACATAGTGAAACATTCAGAAATATAATTTTTCATCTGCAGCATAAAGTGGTACAGTCCATTCCACCATTTTAGGCCTCTTAGAACCCACCCACCTCCACCTCCGCCGCATGTGTAGACTAGGACTTTAGTTGCTGACCATTGTCATGCAGAGACAAGTATGTTCACTTATGTTATGTCAATTCAGTTTGCAAAAATAAAACAAACATGTGTATGTTAAAAAAAAAAGTTGTATGCAATTTTGCCTTAGGAGAAATTTGCACTAAAATGTGGATGGATTTTCATGATGGCCTTTTCTTTGAATGCAACCTGATGAGGAAACTGAACTTATGACTGGAAAAATGAGGAACCAAGAAATATTGAAATTGACAGTTCCCCCCACCCCATCCCTAATAACTGAAGTTAAACAAAGCTGTCTTCATACCAAAAGCATAATCAGCCAAATAGCTGAGCACACCACAAGTATACACAGACATTCGTGTGCCCTCTCATGTTATCCTGACAGACCACATACTATTATCATGTCACAAAAAGGCTGGAAAACAAAACATGATTTTCACATGCTATACAGAATAAATTGTAAAAGAGGGGGCGTGCCCTGTCTCAAAGTAATGCTGAAGAAGTGAACATACGACTCAGTTGGATCCATAGGAGCAAGTTTTTACACAAATGGCTCTTCCTTTTCGCAGGTATGTATCAACTTGTAGAGTGCAACCAACACCCCATAATTAAGGAACCAGACGTGTTGTAGGTTAAGAGCAAAAAAAATGTCACTGGAGACTTTTAAAAGTTTTCTTAGGCCTAACATTTTAACATAACATAACATAACAACATAACATAACATAACATAACATAACATAACATAACATAACATAACATAACATAACATAACATAACATAACATAACATAACATAACAACATAATTTAATAGTCTGTATTTCTTAATTATCATTTTATTCCCTTATGTTAGCAGTCGTCAACCTTCTATTGCCAATAGGCATATCTGGAATTTTGAGAGAGTGCTGCGATTGTCAGTCTTCTGTGGGGCCATGGATAACATAAAATGGCTGCCACAACTGAAAAGCAGAAAGGACATGCAGGTCTTCAAAATGATGCAGGCATAATCCCATCCCCACCCTAACAATGAGGGGGGGAGCATATTAACCACCACCATCCTTACTCAGAGGCAGAAACTCTTTGCATCTCTCTTTTATTCAGAACAGGAAAAAGATAGTCGTCCAGTCCTGGCATCCAAAAAATATGGCTGTGTTTAAGGGTGTGTGTTCAATATAGGAGAGATTGAGCCAATGCAGACAGGATCTGAGAAGGAAAATCAAATGAGCTCTAATGTATTGTGGATTTTTGAGGGGATACTTTGTGGGCACTGTAGGATGTAATACTGGGCACACTGGTACTCATGAGCAGTATATTGGCAATTCCTGCCTTAGATGGGCAGCAACTTATTACATGCTTTTTTATATCTTTCATCCTCAATAGGAGCACAGACTGGCTGACAACACAGCTTGTACAATATACCATAAATAATAGAGTATATAAAAACAGCCTAATATCAAATCACAAATCTGCAGCAATGTACAATCAACATCATCTGCTCCAGAACCAACACCAACTAAAGCCTGAAGGCTTTAGATAAATAAATATGTTTTTAGTTGATCAGTTTTAGCTGTTGGAGATTGCTCTGCTGCTAGTAGATTGGCTGCTTTGCTTTGTTGATTTTACTAGAGAATTACTGTTGAGTGGGCTTCTCTTGGTTTTGTTGAGCTGTAATATCATTGCTTTAATTTTGTGGCTTTATGTTGCCTAGAGAAATGTTTTTATTAGGAGACTAATAAATGGATGTAATAATAAACAAACAAACAAACAGCACATTCTTAGTTTCAGAATGAAGAAAATAGTGTAGGGTGAAAATACCTGGAAAATGGAATTGCTCTGAGAAAAGATCAGAGTTGGGCTTCTGTCATGAGAACAGTTTTTTTTATATATATTTTATATCTTATGCTTTAATGCAATTCTTTTATAGCGTACAGTCGTACCTTGGAAGTTGAACGGAATCCGTTCTGGAAGTCCGTTCAACTTCCAAAACCTTTGGGAACCAAAGCATGGCTTCTGATTGGATGCAGGAAGCTCCTCCAGCCAATCAGAAGCCGTGAAAGCCCCGTCAGACATTTGGCTTCCAAAAATAGATTGCAAATCGGAACAATCACTTCCAGGTTTGTAGCGTTCGGGAGCCAAAACGTTTGAGAATTAAGCTGTTCGAAAACCAAGGTACAAGTGTATTTAAATTATGGATGTTTATACTTTATTGTCTCTGTTAAGACTTTTTATCATTTGTAAATGGCTTAGAAACCTAATTTGGCATTCAGTGATCCATATATTAATAAATAATAATATGAGCATATTGTTTGGCTTTGGACAACTGTCAGTGATAATATCCCATGTAGGTCAATATCAACTTTGTTTACTTACATGCAAGTCCAACTTTGGTGAATAAGGCTTTTTTCCAGGAAAGTTGCATATAGAATTGTAAATGGATGCTCCAATTCGATTGCCCCAAGGAGAGCATCCCAAGGTCCAAAGAAAGCATCAGAGCTCCCTCTCTGAGGTCCGCCTTCTTTGTTTACTTTATTGAATTTATATCTTACCTTTCCTTCCAGAGGATCTCAGAGCGGCAAACAAGTGATCAAACAACAAAAACATCCTTTCAAAAATCTTAAAAACAATTCCAATACTGTATAGATACAGACTAGCTCCACATTCACACCATACATTTAAAGCAACATAATACTACTTTAAACAGGCATGGAGTCACCCAAGGAATTCTGGAACCTGTAGGATGCTGGGAGTTTTTTAGGAGATGGCTATTCACCTCTAAGAGCTGCAATTTACAGGGTGGTGTAACAATCAATCCCTCTTCACAGGCAACTCTGTAAACTATCAAAGTTGGCCTCTGGGGCGGAGAGATAAAGATCTGGTCGGCCAAACAAAAGATGTTCCACATGCTCTGAGCGGGGAAAGAGTAGAGGTATGTTAAAAAATGACTATCACTCTAAAGCATGCAAAGTGATGGCCTGCTATTTTTATTTAGAAAAAAATAATCCGTAATATTTAATATTTGAAGAATACTTCATAATCATGAGCACTGCCAGCTGTTTATGCATTCCTTTATTACTTATATAGTACAGCACACATCAGCTATGAATCTCAGCTCTGAAAGTTCAATATCTCAGCTCTTCAAAATTGCTTCAGGTTTTTACCCTAGATACAAATGGAGGCTGACAAATCTGATGAAAACTCTGTAAGCCAGACCATTTTAACCTATTAGTAGCTCTGCCTGCTTCAGAGAAAGGGGATCAAAAGCTATCCCGAGGAGGAATGTGCGGAGCTGTGGATGCAGAATCCAGCTAGTCATATTCAGTAACATCAAGAGCTATACATTCCTATTCTCCTCCAAACCAGAGCAAATGAGGAGATGGGATGGCAAAGTCAGTGGATTCCAGCTATGCTGCCTTTGCAGATTTACCTCATTTACCCTTCAGATGAACATCTTTTGTGGAACAAAAGTAATTGTCATTCAAAATTAATGTTCATATTCATAGATTTATTATTTTCCAAGCCCATGTATGAGTTTTAGAAGTGTTTCACAAACAGGTGCTCTGACTGGAAGGGGCAGTGCCATGCAAATCTGGTAATAGATCCAAGCTAGATAGGAAACACAGGTTCTATTTCAGTAATCTTTACCAAAGGTCCCCCCCTTTGCCACCACCAGGGGGCAAGTTCAAAATTGACTGGACTTAACCATCCAGGGTCCTTTACCTTTACCAGGGGGACTTGGAATAGGACCCCTCAAAATCGTAGGCCCATGCCAATTGGGTCCCCTGCCCCTTCCTTCATTGTGGCCTGGGAAGGGTAAAATGTCTGAAGGGGATCTTTTAAAAAAGAAATCATTAGAAGACTGCAGAGTGTTGAGATTCTAGTCAGAGGCTAAAACTCTGCCTGGATTCCATTGTGGTACCATTCTGAATTCTGGTTTGGGCTTGCTGATATTGTGTAGTCCTATTCACAAAATAGGTGGGTGTGAGGGGGCATGTTCTGCTCCCCTCTCCCATTCCATTCCTCTTGCCAGTCCTGTCACCCTCCATGCATGCCGACTAGCTGGGTTCCGCAGAATGGAGCCTTCTATATTCATGACGACTCCCTACAGGATGTAAAAACCTCACAATCACAAGGGAGTGTAGCAGGTTAACCATGGCTGATGTCCAGTACTTTTTTCCTGGGGGGACGCAGGGGTATGCACACCCTTAAACATTTTGTGAGTCTAAGTCTGGCTTCATTGAGGGGCGGTATTTTGATATGAGTATGAAAATGAGAATACCCCAAAACATTTTTTAAGAAAAAAGCACTGCCGATGTCTATCTCTATGGAGTTATGCCAGGACCAGACACCAGGCAGGGGCCTGTCTGAATCTCTTGTGGATTTCTTGTGAATTTTTGGTTGAGATTTTCCTTCTTAGGAAAACATTTGGATAGCTGGAGTGGCTAATAAGAGTTTGTATGCATACCCTTAGCCAGTGGTATCTGGTGTCCATTAGGACTACTGGGGCACAAGGGAGGCTGAGCCAACTAATTCTAGTTTTATCTTCCTCCCTGCTCAATTCTACAACTGAGACAAAGTGGAAGAAGCTGGCAGCAGTGGCATTTTTTGGGTGGGTTGTAAGACATAAGAAGGCAGGCAAAGGAGGGGCTGCCTGGGGGCAGGCAGAAACTAGTGGGGCAATATCCATTTGCCCTAATGACCCAGCTGCCACCACACTTAACACTTACCTGAGTTTTTAATAAGAACTTCTTGTTGTTTTTATTTTTTGTCAAGGGAAGCAACTGCAAGTCTTGTGCTAAGCATCTGGAATATAAATGTAAAAGTAAACAAAAAGATTAAATTGTATTAGCAAAGCTCCAATACCATTAGCTTTTAATTATAGGATCCTGTTTTCTTCAATATAAAACAGAGCCTCTCAGATGGATAAATAGATAGGGTAAGGTGTGTGTGTTCACACACAAAAACACACATACTGAAAGACTGTTCTTGGCTATCAGCAGTGTGTCGGTTAAATACTGCTAATTTGCAACGATCATTAAATAGTGATTTAGTAAGTGAGCATCAGTCATTTTTAACAGGTATCCTAGCATGAGCTCCATCTGGACAAAATCAATATTTACTAAACTGTGGCATCTTACTCCATAGTTAGAGATACTACAGCTGTGTTCCTCTTCAATAATTCATCTTCTAAAATCTGCTCACTCTTCAAGTTTGCTGTGAAAATATCTCAAAATAAAGAAAATTATCTCATAAAATTGCAGGTACTGAGAGTTATAAATAAATAAAAGTGTCCTCAGTATGTGATGTAGATCCTTACACTGGGGGAATGGGGGACGGACAGCAAGCCCTATGAACTCCTTGTGGTGAATCCATCTGTTTTAACTCCACAAAGTGCACCTTTTTATGCCCATCTGTGTGACTTTAATTCAACCTATTCATAGTGTGCTTGGTTGCACGCATGATCTTCTGACTGTGATCTGCCATGAAAGCTCCACCAGGACTTACCTTGTGGTTTTTCTGCCAGAAAATTTCAATCTGCCAGACTCTGATACCACAGTTCTTATGACTGGGTGGAAATATTGTGCTATCTTTATTGTGTCTGAGGAAATGGTTCCATGCCAGCTTTTGGGTCAAAAACATCACTTAGAAAGATACCTATTGTAACTATTGCTATACTGTGTGTGTGTGTGTGTGTGTGTGTGTGTGTGTGGTATTTATAATTATAGCCATAATGCTGGGAAATGGCTTGTAAGAGGAATGGTTGCCTCAATAGCTATTTGGCCAGCCCAAAATTCTTATAAGATGGATGAAGGGCCTGTGCTGGGGAGCCACCATTACTGGTCCTCCTCTCCCAAGGTCCCTGCTCAGGAAAGGGACAGCTGCCAACTCCCAGAGCCCCCTGGCCCTGCAAGGACTCCACTTTCAATCTCTACCTGTTCACCTGCTTTCAAGTGATTGAGTCTTGACCTCTCCCTCTGGACAGTGATTTGGATTGGGCCCAGAAGAGCAGGTCAAGTGGACAGATAGCAGAAACAGCAGGGAGTAGGTTCCTCAAAAGTCTGGAGCTCAGGACTGGGTTCTTCAAAAGTCTAGAGCCAACACTGGATGGATGAGAAAATCATCAATACAATTAACCAATTAAATGATTTCCAAGCCTTCCCCCTCTCAGTAAAGTAGATTTCTTGTTACAGTGAGATTCCCAGATTAGAGACAGGATGTGGATTTCCATGCATATCTCAGTAGGCATCGTTTTCTGAACTCCAAGTGTAATTTGACAGTAGTCTTGCAAAAAGTCTCCTTTTCACTGAGCTCCAAAAGAGGAAGACATCTTTGTAGGTGTTCATATCAGGAGGACCGAAACAAAAGGGTGTGCTAGTGTGCTTATTCCCCACTTTCTTTGTCATTGTGTAAGGGACAAGCACTTGACGAGGGCTTCTGTCAACATGTGAATGTGAGAATTATCTGTGGATAGGGAAAAGAGAGGGTCTTATTTTATTTTTTAAAGCATTAACTTCTGTACTAGGTGACTACATGAATGAAATTCCTTGTGCAGTCTCAGGAGCCTGCAGTGTGTTGCAATCTCACCTTTGGGGCTGTTTTGAATTCCTCTCTATTTACCTGCAAGAAGGGCCACTTCGATTTGCTGCATGTTGAATGTTGTCAGTGCGATTTCGGTGCTCACCAAGCACCCTGAGGGAATCAAACAATATGAAAGAAAAGTTTCACACTGCTTGTTATTGAAGAAAGGAAATAAAATCTGATCCAATAAGCCAGCAAAAAAACCAAACCCTTCAATATCCAGTATTATTAAAAATGTAGAAAGAGGAAAACGTGTGTGTTTATCAAGGGCATCTCATTCTCTACCTAGATGAAATGTGGATTTGATGCAATAGACTGAGATGGGTAGGGAAGAAGGAAGAGGAGAAGGAAAAACTGGATTGTGACTTTTACAGACATGTGGATTATCAATTGCACCTGTCTTGCAATCATTGACTTCTGCTACTGATAATCTAATCTAGAGCTCAAATTATATTATAAACATTACAGTGGTACCTCGGGTTACAGACACTTCAGGTTACAGACGCTTCAGGTTACAGACTCCACTAACCCAGAAATAGCACCTCGGGTTAAGAATTTTGCTTCAGGATGAGAACAGAAATCACGCGGGGGCGGGACGGCGGCAGCGGGAGGCCCCATTAGCTAAAGTGGTGCTTCAGGTTAAGAACAGTTTCAGGTTAAGAACGACATCTGAAATTAAGTTTGTAACCCGAGGTACCACTGTACAAAGTTCTACTCTCATGGAACATCATCCTATAGGACATCTATTACTTTAAAATGGAAATGCCTTAATATTGTCATGGATACAAGTTACTGGACAACCAGCTAGCCCTGAGATCATTCATGACAACTATTCTGTTCCTACACCCTAATTTCCTTTGGTTACCAAGAATGCTTATTAATCATTGGCTTGTATTTTGGGTGTTGCTCCAAGCAAACAGAGACACATTCTAAGTCCTCAGAACATACTGGACATTATTTATATACCAAACACATGCACATATTATTTTTATGCCAAGCTGGTTGAACGCAACCATAATGCTCTCAGGGAACAGAAGTCTTAAGGCTTGTTCTACCACAGTACTCTGAGAATTGGACCAGCAGGAATTTTCTTCTTCTTCTTCTTCTTTGAGAAGGATGATGCACAAGTTATTCTGCACCTTTATTCTGGCCTTAGGCAATGATTCAACTAGAAAGTAGAATTCAGTGTAGAGAAGATTCTTGCATAATGTGTAGAGACTTCTTACATAACCCGAAGAAAGACCAGCTATTCTCATTTTTCCCTCTCCAATAAATCTTTCATTGCCTGACTTTCTAGAATGAAAAGGATAACAGATTATGTGTACCTGGTCTTCAATTAGTGCTAATTGTTTCTACAGCACTTTTCCATGTACAAAGTGTTTTACAATTATATTCTCATCATTTATCCTCAACTTCTGTGAGGCAAGTTATGCTGAAAAACAGTGACTTGCCCAAGGTTGTGTACGTGATCTCAATGGCTAAGCAAAGTTTAGAAACCCCAGAGTCAAAAATCATTGGTTATGACAACATATTGACATTTGACAGAGGTTTTTTTAATCAATACATTACCAATGAAATATGGTCATTAATTAAAAATATTTTTTAAAAGAGACCATAAGTATCAGATGAATGCCCCTATCAAGGTTACATCACTGCTTCCTCCAATCATAAATATTTGATCTAAAGCTAAGGTGGGCAGCCTTATGTTCACCCAAAAAGGCATAAATAGTCATAGCATTCAAAATACCTGGAAATTGCCTTCTTTTTGAAGCAGATAAGACTCAGTTAACTGAACTTGGCAACAACTTTCTCCCAAATTCAAATTCTTAAAGCCACCAATAGCTCATGAGCCAGTTTTCCTTTTTTTGTTCCTTTTTGCTAAATGTAACTAACTAGCTCAAGGATTTCTGTTTGTTTGTTTGTTTGTTTGTTTGTTTGTTTGTTTGTTTAAAGTACACTTGCCTTAATGGGAAATCCTTGGGCCAGATATATATTCCTACAGAATTAGCAAAAAGATTGTGCATTAGTAGCTCATGAACTACAGATGGCCTTTAAGCTATTTTACAAAAATTCATAGTTAGCTTTTGCTGCAAGAGCAGGATTAACGGAAATCCAACTCACAGCACTATTGTGTGCCTGCTAATTCTGAAATAAATCCCACCATTTTTAATAGGGATTCCTTATTCCCAGTCTGTGTGTTTTGGATTCCAACCATGTCTTACTCTGTTTACCAAAATCAGCCTTTTGAAAGTCTCCTCCCACGGTGCAGGCAGACAAATGGGAGAACGAATTTGACAGAATTGCCGCACTGGAAGGACAATTTCTCTAACACAGAAGTGGCTAACCTTTGGGGGCCCAAGGGTCGCATTCACCTTTCGTCCAATCTCTGGGGGCCACATGTCAATGATGGATGTGACCAAAGTATTGGAGGTTCATTCCCCGTGCCTGCAGTCATGGGATTGTTGACTATCACATGATGGTGTATGTTTTCACTCCACAGAGTGGGAAGTGACGGAGACAGGATGTTTGCGTTCCTGTGTTCCGTGAAGTGGAACTATTGTCCTTTGTCTCTTTGCTGTCTGATACTAGAGAGGGAGCCATGTTGCAGTGCTCCGTGTGTGTTTATATGTAAATAAAGTAGATTAGCCAAATGCTGAGCTACTGAGTTCTGTTATTCAAACTGCGAAACACTCTGTGGATCTGTAAGTGTGCTGATGTTTCTTGGCATCAGTCGCTGTGATGTTCGGGCTGAAGAAAGCTTTTGAAGCTCCTGAACGATTGACCAGGAGAGAAAGAACATGCCAGTCGGGCATGTGTCTCTGCCAGGGTCCTACTCGTGTGTAGGACAGGCTCCTGACACAAAGGTGGTTGTGTGCAACTGCACACTTCTACAAGCACACTCTACATGCACACTACATGCACACAAGGAATACACACTACAGCACTAAGAGAGGTCACACACACAGGAAACTGCATTACTCAGGGGGTTTGTGCAGATCAGCTATGAAGGGTCAGTTATTACCCATTTTTTTTCATCAAATCATTGATTTGATGACCAGGGAGGAGGAAACTTGCAGACCCATCACATTGCTGGGCACTACTGAATGTTTTTTCAGGGGTGGAAGTTGCGGTCAAAATTAGGGGGGGGGCTCTTGAGGGGCCACAAAAATTCAGGGGGGCATAATCAGACCCCCAATTTGGGGATTAACCATCCCTGCCCTAATAGTTTCTCGAGAGTGGGTTTTGCCATTAACAGTGACTGTGGCATGGCTTTTTTGCTGCCACTACAAGAGGTAACAGCAGAGTCTACATTGGCAGCCTGGCCACCATTTTGCACCCTTCAGATCCAAGGCATGGCTGTTGCCTGAGTGCTGGAAGAAAGACCTGCTCCCTGCTGCAAGGCCCACTTCCACCTGGCCTGGGGGCGGAGCCCAGACTCACCCTGAACAGCTAAAAGAGGCTCCTGGGAGGCCACTGGGACATTGCTGGAACAACTCTTGGGTTGGGGCAACTGGCTAAATGGTTCTGATTTTGGTTCCTCTATTTTGTTTTTGTTGGATTGGTGTTGGTTAAATGTTTAGTTGGGGTTGGTGGTTATTTTAATCTGAGTATAACTGTAAACTGTAAACTGTTATTGTTATTTTTGTTTTTTTATTTCTATTGATTTATTTGTTTGTTTGCTGCTGGTATAGGATATGTTGTTTTTAATGTTTGATGTTTTGGTGTGTTTTTATTTATGTTGTAAGCTGCCCAGATGGGTGGGATATAAATTCTATTATTATTATTATTATTATTATTATTATTATTATTATTATGGTGTTGAGGGTAATGGTGACTACCATTTCCCCTTGACACAAACATAATAATAATAATAATAATAATAATAATAATAATAATAATAATAATAATAACAACAATAACAACAACAACAACAACAATAACGTGGAAAAATATTCTGGCCTGAGTGAGCAAAAAACAAACTCACTGAACAAAAATGACTACATTTCAAAAAACTAGCAAATATGACTGCACTTTCTGATAGGGTGAAGCCTGCCCCATTTCAGAAATGCAGTGTAGCAGCTATTGAACAAGGGGAGGTTTTCCTTTTACCTGCCTGTCAAAGTGAAAGATGTGCCCCAAGTCTCCCCTATCTTCCCTCTCTCAAGCACTGCTCATTTCTCCAGTCAGCTTGTTTTCACTTCTCATAAAAGAAAGGGGAAGGCGGCTGTGCATTTAAGTTTATGTGAAACACGGCTACTTGGAAAGCTGGGCTCCCCCTGATCCACCATGACACACCTTGCTAATGGTACATTTAACCCTGTAACATGAAGGGCTACCCCCAAATCATCCCAATTTGCTCTGCTATTGGCAATACACACAGGGCCAATGCAACCCCCCTCTACTACTTAAGTCACTGCCGAGACTAATTTTCATGAACACTTCTTTTCTGTATATGACTCCCCCCCCCCCCAATCTTCTCATTCCTACTAGCATATATACACTAACATTCAGGACCTTTCAAGCACTGCAGGGGATTAACCAATGCACAAGCAGAGTTGAATACCATTTACCTGTGACATTTTAGCCTCTCGGGAGCTACATGTGCCTCTAATATAGGATTAAATCAAGAGTAAGATTAAATCAAAATACAAAGAATGTTTAAAGGGCACCTGAAGAAGCTTCACGTAATTAGAAGGGAATACAAGGAGCGCAGCCGTACTTTAAGAAAAAGGGGGGAAGGATGGGTAAACTGGCAAAAATGCTAATGAATTAATACATTGTTTCATTTGGTACTCTATTTTTTACTGCATTTTTGAAGTTTCTTTAATGAACTTTGTTGGCCAGCTTCAATAATGAATGAAAGGTGGAGAACAAAAAGGTTAAGTAAACCAATGAGGAAATTATATAAAATATATCAATAGTCCTAGTCCAAGTTAAATAGCTGCATGGATCACATTGACTAGCCCATGGACAAGAAGAAAGAGATGCTTCGGGTAAAATAATAATCAATCCCAATCACCTTTAGGCAGAAGTAAGTCACATTAAATTCACAGGCAGGCCTATGTATGTCTATTCAAAATTATTTCCTACTGAGCTCAGTGGGACTTATTTCTAGGTCAGTGTGTATAAGATTGTAGCCTTATTTCATAGTAACTGCTTAGGATTGCAATCTAATATGCAATCCTATGAATGTTAATTCAGAAGGAGGTTCTACTGTTTTCAGTGGGATTTACTCCCTTGTAGGTTTGTTTAGGATTGCAGACTTAGCATTATCCCTCCATGTTTTGTAATACTTTTCCCCCAAGGCCCCAGATGGAATCCAACCAGTGTGTTCCAGTACTCAAGGAATGGTGTTAGATCCACCAAATGGATTCACAGAAGGAGAGGCCCTTTTGCCAGTTCCCTATTCCCCCTCAAGCCACCCCCCCCCCTTTAGCACCTTCTACAACGTTGTGGAGAACTCACTTTTTAACATATGCTGACTGAAACAGGGTTTGCTTTAGATAAAATGTATGCGTATGTGGGTGTCATGTAAGAGATACATTTGAAACACCAAGTATCTGCTTTTGGCTGACATCTGACCGTTATGGGGACAACCTGGGTCTTTTAAATACTGCACCAAGAAAGTGGGTTGTAAAATTACACTTTTGACTGGCTTTTTTGTACAAAATTCTTGGTCCATCATTGGACAGGAAATGACGTCTGATAAGGGTGGGGGGACGGGACTGAATGCCACTCAAATCTGATTGATTGAAGGACAGGCAAGCTAGCACATAAGTATGCCTATTCCAAAGTTGTTGAGAGAACCCTGAAATGAGTGTACAAAGATGACAGTAGAGGAAGATGATGACTACAACAACAGAAAAGGAGAAGAAGCTGGGGGAGAAGGCCAAATCCTGAAGCACTGAAGCAGAAGCAGGCAGAAGATGAGCAAGGGGCTATCCAGGCTGGAGAAAGGTGAAGATAGTCTGCCCCCTTAAGACCTGAAACAATGATAAAATTGACAGTTTGGCTATATAAGGGTGTTAGGCAGTGAGGATAATTCAGCAAGCAGATTCTGACCAGAGTGAAATCAGCCTGCAAGCCTACATCAAAGGGAACCAGTTGAAACCCACAGTACCTAGTGGCAAGATCCCACAACAGGTTTTTTTTAACATTGTTTGGCTTAAATGCATCTCCTTCCATAAACTTATCCTTGCTCAATTGCTTTTCCCAGTTGAGTGCTGAATTCAGGATAGACAAAAATAAATAGATAAATAAACTTGATAAAATGAAATGTAGACTGCAAGCCTGTAGGACAGGACTTGTCTTCTTCGCCTTATGTACAGCACTTAGCACATTTGAGGTGCGTAAAAATATTAAATGATGATTATGATAAAAGGCAGAATTAGGGCAACAGCTAATGAAGACTTCAGGAGCTGTTACTGAGCATGCTTGTATAGTTCAAATGGATTCAACAAACCAAAAGTGAGAGACAAAATTATGACGAGGATACAGAATTTGACCCTGTTGATGCAAGTCTCAAAATGGCAAACTAAAGTTCAACTGAAATAAATAAGCTCAAGTCTCACCAGCTCATTCATAATTCCATGGAGAAGTGTTTGTACTGTATGTGGTGCATCACACCATAAAAGCCCCACATGAGCATGCAAAATGGCCCTTCAGCTTGGTTTTCACTCTCAGGATTGCTAGCAGTGCTTTGTGTTTAGAGATTCTGGTGTCAGCACCACACTTCTTTGAGCCTTAGAATAACTTCATCTCTGCCTTATTCGGAAGCTTATACATCATACAGAGCAGATTCCAACAACCCCATCAAAATGTACCATACTGCGCAAATACTGGTGATTCAGATATGCACATGCACACACCTTATTTTACACACTGCTGAAATAAGACAACTTACTGCTGTTGTTGTTGTCATTTTTTGTGCTGGATAACCTCAGGGAAGCACATTTGATCCTTCTATATTTCAGAAACAGTTAAAAACCAGGTTGATAATGCTTCTTTTATCCAAGCTTTTGTCTCTTTCTGGGGATATCCTCCAAAACACAAAGAGAATTTCAATGCCCAATGCTCTGGTGCCTTTGTAAACATCCCTCTGTGCCACCTTTGAAGAAAGCAAAGTCTCTCATTATGGTTTGTTGTATGTGTAGCGAATTGTACAATGGGGCTTTGATCATTTCTGGGACCTCTGGGCACTACAGTAATATGAATAATTTACTGTTCAGATAATTAATAGCTCGGAAAAGCTGGTTCATAACAACACTTTGGCAGCCAACTGCACTTTATATTAAACAGATGCCTTATTTTGCATGGCATGTTTACATATGGAAGCATAAAACGTTATTATAAAATGAAATTCACCAAGACAAATGTCAAATTTTATGCGCTTCACACAAAAGCCAAACGCTCGGACATTTGGGAGGAGCCCTATCTCACTGGCAGCTCATGCTTTGCCTATAGAACATTCCAGATTCAATCCATGCCATTTCCAATTGAAGACTTGCTAGCAGGACTAGGAAGGACCCTGGACAGCTGCTGCCCATCAGAGCAGACCATACAAGCGTAGATGGAGACCAAAGATTTCTCATTCCTCATTTGTGGAAATCCTTCCCGTGGGAAGCCCTCCTCCTTTCAGCGCCATGCAAATATGTTTCAATTCTCTCAAGCTTTAATGTATTATTTTAGCCTGCTGAGGGACAAGGCAGAATCTGTGCATCCTTTCTCTTCCTCTCCACAAAGCAGCAAGAGTGGGCAAAGTGTTTGTTTCTTGCAAGGAAAAACACTGAGCCCGGCGGGAGTGGAGGAGGCAGATAAACAAAAGCTGCAGTTTGCTTGCTAGAGATGGAATAAGAGAATCTGAACGCTACGCTCTCTTATCCTTTCAGAATTATCTCAGTCATGTACCCCAAACAAACAGTGCTTCTAAAGCCATTGTGCACAAATTAGCCTCAAGGCAAAGAATTCTATGGTTCTCTTAATACACAAAATATGTCTAAGGTTCAGAAACAAAGCATATCCTTCAACATAAGTAGAAAATATTTAAGAAGAGGGAGCAAAAACAAAGTCAACTTTGCTAGCTTTCTCCACAACACAAACTTCCGCAACCGCTTACATAATTAAAATCAGGACATCCTGTGACATAATGTTCTGTATTACTAAGTTCCAATGTTTACACTGTAGTGGAGTGTGAATATTTAACTGGGAAAGTCCCATTTCAGATCTTCCCACAGCCATGCATTTGCCAGATGGCCTTGGGAAAGTCACTGGGTTTCAGCTCTCGGGATGAAAATACAGTGGTACGTTGGTTCTCGAATGGCTTGGCTCCCAAAAGAATTGGCTCCCGAATTCTGCAAACCCGGAAGTAAGTGTTTTGGTTTGCGAATGTTTTTCAGATGCTGAATGTCCAGTGTGGCTTCTGCTTGAGTGCAGGAAGCTCCTGAAGCCAACTGGAAGCCGTGCCTTGGTGTTTGAACAGTTTCAGGAGTTGAACAGACTCCCAGAATGGATTAAGTTCAAGAACCAAGGTACCACTGTACTAATGAATCCTACAGGGCTATTGATGGTAGAAGTTGGCTTCTTGGGCAGAGTGATCTAGTGGTCCTGTGACATTGGCAAATCAATTTCTGTTGTGGAGTGAAACTTTTTTCTGTTGTTGTTCTTTTAAATTATTTTTTATTTCTTTTTCAGAACCATATAAACATTAGAACCATATAAACATATAAGAACCATATAAACATATAAACATTAACAACTGCATAACCCAAGAAGAAACAGACCAAAGAAGGGATAAGGGAAATAAGAGAGTGAAAATAAAGGGGGGGGGGGTAGGGAGATGACATGACATGTTATAGACTTTGCTGGGCACAACTTTTAATTCAAGTTTGTGCATCCCTGTATCAACTTGGGTCCTTCCACAAAAATATGTGGGATAATGGTGGGTGCCAGTCACATCCTTTGATTGCATTGTGTCCAGTAAAACAGTGCCAGATTTTAGTAAAAGTATTTTGTTTCTGGGTTGTGCAATGTCTGTCTGGATTTAGTAAGTTTTCCCCATCAGTGAGAGGTTCTAGATTTGTTGGTACTAGTATTCCTGCAGCATATTTCCAGTGCCTGGCCATCATAAGCCTGGCTTCATAAGCCTGGCTCCTGCAACAAAATCCCAAGGCAGTTCCTTACTGGAACTCCCTTTGCAAGTGGCTTCTGTGCAGGGAAGCTGCTTGCAAAAGAGCTGCCTTCACCAGGCAGGACTGGAGCCTCAACTTGCCAGTTGTTCAGTGGAGGTGCCAATGTTGCTCCTTTGCAAGTGGTTTCTCTTAGGAAGGAAAATCAGGAGGTGGGTCCCTACCTTCTGCCCCAATGCTTGATTCCCCACCTCCTCTTTCCTGCTTGATTCCCCACCCCCTAAGAGCCATAGATTGTTCCAGACCAGCCAACCTGGCCGAGGCTGTCTGTATCCGACTTATCTGATGCCCAAGTCCCTCTAAATATGCCAAATATGGCTTGAGACTTGGATGAATCCAGTGCACAGCCCTAGTTAGCATATAGATCTATCCAAATCAAGAACATAGAATCATAGAAATGGAAGGGACACCAATGATCATCTTGTCCAAACCCCTGCAATACAGGAACCCTACCCACAGCTGCCCCTGTAGTACAACAGGCACACAGCAAGTAACTCAAGCACATGTAAGATAATCGCAGTACTGAAGACTTCAAGTGTCTGTTTTTAAAACTTAAAATAACGATATCCATGTAATTGCCAGGAATGTTTTGACGTTTAGCCTTTTTCAGTGGCTGAGTATTCTAAAGGTTCCTGTTAAAATACATGTTATGTAATACCCTTCCAAAGCAAGGGATATTAGTCACAGTGTACCACTTTAAATCTAAATATAAAAGACATTTATATTCACCATGATATAGCCACTAAAATCAACTCACACATATACTCTATGCATAGAAGAAAGAACTCATACCTCCACAAGTTCATAAATCTGCCAACCTAAGTCATAAATATACCACAGGAAGAAAGCAATATTTTCTTCACATAGGCTACTAATCCTAACTGGTTTTTCAAACTCTTCAAAAGCAGACTGCAACAGATCAGCCATAATTTCTACTTTTTATCACCTTTCCTTTTGCCTTCTGCCTTTGGTCTTCTTCCTGGTATCATGATCCTGAATGCAGCCACCAAAGAGGACAGTTTCTTTGGGGCATGTTACATATCAGAAGACACAAACCAACAAAACATGTCTACCACTGAACATGGCAGAGGTGCATTGGGCTCTCCTTCATGTCAGGAACGTAAGGAGATTCTTTATTCTGAGATAGATCATATTAAGTAGTGGGTTGACATAGTAGCCGGCACAGCGATTTCTTCAAGTAGCTCTTTTATTAAGATAAGCTGAAATAGAACTGACTGCGAACAGCTCAGCCGGCCTGTATTTATAGGCAGCCGGCTGACAACATTGTAACCACAACAGCTCAGAGTTCCCGCCTAAACTAACTGCCGCGGACCTGAGTGAAAACTACCTACAGACCTGAGTGAAAACTATATACAATATCCCCCTGCTG
This sequence comes from Podarcis liolepis, assembly GCF_965112155.1. Taxonomy (NCBI): domain Eukaryota; kingdom Metazoa; phylum Chordata; class Lepidosauria; order Squamata; family Lacertidae; genus Podarcis; species Podarcis liolepis. Next base: position 54,661,315 of record NC_139557.1, on the reverse strand, counting down.
GCCCAGGGTGAAACTACACTACATAACACCCCTCCCCACCGAGATAAGGCGTTAGTTACAATCGTAATGGTTTCCTTATATACAGCACTACGCGTAATGGTTCAATTAAGCACAAAAGCATATCGGTTACATTTCCCATACTTAGACCAACAGTGATACCTGTCCAACAACATAGTCCTTTAAATGAGTTGGGCGCTTGGAAACTCTGCCAGACCGCCGGGGACTGGTAGCCAAGTCCGGAGGGCCACACAGTTCTCGCTGAGGCTGTGGTGCGACCCTAGGTGGCGTTGGAACCAACTCCCCTGGATCCGCTGCTGTGGGTGGAGCCTCCGCAAGTGGAGTGGTCTGAGTCTGTTCTGAGACGGCTTGGTTCGGCTCCACGCTGGCAGTTTGCGAGGGAGGTGTAGGTGGGGCCTCGCCATCTGTACGTGTCTCTTCTGGAGCCGCAAGCGCAGTTGGGGGCACCTCGGTAGTGTCTAAGTCGCCAACCCTGCGCCTAAGCTGGTCTATGTGCCGTCGCCACAAACGTCCGTCTTCGAGTGCCACCTGGTACGAGCGAGGTCCAGTGACTCCCACTACTGTGGCTGGCACCCAAGGGATGTCCCCCACATAGTTCCGGGCAAAGACCTGGTTTCCTGGGACAAATGACCGTGGTGCGTTGGCACAGCCTGGGGGTTCAGCCACGGCAAAGTCTGGGTGTAGCCGGTCGAGCGGTGACCTGAGGCGGCGGCCCATAAGCAGTTCAGCAGGACTCCTCCCTGTGGCCGCATGAGGAGTGATGTGTTGCACGAACAAGTACTCGGCGACCCGCTCATGCCAGTCACCCCGGTCCAGGCGCGCCAGTGCCTCTTTTGTCGAGCGCACCATTCTTTCCGCTTGCCCGTTGCTGGATGGATGAAAAGGTGCCGTTAGGGCATGGCGGATGCCCAGTCCCAAAAGATACCGCTCAAACGTACATGATGTGAACTGCGGTCCGTTGTCAGAGACAAGGACATCAGGACACCCATGTGTTGCAAACAGGCCTCGCAGCACCCGGATGACAGCTTCGGTAGTGGTGGAGGGCATCAGGGCGACCTCCAGCCATTTGGAATAGGCGTCCACCACTACCATAAAGGTCCGGCCGTGAAAGGGGCCAGCCAGATCGATGTGCACCCTCGACCAGGGTGTCTTTGGCGTCTCCCAGGTGTGTCCCTTAGCTGCCGGTGGTGCAGGCCTCGACTCTTGGCACGCTTGACAGGCGGATACCCAGGCAGTGATGGCATCGTCCATATTAGGCCACCAGACGTAACACCGAGCCAACGCCTTCATTTTGACAATTCCCGGGTGGCCAACGTGCAGAGCCTCCAGGACGCGCTGACGGAGTCCCTGGGGAATCACGACGCGGTCTCCCCACAGCAGACAGCCGCGATGAGCTGAGAGTTCATGTTGTCTGGTTGCGAAGGGCTGGAACTCCGATGCAAAAGGCCCTTGTGGCCACCCCCTCCACACCCAGTTGAGCACCCGGCTGATGGTGCGATCCTGGGCAGACGCGGAGGCCACAGTGGCAGCCGATACAGGCGCTGCCGGAAGATCCTCAATCAGGAGGAGCGATGAAGCTGGAGCCGGGTCTTCCACAAATGCTGGAAGAGGGCAACGGCTGAGGGCGTCGGCATGGCCCATCGATTTCCCCGGGCGATGGATGAGCCGGTAGTGGTAGGCAGCCAGGAAAACAGTCCATCGCAGCATGCGTGGTGAGAGGACCGGTGGCGTTGGACGATCACTGGCGAGGAGGCCCAGGAGTGGCTTGTGGTCAGTGATGAGGTCAAAGGTCCTGCCATAGAGGTATTCATGGAACCTCTTCACTCCAGCCACAAGTGCCAATGCCTCCTTGTCGAGCTGGCTGTAATTCCGTTCTGTCGGAGATAGTGTCCTGGAAAAGTAGGCGAGCGGTGCTTCTCTTCCATCTGGGAAACGGTGACTAAGGACAGCACCGATGCCAAAAGGTGAGGCGTCGCAGGCAAGGACCAGCGGCCTGGATTCACTGTACTGTACCAGCACACTGTCTGAAGAAAGGAGAGCCTTGACCGCGTTGAAGGCCGCCGTCTCTCGATGACCCCAGGCCCAAGGCGTCTTAGTGCTAAGGAGTCGGTGAAGAGGCTCAGCCACTGTGGCTTTGTGGGGCAGGAACATGTTATAAAAGTTCAGCAGCCCCAGGAATGCCTGCAACTCCGTTTTGTCCTTTGGGGTGGGGGCCTGCTGGATAGCGCGGATCTTGGATGTGGTTGGATGAAGGCCGGAGGCATCGATAAGATAGCCCAGGAACTCTACCTGTGGAACGGCAATCAGGCACTTGTCCCTTTTTACCTTGAGCCCGGCCTCCTGGAACCTGGTCAGCACGGCACGGAGGCGCTCGAACAGCTGCTGGTGTGAGTCTGCAGACACCAAGACGTCATCAAAATATGGTACCACGCCTGGAAGCCCTTGCAGGAGGCGCTCCATAAGGCTTTGGAAGATGCCAGGAGCCACACTCACCCCGAACTGCAACCGGCGGCAACGGAATGCCCCCCGGTGGGTGACGATCGTCTGGGCTTCAGCAGTGGCATCATCGACTGGCAGTTGTTGATAGGCTTGGGCAAGGTCCAGCTTAGCGAAGACCTTACCCTCACCCAGGGAATGCAGCAGGTGTTGGACAACAGGAACTGGATAGGCGTGCTGCTGAAGTGCCTTGTTGATTGTGCACTTGTAGTCAGCGCAGATTCTCACCGACCCATCTGGCTTGACAGGCGTGACGATGGGGGTTTCCCACTTTGCGTGGTCGACGGGCTCCAAAACTCCTTGGGCGATCAGTTTGTCCAGTTGTTCGTCCACCTTAGCCTTGAGAGCAAAGGGAACCCGGCGTGGCTTAAGCTTGATGGGAGCGACTTGTGGATCAAGGCTAAAGGAGATGGGCGTACCAGTATATTGTCCCAAGGTGCCGTCAAAAACCTCGGCCAAGTCTTTGACCAGACTCTCAGTCTCTGCGTTAGAGATGCAGTTGATGCCGGTGACTTCCAGGCCGAGGGCATCAAACCAGTCTAGCCCTAGGAGGCTTGGCCGCTGACCTTCGACCACCACCAACCGGAGCAGGCCCGAAAAGTCCTTGAAGGCGATCCGGAACCGGCCAACGCCAACCACGGGAATGTCGTTTCCCTGGTAGTCTCTGAGGTGTACGCGGTGAGAGTCGAGTTGCCTTTTGGATACTCTGGGTACCAGTCTTTTGATGGTGCTCCATGACACGACGGACAGGGCAGACCCGGTGTCGATCTCCATGTCACATGGAGCTCCTTCAATGAGCACCATGACGTTCAGCTTGCGTCGCGTAGACGAGTCGGTTTGGCCAATCGTGGTTCCAGACGGGCAGCGGCAGTTGGTGAGAGCGAAACAACTTTCCTTGGCAGACTGGAGTGAAGACTTGAACTTGCGAGTCGATGAAGGGGGGGTGTCAGACGGAGCCGATCGGCAGACCTTAGCGATGTGGCCCTTTCTGGAACACCTCCTACAGATGGCGTCTCTGAATCGACACTTAGCACGGGAATGGTCGCCTCCGCAGCCAGCACATTCCGGTTGGCCCTTGGACTTCTGTTGGAGCTTCCTGCGCTCCCGCTTTGTCTGGTGCACGTCATCGTCTTCACTGGAGGATGCCTCCTCACTGCTGGCCTCTTCATGATGCACCGGAACTGGCCCCCTAGCAAGACGCGGGCTGCTGGACTTGCGGATCTCCTGGGCGGAGCGTTCAGCAGCTTCTGAGGCCACAGCCTCCTCAATGGCTTTCTGTAGCGTGAGGTCTGGCTTGGCTAGGAGACGCCGTTGCAGATGGATGTCCCGGACCCCGCAGACGATTCGATCCATCAGGGCATCGTCTAAGTCTCGGAACTCACAGTGCATTGCGGCCTGTCGCAGGGCGGTGGCGTAGTTGTTGATTGACTCCCCCTCTGCCTGGTTCCGGTGGTAGAACGCATGGCGGGCAGCAATCTTGGACGGCTTTGGTGCGTAGTGGTTGCGGAGCTTCTCTTGGATCGTGTCCCATGGTGTTGCCTGGACTGCTTCCGGCGCAACCAATGCTCGGGCCGTCTCAAACACCTCAGGCCCACAGAGGCTGAGGAATAGGCCCCGCTTCCGATCCACTGATACTGCTGTCAGCTCGTTGGCTTGGAGGTAGCAGTCGAACCGAGCGAGGTAGGAGTCCCATGACTCAGAGGCTGGCGCAAACGGCGGTAGAGGCACAAATGAAGCCATGATTCCGATGCCGGCGTGAAGGGCGATGGATGGAACACAGTGCTCTAGCCAGAACAGTCAGCTCTGAATTGGTTCTGCCCAGTGATTTCGCTCAGTGATTTCGCTCTGTGATTTCGCTCTGTGATTTAGCTCAGTTCAGAGGCTGGCCGCATCTGGCTGTGCTCTGATGTCCATCCTATCCCACCTTCGTCGCCAGTATTAAGTAGTGGGTTGACATAGTAGCCGGCACAGCGATTTCTTCAAGTAGCTCTTTTATTAAGATAAGCTGAAATAGAACTGACTGCGAACAGCTCAGCCGGCCTGTATTTATAGGCAGCCGGCTGACAACATTGTAACCACAACAGCTCAGAGTTCCCGCCTAAACTAACTGCCGCGGACCTGAGTGAAAACTACCTACAGACCTGAGTGAAAACTATATACAATATCCCCCTGCTGGCCCAGGGTGAAACTACACTACATAACAGATCATTGCTCCATTTGGCCCAATATTGTCTACACTGACAGGCACTATTTTCTGGGGTTTTCAAATGAGACACTTTCCTAGCCCTACCTGAAGAGATCAGGGCTTGAACCTGGGACTTTTTACATGCAAAGCACGTGTTCTACCACTGAGACACTGCCCTCATTACAGTAAGTATTTTCTCCACTCTCAATGGCTGCTGCTAATGTGGGCAAGCAAGGACATAACTTCATGAACCACAAGCTACAGCGGGAGGTGGAAATGCAATGTGGGAGCCCTGCATATTTTTGGAGTGTGCAAGCCCCCTTGTGCAGCACCCGCTTCTTAAGAACTTTGGGAGGGCTTTGCGAAGGTCAATCTCATCTTGCACTTTGCTTCCCATAGTGGCCAATCAGATTCTTCCAGGAAGCTTGCAATCAAAGCTTCAAGTGAATGACCCTCTCCTGCAGTTGTGCCAGCAACTGGTACTCAGAGAGACAGGTTGCTTCTTAACCTGAAATTTCCATCTCCCTGTAATTTCCCTGCTCTCTGGTAATAAGTGGGTCCCGCAATCTGACCATGTATTCCTCCTAAGAGGTGGGGAGCGATCTCTCATCTCAATAAATATCCTCTAGAACATCTCTGCGCTACTTCATTGTAGGTATGCAAGCATTAGCAAGGTCATTTGCAGTCTCCCATTACATCATCTCATTTACATTGACATTTCTCCACTAGTACTTTATACCTAAAGACATAAACTATAATTATTCCTGTCAGCTGGTTGGTAGGGCATCTTCTTTACAAAGACAAAATGCATTACTTAGGGAAAGGAGAAGTGCATTGGGGAGGAAAATTAGATTGGAGGTTGAACTTTCGTGGAATACCTGGAACCGTCATTCTAACGATTTAATTAGGGCCACATAGAATCATAGAATAGAATAGAATCATAGAATCATAGAGTTGGAAGAGACCACAAGGGCCATCGAGTCCAACCCCCTGCCAAGCAGGAAACACCATCAAAGCACTCCTGACATATGGTTGTCAAGCCTCTGCTTAAAGACCTCCAAAGAAGGAGACTCCACCACACTCCTTGGCAGCAAATTCCACTGTTGAACAGCTCTTACTGTCAAGCGTTCATTCTGGCTAGTGCTGCCACTTTGTTAGTGTGTCCTGACTTCCCATGGGGTACGACCAGTTTTTGCTGTTAAGGAAAACAATATATGAAATAGGTGTGTGTGTGTGTGTGTGTGTGTGTGTTCTGTGAACTTTGCAAATCCGCACCAAAGCAGCAGTGCCAACCTGCCTTTTGTCTTCAGAAAAGTGAGACAAACCAAAGGATCTCATACTCCCCTTCCATTACCTGCTGCCTTCATTGTTAAACAGTCATTCTTTGTTGGCCTGCCATTTACTATATATTCACAATTTGATTTGTGGAGAAGTAGATGTTTGCATAAGCTGTGTTTGCTATTGCATTTTTATGTAAATAGAACGGTGCCAGAATGACCTCTCAAGCAGTAAATGCAGAAGGGGAAATGAATGGTCCACAGAGCCGGACCAAACTAAAACACAAACCCTTTTTCTAACCTGATTCATAAGTGAAACATTCTGATTACTTTCACAACAGGGAGTTAGAAAGGATTCTGTCTGTGGTGGGGGGGGGGGGGCTACAAGTTGCAGCTGCTTCCTCTCACACTTCTTCTTAAAAGCTACCTGTGAATGTGCGAGGCTTCTTGGCTTCCTTTGTCTCTGCCCACATCCACACTGTACATTTGAAGCACTATGCTACTGATTTAACAGTCACGGCTTTTCTCAAAGAAACCTGGGAACGGTAGTTTGTTAAGAGCTACACTTCCCAGAGTTCCAGGAGAAGAGAGATTGATTCTTCAACCATTCTGGGAATTATAGCTCTGTGACGGGAATAGGGGTATCATAACAACCCTCAGAGGCAGAGTGCAATGTGCATGTAAGAAATAAATACTTCCATTTCTTCTGCTTCTAGCCCTTTGCCTCACTAAAGTCCCACCTCCTGCATGGTCCACATATAGGACTTGTGTGCTTCTGCTTTTATGTATCTTGTTTCACTGGAAATGGCATATCAATGGTAAACAGGAAAAGTGTGTATAAACAGCTCAATTCGATCTCTGAAGTAACTAGGAATACTGTGCCAAGTAGAGTGAGCGAGCATGGGGTGGAGTATCAGGAGAACAATATTGTTAATTTCTGACAAAATAAAGAACTTCCGGGTTAGAGCCACCGGCAATGGCGGGCTTCCTCTGATCTGGAGGAACCCGCTCCGCGAACATCAGGGTCTGGACCGCCACAGCGAGGCGGAGACCCATCAAAAACCACAGGCGGGAGAAGCCTGTGGACCTGGGATTTGGGTGGCACCTTTAGCGCCTCCCCTACTCGCGGGGAAACCTGGCTACGGGGATCCGGAGCGTCGTGGGGTGAGCGGCGCGGTGATTCGAATCGATTGCTCTTTTCATGGAGTGAAGCCGCATAGCTGTTGTTGGAGAGCGCTGACTTTTTTCCTGTGGACAATTGGACTCTAAACAAGTACCCGTGAGTAGAACGGAAAATTGGATTACTAAACTTCGTAATTTGGCACCGGAGTGGGAAGGTCTAAACAGGAAGTCTGCCTCCCGCTTTTGTAAACAGTTTGAAGCAAAGATATCGCAAGCTAAAGTCTGGAAAGTCATTTGTAAAGGACTAAATTTCCATAGGTTAAAACTACAAACCCCCCCTTGGAAGCAGGAGAAGAGGGGGGAAATCTTAAATTGTTCAAGCCTGCAGGAGAGGGAGTAAAGAAAGATAAATTTCTATCGTCTTGAACCTGTGAACGGGCTGTCAAAGATAGACGTTTGGGGAAAGTTCATTGACTGTGAATAATAACGCATGTTGACAGATAGTTAAATAAGAGAAACATATTGACTCCAATGTTTCCTTTTGTGCTAAAAAGGAACAAAGATTTGAAAAATGAAAGCAATTTTGTTGCTGGATCTGCTTGTAAAAGGATGGATACAAATAGAAATTGTTTCCTCTAGAGGGAGCTTTTGAACTGTTGTTGGAGTGGACCTGGGGAATTCTACAGCTGTAGAGATTAGAGAGCGTGAGAAACAGGCTCTGACCTTGGATAAGAATGTTGACACAGGAAACCTTAGTATCTGCTTTGTGCAGGACAAGTGCTTTGTTGGAGCAGCTTCATGCGAAGATGGATTTGATGACTACTGCAATTGATAATTTCGGTCAAACAGTGACCACTGATATAGAACCTGCTCAACAACTGACCCAGGAATCTGCCCTGACAGGGCAAGTTGCGGAGAAGACAAAGGAGGAGGTTGTTGTTGAACCTCAAGTAATATAAGTTGAGAGAGATGCGGACCTGCAGGAGCATAAGCTGTCGTTTCTGAGGACTGAATCTGGAGTGAGGCAGACTTGGAGAGACTGGAGATGGCAAGTTGGTCAGATCCTCCTATGCAGGGATGCTCTGACCTTTGGGATTTGGTTTTGGGCCAGGAGGAGATTGGAGTGGTCGAGGCCCTCAACTTTGGAGGGACATTGAAGTATGCTTTGGAATATTTTTCGGATTTTAGTGCTAACCATGGAGAACGGGTTGACCAGTTGAAAAGGGATAAAGACATTCTTAGGTTATTCCCCCGAGATCTACTCCTCAGAGACAAAGGAAGGAAATTAAGTACAAGACCAGCAGAAGACAAAGTAAAGTGCAGGTACAATTATGAAGAAGATCTGCAGAAGGGACATGGAAAAGAGTTAAGAGCCTCGGACATAAGATCATCAGGTTGATGGACTAGATGGAACAGATAGAAAGGACTGACAGAACCCGAGACCAGGAAGAAGAGACGGTGGATGAAGATTGGCAGAAAGTTTAAAAATTCATCTAGAGAAATATTGCAAAATTAACGACTGTTAGGAAAATCTTGGAATGAAACTATTAGGCTTTAGTAGAAATGTTATAAGGTGTTATGTATAAATAAGTTTTTAAGTTCTAGGGGTTTTTTATGGTAAGATAAGGTTAAAATAAATTAAGACAACTAAAGGACAGAATACAGTGAAAGATGGAAAGGATTTGCTCAGATAATTAATAATTAGAATACAAAAAAGGGAGGTGTGAGGAGGTCGAGGAAACAAGTTAATGAAGATAAGGGTATGGGAATATTGGATTTGTTTTTTAAAAAAATTTTGTTCTTGTTTTTGATTTTGGTGTATTGTATGTTTGGTATTTTTTATTTTCTTTTTATTGATTTGTATTGTTTAATCTCTTTTTTCTGTGCTTTTCCTTCTTCTCTTTTTTCTGTAACTTTAAATTCCCAATAAATATCATTTTAAAAAAAAATCTGACAAAATAAGGCTTAATTTATCCTAACCAAAAACACGTAAGGAGTACATCTTCATTCCTCATGTAACCTTTGAAGTTACCACTGACTGAAATTCTGTTTACTGACTATGCAATAGGTTGTGAAAAAGGAGGAGAGGTGGAAATGGAACACATAACATCAAATTCACTCCCTCTTACAGTCTCACAGGCAGCAGACATCCCCTGGAAGCCCAAGTAACACTATAAATAGATCTTGAGCAAAGAATGTTGGATAATACCAGTTTTTTCCTCATGTACTGTAGTTGGCAGTCTAGTCACAGGAGAGAGAGAGAGAGAGAGAGAGAGAGAGAGAGAGAGAGAGAGAGAGTTATAGCAATGCTCCATTTAAACTGGGCAGAGTATATCACTTTTATACAAAGTAGTGTTATATTTCTTCTGGTGCCACACATTATCTTTCAAGACAATGCAATTTAGCAGAGAAACTTGCATAGTGTGACATTTGGGCCTGACCTGCAGTAACTAGATGGTTTCTATTGGAAACAATGAAACCTGAAAGTGGCTCATTATCCCAGGATAATGTGAAGGTTAATGTGTGTCATCACCATCCTGGTAGGAGGGCTTAGGTTTACATGAAATCATCTTCCATGCAAGTCAAATATTGAAAGACTCTCTTGTCCGGCTACACGTTCAGCTTTAGATAATTTATTTAGCATCTGAACCCAAACTCTAAAGCCTCAAAAGAAATAGCAACTTTTTCAGATCACCTTTCTCTTCACAACAGCCTTGTGAGGCAGTAGTTTGCCCTAGTTACGTTTTTTAAAAATAAAATAAAATGTGGACCTGTAAAGGCTTATCCAAAACTAGAGAGAGTGTCAAAATCTGTACTATAATTGTTATTACTCTTCAGAGTATGAATGACACTGTGGTGGTGGTGGGGGGGGGGGAATCAGCTCTCACACATCATATGACAGATGAAAGGGATGCAAGTCACCAAGTAAAAAGTCAACAAGGCAGAAAATACACTTTATTCCAAATATTCAAAACAGTGAAATAATGAAGGTCCCACTGGCAACATGTGGACAATTCTGGGTGTCTCAATTAACTTCAGGGTAAATTATGTTACACCATGTGACAAGTCTGGAATTCATACTTACACAGGTATTGAGAAACCTAGACACTCAAGGACAAGGGAGGAGGAAGGAGCTGTGAGGAAAGGTGTACCAGCTTAAAACTTATTTCTTATATACATTGCATTCTTGAAAATCATAGAATTGGAAGGGACCTTGAGGGTTATCCAGTCCAACCCCCTGCGATGCAGGGAACTCAACACATGGTCCCCTATCCAATTTAAACCATACCAGACCCTGCTTAGCTTTGTAAATGTGCTAGCAGAATGAATAAAAACATAAAAAATACAAAAAAACCAAATCATGAAACGGTATGCAGGTGTGATTAGCTCCAGGACTATCAATGGGAACTAGAAAAAAAAAATGCCTCAGAGCATTTTTAAAATAAATAAATATAACTAGGAAAACTAATTTCAGGTGCCTTAAAGCACATTTCTTTAAAACATGTCATTGGTTTTTGAAGTATGCAACTCCAGTTTTGCAGACCTTTTGTGTGTGCATTTTTTTAAAAAAAGATCCTGGTAAACTCCACTCTCTGTATTTGTTTGAATTTGGCGAATAAACCTCTCTCTACATTTCCAAGAGTTCATTAATCTTAGAGTGAATTATGTTATTTTGACCCCAATGTCATAATGCAAGACTAATATATAACATCATCATTCATGGCCATTAAAGGGGGGGGGGGAATCACATGGGTAGCCCTGGCTAATTGGATTAAATCATGAAAAGTGTCCAAGAAGGATGAAGGCACAGAGAAACAGTGGCCTAGTGAATAAAAATTCTCTCGAAAACCCGTAAAACACAGAAGCAGTGTGAATCAGCTGCAAGCTCAATGTTTTTCTTCTAGCCACATTAATGAAACTACTTCCAAAGTTAATAAAGAAATAGAGATATGTGGCACAGCTGTAAATTTGATCTGCTCACTGACCATAAGAGCCAACTCCTAGGGGCCGAGGGGTCTTCGCCCTCCCAAATAAAATACTGGAGCCCACCCCCACCCCCCAAGTTGATATGGTGTGTGTTCACCGCATTATGTGATTGATTATGCGGGGCAGGGCTTACCTGTCTCCCCCCAATATTTTATTCAAGTTCACACCCTTGTCACTGACTATTTTGCACCTCAGATCTGTCAGCACTTTGGCAAGCCACATTGTACGCCTGCCGCAACATGATCCGAAGTCGTAATTAGTGAGAGAGACACGTTTTCATTAACATCAAACACTGGTGACGTGAGTAACAATAACCACCAAAACATCACAAAACATGTGATCTTCAGATGAATTATAGAAGTATAGAAATTTAATTAATAAAGAAAAATTAAAATAAATAAAACACAATGACATCCTCCCCCCCCCAAAGGCTAACGTGAGTTCTAGGTCCTTTCTGCAGCTTTTGATCTTCTCATCCAGCAACGTTGCCCATTGTCTCCTTGCCCTGCATTTTCTAACCATTCCACGTAGTCCTGATTAATTCCACAGTTTTGCATTCTATTAGGAATACACAGTCTTCCATATGTTCTTAGCTTGCCCTCTTTCCTTTTCCCATCTACCTCAAAGCACAGACTGAACAGGCAACATCTGGCAGAGTCTCGATGGTATTCAAATACAGTAAGGTTAAATCTCTGACAAATGTGAGTATGACAGACTGCATATTTTTCTTATAATGCACTTCCTCTGCATTCTGGAAATCTAGGAGCACTGCCTCTGTTCACAGGAATATTGATATATTTAACCACTTTTTTCAGGGGGAGGGAACAAATACTTCATCCATGGTACTCCTCTTGAAAAGGCATTTCAAAAGGCAAAGGAGCCTATCACCTGTGCCTTCCCACAATGTCACAGCAAAACCTGGTTCTGAAGCTAAAGTTCATTATTCTGAGGCCATATAATTGACTTCAACGGTGGTTCAAAGAGCTTCATTTATTTCTTGCACCATACTTTATGCTGTGGTCCTTGGAGCGATATTGTACAGCAAGCAGGGAGGGGTGAAGGGAAAAAAGAAAAATAGCTATTATCATGAGGATAATGCTGACTGTAATTTCATGTAAGTCATGACCTTGTGCCATAAGAAATATCTGCCGAGGCTGACTTTTCCGGTTCTGCTTCTACCTTTATGCCTCATTGGCAGAGGCAAGGAAGAAGGAGCTACTTCAATATACACTATGCTCACTTATCATGGTTATTTTAAAGTTATTCTTGCTTCCCCTCTACAGTTTAAGTTCCATATGTAAATCCCTAAACATATCAGAAGCTATGGCTTTGGTTAATTGAGCTTTCTACACACCCAGTGTGTTAATGCACATGCAAGTCACACAACTTCTGGGTTTTTTGTGTGCATCCACAAACTACCACTTTCAACTGAACTCATTTGTTGGGCTTCATGGGATGTTTTGCATATGTTCAAATACCACTAGTTTTTATGCAAATTAAAAAATTAAGAAATTCTCAGCTTTGGGGAGATACTTCAGGCCCATCTGCTCCTATCAGAAAAAGTGGCTTATATTTGCCCTGGCCTAGTTGCTACATTGAATCTGGTGCCTGTACTGGACATGTCTTTAGCATTGTCCAGTCGCAAGTTAAAATTCTGTTATTGCTGCCCATGGATGTTGATAAGGTGTCTGAAGAAGTGAGGCCAGCCACAGGTATGTCTGACCCCTTCATGACTGGTTAAAGTCATGAGAGTTGCAGGGTGCTTGTAGTAAACATTTTGTAATGGTTTGGATACACTTATGCAACTTTTCACTCACAAATAGGAGGAGAGGTGATTTTAGCCAGCTCTCCCTTCAACTTTCATCCTCCTCTCAAAAAAATCTTATCTGGAGAATTGGAGGATCCTGCGGGAACAGCAAGAAAGATGCCACAGGAGGATGTCAGCCAGGGCTGGAAACTTCGGTCTTGGGGGGTACACTGTGGGCCTCTCTCAGGCCCTCAGAACTGCCCTTAAGCTACACATCCTCTCCCCGAACCACAATCTCTCTAAAAACATTATGGCCCAAACTATATGCCTATAACTTACCTTGCTCTTTCTCAGCTGCAGGGTCAGATGAAATTTAGTCTTACTGTGAAGGCGCAGTGAAGGAAAGCGAAGCTTCTTTGCTCCACTGAGATCAGAATAGAGATCACATGCCATCCCCATGGGGGTTAGGAGCCATAAGGTAGAAAGTCCCCATTGATTCCTAGCCATGCAGCCAACAGATAATCTCCCACATAGCTGAACTATGGAATTATCTCTCACAAGATGGTCACCAATGGATGGCTTTAAAAGAGGGTTAGACAGTTTCATAAAGGGCAAGGCTATCAGTGGTTACTAGACAAGATGGCTTTGTTCTATGCCTCCACTGATGGAGGCAGTATACTTCTGCATATTGGCTATTGGAAGTCACTTAACAAGGAGGAAGAGTGTTGTTGCTGGTCCTGCTTGCAGGCTTCCCATTGGCATCTGAAAAAAGGTTGCTGGCAGGGATCCAGCAGGGATCTTCTTATGCTCCTATGCTCTCCATTCTGATTCCAGCGGGAAAGCGAAAAGCCCCCTGTGCCTCATGGTGCCTTCACATTGAGAACTGGGCTACCCTGCCCCTGTAATTACTTGGGGGGGGGCACAAGATATGGAACTACTTGTGCCATATTTTGCCTAATTTGGCCTAACAAAACAGGTAAGAAGTGCCACAATTTAAATAAGTTTCTGCAGGGCAGACACCATTCACATGCATGTCTACTGTCAACTGTTGAATATCTGGGATTAAAGATCATTTGCTTTGGAGATTTAACAGTTAACCATACATCCCTGGCAGTTCATTTCAACATTACAGGTATATCCTACAGCAGAGGTGGAGTTCAGAAGTTACTTGTGTGTATTAACAAAATAACTGATGCATGGTTATGCTTTACTCTGAATAGTTAGTTAGTTCACAACTGTAACATTTGGGCAATAGCAAGTTCTGAGGCAGAGCATGCTTTCAACTTTTGATTTTCCTTTTCCTTTTCAAAAGGAAGGACGTACTTGACGGAGGAAACAGTTCAATTAAGTGAAAGGAACAGAAAACACAAACAAAGGCAAAGTGGTCCTTAACAGAGGCAGATCTCTATTCTAGGTGAACAGCTAAACACTGATCTGGAAAAAACAATGCTTGGAGTTTTTCAATCTGCGAAAGACTTTCAAACCATAGAGATGTCATTGTCATGGCAATTCTAAAACCTCTAGTTGCCAAGGCCTGGAGCTAAGGCTACATTTGTGTCACAAAATAAAATAAAGCCCATACTTGTCGCGAAAAAGCTGGATTTTGTCATGAAAAAGCTGGGGGGGGGGGGCTTCAGAGGGAACCAGTTATTGTGAATATGTTCTGTCTTTTTCTGTAATTATTGTTATCACATTGTTTTCTCTTCTGGCCAATGGCTGAAGCAATAGACTGACTGACTGAAACTTTGGAAACCTACAGCTTTCCTTGTTTGAGACCTCTGCACCCACCACTTTTTGTACTGACCTTTGCGGCTCTTCCTAGCTGCTCTTTCCTGCACTTTTGAAGACCTGGATGTTGATTATATCATTTATTAATACCTAACTACACGGGAAAGTTTTTGTTGTTTCTGCCTGTGGCTAGTGTATTTTAATAATTGATGAAGAATATCAATCAATAGCTTGCTTTTAATTGTCAATGCTGCCTATTTTGAAACAAAATGAAAATGCTATACTGTTAGTCAAAATGCATTGTTTATTGGGCTTGCTGTACTATATTTTGAAATGAAATATTGTATGGTGCTCTGATATTTACTGCTGTTCTTGGGTTGTGCGAGCCACTTTGGACAAATCTAAAGCACATACAAATTAAAGGAGCTGAAGCAGCCCCAGGGCTGTGAATGCAAAAATCATAATCAGGCCCTAGATAACAAAAATGAACTACTAAGGAAGGGAAGGAGAGAGACGACAAGCTCTGAAGTCAATAAATTGGGGGTTACATATTTCTAAAATAATTGTCACTATCCTGCATAATTGAGCTCAAGAGCAAGGTCAGAATTGGCAAGACTTTCCATTGCCCATTGTGTTTTTAATGTACAACTATGCAATGTAATATGCACACTTCTTATACCAGATGCGTTGCCCACCTCTAGCTGCTGCAAACTTGCCTTCTCAGTGAAATAAGTATCTCTCATGTGGTTCATTCCCTGACCTCCATCTTTCAGTTTATTGACACTTTCATTTTTCTCTACCACTCTAGAAAGCTGTGACCTGGCTTGGTTTCAAAGGTGATTTTGATAACATATCCCTTGTAACTGACAACATCACCCGATGCATGTTTATTCAGAAAAAAAGTATCATCGAGTTAAATGAGGCTTATTTCCAAGTGTGTGTTACAAGACTGCGTGAATAAATTGTTAATCCATTTTTGCTGCTTCTGAACCAGCTGATCTGTTGAATCAGTTTAATTGTTCCCTTCACTTCATGTTTACTTGAAAGATTTTTGGCAGAAGGTAACTGAAACCATCAACAGAACTTACATTTACAGAGCAAAATAGCCTCTTGAATTATATAGCCAGCACATGGAACCTTACAAAAGGACAATATGAGTGGAGTCTCCATGCCCTTACCACAGCAAAAAGACTGACACTGATGAATTGGAAAAATAAAAATGCGTCTCCCTTCTACGATTGGATTGAAGACTTACATAAACTCACAACATATGAACAACTTGCATAGAAATGCAGACTTGCCACGGACAAATTCAATGATATTTGAAATGCATTCTTACAAATACTGTAATAGGTTAAGATCTGGTGAAGTACAATAACAACCTTGTAAAATATAGTTTTGGGTTTTTTCCTCTCCCCCCTTTCTTTTCCCTTGTGCATGGGTTCTGTTTCTCTTTTTCCTTTTTTTCCTTTTTTGTTTGCATCTCACCATGTGAGACATATAGTTACAGTATGTACTTTTTGAACTTTCAATAAAGGTTTATCTAAAAAAATACTTCATGTTTACTTGGGCTTCCATAACTTTTGTATATCCCTCTTTTGTTGCATCAGGGCGGGGTAGGGAAGAACCAGCTTGCCTGGTAACACTGATTATTCATGAATTAATGAGTCATTCCACCTTCCCACCCATTCATGAAAAATGGATCCAAAGAATGGAAATCTCATTGAGTTCAGTGAGGCTAACTCACAGATAGGTTACTAGCTAAGCTGTGCAGTCCTGTGTTGACTTACTTAGAAGCTGGCAGTAATACTGGATTCCTCCAGACTGTCAGTATTTTACAGAAGGCATTCAAGTGCCTACTGGAACTTCAGGTTTGCACAACTGGAATGGTTCAAACCACTATCACCTCAGTGCAATAAATTCATTTTCTCTCTCACTCTTATTAGTGGTTTGGAATGTGATGGGGAAATGTATTGCACAGTGTGGGATAAATGAGTGGCCAGCAGGGAGATGCATTAACACCCTGTTAGCAAATCAGAACAAATGTTTAATAAAATAGAAGTGAACCAGGGATGCGGGTGGCGCTGTGGGTTAAACCACAGAGCCTAGGACTTGCCGATCAGAAGGTCGGTGGTTCAAATCCCCGTGACGGGGTGAGCTCCCATTGCTCGGTCCCTGCTCCTGCCAACCTAGCAGTTCGAAAGCACTTCAAGTGGAAGTAGATAAATAGGTACTGCTCCGGCAGGAAGGTAAATGGCGTTTCTGTGTGCTGCTCTGGTTTGCCAGAAGTGGCTTAGTCATGCTGGCCACATAACCCGGAAGCTCTATGCTGGCTCCCTTGGCCAATAAAGCGAGATGAGTGCCGCAACCCCAGAGTCGGTCACGACAGGACCTAATGGTCAGGGGTCCCTTTAAACCAGGATGAATGCTGAATGAACAGGTTGTCTGGGAGAGCCCACTGTGGTCAGAGTTGTTTTCAATTCGGCAAGTGCACAAATAATAGCAGCCTAAGTAAATAATTTATTTAGTAATTATGGCATTTTATATGACAGTCTTCATTATTTACATGTTCTGAAGACCACTTTCTCCTTATTTTATCTTTAAGCATATTTACTTTAAAGTAAATATCATTTTTGTAATTATATATATACAAAATGACCACCCTAAGTAATTTGTTGCCTACAGCAAAGAGTTATTTGGTTTTATATCAGATTATTTCAGTAAAAATTAAGGCAGTATTTTTTAAAACTTGCTTTCAGAATAATATTTAATAGATTCAAATATTCAACTCCTTGGTGTATTCTACAATCTGTGATTCTGCCCCCGGATGTTACATTTTTCAAAGTATTTTTTACTATATTACATTTGTTAATGTTTGCTGTATATTATAATATGGATGTAAAACACATTAACACAGTAATGCTAGCTGAAGCTAGAAATAACTACCACTGGACAGCAATTCCTTATTCCTGTAAACTCATTTGGTACTTTTAAAAAGCACACATTTTTTATTTTAGATGTTCTTTGTTTTATACAAGGGGAAACAGAATTAACATGACACTAGTCCAGCAAGGCATGAATAAATCATCAGGATTACTCAGAAAATAGGCAATAATCTCTATACTTACTTACAGAGATTAGTCCTCTAACCAGAAAAAGCTGGTATATCATCTTTGTAGCAAACATTTCTAGGTCAACAGTATAAGTCTTAAATTACTACATGGGGCACTAATTAGTTTGTAATCACACACTCGGGGCCACAATGTACCTTTTCAATTTATTGATGGCATTTCTATCTCATAATTACACAGTCTATAATTCTATTGGGGTGTGTGGTTTTTTGTTTTAAAAATGAATTGGTGGTCACTAGCACATCACCCCCAATGAGGAAATGGGTCGCTTACAAAGGAGAGGGAAGGAAGGTTTGAATAAAAATTACATATGTTAAATTAAATGCAAAGATGCACAAATAGAAATAAGTCCTATATTTTAAATAGAAATATAGCACAACTCACCGTAGTTGGAAATGCTGTGACCATGTTAATAAAATGGCTAGCACATATGCAAGGCTAAGTAGGATCCAGTATGGTTTCAAATTGGATGGGGAACCATGTGTTGAGAAGTTTCATGTGTTGATTTCTATTCCTCAAACATCTCTTAAAGGCACAAAAACAGGCTAGGCTTCCCCCCCCCCCCTAGTCGGTTGGCAACTCTACAGCAGCTGCAGTTATTCTACAACATGCTCTGTGAGAGTTGGTACTGTTATACAATGGAATAACCGTTCTGTAAAATTTCCTTGTCCCTGATACAGACAAGTAGTCAAAACAGGTTGGGCACAATGCATGCCACAAATAAATCCGTTTTCCTGAGTTTTGGTTTTGATTTCTCTTTTTAAAAAGGAAAAGGAAAAGAAAAAGAAAGAAACATTTTGATGGTAGCCCTCCTTTTCCTTTGTCTCTAGCTATTTCCTTGGCACTGACGATCCCAGAGAGGAACCACAGCTCCTGGGTAGAGTATAAATGTTGCATGCAAAAAATTCCCATGCCTAGTTCCTTTCAAAAGCATGGTGAGTTATTTATTTAATTTCACAACATTTATATACTGCTTGGTTGTAGTATAAACCTCAAAGCAGTTTACAAAAAAAGATGCAACAATAAAATTATCAGTAAAAAACAAATTTAAAAACCAGTACTTAAAACATCCAAACAATTAAAATCTACAATAAGTCAAAGCCAGGTTTTAAAAAACACATTACAGTACAAGGTCTACATATCTTGGCAGTGATACTGGAGTGGCTTGCCAGTTCCTCCTCCAGGTGGAGCACATTTGGTCAAAACTCTCCACTATGACCTGTTCGTCTTGGGTGGCCCTGCATGGCATAGTTCATAGCTTCTCTAAGTTCTTCAAGCCCCTTCACCACGGCAAGGCAGTGATCCATGAAGGGGACGTATCTGGATAGGTTTGCCTAAACAAAAATGTTTTCAACGTGCTTCAAAAAAAGTAAAACAAAGAAACCTGCCTGATATCAATAGGCAGGGAGTTCCAAAGTATAGGCGCTGCACACTAAATGTTTGGTTTCTTACAAGTGCAGAATGATATTATGCACACATGTAACCAGTGCTTTTTTTTCCATAAAAAATGTTTAGGGGTACTCTCATTTTGACTCAAGGAAATCACCATTTTATAGTTCAAATCAGGGGAAACAATTACAGTACAAGTACAAAAACAAGTACAAAGAACAAGCATTACACTGGGAAAGGAAAGGAAGCCGCCATCGGAGTGGTAACAACGAAACCGACTGATCACCGTGCTAGATTCCAACTCCTATTTCACACATTAAACGCTCGCTTCTGTCTGAAACTCAGGAAACTCTGTGACAGGAAATGAGGCCGCCATTGGGGGTAGCAACGGAAAGCCATTTCCCATTTCCGGGGAGATGATGTTGTGGGCTAGGCACAAGACAGACCCACGCGCATGAGGTGGGATAGCCCTGGAGCCATTGGAGTCCTTGGCTGCATCATCCAGGGTGTGTGTCCGGGGGTGTGGCTTGGGCTATTTAAATCGCCCGCAGTCGAGGACTCACCCCCTTTTGCCTCCTGCATGTGTCTTTATTCCTTAACATCTCGGGAGGGTTTGGGACCTTGCCACGCAACTGACGATTCACTGTGCTATTCAACAGAACTGATGACTCACCGTGCTTCCCTTCACTACAGTCAATAATGGGATACACATACAAACCATCTGACCTGGAACAAGGCAGCTTCCTATGTTTTCTACTGACAGCTCCAATTAAGTTAGTTGTTACATGCCCTCCAACATTTGTCCAATCAAAATAGGGACGTCCTATTCCATAATGATAATTTGACTATTTATACCCCACACATCTTACTGGGTTGCCCCAGCCACTCTGGGCAGCTTCCAACATATATAAAAAAATAATAAAACAATAAAGATTCTTTTTAAAACTTTCCTATACAGCATTGCCTTCAGATGGCTCGGGGGTTGGATAACTCCATACCCTCCAACATTTCTCCAATGAAAATAGGGAAATAATAATAATAATAATAATAATAATAATAATAATAATAATAATAATTTTTATTTATACCCCGCCCTCCCCAGCCAAGGCCGGGCTCAGAGTGGCTTACAAGCAATAATAAAAACAAGTTGAATGATTACAACTTAAAAACAAAATTAAAATACAACATTAAAATATTGAAACATTAAAATATTAAAATGTAGCCTCATCGCAGGAGGAGAAGGAAAGGGGAAAAAGAAAGAGAGGGAGGGAATCAAACTGGCTCCAAGCCAAAGGCCAGGCAGAACAACTCTGTCTTACAGGCCCTGCGGAAAGAAATCAGATCCTGCAGGGCCCTGGTCTCATGAGGCAGAGCGTTCCACCAGGCCGGAGCCAGAGTTGAAAAGGCCCTGGCTCTGGTTGAAGCCAATCTAACTTCCTTAGGGCCCGGGACCACTAGGGTGTTGCTATTTATGGACCTTGAGGTTCTCCGTGGGGCATACCGGGACAGGCAGTCCCGTAGGTACAAGGGTCCTAGGCCGTGAAGGGCTTTAAAGGTCAAAAGCAGCCCCTTAAATCTGACCCTATACTCTACCGGGAGCCAGTGCAGTTTGAAAAGCACTGGGTGAATATGCTCCCATGGCAGAGACCCTGTGAGGAGCCTCGCTGCAGCATTCTGCACCCTCTGGAGTTTCTGGGTCAGCTTCAAGGGCAGCCCCGCGTAAAGCGAATTACAGTAGTCAAGCCTGGAGATGACCATCGCATGGATCACTGTGGCCAGGTCGGGGCGGGAAAGGTAAGGGACCAACTGCTTGATGTGGCGAAGGTGGAAAAATGTTGCCTTGGCTGTTGCTGTAACTTGCGCCTCCATGGAAAGGGAGGCATCAAGGATTACACCCAAACTCTTAACGGAAGGCAATGGCACTATTTGGGCCACCACAAGAGAAGGAAGTTGGTCCCTCATCCCCATGCTATCCCGACCCAGCCATAGGACCTCTGTCTTCAAAGGATTTAGTTTCAATCGGCTGCCATGAAACCATCCAGCCACAGCTTCCAAGCGTCTGGTCAGTGTGTTCAGGGCCAAGTCGGTGTGGCCATCCATCAGCAGATAAAGCTGAGTGCCATCAGCATATTGGTGACAGCCCAGCCCAAAGCTCCGGATAATCTGGGCAAGGGGGCGCATAAAGATGTTAAAAAGCATCGGGGAGAGAATTGCGCCCTGCGGCACTCCACACACCAAGGAATGGCGCGACGACATTTCCCTCCCTAGTGCCACCCTCTGTCCCCGACCAGAGATAAAAGAGCACAGCCAGTTACAGGCTATGCCCTGTATCCCCACGTCTGCGAGGCGGTGGTCCAGAAGATCATGATCGACCATGTCAAAGGCTGCTGACAAATCTAAAAGTATCAGCAGTCCTGACCCGCCTCGATCCAGTTGTCTACGTAGATCATCTGTTAGGGCAACCAGAGCCGTCTCGGTCCCAAAACCAGGACGGAAACTGTACTGAAATGGATCTAAAGCCGATGTTTCCTCCAGAAACCTACCAAGCTGTTCAGCAACCACTCTCTCAATTACCTTACCCAGATATGGAAGATTTGAAACTGGGAGGTAATTGGATAGGTCTAAGGGATCTAATGAAGTTTTCTTTAAGAGTGGACACACTACTGCTTCCTTCAGTTCCCTGGGAATATCTCCGTGTCAAGGGACAAATTGATAATTTCAACCAGGGGGGTCCGCGCAACATCTGGACACTCCCTAATCAGCCAAGATGGGCACGGATCAAGGAGGCAGGTGGTGGGCCTACTAACTTGGAGGAATCTATCCATATCAGCAGGGAGTATCCGATCGAAATGGTCCAACACTGGACCTGAAGTCAGTCGAGGGACCTCCAGTTCAGTCACTGTATCTAAATTGGCAGGGAGGTCACGGCGGAGCAACAGGACTTTCTCCGCAAAAAAGCTCGTGAATGCCTCACAGCTGTGGGTCGAATTTGTGCTTAAATTTGGTTGTCCTCCTAAGGACATTATTGACCTAATTATTCTAAAAAGTTGTGCCGGGCGAGAGCTAGCGGATGCAATGGAAGCTGCAAAGTAAGATTTCTTAGCAGCTTTCATAGCCATCTCATAGGCTTTCATAAGCGTCCTATAAGATGTTCTTTTATCCTAAGGAAAAGTGGGACATTCCAGGTTCAAATCAGAAACCGGGACGGCTTCTCTAAATCAGGGACATCCCTGGAAATTAAGGACACTTGGAGGGTTAGAGTTGCAATCCTATATACCCTCATCAAGGACTAAGCCCTACTGACTACAGTGGGACTTACCTCTATCTAAACCTGCCTTCAGATGCACTGTACATGTATTAATTTCCACCTGGAAAATTTCTGTATTTCTCCCATTGATACTATTAAAGTTATTACCCTTCCATATCTTTTTTAATGAATCTGCTATACTGTTCTAAAATTGAAATTATACCTTTGGATACATTAAACTTGAATTTATGCTCACCTTTTCCTAATCCCTTCAAGTAGCCTCCTGAGGCAAAGAATTTCTCAGAGGGGCAGAGATAGATTTTAATTGTACATAAGTAAACATGGGTACCGTGTGTATATTGAGGGTTGTAATATCTCTGGGCCTATCATTTTCGACACCTTAATTAACTGTTCTCGTCTTTGCAGGCTCGCTTTGTTGCTCGGAGGTGAGTTTGGATTAAAACTAATTGCTTTTTCATGGAAAATAGACAGAACCAGGTCTCTTATTATTTTAGTTGAGAAATCTGAAGCGTACAGTTTGCGGCACAAAATCCTTTCTGAAAACCTCAGGAATGTTGTTAAGGAAACAATATCCTGTCCATTTGATCTGCTGATTTCGAGATCTGAAGGCCTCTGCCCACTGATTTCTGCCATTGACCCATTTGCACCTCAGCTACAGATTTAAAAGAAGGATCTTCTCTCACACTATACCAGATGAGCTTCCTGTAAGGCTGTTACCTATTCCTGCAATTTCTTCTATCTGTGCCTGCTCCTGTAAGAACTGGATTTGTATAGTTCAAATTAAGTACTTAACCTGAGGTACCACTGTATTTGTGAGAGAGTTATCATCCTATTAATGTCTGATTAGTTTTTAATTATTTCTTTCCCCCCCCCCAATGAATTTAGCTGTCCTTACTTTATCCATAAGGGGACGCGGGTGGCGCTGTGGGCAAAAGCCTCAGCGCCTAGGGCTTGCCGATCGAAAGGTCGGCGGTTCGAATCCCCGCGGCGGGGTGCGCTCCCGCTGCTCGGTCCCAGCGCCTGCCAACCTAGCAGTTCGAAAGCACCCCCGGGTGCAAGTAGATAAATAGGTACCGCTTACCAGCGGGAAGGTAAACGGCGTTCCGTGTGCTGCGCTGGCTCGCCAGATGCAGCTTTGTCACGCTGGCCACGTGACCCGGAAGTGTCTCCGGACAGCGCTGGCCCCCGGCCTCTTGAGTGAGATGGGCGCACAAACCCCAGAGTCTGTCAAGACTGGCCCGCTCGGGCAGGGGTACCTTTACCTTTACCTTTTACTTTATCCATAAGCTACCTTTAGTCCCTGTCACAGAAAAAGGTGAGGTATAAATATATATAAACAACAACACTTTTACCTTTGCGCAGTAGGCTACCTTATCCACACACCTTCTCCATCCTCAAATTAGTTTCAGAGTTTGAGGGCACTGGTAACTCCAAGGTTGCAGGTTTAGTCCTAATAGTAGTAGTACTAGTAGTAGAAATATTAACAATAATTTTATTATTTTTACCCCACCCATATGGATGGGTTTCCCCAGCCACCCTTATGAGACAGCAGCATATTCCTGCATTGCAAGAAATTGGACTAAACGATCCTTCGGGTCGCTTCCAACTCTACAATTCAATGATTCCAGCCAGGCAACATCATTTGAGAAGGGTGTGGCCAGGGAAGGGAGGGGGGTAAGATGGCGAGAGTCCCAAGAATAAGATAGAGAGGCATAGAGGGCTGCATTTGACCCCTTTGACCTGGAAATCTTCACCCCTGCCATACACTACACTAGTATTCAAGTAATCCTGTCAGGTAGGTCAGTGTTATTTGCTCCATATTGCAGAAAAGACCTGACCCTGAGACCTAGGGTAAGATTGGGCTAAGTTGTTGCATGCAGGGAATAAGGTCTGCTCATGCAACTAGACTTCCACCCTTCTCTGCCCCCATGTCCCCTAAATCTACTTTTGGGAGTTGGGGAAAACCCCAGAACAAGTTTATGGGGTGCAGGAGAGGGGAAGGGGGTGTCCTGGCCCTAAGTC
Source organism: Podarcis liolepis (assembly GCF_965112155.1). Taxonomy (NCBI): domain Eukaryota; kingdom Metazoa; phylum Chordata; class Lepidosauria; order Squamata; family Lacertidae; genus Podarcis; species Podarcis liolepis. Next base: position 54,636,945 of record NC_139557.1, on the reverse strand, counting down.
AAACTTGGATTTCTGTTTCTGCCCAGTTATTCAGTGATACATTGGCAATGGTTAAAGGCACTGCAAGGGAAATGCATGGCTATGCACAAGCCAAGATATTGACCCAACAAGCTTCAGGCCCCTTTCCCCCTCCTTTTGAATGGTGGGGTGGGGCAGGCACAAGCCTCGGGATGGCAAACGACAGACAAGTAAATGGGCACTTCTGGGCCAGTGAGCCAGGGAGTCCTGTGAAGTTTGTTGATGTCAGCGCTGGTTTCTCCCCACCCCCCAAAAGATGTTATGAACTTGGAGTGTTCCCCCAGGCTCCTTCCACAATTGAACTGTTGGTTACCTAGTGCTCTGAGTTCACATTAGTGTCCCCTGAACTTCCTGTGAGTGTGAAACAGATGAGGCAAATAAATTTTACTGCATGAAGTGAGAGAGGAGAAAGCAACTCTGCTCAACAAATGCACAATTAACATTCTGTAACTGAGTGAGCTTCTTAGTGCAATTAATTGATCAGTTAATCACTTAAAGCTGCATTTCATGAGCTTTACTTGGAGGCAAACCACACTCGGCTATCCTGTCACCATGGTTTCCATGAGACTCTTTTAGAATTCTGGCTATCTCCTTCAGCAAGTGTAGGCCTCTGTGTTGTCTCTTCCCTTTATATACTATTTAGTTCACTGACTGGTGGGGTAAATGTTTCTCCGCTGCCTTCTGATTTGTTTCTGGCCACAATTCAAAGGGCTGGTTATGGCTTTGAAAGCTTTAGGAAGCACAGGGCCAGGATACTTGAAGGACTGCCTCCTACCAGAATGGGATGGAGGAGAAATGAGCCTCAGTTTTCATTTAAAAGTGACTTTGCCTAACTTGTATTTTCAGATTTTCCCCCTCCCACTCTATCTCTGCACATCTCTGAGTTATCTAAAGTGTTCTGTTACTTCTCTCTTACGCATTGGTAGTATGGTTTTAGCTATATGGCATGAGTATAGAATGATTAGAACTAGTATTAGTGTAGTATTAGTACTGAATCATTTCACTCCTTAATATATTCATTGTATTCACTTCCACAAGTGCCTTGTGAGAAAAAGAATGGAGGGGTGGGTTTTTTGCCAACTTAGACATGGGACAGTGATGGGGGAAATATATTGACATGCCAGAAAGGCCACCATGTAACAATGGTAGTGGTGAGATTTGAATGTGGGTCTCCCTGATTCATATACGATGGCTGTATCCACAAGAGGGCACTGTAGCACATATCCACCTAGCATTTCCAAAACCACTGAAAATGGGGACATGTTAATGCCTTAAAAAGCACATAAAAATGCTTAGCTAAACATGACAATGATAGTATAAGATCTGTTAACGGGCATTATTCGGCCAAAGCCTTTAAGCCCCATTAATTTCAATGGGGCTGTTAAGCAAATGCTTAACACCACCCCATTCAGACCAATGCATCTTGAAATTTTGGCTGGATCAATTCCATTCTCTGTAAAAACCCATATGTGTCTATTTTTATGAACTTGGGTGGTTTCAGATTGGCTCTTGTGTCTTTCAGTACTTCAGAACTTTTAACTTAATATCCTTTCATAAAACTCAATCCACTCTGTCAAGAGTATACTAATGATGGGTTATTTCCAATGCTTGCTTTCACCTTTGCTATGATAATAAAGTACCAGCATTTGACTGCTTAACATGCCCTTAGAGGAACTGAAATTGACATTTTCCATGTTTAACACATACCCATTTCCTGAATTGCACAGAAAGAATTGAGGCTGTAAATGGCGGTGGGGCGGAGGGGAATGAATAGCCAACCCAAATAAAGAGTAATGTAAAGGTCAAAGCAATTTTCACCAGCCATTTTAGCATGGGTTTTAACTTTTCCAAGACAAGGCAGTGCTTTTTGATAAGTGCCTTCCCTTCTCTTCATGTGTCACAGGAGCAAGTGTGTGATAAACCAGATTATCTTGATAAAGTTAGGAGCCATGGATGAGAGTTTAAAATAAACAGATGGTAGCCTGGTGATTCTGAGGGAAAGAGAAAAATAATAATAAGGGGAGAGGACTGTAGGAGTCTGGAGAGAATGTTCTCTTTCCCCAAAACTGTAAAAGAAACAATTGGTTTATTTGAAAGTGTGTAGAGAGATTTCTTAGCCAGCATCCCACAGGACCAGAACCTCCCATTTACCAGCTGGGAAAATGCAGCCACCAGTTGGATTAGATCTGGTCCTTCTCACGAATTTCCCCACACTGCCTGGCTCTCCTTCCTGCCTGATGCCCTGACAGCCTCAGACTCCTCTGGGCCATCCAACCCAACTTGCAGCGATCTGTACCTGACTCATCCGATGCCCCAGCCCCTCTCTGAATATGCCCAATTTGACTTGGCACTCAGCCAGATCTGTCTGCAGGGAACCACACCCTTTGACTTGGAAGTCTTGCTTCCTAATTCAGTACATAGGGGAAGGCAAGCTGTAGTGAGTGAAGCAAACTCTGCACATGCTTAGGATGACATCTAAGGCTTCTGGGGTTGACATTTAATGTTGTCTTCCGCTGGAGCTTTTATCAGTCATGGTTGCCCTTAAAAAATAACCTAAGGAAAAAGTAATATACTGCCTTGAAGTCCTTTTATAAGGCATCAAAAGGCAGGATGCTGATGGTGGTGGAGGTTTGGCGGTGCTTTCTTTATTGGCATCCCATGCAGGCCAGCATTTGGAAGACCTTCCTGAAAGGTTCAGTACTATATTGGTGCTGATTCCACCTCACTATACTGGCAATTCACATTTTGCCTCACCATTTCCTCCTAGTTGCTTGATGTACTGTATGCCTTGATCTTTTGATTCAAAGAGATCAACTATCTGAAAATTCGCTGTCTTGGCTCCCCAGATAATAAGCAAGCATCTGTACAGAATTGCCGTCTTTCTCTGTTCAAGGGATGGAAGACAATAGACCGGATATAATAGCTTTCCCTCCAATCCATCCTGTGTAGGCCTGAGCTCAAAACTTCAGATGCTGTGTACCAATCCTTCTCTGCTTCTCATCAGCCTCCTAGCAAAGACTGCAAGCGAATCAGCTGTGTCCAGGTCTGAAAGGTTATCCAGATGAAGAACTTTATTGCGTGCCTTTACTTCTAAATAGATGACCCTAAGCCATTGGCAGTTGATAAATACAAAGGAATATTTATAACAATATTACAATCTAATTTAATTTATGTTTAAATTAAACACACTACTTCATAGTAGAAGATAATGTTGCTGTGTACACAATTATTTCTTTTGTTCTTCGGCTGCTGAAATGTGAAGTAAGCGATCAAGAAATTCCTAGGGAAAGATTCTTGTCTGTGTCAACTGAGCCCCAGGATCTCCCCACCCCCACCCCCGAACTGGCTGGATGGCATCATCTGGCAGAATACCTGGGTAATGGCTGGATTCTCCTTGTTCTGTCAAATGAATGAGGTGATAATGAGGACTGCAAGTCTCAACTGGAGGCTAGATACTTCTTTTCTTTCCTTTGATAGGATTTCTACTACACACTAACAGTGTAAATGAGCTTGGCACAAAACTAGCACTAAACCCCTACATCAGTTGGGAGGATCCGAAATTTTGGGGTCACACGTTAATGGAGCTGTGTAAATGACAGGATTCTTTGTGTTTCTAAATCTAAAGGGAGCTGGGGAGCATTAGGGCTTGATGGAGTGGCAGGCCATGGCAACAGGCAGGAGGCCTTCAGGAGCTGGGAATTCAGCAATGTCCCTGGCTGCTCTGCTAAACCATGGCGTTCCACAGATGGGGTTTGCACAGTACATATATGCAGTGCTTCTAAACTGCCAACATCCAATCCTAAAGTTCAGAGATCAAACATCAGAGGTACTTCACACTTTTTCTTTCCCCTGCTGGGTAACCATTCCTCAGCTGGTTAAATCTCAATGTCCTATGTGTATCTGTTTTTTTAAAAAAGACTTTCTCTCATTTTGCTGCTCTCACATAACAAACCAAATCTGATTCATGGTTTGTTTGTTTTTTTAAAAAAAATCTCAAATGGCAAGTCATAATGTAAATAATACAAATTATACTGTTGTTGTTTTTTGTATGGGGTCTAGAGGACGCAAATGCATCTCATCCTCCCAGGGGCTTCATAGGGGCTGACAAAAGCTCCCTCTAGTAGCTGAATCCCAAGTGTGCCCAATGCCATGAACTGGCAGAACAACGGAGAGGAACCCTTTGAGGGGTGTAGTTGGGACTGGAACATGCCAAGGCAAGCAGTGGATGGGGAAGGAAGGAAGTGGGGGATGACGAGGGATGGAGGTCAGTGCACAGGAAGCAGAGCAGCAGGACCCATCACCAGACCCAGAGGGGCCCCTGTCCCCACAAACACAGCAGGCTCTGAGGCGTAGGGAGCACCAGACAGGGCGCTCCAGGAAGAAGAGACAGGCAAGGACCCATAGCGTAGCTCCAGGTGGGGCTCCCTAGCTCTGGGAGGAGGGGTGTGATTCCTCGGCTGGGTAGGCTGGTAGCAGGTGAGGGTCACATGACTCATCAAGCCCAGATGCTGCAATCAGCAATGTACAAAGGAGAAGCTGTGTCTGCTCAGCTGCCCATGTCAATGGACCTCAGCTTGGATGCTCCTGGACCTCTACAGGACTGTGCTTTGGGTTTGACTCTGGGCTGTATCCTGACCACTGGACACCAGACTTGGAGACTTGGCTTGACCCTGAACTGCATTTCCAGACCTTTGGACTTGGCATACAGGCTTGCTGCCAGGTAGGCCAGGGGTTCAGGACACCCACTCAGAAGCAAGTTGCACTGAACTCAGTCCCCATATAGTGAATACTGTCTAATTTATGTACATTGCGCATGCAGGATTACAGCACGGTGATAACATGTCCACTCAGAGGTGCCCAGTTTCAAGTGGGGTAGGAAAGAGAGAGCTTTAGCAGGGAAGGGTCTTAAATGTTCCAACTCAGAAGTAAGTGCTATTCAAAGGGGGTTATTCCCAGTTAAATGGGTTTAGGATTGTATGTTTGTTTGTTTGTTTGTTTGTTTGTTTGTTTGTTTGTTTGTTTGTTTAATGTATTGCTATCCCACCTTTTCTGCCAAGGACTTCAAGGCGGTGTACCTGCTTACTTAGTACCCTCAACAGCCCTGGCAAGCTCTCAGGTTATGCTGAGAGGCAGTGACTGGCTCAAGGTCACCCAGTGAGCTTCACAGTCAAGTGGGGATTTGAACCCTGGTATCCCAGGTCTTAGTCTAACGACCGCCCCACACTGGCTAAAACTGCATGGAGGCGGTTGGAGGATGGATGGCGGCTAACAGATTGAGGTTGAATCCCGACAAGACAGAAGTACTGTTTTGGGGGGACAGAGGGAGGGTGGGTGTGGGGGATTCCCTGGTCCTGAATGGAGTAACTGTGCCCTTGAAGGACCAGGTGCGCAGCCTGGGAGTCATTGTGGACTCACAGCTGTCCATGGAGGCACAGGTTAATTCTGTGTCCAGGGCGGCTGTCTACCAGCTCCACCTGGTATGCAGGCTGAGACCCTACCTGCCTGCGGACTGCCTTGCCAGAGTGGTGCATGCTCTAGTTATCTCCCACTTAGACTACTGCAATGCACTCTACGTGGGGCTACCTTTGAAGGTGACCCGGAAAATGCAATTAATCCAGAATGCGGCAGCTAGACTGGTGACTGGGTGTGGCCACCAGGACCACATAGCTCCAGTCCTGAGAGATCTGCATTGGCTCCCAGTACATTTCTGCGCACAATTCAAAGTGTTGGTGCTGACCTTTAAAGCCCTAAACGGCCTCGGTCCTGTATACCTGAAGGAGCGTCTCCACCCCCATCGTTCAGCCCGGACACTGAGATCCAGCGCCGAGGGCCTTCTGGTGGTTCCCTCATTGAGAGAAGTGAGGCTACAAGGAACCAGACAGAGGGCCTTCTCGGTAGTGGTGCCCGCCCTGTGGAACACCCTCCCATCAGATGTCAAAGAGATAAATAATTACCTGACATTCAGAAGACATTTTAAGACAGCCCTGTTCAGGGAAGTTTTTAATATGTAACGCTGTACTGTTTTTAACACTGATTGGGAGCCGCCCAGAGTGGCTGAGGAAACTCAGCCAGATAGGCAGGGTATAAATAATATATTATTATTATTATTATTATTATTATTATTATTATTATTATTATTACTCAAAAGGGAGTCCAAAGCTAGGGTGTCATTTATCTTATGCGCAAGATGGAACAGAGTGGGCAGTGGCTGTAATGGCAGGTGTGTCTCATCCCCTCAGGGGACTAAAGAGATGTGCGGCTGGTGGGGGGGCGTGGAAAGAGTTGCCTGTCGGATGTGCGCAGTGGCCAGCTGTTAGGCACATTAAGTGCTCAACTTACATTCCCCATAACATTTATATGCTGTGTAATGGATCAATCCTGCTCTGCTCCAAGCGTGTGACTATGGAGGCAGTTACAACGAGCTTCAAATCTGACCACTTCACCACTGAGGAAGAATCAATTGCTTGACAACATACAGCAGCTTAATATGTTATTAATCTAAAGGGCTCTTGGGGAGGGGGGTGGGTTTCCATCAGCTCTCCAGGAGTGAAGTACCGGTTGGTTTCGCTGTGAATTGTGCTTGCTACAGGCACCGTGTACCAGTCAGTAGTCCTCACACCTGGAATCTGATTATATTTTAATCAGTAAAAACCGAAATTTACTTACCATTGAAACTGAGTGCCTTCCTGCTTTCTCCCAACTTTAAAAAATGACACCTTTGCATTTTTCTGCCTTCTTAATATCCTGTGGTAATTTCTTTGCTGGAATAATTTCCTCCCATCTCCATACAGGTGCATAAGAATATGATGCAATCTCCAGTGCTATTTGTGTATGAAAAGCTAAGCATTTCAGAGCAGTAAAGGATGTGTATACGGTTTACTTTCTTTAAAAAGGGGAAAGAAGGGGCTTTTTTTCCATCTGAGCACACTTTTGTAAAACTAGCAGCACTGGAATAAAACTAGCAGCAAAGTTAATAAAGTATCAGAGGTGTTTTCCTTTAGCACTGATGTTTAAATGTAGTAATTGTGTTTCTGAAGTCGGTATATATCATTTTCTGCTTAAGATGCAGAGAGGACCTGGGAGATAAGTATTCATAAATGTATTTTTCATTTCTCTTATTTGAAATCCTGATAGGTTCTTCTCTTTCAAAAGCCTTGCTAATGGCTTTTGGGTGTAGGAAGCAGGGAGGGGGGATCTAACTTTTAATATCCAAGCATGCTGAAGTTTGGCGTAATCTGCAGTTTTTCTGTTCGCAGCATACTGTACTTAGCATAATGGTGTTATAATATTTAAGACTGTTTCCCCAGTCAAGTTATGAAGGCTCATTTTTTAAAAAAACCATTGCTTTGTTTTGCTGATGTGAAAGAGAACAGAAAAGAGGTGGATGGAGAGATGGAGGAAACAAAACGCTTTACTTTAGTACAAATAGATAAAGACGTTTAGAGAAAGGGACTCATTGCTAAGGTCACTTTACCTTTCTGAAAGGGCATTCATTATGCTGCTGAATCTTTCTATACTCTGAGGTAATAGTGGGTCTTCTAAACATTTAAATGGACCTATATATTTTGCATGTAAACCAAATTCCTTTTCTTCAAACAACATTCCCTATTTGCCCTGCATTGACAACACTATGATACCTGTGAGATATAAAACTGCTCAGAGTTGTTTATGATTAAGCAGTATACAAATTCTGTATAATAATAATAATAAATAAATAAATCTTGATACTTGACATTCTGAATATGATGAGAGTGGGGCTCGATGTTTGATGAATGAGCAAATAGCCTTTGTTCCTACCAAGTGTAATTGATTTTAAAAAAAAAATCTGGTATGATGTGGACTGTCAGGGAACTGCCATCAGAGGGAAGAGGAGAGGTAAGATGCTCCAATGATGCAAGGGAGGGAACTAGCAAGGAGAGAGAGAGAGATTCCAAGGGGGAAGGAAATTCAGGGGACACCAGGGAGAAAGGGGAAGCTGAGAGTACGGCGGAGGGGAGGCTCCGAGACTCTTCCAGTGAAATCAGCGGAGAGAGCACAGGACCTCCGCTTGGCATGCCCACGCTGCGCAGAAGGCTTCTGCGCAGAGAATCTAGGAGGAGACTTGGCGTCAAAGAATTTCTGTGTTGGAGGAAGTTTAGGAGACGCCCACTCACGGATTCTGCCAGTGACTAAGACAGTCGCGTTTCAAGGGCTGTCAAACCAGGGAAAGTTTTAGCTATACGACTAGCTTGGAGCAGTTTGCAGTTTACGCACAAGCAACCCCAATTCCCATTACATGGACCTAACTCACAATGCTAAATTTCTCCACATGATTCTGGTGGACTAAGTGGACTTGTGGAGAAAGGCTACTATTACTTCTTTGTCCTGCTATCCCTGTGATCTTTTGCCATGAAAGACTTTTGCCCCAGCATCTGATAAAATGCACATTTCTAGGGTTGCCATATTTCAAAAAGTGAAAATCCGGACACAAACATTTTTGAACTTTTGTTGTTGTTCTCTGGACATTTAAGTGATTTCTACCTGGATGCTGTTTACGAGGGCCGATTACCAGCTATGTCCAGGAACTTCTGGACATATGACAACCCTAACACCTTTCACACATCCGTTTGGAATCCTAGGAAATAATAGAAGGCCACTCCTCTTGAACAAATGAAATATTTTTCAGAACACAACTTGTCACGAAAGTGTAATTATCTCATTAAGAAAATGGCATTTGCCCCACCTGTTAAACTCAGATGAATTACAAATTGAGCAAAACTCCCAAAAGTTTATTCAGGCTTAATTCTCAGGTGTGTGAAAAGAGAAATTCTTTGAATTCAGATTACCTTTTTACAGTTTGGTTACTCTTCTCTTCTGTTCTAAATCACATACACACACACCCCAGAAAAGAGGAAGCCATTGCAACATGAATACATATCTTTTTTGCCAGGTGTGTGTGTAATGTGTTTCATACAATATTGGGCTGCTATCCCCACACATTTTTTCAAAGAAATATTCGGGGGTGGGGTGGGAAATATACTTGCTGACTCATGGTGTGACTCCAGAATACGTATTGGAAATATGCTTAGTCCCAGCCATTGATGGCGTTTCAAGAGAAGTGTGTTTCAAAAGCACTCTTCATGCACTCACCCTGAACACATGAAGCAAGAATTGTGTGCACCCCACTCCCATGTCTCCACATGTAAAGGACATGCCCAGTCCACCCTCAGCCTTCCCCCACTGAATGTGCTTAGAAGCCTCTTTGCAATCAGGAAGCACATAGAGGCTCCCTTAAGATCTAAACAGGAATGGATGGGGCAGGGCCAGGGTGGGCTGGGAAATTGGGGGTGGGGCCTATTTCCACTAGTAGTCCATGTGTGTTCAAGCTGAATGCCTGACTACAGCTTTAATTTTTATGGTCAGCTCTGCTGAAAAGTGACATATTCCAATGTTCTCCAGTAACGAGCAGCATACGTTTGTAAATTTGGAAACAGATAAATAAAGTACTATTTCGAATCAATTCTAACTTTATATTATTTCCTGCCCATTGCTTTTCGCCTTCCTTCCTTCCAGCTATTTTCACCATTGTTGATCTTGGGCATTTTCACACTAGGAACAAAGTCATGGTCAGACTCATTGGTAAGTAGTGGGGTTCTTCTTTGATGATGCAAGGAGATGGTGATTGGAGGTGGAACAATGGAGGTTCCTTGTCAAAAGTAGCAAACAAGCCCATCTCTTTCATGTCACTTCAGGGCAATAGCTGTGCTGCTCAAAGAGAAGGGTTACACAATCCATAGCCTCATTCACACATTTGCTTCCTCTTTGTAGCCATGAGAGATTCCAAAGTTGACAACAAGTGAAGGCATTCTTTTGATTTGAAGGCTGCCTCATTGGATTGTGAAGAGCAATGGATTACACCTAAGCATGACTACTCTGTTACTAAAAATTAATGTGCCATGACCATTGGTACAAATTAGATTTGTCTAGAACCAGCTTGCAAGTGTACCGTGACTTTAACATCTCCACACACAAAAGAAACTATTCAGGTGTTCATTCTTCCAATCTCAAAATGGCCACCACTGCCATCTCAGATGTTCTTGTGCCATAGATTTTCAAACTTAAGTTGTTCCTGTGAACCTTTTGTCTTCTACATTTTTAACACTGTGATAATCAGAACAAATTGATTTTGATTTTTTTCCCTTTGTTTTTGTTTTACATTGCTGGAAAACCCTCCCAACACTTTCCTCAACACCGGTGCCAAATAAATCATTGTAATGTTCCCCTGAAGTGAATTGAAAATTAATTTACACAGCCAAGATGATCCTCCTAATAACAGGGTACATGGAATGGGGAAATTGGAAATCATTACCCAGCAAACATTATCTGCATTATTTTTGTAGCTGCTTTAGATTGCATTGTAATAGAAAATTAGGAGACCGGCTGTGAAGAAGTTTAAGAGGGTCCCCCGAAGAGCTTCTGCCTCAAAATTGATTCTTTAAGAAAGCATTAAAAAGCTATTGGAATTGATTGCCTGCTAATATAAAGGAAAAACTCTTTGCCACTATTTGAGTTTAAAAAGAGCATCTTCATTCATGCATGTTATTAAAACGACTGGCCTGAAAGCCCCCGTAGATAGATAAAGGATATGGATGGGATATTAAAACAGCAAATCTCTTTACCTTATCTGGGATTTAAAGTTAATATGTCGCTTTTATTAATTTAGAAAGAACCATTAGTTAGGATGTCAAAGTGTGGGTTTACAATTAAAATGCTGTAGAACAGAGGGGTCTTTAATAAACAGTGGGCCAGGAATCCTTCATTAATCTTCCAAGCATGAGGTGTACCCCTGCAAAGAATACACTTTGAATGTACAGTTTTCCTTTTTTGCAAAAAGGAAAAAGCAATCAACCCAAAGCTGATAAAACCTCTGATTAGTTATAGCAGTTCCTCTGCAAAAGGGGAGCAGACCAATCAAAAGGCTGGGTATAACTGCAATGGCAGCAGAACTTCTCCATTAATGCCACTTAAAATCAGTGATAGACTGAGAGCTGTTAGGGACTACCACAGCTCTGGAATAGCACTCTCAGTGAAATATTTTTGGCACCTCCTTTTGGCACTTAAGAGGGCTGTAAATATCTCTTTATTCCAGTCAACTTTTGAATGGTATATAGTATTGTGTTTTTGATTGATGTCTGCTGCCACTATTTTAATGATGCTTTTATCTCCTCTTGATATTTTTGTCTGATTGCCTTATCTGATTTGTTTAATTACTGCTGTTGTTTCAATATGTTAATGATGCTGTCTTGGTGTACTTTCATCATATTGATTTACTATTGTCAACCGCCTTGGGGAGATAATTTAATTTAAGGCAATTTAAGAATCTATAAAATAAGATTTAAAAACTAAGAGGTCAAATGCCATTTCCCCCAAAGCTGGGAAGCAAAATCATATTAGTGATGAAATAGTAGTTCATGTGGCTGGAAAGGAGGCCAAAACAGGAATTGTAGCAGAAGCCTTGTTTGTGTGGAGTCAATAGGAGATTTTCAGTGGTCAAAGGTAGAGCCTCACTAGTTATGAAGGCATATAGGATTATATTATGCTTTCCCAGAACCAGATCTATGGTGAAGTAATGCATCGCCACTGCTCCAGTCAGATAGTGTGTTTAGATGGAGTTTTGCATGTCTAAAGTGAACGTTAGGAAAGCCCTTCTGGATCAGACAAGTGCCTACCTAGTCAGCTTCTCTGTTTCCCACAGTAACCAATGAGATGCCTATGGAAAACCCATGAGTTTTGATTACTCTCTCCCACAGATGTTCCCCTATGGCTAGTATTCAGAGGCACTATGCCTCTGATCCCAGATATAGTACATAGCCATCAGATTTGGTGCACCATTCCAAACAATTCATGGTGCATCAAACTATGAGGAGCTTGGCCATGATGGTTCTCTTGCATGCATAGGGGAAAATGTAATCTAGCCCCTTAAAACAAAACTGAGAATGATCACATGCAAAGCAGATGGAATAAGGATTCATTCACACTATCAGTTTGGCAAAGGTGTATTCATACGAAATTGACAGCTCCATTTTTTAAATTAGCTGAGAATCAGTATTCCTGCCATGAGCCACAGGGATGCAAAAGAAGAGAGGTGATGGCTCAAACAAGAGGAAGTCAGTGGTTCCTTGTTCTGTCATGAAGGATGATGAATCAAAGCAAGGCAAAAGTGAGCACAGTGGAGGAAGGCCAAGGTATGACTCTTCAGGACCATGGACAGTGCTCTTGAAGCTGAGTCCTGGAGTCAAGGTTCAGAACAGGATAGGCTGGCTCTGGTGCCCATGGACACACATGGAATAGGCATGAGCATGGATTTATTTCTTCCTTGGAGCTGCAGTTTTCTGGAGGACTCTGCTTCCGGCAGACCTGATCCAGGGCTATGACAATTTCAGAGGTTCAGACTGGGATGAAATGGCAACTTGTCAACTTGGCTTATTATTATTATTATTATTATTATTATTATTATTATTATTATTATTAATTTATTTAGGCCCCGCCCATCTGGCTGGGATTCCCCAGCCACTCTGGGCAGCTTCCAATAGAATATAAAAAATATGATAAAACATCAAACATTAAAACCTTCCCTAAACAGTGCTGCCTTCAGATGTCTTCTAAAAGTCAGATAGTTGTTTATTTCCTTGACATCTGATGGGAGGGCATTCCAAAGGGAGGGCGTCACTACTGAGAAGACCCTCAGCTTGGTTCCCTGTAACCTCACTTCTTGCAGGAAAGGAACCACCAGAAGGCCCTTGGAGCTGGACCTCAATGTCTGGGCTGAACAATGGGGGTGGAGACACTACATTTACTGCATTTTGTATTCAAATATATTCTCTTGGATTCAAGACTACTGGGGACCTCATGTAAGCACTGGGACTGTCTAGGCATGGCATTGCAGTTTACTGCTAACTGAGTTACAATTTCCAGCAACTCTTAACAAACTACAGTGCTCAGAAGTCTTTCAGTTAAAGAATGCATTAAAAATGTCCTTTAAAGGTATAGTGTTTCTTGCTCCAGCACATAATTATACTTTTGACCTCAAAGTGGTCAAATGAATTAGGAAAGGGAATGTGTGAGGTAAACTCTGAGTGCTTTTGTCTTGGATACATCCTGTTAGACACAGCCTCTCTTCCTAATATTTGGGTCAATAACATAAAAATTGATGTGGGGGCACTTTTTCAAGAATGCCAAACCACACAAAGATGACAGGAATACGTGATTGCATAGCGAGTTTTTCAGGTCACAAACAATTGTGGAAACACACTTCAAGAGTAAGAAAAGTCTACATCTGTTATTTCCCCCAGAAAGAAATGTGATCGGAGAAGCAGCAGTATAAAACAGAATGTAAAGGTCTAGTGGAAGACGAGTGGTGCAAAACTAGGACAGGGAACTGTTTTAAGAAAAAGTTTATTGCAAGCCAGCATATGTTAATACGCCAACCTTACTTTCAGGGTTAGTTTGATCAATATGAGCAGTTTCTAACACCATTGAAATTATTGGAACTGACTGGAGGATACATATTGTTTATCACTGATATTAACATAATGGAAGACATTTTAATGAGCAGGCATCAGCTGTTAGCTACACCTACAGGCACAGCTGCTATTTGCATGGGTAACGAGGGCATGTATGGTGAGAAGTCCCTGAAAGGCTGTTGCCACTTCCGTTAGAAGTAAAAAATACCCACAGATATGTAGGGGCATCAGCAAATGTGTACAGTTGGTTGTTTGGTTATTTACTTATGATACAGCAGTAAACCCCACACAAAAAAAGGTGAAGTATATAAAGAATGTGACACGGAAAATCAAATCTGTTGATATTTTAACCGAAGCAGAGAGAATCAACCTTTACAAAAGCTATTTCAGAGCTACGACCAACGGAAAGGTATCCCTAACAATTAGAACCCATACCATCTGTATTAAGAACATAATGTTATCTAGAGCCTGAAACACATTCTCTTTTTTTAATATTTACAGAGCAGGGTAGCTGCCTCAGGAGGGAAATTCAGAAGGGTGGAAAGTGGCTAGAAAGCTTTGCCATGTGGTCTGCCTTGCAGCCTCATAGCTAGCTTACTGCCCTAGAAGGCTAGTGCACCAGTGAGGTGACCCAGCCAAAGCTGGGGAGAGTAGCGGCAACACCGCATAGAATGCACCCTTTTAACCAAGATTCTCAACAAAAAGTGGGCATTCCCACAGAGTGGCTGCTTTGTCACTGGTCTCCTCCCATCCCACCAGGGAGGGGGCCCGGATCTATAGGTTAGGGGTTAATGGCACATCTTCAGGTGCTTCAATAGGTGCTGAATAGTCTCAGGCTGGCCCTGGAAAATAGCTAGGGATGATGGAATTTGTAGCCCAACAAAATTTGAAGGCCACAAGTTCCCCATCACTGGTCTAGGGTGTGTACCAGGAGGAAGCTGATAGTGACCAAGATCAACGTTTATTTTCCATGGAGAAACTTTCAGTCTCTTAGAAAGCAAAACATGCTATCCAGTCCCTTCCAAAAGAGTCCTTTTTCTTCGCTTTTTGTCTTTCTGAAGTTAAAGGATAAGCCAAGTTAGAACACAGGGGTAGAAGGGAAAGATTGTGGGCAGTGGCATAGCGTGGTGGGTGCAGGGAGGGCCGGCTGCACCGGGCGCAACATGGGGGGGGGCCTCACACTCGCAGCTCTTCTAGTGGAAGAGACTCGAGTGCTAAAATCCACGGGTTAGGGGGCACAAATTACTTGCCTTGCTGACTGATTGCCACTGATTGTGGGGTTGGCAGTTGCAGAATGACTTCCACTGGTGCAATGGAGCCTCCGCTCCCTGTTCTCTTCCACATGTCCCCTGCATTCCTTCAAGCTTGCTCCAAATTGTTGAGAGGTGTGCAAAGGGACAAGAGGGAAGGGAATTCCATGACTGCAGTTACTTCATTGCATGCAACCCTATGGCTGGGCAGCAAGTATTAATGCAGCCTGCATAGAAAAAGTGACTTGCAGGATAGAAAGTCACAAAAGGGATCCATGCATGCAAGAAAGGAGTTAGTAGTACCAACTGTGCAGACAAAAAAAGTTTCTCTAATTCCTAACATGTTTTGAACTGCAGTCTTTCTCAAGGGAGAAATTGCTTCACAAATAAGTAAGGCAGTTGCATCTGCTCAGTCATTCGGCAGAGTCATTTTTGTCATATATATCTCTCTTACTGCCATAACCTGTAAAGAGTCTAACTGCTCAAATGGATACAAAGCTAATCACTGGCTGAGAAAGTCTAGTGTTCAAATGCACTGGGAATTAAGTCTGCTTTGTTGTCTCTGCAGCTGGTTCTGTTGAACGTTTTCTTTTCTTTTGCCTTTCTTGTATGAACTGCAAGGCAGTAAGGTTATATCCTCCAGGTAGATAATTGGGAAGGGCTAACCTTGGGTCTGGAACATCTAAGAAGACACTCTTTATAAGAAGAATTTGGGAGTATTTGCTAAACCAAAATGCCCATATCTAAGCACAACACATTTTGTGCACTGATTTTCTTTATTGGCATTTAGTAAAAGCAATAATAGCATGTCCATAGAGGTCCATGCAACTATTTAACCAAAAAAGGAAGAGCCAATTTTCTTCTCTCCCAAAACAAGTGCTGACAATATACATTTTTCTGGTGAACTACATATATGTAGGGGTGTGTTTGTAATAATTCCATTATTTATACACAGAAACAAACACTTCATATAATTCTATTTAAGAATTGTGTTTTAAAATGTTCCTATTTTTTTAAAGTAATAATAATAATAATAATAATACAGTAAAGTGTTCACCCTTGCAGTTTGCACATGTTCTTGTTTTTCATTATTCTTTTGTATTGGTGGAAGTGGGACCAGGGACTTGTAAAATCACAGTAAGAAATCATCTTTACCTCCTCTGTTCGGAATAACTGAACAATCGTCTTCTTGGCAGTCTACTCTTCTATTGAGTGTTTACAATTCAGATATCTTTCCATACATATCTTGGGCTTTTGGCAACAATGAAGCTTTGCAATTACCCTGCCAATTGACACCCCCATGTAATTAAAATAATGACATAGCATTGCGTCTTGCTGGTTCCTAATGTCTCTGTCTCTCTTGCTCTTTTCCCTCCCTCTGTTTATCACAGCGAACAGCTGTGGCCATGCATAGGATACACCTGGCACCTATAAGATTCCAGTTGCCAGACTTCTCTTTCTAGTACTTGCTTTCATTTTCAATTATTATTTTTTAGCTGTATTGCTATACAGAGTGAGACTGGTGCCCAGAAAGAGAGAAAGCAAAAGAGAGAAAGAAATGCTGCAGGTGGTATTGAGGATGGGGAAAGAAGAAAGCCAAGTCTGGTTGGCTGGCTGGTATAATTAGCCTTCTCTTGCGAAATTTATCAGGGACATGTCATTTTATATGCAGTGTGTTTCATAAGACCAGGCGCTTCATGGGCTCAGGAACTGATTAAGCTCACGGGAATTAATAAAGCACACTGGGCTGTGTTTACATTGTAGATGTGTATTGGTTGAACTGGAAGGGTAAACTCACAGCAGAAATGATTGAGGAAAACGGAGCATCAGGTCTATTTAGTGGGATATGTCACATCCAAATGTGTTAGGAGGTAAGACACTTTGTTTCAAGGGAGATTTATGGCAGGAGAAAAGCAGCAAAATGTGTAATTGTATGAATTGTATGGACGCGGGTGGCGCTGTGGTCTAAACAACAGAGCCTAGGGCTTGCCGATCAGAAGGTTGGCGGTTAGAATCCCTGTGACGGGGTGAGCTCCCATTGCTCGGTCCCAGCTCCTGCCCACCTAGCAGTTCGAAAGCACGTCAAAGTGCAAGTAGATAAATAGGTACCACTCCTGTGGGAAGGTAAACGGCGTTTCCATGCTCTGCTCTGGTTCACCAGAAGCGGCTTAAGTCATGCTGGCCACATGACCCAGAAGCTGTACGCCGGCTCCCTCGGCCAGTAAAGTGAGATGAGCGCCGCAACCCCAGAGTCGGTCACAACTGGACCTAATGGTCAGGGGTCCCTTTACCTTTACCTATGAACTGCCCAAATGCATGCATGGTCTTGGAAACCTGTGGGAGGGAGGGGCAATTTGGAACAGAAAAGCAGTGGATAGGGAAAGGGTTATATTTGTTTATTTTTGCCTGACATCTCTGATCTAAATTCCCCTCATCTTGAAATCAGTAGCAGCAGCATGGAGCAGTATGAGGTTGAGTCAGATTTTACCTGTTCATTACAGTTTCATAAAGTGTTTACCCCCAAAATATTAGAATTAATAATAATTATGATAATAATTATTATCTGCTTTTTAGCTTAAGGTTCCAGGGTGGATTACAACAATTAAACATAACAAAATTAAAATGCAACATGGAGCTCTTGGTGTATTTTCTTTGCTATTGTTTTTAAGAATTTGATTTTTTGAAAGCAGTTTTAGCTGTGGCACCCCAGTTATGCAGTACCTTCCCTAAAAAAATTTCCTGGTACCTTCTTGGAAATCTTTTCAGCACCTGCCCTGAAATTCAGTTAGGATGAATGGTAGCCCATAAACATTTTAATTCAAAAATAAATACAGTTCTCTAGTATGCAGATGAAATCTTAAAGGTATCTGAATGGTGAATAGGCAAAGGTTTCCTGTTTACCAATGCCAACTACTTATTCCAAAACAAAACCTGGTAACCACTGGTAATCGATGGCAATTGTGACATTCCTCATTTGCACTTCCCGTCTCCTTTACAAATGTGTGAGCAAGTGCATTTGGCAGAGATCCTAGTTTGATCCAAGCAATATATCCAGTTCCCTTCCCCTGGACAATTAATGACAGGATTTAAAGCTTCATTTAAGAATATTCCTAATAGATGTTGTGCAATGTTTGAAGAATTGCATTTTTATGTGTTAGTTAGTAGTACCCTAGTCAACAAAAATAGATTAATTTCAGTATTTCAAACAACAATAAAATGTGGAGGTCTTGGCATAATAAACAAGAAAAGCATTGCTTGTATATATCACTCAGCGAAGTTCACAGTAACTAATGAGGCCCAGAAGCTGCTGCAATACTGCCAGGGTGCTGCATGCCCTCCAACATTTCTCCGATGAAAATAGGGACGTCCCATTCCATAATGATAATTTTACTATTTATACCCCACACATCTTACTGGGTTGCCCCAGCCACTCTGGGTGACTTCTAATAACGTATATTAAAAAATTATAAATATTAAACATTAAAAAAACTTCCCTATACAGGAATGCCTTCAGACAGCTCAGGGGTCAGATAATTCCAACATTTTTCGAATGAAAAATAGGGACATCCCAAGAAAAAGTGGGACATTCCAGGATCAAATCAGAAACCGGGATGGCTTCCCTAAATCAGGGATGTCCCTGGAAAATAGGGACACTTGGAGGGGCTGGTGCTTTAACGGTTAGAGCACCAGACATGGGCCTGGGAGAGCAGGGTTCCAATCTCCACTCAGCTCAGCTCATTGGTTAACCTTGGACCAGTCACTGCTGAACCTACCTTGCAGGGTTAGGGTTGTTGTGGGGATTAAATGAGGAAGGGGAGAACCATGTATGTCACCTTGATCTCCTTGGAGGGAAAGGTGGGGTATAAAGGAAAACCAACAAGATCCAACTGGTCTATGGTAGAAAGTGCTAGTCAGCTGGGAAGTAGCTGGAGAGTTAATACAAATTGATAGGTTTTGCATAGATGATGCCTCCTAAAAAGTCATAAACTATAATTTGCAACACAGTAAATAGGAATGGAAGGGAAGCGGGTGGCGCTGCGGTGTAAACCACTGAGCCTAGGGCTTGCCGATCAGAAGGTTGGCGGTTCGAATCCCCATGATGGGGTGAGCTCCCATTGCTTGTTCCCTGCTGCTGCCAACCTAGCAGTTTGAAAGCACAAAGTGCAAGTAGATAAATAGGTACCGCTCCGGCGGGAAGGTAAACGGCGTTTCCATGTGCTGCTCTGGTTTGCCAGAAGCGGCTTAGTCATACTGGCCACATGACCCGGAAAAACTGTCTGCGGACAAATGTTGGCTCCCTCAGCCAGTAAAGCAAGATGAGTGCCGCAACCCCAGAGCCGTTTGCAACTGGGCTTAACTGTCAGGGGTCCTTTACCTTTTTTAAAATAGGAATGGAAGGAAAGGGGCACTGCAAAGACCTATCCGGTCTTCAGCCGAGACACTTAAAAAGGTCATCTCCTTCATTTGGTTCCACCTGCTCCCCTTGGGTCCCCTAAAGGAAGCTGTGCTCTAGCCAGGGATGTGGCTGGTAGGTATACTGGGTATCAGTAAGTTGTGGTGCTGCTCTGTATCAGGCATTGGACAGGGTTCAAGTCTCAGCAGGAAAGTGCTAAGCCCAAGGTTCAAATTCCATTAAGGCATGCCAGGTAATGTAGAGGCAAAGCAGGTGGAAACCTGGATAACATTTAGTGAAGCATCACAGGAGCAAGCTCAAATCATGTTGCTTGGACAGGTAAATCCAGATGGAACCTTACACAGAGCAGTCCCATCTTCAGTGGCCAGCTCTGCCTCTGATGCCAAAGCCTCTTCACTTCAAGGAGCCTAGCTGCCTTTGACAGTCATTGACTCTAGTGGTACAAGGGTGGTTGTAGTTCTGGAGTCCTCAGAGAATGGCAATGTAACCTCCTCAGGTGGGAGAAGCATAGGCTAAAGTGGGTGCAGTTGAGGTGTCTAGCACCAGTTATTGAGACCAATTCTCTCTTGCCTTCAGTTGCTCCTTGTTTACCATGAGTTGCTCATGGCCCCTTTAGCATGGAGTAATAACAGGATTTTGGCCTCCCTCTTTTTTATTTTTACATTGGTCCTGTTGTGATGTTTTACCTGCTGTGAAGTATTTGTGTATTACATATGTGGTGGTTATTTTCTTCTTTTTTAGATGGTTTAGGGGGGCCATTTAGAAGACAGAAGGGCAGAGTTTTAAGAAGTCTGCAAAATCATAAATAAATAAATAAATAAATAAATAAATAAATAAATAAATAAATAAATGAAGCTTGAGCTGTTCATTATGACAGCCAAATCACATGAGTGAGTAACAGCAGTGCAAGGATGTTGTTGCTGCTATTTTCTTCTACTTGTTTTTGGGGGGTTCCATTTTCTCTGCTGCTTTTTAACCAAAAAGAAAAGAAAAGAAAAGCACCCATCCTTGTCAGTCAAATTATGTAAACACATTTCTACTAGAATGTCAAGTGCATTAACAAGACAATGATGGGAACTAAAATATCACTCTGCTGAAAAGGAATTGAAGACTCTTGAAACACTACAACCTAAATAATAGGAATGAGGGGGGATTATTCATAGCTGTTCAACCTCAAGGTTTACAAAGTACTTCAGAGAGAAAAACTCTGAAATTCCCATTGATTGCTTTCAAAGTGTTGGGTGGGGGGATGACACATGTCACTTCACCCTAGAAAAAGATGACATCTTTCACCTTCATCCTTCTTAATCATCATTCCTACACATAAAGCCAGACAGACAGACAATATGCCTTGTGTTTAACTTTTGCTGGGGTGTGTAGGGAAGCCATTTGATACGCAAAAGACTTAAAGAATGAAAAAGTTAAAATGGCTTTCGATAGTAAATAGAGGGAAGACTCAAACAGCCAATTCATCATCACTTTATTTTATTTAAATTTAAGTTTGTCCCCTACACACAGAAAAGGTATTCACTGCAGGTGGCTTTATTGTGAATATTTCGTGTATTGACATTAGAAGTATTTGTTCAGTTCCATTTCCATCTTGCCTCAGCTTTAGGGATGTGTTGTTTTCAATTTATTATAGAGGGTGTTTGCAACATACACAGACGCAGATGGTTGGATCCAGAGTCTCCCTTTCTTCAAGGTAAATTCTCCTTCTGTGTTCAGAAGGGACTGAGATCCAGTAAAGGGTCCCACTGGGGGGGAAAGGGAAGTGGCATTGTTTTTGCTGATTTCCCCTTGCCTCTTCAGCCATTGACCTTCCCCAAATACCACCTGCAACTAGGGGCATCAGCGCCAATTTCAGGTGAGATCTCACCAAAATTGTATGAGATCTTGAACACTGCAAGTGTGATTTCAGTGAGATCTCACCCCAAACTGGCACCGGTGCCAGTGCCATTTCTCCACTGCCAGCAGAAGTGGCAGTGCAGGCAGGGCACATGGTGTGTGTGTGTGTGTGCGTGCCTGCCTGCCTGCCTGCCTGCCTGCCTGCCACCTTGAGGGATTCTGCTGCCTGAGGTTGTGGTCTCACCTTGCCTAATGGCTGAGCCGGCCCTGCCTCTAACACAGCCTGAAAGGGTCCCCTAGCCCTTCAGAGCAGCTCATCAGGGGGATATTCTTTGCTTGGCACCACCCACTTTGGAAGGCTTGAGTGAAAGAATTGTCCCTTGAGTTTGATATTTTCACTTCTTGAATGTATTGGAAGCACCCAAAACAGCAGAACTCCACTCTCCCCAAATTCACAGCAACTTCTCTGAACTGAATTGCAGTTTTTTGTTGAACACCCTGGTTGTGCTGACAAACATGGAAAAAAAATTGAAGGTGAGTTGTTGGCTTTAAACAAATCACCATTAAAAATAATAAAAATCATACCTTTCACCATCAAAGCATGAATTGCCTATATCACTCAGTGAGAACTGAGATCTATGCCTTCTTTATATATATATACAATATATACATTTCAGGCATATATTGTTGAAGTTATTGTATACTCTGGTTATGTTTGAATTAATAGCACATTTCCATTTCCCATGCTCAAGATGATAGTTTTTAAAATGTTTATACAAATTTTAAAATGAAAGTCTAGCGTCACACTGCTTCGAAAATATTCAGAATAAAACCACAGCATGGTAGCTGGTAAAATAGCTTTGTTTATAGCTCCGTTCTCCTACTTGACTCACCTGGTCAACCATGTAAACCCAAATGAAGGTGAATTAGATTATTACTTATCCTTGCCCCAGATCTCACTCAGAGATATGGAGGATGAAGATGCTTCACTCTATCTGTAACTTGCAACCCGAAAGGTATGCTCACCACTTTAAAAAATAAATGATAGTTTATCCAATAAGGGGTGTGTGTGTGGACTTCCATCTAAATCTGCTATGGAATACAAAGTTCATTTCTATTGCTGGGAGCTAGTGTTTCACACCCCCCCCCTGCCCCCCATGGACAAAGTCATGTTTCTTTCACACATTGTAAGAAATAAGCTGTCAAAGTACACCAGTTTTATCAGAAGAAAATGTGTGTAATTTGAGTGATAGCTAAATCAATATGGCTTTTCTTCTGATTTATGTTAAATTCTGATAGGTGTGACCAAAAGAAATACTAAATTTTTGTGCTGTAATGAAACTTGGCATTTGACTGCCATTATATATTAAAAAAGAACCCTGAACTCTAGTGCCTTTAGGCATTTTTACCTTGCACATTTGGCATTTATATAGCAGATTACCAGAAGCCTTGCTGACTGTGGTAGCTGCGCGGGAGTCATAAAAGTGTTTTCATTTAGCTGACCTGATTTTTAAACCTCTCATCTTACAAACATCCATATCAGGTTGAAGTTCAACTTTGCTTGTGCCAATGAGCTAAAGGATCTTTCTTTATCAGAATAAAATCTTAGCTCATTTTCCAGCCAAGTAGTTTTGCAAGGATGTGCTCTAAGCTGGTAAACAAGGGCGCAAAGGCATATTGTGTTTGTGGGGTTCCTAAGGCCATACTGCTGGCCACATTTGGAAAGGATCTTGCAGGACACTTCTTCCTAAACACGAAGAAGTTCTTGTATTTTTTGTTTTCTTCATGGCTTTCTCCATTCTTCTGGTTGGGGGGATGGCATGGGGCACCAAGAGTGAAATGTGGAATACTGAGGATATGTTCACATTAGTGAGGTCATTTTAACCACCCTGCCTCCGGCTGCATTTCCAAGTCACTTGCTGCTGTTGTTGTTGTTGCTGCTGCTGCTGTTACAGTAGAGCAGAGGGAGCAGGGTGTCTTTACCCAATGATTTATTTTCCCATGCCAAATTCCATTCAGTTGAGCTTTCATCTGTGCACATGCTGTCATCTGCGCATGTGCAAAGTTTTCTGAACCGTTTGCACCCCAGTGGAACTGGGGCTTCCATTTTCAAATCACATGAAAGCAGGTTTAAGAAAAAGCACATTGAAGAGGAATGTTTCTGTAAAGCTGTAGGATACAGAAGGATTGTGAATAACATCATGTGAACCCAACTGAAAAAGCCAGCAGTGGGTAGGGTTGCCAGGTCAGGAACATTCCAGACCCCGAGATTTCAGGAGCCAACCCTGATTCCTTGGGCCAGCCCTTGGTGATGTCACAGGGAGTGTCCTCAGGTGATATCTCAAGGTTACCCTGGAAATGGAGGTTAATTGGGAGAGGGGAGTAGTGGAGGGCAGGAATGGCCCTGCCCAAGTGTCCAGGCTATAATTTGCAGCCAACTACTGCTGGTCTGAAACCTGCTAGTTGAATTCACAGTCTTCCTTACTAATTATTATTAAAGGCTCTCTTAGCCACTAGTATTTCCAAGTATGATTGAAAAAACAATGACTTGTCCCTGGAGATGAAATAAGGTTATCAAAAAGACACAAATGAAAGAGGGCATATGAAAATTTCAGTAGGACAGATATATTTCATTCTTCTCTCTGCAGGATTCTGTGGGTTAGGACTCAGTGATCCTACCCGTGACTCATAAGCAGAGAGTATGACACATTTTCCCCACTGTCAACAAAGAATCTTGTGAAACTGCTGATTTTAGTTACCTTCCTCTTCTCATGTTTTGGAAAAGCAGTTTACATCCTGTTTCATTTGCTCTTCCCCATCTGATATGAACTGTTAGAAGGAAACCTGCACCTGTTTCTCTGGATGTTCTTTGAAAAGATGCCAATTTATTTTTATATGTATGTTTTCAAGTTTATTCATTGTGAGTGATGGGTCTTATTTTATGCAATTTTCAGAGTGCTTGTCTTGGCAAATTTAGAGATATAATTAATCACATGGGAGTGCTGCAGCTTAACAATTTTCTTTTATTTTGATGAAGTCAACTCCTCCAGATATCACCCAGTTTTATGTTTAGAACTGGGAACTTAATACCAGCAAGAATTACTTTTGCAAACGCATCTTGTCAGCTCATTCTTTATCAGCTCTGTAGGTCTAAAGTTTAAAGACTTAAGTTACTCCCACTGAAGCAAACTTCACCTAGGGAATTTTCAGAAGGTACAAAAACCAGCTATTGGTTTTTCAGAAACTTGCTGTCTGGAAGTTATAGTGGGATAAGAGTCCTGATCTGGCTGGCGAATCCACCGCAAAAGGAAGTTTGCCTTCCCCCTGCTGCCAATAAACACAGCAGAGGACCCTGCTGGTGGAAGAGGGGAAATCTTTTGCCGTACCTCAGGGGAGGGCTGCTTTGCATGTAGAAGCTCCCAGAATCTCTTGGACCCCTGCCTGAAAGCCCAGAGAGCTACTGCCACTGGGCTAGAGGGACCAATGAATGGTGTGATTAGGTGTAAGGCAGTTTCCTATGTTCCCCTTCCCTCTGCAGCCATCAGTCACCCCCTCGAATGCTGTTATGGAAGGTCCTCAAACTCTCACCTAAAGCAGGTGTGAACTCAGGGCACCCTGTTAGAGGGGTCTATGTGGAAGTCTCTCTCCAGAAGCCACGTGTGGGGCAGACAGGCCATAGAGCTTCCAGCAGCGGCCTGGGAAAGGCCGCCTTGTGTCATGAGCCAGGAGTCAGCTTCACCTAATGAACAGCAGCCTGAAGGGGGAGAAGGCAGAGTGACTCCACCTGCAGTTGATCAGCCTTCAAGGACACAGAGGAGCGAGAAGGCACTAATGAGAACCAGCTGACTTCAGACTTCTTAAACAGAGCTCTCAGCAGCAGCTAGATGCTGGAAACAACACCTGTGGCTCCTGGCTCTACAATGCTGCTTCCTGCTCTGTCTAGACCAGTGGTGGCCAAACTTGACCCTCCAGCTGTTTTGGGACTACAATGCCCATCATCCCTGACCCACTGCTCCTGTTAGCTAGGGATGATGGGAGCTGTAGTCCCAAAGCATCTGGAGGGTCAAGTTTGGCCATGCCTGGTCTAGACCCTTGGCTTCACGATCATTGGATTCCCTGGCCGTTGGAATGTCTTGACTATGTGGATTGCTGTTTGCCCGACCCTTGGAATGGACTTGATTTCATATGCTGACTCTGCCAAGTGTGTCTGAGACTCTGCTCTTAACAACATTAAGAAAATAGTAACTTTTTAAAAAGCTAAGCACTGTTAAGTTCGTACACATACTTTCCACATCTCCACGACTCATTTGTCATTGATTCAGTTCATCAAAATGAACATAAAACACACACGCACAGTACCCGTTGTTAAGCCAGATCAGCCAGATGCTGCGCTGGCTGGGGTCCTCGGATAGTGGGCCATGGTGGAGACAGTGGGGCTCTCAGACCCACCGCCAGTGGTAAGGTGGATGTTGACTCTGGTTAGCCTGCCCAGACACCACTGATGAGCAACTCTCAATAATCAAGAGGTCTATTCCCACTTGAGGAAGTCTGAGAGGAGCCTGTCTCTCTGGGGTGGTGAGTTGTGGCCTGCACTTGGTGTAGAGGCCAACCAGAAGGTCTAGCAGCAACTCCCCACTCATGATGCTCCTGCTGTGCCGCAGCCTGTCTACCAGCAGCTGCTCCAGCTTCTTCAGCCGCACTTTGGCTGATGTGGTGGTGGTGGAGGAATATCTAAACTCACATTTATCTCTGGAGATAACCTAAACTGATAAATCACCTTTTTAAAAAATGTGAGATTGCCTTAAATACATAAAAAATAAGATCACCTTGAATGCATAAAAATCAAGCTTCTATTTCCTTTTGTGATACTCCAGGTCCACAGGGACTGTTAGGAAAAATGCAAGAGCGACCAGGAACTGACACTTTTCAAGGTTATTCAATGACAGGCAGTCTGCATTTTCTGCTCCAGCAGTAGGGTTGTTGTTTTTCTCACAGCCTCTGAATTATTCTTTCCATGAAGGAATATTTTGTTTCTGTATTGAACTCCTTTGTCTTTCTGGAGTGAAGAATCTGTTTAGCTGCTGTGTGTATTACCTCAAATTTTGGTTCATGCTCTGCCACTTAGGTGAGGTTTTCTTGAATCTGCTCTGCTTCTCTTAACATCACAATACCAAGAATGGCATTTCTATATGCTTTTTACAAGAGGTCAGGGAGCTGCCTTAAAATTTTCTCAAACAGGTGTTTATGTGAGGCTTAATTTGAGTCAGGGGTAGAACTACAGTACATCCCCGTAATATTTTCAAACCTCCAATACCCTCAGCTGCATTAACTTTCTTTGGTACTTTTTGTTCTACCTCTGCAGGCTGGTTGACAAGGACAGTATAACTATCATTCATCTGCCTTAATTCACCATGCAACCATAGCTAGTCTCTTCTTACACACATGTTGCACACCCTTGACTGGGTGTGATAACTTGTGGCCCTCCAGGTGTTGTTGGACTTCAACCCCCATCAGCCCCAGCCATCTTGATCAAGGATGGTGGCAGTTATAGTCTGGTATTGTATGGAAAGCCACATGTCCCCTCCCCTGTTTTAAAATGAATGAATGCATGAAGCTATGGAAATAAGACTTATTCCAAAGCCCTTGGGGTGAGGTACAGTTTGCATGGTATGTGATGTGCAGTGTGGCCTTTAATGTGGATCTGTATGAAACCAAGATCTTATGCCGTTTCACACAACCTTTACACCTGCACAATCTTCCCACTTTTGCGACAGCAAAAGTTGTTAGTTGTGAAAGAGGTACATTATCCTTCCTGCTAAAAGTATGTGAACACCTGCAGTCCTGAGATTCTTCTCCCCTTGTAATAGTTGTGAATACCACTAAAGACCACAGCTTGGTCATGTGCACACTCCTGACAGGTGTGTTAATGACTCTAGCAGCACACAGGAGCTTTATAACTCCTAGGGAAAAATGGTGGTTGTTTATAGAACAATTCTCCTTTGCAATTTGGACTTGGGGGTTGCATTGACCGTGTTGTTTTTCTTTCATGGTCCCAGTATGAAGGAAGCATATGGTCCATAAATCACACTTGGAAAATAAGCCTGGGACTCACTGACAAGAACATTTTTGAGGTGTGTGCCTATATGAGCCTTGAATAGCCTTGTTTTCAAAACAGTACCAAGGGGACTCTGCCATTCAGTTGTCTTCTCTAGCATAAGAATCTGCTATATATCCCTCAGAAACTGTAAACAGGGCAGTGGCCTAATTTGCTGCCTTCCCTAAGCTGATTTATTTTCCCATCAAAAAGTTCTTTAAGCATAGTTCACATTGGCTTTGAGAACCAATAGTGTGCTAACCTAGGAAAGGAGGGAGAGGAGCAGAGACTTTGCCTTTGCATCTTAATTACAACTGCCTTCCAACCCAACGCTAAGCCAAACTGCATCAAGAGAACAGAGGAGATAAATGTGCAAGCTGCGAGTCTGACGTCTAATATCTGTTGTGGAAGATTTGGGATTTGATTTAGTGCCTCTATTGGAGAGTTAGGAAAAAATAATCCCAAGTCTTTCATCTTCTTATAATAAATTCATTTTTAGACATGCAATTTACCTTGCTGGCAGCTTTGTAGTTCATAACAATGGGTTTGGGTGGTGGTGGTGGTTTTTTTAAAAGCTGTATTATTTTATGATTACTATTTCCTTCACGTTATACATTTATAAACAGTAATATGCTTTTCAGTAATTTTCAGGACTGCAGCACAGGAAAGGTAAACTCCGCTGCAACTTCAGGAAGTACTTGGCAATTTTCCATCATTATAAACTGCTGTTTTGCATTCCCAAGCAAACCACATAATGTTATCTTCACATATCTCTGACATGAAGTGAAATTTCTTTTAGATCTGCCTATGTTGACTGATGTCCTGTTGCACTGCAAAGAGCCTGCTACAAATCAGCTGTCAACAAAAAAGGCAGACACTGAGAGAAAAGAGGATTTAGAACGGTATGTATGTAGTTTAATTGGGCAACAAGGAAGGGGAACCTTGAATAGATAAGAAGTTTGTGAAAGGAACTATTTTAGAGTTGGTGGTGGTATTTGAATCATGGGACACATCTGGTTCACTGTTAGTTTTTTGTGAAAATTGCCTTGCTGCCATTGGCCGGATCAAAAGTCCATCTAGTTCATTATGTTCTCGGTCAGATGCCTCTGGAAGTTCCCAAGCAAAGCATGATGTCCCCAATGTTAAACTTCAGTTAAACTTCCTCTGAATAAATACTAAATGGTGGATGGGTATGAGTTTGAGAACAGGAAGTTATTCCATCTACTAGGATCAAGATTGGAACTAATGCATTACTCTTGAACTCCTGCTATTATATTGGGACTACTGGTTAGGTGTTGTGGTGCATATCTCGAAAAATGGAAAATACAGGAATGACTCACACAAATCCATGAAAACGATAGTGCCCAGATTACGCCCATCAGTCAGAGTATTGTACTTTGGAATTTGCCTTAGTAAGAAAATAAATACCTACCTGATCTAATTTGCCCTGTCCTGTGTGATTAATCTCTACAGCCATTACTGGAGCTGTATAGGATTTAGCCATATGAAAGTGGTATCCTATCCTATATTGATTTAAATATGAGTCTCATCCTTTGTGTTTTAGCCTGACAGCCCTTTGACTAGTTTGCTTTGCATGCCCAGGCGGAGCCCCCCTCCCCCCCCCCCCGACCCCAGGTGACACCCGGGTGGAATAATGACTCATAACCACATGTTATTAAAATTGGCCACAACTTTATTAAACTGTCAGATGTGGGAAGACCGTGGCTTAGGCATTGGGCTTTTATCCCTCCCAGTCCCCAGCCAAGGATCTGGGGCACATCAGGGTTAACCAATCTGTCTGGGGATTGGGCTGGCTCTGAAAGACATATGTTTAAGCAGAGAGCCCACCCCCCATTTCACCGCAACACAGGGGAGTCCACTGACAACCTTTCAGCGTATGGCCAGTGACTCCCCTCAACACAACCCCTTTAACAGGGAACCCTGGGATCACTGCTGCAGGTGGGGGCGTGTGTCACCGCTTCACGCCCCCCCCCCATTTAGGGAAGATAGGCTAAAGGATTCTGCCCAAGGCCTAACACTGCCAAAGTTGTGACGTTTTGCTATGGGGAAGGCGAAACCTGCCAATGCAGGGAAAATTCCATCCCGGTCCTTTAACAGCAACCATTGTAAGACCACAGCAGCTCCCACATACCTGTAAAGAAGACGTTAACCTGCAATAAAAGGCCTAAACTAAGGGAGGGTAGGGAGGGTGAAGCTCTGGAGCCGACTGAGAGCTCCTAGGTAGGCTCCACTTCTATGCTTAAAGAGCGCACTCTACTCTTACTCTAGCTCCGCCTCCCCAGTTGCGATTGGTTATTTGAACTGAGGTTTGGTGGGAACCTCAGGGTTCATGACTTGGTGATGTGGTCCAAGAGCGCTCTGCTGGGAGTCACGTAGGATCGGGGCTGCTGCGCGTGAGCACGCCAAGGACGCACTTCGTTTGATGTGGAGAGCGGTCATTCTGGAACTACCCATATAGTTACTCTTCAGTCTGCTTCCCTACAAGCAGTTGTGTTGATTACTGCCATATTGCACTGAATCTGTACAGCCTGAGCTGTAAAAGAAGAAGAAAGCTTTAGAAGTCCACCCTATGTAATTTCAGGACAAGGGCAATTTTAATGTGTGCATGATTCTATGTGTGTGTTAGACAAAGAATTATCTCCAGTGCATAAAGACCAGGGATGAAGATAAAACCCTGGCATTTTTCTTCTTCAGATTGCCCCGGGGCCTATGAATAGGATGTATTGCGTACTATAAAAAGGATTTATTTCCAATGCTCCTTTTTAGGTTTGGCTGGTGGAATCTTGAAATGTTGCTGTGCTTAGCAGTTATCTAAAATCTAAATCAAGGCATTATTCATGCCATAAAACATTTCCATCCACTTTCTTTTGTAGCTTACCACTTCTCTATAAGGGCAGCACAATTGCATTCATATTTACAGCTCTGTTCATTACTCGCTGTACTTACAATCGCATTATGTCATTGAACTCTCATACTGTGGTCTTATCATAGTAAACTATATGCATTCAACGGAAGGGGAGGTGGGTTAAGACCATTTCCCATCAAAACAACTATGCCCACTATGCCTATATTTCTACTGTGACTGAGTAGAATATCTTGGCTCCATTCTCAAAAATTTTAGCAGAAAGCAACTTGATTTTATTCCAGCCCACCAAGTTGCAGCTGATAAGGTGGAAATGCTGCTGACAGGTAATCCAGGTATCTGCTGATAACAGATAGCTTGTTTTGGATGGACTTACATTTCCCCTAAATGTTCAGGCTCATTGCCTAGGGATGTTAACTAGCCCTTGAAGACCTACTGTAAGTAGCCTTGCTGCCTAGAACGGCCTTTCAGGGAAGGGCCCTAGCCCAGTGGCAGACCAGATGTTTTGCATTCAGAAGGTCGCAAGTTCAATCACCAGCCTCTCCAGGTAGGGCTGGGAAAGATTTATTTGCCTCAAAACTCTAGAGAACCACTCTCAGACACTGGAAACAATATTGACTAGATAGGCCAAAGCCTAATTCAATATAAGGCAGCTTTCTATGTTCCTGTTTTCCTAAGGTTTGTGTAGTAGTCAAAGCCTCTTCTAGACATGATAGCCTATCCAGTTATTCATCCTTACAAAACATTGTGCTTGGATTACTGGAATGCATTGCATGTGGGGCTGTCCTTGAAGATAACTCAGAGATTACAGTTAGAACCAAATACTAAAACTATGCTATTGATTAGACCAGTGCACAGATCACATCTTACCAGAAATATCTGCACTGGCTCTCAGTGCATTTCTGGAAATGTTGGTTTTCATGACATGGGACTAGAGATTACTATAAAGATCATAAATTTACCCAGCTAAGCATCCTCTCAGAGTTCTTTCTTCAGGTTTCCCCCATCTTCAGAAGTGAAGCAACTGGCAACCCACAATAGGATGTTCTGATTTTGGGATGCTGTCCCAAGAGAAGCTCATCTAATGTCTTTTTTTACCCGCTGATTCTTGTATTCACATGTTATGTTCTCTGTGCCGATGTAAACAAATAGTTGAGCTGTACAAATTAACAAGTTTACACTCTTTCACACAAGCACTTGTGCATGTGTAGGAACAGCTTGTACCTATGCTCAGTGTAACATCAATGTGGATTTTGAGCAGGTTATTATTTCTGACATAATATTCAGCATCCACACCAACTACAGGATTCTTTGTTAAACTGGTATAAAACGAAAATAAATTATTCTGTATTCAGGCCCTTCTTAGAATACGTTAGCTCCATAGCTGAACAGAAATCATTGCTTTATCTATAACCAACCTTGCCTACTGTATCTCCTTATTCACAAGTAGTGCAAAAGTTGTGGACTACAACTCCCATCACCCCTGACCATTGACCATTGGCCATGCTGGCTGCGGATGGCAGGTTGGAGCTGTTGTAGTCCACAATATCTGGCAGGCACTATGTTATCTACCTTTTGTTTTGAAAGTGCTTATTTCAATAGGATGGCAAATTTGCTTTTCTCCATAAAATAAGCCAACAGAGTCTCTCGCATTTAGAGGTCAAATCTTTTGTCGGTTCACACACATAAATCTGATTAATGTTATCAGGAAATGCACACTTACTGACTGGAGAATAGATCCTTTCATCTTAGAAGAGAGCATTACTCCTTAAGCTGAATTAGACCTCTTACAAATGGCCCTCAAGTTTATCCCAAAGCAGCTATATTTGAATCTATTTTAGTCTCAGGTACTGTTAAAAATCTAGTTATGAAATACTCTGGTGAATTTGAATCACATGTTGAAAAAAGCCACAGAATTTAATTGCCAGACACCTTGAACTGAAGCCTACTCTCTTATATGCATGGAGCATACTTAATCTTGGTCAGGCACAATGTCTGCCTAGCAGAGGACAGGGCATCTTGTTATGAATCCAGTGTCATGAACTGGACCATGGCTGTTTAAAACACAATCAGCTTTAGAAGAGAAATTAAGGCAACTACTATAAACACACTGTTGGAGAAATTCAATGTCAGAAAGTCTAAACTGGAGTTCAGTAAGAGGCCATTAACATTCTGCCCAAGCCAATAGAAGGGAATGGGAACCTTGAAAGTTCATTCTCCTGCACAGCCCCAGAATGAAGCTAGAAAGTAACACCTGGAAGAAGAAAAATCTTGATTCACTCAATGAATAAATCCCCAAACCACAGTACACCAATACCTTTATTATGACCAACACAAATGTCACAAAGTCATGACACAAGTTTTCAGTTTTTCCAGAAGTTTTCATCACGTTGGATGCAAAAGAAAAAAGTGGGTGGGGAAAAGCTAGAGCTGATGTTGTTGTGGCAAGATTAAAATGCATCTTGGATCTTCAAACAATGGTTTTAGTAAGCTGGCAACCCTAATAAGCAGAAGTACTGGGCCCAACAAGTGTGCTTGGCAGCTGAGTATGCTGAATCTTGTAAAGAGACATATATGCTTATGATATATTCATTCATTGTGTGGACAGGCAGAGTCCCCCCAACCCCAGGTGATCCCCAAGCGGAATAATAACTCAAGACAATGTGCTATGTTATTAAAATTGGCCACAACTTTCCGATGTAAGGAGACCGTGGCTCAGGCATTGGCTGTTTATCCTTCCCAGTCCCCAGCCAGGGATCTGGGAGACCTCAGGGTTATCCAGAATGCTCTGGAGAACATATGTTCAAGCAGAGAGCCCGCCCCCCATTTCACCGCCATTGGAGGGGAGAGCAATGAGAATCTCTCAGTGTATGGCCAATGCCTCCCCTCAAGATCCCTTTAACGGGGAACCCTGGTATCACCGCCACAAGGGGGACGTGGGTCACCGCTTCACCCCCCCCCCCATTTAGGAAAATAGACTAAAGGATTCCACCCAAGACCTGAAACTGCCAAAGTTGTGACGTTTTGCTACAGGAAAGGCAAAACCTGCCAATGCAGGAAAATTCCTTTCCAGCCCTTCAACAGCAACCCTGATGTAGCAGCACCTGCGTACCTGTGGAGAAGAGGTTAACCTGCAAAAAAAAGACTTAACTGAGGGAGGGGAGGGTGGGAGAAGCTCTGGAGCCAACTGCCACTTTGCAGGTAAGATTCACCTTCTGTTGTGTGGGAAGGATGGTCCCTCCCCTTACCTGGCCAATCCGCTGGCAACACCTCCTGAGGTAGGCAGAGAGCTCCAGGTATCCAGCCTGGGGGGGATGAAGCCAGCCTGAACTACCAGGAGTCGCACTGGGATCCAGGGGGCTGCACGCGACCACGCAAAAGGCGCCCCCATTTAATGTGGGGAACGGTCATTCTTACATATAATGCTTTTTAAACTATCAAAATTCTTAGATTCTGTGCTGTCCTTTCATTATTCGTAAAGCTGTGTTTGTAACTCAGAAGTTTAACTTTGGCAGGAAGATATTCAGCCTTGAAGTTTTATTTACTTTTCAGGCACAAGAGATATAGTTCAAGCCTTAGTGACTGCATAGCAACCAGAACAAAACTGTTTACATTTGTGTGTGTGATTGTGTGTAATAGCTTTTGCTTGGGGGTGAGTGGCAAGAAGGAGGTTTGGCCTAGCAGACGAGCAAACTGGCAGTATTTGTCATGTCAGCAGTCTGGACTTTTGCTATGTTAAACTTTAGGCCTACACAAATGGACATTATCCCCAGGTGCCTTCTGATCAGATGGACTTTCTATTAATGCTACTATTTTAAGCAGCCCCCCATTTTAATTGTCTGTAATGCAATTTCTGGCTTGGGCTTTTAATTATTTAAATTGCTTAATTGTTCAGTGCATTCCTGTAGTTTTGAATGTTGTTGTGCTACATTCGTAAGTGGAAAGGTGGAAGAGAAGTAAATGAATAAAAGAAACAAAGTACTTATTCACACAGCTTTTAATTAACTTATGGGTTTCATAGAAGCAAGATGTGGTGATGACCACTAGCTTAGATAGTTTCAACAAGGGGATTAGGCAAATTCCTGGAGGAGAGTTCTATCAGTGTTTCACTGGCCATTATTGTTAAATGGGATTTTCACAGGCAGAGGTCATGTGCAACTGAACACCTGTGGTTAGAGGGCAAGCAATATTAAGGAAGTGCTATTGGCTCCATGCCCTGCTTTGTGGGTTTCCCAGAAGCTTTTGGCTATTCACTGTAAGAAACTGGTTTTCCTCTTTGCCTGAGCCAGTTCTAGCTCTCTAAGCAAAACAATACATTAAAATTATCAAGAATAAGTCAGAAGTTAAAAACAAGTAGACCTAAAAAATATCAAAATATACATGAAATGAGCAATTAAAATGTGCAATATTTCTTTTAAAATGATGTACTAAATGTATGTCAATTTAAATATCTGGATAGGCTTGTCTAAACAAAAAAGTTGTGGTTTTTTTAGAGGTGCCAAAAACAATACAGCAAAAGTACCTGCCCAATGTAAATGGTCAGGGAGTTCCAGTGTAGGTATTGCTACACAGAAAGACTGGTTCCTTACGAGTGTGGAATGGACATCGTTTGGCAGTGGTAAAAGTGGTAGTTCTACAAATCGAAGTGTCATGGGACATATATGGAATAAGGCAACCCCTCAAGTAAACTGGCCCTAAGTGTTTAAGGGCTTTGTATATTAATAGTAAAACCTTGAATTTGTCCCAGTAACAAATCAGTAGCTAATCTCTGAGCAGAGATGTAATAGGCTGTCGCTCATTCCAGCAATCACGCTGCAGCAGCCTGAGCTAACTGCAGTTCCCAGACAGCTCTGTAAGGCAAACCCAAAGCTTAGTGGTTTCACTTATTTCTGAAATTGGGGTGCAGCAGCAGCAATAGCACCCGCTAGAGCAAATCACTTGAAGCACAATAACTCTGAAAGGGCAAAGCATACGTTGTTGATAAGGAACAATATCCACAATTCCATTTAGGCTCTCTCTTGTTTTAGAATAGAAACGGGTCTATGGTGGACTGTAATTGTAGTTTAGTTATTCTTTTAAAAACATGACTATTGCAATGCCCCAAGTGATCTAGCCATCTAGTGCTTATTCCAGCAGTTAAAGGCAGCTTTCTTTCCCTAGTAGCAGGGAGCTTACATTGTGTGTCATTGCTAATAAAACCCCTAGGGTGCCTCTTAAAACTGTGTTTGCAATTAAGGGTGAGAAAAAACACGATTCCATACATTTCAGCAGAGCTTTTTAAAAAATTGCTGGGTCATCTTGCTTTTTTTGTCTTAAGACAATGTCTGATTCTGGCAGTTAATGCAGTTTCCAAGGAATTTGCACCTGCCAAATAGCGGTTTTGTGAGACCAGGCATTTAAAAGCAATTCTGTTCTGTTTCATATAGACCTTGATTAACAAAGTCCTTTTGTGGGTCGTAGAAGCCTGCCGTACAAAGACCATAATCAATAAATATTTAAAGTTTTACTTCATATGTAAATATGGATGTTCCAGATTTGTTAAGCTCAGTTAATTTCCATTCACTCTTGATTACCCTTTCTGTAGAAGTAACAAACGTCTTCCAAGGACTGACTTTTGGCACTCTCCCAGGATTAATGTGTGAAGATGAAATTGGGGAGGGGGGAGAGAGAGATTTGTTCCCATTTTTCCATCCCTGGCAGAGTGATGGGAGCTGAAACCAAGACCCCCAAAGAATGGTGGGCTCTTTCTTTCATTTTTCTTTCCATTTGCCTCCCATAATTGCCATCATTCACCTGAGTTTTACCTCAGGTTTGTAGAATCACACAGAATTTTCAGTGTTACTCCAAGACATTTGCAAACCAGTCACTATTATTATTATTATTATTATTATTATTATTATTTTAAAAAACCCAGTCCATTCAGTAGTCCCCTTGTCAGGAGGGTTTCTTGTTTCCATGTACCTCTCCTGCTGCCAACGTAATAGCTATACTGCCTCATTGCCCAACTCCACGTAAAGGTCAGTCGGCATTTCCATTATAAAATCCCATTATTTTCTTGTAACTCAGGAATTTGAAATTGCATTGAGCTGCTACTTGGCACCAAGCTCCAGGCCCACTTGCATTTCCTTTACTCATATATGCAAAAGAATATGGAAATGTTTTGACAGGAGTATTTGCATGTCCCGGGCTTACTTTCCTATTCCACCTACAAACACAAACAATTATGCTCTTGGGATTTAGATTCTTGGACTTTGTCTGTTGAATCTTCACATTATTTTAGCTTTTTTTATGTCACTTCTTTTTTTAATGTAATAGCAATCCAAGCCTGTTGAGCAGTAAACAGACTCACTACAGGATGTCAACAGGGAATCACAATGGAAAGTAACTGATCTCCTGAGTGGCATGAAGTAAATATTGTGTCCTGCATCAAACCTTGTGAATAAGTAAACCTTCGGTTTGGTGGAGATGAGCACACATGCAGGAAAAGCTCCTCAGACATAAAATGGATTTATTTTATTTATATATTTATTTGATTAGTAGCCCATATTTATTACAAAACACATTCCAATATTTTATAATCTCTGGACACCCAAATCCATCTGATTTTTTAAATGCAGCTGCTAAAAGATGTTCAGACATGGAATTTAGTGGGCTTCAGAGGAAGGGAACAGTGGAAGGGCTACTCAGAAGAGTCTAGCCTTACAAAGGCTTGAATGAATGGAGTAAAATTGCCAAAAACAGCTGTGGTGTAATGGTTGGAGTGTTGGACTATGACCTGGGACATCAGAGTTCAAATCTCTACTCAGCCACAAAGCTCACTTGGGTAAACCTGGACCAGTCACTGTCACCCAGCATAACATACCTCACAGGGTTGTTTTGGGCATAAAATGCAGTGAGGGGTGAGTTATGTACAACACCTTGAGCTCTTTGGAGAAAAAGATGGTAGATAAATGTAAGAAAAAAGATTTTTAAAAACACAGAATCTAAAACAACCACCCACTGGCTATTTTAGAGGTCCTATATATAGATATCATTTGATATCTGACAACCTTGAATACCTTAAGTAGATTTAAGAAGTAGTAGGCATTTCAGGTGAATTTTTACAGATTTTTCTAAAAGAAAATGGTACCTGCTAATGGTTTGAATTTGTCGTTCCTACTCAGCTATGCAGCTTCCTATATGCTAGAGCACACATGCCTCTGTACATCTTTAAAGCCCAACCTTTCCCTACCTTACTTTAACCCACAGAGCCACTCTGTTAAAAGCTGTTATCTTCTGGACCATCTTGGTGAGATCCTATCTGAATGCCTTTATAAGTAATAACATAGCAACCACACTCTCACAAGGCACTCTAGCAAAATACGATCAAACTATGTAATACCCTTCCTATGGTCTCTTTGTTATTTCCGCTATCTGATCTTGTAAAGTTTGTAGCACATACTGTACAGCTTTTCAGCATCAACGTGTTTCCTTTTTCTCTACTCTGTGCCCACCAGAATCAGCTGTTAAAGAGGTCATGGCAGTCTTTCCAATTAAAGCTATCAATAAATATTTGTGCTCATGCAAGTTACTGAGCTAGCTACCTTGTGGTAAAGGTACCTACTGGAGTTCAGCACCTCTCTGAGTGTTTTGCTTTTATCTGATCTGCAGGATAATACTTCTAACTTCTGTTTCTTTTCGCTGGGGCTTTTCTCTCCTAAATAGTCTAGGAGCAAATGGTTTGATCATTTGCCTGCTTGTGTGATATTTGATTTGCCACAATGAGGATGGTTATGCACACAGATCGTTTCTCATCACCTTCTGGATACAGCAACATCAGAAACTTTTTTTGAGCCCTTCTGGAAATATTACATTTAGCATGGTGTGTAAATTGCCTCAGCTTGATGTTCACTGTCTACAGATCGAAAACAGTGAGAGGAAGGATTCATCTTGCTAAAATGGAAGAAAAATTTGCACAGACACAAAGTTAGATGTCAAATATAAATAAAAGTTTACTAAAATGATGTATATATGGTGCATGTTTTGCCTTCCGCAGAGCAATAGTCACAACTTTGGATGTGAATTAAGCATTGGGCAGAATCCTTTAGTCTAACTTCTGGGGGGGGGTGAAGTGGCGCCTCACCCCCCACCTTGCAGTAGTGTGATCACAGGGGTACCCTGTTAGAGAGGTCTGGTTGGAAGTCTCTGTCCAAAAGCCAGAGCGGCAGATGGGCCATAAAGCTTCTTTCAGCGGCATGGGAGGGCCATCAACATAGACTTGCATCTTGCGATGGACCTATATATCCCAATTTTAAATCCCAGAACGTTGTCTTGTGCAGTTTGTTCACCTTCTTACAATGGGCCTTGCTCCCAGGGGTTGGGACACTGTGAATGGGGCCACAATTGCATTTTCAAGTTTCACTCTTTAAATAGTTATAAGGTAATGCTTGCAGTTATTTGCATTCTCAATACATTCTAAGTTCATTAATCATTCCTTTTGGTTTCTGTTCAGTTGTAGCAGAGAAAGGGTGTGGGAGAGCATTCTTGTTTGGCTTGTGATTATTTAAAACAAGATTCTGTGAAGAAAATGGAAAGTGAAAGTTGAGGGCAAGTGTAGACATTTAGACATATTATATCCTTTTTGAAAAAGTTAGACCCTTCAGTTGCGACATTGTAATCATGGGAATCCTCACACCCCCCCTAAAAAAAAAAATCAAGTCTCAGTTTAGGGTTATACCTTTCAAGTTGCATTTAAATTCCTGCCGTTTGGTCAGATGTACACCATACATTTAACCACATGATTTCCCCCAAAGAATATTGGGAACTGTATCCCTTCATTCAGGAATTTTAGACTGCGGTCAAAATAAAAATCTCTCATCAACATCTGTATAGCCAGTCATTCACCTGAAATATTCTCTCCATATTTTCTCTCTCTATCACTTTTTTCTTTTCTTTTCTTCTGTTATTGGTGCTAGGACTTGCAATTAAAAGTTATGTGGAAGTTTTTTGTTTATTTTGCAGCAGCATTGTTAAATATTTAAGAAGGACCTTAAGTCTAACTCGCCTTGAGGAAAAATGGATGAATTAATAATGTATGCCATTGCTTTGCAGAAAATTAAAGGTTGGGAGCACGTGTTTAAAAATTAAATCATCCGCAATCTAAGCGAACAGATGCTATTTAGTTAAAATCTTGCAAACAACATAGTACAGAGAGGTGTCTACTCTACTCCCCCCCACCCCCTACTCTCAGTGAAATCTTAATGATTCGTTGCCGTTGAACAGATTCTAAAGCCTGGAGCTATCACATGAGGTAATAAAGAGGAACTTCAATTACATCCTTGAGAACTTTTGCTTCTTTTTTTATTTCCTTGTATTGTTAGAATGTAAACATAAATGCCCTGACCCATCCAGAGATATGATGCACATAGGCAAACTTCCATTTATGTATCTCCAGCTGGGTGGGCTACAGAATGTGCAAATGAGCTCTGTACGTGCAGTGCCCTTTCCTAATTCAACAGCTGGGTGTGACAGGGGAAAAAACCCCTTTAAAGGGCTAACATGGAGCTAATCAGCTTATGGTAGCAAGCAGGTGCTTCTAAAAGTGGCAGCTGCTTGTGGAGAGCGGGCTCCCTGCTCCCCTACCACCAAACAGTAGATCAGCACAATGTCAATCATGTTGAAAAACCTCCCACCCACCCAACCTGCTAGGTGGAGAAGGCTTTACACACAGGGAAAAGCTCACTATAAATAAATCACAAATTAAATTGTTATAAAAAAGGGGGGGACTGCTATGTAAAAATGCTATTTTTGTGCTCCCCGGCACCCTCTGGTGTTGCATGTTTATAATGCATTCAGATAGCTGTTGTTTTTTTACTAATGTAGCTGAGTCCTAGGAGGAGGAGGAAGTTGGGGAAGAAGCTGGAAGTTCATGGGCAGGAGCAAGACTGACAGCTTGAACCAATGTTCAGTTTGCTGGAATGCCAGTACAACGGAAAAGGATGGGCTGGCAGCGTGTCTAAAGATCATGCCCTCTTCATCCTTCTTTGTATTTACAGCTAACCTACTTCAAATGGTAAAGTACTCATAACGAACATCCTATGGACCAGAAATCACTCGAAACATTTTCATGCAAGAATTGCACTTTACTCTTTTCTTTTCTTCAGTGTGGAAGGCAACTACGCTGATGCAGATTTTGTGGTCATGGTGGCACTTTAGCATATAATTCAATATAATTTGTGATGTTTTTGATCAGTTATACATGCCTAATAGGTACATGTTTCTATCAGACCTAGTAAAAAGGCAAACAATCAATTTCTTCATATTTCACACAAAAACACAACCGCTATGTGTA
Organism: Podarcis liolepis; assembly: GCF_965112155.1. Classification (NCBI taxonomy): domain Eukaryota; kingdom Metazoa; phylum Chordata; class Lepidosauria; order Squamata; family Lacertidae; genus Podarcis; species Podarcis liolepis. The sequence goes on along the minus strand of NC_139557.1, from coordinate 54,596,608 downwards.
GTATCTACTAAGCAAGAATGGCTACACCCCCTCCCTTCTATATAGTGATGGCTTGTATATAATCTGAAAGTGTACCCTCCTTTATATTTTAAAAGTCATGTCTCATTAGATGTTTAATGTTCTATCACACTGTCTAATGCAACATGACATGACTGGTAAAATTTGAGGACGGCAGACATTTTTCATATTAGATACCCACTCTCTGCTGGCAGCAGATTCCAGACCACAACGGATGCACTGAGTTGTATTAAGGCCTAAATCATCTGCATATGTGAGGAAGGTAATGTATTAGATTGCTGGTAAATAACTAATTAAAGTGGGAGACAAAACAGCTTGCCACATTGCTTTAAAAAAAGGCATATGATGTTTTATCGCTTTCCAATTGCTCTGAAAGTCTGTTATCCTCAAATGCTATTTTTTTTCCCTTCACTGTTTACATATTCCCCCACCTACACAGTGAAAACATAACCAGGTTATTTTCCTGTAATTAAGAAAGCTAACCTACATGTAGCAACATGTGCAATCTGCAAATATAAAGTCCCTTTATAAAACGTTAATGTTCAAGAAAATATTTGTAATGTCAATCCTGACATAAGAATATGGCATCCCTCAGAAAATGGCATCAATATAAAGTGAGCTGTGTCTGTGAAAGTACGTCAAGGTTTTTTTGTGTGTTGTTTTTTTAATCAGGAGCATAAAGTGAGCAAGAAATTATGGTCAAGTGCCTTATTCTAAACACTTACATGTGGCGAGTATGAATGTGCATTTTGTTTTGGCTTCAATGCAACCTTACTGATAAAACAAAAGATGCGAATATCAATGGAATTTGAATGCTCTAGCTATACATTATGGCTTGTCAAAGAGAAAACTGACAATTTAGAAGCCTGGAAACCTCCTTCTTTTAATATCATCCTTCAGTAAGGCTGAAATGGTTGGAGGTGTTGGCTAAAGCAAAGTCAAAACTTCTAAAAAGAAAATTTTTGATTTCCCAGCCCTCTTCAGTGCCAACTCCCACTACATCAGGGGGCGCCGTGGTCTAAACCACTGAGCCGCTTGGGTTTGCCAATTGGAAGATCAGCGGTTTGAATCTGTGCAATGAGGTGAGCTCCCGTTGCTCTGTCCCAGCTTCTATCAACCTGGAAGTTTGAAAATATACCAGTGTGAGTACATAAATAGGTACCGCTACAGCGGGAAAGTAAACTGCATTTCCGTGCGCTCTGGCTTCTGCCACAGTGTTATGTTGCACCAGAAGTGGCTTAGTCATGCTGGTCACATGATCCAGAAAGCTAGCTGTGGACAAGCGCCTGAAAGCAGAGATGAGTACTGTACCCCATAGTCGCCTTTGACTGGACTTAACTGTCCAGGGGTCCTTTACCTTAACTTTACCTATCTTACAACCCACCCCAAAAAGGTGACCACAATATTTCCCCCCTGATATTCCTCACAGATTTCTTTGTGGTGGCTGTCATCTTCATTCACATACACAACCCTTCAGACAGCTCAAACAGTGTTTAAACAAGGTAAACACCAGCCTTCCCCTCAAAATGCTCTCAATCATTCTCTGAAATTATCCCTTCCCTACCCAAATTTTGAGAAACATTTCATTTCACCACTACCCCTAAATTTTACTTCTTTGTCGTCTATGTGAGGATAGTTGACTATTCCAATTTCTACAACATTTGCTCTTTTGGAGACTTCCTGGACTTCACTCTTCATTGCAAGACCTCCCTGAGCGTTTCGTTCAGGGGGACGACAGCACATCCCAAGTATTAATTTACTCCTGAGATCCGGTATCACCATGTACAACGATTCTCTGGAAGAATCTGCCATTTTTGGCATTACTAGTTTGCTGGCAGTGAGAGATTTTACTTTCTTGGGTTCCATGAACACTGCAGATGGTGACAGCAGTCATGAAATTAAAAGACGCCTGTTTCTTGGGAGAAAAGCAATGACAAACCTAGACAGCATCTTAAGAAGCAGAGACATCACCTTGCCGACAAAGGTCCGTATAGTTAAAGCTATGGTTTTCCTAGTAGTGATGTATGGAAGTGAGAGCTGGACCATAAAGAAGGCTGATCGCCGAAGAATTGATGCTTTTGAATTATGGTGCTGGAGGAGACTCTTGAGAGTCCCATGGACTGCAAGAAGATCAAACCTATCCATTCTGAAGGAAACCAGCCCTGAGTGCTCATTGGAAGGACAGATCGTGAAGCTGAGGCTCCAATACATTGGCCACCTCATGAGAAGAGAAGACTCCCTGGAAAAGACCCTGATGCTGGGAAAGATTGAGGGCACAAGGAGAAGGGGATGACAGAGGACAAGATGGTTGGACAGTGTTCTCAAAGCTACCAACATGAGTTTAACCAAACTGTGGGAAACAGTGGAAGACAGGAGTGCCTGGTGTGCTCTGGTCCATGGGGTCACAAAGAGTCGGACACTACTAAATGACTAAACAACAACAACAACAACAAGTTTGCTGAACCTGATGCCCTCTTTAAAGTATGTAGCTACATGCCTCCAGTAAGTCTTCCCTTGTCCTTCTTATACTCAGAGGTAATCACGTCCCACTGCTTCTCTCCAAACCCCATTCCTTAGAAATGGCAAATCTCACCTGCTTCATTCTTGATGAACACGAGGGAAATGCAGCTTGATTGCCATGGTGTGAAAACAGTTTCAGCCAAGGTTTGTTGTTTTGTTTTTGTCATTCACAGTAGGGGGAGTGGTGAAAATTTATTGATACCCGAAAACAATTGGTCACTAAAACAACCAGGGGAACAGATTTAAACTTAAGTGGTACCCAAGACCTGGTGTGAGATGTAAGTATTGTTGAAGCAATTGGGAGCAGTGACCATAGTGCTTTTAACTTAAATATACATGTAAATGGACAATTGTCAAGAAAATCCAAAATGGTGGCATTTGACTTCAAAAAAGGAAACTTCCTAAAGATGAGGGGATTAGTAAAAAAAATAAAATAAAGACAAAGTCAATAGAGCCAAATATTTTCAAAACACAGGAGTTGTTTCAAAATACAATCTTAGATGTTCATCTGGAGTATATACTGCAGATCAGAAAAGAAACCATGAGGCCCAAGGGTATTTACCAGCAATCTAGTACATTTCAGGCTTCCCATAGGAGAGGTGAATTTAGGGCAGCATGACCAGTTGGGCACTGAGCCAAGGGGGGGGGTGTTCACAGGGTGTTGCAACTGTGATGTAGGGCACATGCAGAACAGAAGGTAAGTGGCCAGGGGGTGGGGGTGAATTTTGGCCTTGCACAGGGTACCACTGAAATATGAAAGACCAAACTCCAACCCTACAAAGAGGCATCTGGTTGGCCACTGGGAGAATAAAATTCTGGCCTAGATGATTCTGATCCAGCAGTGCTCTTCTTAGAAGCATAAAAAAGAAGGTAAAGGACCCCTGACAGTTAAGTCCAGTCGCAGACGACTCTGGGTTTGTGGTGCTCATCTCACTTTACAGACCATTTGTCCGCAGACAGTTTTTCCGGGTCATGTCGTCCAGCATGACTAAGCCGCTTCTGGTGAACCAGAGCAGCACATGGAAACGCCGTTTACCTTCCCGCCAGAGCGGTACCTATTTATCTACTTGCACTTTTTGGCGTGCTTTTGAACTGCGAGGTTGACAGGAGCAGGGACCGAGCAACAGGAGCTCATCCTGTCGTGGGGATTCGAACTGCTGACCTTCTGAATTGTAGTATTTTAAAAACCTCAGACCCCACTTTAAGAATGCAGATTATAGAAGCCACTTTGGTAAACAAGTATATAAATAATGCAAAGAAAGATCCTTGTGCCATATTTTAGAGAGCTTTACCTTATCCATCCACTTCTTCATTGATTTCCTGTTAAAAAGGGAGGAGGGAAGAGTCCAAAATGAAGACAAGTTTTTTCCTTCCATGAAAATCCTATTTTTCTGTTTATAAAAACAGAGTTTTCAATACGTCAGTATATATAAGTCCTCATGTTGTAAATATACAGTATTTTAATAGCTGAAAGGTTATAAAATTGTGGAAGTGTCACCTTTAATATACTTGGTCTTACAAAATGATTTCTCAATTGTACACTTTTGATTATATTACAGAAGTACAGGGATATGTTCAGATTTCATCTTAGAAACAGGTAACGTTTGAATTATTAAATTCTATTAGAATAGCTTTTATTGATTATCTACATATATTGAAAAAACATGCCAGTTGATCTCTCTGTGACTTTGAATCTTAGTATTATGTGTGCATACCTTAGAAGCATTGAAGACAAAAGTTGATCACCTGTCTTAAAACAAAATATTCAATTACCTCTAAAACAATGAAAAGGGAAGTTATGGGCCTTTAGAAAGATAGTGGGTGATATCCAACTAAGTCATACTCTGAGAACATCAATTGAAATCAAGGGATTTAAGTTTCTTAGACCCATTTAATTCACTGGGTCTACTCAGAGTATAACTAACATTGTAACTCACCCAGTGTATGAAACCAGGATGAGTGTTAGGAGAAATCTGAAATGGAAATAAATAAATATGCATGTTTGAAATGTAAACCAAATAACTATATTTTTACAATTTTCAGTTAAATATACACTATCTTGACATAAATGATAGCACGACATAGACAAACTCTAAAGAAGCTGGTAAAATGCGGTCTTGACTATGCTACCACTCAGTGGATTTGTAACTGGCTGACTGACCGAACCCAAAGGGTGCTCATCAATGGTTCCTCTTCATCCTGGAGAAGAGTGACTAGTGGGGTGCCACAGGGTTCTGTCTTGGGCCCGGTCTTATTCAACATCTTTATCAACGACTTGGATGATGGACTCAAGGGCATCCTGATCAAATTTGCAGATGACACCAAACTGGGAGGGGTCGCTAACACCCCAGAGGACAGGATCACACTTCAAAACGACCTTGACAGATTAGAGAACTGGGCAAAAACAAACAAGATGAATTTTAACAGGGAGAAATGTAAAGTATTGCACTTGGGCAAAAAAAATGAGAGGCACAAATACAAGATGGGTGACACCTGGCTTGAGAGCAGTACATGTGAAAAGGATCTAGGAGTCTTGGTTGACCACAAACTTGACATGAGCCAACAGTGTGACACGGCAGCTAAAAAAGCCAATGCAATTCTGGGCTGCATCAATAGGAGTATAGCATCTAGATCAAGGGAAGTAATAGTGCCACTGTATTTTGCTCTGGTCAGACCTCACCTGGAGTACTGTGTCCAGTTCTGGGCACCACAATTCAAGAAGGACAGTGACAAACTGGAACGTGTCCAGAGGAGGGCAACCAAAATGGTCAAAGGCCTGGAAACGATGCCTAATGAGAACGGCTAAGGGAGCTGGGCATGTTTAGCCTGGAGAAGAGGAGATTAAGGGATGATATGATAGCCATGTTCAAATATATAAAAGGATGTCACATAGAGGAGGGAGAAAGGTTGTTTTCTGCTGCTCCAGAGAAGCGGACACGGAGCAATGGATCCAAACTACAAGAAAGAAGGTTCCACCTAAACATTAGGAAGAACTTCCTGACAGTAAGAGCTGTTCGACAGTGGAATTTGCTGCCAAGGAGTGTGGTGGAGTCTCCTACTTTGGAGGTCTTTAAGCAGAGGCTTGACAACCATATGTCAGGAGTGCTCTGATGGTGTTTCCTGCTTGGCAGGGGGTTGGACTCGATGGCCCTTGTGGTCTCTTCCAACTCTATGATTCTATGATTCTATGATTCTATGAACTCTGTCATTTTGAATATTTCTGTGCAGTGTTTCTTGTTTCAAGCTCTTTACATGTTGAAACAAATCTTGCTTGATTTTTTCCTCTGGCCCTGGAAAGCTGTGCACAAGGGAATGTAGTCCTTGGGATGAAAATTGTTCCTCACCCCTGCAATAAGTACATGCATACATAGATGAGGTGTTGATTATTTGAAAAATCCAGCTTTATAGCTCCCCTTTGTAGTAAACTTGAAGTTCAAAATGGAAGTGTTCTTTTTTCCCTGTTAAATTCCATTCTACCATTTATTTTGCCAAGTCCACAGCACATTTTCTGAGATCCTGATGATTTTTTTTATTCTTAATAGGCCCCTTCCTATTTAAGGCAGTTGATAAAGTTGCAAGTCACTCGTGAAAAATCTGGCCTAACTCCGTTAACAGCATAATATTCAGTAGGCTAGCTGCAAAATATCTGTTTAAAAACCCTGCAATACGGCAGACATCAAACAACAGTGTGCTAACTGTTGTGTAGTGTGGCTAAGGGAGACTTTTATTTGGCCTCACAATTTTGGCTGCAGGTGCTGACATCCCAGAGAGGTGGTGAGGAGGCAAGTGGGTGTTGAAGCTACATTTTCTGATGCTATCGTAGGCAATTTCCCTGGGGAGCTTCATCAGCAGAAACATTTTCGTCTTTTGAAAGGCACTTATCTCCACTTTTTTTAAAAAATATATATCCATTTTTCTGTATTTTACCTTCTGAAATAGCTCCTCTCTTCCAGCAGTCTCATTCATTTATAAATTTCATCTGTCTTATTCATATTAACTCTTCTAACCTAATGGATAAGGTTATTTCCCGACTGTTAACACATGGAAGGAGCTATCTGTGGCGTGTCAGTGAACCTGCTGGGTGCTATTTATTTGCGGTAGGTAGGCTGTGAAAACACCTCAGTTTGTGATCTTGCATTATAAAGACTTCTAAAGCCCAGACAACGCATGACATTATGATATACTTCTCTTATGCTGCGAAAGCAGATGCAGAGAGCAGAGTTCTCTGCAAAGTGTAAGTAAAGATTTATAGACATGGCAGAGGAACACTTTCACTGCTCCCTTCTTTAAATAATTATGACTTTCCATGAATCTCTTTCTAAATCAAGCACGGAACGACATTGATCTGGATAAGAAAAGGACTCCAAATAACATTTGCTGCACTCTGCCATGGATTTCATTTTCAATAGGCGATGCTCCCTTGAAATCTCATAGTCTAAGATACATTACTCAATTCATCCTGTTCCTAAATCAAATAGTTATTTTAGTGGCTGTGCTTACAAAACTTACGTGCTACTTGTACTAGGTTCAGTCAAGCACGCCACTGGCATTAATGTGGCAGGTTATTAAGGGGTTTAAATTTAGCAGGTCAATTTTAAGATTCAGAATTCTTCTTCCTATATCTTAGTCAGGACCCCCGAATAAATCACCTGGGTCTGCTACTTAATTGCAACCACCTATGCCTTCCATGTCCCTTCCCCAAAATAGCGTACCCGAGTTGAAAACTGGGATGGTTGCTTGATGTCCATTAGCTTCTTTTGGCCCTTTAATTTCTCTCCATTTTCAGCAGCCTAATTTGCATTCATATCCAGACATGGCAAAATGGAATGCACAGATATCAATTGTACTTGTGACAAATACTCATTTGTGTACCATCAAAAAAAGAAGGCAACAAATTTGCGCAAAATTTGCGCATGCTAATCTATATGTATTGGTGCACATTTGGACCTTATTATAATTTTAATGTAAGATATCTCCCTGTAGTGAGGGAGATGTGACTGTAATAATTGGTATTTATGGAGATAGATATTGTCACTAGTTGTAGACAATATGAATTTGGGTTGGAGAGAAGATTCCACCCTTTAGCTTGTGCTTTGACTACTTTCATTTTCCTATCTCATTTAGTCAGTTCATAAATAAAAAGCCTCTTGTTCCAGGCCTACAGAGTGAGTAATTTTGCTTTATATTAAATAAGAACTTAATAGGGACCTGTTCAGTCTGCTGCCTAGGTACTAACTTGTGGAAAATATAAAGGCATGTAAAGAAAAATGTATTCATCTGAATGCGCACATCTAGTGCACCTTTACCACAAAATGCTCAGATGCTCCATATTAAATTCATATACCATGTGACTTCATTGCTATTTCTTTAATTAAATCTGCTATTCTTGACACATAGAACCATTCAAATTTTAATAGCAAGTTTTGTGTGGATGTAGCAAACTATTTGTCATTATTCATTATGTCAATTCAGGCATAGTAAATTAACTGGGAGGAAAAAATCTCTATATTTCCATTATGTCCTACTGAGAGGCCCTGTCTCTCTCAACACAGATGGAACTATGAGGATTGGGTCTTTAGGGAAATAATATGAATTTGGAGAGATTTCTATATTTTAAAAGCACATTACAATCTGCTGCCTGTACAAAAGTTAACTTACTTTATTCACTTTCTACCAATTTAGTGTGGGGATTTATATATAATTTGATTTCTATGGGTCAGCATAATTTGCACCTGTTATGGCTGACTGGTTATATTCTGAAGCACACTGGAAAAGGGGAGAAATTTGCTTTAGTTTGGGTTTCAGTGCAAACCCATCTGATTCACATTTTCTGAAACAATAAGTAAACAGAAACACAGCTATTTTTTGGTGCAACTTTCCAACCAAATGTGTATAAAAATATGTACATTATGGGAAAGTGTGCACCTCTAAGTCAAGATAGATGAAGGCAGGAACTCTGAGTGGTGAAACAAGTCTTGTTTAAATGCCTCTAATAAACTTTGCTTAACCAAGCTTTGCTGGAATATAACTCTTTAATTCTCTGTTTTAGACAGTGTTCGGTTTTATCCATGATGTGTTTTAGACAGTGTTCGGTTTTATCCATGATGTGTACTTTATTTTGAGGAACTTTTATTGGGTTTTTTTTGTATTTTTTTTGTTTTTATATATACCGATTAGAAAATTTTGTTGTATGACGCAACATAATGTATCTTGCATATAATAAGATGGTAAGGCTGTTGTCACCTGACATGGCCATCTACAGTGTCATGACAGACTTCTGAGAGTTGCTTCATCATCACAGCAACATTGGAATATGTGGAGAAGGGAAGCAGAGGAGAGAGATGGAGGCAGATGGGAAAGCAGCCCAGACAAGTAATTGAAGAACCGGCAGGGCAGGGCAGTTCCTCAGCAAACATCCCATCATTGGGGCTGAAAAGGTGTTGTATGTGTGAAGCGGGCAGTACGAGCAGGAGGATCAGGCAACAGAGATGCACAGTCAAACAAACAGGATTTAACCTTCATTCATCAGCTTTTGAGTGTGGGTTTAATCCTGCTCAGTTCAAAAGGATTCAGTCCAAACATCCTCCTGGTTAAGGAAGGTGTTTACATCAAAATCCCCTGCTAACAGACTCTCCCCACCACCCTACTCTACCCCACAAACTTCCACTGCATGGAAACCCCTGTGGAAACAATTGTGGGGAGAGTCAATTTTAGCAGGAGATTCTGATGCACACTCCTTCATGAATCAGAAAAGGTAATGCATAAGAATCTTCTGCTAAAAGGGAGACACACACACACTCTTCGTTTTAGCAGGGGATTCTGCTAGCCCCTAATGTGTATCTTTTTTAATGGTCTGGAGTGTCGCTATTGAGGCTCTGCTTCACTGTTCATGAGCCAGCATATTAGCAATGTTGGAATCATATCCCCCACCACTGAAGAATTAGCTTATTTTTATTTAGTAATATGCACATGACTAGTCTATTAATAATGCATGCCTTAATGTGTCACACATTCATGCAATATCATGACCTTGAAAATATTGCTATCTTGCAGTTGAATTGCTCAGTTTGCAAGCATGTGACATATGCCATTTTGTCATTTTGCTCCATTCTGTATGGTAGAATTACAGGATCTACAGTCCCTTCTTAAGAAAACACTTTTCTTGACACTTTGCTGGCTATTTAGTTCAATTGTTTGAAATCCACACAGATTTATTATTTTATCACTAATTGGGGGCAAGATTTTGCTCATCTCATTGACTCCTTTTCAATAACAGGCGGCCTGTTTTAACTGCTTTATTTTTCTTCTTTTTTTAAAGGATCCAAACAAGCACCCTAAGCCAGAAGCTGCTCCAGGATCATTCTAGCTTAGAATAAAAGCAAGAAAGGGATTTATGAGCACATGAGGATAGGAAGTTATAAACTAAGAATGCAGTTTTTAAAATAAAATAAAAAAGACGATATTGTACCCATTCAGTTGACCTGTTTATGACACAAATTACCCGGGGCTTTTGTATATGGCTAACAGCAAGGTTTGGATTAGTATTTTTTAGCTTAGTTATTTAACTGAACTGTACCCACATTAACATTCCTGCAATAATAAAATCAGTGTAACAATTGGCTTTCATTGCCTATGATGTGACCCCCGCAGCCCCCTGGGAAATTACTCCAAGGATTTTTCTTTATCCATAAATGGAATGAATATAGCTTTTACAGGGTTCTAAATTAGAAAGTTAATGAAATTAACCATAATTTTAAATTATGGGCTTAAGGTGCTGCTTTGCACTGACTGACTACTAAGGCTGAAATCCTTAAACTATTTATTTGGGAGCTGTCTCCAATGAAAAATCTAAAATAAATTAAAGCTACAAGGGTAGGAGGAATCTGAATTAAGAATTAGGAATACACCAAGCTATGTATTATCAGACCTTTATAACTTTTATAAAAATACAGACTTTGTAAACTTTATTATTTGTGAAAATAATAAATGAAAAGAAAATGAAATACAGTACAAGGAAATTTTTTAGCCATTTTCAGATCTGAGTTTAGATCTAAATTAGTGCAGTTGGAGATTAGCATGGCAGCAACATAGATCTATGCATATTTATATGCAGAAAATCTCCATGTTGCCCTGAATATGTTTTATGTTCACATATAAGAACAGACTGTCACTGCAATACTGCTTCCCCCACAAACACATACATTCATCAGCTCTACGTTGAGTCAGAAAAGGGCAAGTGCATGCCTTTTGTTGAGAGTTCCCTTTTTAGAATGGTTCAGAGATATTGCTGATGGAGACAACGGAGGTGGTAATGTTGGCATGTCATCTTTAACTATACAGTGGTACCTCCGGTTAAGAACTCAATTTGTTCTGGCGGTCCTTTCTTAACCTGAAACTGTTCTTAACCTGAGGTACCACTTTAGCTAATGGGGCCTCCCGCTGCTGTTGTGCCACCGCCACACGATTTCTGTTCTCATCCTGAAGCAAAGTTCTTAACCCAAGGTACTGGGTTAGTGGAGTCTGTAACCTGAAGCGTCTGTAACCTGAAATGTCTGTAACCCAAGGTACCACTGTATAATTACCAAGAAAGAGGGTTGCTTTACCTGTGATAGTGAGAACAGCTATTTCTAAAGCTGATAGCAGAATCTACCCTCCTCCAATGATCGCCAATTAATTTTAAAATTGTATGGAGTTTTATAAGTGGGAAAATGTTTCTTTCTATCCTTGATTCAAAACAAATAAATAAATCAGGAAACGGCATGGATCCAGACTTCACTCCCACTGGCAGGAGCATCCCTTGCACAGAGTTCTGCTTGGAAGATGTGTCTGCTAGTGAAAGAGGGAGCAGTGACTTTTGCTAATTCTTCCACCCCCTGAAACCCCTTGTGCCCTCTGAAAATCTGCTCTGGAACAGTGTGGGTCATAGCGCTGTAATTTTCAAGAAGGGTGAATGGCTAAGTAACAGGTAAGAAAAGGGTTAAACTGGCCTCCCTTGCCACTTTTCTACCTGCTCCCCATGTGGTTTTTACTTAACAAAAGCTAAGTGCCATTGGGGTTCAGCTACACACAGCTGCATACAGTCATACTTGGAAAAGCTCTTGAATTTCAACTTTCATGGAATTAAACTGGAGCAGATCTCCATGACTTCATGAAGAAACATCTTCCTTTTATATTCTAAAGAAAGTTTTCAGAACTCTCAGATGTTTCAGATAAGCTTGTAAAGTATTGCTTCTTCTTTTCTTCTTCTTTTTAAAAAAGGGGAAGGGGGGAATAAGATGAAAAAGCCATAAAATATATGGCTACCCATTCTGCTTTATTGAATGCCTAGGATTTGAATTGATTTTTCCGGTTATAAAAAAGTGAAGTTAGGACTTTTGATGCTATGTTTCAGAGAAACCAGAAAAGTCAATAATAGGTGAGCAGTTCAAAATATAAAGTGTACATGTTTTGCTAGAATGTGTTGATAGTTTGCCATGATACAATTTTGTAGCAAACTGGGCCATTCATAAGACGTTTCATAAATAATGTACATATTTGATATCCATTGTTAAACTGGTGGGGTTTACATATATTAATCATGAAGAATCATAAAACTAGGAATCTAAACTGAAAGAACAGTACTCATGTGATTATATATGGGATCTCATTTAACTTGTGAATTGCATGACATAGACAAAGGATGGGGGCACTGGGGCCCTCCAGATGTTGTTGGACTCCAACTACCATCATCCCTGATGATTGACCCATGCTGACTGGGGATGATGGGAACTGGAGTCCAACAACATCAGGCATAGGCAAACTCGGCCCTCCAGATGATCTGGGACTACAACTCCCATCATCCCTGACCACTGGTCCTGTTAGCTAGGGATGATGGGAGTTGTAGTCCCCAAACATCTGGAGGGCTGAGGCTGCCTATGCCTGAACATCAAGGTTCTCCATACTTGCCATAGACTTATATTTGACTTAAGTCCAGGTGTGGTCAGCATGAGAAGGGTGGTGTCACGACATTACCCTCCTGACAGCAGCATCACTGATGCTTAGTGGGTTGGTGTGGGCTTAGGCCAGGGCAGGGATCAGGACAGAGCTATGCAGGTGCACTGACAAGGCCAATCCAGCTCTTCTGGAGCTGCAGCCAAGCAGCCCTGCCCCCCAGGCACTGTCTCAGAAAGTGGCCGCAATGCCATTGTCAGGTGAGCAGCACTGCCTGCTGCTGTTACTTATAGCCCACTCCTTATTTCCAAAGCCATTGTTTCCAGCAGCAAGAGAATATTGCGTGAGAGAAGCGAGCCCAGAACCAGAGCTGTTCTTCCGTTTATACAAATTCTTGCACAACCACTTTCATAAGACCTTTGATGGCCACTAGAGTTTATATTGTATAGACTGCATCTTTCTTTTATTTAGTGTGATTCTCAGAACGCAGGGATGGGGGAATCGGAGACTCCTGCTCCCCCAACAGGTGGGGAATGATAACAGCTGTTCTCCAGCAATAGCTGGAAGACCTCAGTTACATTCTGGAGATGAACTTACATTTTTCTTTTTCTACTCAAGCTCCTTTGGATCAAAGCCAGAGTTTGAAATGCTCAGCATCCCTAAACCAGATTACACCAGATCAAAGAACAGTAAAGCATTGACAGAGGTTAGAGCTCCAACATGAGCAGTGGGGAGAGGGAGTCCTTCATGCCGGATCCTGAGTGGATTCTCAACAAAAGCAAGTAGAATTCCCAGTTCTACAAAGATTCTACTCAAACAGGAAGGCATATTTCAGAGCATTCTGAAAGAAAATGAAGTTCGTGGCTATTCAAGTTGTGGGGGGGGGGCTGCAAAAAAATTAACAAATACAAGTCAAAAATGACTCGGCTTTCCATATCAAAAGTAAACTATTATAAAATGGGACTTTCTGAAAGCAAGATTCCGTTAGCTTTTGTAGATGATGCAGCTAGCTCATTGCTATACAGATTCGGGGGGGGGGGGGGAGAGAGAGTGTGTTGTCCCTGGCAATATGGTCGTCCTCCCGCTTGCATCTGGTATGGCATGATACAAGGTGACCAGATCTGCCATTGAGGGGGGATTTTTATTCCAAACTCACAAACTAAATATTTACTAGCTCACTTTGACCTAGAGATGGGAATAAATATTTTGAAGTAAGGATGTAACATATTTCCAGAAACAGCATTTCACTGTTGCCAGGTGTGATAATAAAAGTCAAATTTCCTTCTTTTTAATCAGGCTCAAGGGTACAGTCATAAAAATTTACTTGTAGAAGTGATATCATATTGCCCTGAACTTTTCCTGAACATCTAGATGATGCTGTGAGGTGGCAGGGCGGGTAGGAGGAGCAGGACACATTGTGATAAAGGCCTGTCATGGTTTCACAATGGTATGAAACCTCATTGACTGCAGTCCACTGAGTGCAAGGGTGAACAGAATAAGGTTACCAGATTTTTTTCAATGAATCTGGGGACACTTTTCAACTTCAATGGATTTTGTATGGGGACTGATTTGTAAATCCGGGGACTGTCCCCGGGAAACGGGGACGTCTGATAACCTTAGAATAGAAGGCATATCACTGTCTACTACTAGATCTTTGAATGAGATGCAGTAGCTCAGCAAGGGTTTCCACTTCCAGCTGGTTAACGATAAAATACCTGTCCTGCTACTTTTGTTATTCGAAGGACTCAGCTACATTAGTCAAAATACAGCATTATAAATGCATTACAGCACTGTGACACCAGATGGCGCTGTACAGCTGAACCCGCAACTCAATGATAGTTTCAATTGTGAGCTTTACAACGTTTTTTTTGCAGAGCATTTTCAGACCAATTTTTAATAGCTGTGTAGATCTAGCCCAAGTGTGCAGATTGTACCTAGACTCTGGAAACTGTGGTGGCCTTTCTTATTCTTGGTTCAGGACTTTGACTTTTTATTATTTTTGTGATTAATCTCATTAGTGGTTTCTTCACCAAATTGTATCATTTCCTTTGGCATAGGGAATATCTGGGATAAGCAGGATTGGTGCTAATTGATTCCCCAAGTGAACTGTTGGAGTAAGATTTTTTTATTATGGAAGACATGCTCATCTTGATCCTATAAGGACTGTCTGACAGTGTGTGGCTGTCATTATTTCTCTGTGTCTCTCCATCTCTTCTGATAATGTCACTTTTGTATGAATAGTCATTTTACGGGCAGGGAGAGGAGAAGGAGGTACTTTTGGCAACACCTAAGCTTGTTTTCGATTCACTCAGCCTCAGTCAGCTTAGTTTGAGAACTTTTCCAAGTCTTACCCTTAGGCTGTGCTCATTGAAAGATTCCCTTTGATAACCAGAACTCAGATATAACTCTGTAAAACAAGAGAGCCATGCATTTAATGAAGATACACTGTTGAAACACAAAGGACGTGTTCAGCTGAGCAGATTCTCCACTTGGTGCCAGCTTAAGATTTACCTATTTCAGATATAAAATATGTTAAAATTATCTGAGCTCTTTATTATTTACACTGATGCTTCTTGTAGTGTGGTACCATTTGAAATTACTGCAGCTATTTTAACCATGCTGCTACAAACCTCCTCCTAAAGAGGGCTTCGGGTGGTATTGTGGCTGTAAACATTTAGGGTGCCATTAGATACAATATAAATATACTTTGGAATTACTTCTGTCCCTTCTGTTTTTATAGAATCTCTCTGTCATGTTTTCTGCTCCCAACATTGTTACGTGCCACACCCAATCTCTGAGCATTTTGAGATCTCGGGGGTTCCAGGCAGTTGCCCAAGGACCGCGCTTCCTTTTCAATATGAGGCACAGCTGAGATTGTGGTATCTTTATGATATATTGTTTATTTACAACCTGAGCCTACAATGGAGGGCTCACAGTATTAACACTCCAAGAGGGTCTTGCCTCTTCCTTAGGTGCAGCCTTGGATTGAAAAGAATATCAGCCATTGTGATGCTTTCTGTTTGTTGCAGAACTCCTTCCACCCAGCTTCTCTAACTTTTTTGCTTTATCTGTGGAGGGAAAGGGGGCCCACCCCTTTGCCATCTCACACAGAGTTCCCTTTGATAGTTTGTGTTGCTCCTAACAGCCCATCCCCAGGCTATCACTTCACACAGGTAACCAGCCTGGCTTAATTACTCCTTAAAGGTAAAAGGTAAAGGACCCCTGACAGTTAAGTCCAGTTGCAGACGACTCTGGGGTTGCGGCACTCATCTCGCTTTGCAGGCCGAGGGAGCCGGTGTTTGTCTGCAGACAGTTTTTCCAGGTCATGTGGCCAGCACGACTAAGCCGCTTCTGGTGTAACGGAACACTGAAACCAGAGCAGTGCACGAAAATGCCATTTACCTTCCCGGCAGAGTGATACCTATTTATCTACTTGCACTTTTTTGGCGTGTTTTCGAACTGCTAGGTTGGCAGGAGTTGGGACCGAACAATGGGAGCTCACCCCGTCATGGGGATTCGAACCGCTGACCTTCTGATTGGCAAGCCCAAGAGGCTCAGTGGTTTAGACCACAGCGCCACCCGCGTCCCACTAATTACCCCTTAAAACATACTAATTCCAGATGATTTAGAAGTGTAACATGCAGCTTAGTACACACTGGTCTGCCCTAATACAGGAGTCTAATACACATGGGTCAGGCCACCAGTTTTAACACTCCAAGCATTGATTAAATACTAAACATATATTAGATCCCTAGAATTTAGGGTGTCTAGCACCCACAAACTGATCACACTATTACATTGGCACTGTGCCAATTTATTTTTAATCTACACAGTATATCCCATCTAGATGCTTGCATTGTTGAAGTCCTCTTTCTTTTAAACTGTAATATGGGAGAGTGGATATGAGCATTGGGGGGGGGGGGAGGCTTGTCTTTGAAATATAGCAACTTGATTGTGTGCTATTGTTGCTTGCCAGCAATGAACTAAATAGGTTAATGGATCACAGATCTGGCAAACAGCCATGCTGCCTCTCATTGAATAGCATTTGGGCTGACTTTTTTATGGTTGCTTGGTTGTTAGTAAATACAAGTTGTAATATTTTACATAACACTTTAAAAGAAACCACTCAGCTCTCTTTTGTCATTCAGAGTGAATTTCATTTGATGGTGATAAATAAGGAATAGATAATAGGGTCTTGAATCTAATTTCTCGAGCATTTTGCAGTGGTCTTTGTCCTTGTGCAAAGTGGCTGTAAAATGTTCCCATGTATCCTTTGGTAGTGTGTGACAGTGATGTAAAGCCTTCTTCTGTGGTGGTTTTGTCTCTAATAAATCTGTTCACCCTATCCCTAAGAACCTCTCACCGGCAGAGGGCAGCAGTTCAAGAGGCAGAGCCTGGTGTGATAAGGATCAAAGGTTAAGATAGGATACTTGGCAGAACCTGACGGATCAGAACATGAAACTTGGTCAGGAGGCAGAATGCACCAAAAACCTATTCATCCAAGGGAGCTGTGGGGAACCTTTGGGCCTCCAGACATTGCTGAACTACAACTTACACCCTCCCTGGCCCTTGACCATGCTTGGTACCTCAGCAACACCTAGAGGGCCAAAGGTTTCCAACCCAGACAAGTTTGGAAACAATAATCACAAATGGCTCCTTTGGAAGCAGTAACCACAACTTTGTCAAAAAACAGAAGGAGGAAGCAGCACTTTTCATTACGGCTGAACACATTTGTGAACAATTGCCTTCTTCAGCTTAGCTCTACTTTAAACAGTTCAGCAAACTTTATGAATGCATATCTGCACTTTTTTCGAATGTCTGAGTGCTTTCCCCCCCCACCTAGTCCAAACACAATCTAGATATATTGTATATTTTTTGCCCCAAAAGGCATTTCTTGAGAAACTGGTTTCAAAAAATGAAAGCTCATTGCAGATTAATTCTGCATTGCCCCACAATATGTCCATTTTCAAACAAATGAAAAAAATATAGGTGGCCCTGGCAATGGATGTATGTATCCCCACCAGCCCAATGACATTGTGGGTGGGTGTATACCAGGCATAGGCCCTCCAGATGTTTTGGGACTACAACTCCCATTATCCCTGACCACTGGTCCTGTTAACTACGGGTGGTGGGAGTTGTAGTCCCAAAACATCTGGAGGGCCGAGTTTGCCTATGCCTGGTGTATACCAAGACCACCGTCACCATTTCCTCCTTCATTCACCTGGAATATGTGCAGGGAGGAAAAGTGTGAATAACTTGGGGGGGGTCAAATATGTATCAAGTAACCACACCCACCTTTGTGGATGGCAGGGACTGGAATCCTTCTAGATTGGAAGCATCATGTTGAGCTTGAGCATGAATGATTGAGGAAAAACTACATTGTTGTACTACAATTGGGTTAAATGTAGTTAAATACTACAATTGGATACAAATGTGTACACAACCTAGTTATATGATGTCAGTAATTCTTATCACAGCCCACCAAGGTATTTCAGTTTTACAGTGGTACCTTGGTTTATTAACTTAATCCGTTCCGGAAGTCTGTTCTTAAACCAAAACTGTTCTTAAACCGAGGCACGCTTTCCCTAATGAGGCCTCCCGCCGCCGGTGCCCTTCCACCATTCAGCTTCCATTCTTAGACCGATTTCTGGTTTTGCGGGGTTTGTAAACTGAATAGTTCGTAAACAGGGCTGTTCCTAAACCGAGGTACCAATGTATTATCTCCATACTGAAAGAGGAGAAACTGAAACAGACTGATAATTGCTTCTCTAAGACCACCTTGTCTTAGTGAGTTCTTAGCAGAGATAAAATTTGATATGGGAACCGTATCATTCACAGGTTACAGCAAATATTGTTCTTTACTGCATTTATATCTCACCATTTTCTCTAAGGAGTTTGAGGTGGCATACAAGGTTCTTATTTTATCCCCAGAAAACTCTGTGAGGTAGGTTAAACTGAGAGGAAGTCACTGGCCCACTGGGTTTCATGGCTGAGTGAGGATTTGAACCCTAGGGTTCCAAATCCTAGTCTGACACTCTAAGGCAGTGATTCTCAACCTGTGGGCCCCCAGATGTTGTTGGACTACAACTCCCATCATCCCTGAGCTCTGGCCTTGCTAGCTAGTGGTGATGGGAGTTGTAGTTCAACATCTGGGGACCCACAGGTTGAAAAAGTCTGCTCTAAGGGTTGTCAACCTAGTCCCTACTGCCCATTTCAGGATTCTAGGTGGCGGTAGAGGGTTCTATGGCAGAAGCTGAATCCTCCTTCCATCGAGCACTGGTGGGCAGTAAGGAAATTTTACCATCAGAATGATGTATTAGTGGGCAGTAGGTATAAAAAGGTTGACTACCCCTGCTCTATGTACTACACCACATTGACTCTCAAAATCCTAAATATGTCTACTCGGAAGTAATTGCTATTGAGTTCAATGGGGCTTACTCCCAGGGAAGTGGGGTCAGGATTGCAGCCTCTCCAGAGAAGTTTGCCTGGTGCCATCTTTGTGGTATTTTTGGGAGATGCTGATGATCCTTCTGTTCAACCAAGCCTTTTAAATAATTGGAGTCATCTGAGCTTCTCAGTTTTTAAATAAGGTATTAGTTTGGGGACTATATTATCATCTTTGTTGTACTTATGGTGTTTTTGATTTTACAGTTTCATGTCTCATTTGCATTCAGATTGTTTACTTGATTATTATTGTAAGCCACCGAGAGAACTTCGTGTTTGGGGTGACATACAAATGCCATAAATACATAAATATCGTATTTTTTGCTCTATAAGACTCACTTTTTCCCTCCTAAAAAGTAAGGGGAAATGTGTGTGCGTCTTATGGAGTGAATGCAGGCTGCGCAGCTATCCCAGAAGCCAGAACAGCAAGAGGGATTGCTGCTTTCACTGCACAGCGATCCCTTTTGTTGTTCTGGCTTCTGAGATTCAGAATATATTTTTTCTTGTTTTCCTCCTCCAAAAGCTAGGTGTGTCTTGTGGTCTGGTGCGTCTTATAGAGCGAAAAATACGGTAAGTTCATGACATTGTGTGTATAACATCTATAGCTCATTGCCTATGGGCACTCTAAGGTTCAAACAATTGTTGCCATGATTTCTCTGGTGCCAAGTGCTTGACAGACCCAGGTCACACCCATATACTAGCAGCTCTCCTGGTTGCTTATTGGATACTTAAATCTATTTCTTGTCCAATTTTGTTCCTTTGGTGTTAATTATGAAGTTGGTTATTGCTTTAACTTGGAATAGGTCCCCTACTCCCTGCTGTGGAAGATGGTTAAAAAATGCTGAGGGTATGAACCAGGCAGTCAAATGACTATTAATAGAAGCTACTTGGCTCAAAGGAGGAGAATGTGAAGCTTTATAGAGGAAAAGACAACTAGAGAGAAGCAGAGGCTGAAAGGGAAAAGAGGGAAAGGAGCAGCAAGAGGTTGGGGAATGAAAACAATGCATAACTGGCTTTGGCCAACAGAAAAGCTTGCAGAAATAAAACAGAGAAAGGAAATACTTCATCCCATTCCTGTTCACTGGACAATGATTTCCTGTGTTCACTTCTGACACACCTAATCATAAAAGCACACTGTCCTTACGTTCTGGTAATGCAGCTCTGCCCTCTGTCTTCTGAAAGTCAAGATCTGTTGAACTACTGAAATAGACTTTATTCACTGAATTATTCAGTAGAATATTCCAAACACAATCCCAAATCCAGTACTAAGCCCCATTTTCACAAGTTCATAGGTGGTGGTTGTATCCAATTAGCTGCAGGTTTTGGCTCCTGACAAACTTTCCAACACAGAGAAAGGGCAATAACCTGCACTAATTGGATACAATGCAGATGATTAAAGGTCCCCCCTCCCCCTCCCCCCGGCTGCATAAAGCCGCTAAACAATTCCTGTATTTGGCTTGTACCGTGCTATTTTCATTTGCGGAAATTGACTCAGTGGCTCTTCTCTGGTGTCAAGTGCTCTGATTCAACATCCCTGCCTGTCCTTCCCTGCATTTCCAAATAATGGAGGATTAGCAATATTAGTAGGAATGGCACAGGGTAAGTTGGGGATTCTTGGAACTTGACTTCACAATGTCCTTTATTCGTCTCTGTATCTAGATAACTGCTTTTCTATATCTGGTTTATTGCTGCAATGTTAGGTGCCCCCCCCAATACTATTACTACTACTCCTAATAATAATGCATTGAGCATAGGGGAGGGACAAGTTGGCAACCATTCGTGTTTTGGATAATGCGACTCAAAATAATGGTGCTAGACTGCGATCTGGCATTTAGGCTAACCATCATGGGGACAGTGATTGTCCATCTATGGTTTGTGGGTGCCAGATATTATTGAAGTAAAAAGCAATTTCTGCGATCACAATGGCAAGGCTGTTGCAATAATTGTTCATTATGACAATGTACATATGACGTATATTCCAAATTGGGACTGTTCGCATATATTGCAAACGCGCTGAAGAACCACCTTAGGTTGTCATAACATACAACCAGAAGCAACGAAATGTGTAGCATAGAGAAAGCCCAGGTGCTCTTGCAATCCAGCTTCCTTTACAACTGTTAGCATACATATTCAGCAAACCCTGAAAGTTCTGCTCTCTGAGGCGGCAGCTTCCATGCTGCTGCCTCTGTAATGAAATCGAGTTCTTCAAAATACAGGCCTCAAACTGTTCCTCTCCAGCTCACCTTGCACACACTTAATGAGGCAAGTACAGGTTTAACTTAAGCTCTGTCCTGTAAGGATGGGGATGGGGATTCCATTCTGTTTGCATTTCAAAGCAAACTTATCTAATTCGCACCCCTGAGACCGTACACAATCTAAAATGCTGCTATCCTTCAAAACCCATACCTCTGAATTTTGTGCTTTATGTGCACAAAACTGCACTAGCAGAAAGTGCATGATAATGAGAGCTGTTTGATAGTGGAAAAGACTCCCATGAGAGGTGGTGGGCTCTCCTTCCTTGGAGGTTTATAAGCAGAGGTTGGGTGGCCATCTGTCATGGATGATCTGGTTGACATTCCTGCATTGCAGGGGATGACCCTCAGAGTCCCTTCCATCTCTCTGATTCAAAGATCTATTATTCTATTAAATATGGCAAAACCAAATTTGACAGATTCATCTATCCCTACATCTTGGCAGGTAGAGGTAGTCCCTTGCCAAGTACCATTGCTCCCTGTCAATAAGTAGACTAAAGTAAAGTCTCATGGCAGCATCATCCCTGAATATTGCGTAACAAATGTCAGAAAAATATTCTAGATCTTGGTGATGGATTTTCCTTTGATCAAGGCTATGTCGGGGGGGACACCTACTCTTCTCTTTTCTCATTGTGAGCATAGGTCTTACAGCTTTTATTTAACAAAAGCAGCCACAACTAACCTGTCAAGACCCAATGGAGAAAGTAATGGAAAACCATATTAATAAACAGAAAATTGTAAGGAAGAAACAAAGTAGAAGCCTCAAAGAAAGCAACTCCTAACATTTTTTTCCTACTGTTGCTAGTGAGTGTCTCTCTCTTTCTCTCTGAGATCTCTTCTTGCTTCAGTGGATATTGCTGACAACGCCTAACACCCACGGTGACTATGACTGCTGCTATTATTACTTTAACAATTATTTGGCACCAGCAGTGTCTGTGCCAGGCATTGCACAGAATGCAAAAATGGCAGAACTTTCCAAATTCATCATCTGTGCACCTGTCCCAAATCAGAGTTGCTTATTTACTATGGAGGTTGTCATACTTCATACCCCCCACTGAATGGAAATTTGAAACCTTTATTCACGTCTTCATTTCAATTCTAGCAAAGCCTAAAGATCATGCATACCTTCCTATAATGGCATAAATGCCATGCATGCAAGCAACTAAGAAGTTCTTTATAACTGAATATTTTATTGTTGTAGCCTTTTATGTCTGGTATCCATTTCTATTGTGATGTATTACTATGGCAGATTACTTGTCAAACTGACAAGTTTACAGTTTTGTTATTTCCCAGATCAATAAAGTTTTAAAATGATTTATTAGCTTACTGCCACGCTATGGTCAAGGGGAAAGCACAGTGCTGACCTTACCCACTTTCCTTTTCTGTAACATAAAATTTTCTCTAATAAACTATGTGTTCCCAGTGACAAAGCTAATGTGTTTTATTCACGATGTGACTTTATTTAATAAGGCAATGCAAATATTTACTAACAATCGCATAGCAACAATACATTAGTTAATTGTGAGAACAGATCCCATCTGACTTGCAAGCCGCCCCCCACAAATAGCACATTTTTGAAGATTGTAGCTGGTATCCATAGTCTCGCTGTGCATTTTCTTATCTTCAAAATAAATACTGAAGACCAGTCTGGCATCACATTGACTGACTTCATTGGGAAGGAGAGTAGAATGAAGTCCCTTGATGGTTATGTAGCAGGAAACTCAGTAGTCATGTGCTTATTTGTTCATAGGCTCCATTCCAGAATATATGCTGTGATGCAGTAAAAAAAATATAGTGGTGTTGGGTGAGAAGTAAGAAGCAGGAATTGGATGATGTGCCGAGAGAGAGAGAGAGAGAGAGAGAGAGAGAGAGAGAGGGAGGGAGGGAGAGAGATCTCCATTGGCTGAGCTGTTCAGCATAGCGGGCTGAAGGTCCCAAGGAAATAAAAACAATAAGCAAGGGACCTAGGCAACCAGGAGCTAGTGGAAGTCAGGACAGGCTTAAGAAACAAAAGGTGATCTAGAGCAGGGACAGGGGATATTCTTTCAGCCTAGGGGTGTTATTTTCCCCATGGGCAAACTTCTGGCAGCCAGATTCCAGTGTGGGCAGGTTGAGAAGTAAAAAGTGCGTGGAAGCAGAAACAAGTGGAGCTTACTTTTGTAAAGAGAAAGATACTAACCTTAGCATAGTAATCTCTGTTATTTGTCTGGGGGGAAACCTACTGTACTCACTCCCCACGTACATCTCTACATCCTCAATCCAGCACAGCTAGAGGCATTGTTGCAGTTCAAGGTCAGATTCCTGTCAGGAAAAAGCACTTGAGGACTAAGGCTGGTGTGGGATATAGCTTGGGGAGAGTCCCAGGGGCCAGGTATGAAGGGCCGGGGCATTGCATTCAGCCCTTCAGCTTGAAGTTCTCCTTTCCAGATTTAGAAGAACAAAGAGCTAGGGGAAGAGGGCAACAGGAATGAGAAAGGGCAGGGAGGATAACTGCCAGGCACTGAAAAAAATTAAGAATGACACATTGATCTGGAATAGTTATCCACATTTATGTGGTTGCTGCATAAAGCATGTATGCACTGCACACATCTGATAAGTACCTTGTCTTTTAAAAGCTTATGTTTGCCACTCTTTTCAGTCATTGCCACTCTTCATTGACATTAACTGCCTACCAGCGTCTTTTGGCGTATTTGGTCTACACTAAAACTTTGGTGTAGATGTAGTGTTGCCACATTCAAAAGTATAGCTGTGTTTACACTATGCACATCTGTGAGCTGGTTTACTAATCAGATGTGTCCATGGAGAGTTGTTTGATCCACCTGGTAGATTCGTGGATTGGTTTCACATCAGATGTATATTCCAAAGCACAACAGGCCTGTGTAATAAAATCTGCATTTGGGAGCCTTCACAATGTCAGAAGCAAATCACTGTGTGCAGCATAATTCCTTTCAAAGGATATGTATGATATTAGGAATCTATATTAAAATGATATATATTTAATTAAGTTATGGCTCTGTTGCATACAGATAGGATGGCTCAAACAGTGAAACACAAAAGCAGAGTTTGGATGGCCATTTGCCGTGGATGTTGAGATTCCTGCATTGCAGGGTGTTGGATGAAATGGCACTCAGGGTCCCTTCCAACTCTGCTATTCTATGATTCGGCGATTTGAGCAACCGTTTCCCCCATAAAAACTGTTTAAACCAAGGGTGGGAGGGCTGCACTCCCCATGCAGCCACTTGCCAGTGGTAGTTGGGGCAACAGATGTGGGGACTCTTATCTTTGTACAGGAGACGACAGTCAGGCATGAGAAAGCCAGTCCCTTTCTATGCATACATCTCTCCATCCAGGCAAGCAAAAGGTGTTATTTGAATTCAAGGAGGATACATCCTAGCCAGGCAAAAGAACTGGAGAAGCGTGTGGAGTGGGGTCAGTGAGGGGAGCGACCTGGGGAGGAGGCATGGCCCAGGAGAGCCCCAACAGCTGGACAGAGATGTCTAGAGAGCCACGTTTGCTACCCCTGGGCTTTGAGGTTCCCCACCTATGATGTAAACCAATGCAAGTCTTGCCACAGAGGAATGTGAAACAATTCTTTCTGAAGTCAGGTTAGCTCTCTCTCTCTCCCTCTCTCCCTGTGAGTCTCATAGTGGGTGTCTTCCAACCAAAGGCTCTGTGTGCATGTTTCTTTTTTCCTGGTGCCACTTGAACGGACTGGTCCTTTTGCCATGTGAACTGCTAACAACCCCAGTCACTATCCGGCGTGCAAGCCTGATGGAATGGATTGTGCTGAGTCAGGATAGCCTAGCCTCGCACAACTCTTCATTGCTATGGGGGGGGGGGGGCTCCAAAGCACAACTGGCTCCGCTATCCAATCTGTGGGAGGCTTGGCATCTGCTCTAATTCGCTTCCCTCTTCCCCTCCCCCCTCGCCCAGCTAACAGCCTGAGGTAGCAAAAACTGACAGCGAAGCCGACGAAATTCTCGTCTGCGCGCTTCGACGCTACGAGTTTTCGGCGGCGCCCGGCTACCCATTCTGGCCGGGACGAAGGCCGGGAGGGGAGCCAGGCGGCAGCGCGGCGGCCCCTCTCCGAAAGCCGCGCGTCTGCTGCCGGGCCGTCCTCTGGCAGCACCTGCGCCGCTCCCGGCGGGCGGCTGGCAGCCCCGCGGGAGTGGGCGGAGGGCAGCCTCGCTCGCTTGGCGGGAACAGGGAGGACGAGGCTGTCTGCTGCCGGCTCCCTCCGAGACCGGAGAAGGGGAAGAGGCGGAGAAGAAGCTGTGGCGGCGGCAGCTGCTGCCGTGACTCGACCCCAGGCAGCGGGGAGCCGAGAGAGGAGCTGCTGCGTGCAAACATCGCCACAGGGACAGCAGAGGAGGTGGCTCCGGTTTATGTGAGGACTGAGGAACAACACACACACACACACAGCCGTAAGGCAACGAGCGATGTTGGCGGCTGTTTCCCAAAGGCGAAGGGAGGGCCAATTTGCCGCCAGGAATTCGAGAGAGTTTGTACGCCGCCTCGGGAAGTGAGGGCAAGAATGTGCTTCAGCCCCACCTTCTCCGCCGCCACCTCGCGCTCTGCCCGCCGCTTGCCCTCCTCACAAGCGAAGCTGACTGGAAGTGAAGGGACGCGGGTTGCTGCTGCTGCTGGTGGTCGCGCTGTGCTTGCGCCGCGGGAGCGAGCTCTGCCGCTACTGCTGCTGCTCCGGCTGCCGCACCTGGCCTGGGCCGCTGGGGGATGTGCAGCAAACGCCGCCTCCTGAACTCCACTACTTCTCCCGCGCGCTCTACGGCTCCGGCTGCTGCCCGCGGTCTCTCTCTCTCTCTCTGCCTCCGTCGCCCAGGCGCTGCCCGGTTTGGCGGGGAAGACGCCAAGGAGACTTCTTGCTGGCGAAGGATAAGCGCCAAGCGGTGCCATAGCCGGAGCTAGGAAGGAGGAGAAGCGAATCCCGAAGAGGAGGCGGGGGAGCGGGCAGGCGGAGAGCAGGAGTGGAGCGGGCATCTCCCTCCCTCTCTCCCTCCCTCCCCGCCCTCCGTCAGCAGGACTTTGGGCTGCTGGGCTGGAGCTGCCTTGCCATCGCGGAGGAGAGCCCTGCGCGTGAGTATGGAGCTCAGCGAAGGGGTTTGGGGACTGTGCCGCCTTCTGGCGCGGCTCGGGCACTTTGGGGTTCTCCTCGGCTCGAAGGTTAGGGACACACTTTGGGGTGGGTGGGTGCATGCATGTGTATGTATACGTGGGCACGCGCGCGCGCGTGTTTGGCTTGCAAAGGGGCGCCTCTCTGCTTCTCTTCCTGGTGCAGTTTTGCGAAGGCGCACGCACACACACACTCCTTCTCCCTCTCGCTCTGCAGTGCATTGTTCGGGAGGCTGCTGGAGGCTGCCATCCTGCGTGCGCGCACTTACCTGGGAGTAAGTCCCATTGTGTTCCAATGTGGGGATGCCTCCGCGCTCTGGCTCCGCCGGGCAGCTCTGGGGGTTGCTGAGGGCGCTGTGGAAGGGGCGGGCGGGCTCTGTGCATTGTTGGGGTGAGGATCTGTGGCAGAGATCGGTGGGAAAGGGGCTTGGCAACCACTTAGGAGGGTAGGGCTTGGTGTGCGCCCTGCCCCGGAGACTTGGCTCTGACGGAGAAGCAGAGATGCCATTGCCAGGCTGGGCTATGGCAGCGAGAGAGTCACCTGGGGAAGGTGAGGTTTGTCCAAGTACAAGCTATTAAGCTCCCACATTGGGAAAGGCAGTACCACCTCCTGCCATCCGGGTGCATTCCTCCTCGGATCTCCTCCTGTTCCGAGTTCTCGCTCTCCTGTGGGCATTTCTGCACTTGGACCAAGGAAGCATCGGGTATGAAAACTCATCAACTCCTTCCCTCCCCCTCCCCCTCTTCCTCCCATCCCATCTCTTTTCATCGCATGCTTTAATAGCTGGCCGTAATTGTGAAATATGGATCCCTTAAGGGAAGCCTTAATATTTGCAAAATGTTTTATATCAAATTAGTGTCTGGCTTCATTTAACCAGGGATATGTTTTGGATTTTTTTGTTCTTTTGCATTGTAACTTCTTCAAGATTTATGATAGTTCTGGCTTGACAAATGTCAAGAGGCATTTGGCTAGATGGGGGAAGCACTGGGGAGCGTCCCCCCACCCCAATTTCTTTTACACTGCTTGGCATGATTTGTGTGAAACATATAAAGCCGGTAATTGCTGGAGACTTTTTAATGGATTTTGCTAAGCGATTTCAGTATTTCTCTTTAATTTTAGTGGCAAGTGCTTTGACAATAATGTCCTTTTGAGTTTCACTTGAAAAGCTTATTCTTTCTGTTGTGGAATTGAGCAGTGTAAAGCATATGGATTTCATTGGGTAAAAGCACTGGGGCCATGTTAAATGCTTTCTAAGGAGAAAAGACAAGGATGGGCTGGAAAGTAGTCTGATACAAGGTATCAGTGCAAGTTTCAAAATCAGGGTAAATGTAGGAAGATTAAAGCACTTTGAGTTGTCGTGGCCACAATATAGAAACAACTTTCCTAAAGGCAAGCTAAGGGATACTACTCTGGACTAAGCAGTTAATGGATTGGAGGCAATGCACCTTGTATTTATCCTGCAAATTTCTTTTATTTGTCAAATATGGGGAAAGTGAAATGATTTTCATTGTACACTCTTTGTTGTGTCTGCATAGGCAACTTCAGAGATCAGATTCCCAGGACAGCCTTTGGATATATAAGATTGTTCCTAACTGGAGGCCTTACCCACTGTTCCTAGTCTGCCCAGAATAGTTTGGGGCAGGGGGAGGCAACATGGAACTATTGATCACTTAAATCAGCTTGTCAGCCATTAACACTTCTGCTTCAGATAAGGCAGGATGTCACCTGTACTTCATGATATGTTTTCCCAATTTAACTTCATTGCAAGGTATTAATAAATGCTTGATGATTTTGTAGACAACTGTGAGAAACATTTTAGTAATGCAAGACACTAGACTGCAAAAAGAGACTATTCTTATAGAGACTATTCTTCTGTTTTATTTTCTCATGGTCTTCCTTGATAATAAGCCAAGTGAGATAGCATTCTCTGTGTGTAAAGCTTCAAAGTACTCAGTGCAGCAGTCTTGAAGAGTTGACATCTAGTTGTTTGGAACAACATATCATATATGTGTGCATCAGAATTTTCATTTTATAACTGTTGTTTTACTCACAAAGAAATAAAATATGGAAGTGGATGACTGCAGCAAACTTTAACTGTATAAGAAGGAAAATAATTTCCCCAATGCCATACTGAAATATCTTATAGCTAAGAATTTTTCTTTGGGCTATCAGCCTAAAGCTGCTTCTTTCCGTAAGATGAGTATGTGGTACCAGTTTATAAATGCACCACAGTAAAGGATTCAAATAGCACTTGGGCAACAGAGTGACCAATGACTTGAAATATATCTTTCTTGAGAGAATTTTTCAAAAAGCGTTTGAAAGGCTAGATGGTGCGTGAAAATATTTGAACATTCTTATGATGTCATTCTAAGCATTCTAAGCAAGCTAATACATTATAAGACTACTTTTGTATGGGCATATTATAGTGATATGTCTTGGTACAGTCCATCGTTTAAGGATCTGAGTGTTAAATGCTTTGGCTTGGATCCACAAGGGTTACTGTGAGGCAAGCTCAACAAATGCAGTAGGACTTCTGAGAAACCTACATTTGAGCATCACCTCTTTTTGCAAAAACCACTTTCAAAACTCAGGATTTTTTTGAAAGTAGCTTGCAACAGAACACAAGAACAACTGCATTTGAAGAGAAAACAGGGAAACACCAATGCACATAGAAGTGCACAATGTCCTCTTGGGATATTAATTGGATGCTGGAATCATTGAAAGTCTTGCTGTCAGGGCAAAACCACTGCATAGACCATGACATTTTATGAGTTGAATATGGCATTCAAAAGAAAGGTTACAATATTATTTGAAGAGTAGAATAATATCTAAACACGTTTGAATATGTTGGGGGGGGGTAGAAGAAGGAAATAGCATAAAAGCATGGACTTCCAAAACATTATTCAGCAGAATACTGCTTTGGTAGGGTGTGTGTTTGTGTAGGCACATACATGTGTGTGTATGCACAGCATTGCATCTTTGATTGCTATGCCACATCACATAGTGTTTTGAACACAAGAAATGTTTAATAGTGCACCATTTGTTTATTTATTTTCTTACATTTGTATCTTGCCTTTCTTCCACAATGGAACCCCAGGTGGTATGCATGTGTTTCTGGTATCTGAAGAAGTGTGCATGCACACAGAAGCTCATACCAATAATAAACTTAGTTGGTATCTAAGGTGCTATTGGAAGGAATTTTTTTATTTTGTTTCTGAAGTGATCACCTTTCAGGCACTGACTACACTCAGATCTGCTTAGTTTCAGCAAGGTGATGGCCTCACGTGCCTTCAGAACATAATAATAAAACACTGTTGTGTCTTAGAGAAAAGTTTCAGGCTTTTGAGATATCTGGATATATCTGTGAACAAGGATTGGAATTGACTATGCATACAGAAGGCTCCCCAGGAAACTTAACTAAAGAGGACCATGGGTTACCATTTCTTTTCTTTTTTTTCATTTGCTACTTGGAGAACATACCAGAATAGAAGACCCATGTGAGCAGGGTTTCTGCATTAGTGTCTAACACAAGGGTCTTTTCAGCAAAATCCATGTGGAGTTTCCATTCTTACGTAACACTTGCCATATGTCTTCCTTCGTGACAATAATTTCAAATTAATCCTGAAGAGATAAAATTGTTGTGGGAAAGACACCTACCAGTGAAATTGTTTATACAATGTTCTCAAAGCCTTTGGATCCTCAGGAAAATTCTCAAGTACAAACAGGTACCAGTGTAGTATGGTGTAAACTTTAATGGACGAAATAAAGTACAGGGTGGTGTTCTTGATTTATAAAAGTAGGTTAATTGAAGGAAGAAAAGGTTGACACAACCAAGCTGTTTGACCCAGGAGGCATATCAGATATTTGAGTTTGTATTACTTGGGTAAATACATTAAACTGTAAATAAAGAAATAAATCCCTTAATTTCTGTAGTAGACATTGTTCTTTGACATTGTCACTGTTTCTGTGGGTTGTATGTGCAGTTGGCTGTTTTGCTAGTGGGAAATGATCTAGGTTTTTATTTGGTGGGAATTAGATTAAGTATTTTCTCCGTTATTGTTTGAAAACAGAGGTGATCAATCCATATTTTTCCTGGTAAAGAAGAAATATATCCATTCAAATTGCAGCAATAAAGCCTCGCAACTTAATGGCTGGAATAATCTTGAATAATTGTGTGCATTTGTTGTAGTCTCAAAGGACAGTCATAAATACAGTGGTTATACAGCATTTTAGTACAGACTTTGGCAAGACATATAGCTGGGAATTACAATTTATCAAATCTGTGAAGGATCTGTATATACAATGAAGTTTTTGGTACAAACCAAGGCCTTTAAGTGTTAGTTGCTATGTAAAATAAAGATGCTATGTGCGCTTTTGCTTCTGTAAGAAATGCAGCAGTGATTAATAGTTGTAAGCTGTGCAGATACAGGCAAAGATGGCAAGAATACATTGCTACCCAGGGTAGGTTTTGCTATATATTCAGTGTGAGCAAATGTTGTTTGTGACTCCACATAGGATAGCCATACACTGCAAATTGTCTCTGTACTGCCTAATATTTTAAAGGAGCATTTATTGGGGAGTGTACTGAGTATCACATAAGACTATACAAATAATATTGTTAATGCATGCCCAGATGGTAACTTCCCATGCTTGTGGGTTTTATGCTTCTGCCCCAAACCAGAAATGTTATAAGTGAATGAAGCAGGTTACTGTGTTCAAAATACAGTCTATTGTGGTCACCCAGTGCCACCTTCTGTAGTGGGGAGTCCATGTGGAACCAGTATGGGATGAAGTTGCAGAAGTATAAGTAAAGTTGTGATGGGGCATTCTATGAACTCACTCTTAGAATGGATGGTGGGGTTGCTTTTATTTTACTTCCTCTTTCATGTTTGCCACAAATTTGATTTTTTATTATTTGGGTTTGTGCTAGGAACACTTTGAGGTCTGGAACTTGACTGTAACAATTATTTTTGAATTGCACTTATGAAACAAAGAATTAGTCAAAGTAAAAGGAAACAAATTGAATGTTCCCACCCCCTGAAAATACCTTTCTATTTAAGATAACTCCATTTGAATTAGCTTGTTTATTGGTATAATTAACACAAGAAGAATTAGCTCTTAAGGCATGCTTTCTAATTACAGTTTATACTTGTACCTACATTTTCATTAGAACTAGGATGGACTGAAATGTGGAAGACTGAAATCAGACAGCTGTTAGGCAACACTTTATTTTCACAGAGAGATAAATTGCATTGTCATGCAGATGTATTCCAAGACCTCAGCAGGCCTAATTCTATGCACAAATGTAGCACATATAATTACATTTTCTGAATGGAGTAAAGTTCCTATTATAAAGGAACTTAACTCCACAAGAAGGTTCATATTGTTAAGTTCATATTAAGTATAATTTGTATAGAAGTTTCAACTTTTTTAAGTGTCAGAGACAGGCACAATAAATGCAACTAGTCTCCATACAGATCACAGAAGGTACTGTGCAGCAGCAGCATGCTGAAAAGCTCCCCGCCCCACACTATATCATAGATAATGTAAGAATTATCGCTGTTTGTACCTGTATTGACTGGATGAAATTATTGGGTTGTACCCAATGCTCCACATGCATGGTATCACTGGCACAGCAGGACCTCCTTGAGGGAGCAGAGGGGCTAGAAGTATCAGGAAAGGAAGAGGACAGGGAAGTTGGTTTTGCCACCAGTGGAGCCACAGCATTGGATACGGCCCATTGAGTGTGAGCTATATTCAGATCTCACAGCTTTCTGGAGTACAGTCAAAGAATTCTGCGTTAACTATAAGACAACTCTGGGGTCACTGCTTATTGGGGTTCCTACTTGGTGCCATCATGTGGTGAAAGGGAAAGGAGTGGGTTGTATTCTATTGTCTACAGCCTGTGACTTTCTGGTCGAGTTTACTGCTGCAAACCAGACCTTGCCTTGGATGTCAATTTGGTGTGATGGGTGGTTGCTAGGATGCAGGTCTTTAGGACACACCTGAGGGAGAACCTTCCACATCTGGTCTATACTAGGACAGTAATAGGAGACCACCCCTCCCCCTCCCCATTACTGTGGGTTTGAGATTCTGGCAACTCACATCAACTTCTGACATTCAGGTTGTGGTGGTAGTATCAGCCAGGAATCAGGCAGCTTGTTGACTGGATCCCTGCCCTCTATCACACCTAACACTGTGAGCTGCAAGAAATTTAGTTGGGGCCATTTGGAATCTACTTCAGCCTACGTGTAGTCATCTGCTTCTGCACCCAACTCCACACTGCTGGAATGCTAAAAGCAGTTGTCCACATGAGACTGAAAAGGGGTTCGTCACTTTTTTTTGGTAACTTAGAGATTGAGATGGCATGCTTTATTAGGTTTATTGAAGAGAAGCGCAAGCGCTGATCTATTTGTGAAGGTAGTTGAATACTGAAACAACAAATGCAGTTGACGTGTTCTTGAATGGTACGTCATTTTAGTTAGCACACTCAGCTGTAACAAAAGGGCAAGACAGATAATTTTGAAGTGGAATATTGTGCAAGATCATTGGGCTATATCATTATCACTGTTACCTCCTCAGATCTATAGTTGTAATCCTACCCCTGGTTATGCAGAATAGGCTACATACTCTTTCCATGGGTTGCATAAAGCAGAGAAACTATTGTTTGGAAATGAAAGTCTTTTGGTGACATGTCCAGTGACAGCACAGCCTTATACTTTAGTGATTCCATGTACATCCTTACTGAGAGGTCCCTTTTCTTCAGTAGCTGGAAACAATCAGATTGGGGCTACAGTTGTATCTTTCCTTACTAATTCTTTAAACAGGAGTGCTGGAGCCCTCAACGATAATGCTAATGGAGCATAATTTAGGGGTGTTTTTTTGAATATATACATTGTACAGTGTGGAAGTTGAATGATGTATGAAGGATTATGTTACTGTGACTCAGCTATATAGAATGTGCCATCTCTTGGCAGTCCACTGAAGGTAGAACAGTCAAATTCCTGCCCCTTCCCCGGCCTGGTGAAAAAAGGATTTGGATTGCAGGTGAAAGTAGACATTTTACCAGAACAGCATCGACTAATGAAAGAAAATAAAGTTTCTGAGTATTGAATCCGTTCATTTAAAACATTAAGTGCTCAGCTAAACAAAAGCATTTTAGCAGCATGCCTGCAGGCAAAACTTTCAGATCTGACAAAACTCAGATTATAACAGAGGAGGGGTCACAAATGAAAATGCTCTATTAGCTCCTGCAGACCTTTACGCCTCTGCTATGGATGGCACGTATAACAGAGACTTCATCAGCAACCATTTGAGGTGTATCATTGTTATTTCCAAAGTAAAAATGGGAGATTTGGCTATTCAGTGAGTCTGTGGCCAAGACAGAATTTGACATTTTCAGCTCAGTGTTTTTGTTTGTCTGTATCCACCGGGACACACTGGCTTTCATGGGAGAATGCTCACTGCTAATTAACACATATGAATCGATTTCATGTTCATACTGTTTACAAAGTAGATCTCTCTTACACTTTCTTGCAGTGGACATTTGTATTACTTAAGAGAAATACCAAGAAGGACTGAGTTGTTGTTGTTTTTTCTGTTCCTTCTACAGCAAAAAAGTTGCAAACCTAAAAACAGTGGGAGTTTGCTTCTGGTGTCATTCTTCCCAAAGATTCTGCTTTCCCCCACTTATTGAGTGACTTACAGCTGAAAGTGCTCCCACGTTAGCTGAGAGAACACCAGGTGCAGGTCTGCAAGACTGGTCAAGAGTTGTAAACAGACAAGACTGAGCACAGTCACAACACCTTATCTGTGCATCTGTTTCTGATGGTTACAGGTACAGATGCAAGTTGGCAAAAAAACATTGAAACAAATTTTGCTTTATTCTTGGCAAATATAGCAACTGCATATTCATATCCTATTAGTGAATTCCTAATTTGCAGTTTTTGACTGTAAAAGTGGTGTGAATTAAGCAGTAGCCTCTGAACTTCAACAAGAGTAACCACCTTAGAATACAACCAAACAGCTTTAATACTGGTAATTATGGGCAACCTTAGCAAAGTTTATAAAACTAGATGATAACATTTGGTTTAGTGGTGAGACAACTACAGACATTCTTGGAAGACACAGATTATTTAGACCTGTTCTAACCTGAGGTCAGGCCTGGTTTCAGTGAAACTCAAGCCTTGTAGCTTTCAGTGCAACTCAGTCATGATGTCAAACTTGCAAAGTACCCAGATTATTAGAAAAGTTTGAGGGTGAGATCCAGTGTTAGCAGAGGCACCAGCTTCTCAAGATGATTGAGGGGGCCTGATGTGACATCCTGATGTCATATGCACAATATTATGAGTAGCCAGGGGGGGCAGAACCAAATGCCCTCTGAACATTGTGGGGGACTGGCTTACTAAAACAAAACAACAAAACAAAATACACCAAAAAAATATTGCTGGGCCAAAAGTGCCTCAACCCCTAGGAGCTAGTGCATATGAATGTTAGTCATATTCACCGCATGTGTTTGTTGGATATCTCTCTGATATAATTATGTCTCTTGCACAATACAAAGGACACAATGTCTCTCTTCTAATAGTAGCAAGAGCTCTGGCAGATAATAAGCCCAGTTACACCTCTGCTACACAGCATAATACTACTGATTCAAA
Organism: Podarcis liolepis; assembly: GCF_965112155.1. Lineage (NCBI taxonomy): Eukaryota > Metazoa > Chordata > Lepidosauria > Squamata > Lacertidae > Podarcis > Podarcis liolepis. The sequence goes on along the minus strand of NC_139557.1, from coordinate 54,561,656 downwards.
GTAATGGTATTATAATCAGCAACAAAAATGAGTTTGTATCACAGCTCACACCAAAGAGCTTTAATTACTTATTAGACCTATATGACATTTAATTAAATAAATGCTAAAAATAACATTTGCATAATCAATGTGACCACTAATATTTATTAAATGTAACAATTGTGTAATCTCATTAGTATTTTAATATATTAAAGGTAAAGGTACTCCTGACCGTTACGTCCAGTCGCAGATGACTCTGGGGTTGCGCGCTCATCTCGCTCTATAGGGCAAGGGAACTGGTGTTTGTCCACAGACAGCTTCTGGATCATGTGGCCAGCATGACTAAGCCGCTTCTGGCAAACCAGAGCAGCGCACAGAAACACTGTTTACCTTCCGTCCTGAGCAGTACCTATTTATCTACTTGCACTCTGACGTGCTTTCGAACTGCTAGGTGGGCAGGAGCTGGGACCGAACAACGGGAGCTCACCCCATTACAGGGATTCGAACTGCAGACTTTCCGATCAGCAAGCCCTAGGTTCTGTGGTTTAGACCACAGCACCATCCACGCCCCTATTTGAATATGTTAGTATAGGTGGTGATGCTGATCATTTAACAAAGTTATGTATAGATTGCCTTATAAATGAATACAAAAAAAGGAATATGTTAGTATTCATTTATAAGGTAATCTATACATAACTTTGTTAAATGATCAGCATAACCACCTATACAATCAAAGTTGGCATTGGAAAAATTAGTTTGGGGGAGCACTCAGATAATTAGGACAATGTAGAATAATTATTTTGTAGGAATAAAAAGATGGCAAACACTAACATTAACTACGGGAATACCTCTATTATTTTACGTGGTTTTTTAATAGACAATTTTTAGGATCCTTATATTCTCACTTAAGATGTATATGATTGTGACAAAACGGAAGAATGGAAAATGGGTAATTTTCTAAAGATAAACCTATGACTTGTTGTACCCTTAAGCATTATCTTTGTGAATAATACAGTGACTCAGTTTAGCTCTAGAAAAAGCTAGAGCGTGCTAAAAAAAATCAAGCAGTGTACCAATGTAATTGATTCCACCTCTTTCATATCACTGTAGTTTTCTTTTTCTTTTGAAGTAATAGCGGAAGATAAGAACAATACTTTATTTTAATTTTTTGCCTCCTGAGGCTGTGATCTTAAGCACACCATTTGGAAGCAAGTTTTGTTGATATGGTAGAACATCCTTCATAGGAAATGCATTGAGGATTAAGGTACAAAGAAACAAACTGAGAGAAAATTGAACTACTTTAAGTGAAAACAGTCTTGAGCAAAGAGTCCCATTAACATTGATCTGAAATTTACTGAGCAATTATAATTTTAGGACACGTACAAAAGGGTTTGCCATTCATCCTGCTCTGCAGGAAAGAAAGTGCCTCCATCCAAATGTCACTTTGATCCTCACTCAACCAAGGGTACATCCCTGGGTGAATTAACTGTTAACTAATCAGGCAGCGTAGTTCTGACAGGAGGTATCTGTTCTTTATGCAGCAACCTATTTGAAAAGTTATGGCTGAGTGGTGCTTATCTGTCCTTTATATTTAGTGTGCATGTTACTTGATTTTGGGAAGGAGACCTCTGCTGTGTTTAACATTAATAAAAATTATGGTAGCTAGTAAAAATCTTGATTCATCTACTTTGACTGCATTTTCTATTTGCCATGTTAGTCAGCTCAAATACATCCTAGTACAGTTTGTTATTATATTTATGGTCTGTCCTTCCTCCAGTGGGCTCAGGGTTTCACACATGGCTGTTCCCAGTCAACTAACTACCCCCAATTTCATTAGCACAACAACCCCATATGGTTGGCTAGAAAGAGAAATAGTGGCTGGCCCAAGCTCCATGCAGCAAGCTTTGTGGCTGGGGACGTCTATAAGAGGATCAAGAATCACAAAACATTTCTGCAAAGGTGCCTTTAAAAATCCTAATTTAATGGAATGGTTTATAGCAGCCTAGAATAAACTATCAACATCATTCTGGTACTCTCTTAAGACAAGCATGCAGCTCTCCCATTTCTGTTAACTTGTTTCAGTAATCAGACACATACTATAGGTTAAAAACAACAACCCACCAAAACTTAAAAACAGGTTTTTATCAGTTTTATAAAGCTCTCTGAAGAAAAGTTTTTTCTATAGTTAAATTATAACAAGAAAAAGAGACCTTTGCTCCCAAATGCATCTACATAATTGTGAGGTACTCTATTCCCATGTACCTCAAGACCGTTAAATATGACTATTTGCTGGCATTCATCTTTGAAAATAAAAAAGGAATTGAAATCACTTTCCTCTTTTTTAGGACTGAGTGTGAAAGAAAACAATTTTGCATTACTTTGAAGTATTCTTGGACGATGTATGCTTGTTTCATTAGGATAATAAGTGAAAAGGCGTAGCTTCATAGTGCCTGGAAGGGAAGCCATTGATAAATTTAGTGGCAACTGTGGAGGAAATGAAGACAGCCAATTGCAAAAAAAAAAAAAAAAAAAAAAAACCCCTGAAGGAAGTGATTATATATATTTACAATTACTTTACAATCTGATTTCAAATTATTCAGAATTGCACTATCCTTAGATTAAGGGGTTGGTAGAGTGGAGGAACAACTAGAGATGTTTAAAGTTATTGCTATAGACCAGCCCAGAGCAGGATTTATTCATAATGATCACAGAGAACAGATGGCTAATGGGTTTCAATCCATGCCCAAAAGCAGTGGGGTATTTTCTATGCTTAGTCCCAATACCATGGCTGGATGCCCAACACAATATGTGGTGCTGAAAAAGAGATCTGCAGGTGAGGACAAGGTCGAGTTACACAGAATGACACAGAAGGCTGTAAGGGGAAGATAGACAAGTCAGAGCAGTCAGCATCAGACTGAATTCAGGAAACTGGGGTGTGGAAGTCACAGAAAAGAACCAAGTGGAGCATAAGAAGCTGTGGCAGCACAATGAAAAGCTACGTCAGTTACAAGATAAAGCAGCAGGAGCAGCAGTAACAACAAAATATGTAAGTGAAACAGCTGTGCCAGCAGGCATTATACAAAGGGAGAAGGAGGGATGCACAAAGCTTAGGAATGCATGCAGGTGCTAAAATAAATTCTGCCTTATCCTTCTCATATCAGGAGGAAAGATACCGTACTTGGGAGTGAATGTGCAGCTGCCATTGTTTGGTTCACTAGATATACTTTTGCTCACCTTACAGTTTGCTTAGGAAAGAAATCATTCTAGGACCCCAAAGTAGGAGTCATTTAATTGTCTGACAGCTATTAACATGCATTTTGGTTGTGTAAATCACAGCCAAGAAAAAGCCTAAACTGTGCCTTGGGGCTGTGCATCCTGAGAAGGGGCAGCTAAACTTTTTCTCACCCTGAAACAATTATGTCAAAAACCTCCTTGTTGGTCTTTGCAGTTAGTTCCTATTGGCATTGGTTTGACCCTAACATAACCTGTTCATTTCTATTTGCATTAATTCATATATACAGCATACAATTGCTCTCCTGAATAAATTTGTTGGTCAGTGGCACAATCTTAGGATAGCTACTTGTGCAAGGAATGCTCTGCTCCAGCAGCGAAACCTTGAGTGGCTGTAGCGAACCTCAACCAGAAACCTAAACTAAACCTGTTTTAAACAAAATCTGCATTCTTAGGTTTCAGTTCATGCTCCCTGTAGGTTCACTTTCAGTTTTAAATGCAGCTTATGAACTTATTTCTCCTCTTAATGCCAGACCTGGGGTCACTAAATGAAGCTGAAAGGGGGGAGCAATAGACAAAGGAAGTAATTATTCACACAGCACATAGAATTTTCTACTAGAAGATATTGTGATGGCCACCAACATTGGTGCTTAAAAAAGGGAAATTGGACAAGTTCATGGATCATGATTTCTGCATTAACTTCCACATCAGAAGCAGCTTGCCTCTGAACACCAGTTGCTGGGAAAGGCATTAAGGCCATTGCACTTGTGTCCTGCTTGTGGTCTTCCCATAGGCATCCGGTCACAGTGGAAAGAATGCTGCTCTGATCTAGCATTTATTCTCTTATTTGTGAATGCATTACTGAAGGTATAGATCAGGTATAGGCAAAAAGTAGGCTGGGACTCTTGGCCCATTTTCGGATGGGTCTCAGTGCCACAGTCTACAGGCACTCAGCCCTCCAGATGTTTTGGGACTACAATTCCCATCATCCCTGACCACTGGTCCTGTTAGCTAGGGATGATGGGAGTTGTAGTCCCAAAACATCTGGTTGCCCGAGTTTGCCTATGCCTGGTATAGATAGTCTGCTGGCATAGATAAGTGTGTTGCTTAGGAATGATAAATAACACCTTCTATATATCAGGATAATACACCACTATGCTGGAAATAAGATAAAGTCCATGCTCATTTTTAAATAAGCTCAAAGCGTTTCTAATTTTGCACTTGTGATCTAGTAATCATATTCAGTTAATGTACAGAAAAATGTATACCTATATTCCAACTAATATTATTTTATTATTTTATTTATTTATTTTAATTTGCATACTGCCCAAGAGCCTAGGGTGGTTCACAACAGAGAAATACAAAAAGAGAACACAAAATACTCAATGAAACAACTTCCCACCCCCAATAATCCTCATCCCACAAACACATTTTTAAAAGCCATAGAATGTTAGTCACCTGAACACCTGGGAGAAGAAAAACGTTTTCACCTGTGCCTAAAGATATGTAATGAAGGCACCAGGTGAGCCTCCATGGGAAGAGAATTCCACAAATGGGCAGCTACCACAGAAAAGGCCCATTCTGATGTTGCCACCCTCTGGACCTTTCGTAGAGGAGGCATACAAAGAAAGGCCTGAGATGATGATCACAGGGTCTGGGTTGGATCATATGGGCAGAGGTGGTTCTTAAGGTATTGTGGTCTTGAACCATTTAAGGTTCAAACCAGCACTTTGAATTGGGCCCAGAAACTAACTGACAGCCAGTGCTGTCAGGCCAGATCAGTGTAATATGCGCAAACCGTCTTGCCCTGTGAGCAACCTGGCCACCAAATTTTGAACCAAATGATGTTTCTGAACAATCTTCAGAGGTAGCCCCACATACAGTGTGTTGCACTAATCCAACTTAGAAGCTGTCCCTGGCCAGATAAGGACACAGCTGGGCTATCAATTTCTCTTCTCTTACACTTATTTTGTTTGGAATCTCCCCATAGCTTTAGATTAATAATTAATAAGAAATTGCATTTCTTTAATCTAGTTGTATTAATCCGTGATGATCCATTATTAAAAAAATTACAACCACGACTAATCAATGAAATTAGATAAACTTGTTACAGACTTTAGCACATAAAAAGACAATATAAACGGTTACCTGTTGTGCAGCATGCACAGAAATTTATTAGATAAGGGCAGCTAACTGGCTTTCTTCAAATCATTTTCATCTGGTTCCTATAATGCTTCTAACAAATTTTAATCAAGGTATGGTTAAAAAAAACCCTTTGCCCACAATTTAATTTGTAAGGCAAAGAAAACTGTTGTCAAAAGTTTTGACAGGCAGAGATATCAGACACTTTAAAGTATTTCATTTCTCTTTTCGTTTTGTATTTAATTTTCTAGTTATACCTGTCTCAGTCATATGCTGAATAGATATGAAAAGTGGTGCTGACTTTATTATAGATGTTGACATTCCATGAAAGTATTGGGTTGTGCAGCAAAATATACTTCTGTCTGAGGAATAGAAAAGCCACCTGTAATATAGGTTGACTGTCCCAAGTTTAGGGTTGGTTGTATTTATTATTATCATTGTTTTGCTTTCATCCACCCTCTACCCTACAGTTCCAAGGTTACAACAACATAAATAGTAGAAATTAAAACTAAGTAAATCCAAACCGTGTTGCAGAGTAGATGTCTTAGCCAGAGTAACATGAATGGAGTTGTAATGTCTGCCTGTTTCATCAAATAATGGAAGTGCCTTTTCATTCTCATTTTTTCCATTGGATTTTATCTTGTACAGTGTCAGTTATACTCGTGTATGTTTCAGGGAACATCTGTAGGCAAATGATGTACACTGCCATTGATGTATGGCTCTTCTTTTTAATTTTTTTGTGCTTTTGCACTATAAAAATATACAGGATTTAAAGCACACACTACATGTTCCAGCCCTCCCCACAGCTGCCACAGAAGCTTTCAGGAGACTGTCAAGTACCACTGTTTCAGCACTTGCAATTTTATTTTGAAATGAGAGTCAAATGTGCCTAAATTGGTGTGTTATAGCCCTGGTTGTAGTGTTTGTTCATGGCATGAAACCGGAATTGGCAGCCTGTCTGATCTGTGCTCCCTATAAAATATGTGTAACATATTTTGCCAAACTGGTGGTGCTAGTTCTGGTGTTTGGGCCAAATTTCATTTAAATAATTACGTAATGCTCTGCTATTATTCTCTTTGCAATTTCAGTTGAAAATACATTCCTTTCCCCATATCTTGCTAACAATTGCTTTACCAGTGCCAGCAGAGTATGGGTTTTTCAGTGAAGCGCAGAGAAAATTATACTTCCTGTGGGTCCAAAATATGTTACGTTCATTTTTCTGAGATGTGTTACATTTTGTTAGTTTCCTGTCCATAAAATGGTTTGACGAAACTGCACTGAAACTGTGCATAGTGAGTCTGTTTCAGCAAGTCTGCTGTTTTGGAATAGAGTTACCTCTTTAAGAGAAGGCTGTGCTTGCATATGGTTTAAGGCAGCCTAATCCACAAACCAGTTACAAAGGATTACTTGGATTTAAGAGATTTAGTCACATTGAAGTCAATCCCCAATCTTAAACATGCTTGCTTGCAAGTAAATCCTATTGATTTTAATGGAACTTTTATAAAATTGTGTTTGGGGTTGAAGCCTAGATCAACTTATATCCAAGTGCTGTGGCTTACCTCATTTATGAGCAAAGTCACAATTTACACCATTTTGCTTGGTTTTTTTACAATAAAACAATGAAGTCTGGCTGGCAGATTTCAATAAGCCTGGCAGAATTCTCAGGGCAATATTCTAAATTTGCAGTATGAATGGCTGTTGGTGTCCATTCAGATAAGTATGTAACAACAGGCTGTAGTGCTACCCTTTGTTTATAATTGATGACAAAGTAGGAAAGATAACACTTTAAACTGAATTGGACAAAAGTTCAAACCAGGACATGGTGTGAAATCACATGAATAAGCAAGCTTGCTGAAAGTCTATGCCGGTCAGAGACTATTTGGGTACCCTGTTGTGCCAACTTTTATGTCCATGGATGAAAGGTACATTATAAATACAATAAATACATAAAGTATAAGCAAGCAAGCAAGCAAGCAAACAGTGTCTAGGCATTCACTGGGGCAGGCTGCATTTGTATATCAACAAAATAATGTATTGACACTATTATATGCATAGTTTTTAATGAAACTTTTAGCTATGCTGTGGGGGGAAATGATGCAATCCTTTTTTCACTTACTTGAGAGAAATTAGCTGCACAGAATTAGTTAAATGTATACTACTGGGCAGGATAGTCGCTGCATTCACAGGGCAGGTTATTCCAATGCCCCAAGGTTTCCCAAATGTTAAATTCTGCATTATATTTGAGCTTTCATGTGATGTAAAAGCTACTTCTGGCAAACTAATAGAATGCATGTTTAGCCCTCATTTCCTACACTTATAGTCTGAAGTCATGCATGCCAGACACAACCTTAGCAATAAATAGGCCAGCGTTATTTTTATTTATTTATACCTTGATTTTCCTCCAAGGATCTCATAGTAGCATATTTGGATCAATTCCTCTTTTATCTTCACAACAATGCTATGAGGTAGGTTAGACTGAAATATAATGACTGATGAAAAACCACCCAGTGAGCTTTGTGGTCTGAATGAGAGTTTGAAACTGGATCTTTCCCATTCTTGATCAAATACAAAAAGAATGTGAGTAAGGTGCATGTTTGTTGCTGACAGTGGGGCATATATGCTTATATGAAGCATAATTATATGGTTGCAGAATTCTATGCAAGTAGCCGTTCTATGTGAGTAGCCATAAATTCCAGTCATGCTCATTGTAAATTCTCATCAGACTGGCTTGTTGTGTTCCACAAGCTTCCAGACCTCCAAAAGAGGACAGATTATTGTAACAAGTATTGCCTTGAGTCAAAGCCCTTAGCTAAATCCAAGAGACAAATACAAATTGATCACAGTGGAGAAACTGAGTTCAGGTATTCAAAGCTATGTCCAAAGGTTTGCAGCCACTCAGGGAATGGAGGGGCCTGGCAAGTGGATTCAATGTACAAGCACATGCTGCACCAACATTGCAGAGAGTGAAGGGCTGATGTGGGTGCTATTTAACTCACCCCCATTCTTCTCATGGCATCTTCATCTGGCAGGCTACCCACCTTCCCCTCTACCGGCAGTGAAGCTAGTGTCTGGTCACCTTTGCGGGGACTGGTAGGGATCAGCTTTGCTGTCAGGTTTATTTCCCTACTCTGTACTGATGTGGTGGGGGTATTAGCAGGGGTGGGGTAGTCATTAAAAAGACTAATAGGCACATTGGCAGGTTGGTTATGAGGAAGTTAAGGTTTGGTGAACACCCTTGGACAGGGGAGGGGTGTAGTCCTGATACTGCCTTCAGGGCTGTGGGAAGTGATGACAAGGTTAGGAAGCAGCTATGGGTCCCACCTGTAACACTTGCATGGAGAATGGGGTCCACTCTCCCTACTCATGTGAAAGGGAGTAGAGGATGGGATACCCCAGGCCCGGGTCCTGGGCAGGGTTGGCTTGCCCACAGTTTGGTTATTAGTTAGGTCTTGCACCTTCTTCCTGCTTTGCAAATCATTTTTGGGTTTAAGTATGGGTTTAATTGTGTTTTAATATGGCCCAGTTCTTTTGCAACTTGCTTCTTCATTTCCTTGTGTGGTTGCAAACATACTTCAGTTTGCCACTGTGGTATGAAGTTGTGTAAATAGAAGTTAAAGTAGCTACATGACATTTAGTGTTCAGCAGCCGTGCCAGAATATTGTGTATTAAGCTGAACTTAAATCTGAAAGAAATATTAATACTTTCTACCAATACATTATGGAAGCAGTTAATACGAACTAAGCATAACTGTGGCTTCCCTCATTATTATGTACCCCTTTGAATTCTACATGATAAATTAACCTATAGAATACCTCTAGATAATTAAGCAAATAGGAAATTGTTTGTTCCTATAAAACAAAGTTTCACATGCATGCATTCACATTAAAGCAGCAAAATAAACATCCTTTTAATGGTTTCAAGTGCAAATTTGAATATTAAAAATAAGCACAGACCCAGCATGCGGTCTTGCTGCAAGGAAAGGAGAGAGCTGGGCTTGCTCTAGATAAGCTGCCTCTGCAGAACTTTCCTTTTCTGTACCTTTCTTTTCTGCACCTATTTCTGTCAACCTGTTAGTGTTGCAGCCTATGCTGTAACCATATGGAGACTATCTGTGCATCACTAATAAGAGAACGAAAGAGTACACAGATTCACATGAAATTTTGATATGATCCTATAATTGAAAGAAGCACATGGTACATATCACTACGGTAGAGAAGACTGTGACAAGGCGGTTTTTGTGCCTGCTTAGTCTGATAAACATTCATGGCCAACTCCAGGGCCTCTGCTTTCTTATGGTTCTTTAACTTCATTGTGGACTTGGACCAGACATCCCATTGTATACAGGATATGTCATGCAAAGGTCATTTCTCTGTAAAATGGGAAACATGGTCACAAAATTTAAATCAGCTTACTATTGTGGGCTACTTAATGTTGCCTCCTCTTCCTTTTTCTTATTGCTGCTTGTTATACGTGCCACAAAATGATTCAGGCAGTATAAAGAGTCCACCCAGGACAGAAGAAGAGTATATGAGCTGTGGGAGGAGGTGTGGGAAGAGGGGCAAGTCAATAAGGAAATCATTCAGAAACCTGTGTCTCTGGTGGTTCCTTCTTCATTTCTAGGCTGTTTCCTAACCCATCCCCTGGGGGTGGGCAGGAGGTGACTCAGACATAAACCAATACAGAGGAAATGCAATGTAAATGAATTACCTAGAATAATGTTGTGAACCTTAATTCTTGAAAAATATATTACTGTAATCCAGTAAGGTTATATTTTTGCTTCATTATCATTTTTTTTTTAAAAAAGAGGATTGAACCAGAGGTATGCTCTAATGATAAAATTCAACATGATTTGAGTCATGTTGAGTCATACTCTTCTTTCAGGGGGGATTTATTTATGTACTATGAAGACGGATTCTAAACTTTTTATGGCCTTTAAGCCATCCCACTTAAATGGACAGGTTTGGATCATTGGGCCTGGATGTGAGTGCACATGTCTAATACAAAAATAGACATGCAATCCAGTGTTGATTCTGTTGCCCCTTCTTCATGCAGTTGAAGGTATGCATTTTCATTAATTTCACATTGCAAATTAGGATGCATATACTAATGTATTATTTGAGGCTACTACACTGATTTCCCCCCTTGGTTTATTACTTGTTTGTGATGTCCTGCTATATTAAACTATCACTGGATCAGAGTTCCCATTTTTCTTTCTTTCTAACTACTGTTAAAAAGCAGTGAAAAAGAAGAAAAACTCAGGCAGAAAGCTTTGTTTAAGGAAAGAGTGATATTAAGGATGACTACCAATCAGTTTTATGATATCCAGTGCAGAACAATCATTTTTATGATATCCAGTGCAGAACGGGTGCACTCTGGAAAATCAGTTTTCAGTTTCCAGACCTTAGGTACTCCTTCCCTCAGCAATGCCCTCTTTAAATTGACCACTTGAAATATTCATCATAATTTTATTTGACCTTCAGTTAAAAGCCATATTTTCTATGCAACCATTTTTGCTGGATTCCTGGGTGGTCACATCATAAATTGTATATTCATTTAGTGAAAATATAATCTGTGTTTGAACTTGAGCCAAAATTCTAGAGTTTTCCTAAGCATAGCTGTGTATTGTCATGAAAATGATTAACGAAGTAATGTAAGACTTGTATCTCAGTCTAGTGAAAGCAAAAATAATGAGGAACAATGCTGGTAACAAACTAATTTCAAGACAGAAAAAGGAAAGAGAGCAAATGGTTTCGCCTTACTCAACGCCACAATAAACCATGGGAATGAGTCTAGTTCATGCACTCCTGCTTCTCCTCTCCTGCTCTGACTTGGCTGCGAGGAAAAGCTTTTGCTTCCATATTTGATTTACCACAGCTTCTTGTAACTTATGAACCCAACAAACTGTGATTAATCTTAACTATGGTCTGTTTGAATAAGCTGACTTCAGCTTATGGGTTGTGAAGCTGGATTGTTTCAACGAACCAAAGTAAAGCTGAAGCACAATTTACAGTTCAAACATAGCACTGAGCTATTTCTTCATGGCTGCAGCGAAGAAAGAGAGGGAAAGTATGTGAGCCCAAAGGTCATTACAATCAGGATAAACTATAATTTATTGTGGCATACGAATGTAGCCACTGTATATAGTAGCAAATGCAGGTTTCTCATTGTGTTTATTGTGTATTAATGAAAGCTGACTATGGCATGCGTATCACACAAACTCATGAGATCAGGTGCTATAAATTCATGTGTGAAAATTATACTTCTTTTTATAAGTAAATCTCTGTGATGTGCAAAATATACTTCTTTTCTAGAAGTCAAGTTCTATGGTGAACTTAAATGGTATTCGAGGATGCATGTTTACAAAGGGAAAGGGCGGAAATGAAAGAGTGCTCTCTGCCTTCCTCTTCTATCCACTTAACATAAATAGGTTTCCTTTTCTGATCAATGGCTGCTATTTAAAAATGCTTTGGAAACTTCTGGCATTTTGGTAATGGGAAATTAAAATGTAATTATTGTCTCAATGGAACCGTCTAGAAGTTGAACTTGGGAAGGAGAAAGTACGGTATATGTGACTGGAAACCCAATCATTTAGATCTGTGCAGGTGTATCTGTCTGTAAGGCTGGTGGTGTAATTGTATTGCAATATCAACCCAAATGACCTATTGTGTTTTGCTGGTTTCTGAAGTCTTAGGATCCATCTCTTCTGACATGATAGATGAAGAAAGTGAAATAAAGTTTAGAACAGCCAGTCATTCTCAACCCTCTGAAACTGAGAAAACAAACCTTCCTTTCCACTCTACTACATTACTCCGACAATTACCACTTAACTCTTCAGTAACATAATCCGTTGATACCATTACTAAATGTCCATTAATCTTGCAATCTCCCTCCATAAGAAAAAAATACAGGGGTATGTGCTGGGTTGAGGGAGTGGGGAATTTCACCCTTTGCCTACTGTTGTAATCCTGATCTGGATTCCCCTTTTCTGCTTTTCTTCCTCAAGCAAATAGCAGGTGTCAATACAGATTAGGATCCTCTTATCTTAAGATGTGGTCCTAGTCCATATCTGCCCATCTTTGCTGATTATTTGTGGAAGAAATACCTTGCACTCAGGGGCAAATCACATGAGTAATGTCTTGTGTAATTTGACCATTAGAATTGGTGGAAGCAAAATATTACCTTTAGATTTCAGGCAGTTTCTATCAGTTTCTGCCCAGTGTTACTACATCAATAAGCTACCTATTTATCTTGCTGTCTATAAAGTGTGAGGGAGTTTTATTTACATATATAAAAAGATATATCTAATATGGGCTTTTGACTGTACCATAAGCGCCACTAAACAAGCAGGCACATTTCAATATGTATCACTGTGCTCATTCAGGAGAAGTAATAGCCTGTTAAACCAAAGCACGTTAACAGGTAAGTTTTATGGTTCTTGACAAATATGTATATGAACACTTGCAACCACATTTGGTTGCTGTTACTGTACTTGGATCATATCTCTGATGCTCTGAAAGGTCTAATTTTCTCTGCCACTTCAACATTTTTAAAATAAAATGGTATTGAAGAATCTACATGCTTTTGAACAAAAGCCTTCCAGTATTTTAATTATAGTTTAAAAAGCCAAAGATCTGATAATTAGTTTAGATTCATCCCATGCTAATGTTGGTATCTCTCTCTCAAGCACAAAAATCTCATTCTAATGTATGCTAAATTTAAATCTAGCCTAAAATTGCTAATTGTGATAGTAATTGAGTATATGAGTTTTAAAATCTAAATGAAATTTGGTGAGTGAATATGTATGTGTGTGTTTTTCTGATTTAGAGGAATAAGCTCCTCTTACATGTTTATTGAGGATTCCACAAATTGCGACTTAGCTAAATCATCAGCCATCATTTGCAGTTTATATTGCCCCACAAGTTCTGTGGTAGGGGCCAAAATGGCAAAAATAAATGCTAAAAGACTTTTTGGCCTGGAGAAAATTTGATGAAGGAAGGATTTGATACATTTATTAAATTATATACGGTGTGCAAAACAGCTCCTCCGATAAAGCTGTTAGGGTCACCCAATGAAATTGACTGGCAATATATTCACTTCCTTACACAATGCATAAGTAATTTATGGAGCTCTGACAGAAGATGTGTTGATAGCCACTGGTTTAGGTGTCTTCATAGGGTGATAGACCTATCAGTGACTGTTAGCTACAATAGCTTAGTATAACCATATGTTTAGAGGTAGGACATACATACAGTATTTGAAACATGGTTGCTGTGGATGAGCAATGGGGAAAGGCTACTTTCCTCAATGGCTTTTGGTCTGTGTTACCAGCTCCTAACAAAGCTTCCCAACCATTAGCACAACAAAAAGTAGGTCCTTCCAACACCACTACCTCTGCCTTCTAAAATTCCGAACAGTGTGGCCTGGGAATAAGAGACCCAGGGATTACTTGCACAAAGGCAGGTAGAAATAACAGTTTTGCTGTTTTTAGCTTACATTAAAACAGATTTTACTTTTTTAGCACTTAATTTATCATTTAAGTATGTGTTTCTGTGAGAGAGGGGGTAGTGAGAAAGATGGGGATAGGGAAGAATCAATTCCATTCTCTATTGCAGCTAATGGCATCTACCCTCCAACAGATGGCCACTGTGCTATACTTTTGCTGGGAGCCTTCATCCATCTCTGGGGTGCACAATCTGTGGCCCTCCAGATGTTTCTGGACCTCAACTCCCATCAGCCCCAGCTGGAATAGCCAGTGATCAGGGATGATGGGAGGTGTCATCCAACATCTGGAGGGCCACAGGCTGTGCACCCCTGATTTATCTGCAGCTAACTGCCTCTTCTGTTGGTGCAAATTTGTAGTACCATAGTTGAAACAGCCACTTGCCTAAGCCAGTCATATTATGAGTCAGTTTATACTTCTTTTCAGCACACAGCCAATCCAGTAGAAACACACACACACACACACACACACACACACACACACACAATTTCAATGGAAGAAAAGTAAAGACAAATGCAAGAAGCCATACTATTTGCAATTCATCCTTCGCTGCTAGCCTTGTTTATTTTGAATTATAATAAATTATGTAATTGTTGATAGGAAAAGTCACACACATGCATGCCCACTTCCATTTATCCTAATGGTACTGCAAAGTTGTATTGCAGCCTCAATGAAAATGTGGGTGTGCTTTCAAAGCCTTGGCAGCCTGTAGTGACCTTCAGGAAAAATGAAATGGTCTGCTGGCTAGGGAAACAATTGAGCTGAAACCACTGAGGCGCAGTCAACTCAGAGATAGACTTCCCAAATTAAAAGCTGTTAGCAACAGCTCCAAACAAGATTGGAAAGTGAGAGCAGAACATATTTCTTGAAGGTGATTTATGCAATGAATAAGGCATGATCAAGAGCACAAACCTCTCAGAAAGAGGAATACCTATTAAACTGAGCAACCTGGACTTTAAACTGAACATCACTGTCATCAAAAGTCTGGGCACAAAGTGGTGTCAGAATCACAATTTGTTTAAACAAATAGATAAATGCAAACTGATGACCTTTTAACACACAGGGACATAAAATACATCCGTAGCTTCCAGTAATTAATTTGCAACAAGCACATCCTGATTTCCCCCCTCAAGTATCTTTTGACAGAATGTTCACACAAGAGCATTAGATATTTGTAATGACCTTTCCTGATTATAATGTATCAGGCAGGCAACAATGGAGTTTTCACTGCATTCCATATTAATGTCAATTAGCTTGGTGTAACTGGGAAGAAAAGGTCAAGGCTTAAATTAGCCCACAAATTCCCCATAAATTAATAAATGTTTTAATATGGATAAGCACATAAAGACCCAAATAAGCTTAAGCCCCAAAGAAACCCTAATTATTTCAGTTCTCTGTAACAGAGAACAATCCATCTAAAATGTTGGCATATGTTTTAGGAACTTTCTAACCCAATCTTTGTTGTTTTTCTGCCCAAAAGTTAATGTAAAATATTAAAGTGTTTGAAAGATGTCTGAGGAAGTGATTATGTATGTATTGGTTCAGAATGTGGTTCTATCCCAAATTTTGAGCTGGATGAATTTGTCTTCTGAACCAGGTAATATCATTCCTGTATGATATTCATGTTAGTGATTCCCTAAAATTCAGCAAAGTGAAGGCAAGATATTTAAAATAGAAATATTTGTACTTATATTTAAAACACCAGCAATCAATCAGGAAACACAGGAGAGAAGATTGAAATAAGAATAAAACAACAACAAAACTAGATATATATTTTAGTATAGTGCTTATAAATTTGTTTTCTTTCTTTTCCATTCAGCATATCACATACCAAAATCCCAAGTGAAATTTCCTTTCTCCACATATATGTATTTTCATGTTCTTTCTCTCACACACTAGTCTTCCTAACCTGCACCAGGCCCTTTACTCGTCCCTGCAGAAATTTCACTGTTGAATTCTGTTTTAATTCTGTTGAAAAACAAATCATTTTGTAGTATTCATTCTGAAAATTTGTATTACTGACACAAGGCAGCTTGATTTCGCATCCTGGAAATGAATCACATGAAGCCTTCACTTAATTCTCTAAGGACATTTTAAGACAATATAACACACCTTTGAAAAGCTTGCTTTAGTCATTTATTTGTTGATGTAAATGTTGCATTTTATAGCAGCCTTTCTTAATTTAAAATGAATTATAACAGCAGAGTGAAGAATTCCCTATAAAGCGGTGGTGTACTTCATTATTTAAGCAGTCCAACTTCTGTTTGATATTGCCCCATTTATCACTGAGGATATTTTATCTTTATTGTTCCTTAAAAAGAGCAGTCACCTGTACATTAATGCCAATTCCCAGCATTTTGTTACACGAGCATGACCAAGAAAGGGAACCTAGGATGAGCTGTGTAAGTAAAGAGGCGCACTATGTAGATAGAAACAGGCTTTATTTTCAAATGTTTGGGTCTCCAATAACACAAGGCAGGTCTAATCGCACCACAGTGATGTCGGAGTGCATCCCTTTACATTTGCAACCTTAAATGAATAGATGTTATTTATTCCAAGTGGGAAAATGCTGTTTTGATAAGAATGTCCCTCCATTTCTAACACAGAGCTCAGTGGTGGAACTTGACATCTCAAATTTCAGTGGCACCTTGGTGATGCCAAAATCTGGCATACCCCCCACTGCTCACTTTCCACTAGACTTCATAGTTGCAGCACCTGGTATGGTGCCCTAGAACCTCTGCTCCTGGGGCCACCAAACAAGTTGTGCTCCCTTAGAGCCACCTTTGCTGAGCTCTTCCTTAGGGTTTTCATAGGAAGAGCATACACTATAATTAAATGTTAGGACCATTTAATTACAGTGGTGCCCCGCAAGACGAATGCCTCGCAAGACGAAAAACCCGCTAGACGAAAGGGTTTTCCGTTTTTCGATGCGCTTCGCAAGACGAATTTCCCTATGGGCTTGCGATTTTTTCCGCTTCCCTTTTTTCTAAGCCGCTAAGCCGCTAATAGCCGCTGAGCCGCTAAGCCTTTAATAGCCGCTAAACCGCTAATAGCGCTAATAGCGCTAATCCGCTAAGCCGCTAATAGGGTTGCTTCGCAAAACGAAAAAACCACTAGACGAAGAGACTCGCGGAACGGATTATTTTCGTCTTGCGAGGCACCACTGTATAGAAGTGGAAGTCTTGGGGAATAGAGTTGCATACATCCATACCCAGTTCCTGGTAACTGTAGTCCTTCCCCCACATAGCTATTATTCTGAGCATCATGTCTTTTCAAGTGCACATGTGCCCTAAGTCCACACACCCTGCTCAGTCCAGGATTTATAATTCAAAATGCAACTACAGCATTCCTGAGATCAAGCCTCTGCTTAAATACCTATGGTGAAATAGAGCACACCAAATCCCAAGGCAATTTGCACCACTGTTTAACAACTCTTACAGTTGGGAAATGTCTCCTAATTTTTAGCCAGCAAATGCTTGTCTGCAATTTCCACCTACTGGCAGCAGTCATGTCTTCTGGGGCAACAGATAACAAGTCTATTCTATCTTCTGCATGTCTTGCTTTAATATTCTGATCTCCGGGGTAGATATATCCAGCTCTTTCAATCATTTCTCATTGTTTCCATGCCTATTACTATCCTGTGGACATGCTCTAGTTTGTAATGTCCTTCTTAAAATGTTGCACCCAGAACTGGACACAGTAGATCAGATGTGCCCTGTGCTTCACTCTGACCATTACTGAACAGAGTGGAGCTGTTATTCCCCATGATCTAGATTCTATATTTATGTTAATGCAAACTAATAGTGGATTTGCTTCTTTTGTAGCTATGCACTGGCTTGTTTTCAGGTTGTGGTCCACCAAGACACCTAGATCCTTTCTACAAGTAATGCTGTCAAGTTAGGCTTGCCCTATTATACTTTTGTGCCTTTAATGTTTTGGCCCTAAATGCAGGAAATTATCTGTGTAAAATTTCATTTTGTTGGTTGCGGTCCAGTGTTACCGCTAGTCAATATCTCTGTTATGTTGTTTGGTCCTGGCTGTTATTTCTGACAGCGGTTCCTTGTGTTGCATTGCTGCTTCACTGGGTCTAGTGGGCAGCTAGTGAAGCAAGTTCTAGAAAGTGAGGATCAAAAATTATGCTGTGCACATTTAGGTTTCTACATAGCTTTTTTTGGTGGCCAATCAGTATATTGGTGGCTAATAATTAGCACAGAAAAGCAAGAGAATTTATTTAAAGAAGGTTTAAGAAACAGGAAGAAGTGGAACTAAGGTTTCTCTAATGATATACATCCATACTTAGTCATCTGCTACATAATCAATATTATCAATAATATCTTGAGGCTTGTCCTTCTGGTAACACTTCTAATTGCTTAAATACTCTCTACTATGCTGCTTTAATTAGTATATCCAACCATCTATTTTTAATGCCCCTAAAAGAAATATGGCAATCAGAAATGTCTTTTGGGTGTGCATTACTTTAAAGGAACCATTTTCAAATAGAATTAAATGCTCAAACCTGTTTCACCTATAAAATAAAGATTCTTAGAAAAACAATAATTCAGTCACATAAAGATTTGTTATCTAAAGAAATGGCCAACTTAGAAATAGATTAGCTATTTAAGACTAATTTGGCCATATGTCTAATGGGTATGGTTCATAAACCTACACATAAAAAGCTTTGAAATGGAGAGTGGATGGTAAAATTACCCCAGGTTTTATCTTCTTTAGTTTGACTATTTAAATAGCTAACTCTTTCCTAACCTGACTGCTGTAAAAAATATTATCACATAGCCAAGAAGGGCTTGCTGCCTCGGAAAGAGAACAAAAATTTTGTTGGTGTATTGTCCAACAGCTTCCCTAACCTGAGCTGATGGAGGTGGTCTTAGCAGTGGTTTTTTGGTTACCTTTTCAAGTTCAGTGCTGGACTTCATGATAACTAAGGCAATCATGAGTCTTTTTCTATAAGGTGGGTCCAGCACATGTGCTGGTCATACTCTTGTTTTGTTTGTTCATTTGTTTTTATTTGCTATAGAACATTTCAGGAATGATCCAATCATAGATGGTTTCAAGTCACTCTATTGTCATGGACAGAACATTGATGAAGTTTGGATTGTTGTTCACAGTTTCTCTCTGCAGGGATGGAAAACTGACTAGGATGGTCCTAAAAACCTACAGAATCCCAAGGATTCCTGAATGCTTTGAGGGAATTTCTAATTGGCATGCCGGCAAACATGTTGGACTCTGATCTCATGGTGGAACAGTGAAGTGGAGGGACCATTGATAGGATCATTCTCGAGTGCCATATCCAATTAAGGGGCCTCAGATGGCTCCCTGGTTTGGAAGGAAGTAACAGGTGATGAAACAATCAAATGATGGCTCAGGTGGCTGAAATATTGCAGCAAATATGACTGAAGACAGCTAAGAATATATAATATATGGTGATAGTGATGAAGATTGTCTATTTCTCTGCCACCATCTGAAGGCACATGCATTCCTTCATAGCTTTGGGGAAAACTGAGACAGAAACACCATGTATGACCCAGAGATGATAGTTGGATTCTGCTGTATTTTATGGTGTTTGAAGTTTTTTTAAAAAATACTATGAGGATGAGAGAGAGAGAAGTATGTCTGCAGGAGATTGTCAGATGAAGGTCTAGAAATAAAATTAATAATTATGATGATAATAAATGCCGGCTTGAGCCCTGATTCAGAGGCAAGTCTTCCCCATTCAACACAATATTAGGGATGACTCAACACACTTCTTGTATGCGCAGAGCTGCTATTACAAATACTGAATTCCAGAGAAGGCTTTGCTCACTAAGTCCACTGGAGCTTTGGTGACCTAAATATTATTATAATGTTATCTTTTCATGAGTCATGACCCCAGAACCCAATTTTACCAAGGTGCCCAGTGTGGTTGTTAGGTCAAGCTCCTTTGGCTTTGCTCTTCATGTGACTATGCAAGATGCATGGCATAAAGGCATGAAGAGGAAGCAAACTTTGGTGCACTTCAGCTATCTTTATTAACGTGCTCTAGGTGTATTCTAATGCCTGACAATGCACCTGATATATTGTCTGTTGCCAATTTAAATATGTGTCTCTATCTGACCATCAATTTGACCTGGTAAAATAAAAGTGTATTTCTAAAGAGCACAGTGATCAGTTGCTTTTTCCTTTTCTCAAAGATAGACCTTCAACTCCAATCTTCTCCTAGTCTCAGTCTCATGCAAGATCACCTTTTTGTCACAAGCAACCCCTCCCCTCTGGGAACAAAGGCTTTTAAGTGTTTTTCTCCAAGAGACCATACTCTTGGATTTCTCCTAAGACAAATTGCTCATCTATAATTAGCTCCCCTTCTGTACCTCCCCTTCCTGTCCCCCTTGCCTCCTCCTCATTGGTAATTTTCTTGTCTAGTTAGGATCCAAAGGGAGCATGAAACCACGTGTAGCATTTTTTCAATTTCTCAACTTTTGTTCTATTTTGGGAGTGTTCTGAAAATGCTAGCTCTGAACCATACATGGTTCCCTGGGTGAAGGACAGCCTGCCAGTAATGAGAGGCAGACTGTGGCTTATGTCCAGCAACTCATGCCGAAACACTTCAAGAATCCCAGTATAAAACCATGACTGAGATTCTCAGGTCACTATGAAACTCAAGAAATCCACTCCTGGTCCTTTAGTCAGAACATGTAATTGTCAGCACTCATCCCCAGGGGTGCACTCCTTCTTTGTCTCCCAAGACTGATGGATGCCAATCAACCACTCTTCTGATCCTCTGTCTCCTCCATTTCCCAATTTTTCATGTCCTTTCTGCTCTCATGTGTTCTTAACTAGCATCATTTGCATTTGATTCCCCCCCCCCCCATTGCATTGAGGTCTTTGTTGCAGCCTGCCAGATTCCTAGCACCCCTCCCAGACCCTTATATAGTAAACATAAATATTCCCCACCTCTGTCTATCTCTACTTCTGTCACAGCAACATTCAAACCATAAGCTGTTGGTCCAGACAGATTGGGATGAAGGAAATATATCATTGTGTATTGTCTCAGCAAATGATTTTATTCTCTGGAATCATTCTGGCGATTCAAGTCACATGGCTGAACAGTGCTGTGTAGTAATAAACAAATTTCTTTTGAACCCACATTGGGAACCCACAAATCTGGGCTCAAGATCTTGAAATATCACACTTGTATGGCAACACATGTTTGCATGCATGTTAATCTGTAACGTTGGATCAGGGACATAGGTAGGCTTGCTGACACTGAACACTCCTCTCCCTGAGAAAAAAAAACTTCTGCAACATGAAAATTGTTCCAGTGATATAAATTCATATTAAATAGGCTGTGAACTAGGCAGGTAGAAATCCATGTCGGGCAGTCAATATTACACACCATTCTCTTACAAATTTGTGGAAACATGCTGCACGGTTGCACATCCTGTTTCCTGTTGTATATATCTAGGTCATAGCTACTCCCTTGATCAACACTGTATATGAATCATGTAATTAAATGGTCATGATGGTCCACAGTGTAAAAACTGGTAAAGATTTACAGTAGCTGTTAAAAGGCTCAGTCAATTACCTACCATCAAATGTTTTATTTGCCTGGGGGTTGCTGGTTTTTTTTTACACCTAACCTCAAGAATCAAGTAAGCAAAGAGAGGCTTATTTTCAGTAACATATTTACACCTTCAGCCTCTGTGGGTTTTTTACGCCGGGATAAGATCAGAAATAAGCCACCAATGTTTTATTTAAAAAGAAAAGCTTCTTTTTGCAGGGGAAGTTAAGGAAACATAAGAGATGTCAGGCCTTATTCCTGAGAAGGTTAGTATTTTACAGATACAAATGTAACAATGTCCTTCCCATGCAGACAGCTGAAAATGATTTAAGGGTGAAAGCCAATTGTTGCCCTTGTGCTTTGCAGCCAGTGAAGCTGTTTGCTGATTCCCCGATTCCCCCTACCACATACAGGGCTCCATGAAAATAAGCTCCTGGGAGCTGAGGGACTGTCCAAAACAGGGGGAAAGGAGAATAAGCAAAAAAATTCTGCCCATCCTCTTCCATTTGAATCCCACCCATCTTTTTCAATTTGCTTATGATATGGAGGATTTCAGCTACATTGTAAGATGCCACACCATGCAACCAGAGCTATATTCAGTTCTGATGCAGAGTCTCAATGTAATCTGACCATCTATGTGAGGTGGATTTCAAACAATACTGTTCACTGTGTGGTACCATATGGAAATGTTTTCCAAAGGCCTTGGTATGTTTATATGGAGATGGAGGTGGTGTGCTTCACTGTCTGAAGTGGCTCTGTTTCTGATTACGTCGTATGTGAGCAATAAACAAGTATGTTTTTGTATTTATTTATGTATTCATTAGGAATACTTACAAACCACTAAACATCACAGTAATGCTACAGTGCTGTATAACAATAAAAACTATACAAGTAAAACATAGATTAAGAAAAGTTCTCAAATATCATTAAATACTGTCTGCAGGTAGTGTGATGCTTATGGAAATCCAGTAAAAATAAAGACATTTTAAAGCATCTAACAAAATACTTTGACTATAAGTTTTATCTGAAGATCAGCATTCTTGATTGGTACAAACAACTCAGTATGCAGCTCCAAACAGATACTTCTCATCTGTCATGGCAGTGTCACCTTCTGTGATGGATAATGCTACCAATACAAATTTGGGTAGAAGGTGTTCTGCTGTTTGTCCCACATAGATTAGCAGACTAATACATTATTTAGTGTTTCCATAGTGTTCGCTTTCTAGATATTTTAAGAATGCCCTCATGTCTGGCCAAGACTTCAGAGCCATGTTTTCTAGACATCATCAGCATATAGAGGACTTTCGGTGGCCCCTAAATGTCTGATTTGTAGTGAAATGAGGAAATTCAAGGTCTTGGATGCATCATTGTGGATGTTGCTTGTGTTTCTGATTAAGACAATATTTTCTGCAGGGCAGCAGACATAAATTAAAGGTAAAGGTAAAGGGACCCCTGACCATTAGGTCCAGTCGTGGCCGACTCTGGGGTTGTGGCGCTCATCTCGCTTTATTGGCTGAGGGAGCCGGCGTACAGCTTCCAGGTCATGTGGCCAGCATGACTAAGCCGCTTCTGGCGAACCAGAGCAGCAAACGGAACTGCCGTTTACCTTCCTGCCAGAGTGGTACCTATTTATCTACTTGCACTTGACATACTTTCAGACTGCTTGATTGGCAGGAGCTGGGACCGAGCAATGGGAGCTCACCCCGTCGTGGGGATTCGAACCGCCGACCTTCTGATCAGCAAGTCCTAGGCTCTGTGGTTTAACCCACAGCGCCATATTGACAAAACAAAGAATAGAAATATGCTTCCCAAAATTCCAGATGTACCATGCACTTGACCTCCCAGCAGCGGAGTCGCTTCCACTTACCAGCAGGGAGAGGGGCGAGGCAGTGAGGAGGTCAGTGCTGTGCAAGCACATTGGCAGAGACAATCCAGCACTCCTGACACTGCCACCTTGTCCCAGTAAGTGGCAGAAGGATAGCATGGGAAGTTGTATTGAAAGCTTCTGGGAGGTCCAGGATAATGGCAAAGGTCTGAACCCTGACTGAAATATATCAAGAAA
This sequence comes from Podarcis liolepis, assembly GCF_965112155.1. Taxonomy (NCBI): domain Eukaryota; kingdom Metazoa; phylum Chordata; class Lepidosauria; order Squamata; family Lacertidae; genus Podarcis; species Podarcis liolepis. The sequence goes on along the minus strand of NC_139557.1, from coordinate 54,538,190 downwards.
ATCAGTATCAGTTTGCAGGAAAGCACCTGCTTGAACATTTTATCTAGGAAGATAAATGTTAAGCACTGGCTGAAGATGTAATTCACACCGTGTAGATCCCCAGCAGGTTTCTTTATGACTTGTCATTCCATGGCCTCCTTTAAATAGTCAGGATCACCCCTTGGACCCAGCTGGGCACTTTTGTCATATGTTTTAACCTAAACTAATGATTCATGCAGTAAGTCTTAAACCATTACATTATTTAGATCTGACAACACCTAAGCCCTGACCCTGGCACTCCTTGTGGCCTTATGACAAGCTCTGTAAAATGCTTCTGAATAGGAGAGTGTTTGTCAGACTATGTCCAAAGGATCGCTCGGTTCCTGCATGAGAAGTAACAGCAGACAGTCATGGCTGACACAGTTTCCCAGGGCAATTTGCCTGCTTCAACCAATCTTCACTTGTAATGTCAGCTGCCATGGAAAGTTAGGCATATGAGATGACTTTAAGTTCTTCTGGAATGAAAGTAGGGATTGTGGCCAGTGCTCCATGTGAATTGAACTTCCAGCCTACAATATTTCCCTGTCTCCAGAGCCCACTGCAATCCATATGTATTCCATGGTACACGTTTAGGGGTTGGAAAGCAGAAAAGTTGACTCGGAAATGGTTCCTTTGGAATATGTTTACAAACCATGGACTAGTGAATGCTAGTCAGTGTGGTTGGTTTTACAACACGTTTGCAACAAAGAAAGGCATACTATATAGCACTTTTATAAACTGAATTCATATTGATTTTCTGGAAACAATTGACACAGTATTCTGCTTTGTATAACAATGGATATGTGCAAATGCCCCCATGTATGAATACATATAAAAATAAATTCTGCCATTACCTTCTTATAACTGAAATATTCTGTTTTTTAAAAAAACCAAGCCATCTTGTTCTTCACTGCTCCTGGGGTGAAAAGTATAATTTGTGGAGGCCATTAGACTTAGACACCATTCACACAATAATGATTTTTATAATTACGTATAGAAAAGATTGTGAATCCTTTTTAAGTACAATGAGCTGCTAATTATTCTGAGCCTGCAGAAAGAACAATAGATTAAACAATTTGTCTTTTAAAGCTTACAGTGCTGTATTTGGTGGATATAGTGGTTGATAAGGAAAATACTTTTAAAACACAAATCATGCAGTATTTAATGCTTCTTTGAAAACTGCTGTCTTCATGTTAATTATAATGGATCTTAAAAATGTAGATTGTATTTGAAAATATCATTTAAGATTTTACTGACAGCATACTTTTAAAGTGTATTTTCTACTGTTGCCTGAGAGGGCCAGCGACAGAAAGATTTAAGCAACATTATTTACATACATTTTTTGCAATTCCTTTTTAACAGTTAAATAATAGGAACAATTTTATATAATAAACAGCTGGTAAACCTGCACTTCAGGGCACTGAATTCATCTAAACTTAACATCCCTGCAAAGTGATTTATACATTTATTTTCTTTTATAATAACACTGAATGGTCTTTGCTACTTCAAACCGATTGCCAAAGGACAGTTAGTTCTCATCCCAAACTGTGGCAAAAATAGCAAGGGTGCTGAAATTTGAGCTTTTCAGAAGGATATAGAAACATGCAATTTACACTTGTCCCTTTTAACACTGTGCTTACTGTATCTACTCTGGCCAAATTGCCTTTTACAAGGAGAGCTATTTTTGTTCTTACATCATAGGCTGTATTGTAGCTCTACATGAATTACAAAACCCATAATCTTTATTTTCAAAATGATGGCACCACTTTTCTTTAGTTACTGTATTTACTGAATTTTAAGTTATAGCTGAGATTGCAGAGCATATTACAGTTCTCCAAATGGAAGAATTTCATTTGCAATTAAAGTTTTTGAAGTCTTTAATGCATCTGTCAGAATGAATGACAGACTCATTCAAGGTTCCTCTTCAATATAGGTGAAATAAAAATTGTCACAGCAGGGTTCTTTTGGGGTGGGTGGGTGGAAATTAAGGTTATCTGCAAACTTGGCCAAGGTATTCTGAAACTTTTGAAATTAAGTGCTTGCCATTGCCCTATACAAATGTGATATCAGTTTGGAAGTATTTATTATGTATCATTTATTTCATAATTAATGCCAGGTATAGGTTCATCATTAGTACCATATTGGTTGGCCAACTCCAGAATTCTTTTGATATATTTGTTCAGGTGAAAATTTAATTTCCTTTTATCACATAAATTTTGTTTGTTGTTTTTAATGTTATAGGGTAATAAACATCATAGTACTTGGGTTTCCTATGAAAACATTTGTGCTTGGGGGTCACTGAGGAAACTGAGATCCACGGAGAAGGGAGTGAAAGTATACCATGACTAATTTAAGGTCCCTGATGTCTTCAAATCTGGAAATGAACAGTTTGGTAGAGGCTGCACATATTAAGTCCCTTCTTGTACCAGGGTATCATTGACTATGATGGATATAGAGTGCTGGCATCTTTATGCAATTAATGTTCACACAAAACCATGGTAGGAAAAAAAAGGTTTAAGCTTCCCTTCCCTATGTGATATGGCTTTTATCTGCTCATGCCTGCTAAGATTTTCTTTTTAACCTGATGTATTTGCAAGTAATGCATTTAATGTCACATCTAGTTTGTGGCATAGATGTTCAAGAAAAAGAACCCACTTCAGTATATTAATCTGAGATGTGGGCTCTGGATCATGAAAGCATAGATTTTAAGGGTCTGTACGACTATTGCTTTTTGTAGCAACAGAAACACACAGTTATGTTTCTGGAATTTAAGAATTAAATGGTGTTTCTATCCTAGTGGTACAGCAATAAAGCTGTTGGCATATTTGCAAAGCTGGATGGGGGACTGTGTGTTGAGATTCCTGTATTGCAGCAGGTTGGACTCGATGACCCTCAAGAACTCTTCCAATTCTAGAATTCTATGATATTTTTTAGTATTCTTATTGAGAAGCTTTTCTTTTTTCGGAAACTTAGCATGGTCCAATGCCACTATTCCTTCCAGAATATTTGTGGCTCACACGTATTTATGAGATGTTCGTGTTGCAGCACATTTAATGTGATAGTATTAAATGTTCATATTTAAAACAAAATCAAAATCAAAAGTACTTCCGAGACTGTGGGCTGAACCCTCATAGACAGGGCATGCTTGTAATGTGATGGAAGTAACATTGGTTAAGTTACAAGTGGTCTTTTCCAGATTCCAAAGAATGAAAAACTACCTTTCATGTCAGATTTGTCTATGACCAAAAAGGTACTGATGTTTCCATAGTGAAAATAGCAAGTGGTTTATTCATAGACTCCTTTTGTACCTTTGCTCAGTTGAATTCCAGATGCACCAAAGCCAACCATTTCTTCTCTCCTTTTGTTTGCTCCCTTGGACTGTTAATCTGATTTGTTGATATTGTTGACAGGTTGCAATATGAGAGAGGGAAATAAAAATGAAATCATTTTCAGGGCTTGATAGAATAATACAACGAGGCATAGTATTAGTCACAATGAACATTTATTTCAGCACCAAGAAAATATATTTTTTTTGTAGAAGATGTGGCTTGTGGAAGTATTTTGTCTTCTTTTTGTTAATATTCAGGTCACAATCAGAGACGGGAGGGAGGGATGGAGCCTAAGCACAATGCTGCTTTTGATTTTTCTGTCACTTAGATATTCATTAATAAACTGTATCTCTACCATTGCTCACTTCTCAAAACTCACATAACATTTAGATGAGCCACAGCAGAGTCAGAAATGTAGACAGCTCTGTGCTCTAGTCATAGTGGAAGAAGTAACAGGAGAAAAGAGGTAGAATAATATTATAAACTCTGAAGAGAAACTATTTTATATTTCCCTGCATCATTTTCACTTTTCACCATTTCTTTAATTCAGAATTATTTAAATTAACTGTAAAACAATGAACCTTTTTTTCCAAATTAGCCCAAACAATATTGCTGTATATTTATTACTGTGTTGTATACTTATTTCATTTTAAAAAGTAGTGGCTGATAAAATTATTTCAATCCATCCCTCTGCCTCCTTTCCTGTTCCCCTTACTGCGAGAGCTATAATTCCCCCTTCAAAGTACAAAGAACTAGATCATATCAATCTTCTTATTGTCTTTGGAAAATCTAATCTGTGGGTCAATGTTGGCCAGCTTTATCTTAAAAATTATCCAGCTGCAATTTTCCTGACAATTCAGCTTCCTTAAACTAACCCCCTTTCCCTCCTCCCTACTTCATTTGATCAGGGAAGTCTAATTTGCAGCTGTCAGGAACTTGGATTGATATGCTACTTTAAAAAATGATTTAGTCATGATTTACTCCAGTTTGGAACGGAAAGCAACAATATATTACTATCCAAGGAGCCAGTAATCGAGTTGTAAACCTATGTATTTTTGCCCATAGATGAACTAGAGCAGTTTGTTATCCAAGACTGCATATGGCAGTTTCTCCATAGGCCACAAAAGCCACAACCAAACAATTTGAGTTGAATATTTTCTGTGTTGAAGGCATGGAAGACTATAAATTTGAAGTTAAGGAATGAAAAAGAGAGAGAAGTAACATTCTCTGAAGACAAAACACAAGCTCTGAAACTATTTTTTTCTTTTTAAAAAATGGCCTGGAAAGCTCAGTGTTTCAGTGCATAATATATTTGCAAACTATTCAGGAACCACTTAATATAAACAAACAAGAAAGCTAAGCACTGTTGCCAACAGTAGGAATGTGGGACTTTTTTTCCTATACAATGCAAGTAGTATATAACATCCTTCAGGTGAGCAACGGAGCTGCAGAAACCTTGATTACAAAGCTTGAAATGCTTTGTAATCATATTGTCAGATTTTCCTTGGCTGGGATCCAAACCTGTTGAAAAAGCTGTTCCACTCACACAGAGGGGCTTTTAAGCACTTCCCTTCAAGCCCAGCCCCAAAGCCCAATCCCAAGTGTGAGAAGGCTTCCAAACCACTACTTTATGTGTGGCTGCAATTGGATTTTCTCTCCCTGCACATTCTGAAGCACTTTCACTACTCATTCACAGGGAGTGGGAAGTATTGTGGTGGATCTGAATTGTGAATATTTTTTACCGTAAATGTCCACCTTTTCCCAGTGAGCATGAAATTACAGTCAACAGACCAGAAACAAGACCAAAAATTAACCATAGAATACACCAAAATTTGATACACAGGAAATGCACCCAAAAGTGTAAAAAGGAACAAAAGCTCAGTAGTATACAAAATAAGTAACCTCAGTTAAGTCCTTGGGACTAATTGCTCCAGTTTTGGTGGTTATTTCCTCCTTAATTCTCACTGTCACAGATAAAAAATATTAGCCTCTATCAATGTCTCCAATGGGTTTTTTGCTCCCAGCAAATATTTAACATGGAATTGAGCTAACCTTCCTGGTAATCTGGCCAATAGAAGACCAATCATTTGCTGAAAAGCTCCAGTGCAGAAACTGCAAAACAGAAGAAAGGACATGTTCCACACATTCCACCTCCGGGTTGTTTCTAGGGCATACCTCTAAGGTGAGAGGAAAATCAGCATAGCTACCCCAGAGCATTTGAAATGATGAAACATTCAATCTGGCCAGAGTAAAAGCTCTGCAGTATTTAGCTACACATGAATTCCTAAAATAAGCAACTAACTGAAAAAGAACATTATAGGAAATGCTCAAGGAGCAATGTGAGCAGGTTATACATGTGAGCCAAAGGGTCCTGAAAGGAAATATCCTAGAATCTTTGTTTTACCAAAGCTAGTGCAGAATTAAATATCATTTGAAGAAGGAAAGAAGGATGCAACAAGATTTTTGGGCAATAGACTTAGTGTATACACTGTCATATCTATCCTTGGGTAAATATGGTAGCCACCAAGTTGGTATTTTAACGACAAAGATCTTGAACCAAAGTTTTAAGGCTGCCAACCAAGCTCTTATCTCAAAAGGACATCATCCTGTTTCCAGTAATATAGCTGCATTAGGAACACATCTTGGAATATGTAAAAGGACTTGTAAGCATTTAGCTCGAGCATCATTTCATTCCAACAACACTCCATTAGTTCAAATAGGAGCTCCACAAAGCACTGAAATAACCACAGGAATAATATTGACACTCTATAGTGTAAAAAAAGCACACTAGCAGACTGATTCATTGAAGTTTCCTGAGAAGCAAAGGATCTATGTGTAGCCCAAGAGATAAAATGATGGAATAGCGCCCCCAAAGTGAGCACGAAATGGATTGGATACATCTGAACCACCAAAATCTACATCTTTTCAATTATCCAATTATATACCCAAATTGTCATGTGGTCATTGTTTCTACTCTCAGAGCTCACACTCAGCAGCAGCCCATCCTATTTCCCCAGGGTCATCTTTAGTATATGCGCTGCCGGGGCACAAAGATCCACCCAGCGCCCCCAAATTTAGTTTAGCCGCCCCCAAATTAACTTTTATTGAGCTTTTTTGGGAGGATGGAAGCCAAAGTTGTTGATTTTTTTTAAGAGGGGGCAAACTCAAGATTGTTGAGCTTTTTGGGGTGAGGAAAATCGCTCACTTGTAACAACGATGCAGCGGAAATGTCTGCTTTTGCTTCCTGACTCGTCGGGAATATTTGACGCTACGGAGTAACACAGCGACAGAGGAGGGGGGCGGGGACTTTCGCTCCATTGCTTTTCACTGCTGTCAATCGAGAGGGACCGGTATACAGTAGGTATACATTTGCCGCCCCCCAGAAATCAGCGCCTAGGTGCCCCGCACCCCTTGCACCCCAGGGTAAAGACCGCCTTGTATGTCACTATCTGAGTTGAAATGGGAATGTGCCGCCCCCTGCCTCCCCTGTGCCCCGCCCCCTCCAGTTCTGCCATGTGCTAGAACTCTGGGAGCATTCTGTGAGGCATTCCCCTTCATTGGGGAAGAAGTGGAAGTGTTCCATTGTGCAGTGGAAGTGGTGGAGCAGAGAACAACACGTTCCCATTTTGCTTCAGGGAGTGTTTTGGAAGACAGTGTTAGCGGTAGGGTGGCCTGAGATGAGTGCTTCACCCTGCCACACTAGTTAGCCAGCTTTGCTCACAGTTCTATCTTCTGCTGGCTTTTCTCTGTTATATTTCCTGAGTGTACAGTAACAAACAGTACCTATTACTAGAGAAGAAATTAGAAAATAACACAGTTTTCATCCCTCTCTGGGAATAATTGGGACCATCTCCAATAGGCCATAGAATGCTGATCTTACACCACCTTAGATTTTTGTCCACCTTGTACAGTTTTGCCTGGTTTGACTGTAAATGGCTTTTTAGAGTCTTAGGCAGAGTTCTTACCCATCACCTCGTCCTTTGGTTTGTTTGTTTTATTGGAGATGCCGAAGATTGAACCTGCAATCTTGGACATGCAACACGTGTTATAGCACTTAACTAGATGCCTCAAGAATTTGGGTTTGACTGTTTCTTTATGGTGAGTTCACATGGTACGATTTGTCCTTTTCATTTACCTATTGAGAGCCATCCATATTTTTTTTCAGTGCACACTCTAAAATTAACCTTTTTATTACTGGAAGGCTGGTGTTAATACCTTAAACGCCCTAGAAATTTTGATTCAGCATACAGCCTGCCTGACATTTTCCACTTCAGAAGACCTCAGGTCAATGTGTTGTGGCAAAGCATATAGCTCTAGTGGCATTTCATGGCCTTCAAATAGTTCATGTCATTTAAACATTTCATGACATAAATGTTAATTTTTCAGTGTGATCATTTCTGAGGCATGGCATATAATTGAGATGCTGCTCTGGCATAGCATAGTTTATTAATACCTAATCAGAAGATAGAAGTATTTTGGTGCAGAAATTTGAAACAGGTTCTGTATTTTACAGCCTAACATAGGTTGATAATGGCTCAAAAGTATTTTCACTTGGGATTTTTATTGTTCTTCCAACAGGAATAAATCTAGCTCTCCCCTCCTGCTAGCAGTACATTTCTCATAGTTTGATAATCCAGTCTTACTGAGCTCTGTATCCCTTTCCTCCCATGTGAATGGCACATAAATTTGTGACTCAAGTCGGCCCATCAAAGTGCAGAGCTGTGGATTGCATTGTATTTTTGCATCTAGGTTCTTTGCCAGAAGGCTGACAAAAATTAGAAACCTTTCATACATTACTTCAGGCAAGACTAGATTTGCTAGGAGGACTTTGCACTACAACAATCTTCATCCAATCACAGTTTCCTAACAAGGGTACTTGTATGATAAACACAATTGCTGCAATTCACCTGTTATAATCTTAGGTGTGCATTTCAAGCATTGTATGGATACATTCAAACTTGTAAATATGTGAAGTGGTCCTTATTGTCTAGCATGCCATTCACATGAGTGGTGATCTCTGCTGCATTTCCTATATTTTCTCCATGAGCGTTTGTTTTCTGCATCCTTTTTTCATATAGGTATGAATATTACTGCACATTATAACATGTTCAGTGTATCTTAACAACTGGCCGTTTAGCTATATAGTGACTGAATACCTGATAGGAAGGCTGAGTTTTGAAAGCACAAGGAGGCACTTGCACTCCAATCATAACATTGGTTAAGCTTGTTTTCACTGCAGTAGATGCCAATTAAATTACTGATTTTCATAATTATAATTCAGCATGGTAAGAGTCGATAATGAATGTTGTCACACTCAAGCTAAGTTATTACTGTATAGGAGCTCAGGTCTTCCTTCTGTTGATGTTCTAATCCAAGAGTTTGCAAACAACACATTATTCATTTTTTAAAATGTGGATTTCAGCAGTTTACAATGATATAAATTCTACCACATGTTGAATTGTTTATAGATTAAATAAGCTAAGCAATGCTGAAATGTGTCAGTATTTTGGTAAAATCACACATTATCTCTAGTAAAAACTCTTTCGTTTGAGGAATCTATATTACTGTCCCGAAGAGACTGTCCCGAAGAGACTGTCCCGAAGCACAGCAGTGTTTTAGGCTGCTCAGCCTCCTTGCCTTACAGCTGATGCATGGGGTAGTACAACAGCTACTTTCTTGCATGTTCTCCAGCCTCTAGCTAGCCCCAAAGCTTCAATTCAAGATATTTTGGTCTGGATTGGAGAGTGTGGGAGAGAGTGCTGGAAAACAGGGGGGAAATAGCATTTAGAGGCATTCTAGAGGGTGCTCCCCACTTATGTGATTTTCGCTTATGTGTGCAGGGCTCTGGAACGTTATCCCCGCATAAGTAGGGGGGCACCTGTAGGTTCTCCATAGGAAATGGCAATTTTGTAGAGCACTTTTGGACTTTGATTGTGCCACATGGCCTGCAAGCACTTCCCATAGCCTGCTACTAAAAGCATATTTTAACCTTTGCTGACTAAATTGACACTGCTGTTCAGGTCTTGAAAATAGTTTGTTTGTTTATTTGTTTCTGTTTCTAAAAGTATGTACCATATTTTTCACTCTATAAGACCGACCCCTCTCGTTCTCCTGGCTTCAGGGATAGCCACCAGAAGCCTCCGGAGTGCAGCGGGAGCTCCTGCTGCACTCCAGAGGCTTCGCGTTGCTTTCTTACATGTCCTCCAGCCTCCAGCTGGCCCAAAAGCTTCAACTCAATATATTTTGGTCTGGATTGGAGAGATCGTGCGAGAGTGCTGGAAAACAGGGGGGAAATAGCATAGAAAGAAAATAGAAAGAAGCCCCTCTCACTTTCCTGGCTTCAGGGATAGCCGCCGGAAGCCTCCGGAGCACAGCGGGACATCCCGCTGCACTCCTCCCGCTTCGCGTTGCTTTCACTGAAGCCTGGAGAGCGAGAGGGGTCGGTCCACACCGATCCCTCTCGCTTTCCTGGTTTCGCTTCGCTGGAGAGGTGCTGCGCAGCTTTCCCTCTCTGCGCAGTGCCCCCTTCAGCGAAGCGGGAGGAGAAATGGAAGGGGCTCCGTTTCTCCTGCCGCTTCGCTGAAGGGGCGCTGCTCAGAGAGAGAGAGAATATTTTTTTTCTTGTTCTCCTCCTCTAAAACTAGATGTGTCTTATGGTCGGGTGCGTCTTATAGAGCGAAAAATACTGCCCACTCATATATCAAAGCAGTGCACAACATATAATATTGTAAAGCAATACAAAATAATTGCAAGAATGACTGCCTCATCTAAAAAAAGTGTGTGGGGGGGATTAAACAACTGAATAATAGACTTGTTGGCATGTTGTTATATTCCTCCAATCTGAGCTAGATATTCTGGCTGGACGAGAATTTAATTGAATGTTTCCCACTTCCCTTGTCCTTGGAGGTTCGTGTGGTTCTAAAAATAAGTTTCTGATGGTTGGGGAACCCTCTGGAGCTGGAAGAGGAAATCAGCAGGGGGCTTGCACAAGCTGAGGTGTGTTTCTGCTCATACAAGAGCACCTTGGAATCCAAGCCATCAATTTTAAAAGCCATTTGCTTTATTTTTATTTGTGCCTGAAGAAAAGCTCTGTAAATCTAAATCCCCTAAGCATTTTATTTAGGAACAAAGATCATACACAAGGATGATTTTGTCTTTTCCATTCTGAAAGTATGACAGTTAAATATTCTTGTCAGTTGCTCGACGGATTAAAAATCTTATTAAAGCATCTGAAAGAGTGTTTTTTCTCCCTTTTTTGCTGGTTTCCATCTCTGCCTTTCCTCTCATTATTGTTTCTTTCTTTATAAATATTCATACTTTATCTAGAACTAATCGGTACTATGTTCTCAAATTAGCTGAGATGTTTGCCTTGGTGTACAGCCAATTAGCAGGAATCCAGGGATGTTATCCATTGACAGCTGGAAAGAGATCTCTAACAGCAGCATAAGGGGCTCCAGTATTGCATAGTATTGGTGCATTAAGATTACATATTAGGATTTTAAACAGCATTCTGTCTACTGTTTTTAATTAGCAGTGTTTACTAGGAGAACATTGCAAAAAATGTATTCTTAAAACAACAGATAAAGGCAGATGTAACAGCTGTGATAGACTTTTGCTCTCCGGGACTACAGTCTGAAAATAGTGGCTTTGCACATTTGCAGCAGAAGCAAACTGTAAATGCCACAAAAGGCCACTTTACAGCTCCCTAGAAGTTGTTTTACTCCTCTGTGGAGAATGTCAGAGAATCAACCATCTGGCCTGAAGATAGGCACTCCTCCTCCACTCTGTAGTCTCACTCCTGGCATACTCCCTGTGCCACTGTATCTGTGAACAGCTGTGGATGGTGGCATCTGGTTCTTTAGGTTCACAGGTAGTTGCTTGTGGGAGTCTTGGCCAAGACCGTCTTTACTGAGGGTGCAAAGGGTGCAGGACACCCTGGCGCCGAATTCTGGGGGGCGCCAGGCACCCGCCGCTGAAGCCGCCTAAGCTCTTAACTATCTATCTGTTATGAAATAATAAATAATTTTCATCAAGCTAGAAAAACAAAATACAAAATACATATATACCTAGTTATTACCAAAATATATACCTACTGTTTCACTAAAGGACTTTCAACTTTGTGTGCTTATTTACCAAAGATGCGATGCGCCAGCAGCAGCGCTTGTCATTCACTTTGGCGCATTTTAATTTCATCACTTACAGTTCAAATTCGTTTAGAGAAATCGTTAAAAAATAGTGTTTATTTTCACTAATTGTTGGCATTTTCTTCGGCTAACTCCTTAGTACTTAGGGCTCTACTAGACATGCGTTTCAGCATGCGATTTTAGTTTTCCATTTCCGCAAAAACGCACCTAGAGCACACACTATGAATTCCGTGAGCTGCATTTTTTCTTCATTTTACAATGAATGCTAAGCGAGAAACACATTTCTTTTTCCTCCCTTCTTTCGTAAACAGGAGATAAGGCGTAAGCGTAGTGTCTGACATAAGCATAATAAAAGTTAATTTGGGGGCGCTGGGTGGATCTTTGCATCCCGGCGGTGCATATGCTAAAGACGGCCCTGGTCTTGGCAGTGACCATACAGGACCTGCTGGTCTAGGAGGAACTTCTGAGGAATCCTGTCTGGCAGCCTAAGGCAGAGTGGTTCACTGATCACCAGCAGCTGGCCTAGAGAGCCTTGAACATGACCTGACTCCTTAGCTGGTGCCTCTGCAGCCTCCATGCTTGCTCTGTTAGCACATGCTCTGCTATCAGGAGTGTTCCATGGGCATTGCTCTCCAAGTTACATTGTGCTTTTCTGTAGGACTGCTATGATGGATTTCCAGATCATAGCATTTCCTGATAATAGGCCCATATTCTTCATGATGATAGGAACTAAGCAAAATGGCATTCATTTCTTTGGTACTTATCTGCTTTCAGAAAATATGGATGCTTCGGCAAAGAATGAATAATCAGAGTAGATAAAGTTGTAAATATTTATGTTTCTGGAAGCATCATGAGAAGAGGAGGGGAGTGCTTATCTCATGACTCGATTAGATTGCAATAATCTTTTCAGAAAACTTTGGGGTTGCCTCAGTTCCAAAAAAATTCATTAAATCCCATAATAAAATCCTAAAATGAACAAATCCCAAACCATTATTCCATTGAGATTGTAGATAAAAAAGAATGTGAAGATACAATATTTGCCGTGTTGTGTAATAGAATAAAGGTGTGCAGAACATATTTCTGAAAGTTGCATTAATACGACCTCAAAACGCCCTTTGAGAATCTACTTTGAGCAAAAACACCTTGGTTAGAGTATTAAAGCCCTTCAATAACATTTATCATTTGTTATTTGTACAAGTCATACAACTTTGCTTCATTGCTGCTACAGATCCCACTTGAAAAATGTCTGTACTTTATAACTTTATATATTACAGGGTTACTTTTTTGCTGTGAAGTTTTTTTCAGAAAAAAAATCATTTGTTTAATATTTACAGTCTTGATAATAATTTCAAAACAATTGTACATGCTAGTTTGGTGTGACTTCCTGTACTGTTACTAAGAGACCATGCAGACCAGCCTTTCTCTGCCTGGATGGCAACTTCCATCAGCCCCAGCCAGCATAGTCAGTGGTTAGAGCAGACCTTTCCAAACTTTCCATGTTGGTGACGCACTTTTTAGACATGCATCATTTCACGACATAATAGTTCAGTTTTATTAGCAAACCGGAGGTTCGACTAGCCCCTTTCCAGCCCTGGGAGGAGTATGGGGAGCGTTCATGCAAGACACCTACACACTGCAGCCGACACACTAATGTGTCATGACACACAGTTTGGGAAGCTCTGGGTTAGAGGATGGTGGGTACTGCAGTCCAACAACAGTTGGAGGCCCCCTTTTTGGCTGCTGCTCATCTAACTGTAGTCCAACAGCAGTTGCAGCAGCCACCATCGTCTAGAGATATTCCCTTGAGTATGTTCACTGGGAGACTAGCCAATGCTATATCCTCAAATGCTGAAACACTGCATGAGAGGGTTCAAGTAGATGCTCTTCTTGTATAAAGTGGCAGAACCCTTGCTCTCATTGGCTCCCACTAGTGGCAGTAGAAGCATGGTAGATAATGGCTTCAATCTTAAGGTAAGTTAATTTAAGGAAGTTTAAGAAAATAGAGTTTCCTGCTCCCTCCTCCCCTGCAGCCGCTTGCGTTCCCCTAAAAGTCTCTCTGGAGAGATGGGAAGCACTCATTAACATTGTGGAGTGGGGCACGGAGGGCTGCTGAGCAGTAAAATTAAATCAGTGTGTATCCGAGGCAGGAAAGTTCAGCTGAAATCAAGTCTGGCTTCCTTCCTTTATTTATTTTTAACTGTGTTCTATTGAGAACAAATGTATGCCTTGAAAACATACATGCTTTAACTACTTCATGCTATCATGCTTTAACTACTTCATACACATTCCAAGTCAGTAAATGAACATATAGATGTTTTCCTAATGCTACTGATGTTCATTCCTTTCGTCTGCTTAGTGATGAAGGATAGAAAGCTCCCAAGCCAAGCACTGGAAATGTTGTGGTGCTTGGGATGCAGAATTATGGGGAGAACCTTTCATATCAAGGCTGACACCATCACTTTTATTGAACAACACTGCATCTCAGTTTAAATGAAGATTTATTTATTTGTATGCTGTGAGCTAAATATACTCTCAAGGGGAGGAAGAAGTGGAAGCTTTTATTTTAAATTCAGTCTACTTTCCACTTATCAGCTTAGCTTCCCTCTCAAATACTGAGTTCAAGATTTCACTGGGAGGAAACATTTTAAAAAGCTTCTTTCCTAAAGCATAGATAATCTTTTCTATATAATGGCAGTCTTTTCAGAAGACAGGATAATGAATGCACAGGGCAAAGTGCATGTCCTTTAAAAAAATAAAATAGCATGTACTTCAATAGCAACTCATACATTTTCTTCTTTTTGCCTAATTGTCAAATCACTTTTTAAACTAAGGGGAAGAAGTAAACATTACACACAAATATGCGCAGCAAAGCCCCAAATGTTTTGAACCCAAACTAATATAAACATATTTTAAAGATTTTAAAAAACCAACTCAATATCTTTGGCACCTTACCCCAAACAAATTAAATGAGATAACTCAAAATAATTGTTGGAGATGTAGGACACAAAGGGCAGAATTACTTACATATATTCTTGAGCTGCCCCAAAGTTCTGAATTTCTGGGCCCCTTATACGTAGCAACTGCAAATCCACAAGTGATATTACTGGAATATATAAAAGAGGAGGTGAAATAATAGTTATTTTAAGCCGCAGAAACCTGTGTTGCCAAAAACAGATATAAGAGGAAACCCCCAATGGTAACCTGTTGATTTGAAAAAAAAGGTGTACAATATGATCAAATTAACATATTGTAGGAGAATTCATAACAAGCAGCCTCTACCCATGCTATCCCCGCCACTTATCAGCTATTCTTTGTTGTTATTCTACTGGAGGTTACTGTGTAGAAGTGGATTGGATGGATAGATAGATAGATAGATAGATAAATGGCTGACACTGACTGTCTTCCAAGTTTACACCATTTGTTTTAAAAGAGAACATTAAGTTGGGGGTGGGCATTTATAGATGCACAGTGCGAATCAATACAGTTGCATTCCTATGTCCCAGCCTTCCTCACCATAATGCCCTCCAGAGGTTTTGGACAACAACTCCCATCAGCCCCAGCTAGCATGGTAAAAAATCAGGGAGGATGGGAGATGCAGTCCAAAGCACCTGGAAGGCTGCTATAGTATAATTTTGTGGCCCTGTATTTTATTGTTGTTTTAGACTTACATGAACAATATTGCTTCTTCAAAATAACTGCATTCTGTTTTTCCCCCTACAGCCTTAACAAGTCAGAACACATTTAAGAAGAAATATCTATTCATCCCTTTTGCATCTGGAGCCTTTTTACCATATCACTGATCTCTCTTATAAACTCTGAAGCCTTTTGAGCACTGAAGACTGGCAGACATAAATTCTTCTTTGAATGTTCTTGGTCTAAAGTAGATGTATCCGATCTTCTGGATGAGTATAAGGATAAGAAGGTTGGTGGATTATTTGAAAGCCTACAGCTTCAGAACTGTATGTTTCTGTGTATATAGTACAGTGGGGTGGGCGGGCAGGGTTAATAGATGTCTGTTTTCCATGAGCGGTATAGCATTTTATTTATACTTGGGAGAGAGAACCTTCCTTCCTTCCTTCCTTCCTTCCTTCCTTCCTTCCTTCCTTCCTTCCTTCCTTCCTTTCTTTTTGGAATGTCATGGAACAGATTTCCTACTGGAAAGGCATCCAGTGATTTCTCTCGATCTGACAGATTTGCTTTTGCATATTCCAAAACTGATTTAACCTGAACATATCAAATGGGATGTTGTATCACTGGAAAAAAATACCTATGCTTGTATTGGATGTGAGTGCTGTATCTATACAAAAATTGCAACACTTTAGGTGAATATAGAATTAATTAATGGGAAGCTGCATTCGATAATGGAGTGGAATTAATTGGGACCATGACACTTGTGCATGGAGAGCATTAACTCTTTCGCTTCCTCATTCATGATGGAAATCTCACCCCAAGAAGCCATGATTAACCAATGAGGTTTCTTTTTAAAAAGACAGCTATCCAGATACCCCTTTCCCAAATCTCTCCAGCTGATATCACCTTTGGTGGTAGGCATTTTCACTGAGGAACCAGGATTTAAAACCCTCCTTCTGCACTGCTGCCCTGAACCACTCCACTCCACTCCACTCCACTCCCGCTTTTAGCTGAAGAAAAAAAAATGTCAGGCAATCTGATCATGGATATTCCAAGTTGTATCTACCTTGGCCCTAAGAGATTAATTACTGATCCATAGTTTATATACATGCTGTTAATGCCACAGGGGAAAACCCCAATGTTTATTAGAAACTAGTCTAACGAGATCACCAGGTGATGTATGGCAAAGGGGGCACAGAAGGTTTTGCCACTTACTGTCCCTCCAGTGTACTTACCTTAGTTAAGGACTTTTGGACTTTGGGGCTTTCTCTGGCCTCTGCTGTTTATACTCCCTCATTTCCTTGGGGGTTCTCATATCTCATTTCACACTGCCCACTTTTTGCAGCTGAAAATGAATGTATTTGTTTGACTTGATATATATATGATACCTTATCATAGTGGCAAGTGAATATTCCCCATTGCAAAAGATTCTTAACTGAAGAACGTTGGAAGTAATTAACTAAAAACTTCAAATGTATTGTTCTTTATCAGCATTTTAAAAAGGTGTTTTTCCTTTGATATCTCCCCCCTCTCTCTCTTTCTCCAATTTATTGCTCATACACTCCATAGTGCAACAGTGACTATAATGTTAGACTATAATGTGAGACTTGGAGGAGACAGACCTAACTTTAAATCTGTATAACCACCATGTGCTGCATGTACATGTATAGGACTGAACATGTCTCATCAGGATGTGATGACTCCCTGTTGTTCACTGGACTGCCTCTACCAGTTAAACTGTGGGGTTTTGTTTTGAAGTCTTAGGTCAGCTTTCATTCAACATTTGATACGTGATGCCTACTTACACATACAAGTTACCAATCAAAGTTGCAGTTCTTAAGCTAGGAACATGCATGTGTGAATTCATTTAAAGTTTCCACCTCTACTTTTAAAAGACTCTCATAGCCCCTGTAGGGCAGAGAATGGGTAAGGCAGAACATAAACATGCCATGATAAACAGCTGAAGAGCTGGAAAGTCTGCTAGGCAGAAAATACACCAGCCTTCGTTTCAAAATGATCCCTTTGCACCAGTCTAGGTATTCTGCCGCCAAAGCACTTTGAAAATCAGGTGTGTGGAGGGGTTTGAGAATAATTTATTCTAAGTTTTTTCTGCCTTGGCTATTATAAGGGATGGGAGTATGGTGATTAATAAAGACAAAACTAAAACTTCGCAGTGTTACTACATTGTAATTTCCACTTTGTGGTAAATGATACCATATAAATCCCTCAGCAGAATTATACTGTGGTCTCAATCTGTCTGCCTTTTAGTATGTCTGTAACTACTGTGTGCATGCTGTATATATTATTTCTCCAGTTATAAACCATAAATAAGAGACAGACAACATGCAGTCCTTTATCAGAAGAGACTTATGTCCCAATGGCATCAATTAGCTATTCCAAATACAAGAAGAAAAAACCCATTGCATAATAAATGTAACAGAGCAGCAACGAAAGCATGCAACTAAAGCTCTGCACTAAAGTGAATAATAATACGTCAGTGATCTTTCAATGGGAAATGGTAACAGGTATGGGGAAATATTGTAACTGGTTTAACAAAAAATAATAATGAATTCACTTTTGAATAAATGCAGCTGTGATAGCTGTGGTAGTAAACTCCATGTTTTCAATAAGAAGCATAGAATACTCTCTTGCATGTCGAGGTCCCCAAGCCACCCTCAAATAAAACACAATTCACACAAAATTTTTGTTTAAGGTTTTTGACTTAATTTTTTGGCCACAACTTTATTGATTACAGAATGTAAGTGGTTGCTTAGGCACTGGTTTGCGACTATCTGTTCCCACCTAGAGGTAGGAACAGAACTGACATCTGCAAGCCTGTGAAAGTCAATAAGGGAAAACATTTTGGGGAGAGAATAGAGCTGGGTGCCAGGCCCTCACCTCTCCCCAAATGCTCCCAGGGGCTCTTGCGTGGCCCTAGCCCCTTGACAGGGGTTCGGACAAGAGCATGGCGAGCCCCTTGATTCTGTTAACGGAATACCCTTGCAGCAGCAGCATTGGAGGGGCAGGCACAGCCAACCATACTCCCTCCACCAACCAAATTTAATCAATGCCTAACCGCAACCCTACAAGTTGTGAAGATTTTGCTATGCAGTAGGCAAAAAACCAAATGGCACCGGCCAATCAGCCAAATGGAAAAATTCCTGCCAGGCTCCTGCCCCAAAGCAGATGACCCCATGACAGGCATAGCAAAGTCAACACAAACAGCCCTAAATATAGGGAGGGTGGGCGAGTGATCCAATGCGTGCAGCGAAAAGAGGCAACTCAACGCTGCGCACAAGGAATAAATAGCCCCTTGGTCGTCAATCATAAATTACAACGTCACATTCTTCCCAATGACCAAGAGGTGCCCAATAGGATTTGTGGCCATCCAAACTAACCCGCCCAGCAACAGAAGGATGTCTTGTTTGCCCCCACCACAACATGTGCTCTCCATGAAGGAGAATACGCTTTCTAAAAAGTGGGGCTGAGACAGAAAAACCCACATTGAGGAAGCTTAATGTGCAACCCTTAGCAAACATAGAAAAGAAACAGAAAGATGAAACAACATTTTAACACTATGTACAGAAAAAGGGAGGAAAGATAACCTTTTGGTGACCACAAACATCCCCATCCCACAACTGTCTCTCTTCCATCCTGGTTTCATTTCTTGCAATCCAACACTACAAAGCATCTTTTGTCCCTTTTTGTCCTCTTGTCTCTAAATCAGTAACTAGTTTTCTTTGGATTGACACATTATAATTTTATATCACTTTCCTAGATTGCTGTCCCATTGTTACCCACGCTGCTCATACCTTTTAATAGAGCCTCTCTTTTTTTCTCTAGAGAAGAATATGGGCTTGTGTAGAAGTAACTACCAAAGGCTACCTCTTTTGTACAGCAATAAAGGATCAAAACAAAATATGAATCTGAGTCATTTATCGTTGCCTGGTTTTTTCCTGTGTGGAAATAAAGTGCAGGCTGCTCTCTGCACAATTTTTGTTTCCCTTCCTGTAATATGCCTTGTTAACCAAAATTAACAGGTGGCATGGTGCTCTGAATGTTGAGTAGGCCTTGATGGCTATGGGCCAGTTCAGCATTACAAGAACAACCTGCAGCAAGGTTTGGGCTTGGGTACTTTCCATTCCTCTTCTGGTGGAAAGTGACTGTGAGGAGGACTTTAGGACCTTTCACTTCTGTTTTAGATTAACCACAGTTGGCCGTGTTATTTGAACATGGACAAACTGGGTTAATCTTCACTTTGGCCAGTGGATAGAAACTGAACTCAAGCCATAGTTTATGCAGGTGGCTTCTTTTCATTAACCAGAGTTAAGATTAACCACAGTTTAGAGTTCAGATGACCCCCTAAACTGCAGTTGATATAAAATGTAATGGGAATATTTGAATATCATCCTTGTGGCCATGCAAAAGGGGAGATGTGAGGGGAGATTGTTGTTCCTGTAGCACTAAGCCAAGCCTTAATCTCTTGTCTGAATGCAGCCTCTGTGTAATTCTCCATTCCCCAGTTTTATTGTAGCTGTTGAACTGAAATGAGTTTTTGTTGCATAATTTCTTTCATGTCCTTTTCAATCAGGGCAGCTGTGAGTTTCATCCTGAGATTGATAAGGGTAGGCTTGAGTACTTTTTCTGTAGGAGAGTGACTCATCCCTTGGGTCAGAATAATACAAATAATTCAAATAATTCAAATAAATAAATAAATCATAAAATAGCTATTGCACTAATATGACCTGTCTGTGACAACATGTGAGTAGCTCTAACAGTATAGGATATCAAAGATATCTGATTTAAAGGAATGTGAGAAACTTATGTTCAGTTTAAAAATAAATGAGTGCTCATAAACACATGCACATGCAGACAGACACACACAGGTACCTTAAACAGCAGGATGTAATCTCAGACTATTTGCAGTCAAGAGGTTTCTGCTGAGCAAAATGCTCATTCAATTTAGAAATGGAGATTATAATAATTTTCCTATCTTCCTCACATCAGGGGTCCTGCCATCATCATGCAGATGTATATGTTATAATGTGATATATCTAGCAAACCTCAGTTCCAGGTAACACATGCTTTAAACATACAACAATCTAATTCATCCATAATGCAACACTTCCTGGCTTCCACAAGTGAAAAGTAATATGCTTAAATTGCCCCATCTAATAAAGCACTTGCTTTTAATACATGCAAAGTGGTTTATATGATGGCATTGCTTATAACATGCAGCACTCTATTGAAATAGCCATTCACACACACCCCAAGCCAAAATTGTCAAAAGGTGCAAATTATGTATAGATCTCTACAAAGAGGTTCATCCTAAGGACATGAAATGTAGGAAAGGGAATTACGATGTTTCTGGGAAGGATGCTAGCAGCCTGTCATCTTTTTTTAGAGGCTCTATGGGAAGAAAGAAAATGGTGGTGATCTGTGCTCAGATGTTCGTGCTGCTTAAACTGTGCCACTGAAATAGTATGAATTGTTTAATGCTGCCCCCTCCCTGTGGTCACATTTTGTTTTGGGGAAGAGCCCTGAGAACTGGGCAACTCCTATACAGGAGTAAGATGTTTCCATCTGCCCAATCACTCACCAAGTCCCCATCTTAGTCAAGCACAGTCAAGCTAGGAATTTTTGGTTTTGTCTCTACGAAGTCTCTAAGTCAGACAGAATAAAACACATAAAAATGTGGACATGTGCCTTCGCTAGGATTAGATGGGCAGGGAGTTAATGGCAGACCACTGCAGTCTCCCATACCAAATAAGTAACCAAACCTAGTAACCAGTTTTGAGAGGTAGATGGCAGTGATGCCAGATATGGGGAAGAGAAAGGATAAAGGACTGTTTTCTACCTTTCAGCCTCTTGTGATTTCACACGTTTCCCTTTTTATAATGCAGTCTAAAAATTAAATGCGTGTGTCCTAAGCAGTACCAAGAAAAAGGAAAGAGAATGTTATGTACTGAGTTGAATAGGATCCAAACTGAAGCAGTCTGATTGGTCCTAGAACAATAGGATCCAAATTGCAGCAGTCTGATTGGTCCTAGAACAATAGGATTCAGAATGCAGCAGTCTGATTGGTCCTAGAACAATGCAGCAGTATAATTGGTTGGCAGGAACCACCCAATCATGCTCCAGATATAAGTGAATCCACAACCTGATTGGCTTACAGTAGAATTCCAGAATTAGCCAATCATGTGCAGCCCATTGTGTAAATAATGTATATAAAGCAGATACTTTGAGGGGACATTCATTCATTCCTCCTCACCACTATGAGCTGAATAAAGAGCATGAAATCACTTTGCGACTCTGAGTATATTTCAAAGAAGGATGAGGAAGTCTTTTGCATAATTAATTTAATAATAATAATAACTCAGGGTCCGGCTGTGGAGGAGAGATTCATCCATAATACTAGAGGGAGCAGAAGGTCCTGTGTATATAAACAGAATGTTGCAAAAGCCTGCAGAACATCTCTGCTTATTACTCCCCCCATTAAGTGATGTAGCACTGACTTTAAGTGGAGAAAAGCAGGTGCCCTGGAAGGCTTCATGGCTCAGAGGTATAGTATGTGCTTTGCATCTACTGTATAAGGGCTCCAGTTCAGTCCCTGGCATCTCAGAAAATAAGGATGGGAAATGCCTATGTCTCAGGCCTTTGTGGATAGCTGTCAGTTGGCATAGACAATCCTGGGATGGGTGGACCAATGACTCATAGTATAATAATAATAATAATATTTATTATTTATACCCCGCCCATCTGGCTGGGCTTCCCCAGCCACTCTGGGCGGCTTCCAAAAAAATATTAAAATACTGTAATACATCAAACATTAAAAGCTTCCCTAAAGAGGGATGCCTTCAGATGTCTTCTAAAAGTCTGGTAGTTGTTGTTCTCTTTGACATCTGGTGGGAGGGCGTTCTACATTGAGGCCACCACTACTGAGAAGGCCCTCTGCCTGCTTCCCTGTAACTTGGCTTCTCGCAGTGAGGGAACCGCCAGAAGGCCCTCGGTGCTGGACCTCAGTGTCCGGGTAGAACGATGGGGGTGGAGACGCTCCTTCAGATATACTGGATAAAGTATAAAGTGTCTTCGTATGTTTCATATATCTTCATATATATTATACTTGGTATTTGGTACTTGGTACTTGGTATTTGGTATGGCAAGGTACCTTTGCTAGTCCTGTGCATGTTTTTGTGCAGTTGTGAAGACAAGCACCTCATGCTTTTGGTGTGTGGGATTGGAAGCCCACTGAGGAAGAGCCCACTGAGCCCCTGAAATGGGAACACTGGTTTATTATCACCATGACTGATTACTACTTTCCATATTTGGTGTTTCTCCCCAGGACACCTTTTTGTAGACTTGTAGGCTACACTTCAGCACAAAGATGTTAATAAGCTTGGCGAGATTTACTGAAACAGCTGCGTCTCTTACTAAGATAACAAAAACCAGGTATCTGCTTCCTTGAAAATGAAATACTATTTCCCTAGATAACTGATAACACATTTCTCTGCAAAAATAATTTTTAAATGGGGGCCGAGCCAGGAGAAATTATCTTATGCTCCAGCTGCAATTATATAGCACTTCAAATACATTTTAACACTTCAAATACAGTGAAATTATCTCACTATTTCTTAAAGGTGTTTAATTGCAAATGTCTTTTAAATTAGTAATTCAAGGAGAAAATATTAAAATAATGGCTCTCTCACTCTCTAATTTTTCTAACAATTTTTGATGGATTGTGGTAGTTCAAGTTCATATTCTAACTCTAGCTGAAATATTTTGTGCATTTCCCCCCAAATGAATATGCATGCAACTGAGAAAGCAATAATGTCAGATCTACAAAGTAATTCTGTAGTTGAATAGAATGTATGTAGATCATCCATATTGTTATAAGGCCTTTCTCCTGTCTCAACATCTTTTGCAATCTCTTAAAAGGGTGTCTGATTTGTTTTCACACGGTGTCAGGATTTTATTTATAAGCCACTTTTGATTTGAGGATATGAACCCTCTTCTTTTGAATAGCAGCTGATATATTTCTGCTTATGGAGCTAAGTAAAAGAAATTGTTTCCATATGCTGTCCATGGCATCATCTATCCTCTTCTAAACACACACACACACACAGAGAGAGAGAGAGAGAGAGAGAGAGAGAGAGAGAGAGAGAACGCATATGGCATTATTAAGCTCTTTTCCTTTCATTTTCCCTGCCAGTTATCTGCTAAATGTATACTATGCTAGTGCTGTGCATATGGCCAAAAACTGGAAGCCTTCCACAGAGGTATTAACTAGACTCAACCTAGTTTCCTACAAAGTAATCCAAGAAGCATGTACAGCAGTTACTTTGGAAGGTACGGGATTACTGGATTCCTGAGTCAATATAAGAACATAAAAAGAGCCTGCTGGATCAGCCCATTGGCCCATTAGTCCAGCATCCTGCTTTACCAGTGGCCAACCAGATGCCTGGGATTCATCCAGTCCAGCCTTTCGCATGATGAATTCTGCATATAAGTTAAATAAGCAGGGAAACAATATACAGTACAGCCTTGTCATACTCCTTCCCCAATTTTGAACCAATAAGTTGTTCCATATCCAGTTCTAACTGTCACTTCTTCTACCAAGAGAGAGATGAGGTGATCAGGCACTCCCATTTCTTTAAGAACTTGCCATAGTTTGCTGTGGTTGACACAGTCAAATGCTTTTGCGTAGTCAATGAAGCAGAAGTATATGTTTTTCTGGAACTCTCTAGCTTTCTCCATAATCCAGCGCATGTTTGCAATTGGGTCTCTGGTTCCTCTGCCCCTTCGAAATCCAGCTTGCACTTCTGGGAGTTCTCAGTCCACATACTGTTTAAGCCTGCCTTGTAGAATTCTAAGCATAACCTTGCTAGCGTGTGAAATAAGTGCAATTGGTAGTTGGAGCATTCTTTGGCACTGCCCTTCTTTGGGATTGGGATGTAGACTGATCTCCAATCCTCTGGCCACTGCTGAGTTTTACAAACTTGCTGGCATATTGAGTGTAGCACCTTAACAGCATCATCTTTTAAAATTTTAAATAGTTTAGCTGGATATCATCACTTCCATGGGCCTTGTTATTAGCAGTGCTTTCTAAGGCCCATTTGACTTCACTCTCCAGGATGTCTAGCTCAAGGTCAGCAACCACACTACCTGGAGTATACGAAACATCCATATCTTTCTGGTATAATTCCTCTGTGTATTCTTGCCACCTCTTCTTGATGTCTTCTGCTTGTTAGGTCCTTACCACTTTTGTCCTTTATTATGGTAATCTTTGTATGAAAAGTTCCTTTCATATCTCCAATTTTCTTGAACAGATCTCTGGTTTTTCCCATTCTGTTGTTTTCCTCTATTTCTTTGCATTGCTCGTTTAAGAAGGCCCTTTTGTCTCTCCTTGCTATTTTTCGGAAATTTGCATTCAATTTCCTGTATCTTTCACTATCTCCCTCGCATTTCGCTTGCCTTCTCTCCCCCGCTCTTTGTAAGGCCTCGTTGGACAGCCACTTTGCTTTCTTGCATTTCCTTGTCACTGGGATGATTTTCTCCTGTATAATGTTACGAGCCTCGATCCATAGTTCTTCAGACACTCTGTCCACCAAATCTAAATCCTTAAACCTGTTCTTCACTCCCACTGTGTATTCATAAGGGATTTGATTTAGATTGTATCTTACTGGCCCAGTGGTTTTTCCTACTTTCTTTAGTTTAATTTTGAATTTTGCTATAAGAAGCTGATGATCCGAGCCACAGTCAGCTCCAGGTCTTGTTTTTGCTGACTGTATAGAGCTTCTCCATCTTTGGCTGCAGAGAATATAATCAATCTGGTTTTGATGCTGCCCATTTGGTGATGTCCATGTGTAGAGTCGTCTCTTGTGTTGTTGGAAAAGCGTGTTTTTGATGACCAGCTTGTTCTCTTGACAGAACTCTATTAGCCTTTGCCCTGCTTTGTTTTGAACTCCAAGGCTAAACTTGCCAGTTGTTCCTTTTATCTCTTCACTCCCTATTTTAGCATTCCAATCCCCAATAATGAGAAGAACATCCTTCTTTGGTGTCATTTCTAGAAGGTGTTGTATGAGGGCCACTCCATTTCTTTTACAGAATTCTTGCCCACAGTAGTAGATATGATGGTCATCCGAACTGAATTCACCCATTCCCATCCATTTTAGTTCACTGATGCCCAGGATGTCAATATTTATTCTTGCCATCTCATTTTTGACCACATCCAACTTACCAAGGTTCATGGTTCTTACATTCCAGGTTCCTATGCAATATTTTTCTTTACAGCATTGGACTTTCCTTTCGCTTCCAGGCATATCTGCAACTGAGCGACCTTTTGGCTTTGGCCCAGCCGCTTTATCAGCTCTGAATCTATTTGTGCTTGTCCTCCGCTCTTCCTCAGTAGCATGTTGGATGCCTTCCGACCTGAGAGGCTCATCTTCCAGCATCATAACTATTATATGCCTGTTGTCTTTGTCCATGAAGTTTTCTTGGCAGGGATACTGGAGTGGCTTGACGGTTTCTGCTCCAGGTGAATCACTTTTAGTCAAAAATCTACGCTATGACCTGTCCTTCTTGGGTGGCCCTGCATGGCATAGCTCATAGCTTCTCTGAGCTGTTCAAGTCCCTTCGCCATGACAAGGCAGTGATCCATGAAGGAGACATTAACACTTGCTCTGTCACAAACCACAAGAGTAAATGAAATGTCCTTCCAACAGCACATTGGAATGAACATCTTAGTACTGATCTCACCAGTCTGCACACTGCATTGCTTATAACCGGATGCTCATTTGATTGGTACATACATAGCATTCTAAGTTTGACTAGAAACAGAAAGGGATAGTTGTGTCCAGAGTATAAAAGCAGTATAAAATTATGTAACTTTTTGCTCTGACGTAGAATGATTCCATTAATTCATGAATTGACTTTGAAAATGACAGGGAGCGATAGTCTCTCAACAAAGACTACTAATGCTGCTTAACTGCTTAACTGCGTCTTTGTCAGCATCATGGATGCTTACTTAGACAAACTTCAGGCTAGCAGAAAGCATCTTCAAACTGACAGACTACGTTCTAATTGCGGATACATGAACTTCTGAAGTGATTTTTTTTTTTTTAAGTGCACTGATGTGTTGAGACATGCCAAATGCTCCAACAGAATAACCATTGCAATCTTTTAAACAAGTCACATGTTTGATGCAATTTACTCTTGGGTCCAACAAATGCATTCAGTTTTATTTCTTAACCTAGCAGAACATTATTTATTAATGAGTTCTTCATGCTTTATTAAGTCTAATGTCAAAACACCTCTGTGGGACTGTAGGAACGCTCTGTCTCTATGTTAAAAGCCTTCTAAAGAAAATGAAAAATTATGCACTAAAGCTCCAGATAAAACCCAATAGATATCAGTTCAATTACTCTTGATCCTGGCAGATGATGTTTCTGAATAGTTTTGAAAGAGCTGCATCAGATAATATAAGCTGTCTCAAATGAAAGAATTCTGCACTATCAAATGTACATAATTAGGAAGGCTTAGAGAAACTTAACAAAGCCAATCTGTTCCCAAAAGCTGAATGGTATATTCAGCAGGTGAAAGCTGACAAGTTCAGTAGAGAAGTACAATGCTTGCTTGGCTTCATTTATTTTTCACTTAGTCCTTTTATATCAGGAAGGGAAATTTCTATTTGCAAACATTAAAATGACGGAATGTTGAAACACAAGGGGTTATCAGAAGTTTTCTTAACTCAGTAGAACTAATATTGCACAGGAAGCCAATATTGGAGTTCAATAAACTTTTCCCTTGCTCGCTTGCTACTCTTTCCCACTCTGGTATTCTTACTAAGCATCTTATCTATAGCACTGGCATACAATTCAAAGTGATTTATTATTGGGCCTTTTGTGCACTCTAAACTTTGCTCAGATTTGTTCTGTGGTTTAGTAAGTCAACTAGCATGAAGATTTGACTGAGAAGAACTGGCAGTAACTTTACCTACATCTCTCTAAGGGTAAGAAAACACAAACAGACTTAAGCAGCCTCTAGTCTTTATTGATTGCAAATTAACACCTGGCTAGTTCCAGTTCATCTTAATAATGCAACATGGTCCGTGTCAGATTTTGCCACAAGCATTAGTTCAAGGGTTTGCATTCAGATCTAGCCCAAATACAACAGTCAGTAAGTACTGTCTATGGCTTCCTAATGGTACAATCTGTGTTGTTTTCTGCAGTTTACTATCAATGCCAATGTGGTGTAGTCATGGACTAGGACCTGAGAGACTAGGGCCAGCTGGTGTCTGCACCTAACCTACCTCACAGGGGTGTTGTGAAGTAAGAGTCATGTATGCTACCTTAAGCTCCTTGGAGGGAGGGTGAAACTTAAACATCATAAGTAAAATAACATATCTGGCTGTATGCTATGAAGTATTTAATACTCATACCCATATGTGTCACTGTCATGCTTCTTTCGGTGTGCTTATATATTTGTGAAATCATTTCTGCAATATATGGTCGTGGTTACAAACAGCTGACTTGACTAAGAAAATAATTTCAACTGTAAAGCAGTCACCCCAACCCTACTGTGCAATGCCAAATCTAAGTGTTATGTTGTGTACTTGCTCCTACGATAATTTGTTCCACTGTGGTTGTTTTCAAGAGGGGGCAGCACTTCATTTCCATGTTGGCAAGGGAGTTCTACTGTAATTTCCCTTCTCTCCCTCAGAAAATGTTCGGTATGCTTTATTGCTGGTAGCTGCTCAAGTCCCTCTTCCCCAAATTTGGTCATAATCTGAGTGTTTAGAAAGGTCACTGTTTAATTCCAAGTTTGCAATTCTGCTGATTATAAAAATGGAAGATGAAGGCACCACATTTTATCACAACAAGAAAAACAAAGGCCCACCACCACCTCCCCTTTGTCCATAGGTTTGGCTTCAACAGATAGCACCCACCTCACTTACCAAAATTACGTATGACATGAATAGTTTGTTCCAGCTGCTCTATCTTGCCCCTGTTGTCAACTCGTAACCATATCCTGCTTGTGTCTGAATAAAAAAAAGAATGGGGGTTGATTTACTTCTGCAGGTTGGGAGAGAGGAATTACCCAGTATGGGATTTGCCACCTGCAGTTTAATTTGATCATTCCCTCAAGGAAGTAATTGGCTACCCAAAAATAGCAGGTGGGAGGGCCAAAGTGCCAATTATGCCTGTCAAAAGCCTTTTTCCTTTGGCCATTATAATTTCCCTGGTTGAGGCTGTAGTTCAGAAATTTCTTATCCAACCTTACAGTAGTTTGTGTAACCCACAGCAACTTCCCAATCAATTATATTGTTGTTATGTCTTACCCACATGACACAAACAGCTTGCAACCTAAGTGCAGGATTTTCTTTTTTCAGTATTTTTGAAAGTTGTTTTTTTTAAATTGCATTTTCAAAACCAGGAACAGAGATCATATTTAACCCCCCCCATCACACTTACAACTTCGTACCAAATACAGCATGTATACATATACCATATGACTTCCCTTCCGCACATTTTCTGGTTCCTTTGCCTTTCTGCTATTCCATGCAATTATTTCTTTTTGCTTTATTATTTAAACCATTTATGTTCCATCTCTGATTTTTCCAATTGTCATTATTGAGATTTTTTTTTAAAAAAATTATTAGTTTTCAATTACAATCCAATAATAGCCTCATTATAACAATACCAATTTATAATACAATTACTAATACCAATCATTCAAATACTGAATTAAATAATTTAGGTGCTATGTGGGGTCCAATTCAACTGATGTCTCATGGCAAAAACAACAAAATGGGGAAATAACTTTTCTGCTTAAATACGTTGATAATATAATTTTGGTTACTGAGAATAAATTAGATTGTACAAAAAATGCTGAATGTTTAAATAAGCAAGTTTTGAGAATTTACATGCTAGATTAAAATTGATTAATTAAAATTAGGCACATTGAGAAGGGGATTGGAAGAAAAACACTGGGGTGAATCAGACAATGTTGGGTTTTCGGCGAAATCTTGACCCCGCTGGTTAAGGGGCCGAGGGCTCATTTTGTGGGGCACCATGAAATGTGTAGTTTAAACCATCAAACGTTGCAGTGGGACTTTTGCTAGTGGTTTGCACCACATCAGATGCAGGCCTGGCCAGGACAGCTTTCCTGTTATACCCTCTGGGCTTGGTGAGGCATATGACCCCCCCCCTCACCTGCTCTGAGCCTACTCCAGCTGAGGAATCACACATCTACTCCCCAAGCTTGCTGGCCCCACGTAGGCTGTGGGTCCTTGCCTGCCTTCTCTCAGAACTAACAGCTGTAAATTCTTGAATCCTGAGGTCTGGGGTGGTATGCCCCTTTTTGGCACTTGAGGCAAAACAGGAAGTGCCATCCTGCTCTGCCACACCATCACCACCTTTTTGACAGTTAAATGAAATATAATAAGTGGCATAGCAAGACTATCAATAAACAGTGCAGTACTAAATGTGTATACTCAGAAGTAAATTCTGTTGAGTTCAGTGGGCGGGTATAGGGTTGCAGCCTTAGACAGAGGCACTGTTTCTGGGCAGTGTCATGGTGTATAGCCAGAGCTCTGAAAGGAGACTGTTCAATATAAATTAAGAAGCAATAGAAAGAAATAATCACCAAAAATCAGTATTATTTGTATAAATAAGGAACACTGCACAGTGGTACCTCGGGTTAAGAGCTTAATTTGTTCTGGAGGTCTGTTCTTAACCTGAAATTGTTCTTAACCTGAGGTACCACTTTAGCTAATGGGGCCTCCTGCTGCCACTGCGCTGCCGCCGTGCGATTTCTGTTCTCATCCTGAAGCATAGTTCTTAACCCGAGGTACTATTTCTGGGTTAGCGGAATCTCTAACCTGAAGCGTCTGTAACCTGAAGCGTCTGTAACCCGAGGTACCACTGTACTGACTTGCAGACTTACATACCATGGCAAATTGCTGCAATGTTAATATAAATTTTATAGATAAATAAATGTGAGATTAAAGGCAAGTGAGTTTAGTTCAATTATTTGGCTCCACAACACTTGATGTGTTACTTTTGATATCTCTCATGTATATCGTGACTGTGTGGGATCTTCTGCAATGAAACATGAAGAAGGGTATCCTCACTTTTTGTACACACCCATATGCCCCAGCATTGAAATATATGGGAAGAAAGCATTTCCCTAGATGCTTCAAGGGCTCACTGACCTGCTAAAGTGAGCTTCTTTGTAGAGTGCACCTCTTCCATGGAGGCATCAAAGCAAAAAAAACCCAAAACACGCACACAAACAAGAAGAGATCAGAATTATGGGTGGCAGTAACTATACCTAAACTGGGATTGTGTCCAAACACAGGTGCATAAGGTCACGGGGCTGATCTCTGCAATTTAAAAATACAATATGAAGTAAATTTAAAGCAAATTATAGCAGCCAGAATAGGATGGATCCTAAAAATATGTTTTTCAAGTGTCAAAGGCTACAGTAAAGCGGTGCATCTTCAGAATATGGAAGAAACTATAGCATGAATGTCCCTAAGCTCCAGGGCTGGCCCATCCACGAGGAAAAGTGAGATGAATGCCTCATGCGGGAGGATCCACTGGAACAACAGATCCCAATGTCAAATTTTCTTCCCCCCTTGTTTCTGATGTAGTTCTTCCCTGGCAGGGAGGGAGACAGTATTTGGGGGGGGCAGCCTCAGGTGCCAAAATGTCTTGGGTCAGCCCTGCCAGACAAACCTCTGTAGGGAGGAGATTCTACAAATGAAGGTAGTGGAATCAATTCTAAACGATAGTTAATATTTAATTTCCTCTCTCCCCTGCCCCCTTGTCCATATTATTGAAATGACTACTGATGTAGAATGGCTTGATTCAAAGGTGGTTATTTTTAGTATTGTATCATTACTTACTCATGTTTATATCAAATTTTCATTTTCATTTTGATGCTTGTAATTACTGTTACTAGCTGATATTTTATACAGGGTTTTTATCATTTCCTTTCATCCTGGCCCTTTCATTATGCACATTTCAGCACTTAACATCAATACAAAGCAAAGAAAATGCTACAGTCTAAAGTCACTACAACAGAATAAGTTTAAATAAGAGGGTCAAGTCCTCTACGGTATAAATCAGCACCAGGCCATCTACTACAATAGTTGTGGAGGCAGCTCGGGCCCTCATTAACTGGTGTAATTATGTCATTATGAAATAACTGGTATTATGAAATTTATATAACTTTCTTAGGGTGTTATGCATTGAAGTTCTCACCCTGGCCACCAGGAGTATCGTGTATATAGTTTTCACTCAGGTCCACGTCAGTTACTTTAGGCGGGAAACCCTGGGTTGCTGTTGCTACAATGTTGACAGCTAGTTGCCTATAAAAGCAGGCCGGCTGAGCTGTTTGCTGTTCAGTTCTGTTCCAGCTTACAAATAAAGAGCTGCTTTGAAGAATCGCTGTGTCGTCTGCTATGTCTACCCACTATTTAACATAGACATAAGTAAATATGAACTTTTTCCTCCAAGAGAGGTTTCTTGGCACTGACATATCCAAATCAATTTATCAAAAAACTACACAGAAATTATTAATGCTGTCTAGCAAAGGCTCAAGTTTTGCTCACCTTTAAATTGAAACGGAATCAAATTTCTACCCCATTAGTAATGGGAGCATTGATCTTCAGCTGTGGGTAAAGATCTGCTACTAGGTCACATCCTGATGTAAGGTGTGTCACAACAGCAGAACTACCACGATGCAAATACATGGTTAAAAAAGAAATATGTCTCCAAATGTAAACTTGAGTTAAAAGTGGGCCTTGGGTTGTAAAAGGTTTAAGACTGCTGTGCTAGGACACTCAGGGCTGAAGTTCCGTGAGCCTTTCATATTGGCAAGGGCTCTAGAACCTAGATTGCTTAGACGCCAGGCAATAAGGCCTCACTTCAGCTTCAGTAACATGTGACCCCCAAATTCAGGCTCCCTACAAACTGATGTTCAAGTTTTGACCTCACTTTCCTTAGCTACTCTTTATTTTGCATTATTTTGGCAAGTTGTTTTGGTGCCATTAGCATGCCTTTGCCAAGAGCCAATTAATGTGTTTGTTGTTTGATGTTAGGTATTTCCCCTCATAAGCATAGCTGCATAGCTTATGAAAGGAAGCATGACTCATTCTAGGAATGGCTTTCTGCATTTTACTTCAGCTGGTCTGAAAGATGGCTGGACACGATTTGTAAGTGTTGTGGGGGCCTAACAGACTGACTTGATAGGTGCAGCCAAAGAGAAGAGGCAAGCTGTTAAGCCAGGTAGAAACAGAAGCAATTAACCCCTTGACTGAATGACTCAACTAGCTTTAAAACAGTGTGTGATCTCGCAAATTACTCCCTTATATAGAGAGAGGGCCAAGGACTGTGTATTTTGCCACACAAGCTGACCTAATACATTGTCTAGAAAGTTATTGGCTAGGACACATTCCTGCCTGGCTGCAGTTTTCTGCCAGTAGCTTTACATGGATTTCTATTTATTTTGTTTTTGCTTTCTTGCTGCTGGTTTTTTGTATTTTGAATGCTATGTTTTTGCTGACTTGATATTTTGCTTTTATTACTTTTTCTGTTTTGTTATTAGCCACTTCATTTTTTTTCTGAATAGAAAAGAGGATTATATCACATATAAAATCCAAAGAAAGTGTTAAAGTGTAAAATGACTTTCCTGCATGCAACTATTAATAGACATTTTCTGTTCTTTACAAGCAAAACTGTAGGCAAAACCTATGGACAGCACACCTTACATGTTTCTAAGCCACCCAAAGAACTATATCTTATGGGACAGAATACAAATGTCATAAATAAATCATTTAAAATGAATGGGGGCATTAGGTGGGCTATCTTTTGACCACCCTAGTTTGAAAGTACATCCCCTTTGATTCACCTAATGCAGCCGCATATTTAAAATATCCAATATACTGTTTGGAACATTTGGTGGTCTTGCACATGTGTACATTTGTGTACAAATTTTGGGAAGAGGTAATGAAGAACATTTCTGAAATAATAGGTGCACCAGTGTACCAGTGCCTTTAACCCCCAATGTGTGCTTTGTAAATTTTTGATTAGTCAAATACAGTAAAGACTTAATATGTAAACCTGTTATAATTTTTCTGTTAGTAGGGGCTTGTTTGACCATATTGCAGGGCTGAAAGGAGTCCTCCTTTCAGAAAAAAGGGGTTTTCTTCAAATATTTGTTTCAATAACATGTTTATTCTCATTTCTCAGAAATTGACTTACAACAAGGGTATCTCAGGGTGCAGGTAAACCTATGGATTTTGCCTCCATTTGTTCGCCATTTCTTACTTACAGAATAGGTCAATCACAGGGATGGCAAGTCTCAATGAAATATGGATTTGGCATTTATAATTTATTTTGTATTCTTTCTGTATCAGGTCTATTTTTGTAGTAACTTCTAATTCACTGTATAGTCTCTTGGGAATGTATTTTGCTATGTGAGGTAATGATGTGGCCCCTGTTTTTTGTTTGTTTTGTACTGCTTTTTCCCTCTCTCTTTTTAACACCATAATAAAGTCTTGATTTTTCTTTTCTTTTTTAAATAACCAGGATATATGCCTTATGTGCCCTGAGGGTCTGTATTTGGCTGGTTTGCTTCACTGTTTAATTGTGTGGGGTCAGTAGCATGTGCTGTTCTCAGACCCACTCAATTAGAACTGGGATTTTTGAGTGTGGCTCTTTTTGACTATGAGTTCTTCCATTACAAACATAACAGGTTCTTCATCTCTCTGTTTCATTTTTTTTATTATTATTTCAACAATGAAAGATGTCCTGTAGTGTCTAAAAAAGCAAATACATGCTCCACACCTACATAGTATACACATATATTAAATTGGTATTACAATAATGTCCATCAGCATTGCAAAGGCTTGCCACAGTCAAAGGAAGGAGAGCAGAGGATTTCTTTTTAGAAAGGGAAAACAGCCTGTTATGTACAGTTATCCCTGGAGGACCCAATCAAACCTTATCCAATTCAGCAGCTATTGCATATGCTTTCAATTTTTAATAAAGCCCTTTGAGACCGGAAACAATGTGCATAGACTGTCTCTTGTGACTAGCGTATCATACCAAGTGGGTTTCTAGAGTTGTGTCTTGTCTTCTAGACTTTATTGTCTGGTGGGCAATCATTTCAATGAAAACAAAAGACCACCAGACACTTATCTTCTCTAATGAGTTTTATACGACTTGCACAGTATTCAAATACATCACAATGTGAATTTCAAGAAGTGTACACTTATACTTCAGAGAGAAATTCCTAAATATTTCTGTCATCATTTGGAAGGATACCAGAAATTTTGGTCAGAAGTTGAGCAAGTTTTTGGAAAACTGAAGATGAGGAATGATAGCACACAGTATTCCCGTTGTGGTCCAACCAAGGCAGAACAGAGCAGTACTATTATTTCTCTTGATCTGGACACCATACACCTGTTGTTGCTGCAGCTTCTGCTACATCACGCTGCTGACTCATGTTTATCTTCTGGTCTACTAAGTCCTTTTCACATATACTGCTGGCAATTCTGATGCCACCCATCTTATAGCCGAAAACAAATATCCAGGCCTCCTCTGAACTCCTGTAGAGCAGCCCCTCTGTCTACTCTTCCAGACAGACTTCTGGGACTTTTTCAGTAGAGCTATTGAGCATGCTCCACTACGGCAAAAAAAGGGAAGAGAGGTCAGTTGATAGACCCTCTGTTGGCTTTGAAATACAGTGGTACCTCAGGTTACATATGCTTCAGGTTACATACACTTCAGGTTACAGACTCCGCTAACCCAGAAATATTACCTCAGGTTAAGTACTTTGCTTCAGGATGAGAACAGAAATTGTGCGGCGGCGGCGCGGCAGCAGCAGGAGGCCCCATTAGCTAAAGTGGTGCTTCAGGTTAAGAGTAGTTTCAGGTTAAGTACAGACCTCCAGAACGAATTAAGTACCTGAGGTACCACTGTATATCCTCCTGCTGTTAATAATGAGGATAACAGCATAAGTTACACAACCGCCCTTGAAAATCTATTCCCCATTTTAATTAGTAAAGTATTTACCTTTGTTTAAGAACAGAATAAAATAAAGAAGCAGAAAGATCCACAATTGACTACAGTTCCATAAGCAACTACAACTGGGAAAAGTTATTTTACCTAATAACACCATATATTATACTGAGAAAGAATTGATACTTAGGATGGAGCAGAGGAAGAGAAACAAATGTAAGCATTTACACTTAAACAAACACACACAAACACACTATTCTGCTATTGCTGTTTCTGCATAATTGTTTCTTTTGCTGTAGCAGCTTTTATGTCTCCTGAAAAGACAGGTTCTCTTCTCCACCCCTAAAATACCACATTTCTTTTCGTATTCTTCTATAGAAGTGCAGTAATGATCTTATTGTGCATAGCACTGTATTTAATAGTCAATTAAAATTCCTATTGAATTTTAAAATGGGCTCAGGAACTTTTGAAGACTTTTTTTATTTAAAAAAACTACTTGGAAGGCCGTACTGATAATTGTTACTAGTGTCCTATTCAAAACTACTTAGGAAAAGACAGATAGCCTGAGAAAATAAATGAAGGGGAGAGAAACTATTGTTAATTTTTCTTTTCTTCCTCCACTGCACCATTCATTCCCAGCATTGAATTTCTGATTTCTTTTGTCCTTATTTCATTGTATGTCTTGCCATGACTTGCCAGTGTATGTTTTGCATGCAATTTCATTGAATGCATTGTCATTTAAGAGCAGTGGGGGCTGAATGCATGATTTAATGTATAGACGAAGGAAATGGCTTTTTGTTTATTTGATAAATTACAATGCTGACACATTTTTAGAATAAAGGACAAACACAGTTCTTTGTAGGGTTGGGCAAAGGGAAAGGAAATAAGTAGGGGAGAGTGTGGTATGTGCAAGGTCAAAGCCAACAAGCAGGTAAGCAGGCTTGGAAAACCATCTGTAAAGTGGGCAGGCTGAGTAAGCAAGTTCAAAGATGAGTTAAGTCTCAGATAGGGGTGTTTTTTCAGGGCTGCTTTGAAGTGATGATTGATAGATATATTGATTGATTATTGCAATAAAATGCAATGGCAGCACCATCTTGTCAGTGTGGTTTTATTCTATTTGAAAAAGATAAGAATAATGATAATTTAGGGAGAAGTGTGGGAAGACGTGGATATGATAAATGATAGTTGATTTATAAAAGCCAGCAGAACTTGTTTCATATTCATTCTTACTAAGCTGAGAGTTATGAAATCTCAAGTGATGGTCAAGTCACCACTTGAAACAGTATACTCCTCCAAGTCTTTATTTAAAAACCTGTGGTAACTTATGCCATTGTCCAACTATTTTTTAATAATAAGTTATTCCCACTATCCAGCTTCAATATGGTTTATTCTCATCATCGTATTACAGAGATGGGGAACCTGTGCTGCTCCAGGTGTTGCTGGCTTTCAACTCCCATCATCCCTGTCCATTGGTCTTGCTGGGAACTGGAGTTCAACAAACATTTGAATGGCCACATGATCTAATTCCCTGCCCTCTTGTTGTTGTTGTTGTTTAGTCGTTTAGTCGTGTCCGACTCTTCGTGACCCCATGGACCAGAGCACGCCAGGCACTTCTGTCCTCCACTGCCTCCCGCAGTTTGATCAAACTCATGCTAGTAGCTTCAAGAACACCATCCAATCATCTCATTCTCTGTCGTCCCCTTCTCCTTGTGCCCTCCATCTTTCCCAACATCAGGGTCTTTTCCAGGGAGTCTTCTCTTCTCATGAGGTGGCCAAAGTATTGGAGCCTCAGCTTCACGATCTGTCCTTCCAGTGAGCGCTCAGGGCTGATTTCCTTCAGAATGGAGAGGTTTGATCTTCTTGCAGTCCATGGGACTCTCAAGAGTCTCCTCCAGCACCATAATTCAAAAGCATCAATTCTTCGGCGATCAGCCTTCTTTATGGTCCAGCTCTCACTTCCATACATCACTACTGGGAAAACCATGGCTTTTACTATACGGACCTTTGTTGGCAAGGTGATGTCTCTGCTTTTTAAGACGTTGTCTAGGTTTGCCATCGCCTTTCTCCCAAGGAGCAGGCGTCTTTTAATTTCGTGACTGCTGTCACCATCTGCACTGATCTTGGAGCCCAAGAAAGTACAATCTCTCACTGCCTCCATTTCTTCCCCATCTATTTGCCAGGAGGTGATGGGCCCAGTGGCCATGATCTTCGTTTTTTTGATGTTGAGCTTCAGACCATATTTTGCGCTCTCCTCTTTCACCCTCATTAAAAGGTTCTTTAATTCCTCTTCACTTTCTGCCATCAAGGTTGTGTCATCTGCATATCTGAGGTTGTTGATATTTCTTCCGGCAATCTTAATTCCGGCTTGGGATTCATCCAGCCCAGCCTTTCACATGATGAATTCTGCATATAAGTTAAATAAACAGGGAGACAATATACAGCCTTGCCGTACTCCTTTCCCAATTTGGAACCAATCAGTTGTTTCATATCCAGTTCTAACTGTAGCTTCTTGTCCCACATAGAGATTTCGCAGGAGACAGATGAGGTGATCAGGCACTCCCATTTCTTTAAGAACTTGCCATAGTTTGCTGTGGTCAACACAGTCAAAGGCTTTTGCATAGTCAATGACCTGCCCTCTTACTTCCTGCTATTTTCTCAACAGTGACTTTAGTAAAGAGAGTTTTCTTGATGGAAGGTTCTTAACTTGTGAAAACCACTTTTGTGTGCTGAACCCAAGTACTTTATTATTTGATGCATTTCAATTCTTTTACCACGTTTATTAAGTACTTCACACATTTCTTCTTTGGAGGACTAACCATTGCAAAATAAGCCCACACTTCTATCTCCTGTGTCTTGCTAGACCTCTCTGGGAAGTTTGCATATGGCTTAGTTTCCCCCCAGCACCCTCACACATTGTTTCCGCACCCAAGGGTGTCATTTGTCAGGTTCTGCTATGCTGGAATAGTTTAATGTGGCCAAATATTCTCTGATGAGCTCTTTTCTTTTCCTGACCTTTGCCGAGCACAACTGTGAAAGTGCCTGGAGAGCTCCAGGCAGGACTCATTATTTACTGCGTGTGGGCTTTGAAACCCACCTGAAGTTCAGGTGCCCTTTTCAACTTTACCAAAATAAGACAGACACACCTTTCAGGCAGTTGCATTGGTGATTATTATTATTATTATTATTATTTTGACATGAGGTCAAAAAGTTAGACTACGAGCACAATAGCTTAGTTTAATATAATTAAGTTCAGACAAGGTTGGGAGGGATTTCTTCAGAATAGCAATTCCACTGCTTAGCCAGGCAGCCCACTAATTCAGCTACCAACCATAACAACCATATATTTATTATTGTATTCTAGCTGTGTTAAATGAAGCTTTAGCTCACAAGTAGGACTATGGTTACCAAAACAACAAAATGTGCAAAAAAGCTAAGGAGTCAAAAGAAAACATTATCAAGCTTTTGGAGGACTTTCTGCTTTATATGATTATTTTCTTCATTGAACTGTTGAACTCGCCCAGCCTTTCTGTCTATGAAAATGCGGAGGGGGATATAGGTCTCCACTGTCCATTTTACTTGCTCATATGCTGCTAAATTTTAGTGTTTTCGTAAGTACATATTTGATACTATGAGAAAGGAGACAATCAAAGTAGCCACTAATGAATATTAGGGAACATGCACGTGAACCACACTGAACCATGCCACTTCTAGGAACTTGAAGCTCTCAATTACAATCATATTGGCTGAAGCTTGAACTCAGTTGAACTCAGGTTGCTTCCTTCAGACTACATAGATCATTGTAAAATATATTGAGCTTCGATGAAAGATCTTCAGTCAGCTGATTTTCAAACTTTTAAATCAGAAATGCAAACAGTCTTGCAAAGAAGTGTGAACATATTAAGTTTTTTTAAAAAAATCAAAGGAAAGAACTATCAAGTCTTGATTACATTCCTCACTCTCTGATTTCCCTATACTGTATTAATCTGGCACAAACAATAAGTAAAATTTGAAAGCCTCCATATCACCTCATTTACTTGCCAGAGAAAGGAGGATCTGACAATTGCATGAGAGAGTGAGAAGATGATGCTATTGCTCCCACTCTGAAAAAAGTCTTAAAACATGGGTAGGCAAACTAAGGCCCGGGGGCCGGATGCAGCCCAGTCGCCTTCTCAATCCGGCCTGCGGACGGTCCAGGAATCAGCATGTTTTTACATTAGTAGAATGTGTGCTTTTATTTAAAATGCATCTCTGGGTTATTTGTGGGGCATAGGAATTCATTCATTATTTCCCCCCCAAAAAATATAGTCTGCCCCTCCACAAGGTCTGAGGGACAGTGGACCAGCCCCCTGCTGAAAAAGTTTGCTGACCCCTGTCTTAAAACTTTGCCATCTCCCCTGTGTCCCCCCTCCACTGCACTACTGACCATTATGACATGTATGTTGGTGGTACAATCGCCATGTAAAGGGTGTGTGACATATACATTTTCTCACATACAAGGAACCAGTTTTCCTGATGCATGTTATGTTTAAATGTCATCCACACACCATTTATTTGCTATGGGAAATGGCAATGTAGTACTTTTGAATCTACAAAAATAGTTCTGTTTGCTTTTGCAACATAAGCTACATAGGTTATCTTAGAAGATGGTATAAATATTAAACTGGAGTATACATTATTATCTTTATATAGTAAAACAATACCAGAAGTTTTAGTGCAGTCACACGGCATGCAGTTTGTTTGATAGGCTGAGGTAACTGGAGGCAAGAGATTTTAAAAATATATATAAAATAGCATCCGCAATTTATTCTGTCCTTGTCTTTTTCAAATAGATAAAAAGTTATTATTAATCCCTCATGCAACTAGACTAGACTCTTACATTTGTGTTTTG
This sequence comes from Podarcis liolepis, assembly GCF_965112155.1. Taxonomy (NCBI): domain Eukaryota; kingdom Metazoa; phylum Chordata; class Lepidosauria; order Squamata; family Lacertidae; genus Podarcis; species Podarcis liolepis. The sequence goes on along the minus strand of NC_139557.1, from coordinate 54,498,154 downwards.
AATTATGCATTTGTTGTTTATATCTTTTCCAGAATTTTGTTATTCTCCATGGTCTTCATGGTTAAAGAACCTGATTATGAAACATGTGGTACACTTCCTGCAAACTGAATAGAATATTTAATATTTTGGGCACAGCCTACCACAATGTCTTCTGTGTGCTGTGATATATTATGTTGTTACCGCTTCATCAGGAAGCCCCGGAAGGACAAAGGAAATTATGAAAACCTTCCAAGGGAAAAGAGTAGATTGCATTTGCAGCAAACTATGTATTTGCATTCAGCATGACACACACACCCCTACCCTGAATAACTGATTAAATTTAGCTGCTGGCTAGCTGCTGGCCCTACATGAAGGTGCATTTTAAGTCTCCTTTGTCCAGCTGTTGTTAATATTACGTAATTTTCACAGATCAATGGCCTGCCTTTTATCCTGCTTTCACAGTGGTGTTGCCCAATTACCGCCATGTTACTAGGGATGCTTCTGTTACAAGGATAGCAATGTAGTGGCCTACAGATGTTGGATTCTAACTTCTATCACCCCTGACCATCAACTAAACTGGCTGAAGCTAGTGGAGCAACATCTGAAGGACATCCCTGTTCTATTATGTTTGTGGGGTCCAAATCATGAACACAGTTCCTCATAAATCTGCACTCCCCGTGAACATTGGAAAGGAATTATTCGGCTATGGTTCCTGCAATGCAGGGGGTTTGACTAGATGGCCCTCCAGTGCCCGCCCAACTCTACAATTCTATGAAAAAGTATTGTGTTTTGACAGTTTACCCCTCTTGAAAATATGCTTACTCCTTTTAACCTCGGATCAGAAGGGAAGGTGGCGGCTGATAGTTTTGCTATTGAAAACAGCAAAAGTTTCATTTGACTTCCTTCTCATCTGCTTATAATGAAAATGGGTATAATGATGTCACTACACCATGTATTTCTTGGCCATGCAGTGTCTGGAAATGGTGAAATGAATGGAGAAAAGTTTCCATAACTATATATGATGGCAGAGCTCCAAGTTTGAGGGGGCCATAGACAAAGTGTCATTTTGTGCCCCCCCCTACATTAGTGGTCCCTTCTGGCTTACCTAGTGACAGCACCATGCAATTGTTTTCATGAACCAATTAATCCCAAAATAGCATTACTGTGAAGCATTGTGTGAAATTAAAATGGCAGCTCCTAGAACCAGGTTATTTGTAAAAGGAAGACATTATCAATGTATCCTTCTTTTGTATTGAGGTCCCGGCAGCTACAAAGTATGTGGTTATACCAAACCTGCAATATGGGCAGAAAAGGAGGAATTCAGTGAGGGGATACCATTTACATCAGCAAGTCTGTCCTGGTGGTTTAGATTATGTTCTCTCTTATGATGCCTATATTACTTGTTATACTTTGGTACAGATGCTCAGGTTTTTTGCCTCTGCCATGACACATGAGGTGCTTAGTCCTCCTGACTGGGTGGTGGAGCAGGGCAGTGTCAGGGTTCGGTTCTGATTGACATTTTCAAACTAAAATATTCTACCATTATAGCAAGAGAACAATCAATTCACTAGTTACTTTCTGGAATTTGTACCAATCAAGATTTAAAAGGACTTCATTACTTGGCTATCGCTGCCAAATTTCAGATTATACAGAGCATGCTTTTAGATGCGAACCAAGTAGTAAATCTGTGCTCACAACAAATTGGCTTGTAAACATGACACTGGCTATTTCTCTCCCACAAAAAATGAGCTACCACTCAGCAGGAAAAAGAAGCATGGTAAGTGGTAGTTGTCTGGGGGAAATACCTGGACAAAGATTTCTTCCACACGAGCAGTTTTCTCTGGAATTGCCATGGTTTGGAGACTTGCTATTTTCAGGGAATTCAGCCAAAATTGTCAAATCATTGCAGTCCAGTGGTTCTCTGTTCTCCTGTATTTTTTCCCCATCCCTGATTTGTGACAATCTAGTTATTTATTTTTTGCAGTTGCAGCCTATCCATTTTGAATCATAGATATTTTCAGGGCTTCCATGCCTTTAGATTTCCCATCTGTTGGCCCTCCTTCCTGTTATTGTTTCCTGTTAATTGTGGTTTGGGAATAAGTGGCAAATAGCTTAACGTAAGAGCATAAGAATAGCCTGCTGTATCAGGCCAATGGCATATCTAGTTAAGTGTCCTGTTTCCACAGCGGCCAGACAGATACCTGTGGGAAACATGCAATAAGAACATGAACGCAAGGTCACATTCCCACCCTGAAGTTTGCAGAGATTGGTATCTGGAAACATTTCTGCTTACAATTGTGGAGGTAGAGCATATCCCGGTTGGCTAGTAGCCATTGATAACGCTCTCCCCCATGAATTTGTCTAATTCTCTTTTAAAGATCTCCAAGTTGGTGGCCATCACTGCCTGTGTGAGGAAGTACTTTCTTTTATCTATCCTCAATCTTCATTTAGCTTTATTGGATGTCTACAAGTTCTAACGTTCTCAGAGGCAGAAAAACTTTTCTCTATCTACTTTCTTCCTGCCATGCATAATTTTATAAACTTCTATCATGTCTTGCTCACCTTTTCTCTGAACAAAAGTCCCAAATGCTGCAATCTTATGTTCTTAAATAGTTTTCTTTTATTTTCTTACTCATGAGTAAAAGTTAGAGAGGGATCTAGGCCATGGGAAAGGTGCTGCTTTAAATCATTTTTTATTCCACCACCATCTATTTGAAAAACAGCAATGCTTCATGGGCAATAAGATGCTCTGGGTGAAAGCTTTTTTTCTTTTAATACTGTGTTCCAAGTAAGTTCTAAATTTTAAGACTGACTGTTGAGGGACCATAGCTAAAGGTAGAGTGTATAAAAACATAAGAACTTAAGAGCCCTGCCGGATCAGACCAAAGGCCTGTCTAGATGTTCAAGGGAAGTCCACAATGCTGCTGCTCCTGGCTGCATAAAGCTGCAACCCAGCAGCACTTTGCAGGTAGAGCCCAGGGGTAGAGAAGGGGCTGGGTAGACCAAAGTAGGCTGAATGGCACATTTGCGTTTGCATCAGGGGGCATGGCCATGGAATTTTATTTATTTTTTTTAATAATTTTTATTGAATGGTTTTATGTTACAAAAAAGAATACAACCATACTACCACTAAATATAATTAAGAAATAAAAATTACATACATCAATATTTAGTTTGTGTAATGTGTATGGGTTGCTTGTGCGTAAGTTGCTGCCTCTCCTGGCTTTGTTGCCTTGCTAAACCTTTCAGTCTGGGCAGCCCTTCACTTCGTGGCTGCCTCAGTCACTAGCAGAATCCGTCAGTGGGCGTTTCTTAAATCTTTTCCAACATAAAAGTTGTTTGACACCCAGTCTCCTCCTACTCTCTCTGCGTGGAAGTCTTCTGCGCAGGGTGGGCGTGGGTAGCGGAGGACCCGTGCTCTCCCTGCTGGTGTCCGGTGAAGAGTCCTGGAGCCCTCTCGCCAATTCCCCCATCAGCCCCTCTATATCCCTGGTGTTGCGCTGATTTGCTTCCCTATCTGTTGAGCTGCCTCTCTCCCTGCTGGGCCCTTCTCCAGCATCATTTGAGAGCCTTCCCTCTGCCTCTAGCTCCGATGTCAGTTCCCTGACAGTTTGTTATTTGTTTTTTGTTATTTACCATCTTATTTCCTCCAAAACGTTGCATACAACAACACACATATGTGCAGACACCCGCACAGAAAATAATAATGAAAGTAAATATTTTTTTCCCTTTTATCTTCCAAAATCTTTTCTTCAACTTTGACTTCCTGTCAAGTCCCTTTGCATATGTTTTATCTTACATTTGAATGTACACAAAACAATAAACCTTTCTATATAATTTTTCTAATACATTCTGAAAACATAATAAATCCTTAATTGTAGTCTACCTCCTTTTAGTTCCATTATCACTCGAATGATAGCACGGAGTCAAAACTATTATTGTATTTTTGAACATATTTTTTATAAACATCCAATTTTTCCGCTAATTTTTGCTTTGAGTTTCCTCTGAGTTTACTAGTCAGTTGAGCCGTCTCCACCAATTCCTGTAATTTGATTTGCCAATCTGTTATTTTTGGAGCCTCATGATCTTTCCATCCTTTGGCCACAAGGTATACGAGCCGCTGCGGTTGCATACAAAAACACCTCTCTTAGATTTTTTGGGATCTCTTTATCTAAAATACTTAATAGAAATGCCTCCGTTTTTTAAGTAAAAGTTATCCCCATCATCTTTTTTAATTCCTCGTATATTTTCCCCCAAAAAATCTTAAATCTTTCCACACGTCCACCACATGTGGATCATGCCATGGCCATGGAATTCTTAAGCCAGTGTCTTTGTTCATATAAAGACTTCTTTTGAAACATAGTTTGGTAAAATGCTAGCAAAGGTGACACCAGAGCGGGTAGAAATTTGATTTTAGATGTGGATAAACACTTTTGCATTCCTGTCTGACTCTGAAGGTTTTTGAATGGCACACTCTTGCTATTAAAATGAATGAGATTTTCAAGTGTTGAAGGTTGTGTCCTCATATTCCACTTCAGACATGCCAGAATACATAGCAACTTCCTGAATAAAATGGAAGAAACCACTGCAAAATCTACATGCTATTTGGAAACTTTACTGCCCACCAAAATGTATACAATATACTTTTTAAAAAAGTGCAAGAGCAAGGTATTTTTTCCTGCAATAAAGTTGTTGACACTTCTATTCAATTTATTCAATCCCCATTATTTATGTTGCCCTTGAAATTGTTTTCTGCTACTTTCTTACATGATAGCCCCAGGACACCAATGAGAGTGAGATAAAATATCTCACTGAGCTTTCCCAGTGAAATATCTGAAAACAAAGTTTTAAAATGGAAAGCAATAGATAACTCAGCTGAAGCAAGATCAATGAGGACTTGAGATAAAAAGAAATAAAATATGTGTATTTCATTTAAATGTTCCCACTATAGCCTGTAATGGTATTTTTTTATCTAGTGAAAATTACATTAAATCACTTGTGTAAGGTTCAAAACATCTGCTCTGTTTCTATCTACAAAAGACAATGGACTGAATTCTAACTTTTTGCTCCATGAGCAGGAGAGTTCTGCTCATGAAAGGGGACTTTCCATGAGTGTAAGGTCCCCCCCATGGCAACAGCTCTCCTACGAATGGAGGAAACTCATTTTCTCTCTTCATCAAAGTTGCATGACATATACAGCTGCTGTGGCATTTTTCAAAAATGAAGCAGGGAACTTGGTAGCTTGTAGAGTTTGTAGATTTTATAAAACCAGCAAGATGTTTAACAGTGCATAAGAATCAATTTCCATAGGCAGCGAGACATGATGTTTGCTATGCTGGTATTTCAGATTTAATCAAATTTGTTAAGTGGATCAATTTTTAAAGCGTGGGTTTTACTATACTGTAATAGAGATTGGTTGTCTGAAAGTATTATAAATGCTGTGTTGTCTGTGTCTTTGTGTGAGTCAGAGATAGGGAAGGGATTAGAAGGCTCCCCCCCCCCCTTTCTGCCTTAGCACTTCTATTGCATCAGGTTTGTCTTAGGTTGGCCACATATGCATCACCAAAATAGAAAGTAAATACCATTTTGGCATATATTTGAATCAGATTTCCATGTACTAAGTTGTATGTATAGATGCAAATTTAGAAATAATTAGTTTAAATTTAATAGGGGAAAATCACTACATCTCACTATAGTTGACTATGGGTGATTTGTGTCCCTGCTCAGTACCCTGTTGATGGGCATCTTCAAGGACCTTCCTGTTCCTCTCTTATGCTTCTTTTTCTTTAAAATGGGCATGGAACAGACAGCCCTTTTAAACAGAAGATACCTTCAAACAGAGGACTACCTGCTCCAAACTAGGACATAGATGGGCGGACTTCAAGTTTTCAAGTTCTAGTTTCCCGCCCTAGAACTCCAAGGCCCACCAGCTGCACTTGCGTGCCCAATATTGGCTTAGAAAGTGAGGTGGACATATAAATCCTCATCCCAGTAATTTGTTTTTAGTGCAGGAACTGAGCTCACAGCCCTTTCAGTCCAGAAACTGTGGCTGGTGCATAACTCAGTGACCAGCTTGTTAATAGGAACTGAATGAGTTGACATATTACATCAATTCTGGCCTGGCTTCACTGGCTTGCAGAATGCTCCCGGATTGAAATTAAAGTGCTGGTTTAAAGCTATAAACCCCTGCACAGTTCAGGACTCCAATACTTTATGGAATGCCTCCTCCCATGTGATCCATATGAGCCTACCCAAAGCCTAAGGTCATTAGCAGTTTTTGGTAGAAACTGAAAGACTGGTTGACAAGAAAGAGGCGAGTTCTTTTTCCATCAGTTTATGAGACACTTTCCCCAGAGAGACTCTGCTGTCTTTCACTATTTTCATAGACATTTTAAGAGGATTAATTTTCATGGCAATCATGCTTATTATTATTTGTTAACTTTCCAGGGGCGCTGACTTATAAAAAATATTGGGGGAGCCCATGAATAATAAATAATGAATAATAAATAAAAGCTCATGAATTATAAATAAGCTCATGAATATGCAAATAAAGTGGCGCCGCCTCCTCATGAGCGAATAGGGGAGAGCGTGCTGCGCCTATTAATCAGCTCCGAAGGAAATTGGGTGGAGCTTTTGCTCGGGAGGGAGGGCAGGAGGCATGCAGCCCGACCCTGTGCATTTTGGGCTGGGGGAGGGGCGGCGATGGCGCTCTGCTGGAGGGGCGCCTGAGATTATTGGGGGGGCAGAGCCCCCCCAAACGAATTTTTGAGGGGGCTTGGGCCCCCTCAGGCCCCATGGAGTCGGCGCCTATGTAACTTTCTATACTGCCCTTCATGTTTACAATATAAAAAGACAAAAATACATAACATAGTAACACATGAAACAATAATCCTTCCTATCCATACACAGTTTCAAAGGCCATAGATTGTTTAATTAGCCAAAGCCCCGCTTATAGAGAAACATTTTCACATAGTGCCTAAAGATATGTAGCAAAGATACCAGACAAGCTTCACTAGGGAGAGCATTCCATAAAAGGGGAGCCACCACAGAAAAGGCCTGCTCTCGTTTTGTCATCCTCTAGACCAATCATGGGAGGGGGGTCACATGAAGGATGGTCTCACATGATGGTCACAGGGTCTGGCTCAGTTCATATGTTGTTGAGGAGAGGTAGAGTTTTTTATTGTTGTTTTCAGAATAAGCACATGACAACTTTTCAAGTTTTAAAAACTTGTGTGCAACTCTTGTGTTTAAAATGTAACACTTTTTAAATGTAAGTTCCCTTTAGATTTTCTTGAGTCAGGTGACTTAAAAATGAAAATGATGATGATGCCCTGAGCTCCTTAGAAGAATTACGGGATAAAAAAAATAATGAATAAATAAAATAATTCTGTTGCTTTCATCTTAAAATAAAGCTTCCCGTGGAGATCTAGCTGGGAGGGCCAGACATACTGTTTAGGAACTAGACTTTTAATTACTCATGATGCACATACATTATTCTAATACAGTATTATTTTTTTGCTTGCCACATTGATACTTTTTGCAGAATATTTCCAATTAGCTTTGATATCTTTTTTAAAGAGGCAGTATGCCAGAAGATGTTCGTTGTTCTTCCTGCAGAACAGAATGATTGAGTTTGAGATTCTGAGTAGTAAACTGTTTCAATTGCTTTATATTATATATTTCTCATACACCATTAAGATGACAGTGAATTCCCACAGCAACTTTCACAATTACATATATATGAAAATGTTATTGATTCACAGCAGTATATAGCTGGTTTTCCTGTTTCTGTTCCACATATAAATGACTTTCCAAGGAGAAGCCAATTCTGAATTTTAATCAGCTGTCAGAATACTGGTGATTATAAAGAATCAAATGAAATTCAGAGTGCAGTATTGTGCTGAAAGCAAGGTATGTGAAAATGAAATTAGCCATCTCTTCTTTTTCTTAGATTCTGCAAACATTGCAAACCATAAATGTTTCCCTTCTACAATTTTCGTTGATGCAGCTCAAATGCACATCTTTGCAGGCCCCCTAATATCTGCCAGTAATCTCAGTCAAACTAGATTTGATGAGGCAACTATGCAGATTTTATTCACATCTGACCCATTTACATATAAAGGAGGGTAGGTGGCAGCTTTTTTTATTTACATGGTGTAGATCTAAAACCAATCCCCTCCCCTGACTTACCTTATTGCTCCAATTTCCTCAAGCAATTTTCTCCCAGCCCAGTTCACTTCTAGTATTGAAGTGATTCATCCAATGGAGCGCAGTAAAGTGAGGCACATTCCATGTAGAACAGACACCCTCCTGTACACTGCATAAGGGAATAGGGCAGACATATGAGTAAATATATGTGGCTGCCCCATCAAGTCTAGCTTGCCCCTATCTATGCACTAAATATGTTTACTTGGAAGTAAGTCCTATTTATTTCAATGGAGCTCACTTGAAAAGCAATCCAGCACATCCAGTGGAGTTAAGTGGAGCAACACACCTAGCACATCCAATTCCGGCCATCGCAATGGAATATGGTGGTGGTGGTGGATTGTTTTGCAAGTGAGCTTAATAGTTGAAAATGAGCTTAATAATTAAAACTTAAGTGCAATTGATGAATGGAGTTCAGGAGGCTTGCTGGTGGATGAGGGAATTAATGAAACAGCTGATAGATGAGGTAAAATTCCAACATGGTAAAGCACAACACTATGGAAAAGCAGCTCTGTCCGTTCTTTGACAGGTTAAGATTCACATGTTTATTTTATTCTTCTTGATTTATTCTGAGTCAACCCTGTATGTTTGTACACATAAAAGTGCATTTTGTATGGAAAGCACATTATAAGGTTCAGCAAAAAATATTCTGTATTTTTATGCTCCAGAAGCGCAACTCACAAAAGATGCCTCTGTGACTGTGTAAAAATGGATTCTTGTCAAACAGAGTAACTACCCTAATAATGTGATGATACGGCTGGCTCTGCTGCCAGACTCCACTATGGCAAGAGCAACATAATTATATGAGAAGCAACAATTCCCTTATCTGTCATTAACATGTGTTGCTGCTAACTGTATTTCAGCATGGCTGAAGATGAAGCACAAAATTAAAATTTAAACCCAGTTCCTCCGCACATGGTTTTCACACTTTCTGGAGCTGCCAAAATAGACTGGAAGATGGTAATATTTGTGGACCAATCAGTTATCACCAAGATATCGTGCCACCAATTTTTGTTTCATGGGTGTTTCTTCATTTCAATAAAATTAATAATATGTAGTTCCTACATTTCTGTTATGTTTCTTTTGGGATTTTATTCAGATCTCACTGCTACAGAATAGAATGTTAAAATGATGGTGCTATTTATTTAGTTTTCAAAAAAAAGGTCAATACAGTTTTAACATTATTACCATAGAAATTTTGAAGCTTAACAAGAAATTTGGTTTCCTGGAATGCAAATGCTGTGGTTTCTATACCTGCCAAAAGTATGTCCAATCAGGTTAGTAAATAAGAACTATCAGAGTCAGAAGCTGTATCGGTTCATTAGCAGATTTATCAGCTCCAAGGTGACATTAATCTAGGCCCAATAAAGAAAATTGAATAAAGAATCCTGCTATTAAGATATACCTTGGAAGGTGCATAGTAAAGATCACATTATTTTATTCTAAATTAATTGAAGTGGAATAATTATTATCTGCATTCAAATTTATCAAGAAGAATTATAACCCCACACTTACATATACACTGAAATAGTGGGGAAGTCCTCCTTGTAACCTTGTTCTTTATATATAGGAAAGTAGATCATGAGACAACAAACAAGAGATGGATTATCTTGTAGCATTTAAGGTTTTTCTTGTAAGAAATAGTCACGAAATCCCACATTACGTAAGTTGCTTACATAAAACCAGATAATGCAATGATTGACCAAAGTGGATAAAATACCAGCATTCTTAGGAAATGTTCACGTCAATCTTCAAACCACACCCTTCAGATGACTTATACTGACTTTAACAAAACTTCTCTGCAGCCAGAATTCTGAGGACCATAGCAACTGACATACAAAAACTACAATGAAGGTAATTATAAACAACCTAATTTATTTTTAAAAATTACAAGATGGTGAAGATGCCTAGAGGAACGAGAAGAAAACATTACATATAGATAATGTAGGACCAAAAGAAGTGACTTTAACAATTATGGCCCAAATATAGTAAGTGTTGATCCATGTGAGGTTTCCACTGACACATTATCACCCCTGCAGAATTTTTATAATATCCAACAAATATATGTACTGTATCACAGAAGGTGCAAATCATAAGGCTGCTCAAAAAGTGCCCAAGAACTCCAGGCTCAAAAATGGTGTGTGGCAAAATACAATTGGCACTTTGCCTCCCCTATGCCCTCATAAAGTAATGGTAATTTTAGGGATTTTTTTTAAGCTTCATGTGTGGTGGGGTTCACCATAGCTGGTGGCAGCAGTAGAGACAGTCCTTTTATTAAAACTCCCCCGTCCTACTTTATAAGCTGGCCAAATGCAGCACTAAAATAGCCACTGAAAAAAGTCCCCCCGCCCCCAAAGTTGAAAAAACTTTACATAAAATTCAAAAAAGTAACAATGGCATACAAACCCTTTTTTAAAAAAAAATCATCCACCTAAAAAACAAAGCAAAAACTATCATGTTCCTTCAAATTCTCCTCTGAACAGGATGGTGGGTGGTGGAGCATTATCATAGCCCTAGAAACCTACCAATTTCAATGAGTATTTCTGAAGGGGGAAAAATACACAAGTATTTCTGCAACATGGTAACATCGTAGGTTTTTGAATATTAGAGTGGTGAGATAGAGGTTTCATTAAAAAACGATCAGCTAAAACAACAAAGAAGCCAGATTGCTTTCTAAGTCTTTTGAAGATCAAAGCTTTAAATATAATTTAGATGCAGTTTCATAAATAATGAATGTTCAAGTGACTGTGGCAGCATTCAGAAACTGTACATGATAATTATATTAAAATTAAACATAAGCAAACACGTTTTAAAATAGCTGTTTTCATCGACTATATGACCCAAGAGGCAGTCATCCACAAGAAGCAGATATAACTAGGATTATATTAATCTTGCTTAGGTCACTTTGGTACAGGATTCATTGCAAGTCTTATTTGGCACTAAAATAAAAAGGCGAACGTTTCTCATATTAAGTAACGGATAATGTATAAATACTTCTCATGTCAGTATTTTCAATTTGCTGCTGAAATTCAACACATTATGGTAAGAAATGGACTCTTGGAATTTTGAAAGTGGTTCCTCAAATGAACATTGTATGACAACTATGGCCACACAGTATGAAGGAAATGGAAAGTTAACTTTTCTCTCTCTCATTGGGTCATATGTGTGCATTGAGCAGAAGAACTGAAAGGGAAATCTATGCACATTCAGCTTCCACTCAACATGTGAAGTCTGTCTGAGAAGATCTCCCTCGGTCTCGCTCTTTTGTGGTGTTTCACCATATGGCAAAAACCTTTAGACAGGTGCTTGTTTCATAAGTTTTTTAATACTCCAGCTGGGATGAGACCCTGCTCTCGTTCTTTAATGCATGAAAGACTGATTTATGAAGGGGGATATGTGTTGTGGCTTTGATGGTGTTTTAAAATTAACCAGGAACAAGCAACAGTATCAATAGCTACTAGCTATGCTGGTTAAAGAGAACCATGTTCAAAGGCAGTATCACAATGAATATCAGTTGCTGAGTGCAAACACTGGGAAGTATATTGCTTTCATAACCTGCTTGGGTGGCTTCCTTGACGCATCTGGCTGGCCTTTGTGATAAATGTTATGTACTGAAGATCTCACCCTGGGCCAGTAGGGGGATACTGTAGATAGTTTTCACTCAGGTCCACATATGCAAATAAGGGATTGAAAGTGACATTCAGTGATTGGATAGTTACAGAAAATGTTACAGATAGGTAGCCGTGTTGGTCTGCCATAGTCAAAATAAAAAAATTCCTTCCAGTAGCACCTTAAAGACCAACTAAGTTAGTTCTTGGTATGAGCTTTCATGTGCATGCACACTTCAGCTGAATTGCAACTCATTACCAAACTTAAAACCATGGAGAGACCTGGTCTGAACAAAGACATTGGATTCTTATCTCATTATACATGACTAAGCCATTTTTCACCTTCTCACCCCTTGCCTTTTCCTGTAAGACCTATTGCAGTCGTTAAGAGTCGTCAACAGGCTCATCTCAGCTATCTGCCAATCACCCATTCCCACCACCCTTCTGAGTAATACCCCTCCTCACCTTCTCACTATATAGAAGGATCTGGCAACTTCTGTTTCAGTGTATCTGAAGAAGTGTGCATGCACACGAAAGTTCATACCAAGAACTAACTTAGTTGGTCTTTAAGGTGCTACTGGAAGGAATTTTTTTATTTTGATTACAGAAAATTGTTACTGTTGCATTCTAGTGGAGCTCTATATAAGCAGGCTGGCTGAACCCTTCAGTTCAGTTCTGTTCTGGCCTGTGAATAAACAAGAGCTGTTTGAAGAATCGCTGTGTAGTCTGATATGTTCACCCACAACTTAACAATAAACAAGATGCTGGGCAAAATTAACCCTTGATTTGAACTCTTGCGTTCTTATGAGTCCCTCCTTCTGAATATCCTCTGATAGGCCTGTGCTATGCTTACACACTCCATTGTGAACTTAAATTTACTTCATGCAGACCCATTTCTGCCTCAGAAAGGATATTTTGCAGTGAAGGGCAAGATTTAAAAATGCCAGATGAAGGAACAGGACTGCCCAGCAGCCTCATTCCGTCTCCCCGTCACTTCCAGCATGCAGATTACTATCTTCACGCACAGCAGCTACACTGGGTATAGAGCCTAATGGGGAGATGCCTCCCCGATTGTCCTGCATAAGGTCCAGAAAGTCCTTTGTTAAGAGATAAAATGCCTCTCTATGATGCAGCACAAAAATGGAGGGAGAGGGTAGTGTGTAGAAAATGGTTTATTGACCCTGTGTGAGGGAAGGAATTTTGCACATGACATTGTTGTGAATTAAAATAAATAAACAGAAGTTATTTATTGGCCCGACATATTTCAAGTCTCACGACTTTCCCTCCAGGGCAACTGGTTTAATCCATTCGGAGGATTGAAGACTGTCCTACTAACCCTGTGAATGGATTAAACCAGTTCTCCTGAAGTAGGACTGCAATATTTGATGCATGATTGACCAAAAAATAATACTTCAGTGCATGGTTGTGATCTTCTCTTTCTCAGATTTTGTGTTGATGCCTTACCTTCGCCCCTTTCCCTATGACAGAGCATGTCAACACAGCAGTAGTTCATCCAGTGTAGCAGCAGTCTGTGTGTGTTGCAATCCTGCTGACTCTAGGAGGAGCTTTTCTGCTTTCTGTGAATGTAAGGCAGGAAGACAGCAAAATATACCTTTAGATTTTTGTTGACCGTAATCAAACCTTGGCAGCGTTTGTTGAACTAAGGGGTTGTGTTAAGTGGCCAACAGCTACAAAAATAATTTTCTTTAATTATTTTTTGCATGTGTGTTCTAAGTTTGACACCATGCAGTTGATGCGTGGACCAGTTTAAGTGAACAAAAAACATGTAAAACATGCATTTGAGAAATGTGGGGAAAGGTCATGAATTTGGCCTTCTCCCCTTTTTCTTTGTCATTTTTTGGGGTGGAATATAAGGAAGGAAGGGGAATACAAATCAATATTTTACTTTGTAAGAAGTATATGTTAAAAGGTCAGTCAGGTTAATCGCCCTTTTCACAATAATGAGAAATTAATACATAAGTCATCCGTATTTTATCTACTAGGCATTCAGTAGTGTCATTGAGAGCCTCAAGCTGCAGGAATCTTTGGCAAAGCACTATTGATGCAGTCCTCTCTGCACAATGACTCTATCAATATATTTGCCTTTCCTACAATAACATGAGCGTTAAATGTGACATTTACCACTACAACAACAACTACTACTACTACTACTACTACTAATAATAATAATGTTTATACCCCACCCATCTGACTCGGTATTAACTTCCCTGAACAGGGCTGCTTCAGATGTTGACGCCAGACCTTCAAATGTCAAATTTTGGGGCCTAAAACCACCAACCACCTGCATTAAAATGGGATTGCAAATGCCTGTGAGACTGATGAGATGTGTCAAAATGCCATTCCTTTCAGAGACGATGTATGAGGGGAAAGATGTCTGCCACTATAGAACCATACAGCCGTTAAGGCTGAAATGCTATGCACAGTTAGCTGAGTTCCATCAAACCCAAGAGGACTTATTCTGAGTGGATATACCTAGAAAAGCTAACTGTTAAGTTACCCTTTTCTTAAATCACTTTCATCTAGTGGTTATTGGGATTCACACTGTGATCTTTCCTCTTTACAGATGCAGCCATCAAGCGTTGTGAATACCACTGTTACTCCTACACTCGGAGGGACAGATAGCAGCACATTTCCTCTTCATGCTTGCATTTCAAGCAACCCTGGAAAATGAGCTCTGCACGCTCATTTCCCCAATTTCATGCTTTTCCCCATTCATCATGAGCAATTGAACACCAGGAAATTATATAATCCCATTGTTCTTGCTGGAGTTATGAAATTCCATCAGTCCGTTACTGATGGAGAAACAGTAAAAGCTGTATTTAATAAAATAATGAGTTCCAAGGAAATGTAACTATAAATATGAAGCTGCCTTATACTGAATCAGACCATTGATCCATCTAACCTAGTACATCTGCTCTTATTGGCAGTGGTTCTCCAAGGGCTCAGGCAGCAACCTTTCCCACTAAGAGCCTTGTCTTGCAGAAACAAAAGATGGCAGGAGCATCAACATCCAATTAATACTACAGCAGATCACAAGTATAGTAATATGGAGGTACAACAAAAACATAATAGTAACTCTCCAAAGTGGTACATAAGCTAGGTTTGGCTTCTTTGAAGATTACTGGAGGTTGATGGGAATTTTGGTGATATAGGATACACACACACATCTATACTAGGGATATGCATTGGCCAAGTGTGAGAGTGCGGGTGAATAACCTGGCGAATTGGGGTGATCCGGGGTTCTGTTCTTCATTCATGGGTTGAAATGTGATTAAGCATTTCCATACATTGAAATGAATGGTTCTACTTCCATTCAAATGGATTCCACTTGAGAATCTGTGATGTTTGATCTATGATGTTTTATTTACACATACAAGTCATCAGTTATCACTGCAGACATCAAGTAAGGAACATGCATGTGCAAGCCATTCCTTGGTCTCACCCTCCTACACTTCACACTCACCATATTCTAGAACTGGTGAGTTGACTCTCAGAATAGATATCAGACAGGGAAATATTGTTGGGGGTGGGGGAGAGGAAAGTTGTGGCTCAGCAATGGCATCACCTTTTTTTAATCTAAATTGTTTGCATATGTTTCAGCATTCTGTGCCTAGGCTTTGCTATGGGAACAATTGAAATCATGGGTAGAATTCAACGTAGTCTGTCAGCAAACACATTTCTACTTGCCTGGCAGAACAATCTCCCAACTTCTCCTGCAGGGGAAGAGAAGGGAGAACGACCCATTGCACTAGCAGGACTCCTTTTCAGGCTTCTGCTAGGGTGAATCCGGTCATGAATTTTTGTTAGTTTTTTAATATATCTGACCCAGTTCATACATGTTTGATATCATTTGGCACTTTCATATGCAAACAGTATAGGCCAAAAATCCTGATAGTGCTGAACCACATCTCTCTCCACCCACCCCTATATTTCTGTGCTATCATGCAGTTTGTGATGGGACATGGTTGTGTTGTCATTTCCACATCCCAGCTCCACTCCATTTCATTGGCTACTGGTTTTAGGGGATGAGGAAGTACTAATCCATTGTCGTACTCCTAGTCCTTGAGCTCCATATTTTCTATTGATAAGTAACATAGCATTTCACTAGTAGTTTTCTTTTAAAATAATTTTCTTTTGTATGCTTCAAATCCTTCTTCCCCACATCTCCTTTCCATACATGTCAACAGCTGAACTGCGTAGGTTTTTTTTTATAGCAATGTTAATATAGGCCTTCTGATGTACCACAGTGCTATCAGATTCAATATGTTAGCTGTGACTTTCAGTCAGCTTCCAACTTTGCAGATCTTTTTCAAAGAAAAAGGTTCTAAGTTCAAGCAGTCATCAAGCATATGCTCCAGCAATTACCAGAATGACAACCCTGTCATACAAGAAAATGAGCGACAATAGTTGCTATGGGTTTCCTAGCTCACCTAATCGGATTTCTTCAGAGCCCATATAATTATTGTCATTAGGCTGAGCTTCAAATGGCATGACAGATTTATTTAAAAGCTAAAAATAATGTCCAACAGCAGATCATTCTATTATTTTCTTTCTTCCCCTTCAGAATACCTGTGCAGAGACACTCAGGCAACATCACTGTAAAATTGTTCAGAAATCAGTGTGGTATTTTGGAAACAGGCTGGTTGACCTAATTCTGAGTTATAGCATGGAAAAGGAAGCTCACTAAGAGAGGATGTGAGTATCTGTCTCCTTTTCCCCCTATGTCCCTCCAGGAAGGAGATGAAGAGGTATGGTGAAGAGGTTTTCTTAAACAGATACACAAAGCAGAGGACTATAGTCAAACTACGGCTGGTAAATTTTCATCAGTGTGTGAAACTTAGCACCATTCAGCTACAAACCACCACTTTGTGCATCCTGGGGTAGAGTCTCTGAGCATTAAGGGGAGGGATCCTTTGTGTATCTAGATGTCAGAATCTGATGTTAAAATAAAGGAATTCCTTCAGGGAGTGAAAGGGAATTCTGTAGCCAAAGGAATGGGGCAGGGGACAAGAACTGCAAGTCACAGAATCATAAAATCGTAGAATTGTAGAGTTCAAAGGGACCAAAAGGACCTTCTAGTCCACAAGAGCCCAGCATTCATCTACAGAACTGTAAACAACTAAAGCTACAATCATATACATTTATTTGGGAGAAAGCTCCACTGAACTGAGTGGCACATATTTGCTCATAAAAATGCATGGGATCAGGCTGTGTGTCACAAGCAGCATTTGAAAATTCTTTGCTGGGAAGGAAGAGCGAGAGCGAGAGAGAGAGTGTGCCAGTGAATACCATTGTCAGCAAATCCTAGGAGTCTGAAAGAGAGCAGGAGGGTCTCAAAGCAGTGACAGGAGAGGGGATTCACATGAAAGATGTGTATTTAAAAGGCCAATGGAGTAAACAGTAATGTTTTCATTTTATAAAAGAAATTTAGAATGCATTGCAATGCTGAAATTGACACGAATGCTTGCCTTATAGATAAGGCAATCGTTTTGTGCTACTAGAGGCAGAGGTACAGGTGGGTTGGTAATGTAGAAAGGCAAGGTTACATGCCTTATCATGGGATTTCATCACAGTCTAGTAACAGGACAGTATGGACCAGTATTCAGGAGAGGCGAGGGTCCCTTCTGCATTAGCTAAAGGAGTGTGTGGTGATATTTAAACTGGAAAATGAACCACTTGAGGGTGGCACTAATTAACTGAAACATGGTTATAATTAACTGAAGATTCCCACGTGATTATTAAAGCATTTTTGTGTGATTTTAGCCATAATTTTCTCTCTGTGTGTGTTTAAATCAGCATAGCAGGGATAGTATTATCACCAGTGACTACTGTTGTGCATGAGTCACTCATATTTAAACTCAGCATAGAACTTCTACTGCTTTCCATTGCCACTGCTCACAACCATTTCACCTCTGTGCTCATGCATGTACCTTCATGCACCTGACAAATTAAGACCAACAAGAATATGGTGACAAAAACCTCCATGGTTGTCTCCCCTGGCCATGGCACACACTGGTCCCATTTCTGCCTTCCCCATAGAAATGGAATGTCTGAAGTCAGCCTATGTGTACCATTTCCTCAGTTTAGGCTCAGTCAGTCAACTGATTCTTCAAATATTTTTCTTGATATTTTACATGTAGGCCAACTCCAGACATGCAGAGGTGTGGCCTCACTGCACTGGATCAGTCAGTAAATATCATCTGAATTAGTCTACTGAGTTTGGAAGGAGAGTGCAGAAGAGAGGCTTGTCACTTCTGAAGCATGGTCTGCTGTGGGTTGGGCCATAGGCTAAGGGCATTTCTAGGACTACTGTGTAACAGATAACTGGAGCTCTGAATCAGAGCACCAAGCACTCCCTAACCACATGTTCAAGATATGATCAGAGGCAGATTTAGGGGAGCACAACTAATTTGGTAACGCTAGGATCGGAGCCCTGCAGGCGCCCCAGGGGATGCCATGCCTATGATTTAGAAAGGAGTGCAAGAGGTGGTCGGCACCAACTTTGGCCGTCTCACAAGGGTGCCAATGAAATTTGAGACTCCAGGGTCTGATATGACACTGGCCACTGGTCTGCACAAAGTGGAATAATAAACATAGCTAAGAAACTGCCAGTAAAGCTTTGGATGGTGGCCTCCATATAATACTAGCAAAAAAGAAGAGGCGTGAGTGGTATTCAGCTACCATACCCCGCCAATAAAATGATTTCCACTTCTGCAATGGGGCCTTCCCCACCTTCTCACCCAGCATGCACCCTGCACCCTCCTCAAATCAGCTCTAAAGAACAGGGAGAGGGAGAGGAGACAGGGAGACTGTTCCATTGTGGTAAGAAAAATCCTTGCACTGGGGGAATGAGAGACTCAGCACTACAATGTATTACACCCAAAGGTTTTGGGAACTCGTTCAACAGCAGCCTTCCCCTCCCTCAAATCAACCTTTACTCAGGTGCAACAATTTAAGAAGCTGGATTTTTTTTTAAAGGAAAACAGATTATGATTATAAGATTTAAATGAGAAAATGTAATGTTACATCTCTCTCTCTCTCTCTCTCTCTCTCTCTCTGTGTGTGTGTGTGTGTGTGTACATATGTATATGTGTCCAATTTAAAAAGAGTACAGAAAAAAGACCAGAAAAATAATACATGCTGTTCTACTTTTGGAGTCAGTGTGTGCAGACTGATTTCATGGTTAGTTCACTGCATATTCTGGTCACATTACCTGTCTGGTCAATGCCTATGCAGCGGTAGAAGAGATAATACCTGCACCTTGTGGTGACACAGCATAAGGAGGAATCACACTTGCTTTTCCATGGGAACCTTCCTATGCATTCTGAAGAAACCTTGAATTGGTTTTGTTTATTTCCATTCAGTGACTGTCTCAGACTACTAGAGAAAGAACATCTAAAAAATTCAGAAGCTGCTCTTTGAATTTTGATCTCCTGTTTACAGTACTAATATTTAAATGGGAATATAGTTCATTGGTACAACCTCTTTCTTACAAAATATCAAAAGATGTTATAAAAAGGGGAAAGGGAAATAAAAAATAGCCATTGTGTTGTTAGTATGATTATTTTGAACTGCACCGAAGCGTTGCTTGCTTTCAATGCAAAATGCACTGTAGTCTCAAATTCAAGGTGTCAGCACTTCAGAATTAAGTAACAATGTTTACAGTTAGCATAAGCAGAAACCACAGCTCTTTCCATTTCAAACACGGTCCTCATTGCATTTTGTAGATCTATATAGGAAATTTATAAAGCTTTGATGATAATATGTGCTGTCAGTCCATTAAGTTGATTTTTATGGCAGGAACACAACCGGCGTCCGTTTGTATGAAGCTTGAAGACTACTTCAGAGCTCCAAGAATGCCATTTGATACCTGCCCTCTTTTATGGCTGACCTTGAGGGGAGTTCAGTTTTGTAATTTATGGCAATACCATCTAGGAATACCCATTTGCAAGATTCACTGTCATTTAGCGCTAAACGATTGTTCCTGACTCCAAAGACAATCTGAGTTCCTGACAGGACAATCCCATGAAAAATATTGCCTGACCGCCCAGGTGTCCTTTCCAATTATCTGGAGTAGAAATTAATACTTTTAAAAGCTGCTAGTTTTTGAAAGGTTATTACAATTTATTCCAATGCTTTCTTTTGCGCATTATGATGAATTGGTTTATTACGCTGCTATTTTCCATGTCAGCTTTTTAAGAGATAGAGCTGTAATGTTGAAGCATTAGAGAGAATGGCACATTTATCGTCTTACAATTGGGTAATATATACTTTTTTTAGAAAAGTGAACTCTATTTTTAATACTGTAACACGTAATTTTATATTTATGAATCCTCCAGCACCATTGTCAAACATTATTTATTTCTATATACTAAAGACCTAAGAACTTTCAAATGTTGACAATAACTTGGATAGGGGAATGGTGACATCATTGGTGTAAGTGGTGCCTTAAGACCATGTTCCTTCCGAGCCTGGGACTTTTTGGCTAAGCAATGAGTTAGTAGCTACCGCTTGCTAAAAATGTTGAGTCTCGCAGATGAGATATGCAATGTGGAAAAAGTGGACAGAGACCAGTTTTTCTTCCTCTCTCATAATGCTAGATACCAGGGCCATCCAATGAAACTGAATATTAGAACATTCAGGACCCAGAAAGGCTACATTTGCACATAACACTAAGCCAAACCACAGTTTAGTGCAAATGCATGAACGTGTGTGCTCCTGGGAAATCACAGCCAATTTGGTCCTCCTTGGTTCTTCGAGTTCAGTGTAACATGGCACCCACGCCAAGGTTTCGCTTAGTGTGATACTTGAATGCAGCCTCACTGTTAAACTCCTATTTCCTTAACCACGACCTACAGCCAAGGTTTCTTTATGTGGTCCTTGTAAGCCTTACTGTTACTTGTGCACCTAGACAAACAGAGCATAGTTACCACTCTTACCAGATATAGCAATGGTTAAAAATGTGGATGGTTTTAAAATGGCATTATACCACTATATGGAGGTTAAGACTATCACTGGCTACTAGCCATGTTGGCTATATTACCTCTAGTGTCAGAGTATCTGTTGCTGAGGGTGCCTGTTAAAACCAGCAGCTAGGAGCACAAGTGAGGAGAATGCTGTTTTGCTGACATTCTGCTTGTGGGCTTCACACAGGCATCTGGTTATCCACTGTGAGAAAAGAATGCTGGAGGAGATTATCCTTTGGTCTGATCCAGCAGGGCTCTTGTTATGTTCTTAAATTCTGAATTGTGTTTTCAACATTAATTTAGAACCTGGAACATTGCCAGAGTAAACAAAATATTTGTCTGTCCATTTTTAATTTAAGGTCAAGGGTGGAAATTTTTTCTTGAGACGTTTGTTTTATTTCAATGGACTGCTTGAGTCTTAGATGCATAATCATTTTAATGTTAGTAATAGAATTTTCCTCACTGTTTATGCTGAAAGAAACACAGACTGCAGTTAATCTGTATGTTCAGTCCTACTATAAGCAATAGTACCTAAAGGGTCAGAAATAATTGAAGTTCCAGCCTAGAACCTGATATGCATTCCCTAACCTTTGTTTCCATTGATACTTGGTAAAACAGGGATTATGCAGAAGAACAGGAATCAATAAGTGGTTCCTGAAGTGTAAGTAGGTTCAGGCATGACCCAAGACTGAGATTCAGCTCAAAAAAAGATTTATTGGAACACCAGGAAGAACAAGAATGACAAACAGGGACACTTGGCTCAGTATAAATACCTTAAGCCAGCCCAGGCAAAACACACACACCGCCTGTGAAAGTTTGCAATTTGTGAATCACAACGTTGGCCCTCAGCAGGGATTGGCTGTCTTCTAGCTAATAACAATGTCATTGGAGGGTTTTAGGATCCTCTCTATCTTTTGTTATGCAGATGAAGCTCCTGAGCTCCAGGAGGCCTGAAGGCCTTGGCCTGCATTGCTTCGGCCTTAAACACCTGCATACATAACAGTTCCAACACCCAAAAATAACTGTGCACTCAAGGGCATAGAGAATCTTCAGTATAATTGATATTAATACTAGGTTTGTGGACATGTCAGTCCTCCATCAAAATTATTATGTGCTTTCTGGAGCAGATCAGTCATTCAGATACAAGCTCCTGTTGTTGCATAGGGACACCTTAGACAGCCTCCGCTGCCCAGCAGTCTCCTACATTGTTTTTTAATTAGAACAATTATTACGAAAGTTAGTATTTGGTATTATTTCAGAAAGACAGCTTCCTGTGGGGAAATGGTATCTATTACAAAAAGTTACAGGTTAATGCTAGTGAGGCCTCGATGTTATTTTTCAAAGAGGCACAAAGAGAAGTAAGACTTTGGAATGAAGCCCAGAATATTAAACATGCATATTTCTTTCTATTATTTCTTAATATCCTTTCCTTGAGCAAAAATGCTGTAGTTGTTTCTAATTTAACTCACTAATGGCAAGTTCACAGACCCGAATGGGGGGCCTACATGCTTGGGACACTTTAGCATGGGCAAGGCTTGCCAGTTCCTAGTCACTGGCCAGCAGCCAGCTTTATGCATCTTCTGTCACACAATGCCATCATCACATAAGCACTTAAAAAGCACTTCTCCTGTAGCTAAAACATTACAAATGTGTTATTTGAATATATGACAAATAACTTAGTTTTCTCCCAAGGCTAGCTCTACTCCAGCACAATTGATTGGATCCTATAGTAGCAGATAAAACAAAAATTCTGGTTTTCAGTAGATCTATTTATTCTTTGTTGTTTAAAAGCATTGTTCATGTTCCAATACCTCAATATTTTAAGCACCTGATGCAGAAAGAGTAAATTCGTTCATTCATTTTATATGCATTCTGCTTTTTCACACACACACAAAAATCATGCTCAAAAGCGGCTTACAAAAAAACCAGAGATGCATTTCAAACAAACTACAGAAACAGTCTCAATGTACCACAACAAAAAATGACATAGTAACGATTTCATAATAACAAAGCAAAACAATAGCAAATATAGTAACATAGAAAAATACATTTCGATACTATAAATATAAGAAGATTGCTTAAACAACAAGCAGGATCCAATATCAAAAGTAACAAGGGAGTTTCACAGTTTCACCTTAGTCCTAGAAACAGCCTTCCCATAATGCTCCTCACCGTTCCTCTCCTGAATCAGCTTCTTATAAGGCTTCCAAGGGCAAAGGGCAGGGTAGCTGGAAACACCCATCCCATAATGTTGCCTTATACAAGCTCCTTCAAACGTGCTTCCTTTGGTGGACTATATTAGGCATATATATGACTCTTCCAAAATAATTGAAATCAGCGGTAAGGTGAAAACAAGGTTGCAGTACAGTACATGTCAACTTTATGCAACACCTGCAACACTGCTGGTTCCACAGATTGAAGTGGATGAGTGGGTATATATGGGGTAAGGTGACCTTGCAAGACTTTTTATGGAATATGAGCTAAATATTTTCTACCACTATCTTAAAAATTCAGAAGGAAAATCATTATTGAGAATTCAGGTAGGTAGCCATGTTGGTCTGACGCAGTCGAAATAAATTAAAAAATTAAAAAATTGTCCAGTAGCACCTTAGTTGGTCTCTAACAGGCTACTGGACAGTATTGAGAAATTAGGGTATTTACTCTGATCAGGTTAAAAGGTAAAGGTAAAGGACCCCTGACAGTTAAGTCCAGTTGCGAACGACTCTGGGGTTGCGGCGCTCATCTCGTTTTACTAGCTGAGGGAGCCGGTGTTTGTTTTTCCGGGTCATGTGGCCAGCATGATGAAGCTGCTTCTGGTGAAACCAGAGTGGCGCACAGAAACACCATTTACCTTCGTGCCCCAGAGCTGTACCTATTTATCTACTTGCACTTTTGATGTGCTTTTGAACTGCTAGGTTGGCAGGAGCTGGGACCAAGCAACGGGAGCTATCATATTCTGAACAGTATTGATAACTATACCCAGTTTGGAAAAATGCTTGAAATTATAGCAGTCAGTAGCTTATTTCTTTAATGACACTGAGCAAATCTACGAAAGTCAGCATTGGTGGTCAATGATTTTTCATTACCTGCTGCTTACACAGTAACCAAAGCTGTGTAGTTGAATAGTACCACTGCAAGAGTGTTCAGGTAAATGTGGTCTTCTGCCCTTCTGCTGAAGATTCCTTGTGTATATTGTTACTGTTCTGTAGAAAGGTACAGTACAGATCAACATGGAGTCTTTCAGATTAATGCTTGTGCATTGCTGAAAAGTGCATTAAATAAATTACTGTATTGCAAAGAGAGTTACTGTAAGGTCTATTAACTACTTATTTAAAGACTTGGCAACAGTGCACAACAATAAATAATTCAAGTAGCACCTCTAATCTTGTTTTCTTTCTTCTTAATTGGTTTTACAGCATTGTTTTGACATTTACCCTTGAATTAAAAAAAAAAAACTTAAAGGGGAAGAAAATGCATGCCTTGCATTACTCCATTTGCCAAGCAAGTACTTGTATATAGATGCTTCACAGTGCAAGAATTACAATCTGACTTCACGGCTGTCATTGGTGAAGAATGAAATAGAGTTATGAGGATTTACAGCTTTGCATCATATATGGAGACCAGCATGCATATATTAAAAACTACTTTAACGGATATGTTAAAATACATAATCTCCAAATTCGGGTAAATAAACTCTAACAGCAACATAAATTTATGATGATTGCGATAATGATAATGATAATGATGATGATGATGATGATGATAGTAATAATAATAATGCTATTTTCATATGAATTAAAAAAGAGGAATAAGATATAATTCACCCTGAGTGTCATAGGTGGCCTTTAAATTCATCAGAATAAAGCAGACCTCTTTAGCCTTTAGTTCTAAGTCACTTTAGGTCACAAAAAATACCCTCTCTTTAGTAGTAATGGCTTTGACAGCTAACACAGCAGCACAAAAATGTATGGAGTTTAAAAAGAGCTATAGATTTATTTATTTATTAAGGTTTGTGTGTATCCTTTCTGAAGAATCAAGACTTATTTGAAGACTTGGGATATATATATATATATATATTATGCCAGGGATTTATATAAATGTTATAATAATTTATTCTGAGCTGCCCAGCAGTGCCTTGCAGTTTCCTGTGGGAAACTGGTCTCTGTTACAAAAAATAAGTTGCAGGTTAATGCCAATGAGGCCTTGCTGTTATTTTTCAAAGTCCAAGGAGAAGTAAGGCTTTGGAATGAATCCCAGAAGATTAAATATGCATATAACAACATTAATCCCTGCTACAGTTGCTGCTAATCAATATCAGGGTGCAATCCTATACCAGTTACAGTATCTATTGGCTCAGCTCTTGACCACTGGCACCGCCCCTGAATAGTGGGCCATGATGGTACTTCCAGGGATTCTAGAGCTCTGTCTGTACTTTTTACACCACTTTTTATATTCTCCATACTGTGTAATTTCCTTTTTTCTTGGTTGAGCAATGCATCAGATATGGTGGTAATTTCTACTAGTGCAGCAGCAGTGTTATCTATAGGAATATGCTACCATTTCACTTTCTATTTCATGTAGCGCAAATCCCACCTGAACTCAGGTAAGTGTACAGAGGACTGCAGACCCTCCCCCCACACAGAGTATATAAAGTATATATTTACTTCATGCAAAGTAAAGTTCAAACTGAAAAGTGATAGAAGCACACACAGCCTATTCCAACAAGGTGTTCATTTTATTTATTCATTCCATTACTTATATTCTATCATATTAAATTTGCAGTAATCTGCCAGTGTGACACCCAGCATTTGCTTAGAAACAAGTCTCCCTGTAAGAAAGATAATTGTTTTTATTTATCAGGAGAAATAAAATGTTATTTTATATTTATTTTAAAAACCATTGTTTTATACTTCTCATTAAAACATAGTATATTGTTTGGCAAATATAAAAAGGTTTTCACTGAGGGTATCTGCAGCCGCAGTCCTTTTCATGGACTGTGTCTAAGTGTGAGTGCTGCCAAAAGAAGGGCAACTACTGGTGAGATAACCTCATTAAATTAATTATCCTGCTGGCATGTTTGTTTTTGCTGGGTTTAGACAGCATGTTGTGAAACACTCGGATGTATTAGTACCCTAAAGAGGAAAACAATCAAATAGTATTGATCTCTTCTCACACTTGCTGGACAACCTCCTTCTTTAGGAGGAACGAAATATTGCAAGAAGATATCTGACACATCTAGGAAGAAGGCGTATCATATTATAGCACATTGTACAAGTATATCACGGTGGATGTGTCTATTATGTAAAACTAAAATAGAGACATCCATTTGACTTTGAAACTTGCATTCTCAAGTTATGTAACCAGAGCAACTACCTCTTCCCAGATAATAGGAGCCACTATTTTATGCATCATGCATTCAAGCCCTTGAATCATAAAAGCTTCAGATTTCAATTCAGTTTGAAAAGTAAAAAAAAAAAACCCTGCTATTTAAAAGTAACATTTTTTTATTATTTCCATTCTCTGAAATTATTCATCAAGCAGGGTGTTACCCAAAGCAGGAGCTAAATTTCTGCCACATTTTTGTGACTTTTTGGTTAGCCCTAATAACTAACTAACTCTCACCTTTCAGTGGTTAGTTAAATGTGCCTGATACCTGCTTTAAATGTGAATTGAAAGTTTGAGTTTATTGTATTGTATAGTTTTATACTTTAGAAAACAACATCAACTAACTAGAGTGTATTCTTCTTATTTGCCAAATAAACGTTCAAAAAAAGTTTGTATTTTCTTTTAGAGAACCGGAGCTTTACTTGGATTACACATTACCTAGTGGCAATGTAATAATAATAATAATAATAATAATAATAATAATAATAATAATAATAATTGCTTTTTCTGAATGCTCCTTCTGAAGCGTCAAACAGGAATATCCAAAAAGAAACTAGCATAGTTTTCTGGATTAAAATAGTAGCATATTTTACATGCCTTTGGGAATATTTGAGTATTGGAGGGGTGCCATTTTTGGTTCTCCTGAAAGGAAACATGTGATTAAGCTGTCAGCTATTTGAGATTACTACAAATATTTTCTTGCATAATGAATTTTGTGACTTGGGGTGGGGGGAGTTTCTTGAGTTTCTCTGGCTCTCTCACTGTGATGACAGTTAAGGAAAATAGTACTTTCACAACAGATAGAAAACTGGATTTATTTATTGTCACAAGTAGAACTGTAGATTTGAAAGGGGCCACCCCCTGCGATGCAGGAATCTTTTGGCCAATGCAGGGCTTGAACCCATGACCCGGAGATTAAGAGTCTCACGCTCTATGGAATGAGCTATCCCAGCTGGGGCTAAACACACCCTGGTCACTAGACAAGTCTTTAAAAAGTATATATCTCCCGCAAATTATATTTCAATCTGCATGAATTTGTGTGATAAAACAGGGGTGGGAAACCTCGAGCAGGAGGCCAAACAAAGTCCTCCAGGTACTTCTCTCCAGTACCTTGAGGTCCAGGCAGTGGCGAAGCCGCATGCTCCAGCACTGGGGGCAGAGAGCAGGCAGGGGCGTGGCTGACGCTCATCCTGGGGGACGGGAAGCGTGGCACGTCGCACACAGGGGTGTAGCGTGCATCCCGGGAGCATGGTGTGCCACCTGTGGGGGCGTGGCGTGCGTCTGGGGGTGTGGCATGTGTTCTGCAGGCGTGGCACCCAGCATGGTGGAGGGATGCGCAGCGTGTGGGGGCAGCCGCAATGGTACCCCCTTCCCCAATGTTGCCAGGGGTAATTCGCCCCCCCCCCGTTCCTCTGCCAGTGGGTCCTGGGCTTTCCCCCAGAAAGGTCTGCTCACCAGCCCAGTTCTGCACCTTCACTGAGTCATTCAGTGTATCACTGAACTATGATAATGCCTCTTGCTTGCCTGGCTAGAGGATGGAGAAATGTGTTTATGAATATATATGGAAACGCTTGACTTTCGCAAGGCTGGCATGTAGCCTATTGGACAAATGTCAGAGGCACATCTGTAGCTCTACTCACTTCTGCCTCTGGCACTGGCACTGTCTTATCACCCTTAGAAGGTTGTCCAAATGGGAATGTGGCCCTTGGACTAAAGGAAATTTGCTACCCCTGGTATCAAAGGCAAATAAAAGACAACAATTACAAACCGGTAATTTAGGATAGTGTGCCTGTAACTACCGTATTTTTCGCCCTATAGGACGCACTCTTCCCCCTCCAAAAATGAAGGGGAAATGTGTGTGCGTCCTATGGGGCGAATGCAGGCTTTTGCTGAAGCCTGGAGAGCGAGAGGGGTTGGTGCGCACCGACCCCTCTCACTCTCCAGGCTTCAGGAAACTGCCCGCAAGCCGTGGGAGAGCTGCGCGACTTTGCGCAGCTCTCTCACAGCTTGCGGAGAGCTGCCTGCACCCCGAAGCCCATCGCCAGCCCCACAAGCTCGGGGGACAGTGGGGAGGCGGAGCGCCGCCATCCCGCTATCCCCTGACCTGCTTTGGAGGGCCTCTATCCCGAAGCCCGGGCGTGCTGAGCAGTCGCGCCCGGGCTTCGGGTAGCTCTCCGCAAGCCATGGGAGGGCTCCCACGGCTTGCGGAGAGCAGCCTGTTCTGGGGGCTGGAGTCGGGGGAAGCTCGGGCTTCCCCCCGCCCCAGCCCCGTGCCTGAGGGGGAAATAATTTTTTTTCTTTATTTCCCCCCAAAAAAACTAGGTGCACCCTATGAGCCAGTGCGCCCTATGGGGCGAAAAATACGGTATTTGGTAAGCCAGTTGTCACTGTCTTACCATTAGATTCCTTGGATTTCTTATCAGGTGTGAAGCTGAAGTATGGTAATTTTTTATTCACTGTTTGGCAGATAAATACAAATGGCCAGCTTTACTATATGCAAAGTAAGCACATATGCTTCCTCCCAATCAAGAGTTTTGTATCACTTAAAAGCTTGTGTACTTCACCTTGAAGCAACATTTAGGCTTTAATCAGACTGAAATTGATTAGTATATAGTTTGGGGATACATAACTAATCACTGAAATGAAGTGAGAAAACACCAGAGTTCAAAAAGGAGAGGAGAAGCAAAGAGATTAAAATGAGCTGATGTATTGACAGAGCACAGCTGTGAAGCTGTTCAGATGGAAGCAGACTATCAACTTACAGACCAGTTTAATAGGAGCTAATTAAAGCAATTATTGCATCATCCCTAATGCTACCTCAATCAATTAGGAACTCTACCATTTCCACTTCTCCAGTTGAGCTGGATTCTAGAAATGTATTATTTCACTAGCAAAGAAGAAAAAAGAAAAAGCTTGCTTGTTGAGTCAAATTTACTTTTCTGACTTTATGGGGGAATAAGTCCACCCAAAACTATCTTTCTTTTTAGAATAAAGTGCACACCCTTTGAAATAATATTGGGCTATTCTATATCAAGAGGTCTCCTATGGCCATTACTTAGCATTACTTAGCATTAGGACATGGGTGGTGCTGTGGTCTAAACCACTGAGCTTCTTGGGCTTGCCGATCAAAAGGTCAGTGGTGAGCTCCCGTTGCTCTTTCCCAGCTCCTGCTAGCAGTTCAAAAGCACACCAGTGCAAGTAGATAAATAGGTACCACTGTGGTGGGAAGGTAAACGGTGTTTCCATGCGCTCTGGTTTCTATCATGGTGTTCTGTTGTGCCAGAAGTGGTTTAGTCATGCTGGTCACATGACCTGGAAAGCTGTCTGCAGACAGCCTGAAAACGAGATGAGTGCCACACACCATAGTCGCCTTTGACTGGACTTAACTGTCCAGGGGTCCTTTACCTTTTTACCTTTTACTTAGCATTAAATAAATAACTAAAAATCAAAGCCATGCACATGGTTCTGAATTTGGTTTCATTAGTGAAATTGATGATTGCCCAAAGCAATCGTGGTAGCAAATCTTCATACTGCTAAATCCCTACACATGGGATCACCATATTGTTCCATGTTTCCAAATCATTACTAAAGCCTAAAAGAAATCCAGAATTCCAGATTCCAAAAATGAAAGGTATTCACGGTTTTCTTGTAGGTATTTTAAGGTGGGTATTTTAAGGTGTATTGTGCACCCAACTTGAAATTTCACACCAACCCCATTTTTGCTACCTAATCTTACATTAAATAAATCAATATATAAGTTGCACACACACAAATAAATTAAATATGTAAACATACCTTAAAACATTTCATATAACTTTTTCTTTAAATATTCAATCAATAAGCTTATTCCTACCCACACTCTTATTCTAATTCATTAAATACTTCTTTAAAGACATATTCTTTGGATCATTGCTAATTATTAGATCCAATACAAAAACAAGAAATGGGGCAAATACAAAATGGTGAAAAACCATATTTAGAGATTAGATAAAAATCCCGATATACCATATATCGAGCAAATGCTCTTCCTGAGAGAAGTACTGAAATGTGTTTTAGTTTAGTTTCCCGGTTAAGTTAATTTCTCTGGGCCTCGTGACAATTAGGTCTGCCGCTTTGATGGGAGCAGGGAATCTTTAATTCCCTTGTGCAAAATGATCTGGAAACAGTTCAGTATTTTAAAAGATAACTTTTGGAACTACAGTACTGGCATTCATGTATAAAACAACCATTCCTAACCTTTCAAACAAAGTAATTAGCAAGCTTACCAGCAACAAAATAGTTTCTACTACATCTCTCTGCCTTGATGAAAACAGCTGCTAGTTAGAAGATATTTAACTTTTAATGGAGGGTCACAGGCTATTTCCAGTTGCATCCTTCTGCTGGCAGTGGGCTCCAGCAGAGATTTCCATGACTGAAAAATGGAGTGGGGGAGATTTTTTGCTGTTTTTCCCTTTCCCCTACAGACCTCTGTGCCCCTTTCCTGATCTACTCTATATGGTCTGGGGACACTTTGGAGCATCATATGAGGTGATGCGGATGAAGGGAGGGGATGCAGGGGCAAGACAGGTTCCTCCACCCCATTTCCATTCACTGAAGCATCCACTGGATCAAAGAGCTACCAACATGAGTTTGACCAAACTGCGGGAGGCAGTGGAAGACAGGAAGGAGTGCCTGGCATGCTCTGGTCCACGGGGTCATGAAGAGTCGGATACGACTAAACAATAAACAACAGCAATTAAAAAAAATAGGCTTGGAAACAGTGAGTCAGAGAAAAATATGTATGTCTGTGATTAAAAGGAAAGGCTAGAATTTTGAAAGATATTAAGTAATTTCACAAAGCAAAAGTCTGGTGTCTTACTTGGCATAAAAGACATTTTGAAACTGAAAGCAACATACATTACTTAAAGTTTTCCTGAGGCCACTTTGCCTCAAAATAATTCATTTATTTTGTTGGTTGCAGGATTCCCCCCCCCCAACTTACTGATTAAGGGGGTCGATATATAATATATTGAATTAAGTGTAAAAGCTGAAAGAATCGGTATGGAAAATTCAAAGGCAAATATGCTTTGCTTGCAATGTAGTTGTTATTTTTAATATAAATAAATAATGGAATGTGCTGATGTTGTAAAGTAAAGACAGATTCTTCTATTGATATTTCACAAATGCTGCCTTGAGTTGAACTTCTGCACTTTGAAACTCTGAGGGGCAATATGTTTAACAGGAATAAGTTTAACAGGAAATATATTTTTAGGAAATATGCTTTTAGGACAAAGTATCCAGTCTTCTAAATACTTATGCAACAGTTTGGCATCCTTTTTTTCTTTTTCTTTTGGTTTTGAAAACATTTCATACAACTAGGTAATGAAACACCCAAAGCAGAAAATGTTTGATATACAGTACAACTTGAAAAGGGCATCTTGATAAACAGGAGATAATGCAGGAGAACATTGAGGGTTTGAGATCCATTGGCTACCCTCACATGGTTTATACAGCCAACAGAAGTCATTTTGTGGGGTGTGGCTGCTGTCAGTGCTGACAGGAGTCACAGGTGAGAGCTGAGTGCAGGATGGAAACCAAAGGTGGACAAACTGCCCCAGAAGGATCATGTGTCGCCCACCAGACATACTACCCCCCCCCAACACCCCATCTGCAACTAGACACATGGTAAATAAGAAGATGCCGTATGAAAAGGACTGTGTGTCCCTCTCTTGTGATCCTGGACTCCCCATGTACTCCACATAAGCATAATCGTGGGTCTTACCTTTCATAGCCTCTCAGTGGAGTGTGGGAATAATATAGTGATTTCTCTGTGAAAAGACTAAGTAGTGAAAACTACTTATAAAGTAGTTGGAGAAATTTACCCATAGCATTGTGTAATTGTTTGCAAGGCTAAAATGAGTTAATGCAAATCAATGCATTAATGTGATTCTCTGGCCTTGTATAAAGAATGAAGTGTGTTCTAGGTGCTATTAACTAACCTACTAACCTTAGAAAAGTGTGTGTAACCTTTTGTTCGGCATTATGATGAGTACTTTCTGTGCTAGATCTGCCTCTCTTTCTAAGAGCGTGCCTGCCTGCCTGGGGCTTAGGTGGGAAAGTAGAGACTGCATAAGTCACACATTCAGCATGCTAATAGGCCATAATGTACAACACAAAAGTATGATAGTGGAGGCAGCTGCCTTGCACTGCCTGTGGCCACCAGCACATGATGTTGACATGTGATGCTCCTCTGCCCCACCACACTTTCCTTGTTAGGGGAGTGTTCTCAGCTGCAGCTTGGAGTTAAAGATGAGCATAGATATATATACACCCTTGAATTGTTAAGAATGGGCATTTTTAATGTTTGGGTGTTGTTTTTAATTAGTCACAGTTTTTAAAAGAGCATTATAACCTTATATAGTTTACTGGTGATGGCCATAAGAATCTGCCCAGCTAAAATCTGGAGGGCTGCAAGATTATACAATTAATCAAACTGATTAACTGATTAAAATCCTAGCTCAATCAAAACTTCAGTCCTAGTTAATCAGGCCACATACACACAGCTACCTCCACAAACCCCCAATCACAGAGCCAAACTCTGTTAATTAGAAAGCTCTCGTTCTCGCTCTTGCTCTCTCTCTTGTGTATTACCTTTTATCCATCCAAGTGGTTTTTGGATTGTAGCCCACCTATTTTGCGAGCTATCAAAGGATATCTATTTGTTCCTAATGGAAACTGTAGAACTCAACTGAGCTGCAGGACGTGAAAGCTCATGCATCACTGTAACCTACCCAACCTTTCCTGTACTAATGACAAAGTGCTGGAAAGTGGCTTGGGGTCAGGTTACATGCTCACTCAAATACTTGTCCTTCATCATAGAACTCTGTTGAACCTATACATTATTTAACATCTTAAATCATGGAGACAAATGCAAAATACTAATTACAATGTATAATTGGAAAAAGATAAAGTCCATGAAAGTGGTTACTTCAAAACAGAATGAGCTCTAGAATTTGATGTCACAGTGGCCCTAGCCATTTTATGTTATTTTACAATCATTAAAATATCTGTTTTGCAATAGGATTACTGTTTTCTGAATATATAACATAAAATCTACTGAAATTACATGGATTTCTCTTTTGCTTTTGCTGTTTGCTCAATTTAAAAGGATTGCTCATGAATTTCATATCTAGTCTTCAAAATATATGTGGAAAATAAGTTTTGTGTGCTGAGGGTCATTTTAGAACTGGTTATTACCCAGTTTTGGTTTGCAACAAAAAAAAAGTTTGGAAATACTGTTTCCTCCTCTACTTTCCTCTTTTTACTTCTGTTGGAAAAATAGTGTACTATAAACATTTTCATATGATAAGGTGAAAAGCCATTTTATATGGCATAGTTCTTAATGAACTATAGGCTCATTTGGTTCAGTACACTTAGCAGCTGCACCATTAGTTGTTGTTGTCTTTATCATAGTCCCACCACCATCAAAGTACTATTTGTCTTGAACCCAAAAGCTAAATAGGAGCAATGAAATAGTAAGCAGAGACAGAAACAATAGGAACGATAAGACATTGCTTCCTTTGGCATGAAGACAGCATTCATCATACAGGGGCAGGAGACCAATTGAGGATAATGCAGGCACGTTGTGAATTATGGAAGTAAAATGCACACAGGCTGTTTCTCCGTCTTCGAAAACAGTTAATGCAAACACATAGGAGGAATGGAGGTGTTTTGTGTGGCATTCAATATTAGGAATTTTGACATTACAAATTACAATGGGGAGAAACTGCAGCACAATGGTAAAACTGATGCTTTGCATGTAAAATGTCCCAGTTTCATCCCAGGGATTTCCAGTAAAAAGGGATCAGGTAAAAAAGGGTGAAAAATATGTCTCCGAGACTCTGGGGGCAATACAGGGCCAGATACAAATTTTCTCCAGAACAGCTGTGACCATGTATCCTACATTACAGAGGAGACCCCTCATGGCTGTCAAAGGCATTGCTCTATTTGCAGGTGTTTCCTATTGGAAGCGCTGTCCTGTCCAGTTTAAATATGAAGAACCATAAAAAGGGGGAGAAGAAGGCTTCAAGTTGTTCATCATCTGTAAACACATGACAAATTGCTGCTAAGTCTCCCCACTATGGTGAGATGTATTGTATTTCCATTTAGATTACAGTGATGATTTCTAAATTTGAATGTGCTAATTCCATGCAAATTATACCTTCCTTTTTCATGTTTCCTTTTTTATTTGTAATGTGGACGTAAATGTTTTAGGGTTTCACTGCATTAAACCATACATTTTCATAATGAGTTCTCAGGATTTGAACATGCTAGAGGCTGCACAAGGCTTCCATGGGATCATCTGGTTTAGATGATTCAGCCCACTCTTCACCAATCTGCAACTCCAGTCAGCTGTGCTAGCTGGGGCTGATAGAAGGTGTAGGACAAAACATCTAGAGAGCATCAGGTTGGTGAAGGTTCATATAGCATATAGCCAAAGAAGCTGGGTGCTGCCTGGTTGCCATTGGTTGTCATATTGGTGGTGGTTTCCTGTTTGTGGAATGTCCTCCTTGATGAGGGATGTCCTCTCACATTATTGGCTTTCAGGAAGAATTTAAAACATTCATTTTCTTTTTCTTTTTTTATAAGATATTTATTGAGATTTTCAAAGTATTACAAAATAAAAATACAAAAATACAAAAATACAAAATAAAAATTGTTAAAAACAACTCATTCTTTCCATTACTTATTTTTCATTAGCTTGTTTCCCGGACCTCCTCACGCCTCCCTTTTTTGTATTCCAGTTCAGTTTGTTGGTTCAGCAAATCCTTACCCTCTTTGTTTATCCTAGTCTTTAATCTTAAAATATTGTAACGTTAAATTTTTACCTATTAATAATCCATTTTTCATATTCCCTTATAGTATTACAGCTGAAAACCACTTAATTTCTATCCAACATCATTCTAACATTCATTAATTTTGCAATATTTCTGTAGATAGTCTTTAAATTTCTTCCAATCTTCTTCCACCGACTCTTCTCCCTGGTCTGGGATTCTGCCAGTCATTTCCGCCAGTTCCATATGGTCCATCACCTTCATCTGCCATTCTTCCAGGGTGGGTAGATCTTGTGTCTTCCAATACTTTGCAATGAGTATTCTTGCTGCTGTTGTGGCATACATAAAAAAAGTTCTGTCCTTCTTTGGCACCAATTGGCCGACTATGCCTAGGAGAAAGGCCTCTGGTTTCTTCAAGAAGGCATATTTAAATACCTTTTTCAATTCATTATATATCATCTCCCAGAAAGCCTTAATCCTTGGGCACGTCCACCAAAGGTGAAAGAATGTACCTTCAGTTTCTTTACATTTCCAACATTTATTATCGGGCAAATGATAGATTTTTGCAAGCTTGACTGGGGTCATGTACCACCTGTATACCATTTTCATAATATTCTCTCTTAAGGCATTACATGCCGTAAACTTCATACCTGTGGTCCATAACTGTTCCCAGTCAGCCATCGTTATGTTATGTCCAACATCTTGTGCCCATTTAATCATGGCAGATTTCACTGTTTCATCCTGAGTATTCCATTTCAACAGCAAGTTATACATCTTTGACAAAATCTTAGTTTTGAGTTCTAACAGTTCTGTTTCTAATTTTGATTTTTCCACCTGGAGACCAATTTTCTTGTCCGAATTATATGCCTCCATTATCTGATAATAATGAAGCCAATCTCGCACTTTGTTTTTTAGTTTCTCAAAACTCTGCAATTTCAGTCTATCTCCCTCTTGTTCCAGAATTTCCCAATATTTCGGCCACTTGGCCTCCATATTGAGCTTTTTCTGTGCCTTTGCTTCCATCGGTGACAACCACCTTGTAAAACATTCATTTTCACCTAAATGTTTGGATAACAATACTATTTCTGGCAATCTTGAAATTACTAGCTATTAGAGTATGTGATTGTTTTACTTGTTTTTTCCATTTAAAATAAAGTTTTTAATGGATTTGTAATGTGTCAAATATTTTTTTAAATTGTATTGTTTGATCTCTGATGTGTTTGCACTCCTAGGCAAATTTGGGGGGAAGGACAGGATAAAAAATATAAATTAATTAATGAGCATTAATATATTGGAGTGAGGAGAGAACAAGAGAGTACAAAGCATCATTTTAAACACAAGTCACAGTGCAAGATGACAAAGGTGTGGATTTTTTAAAGTGATACTCTCTCTCTCTCTCTCTCTCTCTCTGTGTGTGTGTGTGTGTCTCTGTGTGTGTATGTGTGTTGTTTAGAAAGCTTGTTGCATGGGAGCCACCTGGAAAAAGCACAGCAGTGGCTCTGTAAGACAATGACAAATAGGCTTCTTCTCTAGGAATGGATTCTAGCCATGATTTACAATACTGAATAATAGAAGGCAGAGGAGAGTATATGATATAAATTATAGAAAGAGAAGTAAAAATATTCTAGTGAAAAAAGTAAATAAAACATGTATCCTATAAGGAAGAAAGATAAATTATTTAAGAAGAACAGGGAAGACAGAAAACATTATAATTTTTTTTGAGATCGTATTTGATTGTGGCAAAGAATGAAGACGCATTCTATCTATTTTTTCTATTGTTTTTAATGTTGTGTTTTAAATTGTTGAGTCCACCTGGGACCTTAGGGTGAATAAGCAGACCTTAGGCAGGTAATAAATTAAAACAACAACAACAGTGCTGAAAATAGGATAATGAAAGGTGGAGGAGAGGGTAAATGTAAAATATACTTGACTGAAGCAAGTCAATGTTATTTTGAACTAGTAAGAGAGGCACGTGAATGAAAAATATTTCGAAGTATTTTTCCTTCCCTTGTTGTCCAAAGCCCAATGGTATAGTATCTAATAATCTGTTCTCCTGAAAACAAACCAAGCCTGTCCAGGGAACCTAAATTGGGTAAGTGAAACCAGTTGAATCATATCCCTACTTCTTGCTGGATATGTAGCTGCTGTCGGCAGAAAGATGGCCTCATCCCATTCTATCTGGTCAAAAAAATCACATCAAATTTGGAACTTTGGGTTTTACCACACACACACACACACCTCCACCACCACTGTCTGAGACACAGCAGATAGAAATGAGGTGTGTTATCTTTTATAATGATGACTAATTTATTCAATCCATGAGTTGCATGTGTGACACATAAGGAGACTTCAAGCAACTGATAAAAATTGAAAACAAAGCATGGCATAAAATCAGGGGTGAGGAACCAGTGTATTACAATTAAAGTCACACAAGAAAACAAACAGCAGGTCACACTATCAGTAGCTGGTGCCTAAACTGTGGCAAGCACTCCTAAAGGAAGCCCCCCAGCTCACGACCTGCACTCAAAGCATTTAGCAATTTTAAGTAATGACATAGGCGGCACACTGCCATGTTTTTATGATTACTTTATCTCTTCCTCACAAAAATTTAACATCCTCAAAGGAAGCCATGGTTTTGTTCTGCTTTATTTTATGAAGCAGAATTTCATGGAGCTCCAATAGTATGGTACCTTTCTTTGCTCTTGTTATAAGCAGGAGAAAAACTGGAGAGCAGGAAATCTAGGGTAAATAATCAGCTAAATAACTGGTTTTAGCTCATGGCTAATACAGAAGTCTATATGTGATTTTAAGTAACAGCAGTGCAGAAAGGCTCGGAGTATTTGTTTTAGGTTAGAAACATCTCATGCTTTTTCTGTAGTCATCTGAGTAAGAGAAGATAACTTCCTTGTGTCAGCAAAACAATCTAATTATATCTGTAGGGTTTTCCTTAACCTTCTATTGTTTTAATTAGTTCTACTACACTCCCCTGAGCAACAAACTGTAGCCTAAAGCATTATTTCTCCAGCACACAAGCCTAAATAATAAAACAGGGAATCTGCTAATCAGCTTTATCTCACTGTTCAAACAAATTCCATAGACACTTGCAACTGTTGCAGAAAACCACTTGGAGACTCAATTTAAAGCAGCGGTTTTAGTCTTTAAGGCCCTAATGATTTGGGACACATCTATCTGGAGGGCTGGCATGCACCCAAGGCTGCCTGTGCATTAAGATCAATGTTTGAGGACATGTTCTCTGGCCCATCGCTGAAAAATGCTTGGTTGAAGGCTACTGGGGCAGGCTTGATCAGTGGTGTCCCCATATGTATGGAATATAATCCCCTTCGAAATTCATGTGGCTCCACCGTGACTGGGGCTTAAAAAAACACCTTTAATACCATTGTTACTTCAAGCTGTGTTTTACTAACAACTACACTATGGATCAATTTGGCTGTTTATTTTAATGGGTGTATATGTTTAAATTCACAATTCTATATGTTGTTGTTCTATTCTAGAATTAGACACTGATTTCACAGCTACTGTGCGCTGAAAGGTGGGTTAGAAACCTTTTAAAGAAATATTTGCATTTTCCTAGTGTCCCAATCATAAGAATCTTTGGTTGGAAGTGGGGGGATCTTACCACGTGTGAGAGGGAGGCCAATGCACAAAGTTGCTCACTTCATCTCCTGCTACTATTTCCAGAAGTCACCACCCTGAATATACTGGTCAGTCTGTGCATTATATGGAGATCTTCCAAGTGACTTTCACAAGTTGTTCTGCGTTTACTATCAAGAGTGAAGTTTTCCTTTCATTCTCTGCACAAACACAAGTAAATAGTCAATAAGGTTTCAATACTGTGTTATTAGAACACAATTATTTCCCCCTTTGCTTGTGCAGACAAGCTCTGTCAACCATTTTACTAGTGCATGACATATTTGAAAGGTTGTAATGAAAAGCTGAAATGAGAACATGCATATTATTCACTGCAATTTGGCTGTTCAATTCAGGAAAGTATGTGTCATGTCAGGAAGTACAGCAAAAAATAACGATAAGAAAGAAAGATGGGCTGCATGTATGACACTGAGGGTTGTTGTTTTTAACCCTACATGTCTTCTCATCAACTCACCTAAGCAATCTAAATAATTTACGGTACCTCAAACAAAATGTCAATGACTTGAAGCCTTGAGACTCAAATTCAGTATGAAACGTGAAACCTTCAGTAATGTTTTAACAGAGTTTTACATCTATATTAGGAGTTTTGCTCAAGAGCTCTTAAGTAGAATATTCCTTTGTCACCAGGGTGGATTAATTAAGATGCTGCATTTAAAATGTAGCAGACTTTTAATTGTCTTGTGCAAAAAATTCCATTAACACTTCTTGGCTATATCATAGTTTTAAATTGTGTGCTGTAAGGAAAGGAAACAGTGAGTCATTCAGTCCAGACACCTATTTATACCAATTTGTGCTCACAGATTCATGATTCAGAGGGGAAATTTTCTGCATTTTAGTCCCACTTTTCCTCCAAGTAAGTTTGGCATTACATGGCACCCCTATTTTATCTTCAGGACAACCACGTGAGGTAGATCAAGCTGAAAGAGGTTGATTGGTATTAGGTCTAGTGAACTTCACAGCTGTGTGGGGATTTGGACCCAGGTCTAGCCAGGTTATTCATTTCATTAGAAAATGCCAATCTCCACATGCAATATATAGTAAACGGAGAAAAATTCCCTTTGCTTTAATGAACAATGAAGATATTATGGGTGGAGAAACTCTCGGTGAGCATAAAAGCACCTGCTGTAGCAGTGAAATAGGCTGTATGATGGCACACTGCACTGACAAAAATATTTAGGAAAGTAAAGAATAAGAACATCAAAAGTTGACTTCTTCAAAGGTAGGGGCAAAGCAAACCTTTTAAGTGGAACATCACTGGCTTCAAAACGTGCCCATTTTTTTCTGTCCTGTGTGAGCTCCAAAATAGGCAGTTCTGCAAGCTTTCAGCATGGTTCATGTGGAAAAAGAGAGAAATCAGCTGTGGTGGGCACCTATTAACTAATACTTGTCACATTTTCATAGATTTTGCTGAATCCCTAACCCCGTTTTGCAATTAAAAATAAAAGTCAAACAGCCTGCCTGATACATCATAGTAGTCAAAAGATCATGGGGTGACACTCCACATTGGCACTAGAAGCAGCGTTTGACAACAATGTGCAAGTTTATAACATCAGTTGCAAAGCTGGCATCATCCTGTGAAACATCCTGTTTAGCATATAGATATATTAATATAGATCTATTTAAAATTTACAAGAGAGAGAGCAGGAGTCACAACTCTCCTGAAATTTATTTATGTTGCCAGTTTCCCTGTTCAAATTGCTGCACAGGCCTCAAATCACTCTGCTTTTCAGTCGCATGACTTGGCAACCAGGCATAGAATATTGTTTTAAAAGCTTGTTTTCCCTCTGCCAGGCTTACGCATAGCAGTAGCAGCACCACTGCTGAATGGGGTTTAGATGTGGTGTAACATGGGGCTCTTTAACTTTCACCAACTTGCTTTACACCAGCTTATTCCCTAAACTGATAAAACTTGTATTTACCAAATCAAGATTCAACATTCCATGGACTGATCATCTGCATCATCTTCATGTCTTCTATATACTTCACCATCTTCTTCATAAGAGTTCAGATATAATGTTGTTGCTGTTGTTTAGTCGTTTAGTCATTTCCAACTCTTCGTGACCCCATGGACCAGAGCACACCAGGCACTTCTGTCTTCCACTGCCTCCCGCAGTTTGGTCAGACTCGTGTTTGTAGCTTCGAGAACACTGTCCAACCATCTCATCCTCTGTCGTCCCCTTCTCCTTGTGCCCTCAATCTTTCCCAACATCAGGGCCTTTTCCAGGGAGTCTTCTCTTCTCATGAGGTGGCCAAAGTCTTGGAGCCTCAGCTTCATGATCTGT
Source organism: Podarcis liolepis (assembly GCF_965112155.1). Lineage (NCBI taxonomy): Eukaryota > Metazoa > Chordata > Lepidosauria > Squamata > Lacertidae > Podarcis > Podarcis liolepis. The sequence continues at coordinate 54,457,226 of NC_139557.1, read as the reverse complement.
CCTTCCAGTGAGCACTCAGGGCTAATTTCCTTAAGAATGGATGCATTTGATCTTCTTGCAGTCCATGGGACTCTCAAGAGTCTCCTCCAGCACCATAATTCAAAAGCATCAATTCTTTGGCGATCAGCCTTCTTGATGGTCCAGCTCTCACTTCCATACATCACTACTGGGAAAACCATGGCTTTAACTATACGGACCTTTGTTGGCAAAGTGATGTCTCTGCTTTTTAAGATGCTGTCAAGGTTTGCCATCGCCTTTCTCCCAAGGAGCAGGCGTCTTTTAATTTCGTGACTGCTGTCACCATCTGCAGTGATCATGGAGCCCAAGAAAGTAAAATCTCTCACTGCCTCCATTTCTTCCCCTTCTATTTGCCAGGAGGTGATGGGACCAGTGGCCATGATCTTCGTTTTTTTGATGTTGAGCTTCAGACCATAGTTTGCGCTCTCCTCTTTCACCCTCATTAAAAGGTTCTTTAATTCCTCCTCACTTTCTGCCATTAAGGTTGTGTCATTTGAGGTTGTTGATATTTCTTCCAGCGATCTTAATTCCGGCTTGGGATTCATCCAGCCCAGCCTTTCGCATGATGAATTCTGCATATAAGTTAAATAAGCAGGGAGACAATATGCAGCCTTGCCGTACTCCTTTCCCAATTTTGAACCAATCAGTTGTTCCATATCCAGTTCTAACTGCAGCTTCTTGTCCCACATAGAGATTTCTCAGGAGACAGATGAGGTTATCAGGCACTCCCATATAATGTAGAACATGAATATATCCTTGATCAAGTGCCAGGCTCATAACCGCAACTCTTTCTTTTCTTTTCTTGCATATTAGCTACAGCCAGTTTAGTCTGAATGGTGCAGCAACTTAAAGAGAAACTGCAACGACTTCTGGCAACATTAACAACTGTATGGATTTCCAATTGGAACAAATCCTTAGGGAAGCATGTATCATTTAGCAATTTCCTAGGCATTAATCCACACTCTTTCCCGGAGTCCTTTTGTATAGATATTTCTTCCTTAAAAATATAAGCAGTTCTTCATGATGCAGGAGAGTAAAAAATGATGCTAGACAGGCAAGGCCTGTCCTACCAAGACATGGAAACTTGATGGTTAATAGCTAATCCAGTCTGGCTTAATGTGAGGCTCTTTCTGTATCTGAACTAAAGAATATGCAGCAGTGTTGGCTTCGCAGAGTAAGAAGCATGGAACAAGTGGGCTGATAGCTTTTCTTGGACCAATTAGCCTGAAGTTAGCACAAGTCTCTCGATTCTTTTCATACATCAAATAATATTCATGTAAAAGAATATACTGTGAAGCTGTGACGCTTCGTTTAAAACTTGTGCTAAATAAGTCCTCTGACTGAGTTTTTTAAAGGTTTCATAGAACTTACTAGATCAGTATCTTGACTATGCAATGATCTGAATTTGTCAAAAGCTTTTCTTTTTCTGGATCTTGACAAGAGCTCCTCTTTGAAGCCCACTGGTCTAGCAGATCAACAAAGAAGAATCCACAATTCCAGTTCATGTTTATATATATTCCAACTCCATTATTGCTGTGTGAGATTGTTTCTTGCAAGCTGTGTGCTGACATTTCCCCCAAAGTGTCACACAGAGTGTGCCATTCTTTTCATAAAGCACCAAGCAATAGTGTGATAAGCAGGGTTGCCCCAAAATATTTTACTGCCGGAGGTGAATCAGAAAATGCCACCCCCAGGAATTGTGGAGTGTGTGTGTGTGTGTGTGTGTGTGTGTGTGTGTGTAAAACACAGGGAAAAGTCACTCCTATCCTTTGCCTCCTGCCTTCTCTGCAGCTCCACCAGCAATAAACAGGAGCAGCAGCAGCAGGCAAACCTCTCACCTGGCTCTTGGTGAGGACAATGCTACGGTCTGGCACAGTCCAGCCAGTGGCCAAGGGTAGCAGGAGGGGGGGTAGCTGGTGACTGGGAGTGGCCTGGGGAGCTGCCAGGCTGGAGCCCTGCTCAGTTGGGTAACAGTGAGATCTTTATGGTGCTGCATCCACAGCTGAAGGAGCAACAGCAAAGGTGCACAAGAATGCCCCTCTTTTTCCTTTGCAGATCTGCCACCTTTCCCAGCTCTCTCTAGCCTGCTGTTTAAGGCAACTGCCTCAGTCAGGCTAATGGCAGGGCTGGCCCTGGTGATGAGATAGTGTTTAAACATTTGGGACATGCAACCTTCATAGGCAATTTATTCATATGATCAGCAAGATCAGGCATTGTGACTGCAAAGGAAGTTTGGCTGGTAGATTTACAGTGAAATCCTGTACGTGTTTACTCAGAAATAAGATTCATTCATTTCATTGGTCACTTACCCAGTACCTGGGAGGGCGGAGGTTGTGACCCAATGCTGAAGCTTGTGGGCATTGGTCCTTTCCCCTGGCTGTTGCAGAGCATCCTGGGTACCCGCCAGACCCCATTTTGAATTCTGGCCAATCTGTGACGGCTGGAGGGCGGACAGGGAGTGGACTGTGCATCAGCAGTCTTCACTGGTCCACTCCCTCGGCATTTAAGTGGGCCAGCGCTGCCCAAAGCTTTAGCACTTGCAAAAGATTCACTATTAAGTATTGAGAGCAATTGCTGTATGAACATCCCTATTGCATGCAGACCAACATATGTGGAAAGTCTGGGTGCCCTAATTCCACACGGAGCCAGTAAGTGCATTCACACTGACTGTTTCCCAGGTTGTAGCATTTGCCACACCAATTCTGTGGACAGCTTGTTGTGCATTCTCTCTTTGCCTACAAGCTATGGTCTGAATTCTCACCACACACAGTAAAACCCCTGGGTGGTATTAATCTAAATTTTACTCAGAATAGACCCATAGAAGTCAATGAACATGACCAACCTTGGCCCATTAACTTCAGTGTGTCTACTCTGTGCAAAACCTAGTTGAATACCACCCCTTAGGCGACAATCATTAATCATTTCATCAGCAAAAGCATTTCAGCTTCCTAGCTGGAATGAATCCCCCTCCCCCACCCATTCTGGGGGTTCTTGCAATCTTCCTGAGCCAATTTGAGGGAATGCAGAGAGGGCAAGCCCCATTGCACTAGTGGAAATCCTTCCATGAGCTTTCACTAGCTGGACTCATTAGCTGAATTGCCCATTACTATTATACTATGTGATGTTTCACTGCTTTAAACCTGTCCCACACTTTAATTTGAGGAGAGTAGCTTTGCACCATCACATTTAACACGTGAATCCTCCTCCACTCTTTTCAGACTAACCATGTTCAGTTTTCAGAGCGAAAATCTCCATGCGTACCTCCACATCCAAGAGATGCATTGCCTGGGAAGACTTTTATCGAATCTGTTGTGATCAAAACAAATGATCTGCTATCTACTACCTTTACATTTACTGACTTTTTACATTCAATACTAATTTTATTACAAAAGTACTCAGTTGTGAAATATGTAGTCTCTTTAAGTGCTTTTCACTGTACAATTTATATTATGCAAATGTGTTAAACATTTCAGTTAGCATTACTATTATAGCTTGACATTTGTTTTGCCTTTGAATAATGTTAGTGCTTTATCTGGAACTTCAGAGACACTTACATTGTTTGCAGCCTTTAAGCTACACAATCCAAAGTAGTTTTACATATTATGATCAAACCCATTATAAGCTGGAGAATGACCTGGCGCTTGGCTTCTCACTTGGATTTTTCACTGTAGGAAAAGGCAAACGTTGAACTCCTTGACACTTGCAACTGATTAACAGATGTGGGGTAGATATAAATGGCATTTCAATTGATGGATATCCAGCTAATCTACTACTGTGATCTGTATTATTGATCGATAGATTGAAAATATTTATGCTCTGCCTTTCAACAAATCATTTTCAAGGTAGGTTACGACATAGTGAAGCTATTCAGAAATCTACATGGTGCTCTTGTTGCTCTGAATGGAGGCAGAAACCAATGTTTCCTTCCCCCTCCTTCTTCACTCCTGGGGCAGCTAGTAGTTAGAGTCCTTTCTCTGAATCTCCTCCTCCTATGGCTGATGGCTGGAGATGAACTAGTCTTCTCGTTGCTGTATTATTTGTGGGAGAGAGGGATGGAATGCAACCTGCCCTGAGCCTAGCCAACGGCAAAGACCAGAATGTATTTCCTTTAATTTCTATATAATGTATGCCACAAACCTCACAATCTAATGCATGTTTATTCAGAAGGCGTAATGTAGCCTTGTTAACAGATTAGGTTAACAGACAGATTTAGGGCAGTGCGGGAAATATTTGAAAAATGAATATCTTTTTTTGTCTCAGAATGATGGATGAAATATTTTTAAAGAATTTTTAAAACTAGTATTGTTGCATTAAATTCACATTGCTACAAATTCCTTAGACACAATATGCAAAAGTATAGTGATCATAGTATTGCTTCTGTGTTTAGTTATTAAACAAACAACACTTAAGTCTTGATGGTGGAAAAGTACTTTCAAATCTTTCGGACTTTAGGTAATAGGTCCAAGAGTGCAATCTCAGAGTCTTTCAAGGATGTTGTATAAGCTCTGTAGTGTAAACTTTGAAACCAACTCTAGCTCCTGTTGTTTCTCGCTTGACTCAGATTATTCCATCTTCTGCAATCAAGTGAAATGAACAATTAACAAGTGCAATTGTTGAACGGGTGTTTTTTTTCCTTTTCATGTAAACAATCAATTTTCTGAAGTCCATGAAGCTCAAGTGAAGGTTCAGAATCTAAAACTAATGATCTTTCGGACACTAGCTGCAATTACAAAAATAACTGAGCAGAGCAATCCGAAAAGCAGGGAGCGTGGAATAGTGAATAATCTTAGTTTGCAGGGTAGATAGAGAGACAGATAGTGTTGGATGTCTTTTTTGTTTCAGCAGTTTTTGAAACCATTCGTTTCAGTGGGAGGAATTAGCTAAGTGTGCTTCAGGCTGGTATTGTTTATGGCCCATTCCTGAGGCCTCTCAGAGGAATGGAGAGACTTTGGATCCAGCAAATTGTAGGCTGCCTGACGTATCCTAGAACACTTCATTTTGGAGCCTACCACTGACAAAAACACTGCAAACAGCCCTTTCCTCCGCCATACATAAAGAGAAACAGTTGCTTCAGATGCCTTTTCTCTTTGCCCAGGCTCTCCTTGACCCTGTTTGGAGCCTGCTTTATGTGTTTGAATTCACAGGATTCCTGTTTCATTTGTTTTTCTATGCTTTTAGATGCTTCTATGGTGAAGCTTTAAGATGCTTCTATGCTGAAGCTTTATCGGTTTTAGGTTGTATTTTTGTTTTAATGATAATATTTGTTGTACTATATGCTGCTTACAGATTTTTAAATATTAAGCAGATTATAAATGCTTTTAAATAAATACATGTATAGAATTGCACTATAGGCACTGCAATGACTGCTTTAAGCACCTTTTCCTAAGGGCCAATTCACAAAACTACGGTGGTAAGCCCTTGAAAATCCTGCAGAACACACAATGAACCTTTTCATATGCTACTGAAAATATTAATTTCTAAATTAAATTCTAAATCTAAATTGTTACAGCATACAGAAAAAGCTTTGAACTTCACAGAGTAGGACCTGCATACAACCAGCTAACTGCAGACACAGAGTCAACATTTCTAAGTTGTTTTACGGTGCTGCCCATATGTTTAGCAGTGGTGAGAACCTTCCCTAAGTACAAAGTCAATTGATTTTAAGTGGCTTTGGCCAAGTAAATGCCATGTGATTAATGCAACAGTTTGAGTTCTTCTGAACATTCACAGAACAAATGGCAAAGCCAAACTTCCTTCCTAAGAATCAGTATGTGTTAATGGTGGATAACCTGCCTGTATCCCCATGGAAAAAAACAAGCCACTCAAGTAAAATCAGCCTTCTTTTACATAGAACAAACTAGTTGAGCAGTGTTAAAAGCTGGGTATTGATTTGTGCCCAGACTGAAAGTCATGCGCTGATGTAAATGAAAATGTGTCAAGAGTCAATATTGATTTTTTTTTAAGCTAGGTTGTCCCCTGGGAAATACTGCCAGACATACTACTATGCTTGTCAGTGAGTGAAATAAGACCCTTTTCCACAAGGCTACACATGTCCAAGCATCAAATTTCCTCTTTTTACTGAAGTAAAGTGGACACAGTGTTTAGCATCAACAGCTCGTACTGTGAGAAAAGAGTTTGGTGAAAAGGAAAGGGGATAATAAAATTCTGAAGGGGATAAAGGGCTATTGAAAAATCTGGAGACACCCTATAAATACATGTGAAAAGTACAATTTTGTTTTATGGTGAGAATTAGCACCTAAAAGCTACCAGAGAACTTTATGAAGCTTTCAGGCACAAGAAAAATGTGGACTACAGTACTAAATACCTGATACTTGTTGGATAGTTGATCTTAATAACACCTGAAGAATATCTAGAGAATGGTGTGAAGAGACACCACACAGTGCTACTGCTAAAGCTTAGGAGGTTTTGCCATTTAAGCTACATCAGTGAGAAGTCTCTTGGGGAGATGTGGAATATGTGAACAAATCCTGAGTTCCCCATAGGAACTCATGATACAGTTCTTTAACATCTACTCAGAAGTAAGTCCTGTGAAATTCGGTGGTGTTTACTACCAGATATAGATGGATATAGGATTATGGCCTGAATCACGTTGATAAATAACAACAAAAATTCAATGTGAACTCTTTTTAGATGAGTAACAGACAGCTAACAATGCACTTCTATATGTATAGTTTCTGAAATCAGTTGCATTAGCACATGGTTGTGCAACATGTGCCAAGCATGTACAAGAGCTTATCCTTCTTCCAACAACATTTCCCCATAGCCCTCAATAACGGCCTGTGCAATTTCCAAGTAAAGACTTGGAGATGTTGATAATACTTACTTTCGCTCTTCTATTCAAGAATACATTGAAAATGTATTGTTGCCTGAATTAAAGTATCTACACTGTACAGTAAAAAAAGGTCAGATTGCTTTTTCCTTAAATAATATTTGATATTGCTGGTTTGATGTACTCTTTCTACTCGGAAAAGTTCTTGCATCAGGGAGAATGTGGCTCCAACAAGAAAAATGAATTCTAAAATTCTTACCAGTCAATGGTTTAAAAAGGTGCACATCTCAGATGTACCAACCTATCCAGAGGTGGGTTTAGGATAGCACAACCAGTTGGGCTGCACGGGGCACCAGTACTACAGAGGGCACAGGGGCCATGATCTAGAATGGAGCACGAGAAGCAGGGGGCGCCAAATTTTAGTGTCACACAGGGAGCCATTAAAATCTGTGAGCCCAAAGCCTGCCACTGATTTATCCCTGCCACTCTGCCTTCTTTGAAATCAGCAAGGTGGGAAAGAGTACTTTGGTCGTGGCACTATAACAAAAGGAGAAATAAGACGATCAAATAGCACTGAGAAATGGTACAGATAGAATTGGTATAAATAGTTACAACACTGACTTGCCTCTTCTTCTGTTGATATGTGCTATGTAGCCTGGGGGATAACATGGTCTATTATTGGACATGAGGTTGAAGACTGCATCGCTCTAATGGGGCAATTAACTCTAACACTCAGCAACTCTTGATCTGCAGAATTTTGTTTTAAGATTACAATGATGAGGTGAAGATTAACACTTCTGGGTGTTACGGGACTGATGAGACATGACTTATTAATCCTCCAAGAAAAGCTTAATTGGACGCTAGAGTAACCTTGCCTCATTGTTACACACCACCAATCCCTGGGAGATTGAAGTAGTTGGGGGTATATGATAGCAAACGTTTTTGTAATTAAGCACACGAAGACTAATAATTCCCCTCTTTAGGAAAAGCATATGTCATTCTCTTCGGTTATCACCCAGAGTTTTGAATTAAATGGAAGCCAATCCTAAAAGCCATTAGGCACTGTCAAGATCTATAAAACAGGAAGGCTCTTTGTGAGAACCAGCCCCCTTTGTTTTCAAGAGAATTCCTTCCAAGTGCTGGCCAACCAATAGCGAGGTCTATTCTAGTTCGCTAATTAACAGTCCAATTTGCTTTTAGTGTGTTGCTCGTTCTTTCATCAGGCTCTCTTGCATTTACCCATAAAAAGGGTTTTGCAAAAGAGCTGAAAACATTTCCAAAATAGTATATTGAAAATATTTCTGCTGGAAAGAAAAGCTTCATGGGCAAGGAATCATGAGGAAATGAATTAAGTATTTGCTTTTGACATGAGAAAGCTGGAACAATCTTCTGTTAAGTTCACTAAGGGACCTTCTGCCAGTGCAGACATGTTCAGTGAATACTTAGAGGGAAGGAACAAGGATCTCACCATGTTCACTCCTAACTCTGTTAAGACTTTTGAATAAACATACACTTTGAGAATGGAGGCAGCAGACTGATTTCCCACAACCATTTCACATTCATTGAGGGTCTACCCACCATTCTTGTACAACTTCATGTGACATAAAATATGTGAAATAAACTATGTCACATGAAGTGATATTGGGGATTTCAAAAAATCCAAACCAAGCAAGCCCTTCCTGGTCTGATCTGGAGCAGAATGATGTGAGACAAAGTTTAACCTTTCTTCCCTGCCATGACCTAGGGGTTCAGGGATGGGGATTATCCCCCATTCAACAAATACTGACAATAAAACAGCAGCAACTCACCAATGGGAGTTAGTTTTCCTTTTGCAACTTACAGCTTTAGGGCGAAACTTTTCTGTATCATGCTGATAGTAATGTGCAGTAGGGCCTTCAGTGTTCTGAAGAGTTAGAATAATACAATTTTAGAGCTGAAAGGGACCTCAAGTGTCATCCAGTCCAAATCCCTGCAATGTAGGAATCTCAACACCCAGTCCTGCATCCAATTTGAAACCATACCATACCCTACATTTGCAAAACTAAGCAGGTTCTGGTAGAGTTGTTAAGAGGATAAATACAATTGCGTGACCAGGCGGTGACCGCTCTGGCCCCCAAATACAATTGTAATTATTTCTCAATTGGAATAAGACTTTTCACTGTACAGAGTGTGTTTTTACAATTGCTTTTCTATTTATTCTCGAACATCACTGTGAGCTAAGACAGACTGAGAGGCTGTGATTTATTCAAGATCACCCAGTGGCATTAAAGCTAAGAAAGGTTTCAATCCAGGGTCATTTGTATCCCAACTCAGCATTCTGCTCACCATGCCACCCTGACTCACAATAAACATGAAGCATTTTATATAATACAGAAATTGTTGGCAGCTTTCCTTAAAGTTGTTTTCAGCTATAGCATTGGAGAGACTTGTATTTATCCATGTCCTTTACTGCAAGGGAAACGAGAAATTATAATGATGGGATCATTAAAGATTTTAGAATAGTGAAGAGCTTGTGAAATAACTTAGCATGCTCATTAGGGACTTGGAGCAATCGTTTGAGAAGAAAAAGCCTTCCTACTATATTTATTTACTCTGCTATGCAAAGGATGTTTTGAGTCAATTGGGATAATCATTGTCAGAATTTTATGTGATTACAAAGCAAACTAATAAGCCATGCCTGTAAAATTATGTCACTCATATCTAAATATCAACAGGAAAGGTACTTCCATATGTAGATGCAGAGTTTCCAAATGTAGATGTTCAGTTGCATGCAAACAGCATGCATTATATCTGTCACTGATTTTAGCACTGATGCTAGCTGATGGTCCCAATTCAAGATGAATTGCATTTAACAGGGAAGTTCTTTGCATGTCTTTTCAGGAGTCTTCCTTTAGTTCAAGTGAGTTACTCTTAGGTAAGGACAAATAGGGTTGTTGCCCCAAATCCCACTGAAATCAATGGAACCATTTGCTAAAACTCGTTTAAAACCATGGATTCTAGTGGGACTTACTGGTAACTACTTTATCTGCATGGGGGCTAGTGTCTTGCATGAAGCTTGACTACTTGTGGCATTAAAGTAAAAGAAAACTCGCTTTTTTTAGTGGATAATGCTTATTTTTAATGGCTAAATTTGTGAGTTTCAAATGTAGGGCACAGGAAACTGTGTAGGGAAGGCACACAATAGACCAATAAGCTTCCAAACTGTCACTATTTTCAAGTGGGATTTGATCACATACTGGCAAATTCAGCTTGCACAGTTATAGTTGATTGGAAGGCCTTGTGCAACAAACCTCCTTTCCCAAAAGATTCCTGAGTCCAGTGCCACTTGCTTTGATGCAACGTAGTCTAGCATCCCTGTAAACAAAATGGATGCTCATTAAATTGCCAGCATCGTCTAATCTCCCTGAAAACAGAGTAAAGATGGATACTCAATCTTTACTCAGAGTAAAGATGAATATTTCCAGGTAGTCTGGAAACAACATTAGTTGTGAATGGTAGTTCCAAAGATCTGCTTGCACAACGATGTCCTTAATTTTCACTGAACCCTTCTAACTGTAGTCCCCAGCATTACATCCCAAATCATTCCCGAGAATCCTATGAGAAGGCAACAGGCTGCAGCAGGAGGGTGGCAGGAAATTCCTGTCCTGCCAGCAGGCCTCCACACATGGTTCTATGGATCAAACCCATTCTGGGGTCCTCTTGCCATATCTTTGCTTAGCCATAACCAAGCAGGCACAGTTTGTAGAAAAGACAAGCCCCTATGATAGGACCCAACAGTTTAAAAATGACCTAGAGTACTAAGTACATTGGAAGTGTAAGTTATGTTGACTTTGACTGTGCTATTCTGTAAGGTAGTTTGGGCGGTGGGGTATGGAGAGAGAGAGAGAGAGAGAGAGAGAGAGAGAGAGAGAGAGAGAATGAATTACACTCTCACTGCGAATTTCAATCAGATCTGTCATCATACACTGAAAACAGCTATTCCGGTTGGGCTCAGTTCAGTGCATTCCTAGTCCCAGCTGAGGATTCAGTGCAATCAGTTGCAGTAGCTGGCAGGGAGAGGCAGTTGTGGTCAATTCTTCTTGGCAGTGAGACAGCAGTCTTATCCCCAAGGAGAGGAAGGAAATTGGAGTTGAATGATTTGGGGCTGCCCAGGCTGATATGCAACCTATACACAGAAGAGCAATATGCAGGAGGAAGTCATCGAGTTATCTCAAATTCCTTTAACTTCACACTGACACAGGCAGCACGAAAGCAACAAGCATCTAGGAAACCTATAGGAACACATATTAAAGTAGCATATCATGTGCACACCAGAATTCAAATACTGAATAAGTCTACTTATATCCATATTTTGGTCTAAAGCATGAGTGTGGAGTGACCTCTCTTTGCTGAAAGCTGGCTCAATTGCATTATCATCTGTTTGTTCAAAGGCTAAGCTTAACAGCTGTTCTCCTTATGTAATTTTTACATCCAACCCTGTACATAGAAAAGGAACAATGGCAATTTCACTGTGGCCAACCTTTTTGTAAGTGCTTTACTGCAACGTTAAAACTAAGAGATGCACAAAAGTGCAAGCGATTTAACAATTAAGTTTATATATAAAATGCTGCTGGGCAAAACATTTTAGTCACTGGCGTTCTCATAATGGTAAAAGCTCACTAATTCAGAATGCCTGCATTCAGATCCTTCTTGGTTTGTGCTGAAAGCATTAATGAATTAATTGGTCCCATTATTAGTTAAACATGGTACAGGTTTTAAAGTACACATTTTAACTAGATCTTAATTGGCACTCTGCTAAAAAGGACAGCTCCAGTCAGTAATGCAACAAGGCTGAAAATATGCATCTCCTGACTTAAACAATGAACTCAAGATTCCCCTGCCCCCAATAAATTGTGTAACTCAATTAAAGGTAGCTTAACCATGAAATATCATTTGTTTACAATAATTTAGTATTTCTTTAAATTCATTTAAAGCAACAAAATGAAATGCTACGAACTGTAATTAGCAGGCTGTGCTATTTCTCAAGTTTTTATTATCTGATTATAGATAACAGATTGTGATCAAGAGGGATTAGACCCAGATTGTCTAGGCATGCACCTATATTATTCTGTGTAATTTCTTCTTGGGAGCTGTTAGCACAGAATTTCCACTACTACTTAAACTTTGCTGAGTTTACACATTTGGAGATTTGATGTGATGGCAAGGATTGCTAAAAGAGGAACTACTGCTGGTATATGTACAGTGAGTGATATCCAGTGCTAGTCATACACAGAGTAAGCCCACTGAAATCAATATACTTCAGTCAATGCTCTCCATTAATGTAAAATTAAGGCAATGGGCAGTGCTGGATTAACCATTAAGCAAAATAAGCATGTGCTCAGGGCATCAAAGGAAAGGGGGTACCTCAGAAATGTTCCGTCGCCGGGTTTTTAACATTAAAGGTCACAAATTGTTCAGCTGAGCATTAATTTTCGCAGTTGAAGTATATAAAAAAACCCCACAGAACAAGTATGCAACAAGGCAGGCTGTCCTGGATACCTTATCTCCACTAAATTTAGAAAGAGATGTGTTATGTAAGATTAGGTTTGAGGATCTGATCAAAGACTTTGCAATTAAAAACTGTTGGATAAAATTTGTCAAATGAAGTATACAAATATAAACATTATTTTCCATCTTACTGTAGGTTTTGTTTTACTTCAAAAAATAAAATTCTATTTACAGTTTATTATTGGTTCTATTAGTTATATATGGGGGCACCAAAATCTTTTAAGTACTTAGGGCTTCAAAAGGTGTGAATCTGGCCCTGACACTGGAGAATATGGTTTTCACTTTTGAAGTTTGTAGCCCTTGTTCTACCTGCTTATATGATAATGATAATTAAATGTGTGTTGTGCCAGTGTGAGCTCCAGTGTATGAACTTTGAACCACTTCCACCAAGTTGGACTTGTGTGTCAGGCTGTGTGCATTCTCGCTAGCCAATGTAATAATGTTGAGGGAAGCATGAAAAGGAGAGAGTTGAGGTCAGAAGAACATGGGTACTGTGAATTGAACAACTATGCATAACATGCTGCACCACAGATCGGCATGAATGTGGGAGGGACCCTAGGTAATTGGTAGAGCAGAATGCATTGAAAAGAGAAGGTGAGAGGTTCAATTCTTGACATTTTCAGTTAAGATGGCCACAAGTTGTTGTTGTTGTTGCTAATTGCTTTTCACATTAGTCTCGAGGTGATTAACAAACATAGCAGCAGGGGATGTAAAAGACCTCTGCCTTAGAGCCTAAACAGCCACTGTCAATTAGAGCAGATAATACCTGATTATATGAACAAATAGCAGGAACTTTAGAAGCCGCCTTAAATATAGTGAGAGCAGTGATCTATATAGCGCAGAGCTGTCTACAGTGATTGACAGCAACTTTCTAGGATTTCAGACAGAGGTCTTTTGCAGTCCTACCTAGAAGTGATGGGGATTGAACCTCAGAGCTTTTGCATGCAAAGCAGATGTTCTAGCACTGAGCTACATCCCTGCTCCTACTCTGACTTGCTATAAGGCAGCTTCCTTCGTTTAGCTTCGTTGGATCCCAATGTATGTTTTGAGCTAATTGGTCCAGGGTCAACCCACAGATCATGCTATTCATGGTCACTTTCAACATTTCCCACCCCAAACCATCTGTTTCTGATCTTGTTAATGACTTTAGATTGGGATGTGCCAGAGACAAGAAGAGGAACTAATGTCTCACATCTGACATTTGTCGAGGAGTAAACAAATCACTTCAGTTGTCAGCTGCGAACTGGGTTGGATCTCTCTTGAAACAAATGCCAGCATCTTCATGTGCAAAATAAAAGGCTTTTTTGATCTCCAGAGGCCTTTTGGTAGCCAGCACTTACTTCAGTGTCAGTGACCAGGCAGAGCAAAGGGCAGAAGGATGAGACAAGCGTGGCATGGGACTAACAGGAGAGGAAGTCAACCAGAAAAAAACAGGATTTTCTTAGGCATATATTTTATTTATTGGGAGAGAACTGACTAGGTGGTTCTTTCACACTTCTCAAGGTAAGGTAATTGAGAAGCAGGGCCATGCACATACTGCTGGGTCACTCCTAATAGAACTGCATTGGAATTACTTTCAAGGAGATTGTCTTAAACTGTTTGATAGCTGAAACTACTCTGGAATTGGTAGAACAGCGTATAATTCACTGGGGCTCTAATGACAATTTTATGATGTGGTGTTGGGGGGAGCAAAAACCTTTTATCCCCTTCTTTAGAAGAAAAGGCAGTATTTCTTATATAAACATATACTTACATATTCCACTGAAATGGCAAGATTAAAAGAATAATTAGAATTCTGGGTCACAGTGGTATTCTGTTCACATCTCAGCCCTTAACAATCTGTTAAATGAGAGAGCTTAACAGAGGCAGGATTAACTGACTTTCTTTTAAGTTTGGTAATTGCAAATGCAAAATGAACATCATTCTGCCGACATGGTGCCAGAGGACAGCTCAAGCTGACGAAAGAGTGGTGAGCTATGATAAATAATGTATGCCCAATATCAAAAGCTGAATGAGATACAGAAATGGAGAACCCATTTCAAAATTTGGAATTTGCTCAAAGCATTTCCTGCAGTGATTCTCAAGAGGATGAGCACAGATCAGTAATAAGCTCTATAGCTGTGTATAATTTATAAACTTGCACCCTTTTTATTCACAACAATTCTTATGTTATGCTTAAAGAAGGAAACAAAGAGAGAAAACAGTAAGAGCCACTTGATAAATCTGAATGAGATGGTTTTCTTTTCACTTCGACTTTTGCACTATAGGGTGTCAGTTCTGTCTAGAACCCCCATACATTTCAAATGTTAAACCCAACAAATAGACAGGAGAAAAGAACACGTCATTCTTATGTGACTGGTTTTTCTAGAGCTTTTTTAAAAAAAAGAAGAGCTATCCTGTATATTTCTAACAAGTGATATTTAAGCGATTCCTGTAAAAGGATTGTCTACTGTTATATTTGCATAATAAGACTGTTCCATGATCATCCCATGACATCACAGCAGCTCAGGCTATGTTGGATGATGCAACAAACCATTTGATAAAATGAAGCCAGAGGGTTTTTTGCTAATAGATATTGCTAGGGAGCTGTCAACGGCTGTGAGGTGCACAACTCAGGTCTTACTGCTTCTTTCCGGTTCCTGTGATTTATTTGGCAAATTGGCAGAACCACTTTTTCTTCTGCTTCAATTTCACATCTTATCCCTATCTAGTCAACCACCTAAGGCTATCCATCTCCCCAGAGGTACCTGTTTGAAGAGCCAACAGACTAAAACTGCTATCCAATAACATCACGGTTTGCAGCTCCAAGACAGAATACCAAGCATTTCAAATTATTCATAAGCATGAGGAATAGAGTCCTTGCAGTTGCTTGCTTGCTTGCTTGCAATCCCTGCTACTGACAGTGCTACTCACGAACCTGCCCCCTGGACTTTGTGACCCTCCTGCTCCTAAATGTGAACCTTTGGATCCCAATTGGCATCTTCTACCCTCTTCTTGCCTGTCATCCTGCTACCCTGATTGGCTCAGAGACTCTTCAGATTGGTGTAGAGGATCTTGACTTCCTCAGATAGCCACAGTATTAGCAGTATTAGTTTTAAGGACATAAGCGTATTTTGAACAGTACCAAACTTCTTAGTTCATTTAAAATAGATGCTGTGGAGAGAGAAAATTGCACAATCAAATACCAGTTTCTGAAAAGGGAGTGTAAGAGGCCAAATGACTTGCCGAAGAGCCAAACCATGAAAGCAGGTGGGAAGTGGGAAAGCAACATTAGTTGATGAAGAATGGTCCAGGAAATTTTCAGCACAGCAATAGAGGTTTGTGGGGTGGACCAGGCAAAGCGACATTGCGTGTTGAGTCCCACAAAGCCACCCTCACCAAAAAAGTCACACTTCACGCATAATTTTTGTTTAAGGTTTTTGGCATAATTTTGGCCACAACTTTATTTAATACAAAATATGTGAGTGGTTGCTTAGGCATTGGTTATGACTATCTGTCCATGCCCAGGGACAGTGCTGACTTCCGGATTCCAGCGGAAGCCAGCTTGGGAAACAAGTATTGGGTGAGAAAATATGAAGCTGGGTAACAGTCCCTCACTTCTCACCCTCATGTTCCTGTGGGGCTTACCCGGCCCAGGTCCGACTCCGGGGACAAGGACAAAGGATGGTAAGCCCCTGGATTCCTTTACGGAATTCCCATTCCGCACCACCATTTGGAGGGGTAGGCACTTACCCCTCCTTCCACCAATTTTAACCAATGCCTAACCGCCAACCTTACAAGTTGTGACAATTTGCTACGCAGTAGGCGAAACCCAAATGGCACCAGCCAATCCGCCAAATGGTAAATTCCTACCAGGCCCCCGCACCAAGGCGGACGACCCCTAGACAGGCATAGCAAGGTCAAGCGAACCAGCAGAAACCCCCCCTTCATTAAAGGGAGGGTGGGCGGGTGATCCGTTGCAGAAGCCGAGAGGACGCTCTAGTGCTAGGCATCCTACATTTATAACCTCGGCCCCCTCCTCCAAATCTTTGCAACATCCAAAATTCCCCAGCAACTCAAATTAACCCCTTACTGGCTTGGATTCCCATATCTGCCCAGCAACGACAGGGTGGCTTATATTTTCCCAACCGCAACACGTGCTCTCATTTTAAAAGGAGAACACGATTTGCGTGTTGAGTCCCACAAAGCCACCCTCACCAAAAAAGTCACACTTCACGCATAATTTTTGTTTAAGGTTTTTGGCATAATTTTGGCCACAACTTTATTTAATACAAAATATGTGAGTGGTTGCTTAGGCATTGGTTATGACTATCTGTCCATGCCCAGGGACAGTGCTGACTTCCGGATTCCAGCGGAAGCCAGCTTGGGAAACAAGTATTGGGTGAGAAAATATGAAGCTGGGTAACAGTCCCTCACTTCTCACCCTCATGTTCCTGTGGGGCTTACCCGGCCCAGGTCCGACTCCGGGGACAAGGACAAAGGATGGTAAGCCCCTGGATTCCTTTACGGAATTCCCATTCCGCACCACCATTTGGAGGGGTAGGCACTTACCCCTCCTTCCACCAATTTTAACCAATGCCTAACCGCCATGGAGCCCTGAGCTCCCCGCCAAACCACTCACAACCCCAGCCAAGTCTTTAACTTAGCTACCACCGCACCCAGCCACGCCTTGTTCCCTAAGGTCGAAAGGTGCACCCCATCATCCCTAAAGAGAGATGCATCTTGAAAACAAATCTCCGGATGTGCAATCACATCACCTCCTAGCTCAAAAATCTTTTTTGAAACAGCGGAATTAATCCGCTTCCTGGCTCTTTCTGTGGCAGCCGGGCAAAGACTGCCTCTCCAAACCCGTCGTTGCAAAAACTTTGACCAGAATATCTTTGCTGTCGGCACCATTGCTCGCAGCACCTCCAGGTCGCTCAAAATTGCAGCACGCAAGGATAAACAGTCCATGGACACCATGTCGTTCTCACCCAGCTGAATCACAATGGCTGTGGGCGGCCGTTCAACACTCAACTGCCTCCTCATCAGCGGCAGGAACTCCGGCCATAACATTCCCCTTCTGGTCAGCCAAGAAACTTGCACGTGTGTAGGCAGACCAAGACCTGGTCCCAATCCAAGCTGCCGAGCCTCAACGCCAGCCCAATGCACGATGCTGTGCCCCACCAACCAGATGCGGACAGCTGCTAAACCTGAGGTAGATAAACAAACATAAGAGAAGTTAACGGACATAACCTCTAAAGGCGTCAGATTTCCAGCGGCCTAAGTTCTTTATTCTATTGGCTGACAGTCCCCAGTGTGCTGCTGTCGTGGCAGCTCCTATCCTAAAAGAATGGGGGGCGAAATCATGTGCGGAGCCACCACAAGCCTTAATGGCCTTTCGCATCACCATTGTGAACTGACGTCTGGACAAAGGCAAACCGTTCTCATGCCTCAACAGGGGACCGTCCCCTGGATTTCGGACAGCCAGGTACCTCCTAACATCCTTGACTGGGCAAGGTCCCGCCTCCCCTGTAGCCGGAAGCCTAATAAGGGCTCCCCTGCCTTTTTGGTCCGTTTTTGAATTCCTAATTGTAAGTCTCAGCTCCGTCAAGGATAGCTGTACGTCCTGGAGCAACAAACCCCTGGAACGGCCGTCCCTGTGAGCTTCCAGCACAAGCTCACCAACCCTTAGGGCTCCGAAAAAGGCAATAGAAAAGGCCGCAGAAAAAAGGCGAGACTCATACCCTGACCAGCAAAGCTTCCTCAATTCCTTGCGCATCTTACATAGTAGGTCAAAGGAGATCGGGTGCCTAGCGGCCGGTTGAGAAGGACAAATCCTACCCCACCCTTCCAGGGCCTTGCGCACCACAAACTTCGCACAAGGATCCTTGTCGAATAGAGATTTACAGAAAAAGGCAATGGCGGCTGCCTGGATCCGTATAGTCTTGGCTGCACGTCCCAAGTGGAACAGGTGCGCCAAATACCTTAGCACCTGTGATGAGGAAGGAGAAGCCCTCATCTCCTCCCCTACCGACTGATATGTAAAGGCCAGAAAATCAGTCCACGCCTTGGTGTACGACCTGAGGGTAGAAGAGGAAACAGAAGCAGCTACTCCCTGAAAAACTAATTCCTGCCAAGGCTCCAGAGATGATCCGGGAAATATTCCGGACGTAACCGAGCCTCTGGAACCAGAAGTCTGAACCGCTCCATCTGAAAACGGGACAGAGCATCAGCAATTTCATTAGACACTCCAGGGATGAAACGTGCAGAAAACACTATATTAAATCGTAAGCAATGTAATACAAAAACACGCAACAGGGCCGACACCCTAGGAGAGCGTGACGACAGCTTGGCCAGCACGTTCACCACCGCCAGGTTATCAGTCCAGAAGCAAACACGTCGGTCCCTGAACTCATCGACCCACAAGTGCACTGCCACTGCAATGGGAAAGAACTCAAGAAAAGTTAGGTCCCGCGTAATGCCTGTCCCTTGCCAATCCAGTGGCCAACGCATGGCACACCATCTTCCTTTCCAATATAGACCGAAACCTTGGGAACCTGCGGCATCAGACTGTACCTGAAAGTCGTTATGCAAGTTCAACGTGTCCTGCCATAACGACACCCCATTGAATTCCTCCAAGAATTCAAGCCAAATGCTGAGATCAGCCCGTACTTCTCTAGATAAACGAACCCGATGATGTGGGGCTTTCAGACCCACGGTAAGCCGGGCCAGGCGTGAACAAAAGGGGCGTCCCGGGGCCACCACCCTGCACGCGAAATTCAGGTGACCCAGCAGCGATTGGATTTGCCGAAGGGATACCTTTTCCAGGGGGATCAGTTCCTCAATGACCGTCTTCAAAGCAACCAGCTTATCCCTAGGCAAGCTGGAAGTTTGTGACACCGTATCCAAAAGGATACCCAGGTAAGTAAGTCGAGTTGCGGGACCCTCCGTCTTATCTGCTGCCAGCGGAACCCCCAGTTCCTGCGTAAGGTCAGCAAAGGCATGCAGCAACACCGAGCAATTGCCGGAATCACAATCTGAGGCCAATAAAAAATCATCCAAATAATGAGTGACCCCGCCCAGCCCTGTTTTTTGCTTGATGGCCCACTCCAAGAAAGTGCTGAATGACTCAAAGGCAGCACATGCTATCGAGCAACCCATAGGCATAGTCTTATCAAAATAATATTTGCCCTCGAACCGAAAACCCAGGAGCCAAAAATCCTCCGGGTGAATCGGTAATAACCGAAAAGCCGATTCAATATCGCATTTTGCCAATAAAGCAGCCCGTCCAAATCTTCGAATCATTTTGATTGCCTGATCGAGGGATGCATACTTTACTGAGCAAAGTTCCGGAGGAATCATGTCATTGACCGAAGTACCCCTCGGATGCGATAGATTATGAATTAGCCGAAATTCGCCAGGGGCCTTCTTTGGCACAACACCCAATGGGGATATGTGCAAATTATGAAAAGGCGGGGCACAAAAGGGGCCCGCCATCCGATGCAAGGACACCTCCTTTGCAATCTTTTTCCGGGCAATTTCAGGTAATTCGCGAACTGACTTTTGATTAGGAGGATTCCGTGCCACGGGAGGCATGGCTACCGGAATCCGAAAACCTACAGAAAAACCATCACTTAAATAACGAGCATCAGTCCTATTGGGGTAAGATTGCAGCCAAATTTTAAGAGCCGATAATCGCACCGGGGTATGGGCCAACGACGTCAATGTACTATTTCCCTGCTCCTGAGGTTGAAGGGAGGGGAGGGGCTGATTTGGGGGGTTGCTGAGAACCCCCTTTTCCCCCACGAAAGGGCCGCCTACTACCAAAGCAAGAGGAAGCAGGATGCGATCCATTACACTTCTCGCAACTGTGCGAAAATCTACAGGCCGGACGCTGACAGGAGCCCTTATTAAAGTCCCAGCATAGCAAACGACGGCCAGATCTAAAAGCCGAAAACTTCGGCTTCTGCTGTTCCGGCACTTTCTTGTCAATAAGCGGAGCTACATGAGTAGTCCACACATCGAGATCTTTTCGATCCCAGCGGGCTGAGGGGATTTTGGCAGCACGGCGCCTGAAATTCTCATCATATTTGATCGCCGCCTTTTCTCCAGCTTTGGAGAATGCAGAGCGCACAATGGATAGATAGACAAACAGATGTAGGGACCTTCGTGGATAGGCTGCGACAACCACACCTGCGAAGACCTGGAAACAATCGAGCCAGTGCTCGAACGTCCTGTCAACTGTAGAGACCCCTGTGCGCTTTTTGGATGAAGAACTTTCCTTTTCCGTCTCCTCTGACGGTGGGAGCAACCTGAACATATCTACATAGCGGCCATTTAAGATTCTGGACCGTATTTTTGATGATAAATGCGATCCCGGAATGATATCTCTGGCAGAATTGGTTGAGACTTTAACGTCAGGAACCAACATGCCATCCTTACACTCCTGGACCGCTCCATACTGCGCCCTATGCGTATTGGACCTTCGTTCCCAGGCCCACCTTGGAAGCCCAGAAGCCGATTCGCCAAAACCCCAGTAAAGTTGCATATTACTACCCTCATCGTCGGAACTAGATGAAGACGTACCAGAATGAGAGGAAGACGTGTCGTCCTTCTTCCTCTTAGCGCGCTTCCGAGATGACTTCTTCTGGCGACGCTTCCCTCCCAATGACTTCCTGGCAGGGACTGGGAGACTGTCTTCAATAGACGACTCGGATTCGGGCTCCAGCTGAGATGGAACTGAAACAGACTGCACAGAGACCGTACGTGAGATGCCAGACCCCGAGGCCACCGCAGCCGAACGCCGAGTGGACGAACGCCCCCGAGTCGACTCAACCAAGGGGGCACCTCTCTCTGAGGCCCTCCTAGCGGAACGGCCTGACCTCCGTGATTGACCCCGACCTGCAGGTAAGACAGGGGACTGGGATAACTGGGGGTTCGTGATCAAACCACCAGATGACGACCCTTCTCCCCCATCTTCACTAGATGATGGTGAAGCCGGAGATGACGCCAACGCCGCAGGAGGCTGCCTTCCAGACGTGGACGGCTGGGTGGAGCAGTGCTGGAGGAAACCGTCCATTTCAGCTGCAAAGCGAGAAAGTGCTGCAGGGTCGCCAGCCATGCTCGCCACCAACGATTGTACCCGGCCCACTGGTTGGCTTGCTGGAGGTGAGCGGAGCGCCTGGGATGGGCCTCTAATCGGCCGTTTGGAAGTGGCCGCAGAAGAAGAACGATTAACGACTTTCTTGGGGGCCATACCTGCTAGTCAGAGATACGAGCAAAACCAGTTAAATTTCAGAATTACTGCAACCAATACCAACAATAAAGAACCACTTACACGAGTGCAAGTCTATCTATCTATCTATCTGTCTATCTATCTATCTATCTATGTTATTCGTATTTATTTATTTATTTATTTTATTTTATTTATTTATTTATTTATTTTTATTAGTATTATTATTATTATTATTATTATTTTTTGAAAACTACCAGGCCCCAGCAGTTACTGGGCCAGGCCGTGCGGCTCACAGCCGGCCCCAGCGATATCAGGTAATTTAATTAAATTTTTTGACTAAATCAGCCTGAATATAAAAACAACTTGAGGGTGCAGTAACCGATTTTGGTCACCAGGGGGCAGACCGGGCCAAGCCACTCAGAGGAGTGGATGCAGTACCAGGCCGAACCACTGGAGGGAGCCCCTGTCGCCAAGGCGCAGTACACACCACGGCCACTAGAGGGCCAGCCGCAGCCAAGGCAACAGCGAGCGGCCCGCCAGCAAGGTGACGCGCGGCAAAATGGCGGGCGCAATTACGAGGCAGACCCGATCCAGTCGGGAAAGGCCCGGACCGCGCCGGGAGACTCCCGGTGTCTCCACCGGCCTAACTTGCCGCCGCCAAGGAGGCTGGACGCGTGGCCGCCAAAGCAGGCCCGCTGCGGCCTGGGCGGCAGGCGCCCCGGGTCGGCTCCGCGCTAGTGCGGCCTAGGCTCCGGCGCCGCGAGGGAGAAGGCCAACGGAGCGCCGAGGAGACCGCCCACCACCCTGCGACCCCCGGTAAGCGCCGCCGCGATCCGGCGGAAAAAGGAGCCCCGCAGTCGCTTCGCGGCTCCGGCACCTTTTTATTTTTTAGAAGGGGGGGTGGGGAGGGCCGCCTCGGCCCGGGTGGAGAACTAGGCCCGACCCAAACGGTATCGGGCCTCAGGCCCGACCGAGAGTCGCAAGGCCTCACTAACGCGTGGGGGGGGGAGGACGGGTTTCAGCGATCGGCGCCGCCGCCGCGCCGCGACCTAGGGCCGGCCTCGGTGGCCGTCAGGGGCCTCGCGGGCGGACGGGCGGGCCGACGGGCACGGAGCCGCCTCGGTTCCCCAAGCGGGAAGCACTAGGAAGGACCGGGGAAGCAGCCTCCCCGGGCTGGGGGGGGTCCCCACCCTCAGCCGGGGTTAAAATTAAAGGCAACTACCTAAAGGAAGAAATTCAGCAAGTGGGAAGGAAGAGGGGATCAAGAAAGGGAAAAGGGGGATAGAGGATAAAAGTAAAGCCGGGGTAAGGGAGGAGGCTTAAGAAAGAGGGAGCTTATTCAATTAGTAAAATTGGCTGGAATACAACCGACTCCCGACTTGAACTGCTCCGTGATCCGTTGCAGAAGCCGAGAGGACGCTCTAGTGCTAGGCATCCTACATTTATAACCTCGGCCCCCTCCTCCAAATCTTTGCAACATCCAAAATTCCCCAGCAACTCAAATTAACCCCTTACTGGCTTGGATTCCCATATCTGCCCAGCAACGACAGGGTGGCTTATATTTTCCCAACCGCAACACGTGCTCTCATTTTAAAAGGAGAACACGATTTGCTGACCTACCTTCCAAACCTCAAACATTGCTGTTAGTTCCTGAGGAGAGTGGTGAGGTGCCAGGAGTTCAGTACAGTACAGCTGTGGTGGCAGGAGTGTCTGACTGGCTCTGCTGCCATGCTCCTTTCGCTCTCAGGAACAGACAGTGATGCTCAGTGTTCAGAATGCAGGTGAGCAATGTCCTCCCTCCCTGTGCCAACCTAGCAATACTAGTCTTTATTGCTCTACTCTGTTAATTCTCTTATTTCATGAGAACATTCCTTCTGAAAATAAGAGCTTAGATTTCTGCTACTAAACATCCCATATGCTGTGAAATTCTTATACAGATGGTAAGTCCTCTTGTTTTGTCCCTTCTAGGACCATTCAATGTGACCATTTGTGTGCTGACAAAGTAATAGCAGGAGAATCCACATAGCTATTGCTGCAGTTGTAATGTAGCATTAAAACACATTTCCAGCATGAATGATTTTGGTGTTAGCTTCCTCCTCAGTGAATTCAACATATATTAACATTTCCAAGTCTTACTGAATTCCACACATCTGTTTCTTTAAAATACTACCAAGGATAGCGAGACTAAAACGGCTCCCAGATTTTAATTAATCTGAAACAATCACGCTACCTGATTGTATGAGGCATATCACTGCCAAGGAAAGAAAAAGGCATTGGGAGGAGGGGGGGAGGTGGTATATAAGGCACACATGTTGTTGCGTCAACGTTGGCATTCAACTTGGCCAAAATGCTATGCTGATCCCACCGTATCTGCAACAACCACTCATTACCAAATGAGATGCAGTTACAAAAATGAGAAAGGGTAAAGGAGATGTATTTTAATCAAGCTATACTACTCAGACTGCAAAAGAAGAAAATATAGTGTTAACCATGCATACAGGTGACTCACATATTTCGTGCATCTCTCCAGGCTTCTGAATAGACTACTCACCTGCCTATCTGTAGTGAAGAAGTCCTTCCTATAGGCAGGGAAGCTTTACACGC
Organism: Podarcis liolepis; assembly: GCF_965112155.1. Taxonomy (NCBI): domain Eukaryota; kingdom Metazoa; phylum Chordata; class Lepidosauria; order Squamata; family Lacertidae; genus Podarcis; species Podarcis liolepis. The sequence goes on along the minus strand of NC_139557.1, from coordinate 54,433,050 downwards.
ACATGAACGCATGCACACAAGCGCAAGAGTGATTCTTTTCAGTGGTGTCAGTTTAGCCCTGTAGTTTCCTGGGTTGCCTGTGAAAAATTTATTGAGGATATAAAGTCCATTGGTGTTTTACTAGATACTTGATACCCATCTTGTTTAATTTAAGGTACAGGAACTTATGCAATTTCTTATTTCAGGTGGTGGGGTTTTTTTTTAGAAAAATACCATCTGGGACTGATAAATTATTATTGCACAGTTCATAATGCCTTTCCTCATTGTCTTGTTCTTACACAGCAGTTTGCAACATTTTTCAGATTTATCACCCTAATAAGAAAAGAAATAAGAAAAGAGGAGCTCAGGTGTAGAAAAATTTCCAACCCCCCTGAAGATTGCAGCAGATTACTCATACAGCTTCTCAGATGCCTACCTTGGCCAGACATTCCCCGCTTCGTACTTTAATAGCCCCTCTAATTTGTTATGCTTCTTGCTTCTAATACACAGTGCATTCCTTGAATACTGACCAAGCTACTAAGAGTTAGGCAAACTCTTTGATACAAGGCAAATGATTGTATGTATCACATATTTTTCTATAACAAGCAACCACCCACAGAATCAAGGTATTAAGTAAAGGTAAAGGTACCCCTGACGGTTAGGTCCAGTTGCGGACGACTGGGGTTGCGCGCTCATCTCACTCTACAGGTCGAGGGAGCCAGCGTTTGTCTGCAGACAGCTTCCGGGTTATGTGGCCATCATGACTAAGCCGCTTCTGGCGAACCAGAGCAGCGCACAGAAACACCATTTACCTTTCCGCCGGAGCGGTGCCTATTTATCTACCTGCACTTTGATGTGCTTTCGAACTGCTAGGTGGGCAGGAGCTGGGACCAAACGGGAGCTCACCCCACCATGGGGATTCGAACTGCCGACCTTCTGATCGGCAAGCCCTAGGCACTGTGGTTTAGACCACAGTGCCACTCGCACATGCAAAACATTGCCTTGCTTGACATAGGGGCTTTCTTGAGTCAAAAGTGATTTAAGCCTTTTATTTATAGACAACCTCCCTGTCAGCTGGTTCGCAGGATGTTTGTTTTAAAATGTGGCACAATACAATATGAGAAAAGAACATAAAACAAACTTAAACTGTTCTAACAGACTGAAAGATACATTTATTATTTTATATCTAACCTACTAGAATATATCAATTTATTTTTTTTACATTAACTCCCATTTTAAAAATACATAAGCATCTTTCACTCACTAGAATAGTTGGTAAGGACCAACATGCAAAATAAAAATAAGAGACAAATTCAGTTACGCCAGTAATTAGCTATTAGGGAGCAGGTGTTCAGAGTCTATGAATCTTCCTTTTGTCTTTTTTGTCAATTATTTACAGTAATTGTTAAATCAAGTTCTCAGAGCTGGTTCATATATTATAGCAAAACCATGTTTGCTGCAGAAAAACAAAACCTTTCCCATCATTGGGGCTCCACACAGGTGTCATAATTTGAGTTATGGGTTTGCATGTTAAGCAGTTACCTAATGGAATATTTCCATGCCAGTCTCTGCAGAACTAGTAAGAAAATATTCTATGGGAAGTCCTCTATATGATAAGCTGCATGGACCATGGGATAGCAGTTTCCAGCAACAACCATGCCACTTCCATAAGCTGGATTTCAGACTTTGTCCAAGTAAGCCTACTTAAGTCAGGGGGTGGGGGGATGTCATTCAAACTTTTCCAAGTTAAAGATGATCATGCAAACAATTTCACAAAATTGAAATTTGATTTCTTCTTATATCTGAGACAGGCACACTTAAAAGGATAATGCCTTATGGGATCAAATTGCACCATAAAAGAGGTTGGAATTTTAAGGAATTGTAAAAGAGCATCAGCCTTTTAAAGAAATTCTTACTGCATTCCTAACCAGGTCTCCACAAATTCTTTGGATCCATTACTCCAATCCATGCATATGTGAACATTTATAACGTGAATTCACAAAGGCTGTTTTACAAAGAATTTAAAACATATTGGAATGACTTCAGTGAAACCTTAAAGACAATTGAGTTGCAATGCACTTTTAAGCAGCTTGTTTGCAAGTGTTCTGTGTAAATCATTAAATTTGCTGCTAACTAGATGATGATTGTATCATTATGTGCAATTAAAACATTGGGGGAAGCTCAGAGAAAGATTGCTTATTTATCTGATGGAAATGTATCTGTTCCCCTCCTGTTACCTGAAAGACACTAAAGACTATGGGTTGAAGCCAGTGAATCATACTCAGAGCAGACCAATTGAAATCTATGGTCATTACTTAGATTCACTTATTTCTGTGAGTCTCTTCTGAGTAAGGCTTAGTTGGATATAACCTTGAAAATTCAGAGACAATAAATTGTCTGTTCATGTATTTTTTGCTGTCATCTGTGGCTGCCTGTGTTCCTGACAAAGTCTGCAGATATTAATGAACATTGCAGTCCTCATATTTATACATGAAAAGAGACACTTAAACAAGCTTATTTTCAACATAAAGCACGGGATTTCAAGATTGTTACAGGACCATCTTGTGCTTGCCTACTCTGCAGTAAGTCCTGTTAAGTTCAGCTAAATTTCTATAGGACTGCAGTCTTGAGAACTCAAATCAGAACCATCTCCTCCAAAATTGTAACTTTTGTGTTGATGTTCATATCAGTAGTATTACATTAAAAACTGTAAGTATTCGCTGCTCTTAATACCATTGTAACAACAATTTTTTAAATTAAAGAATTTAATTAAAATAATTAGGATTATAGAGGCACACACATTTCAAGCTGTCATGTGTGGGGTTTTTTTTGTAATATTCACAGTGCAAATCATAATTTTTTGGCAATGGTATATCTTCACTACTAAAAATCACCTATTTTAGCAAAAAAAAAAAAACATGCAAAAAAAAGACCGTAGGAAGAGAAATAAAAAAGAGAGTATCATCTTGTGGCTAATGCTCAAACTAGAATTCTTGAGAACCAAGTTCAAATCCTAGCTTTGTCTAAGGCGTATTGTACAGCTTTGTGACAATCCCTTAAAATCCTTGTCTACTTAGTTGTTCAGGGGAAATGTGCCACTTTTTCTCCATGCATCTTTCAAGACAGGGCCTTAGATTTTATTGCAAAACAAAAGCAAACCCCACAGTGTTTTTGACCAAAATAAAGCTTGGGGTGTGGTCTGTCTCTTTAGATCAAAATATTCAAAACCATGGTTGCCTAGAGTTAGTTCACACGTTCATTAGAAGCAAGAATTCAGCACTGCAAGTAACCCTGAATAACTGAAATAATACCCACTTAGGTTCTTCTAGAGGTTTGGTGGCCTGTGCTGAAGGAATTTTCCATAGAACTATTTAGGCAATAGACTGCACACAGTGGAAAAACAATATTATCTCTGCCTGTCCTATGCACTGGTTCATGTCTATCTCACTTCTGTTCCCACCATACTTGTCTGCTTGTTTGTAATGTTTACAAAAGATCTTTGCATATAAAGTAAAGGTAAAGAGACCCCTGACCATTAGGTCCAGTCATGACCAACTCTGGGGTTGCAGCGCTCATCTCACTTTATTAGCCGAGGGAGCCGGCGTTTGTCTGCAGACAGCTTCTGGGTCATGTGGCCAGCATGACTAAGCCACTTCTGGCGAACCAGAGCAGCGCACGGAAACACCGTTTACCTTTCCGCCGGAGCGGTACCTATTTATCTACTTGCACTTTGTGCTTTCAAACTGCTAGGTTGGCAGGAGATCTTATACCGTAGGCCTAAACCACACACTCATATCCTACATGCATTCCTGGTCAACTAACTGGTCAAAACACACCTATGAGTGAGCCCAGAAGTAATATAGGTATATGTGGCGGGAGGCATGGGAATGTATGATCTCACTCTCTTGCCAGATGTAGTCTTTACTCAAAGATTAGATCATCTGAAGAACCAGCTATTTGACAGACTTTTCTGTTCCATTCCATGTCCCTTTTCTAAAACAAGCTCATGTTTTTCTGAGTTTGCAGTCCTACCTGTTCGGTTTTTCCATCTAGCGAAGGAGCAAACTAGATGTTATGATGGGAGAGCCATTGTTTACATTTGGGTCACTGCTGAATTTAGCATTTAACCATGGGGTTGGGTGGAATAAAAAGTGCAGGATAAGTGGCATCCTAAACCATTCTCTTCCCCCCCCCCCCCGCTTCCCCACCCCACAAACGCCCTCCTGTTTCTTCTAATCTTCTCAGAGAATATCCACTGGGGTTTTGAAATGGGAAATCTTAACTGAAAGTATAAGAGGCTCAGGACAAGTGGTTTCAGGGAAACAGGTGGTTCAGCAGCTTCTTCTGCCAATCCGTGCTCTGCTACAAATCACACCGTATCATATTAGTTTGGCACAACCCACATATTCACACAAACTGTGCCATTGTAACATCTGATTTATCCCCAAAGAAAAGACATCCAGAGGCAGGGAAACAGGAGCATGAGAGTGTGTAGCCAGGTTCCTTCATTTATATCTGATTTTTCTCCCAAGGAAGCGACTGTTGTAAACCTTGCTTACACACTTTCATGCCCGTTCCTCTCCCTTTGGGCATGTGGATGTCAGAAAACTGCTAGTGAATGAGTTTGCAAAAAGAATGTTCTGTATCCAACATTATTCAGGTGAAATTGACATGCTTACAATGGCACCCACCTCTATCTCCATTCTGCTGAATGTTCAAGGACTCAAGACCCAAAAAACCCCTGAATTTGGTAGCGCTTGAATTTAGAAGCACTGCCCAAACCATCACTACATAAACACGTTGTCTGCTTTTCTTGTGAGTGAGAGGGGGAGGGAGAGAAAGATGCAAGTGTGGGTTAATCACTTGTAGGAATTGATTGACTGCCTGTTAATAAACATTAGCCTGTATATTGCCACTTGCTCATGAGTGGTTTATGTATTCTGCTCCCTGCAGACTGAAGAAGTCCTGAAGATTGATGGAGGGCCATGCTATTCAAACAGCAGGCGTTGCTGAGACAGAAGCTCCTTGTGCTAGGCAGCCTTGCTATTGGAAGTCTCCTATATCTAGTTGCCAGAGTTGGGAGCTTGGATAGGTAAGTCAATAAATTAGCACATGTGGGTGACATTCATGATCCTAAATGGCTTTAACTGAGGTTTCCCCCCACAACTTCCTCTTAGACTTTGGAAAGAATTGAATAGGTTTCCAGCTCTTTGTCTTACTACTAAGATCTAGAAATACAATCTGCTGCAGTATTGATTTTCATTGTTATTTCCTTTCTTTTTAAGGGTGGAGGAGGGTGTGATTAAACTTAAAAGTTTCAGATTGCCTAAGCCAATGCATCCTGCCTTTCCATTTGTATTCTATGCGCATTGGCAGTTGTTTTCAGAAGGAAACTAAAGCAGAAAACAGTAAAAATGTCATTACAGCAGTTCATTTTTGTCTGTGTGTGCATCTGCGGATTGACCTCGAGTCTCGACAAACAGTTATGATGTATTTATGCATCTTCCTTTCTGAAATTTATGAGTGGGCAATTAATGTGCTACTGTGGTAGTTAAAATTATGCATGAGCCTGCAGAGTTAGCTTGTCAAGCCTGGAATCCTATCGCACTTGAAAGATTGCTGCAGGGATGAGGGATTTTCACTATGTTAATTAGCTGTGTGTGTGTGTGTATGTGTTGAAGCTGGGTACACTGGGCGAAGAGGATCTGCCTGAGAATGATTTCCTCAAGCAACAGGACAGATGTACAAAACTGAGCTTGTGAGAACAAATGCAGACCTAAATACCACCAAAAAGATCCACCTAGTGATAAATCCTATGCATCATTTCACCCAGAAAGCAACAAATTTTTCATATTCTGCCACTTGTCACAATTTAGTTCTCCAGTTTCTTATTTGAAAATGAAGTCTTGCATATACTGAAAAAGGAAGGATCATCTATGCCTAGGCTGGCATTATCCCACCGTCCACCAGCAAAACTCCATACCTTAACGATATGCATAATGGCCATGGCCAATTATGCAGTTTCATGTATGGGATGAAAATTCCTTCTTGACTCCTGCAGAAATTTGTCCTGTGCCCTGAGGCATGAAATTTAATTAACCTTATCACCAATCTAAGCTTGCACAGCTACAAATGTTATTAATGGTCATAAAATTATCCAGACACAGTACTTGACTCCTTGAACTCGTGCAGCAGTGAATGCTACAGGATCCATATATAATTATTGCTAATGGCATGAAGGGTTTATTCCAATATCTCCTGTTTTTACCAAGCTGTGAGGGGCTTTTATTCACTAGTGAATCCTGTTCTGTTGCTGCAGAAGTCTGAGTGTCTCAATAGGCTCCTTGATCTGCAGTCACATCATTCTAAGTGTAGGAAAACTAACACCTTGGGATTCACTCATGGTTGCTGCTTTTCTTTCCCCACTTCCTGGAGCTATTAAAAGTGCTCACTGCTGTGGTGTCAGAACCTGGGAGGAGACAACAGTCAGCGAAGCTGGAGAAAGGAGTTATGCTAGAGAGTCAGAGCAAAAGGACACACAAATATATGCCAAAGCCAGTTGCTGCTTAGGCAAAGCCTTAGCCCAAACAGGAAGTGTTTTATAGCCCTTCCTGTCTAGGAGGTACAGAAGCTGATACTACTACTCATTGCTCAGGGAGCTGCTCTAAATCACAGTCCTGTGGCTCACCACATGGGTCAACTGCCTTCAGACATGCAATGATCACTTTGCATCCATTTTATGTACAGGCTGCAGTTGTGTGATGAAAATCCTGCCCACTTACACCAAAGTTTCCATTCACGTATTTCATGCAAGGAATGGCTCTCCTATCTGAAAGGGTTGCTCTAGATACCTCTTTTGGTTCACAAGGACACAAGCAGTTGCTCAAAATTCTTTAGCATTGATTTCCTTAGAAGAAGTTCATTTCAAAAAATCATTTCCTTTTTGGAGGAGCGGGGGGGGGGGGCTGTTGTTCTAAGAATGACAATTCCAGTAGGAGCATTTAAATTCCAGGCAATAGGCAGAGGTGGGTAAGAAAATCAGCAACGCTGCCTTGTTCAATCAGAAGTGGCTTCCATTTATGTAGCAAGGCACTTGAATTCCAGTGTAGGCTTAAAACTCTGCATGTGGGTGTACACAACAAGCATACGGTTTAATGTGTATGATGAAGGCACAAGCTCCTGATTGAGGATGTTACCAGATTACGGATTAATACTGGAAACAGGCCATTCAGATGCCAAGATTGACAACAAGGATTTTCATATTTTCCACAGAAGAGTTAAATCTAGATTAAAGGAGAGAGAAAATATGGGCTAGCCTTTTGATGGCATTGAAGTTGTGGGGACACTGTAAAAAGCTTGCATGCATCGATCCCACAATACGCAACCATTTGGAAACATCCATACATATAAGCAGTGGCAACTACATGCTTCATCGGAAACACAGTGTGTATCAGTGTGACGCTTCCTGGAGTGGATGAAGCAATGGCATGGTGAACTGTTTTGTGGGTTATCTGTTCTACTGCCATCTAGTTTACTGTCAATTCAGCTCTTACCATGATGATAACTGTCTACATCTGGGCAAGTTAATAGGGCTGTTGCAAATCATCTCAGTTGCATAAATGATGTCTCTTGTTACCTTTATGTTGAAATCCAATATCCACTCACCTAAGAGAAAGCACCATTAACTTCTGAGCAGTTGTGTAAGATTTCACTGTTAATAACTCCTATTTCGCCTCTTTTTTGAATTGCAGACTGCAGCCCATATGCCCTATCGATGGTCGATTTGGACTCCATGGCCAAGATGAAATTCCACTCCGAGCTCTACAGTTTAAGCGTGGGTTGCTACATGAGTTCCGGAAGGGCAATGCCAGCAAGGAGCAAATTCGACTTCACAGTTTGGTCCAACAGATTCCCAAGGCCATAATAATTGGGGTGAGGAAGGGTGGAACTCGGGCGCTGCTGGAAATGCTGAACCTCCACCCAGCAGTGGTCAAAGCTTCTCAAGAAATCCACTTCTTTGATAACGATGAGAACTACGCCAAGGGCATCGAGTGGTACAGGAAAAAAATGCCATTTTCTTATCCTCATCAGATAACCATTGAGAAAAGTCCAGCATACTTTATCACAGAGGAGGTACCTGAAAGGATTTATAAGATGAACTCCTCCATCAAATTGCTGATCATTGTCAGGGAACCCACAACAAGAGCTATTTCTGATTACACTCAGGTGCTGGAGGGAAAAGAAAGGAAAAACAAAACCTACTACAAATTTGAAAAGCTGGCCATTGATCCTAATACCTGTGAGGTGAACACTAAATACAAGGCAGTAAGAACGAGCATCTACACAAAACATTTGGAGAGGTGGTTAAAATACTTTCCCATAGAGCAGTTTCATATTGTCGATGGCGATCGTCTCATTACAGAACCACTGCCAGAACTCCAGCTGGTAGAGAAGTTCTTAAATCTTCCTCCAAGGATAAGTCAATATAATTTATATTTCAATGCCACCAGAGGGTTTTATTGCTTGCGGTTTAACATTGTCTTTAACAAGTGCCTGGCGGGAAGCAAAGGACGCATCCATCCGGAGGTGGACTCCTCTGTCATTACCAAATTGCGCAAGTTCTTTCACCCTTTTAATCAGAAATTTTACCAGATCACAGGGAGGACATTTAACTGGCCCTAAAGTAAATTTCATACAACACTGTGTGTTGCACCTGGAGATATGCCACCGTGTCTCTATTAGAGTAAAAAATATGCACTTTTCGTATACACAGCTATCAAAGTAACCCTTTTTCATGCATACTTGTATATATGCAGTGTGTGACCAAATATAAGGTGGGATCAATTTTTCTACAGAGCAGTGAATAACATAAAATTTACTCTCTGCATAATTGCATCGTTTTATGCTATACAATTAAATGAGAAGGTGTCATTTAAAGGAATTAACTCAGCTACTCAGTTCAAAGGGTCAGTACTCTATTTGCTCCGTAAAATTTAATACCAAACATATCTAGAGAGAAGGCAGAATATTATGGTAGAATTCATTGCAAGAATTGCATTGAAAGGTCTAAGATGGGCTATTATGGATACATATTGCTAAAAGAATATTGACCCTTTAAAGGTGTAAATCTATGCTTCAGGCTTATATTGGTTTAACAGTCACTCTTTCAAAGTAACTATGCTTCTTTGACCAGGGGCAGGGAATCTATAATACAGAATTCTCACCTGACTACTATTTCCAGGATTTTTTATTGGGGTGGGGGGGGACCATACTAATTAAACTGGCAAAAAACCAATACAAGTTTGCAGTGTAAATATATCCCTTGTAATGCTGAGTTCTACTGGAACTCTTTTCCTATTGTTTGAAAAGAAATTCTCTCATGCAATCAACATTGTTTCAAATTTCCTGTGGTGAGTTTGCACTATTGTTTTTATTGTATGGATCATCTTGGCACTTGTAGCATGTCAATCATGTGTCGAAAAGGAAGTCTTTTTCCCCCCTTCTATACTTGTACGTTGACAAAGAGAAACCTGCTGTACATAATGTATATTGTTTGTAAATACTGGTTTCACACTAAGTAATTCTATTTTGTAAACTGAATATGGCTATTTAATTTATTGTGAAAATTAAATTTATTGTGGTATTTAAAATGGAATGGATTAAAATTGCTATATGTGCAACTAGCTTTCTCCTTTTCTTTGATGAATGTCACATTATTTCAAACACTATATTTTTCAAATGAGGCAATTCACATGTTCAGTTGAGAGTTAAGCACTAAACAAGTTTATACACACACACACACCAAATCAGCCGTTAGAAACTTAGGCAATCTATTATTATTAATATTTAGTTATTTACATAAATTGTATACTGCCCTTCAGCTGAAGATCACATGGTGGTTTACAACATAAAAATACAAAATGAGAAGACAAATCATACAGCATAACAATCATATTGCTGTTTTCTGGAGTATCATAGCAAATATTAGTATCATGAATCCTAAAATAGTAATAGACACATGATCAGAGTGCTATAGTCTGCAATAATGGAAGTTCGGGTAGAATGTATACTGCAAACAGGAAAGGTACTACTGAAGCCAAGAGGATGCCAGCATGGTTAATGAGCAGAGCAAAGTCAAGGAAAGTATGAGAGGTAAGAAGCCTTCTTTCAGAAAATGGAAATCTTTAAACTCATATTATCATGAACACAATAATGGTAATGAAATAGAACTGCAAAGGAAAATAATATATGGGCTTACCTGGGACTTCACTGCATCCCACCCATCAGTAAAACTAATCAATTCAGAGAGACGACTTGAGTTTAAGATAATTTATTATTGAAAACTTTAGAAATGATGTGCCACATGCTGCATCAGTTCTCTACTACAAGCCAGATACAGTCAAACCTCCATTTTCGAACATCCCAGCTGCCAAATGATTCAGAAGCTGAACGCCAGAACCCCAGAAGTGAATGCTTCTGTTTTCGAACACGCCTTGGAAGTTGAACGGCTGAAAAGAGGCCAATTGAAAAATGCTGTGTCAAGAGGGGGTGTGGGGGCGGGGAGGGTACAGTGCAATGAAAAAATGATAAACCACAGATATTTTGGAAAGCTCCCAGACTATTCAGTGGCCTTCATATGCCAGGGAGAAGGATGTATCCATGCCAATAAAAGTGTCAGCTGCATACATGGTTGAACCAATGTTTTTATTAAGATCTAATGAATCTTGGAGCAAAATTACATGATCAATAATCCTTAATCTAACCTAGCCCTGTGCTCTGAGCAGGTAAGAACCAGTAACCTACATATCACACTGTTTTCTAACAGTGATTTGGGGCGAAGTGAGGACACTATCACTATGCACTGCCTTCACAAAATATTTTTTCTATGTGCGCCCTCTTGTGGACAGATTTATCTGTAAGCAAGCCCCCTGACGAATCTTCACAAACTTTCTTTAGACCATAACAGCACATTTATGAGAGAGCTTCTTATAAATGCTTTCATGACTGCATACAAATGAGTCAAAAGATTCTATCTTCCAGATGTTCTATGGAGCCAAGAGTCATAATCACAGTCCTCAGACTGCTTACTCTGGAATAATGCCATTGAAATCAATAGGACTCATTCAGAGTTTCGGATTTGAAAGCTACCATCAAGATTAATGCGCTGGAAGAAAACTCAATAACAGCTGGGATGCTAATTCCACCAGAATTCTTCAAAATCCCAAGTGATAATAGAAACGCCAACGCTTTGCTGATACTTCCTGTTTAAAACTCAAAGTGTGGCCTTCAGGGGAGGAACAACCATCCTTTAAAGGGAATTGTGCTGAAATACTCTAAGAGACTTTTGACCTTTTGGCATTTATCTCTTAAGTGCAATCTGTGAATAATTCATTTCATCTATTTCAATCAGATTCAAATGTTGGGTGAAAATCATATCCATTCAGCTCATTGGTGTGTGGAGCAGAAAGAGAACCACTGGTTTAGTTTTCAGTCAAATTTGTAGCTGCTCTATAACACTGCAACATTTGTATTTATCCTATGAACACCCTGCTGGAGTGTTTTGAAATGTTAAGAGACATGCATATCAAGGAGGGCATGCCTGGGTGCTAGAGCATGCGTTTCACCCAGGTGTAATCTCTAGAAACTCTAGTGAATGCCATCAAGAAGACAGATGAAAAAGTGTAACAGTGAGACAACAGTAAGATCATCTGCATCAGTATAAGGCATTTCTTATATATCAGTTATGTACTGACCACATATTTATCTGAGAGATCGCTAGTTGACTGACAGTTGTGGTACAGTGGCTACAGACCTGGACTTGGAACAGGTAGGGGTAAGGATGCTTCCACAGTAGAGCCCATTTCTGTAGCTGAGGCTTGAGCCTTCTTAATGCATTAGTCACATATAGAGGGAAAGCATGTTGAAAAGAGTTTCCTCCCACTCCCAGGGACTGGCTTCTCCTGCCCCCACTACTGCAGTCTGTTGGGATGCTGCTGGGAGACAGGGGCGTCTGGCAGGCCCCCAGCTGGCTCCAGCCACTGGCCAGCAGCTGGGTGAAACTCCGGTTCTCGGAGCAGCATCAAAACTGTGACTCAAGCCTCAGAAGCCTTCAGAGGCTTAAGCACGCAAGCCAGCAGAGATAAAACTCTTTGCAGCAAAAGTAGTGGACAGAGACATGTGTAAGCATATTTACAGCATTTATTCAGCAGCAGGACAGTGGGAAAACATGTCTGCTTCCCTTCGTGTCCAAGCAAAACAGGAAAAAGCAAAAGCAATATACAAACTGAAATTCCCAGCAGACTGTGCTGCAAGTAAACAGGCATGTGACACACAACAGTCATGCCTGATCCTTTTAAGGTGGAACGGAACTATGACCTAACACAGTCATGTTTACAATACTCTACAGCAGGAAGACTCCTCTAGGAGTGAGGGCTCTCTGCAACATTGAGAAGCCTGATAGCCTTTGTTTCTAAACGGCACAGGAATCCTCCACAAACATGTGAAGATTCTCATTGCAGATTTCATGATTTACACGACAGGAGTAAAAGAAGTTATGTGACTTTGGTAGCATGGCCACATAATACGGCCCAAGGTCCCTTTTCCTCTACACACAAGCATTGCACTTTTGAAATGAGGTGGACAGAGAATTAAAACAGAAATTCCACACAGCAGCTAATATACCATTGTATGATAAAGCAATGCCCTTTTCTTTGACAAATATCCTTTGATAATGTCCAACCACTTCCATTCAGCAGAGGTTCTTTCCAACGTTATTTGAAAGCTTCTTCTATATAGCTTCATCCTGTTTTATTGATTCCTGTTGATCAAGGCCAGGGAAGTAGTGATGAGTAGCCCATGATCTGCACTTTCAATATTCTCTGTTGTCTCAATGCCAGCTTCTCCTCCCACTTGTTTCTTCTCATTTTTCTTTCTTTGTTTAATGGAAACCAGTAATTAATACTGGTAATTCTTTGTTTAAAGGAAACCAGTAATTAATACCTACATGCCTGCCTGCCTACACGGGGGGGGGGGGAGAGGAAGAGGAAGAGGAAGATGAAGAGATGAGTATGGGTGGAAGCAATGCTATTCAGGGATTATTGCTATCAACAGGGAAAGAGTGAAGGCACCATCCTTGGCAGCATCCCTCCATCACATTGTTGTCAACACACCTACAGATATCAATGAATTGTGTGTGTGAAGGGTTCTTCCCCCATACTTTATAGTGTTGTTGGTGGTGGTGGTGGTATTATTGTAAAATTTGTATAACGCCCTTTATCCAAATATCATAGGGCAGTTCACAACATCAATAATCCCCCCAAACATATTTAAAAGGCCATTGAATGTTAATCAGACGAAGGCCCAGTTGAAGAGAAACATTTTCACCTGCCACCTGAAGATATATAATGAAGGCACTAAGCCAGCCTTCCTCGAAAGAGCATTCCACAAGCGGGGAGCCATCGCAGAAAAGGCCTGTTCTCACGTTGTCACCCTCTGGACCTCTTGTGGCATGAAAACCCAACTTCCACTCTGATGGTGCTCCTACCCCTGGGCCACTGCCACCATCCCATTTTCCTTATTCCATATGGACTCTTAATTTGCCAAAAAGCTGGAAGCTCCGGGGTACAGGTGTGTGGTACAAAGCTAGTCAGATACAGTTACTGTATTAAATTAAAGATATTAACATTTGTTTCAAGATTGTGAAGTCCACAATAAGTTTAGCTTGTTGTCAGGGACTGGGCAGAGGAGGAATAGTGGAGACCGCCTCCCCAGCCTGACCCTTCCAGAGAAGAGGAAGATAGTTCAGAATTGCAACAGGGGTTTGAGGGACGTCACAGCCCAGAGGAAGATGAGGGGGAAAGTTGGGAAATCATGGGAGAGGAGGAGCAGGCAGAGCCGGAGCAGCAGCTGGCTGAAACGTTATCATTAGAAAGCATTCCAGACCCACCATCTCCTAGAACCTGGCAGGCTTTAAAAGTAGGAGAGCAAAGAGTTTGAAGCAGAGGGCATCCATAGAGGAGGTGATGCTGATGATAAATGAGGAAGTGGGAGAGAAGGGGGTGTAGATTTACTTGTGACAATGCCATTATCCAAGAGGCTGTAAATACTGAATAAAAAGCAGACAGTAAGAAACTTTTCCTTGTCTTTGTACATGCGTGGCAACCAGCTGTGGGAGTTGCTTGACACTAGTTACTTTAATATGGTACTGTATCTTCAAATGAGAATTGCTTTGAAAATTGGCTACTGTCACTTTAAATGGCAACTTATATTTACCTAATAATGTTAAAGCAAGACAGCTTTGAGGAAGTAGTTACTCCTATTAAAACTCTGGATGTGTTTGGTAGATTTTTAATTTCTGAAATTCATTTTAGGATGACGAGCAGCTTATACATTTTTGAAATAAATAAATAATGCATCTTACTCTTTCTGGGAAGCTTGAGGTTACTCCTCCTAGAAAGGCTGAATTACCACTTAGTACCATTTAACCCCTTTTAATAACAAAAAAGTTGATAAAATTCTATAAGGAAAGGCCTTTGGTTCTGAACATGAGGGAAATTTGAGTCATTTTCGAAGCAAAGCTGCAGAAAACTGGCCTTGTCAAAATCCATTATGCTGTAAACAAATTACCCCAAATAAGATCAGGCATGTCAATTTGTTATCTACTTGTGAATCAAACAAACAAAATACCCAAACAGACTTCTATGTTTTCAGGAAGAAGTTGCATTGCTTTTAATGCATCTCATTACTGCCATTATTGTCATACAATTAAATTTATATAAGTGAGATAAATGCACGGGGAAGGCAATATGGAGTTTTAAATAGTTGCATTTACTGTGGTTGTAATGTCCCAAGATCATCATGTCTGGGGACAAGGGCATTTGTAAGAATAAGTAACCATGGGAGAACTCGACAGGTGAGTTCTTGAGATTTATTGCTGTCAACACTAGAAAAACTCTGTCTAATCAAGTATTCTAGATACTTATCTGTAGACTAGGAGTTGTGCAAATAAAGTTGTTGGCTGTGCCACTGCAGATTGCCAGTGGGTAGGGTCATAAATGCTCCCATCAGATATAGAGAGATATAGATATACACACACATGCAGATCTACCTGAAGGTAATAAACTAGGACATCAAAAAGAAATCCTCCTCCCTGATCTGTTCACTTACTATATCAGGTAATTTTTTACTGGGGGGAACATATGAAGATATGAAAACACACACACATGTAAACTGAAGTGGTACAGTCCAGAATTTCACCGTATCAGGTTGTTTAAATGGGTCTCAGACAGAATGAAAGCAGAAAAGTGCCATGGTCACAGTGGGAAATTGTTCCCTTAGCATATCTGAGCTAAATTCCCTCCAGTAAATCATGTTCCCAAAAGATTATTGCCCAAATATGTAGAAGCAGTTACAGAAACACATGTATAGAGAGACCCGTGTCCCAAACAAGCCTGGTAACATTGGTTAACTAACTAGTACAGTTGTACCTCAGAAGTCGAATGGAATCCATTTCAGAAGTCCATTCGACTTCCAAAATGTTCGGAAACCAAGGCGTGGCTTCCAATTGGTTTCCGATTGCACTAGCGCGCCAGAAACAATAGCGGAAGCTGCGCCAGATGTTCGGCTTCCAAAAAAAGTTTGAAAACCGGAACACTCACTTCCAATTTTTGATCGTTCGGGAGCCAGAACGTTCAACTCCCAAGGCGTTTGGGAGCCAAGGTACAACTGTATAGGCTTCTTATAACCTATTGAAGAATGCTAGTTAGGCAACTACAGAAACCAAAAATTCTGCTCAGTCTATTCTATTTTCTATTCTATTCCCAGCACAACAGGAAACAGAAGGCTATGCACCAACAGTGATAGAAAGGAGGCAGGCCTACTTAAATAGGGGCTCAAGGTATCCCACTTAATGTTATGAAGCAAAATAAACATGCCAGTACCTGCAACACAGTTGAGGAGATCAAAACATGGTGTTCGTTCATTGGTGTGGGACAAGGAGACAAGATGGGGATGTACTGTTGCCAAGGCATGTCCAGAGAAGAGATGCAACTTGATGACATAATTGTTGCCACGGCTGGTTGTGGCTTGTAGTCGGGATTGCCCAGTGAGTGTGAGGAGGAGCAACAACCCTCTGACATTCATGGTCACCAGAGGAGGGGAAGGTTTCGGCCCACTTAGTGACTGTACCCATTTACTTATTTCATATATGTGAAGCACTGCCATTCATTCAACTAGAAGGGGATAAGGCATTATATTCATTTTTTCTATATTATCACTGTTTCTTCATATTTTTGTATCTTCTCTATATTCTATATTTATTTGAACAGAAACATACACCCACATGGCCCAAAAAAGGATACTGCAGTTTGAGGTAAAGTATAAGTAATGGCATAGTCTGACCCATCCAACAGAGTTGGATGATAGTCTCCACTGACAAGGACCAATGGACACCGCGTTAATATATGACATGATGCCTAATGATGGGTATCTCATTACTACAGAATAAATAATAGTACACTGAATAAAGCACAATTGTGTGGAATATTTATGCAAGTTCCCTCAGTTCTGGCCAACCTTTTAAAATCTGGGGGCTATTTGAGCTCTAAGGTGAAAAGACTGGATGGGGCTCCTTAGTCACCATGACTTCCTCTTGCTTTTTTTTCTTTGCTTTTTGGACACATGTAATTATGTAACATTTTTCCACTGGGAGGAAGTGTAAAAGAGGTGTCTGTATGTGTTTTAATAAAATTGTAAAGACAAACAAGTCCAAGGATTCTGTGGGTGGAAGAAAGAAACTAACTGCTAAAGGCAATTTAGGAGAGATCCATTAACACTCTGTTAATGTGATTTTGAGAAGGAACCCTGTAGGTTGGAAATTGGCCAGTTTAATGTCATAATTAAGGGATGTCCAGAGGGAGCTCCAGAAGATTATAGACCAGTTAGTTTAACTTCAATTTCACAGAAAGGCTTGGGCACTATTTTTAGATATCAGTTGGGAACACTAAAGAAAGAAGCATGTCTTGATTAAGAATGGGCAGCCTATTGCAGGGAGGGCATGGTCATGTTTCACTAACCGAGCTAATAAAAGATGTCATTTAGAGATATTAAAGCGGAGGGGTACAAAGGGATGCAGCCGGCATTCTAATTAAATTTTCAGGATGCCTATGAGGAAGTTTCACTATATAGAGGAGGTCTAAAGGGGATTTCAGAGAAATGGAAGAATGTGTCTTCTGCCGAATGCCATATATTAACCTGCTGCCACAGCAGCAAATGCCTCAGCACTAGAAAATTTGTTTTAACTCTGGAGAATGATTGTCCAGCATGGAATCAGTTGAAGGTGGCACCATAGAGTCATGGGTCCCACTGGTAGGATTAGCCCCACTGTTTTCTCTGGTCAAAGAGGTCTGGCAAGTTTGGTGCGACTCAACAGAGCTTTAATAAACTGCTTAATCAAAGAATCCCTAAGCAGTGACTATAGAACAATCCAAAGCAATTATCAATATACAAATAAAATCAGCATAATGTAAAAACAGATATATTACAACTTGTTAGCATGTCTAGATAGGCTTGCCAAAACAAAACTTGTTTGTGTTCAGTTTTGGTGTTATAAACATAGACGTAGAACATGGAAGCTGGCAGATCCCTGAAAATATACTCCATAGGAACAGAAGGAATAGGATTTGTCAGTCCTTTCCCTTCCCTATAGCAGACCAGTTCTTCTGCCATCCTTCTAATCCCCAGGTGGAAAATTGTTCTTCAGCACATCTCCACCGGCAGCAATTTGGGTAACCCTCTGCCAGCACCCATCTTCCTCCACCAACACCAGCTTAGCCAAAAACTACCTAGAATAACTTGGGGAAGGAGTCGTTACTGGCAATGGATGGGAATGACATGCTCTTTTGTTCCCAAGATACTTTCACCTTGGAACAGAAATTAGTAGAGCACCTCCATTACACACACACACACACACACACACACACACAATTCGGATCAGGTGGCTCTTTCTCTTTCCTGGTGGTAAATGTACTGTTTTCAACACATTTTATGACACTGTTTCATTTTATGACACTGGAACAGAGGCATCAGCAGTTAAAGGAATTTGCAGGGACCAGGGTGGGGATATAAATGTTGAGAGTTTTGGGTATCAGGATGGAACCCTGGGTCCCCTTTCCAAACCTACAACCTGAGGATAGAATGTCTAAGAGGAAGCTTGCCAAACCAGTTCCTTTGTCAAAGTAATAGGGTTGACTGGCTTGTTAAATACCACAATTTAGCATATCCAAATAAGTTGCTCTATGTGATAGAAAAAATGGATGGGTCTTTTCCTCACTCCTCACACCTGGCTGATACAGAGGAGAATAATAGAGCTGTTATGTGAAAGAGCTGCAAAGCTGGATGGGAGCTAGAGGTGTGTCTTGCTCTGTGCTGGACTTTGGGGCTCTCCTGGAATCCTAAAGGGGAAGCAATGTGAATATTAATTCTGTGAGCCCCACCATCCTACGCTCAGGTTGTATATATGTGTAGATTGAGGTCATTTTATTTGTTTTAGTGTTTTAACTATTGTATGTTTGTGACTTTTTCTCACTTATATTGTTTTGTCTTTTTTGTAAACCACTTTAATGGGCTTTTTTTTACAATTAAGCGGCATATACACTTTATTAAACAAACAAACAAACAAACAAACAAACAAACAAACCGTATGTCCTAAAGATATCATAGTCTCTGCTGTTTTTAATTCCAAGAAAAATATGTCCTGGATATGCACTGGCACCTCTGGAGTCTCTTGACACTTGGAGATTTGGGTTGCACATAACACATTTTTCTTTGATTGTCATTCCAATATTAGTTTCTGAAACAGGAGCTAATATATTATGCTGAATGATGGTGTGTTTCAATGAGTAAATAATAAGTACTGCATATAACTGTTCTCAGTAACTTAGCAGTTCTAGCCTCTGGAAGTAAATTAGAAGACTTTTTTAAAAAAGAAAAATTTTTGAGGTCAATTTTGTAAGTCACTAGGGAAGGACAAATGTCCTTTGTGGTACCCTCCAGATCTTTTCTGAGACTGAAATGCACTCTGCAAAACATTATTTTATCAATTAGAATTATTGCACTTTTAGCAAAGTGTGACCTATTTACAAGGTTCAGACTCTTCAATTTACCCATTAGTGGGCATGACCTAGCTAGATTTTTTGCTGCATTAGGCAATTAAAGTGTAATTCAGCTAAAATATTCTAGAAAATCAGGCAAACAACTTCATCATCATCTTGACCTATCTATGGTACCAGTGATTCTAATGGATTTCATTTACTTCTAATGCGGTAATAAATTATATAGATATTCTCTTTAAACTCTAACTCAAAATATATTAGAAAATGTAACATGATTATCAAGCGATATACTACCCAATCAGTTCAAAAATCCTGAAGAGCAATATATGACCTGCACCACAGGTCAAGCAGACTATTCATTCTCAACAGCATGTAGGTCAGAGTGCGGCCCCATCACAAAGCACAATACATCAGCTGATTCAAAGACAAGAGAAGTTGGTGACAGCATCCTAAGGATCAGAGTGTAGAAAATCTCTGTTCCCTTTCTCCTGAGAAAGGTCATTCACACAAACCCTTCCACATGTTGAAAGAAGATGTGGAAGGGTCACAGGGCAAACCCTGCCTGCCAATGGCACCATTCTCTAATGCAGTAGTTCTTCAACTTTTCTCTCTGGGCCACATTTGCTTGCACCACACTGATTTTTTTATGGATAAGAAATATATTGGAACACAGAAACAACTCCTAGCCGTGCTTCATTTATAACACAGAACCCAACTACTTGTTTCCTGCTTGGCAGGGGGTTGGACTCGATGGCCCTTGTGGTCTCTTCCAACTCTATGATTCTATGATTCTATACTTTATAATATGATCATGGGCCATCTAGAAATGATAAAACAATGCATAAGAACATGAATCATTCCTAAAATATAATTATAAACAAACCTCTTACTTATGTATCTTAAGTATGCATGCAAACTCAGTGAGAGAGGTGTGAGCTTGCTTTTGGTGGGTAATCTCATTTATTTTAAACAATATTATCTTATTTGAGATAAACAAATCACCACATCAACACAAAGAAGTCTTTCTTCTGATCTTGCATATTTCTCAGAGTTTAAAATCCCTGTTCACAATGCCATGCCATGGAGAACTGTAGAAGAATAGCTAACACTCTTGAAGAGAGGCATGGATAGTGTTTCTGGTTGTATATCAAAAGAAGAAGAAGAAGATACTATACTATACAGGCTCTCCTGTTTTGCATACAGTGGTACATCTGGTTGCGAACGGGATCCATTCCGGAGTCCCGTTCGCAACATGAGCAGAATGCAACCCGCGTCTGCGCCGGTCGTGATTCGCCGCTTCTGCGCATGCGTGTGATGTCATTTTGCACATCTGCGCATGCGCGAGCGGCAAAACCCGGAAGTAACCCTTTCTGGTACTTCCAGGTCGCTGCGGGACGCAACCTGAAAAAATGTATCATGAAGCAAACGCAACATGAGCTATGACTGTACATTCAAAGAACGCTCAACCATGCATGGGCCATTTTTGGACCCAGAAGAGGGCATGACAGGGGTGTAACAGGACGTAACGGAGGTGTGGAGAGCTTATGTGTGCTTTTCCAACACGCATGAAGACCAGAACACAACGCCTGCGCAAATCGGGGGTTGCCTGTACTATACTACACTGAAATGTTTAAATGTTTCTTTGATTATTCTTGAATCTTCCCACCACACTCACCATCCTTTCCTGCCACACCAGTGTGGAGTGCTACACACTTTAAAACCACTGTTGCAATACCTACCGTACTCATGCCAACTAGTCTGGTTCGCACATTACACTGAACTCAGGTACCAGTTGTCTCTACACACAGACAAGTGTTTGTATGAAAGGCATTTGATTTGTGCAGCTCAACTATTTGTACACACAGGTACAAAGGGTGTACATACCCTTTGAATGTAATGTGTGATTGCCACTTCATGGCGTTCAACACATATATATGCATAGTGCTCTTTCAGGCAATGAGTGGCCATGATTGGATCATGCAAAGAGGAGCTCTACCCATGTAAATGGGTTGGAGCCTAGACCTATCTCACATCTTCACTTCAGAATCAGTCTTGATATACTGTTATATTTACAGGGCAACTACCTGATCTGATGAGGATGTTTATAATTAGCCGTATTGTGTGAGGGTTGCATTTTTCTCTTTTTCATTTCTTTTCAACTAATTTATATTATTCTTGATAATTTTTTATTATTATTCACAGGTGTTGCTACTTCTGATTTATGCCATTATTTTAAATAAATTAGTCTGAACATTGGAAATATTTTTATTCAGCTCAAAAGTTGTGGCTGAAAAGCATAAACTAAAATGATCCAAAAATAATATTAATCTTTAAATGAAGTAGAGACTCTATTAAACTACAATGCAGGCTTTATTTGAGCAAATTATCCACTTGTGTGTACTTCTTTTAATTCAGAAAAAGTCAGAGAACGTGAAATGTCAAGAACATAGCAAATATTTACAGCTCTGTATGAAAATGATACAGAAGTTCCAATAGCATAAGTAAAGGGTTGCAGAGCAGTGCAGGTAACTTTCAACAAAACCATTTATTGGAAAGCTCTTCTGTTAATGGATTGTTGGGTTTTTCTCCCTTAGTTAACTTAAGTGAGATTCTTTGCACGAACAAGAGCTCCCCCTCAAGGAGTAAAGTGAAAAGTTCACTTTCCCAATTGGAGATTACAAACCTAGCTTAGGTTTATCAAAGTGTCAGGGTGGTCTTAACACATGCTACTAAAGGAAAAACCTCCATGTTGTGTTCCAATGTGCAACAAGGACTTTCTGTGTATCACTGCAGACACCCTAACTCAGTGATGGTAAACATTTTAGAGACCAAGTGCTCAAACTGCAACCCAAAACCCACTTATATATTGCAAAGTGCCAACACAGTAATTTAACCCGTGTATCTCATTTTTTTCTGTGTGTTTCACGTTTCTTCTTTATGACTGCTGTTGTAATAAATAATCCTTCATAAAAGTTATTGCATTACATTCTTCATTAGATTATCTTTCCACTGATATATAATTTTATAGTATAACTCAGTGCTTTTTTTCTAAAAAAATGCTTAGGGGTATTCTTATTTTGACTCAAGAAAATCACTACCGGGGGGAAATAGATACAGTTCAAATAGGGGGAAATAAATAACAGTGAATTTCTTCTCCCGTTAAATTCACAAAATGTTTAGGGGTAAGTGTCCCCCTGCGTCCCCACAGGAAAAAAAGCACTGGTATTACTCCAAAACAAAGTGGTGTTATGAGCCATCAGACCTCGGAAATATATTTTTTCCAGAAGGTTCCACAATTCTGGCCACTAGTGTACACTGGAGGGCTGTACTAAGAGCCACCGTCTCCCAATTTTTAATATGAGATAATAATGATTGTCTGTATGCACATACAAATAAATATAAATAAATAAACCCAGCCAGATAGGCGGGGTTTATTATTTTATTATTATTATTATTATTTGCCCTTTCTTCGGCTGCCGTTTGATAGCAGCCTCCATGGAATGAATTTCTCTGTTGGCTTCCGCGGGAAAGCCCAGTGAACATGTAAACTCAGCAGCCCCTTCTTAGGTTGCCGTCTGAAATATCGACATAACACCGTCTTTATATGCTTTCTGACCTGGAAGTTAAGCCCTGCTGGACTCAAGGTGGCTTACTCCCAAGTAGGAAAAACAGACCAGCAGGAGGCCCTGGTACATCAAAAGTCAGTGCCTGCTCAGCCCCTCGCTCGCTCGCCAGGCCCTGGTGTTGCAGGCTTTGGATGGCATGCGCCAGCCCTCATCTCCTCCTCCTTCCACCCCCAGCACGGAAGCTATGGCTCTGCTGGAGCGATGGTGCGTGTGCCCACAGAGAGGGCTCTGAGTGCCCTATCTGGCATGCATGCCATAGGTTCACTACCACTGCCCTAACTTGTTTGCAGCACAATTCCCCCCCCCCCTTCTCTTCCTGGAATCATTCATGCTTGTCCTCAAAATGCTCTTTAAATCTAGATTGTTTTTAGATCCTACTGTCCACAAGGGTGGTTGTGGTTACTTGATATAAGTTTTAAAATCCTCCCCTTTATTAGTTAATCCCTACCTTTGTCTCCCTGCACATGCTAAAAGTTAATGATGAAGGAAGTGATGATTGTGCTCTTGGTAGACGCCCCCCCCCCCAATGTCATTGGGAAGGTCTGGATACACAAACACATATTTCTGGAACTGCCTACATCTGTTTTAAAATGGGCACACTCTGGGTTAATGCATAATCAATCTCCTTTGAGCTTTTATTTTCTGAATGAAACTACTTTCTCAGGAAGACTTCTAAGGCCAAAAAAAATGCAATAAATCTAACTAGTGTGTGGACTACATGGAAAAAAACCAAGTATTCAGTCCACATTGATCCTAAAATAAAATGTTGTGTATACACATCCTATACAGGCTTACATTCAATGGAATGTGTCTTTTCTAATTTACTTACATCTCAGTCCTGCCCATGTTTAATCTGAAGCAATTTCTACAATGGAGCTTACTCATATGCTAGTGGACAGATGATCACGTCCGTAATTCCCATTCACATCAATGGGGAAAGCAGCTTTATAATGTGGAAGCTCTTATTTATTTACAGCATCTATATACCCTTCCCTTTAGCCAAAAAGACTGTCAGAATGGCTTACAAAAATGGCTGTCAGTTCTAAGGCAGTTCCTGCCCATAGATTCACAAGCTACAAGCACATGACACACAAGGAAAAAAAGAAAGGGAGGAAGAAGGGGAAAGCGAGCCCAAACACTAGTTCTTAAAGTTAGTTTTTAACATCACAACCAGAATCAGTGGAGGTTCTGGTTGTCTTGCTATCTGGATGAAAAGCAGGATTTCCCCCCCTTGTCAATGGGGAAGGGGTTTTATTTGGATTCAGGTAGTCAATAAATGAAACACCAGTTTGATTTTTAATAATGCTTATTTTGCTAGATGAGAACAGAAGCACCAGCATTAGAGAAGCAGGCATCTTATGGCCCATTGAGTTGCTGGCAAATTCCTTCCCAAACAGCAGCGCATCCTCCTATCCCTCCAGTCAAAGTTGCTGTTGGAATCTTCCTACTCCTGTGCTAACTTCATGCACTTGCCTAGGCAGCTATTCAATGTCTTATGTTGATGGCCTGTAAGGGAAGCCTACCACCCTTATTCGCATGGTGTGGTCCTACCCCTTTGCATGACATAATCCATTTCTACACACAGTTAATTCTTTATGTAAGATGCAGCCTAGAAGTATTTTATTATTAGCTAAGCAATTTCAGGTTACTTATACAAGGCTAACATAAAACACGAGAGAAATACTGTAGATGCCACCCTCTCCTTGTGATACAGTACAATACTTTCCCATGCATTTTCCATTACACAGACCCTCCGCTGAAGCAAAGGAGATTAGAGCTGGTGATTACATCCAGGCCAGGAGGACAGGGCAGCTTTTGGTGCCACCTTGTTTTCCCCACAAACAGCTGACTTGGTGACAAATAAAATAATTACAGGACAGTTACCCTCCTCTCTCCCCAACGTCAATGGCAGCAAGCTTATGCTTCTATAAGAAACTGCTGAATTAGGGTAGCATGTATACTCCCTAATGATGTGTTTGCAGTAATGTGGTATTTCTTTGGGGAATAGTGCCCAGTGAATATAGAATTGTTCCACCGGATTGCACTGAATATGTTGTATGACACCTGGGGTGGAACTAGTACTGAGCACTAGCTGCAAAGTAAATGAAAGTGCAATGATTTTTCTGAAAACAATGAAAATGACCGGGGATATTACATACACTTTTATCAATATACATAAGGTCCAATAAAAACTAATCAGTCTTGCTGCTTTTGCATCTTTTATTCTGGTATCTTTCACGCTGGTATTTTTCATTCTGCACACAAAGGTCTGTTCTGCATTAGATCAATGCTTTAGTGCCAAGTTTTTAATGCAAGCTCTGAGTCTTAAAGACCAATACTTTTCTTGGCATAACATAAGGGTGTGTGTAACCACCAAATCCAAACTAACCTACCACCCCAAATGCCCTGGTGGCCTCCTGTTAAACTGACAGTGGGCGAAAGAAAGAAAGAGACAGTTCACCTCCTTGATGAAGAGTAAACTGAAAACCATATGTTCAAATTCCATCTCCCAATCCATATTCCGAACTGCACTATTGGCAGTACTTTGATCTGATGAATAAATTATTTTTAATTTATCTAAGTGAGATGGTCTGTGCATCCCTATCATTTTCCATTCTGTGTGCAAAACAGAGAGCAATTGCCACATGCTTGTAAATTGGGTTTTGTCAGTAAAATATGCTTGTTTGATACTGGAGGCATTTGCATTTTATATACTTCAATTGCCATCTGCTAATGGTAATTTAATCATTCAATAAATAAAACCAAAGAGAGCAAACATTAATGAAGAAGATGGGAGAAATTCTTAATGGGATAATTTTTTTATTTATTTTTAGAAACCACAACTGCAGCTAGTAATAAAAATTAAAAAGGATAATCAATTAAAACAAGATGACAATATTAAAAGCGGTTATATTTCTGACATATCAGCTGACTAGAGAGGCCTGGAATTCCCAAAATACAAGTCATTATTTAGCAGAGAAAAGCATATTCAGTTACATGCTGTGGGGGAAGTGCTCTGCCTCCACACTTGGGGGGTATACCAGTTGCTAGAAACCACAGAGAGAGAGAGAGAGAGAGTGCCCTTTTGTTCAGGTCCTGACTGCAGGTTTCCCGAAAGCACCTGGTAGGAACAGGGTGCTGGACTAGATGGGCTACTGTTCTGATCTTACATTCTGAACTTCTGAACTGAAAGTTGGACTGTGTGGAAAGAAACTGCCTCGCGAGGGACATTTCCAAGGAAGAAACAGGGTTCACAAGAAAGAACAAGCACCTCCACCTTCTACCATGTTCTTATTATCTTATCTAAAAACAGAGCTGGGATCTAATGCCTGCCTACTGAGTATCTAACTCTTCCTGTCTCAGTCAACTGCACCCGAAGTTTCATTTTGCCATGTGAGGCCCATGTCATCTCACAGCAGACATCTCACAGGTTTGCAACAAATCTCAGGTAGCAAGTTGCCTGTTTGCTATTCTGGACGAGTCACCAAACGCTAGAGGTTTTCAGCCCCACATCCATTATTGAACTTTCTAAATAAGGGAATAAATACCAAATGCTGCTGTTCATGGCAGAACACCCTTGTTCAGTGACCTTTTAAAAAATTCTCAGCATAACCACTTTACAGTGTTAAAAAGAAGAAGTCTGTTTTGCTGTAATGGACGTTCGTCAAGTCTATTTGAGTTAATAATGCAATGTCATAATTTGATAGGGAGGAATAGAAAATATGGAGATTGCTTTAATTGACTTAGTTGTACTGCAGGACTTGGCTAATGTGCTTTATTCAGGAATAAGAAGTGCTATTTCCTTAGCCCCAGTCCCCACAAAGAGGTGTCGGGTCAACTTGTAAGTGCTGCTTTTTCAGAGGTGTTGTTTTTCTGTTTTCAACACAGACTCAGGAAGCGCAGTTTCCTTAGAAAGAAGGAAAGCAAAACATCTTTGTGTGTTTCAAGGGCATATGGCTTTGAAGAGGAACAGGTTGTGCATCTAGCAAACCTCCAGCCCACGCAGTCAACTTGCAACCAGAATTACATCATGCACTCATTGCCCAACTGTCCCCTCCTTGCAGCATCCAAAGCTTCATAAACTGGGAGATATTTCCCACACTATAAGGCCCAAACTAGACATGATGTTATTTACCAGAATGCTATTAACATGCATATGCATATTTGTATTATGCAATATACAGCAGCTGCCATTGGAGGCCTCTATGAGAATGGCTTAACTCCAACTGGTGCTGCTGCCAATTGATTGGCTTGAAAGAGAGAAAGCAGAGTCAGATGACTTTATTTCCCCACAGGACCTTGGCAGGGGCTGACAGTTTCCCCCTGTGAACATGCTAGACTACAGCCTCTCTCTTTCTGTCATACAGTTCAACAGAGAGTATGGCTGTGCATCCCATTGGATTAATTAGGGTCAGGGAAAGACTGCAGCATGGATAAACACCTGGTGAAAGACACAGTCTATGTATACAATGCCAGCATAAAACACAGAGAGGTTACTGTCTTCCACTGCATTTCAACTTGCAGACGGACATCCTTGGGCACATCAGTACAGTTGGATGTGTTTCCAAGTTGCCTGCTGTCTGCCCATACCAGTAGGTAGAGGCTGTGGATGTCTTCACATGGCTTGAAAAGGATGTTGGAATAGCAAAATGATAACAGAATGTAACAAAATGAATCTACTCCTCCGTAACTGGATCATGTCCAAACAACCTCATCCAGTCAAGTGGAAATCTAAACAATGGATTACTAGCATTACCCAGATCCAAAAGATTCTTGCCCAAAGCACATCAATTCAGGAAAGCATCAGTCAGAAAAATATGGTACAGAGGAGTAAGATTTTTCTCTTATAGTGTCATGGAGGCCACTTCTCACTCAGGCACTAAATCTGATCTACACCACTTCAGACTGCATGCGGGATTTCA
The DNA here is from genome assembly GCF_965112155.1 of Podarcis liolepis. NCBI lineage: Eukaryota > Metazoa > Chordata > Lepidosauria > Squamata > Lacertidae > Podarcis > Podarcis liolepis. The sequence continues at coordinate 54,405,414 of NC_139557.1, read as the reverse complement.
CGTTTGAATATTTTTCTATACTAAACAAAATAGAAGAAATATATATCTGCAAATAGAAAACTGCATGTCAATGAGAAGAGTGCTAGACTAGTTTTCTATGTGCTGCATTCAATCAGGTAAGGTTCACCTACATTCCAGACACAGAATTACCACCCCAGTGAGATCAGTGACCATAAAGGCACAGAAGCTATTATTCATTACTAATGTTCTGCACTGTTTGGGCTGAAGCTTCAATACTATGTGCAATCACAAGAACACAGCATCCTTTAAGAAGGACATTGACAAACTGGAACATGTCCAGAGGATAATGACTAGGATAGTGAGGGGTCTGGAAACCATGTCCTCTGAAGAATGGTTGAAAGAGCTGGGTAGCCTAAAGAAGACAAATGTCAAAAGGATGCGCAATGGCAGTCTTCAAGTGTCAAAAGGGATGTCACGCACAAGACATAGCAGGCTTGGTCTCTGTTGCTCAGAGGGCAAGACTAAGAATAAGTTGGTAGAAAAAGCGCAGGGTAGCAGATTTAGGCTAAACATAAGAAGGACCTGCCTAACAGTATGAGCTGTTTGACAGTGGAAGATGTTGCCTCCGCAAGTGGAGGGCTCTCCTTTGCTGGAGGAATTTAAGAAGAGGCATGTCAGAAACACTGTAGTTGCATAAAGCATCCTATGTTGCAGGTCATGCATGCAGCAGAGTTGGACTAGATGAATTCTAAGGTGTGTTCCAACCTCATAATTTGAAGAAATCTTGTTGCATTAAGAAGAAACAGTTGAATCAGCTCAAAATAAGGTTCCTTTTGTATACCAATATGGAAAGGAGTACCCTGAAAGAAGCCAACATTTATTTTGCTTCAATTTGCTAAAATTTTCTTTGTTGTGTGCTGCGTTTTCCCTGCTGTGCTCTCACAGCTTAAAGATTTGCCAGAGGCAGATTTTGACCATATCAGACCGTAGGCTGCAGTACTAACCGCACTTACCTGGGAATAAGCCTGTGGCAATCACACAGGGTCCCCGGACATTTGACGGTCTATTGATCTCTGTGCCACCACTGTGCTCGCTTCCCCGCTGCCACCAATCCATTACTCTCGGGTACACACTGAGTCCAGACAGTTGTTAAAATTAAACCAAATAAACAAGTTTATTTTATAAGCATTAACTAGTTTATGGTTTCTCAGATAATTTTCTTGTCAGTTTCTTAACCTTCGTTTCTTTACCGGCCTATACCTTCCTAATACCTTCTGACTGATTATCTCAACTGTTTGACTGACTCCTCTTAACAGATTCTCCACTCTCTCACATCAGACTAGCCCAACCCACAGACTTATCCTCCCTCTCTCTTCTCTAACTCCAGACTGACTTCTTAACAACTCTAACTCTAACTCCTCCCCTTGGGTTCCTATAGGTTTGTCATTTTACAATTAGTTAACCCTTCCCTTATGAACCCAGTATGATGTCACACACCTAGGAGGGCAAACGCCACAAAGCCCCATTGAAGTCAGTAGGATTTCCTTCTGATTACACAGGGTTAAGAGTAATAACATCAATCTTAACCATTAATCTGAATTGTTAAGATTAATCTATCACTTAAACAAAAAATTATGCCATTTTATTCCATTAGGTATCTGCTAGATTTAGAAAGCACTTAAATTTTCAAAGGTTGGGAAGAAACTACTTGAACAAAAACTGACCTTGTCTTCATATACTTCAAAGGATGAAGAAATTCTTCTTTTTCCCCAAAGGCTTCAAGCAAAAACTGCTTTGAGGGGTTTTTTCCTACAATTAAGAGGTATATAAATTTTATGAAATAAATGAAATGTGTTAAGTTCTCTTCCCTCATCTTTTTGGAAAAGTGAAAAATAGCATTGCATTGCCATCTCCTCTCAAAAGATGAATATTGTGAAGACTTTGGAGCTTGCATTAAATTAGAAACGGAAAACCTTCAGTCCACCAAACCCAACCATTTGGCCTGTGAAGTCATTTCATCCTGCCCTACACCTGACATAAGGTATGGGACAGGTAAAGGTGGGATTGGCGTAAAGGGGATTTTGAAGAGTCTTGCTGTGCATTGCTTCCCAAGCACCTGGCAAATAGCTGGCTGCCAGGCAATTGCTGCACAAAGTGCTTCTCAAATGCCCAACAGCTGGGTGTTTGTGGGTACTGGAAAACCACTGCACAAAGCACTTTTACCAGCCCTGTGCTCAGCATTTCCTAAGGCTTTGCAAAGCATTTGCATGGTGCTTCCAGCTGGCTGTCAAACATTTGGGAAGTACTGCACAGGGGACTTTGACATGTGTCAATCATCTGGCACCATCATTTTGTCAGATGATTGACTGGTGGGTTGTCCCCACCTGTCAAAATTGGCCACTGGGGGTTGGGAGAAGGATAAGAGTCTGGCCTGCCAGGCCAAAAAGACTCTCCTGCAGTTTGACTTCATCCCCAGAACTGCACACCACTGTCATTCAAGACAGACAGATGTCAACAATAAAAGATTAGGAGGCACTATAGCATGGCTAAGGGCAAAATTACATGTTATGAGGTAAACATGGAGTTTCTTCAAGAATGTGTGGCCAAGTTGCTGCTTCCACAGTAGACTGGTACATGAGATGGGGCATACTGTGGATCTGGGAACCATGTCTGCAGTGGCACCCCAACAATCATTCATTCCCTAGTCAACCAACCTTGGTCTGATTTTCTTCTGGAATGTTTCTGAGGTGTTCTAATCATTTTTATTCATACAAATGGTCAAGTGCCACAATAAAGTTGGTGCAACCTAGTAATAAATAATATAATGATAAAAGGCATATGTGCCCAGGCACAGCTGGACATACAAAATGATAAAAATTAAAAAGTTAAAACAAAAACATGGTATTAAAACTTTTTACTCTAGATAAAACTTGGCCAGTGCCTGAAAAGGCAGGGTAAAATTGTTTCAGGGGCCAGACTCACTCTCCCAGCCTTGCTCTAATCACAGAACACCATTATTGTTAATTACTTTTTAGTTGCCATCATAGGCGTAGCTAGGATGGGGGGGGCAAGATATACGCTAGAGGGACAGAACCAAGCTATCTGTATTTGTATTTATTTACTGGATGGGGGGAGCTGCCCCCCTCTTAGTTAAGCCATGGAAATCTCCCTGTAGACTTCTCTTACTGCTATTTATTTTTACTATGATATCCAATAGAATGTTTGTTTTTCCGTATTTGTAAGAATTACAGAATTACACACAAATATTTTTTTAAAAACTCACTACCTGAGGGCTCTTTTAGATACATTCTATAAATCTTTCTTTTAGGTATACATTATTTTATATACATTCCTAGAATTTTAAAATAAACGTATTATGTCACACTCCTTTATCACTCACTGTAGGTATTTGCATGCTTCTTTTCATTGCACTATTAAAGATTTGGGAGAAATATTTTGAACAGCTTGAGACAAGCTCTGTAGCTTTAGTTCCTTTTTCAAGTCTTATTAGTATACAACACTCATTTACTCATATGTAAGCCCCACTGCATTTATTCACAGGTGTGTAAAGTGTGTCACATCAATGCTAAGAATTAGATTGTGTCAGGGTCAATGCCTTTCATTGTAGACATAAGTAGCAAAATGATAATAATGAAATAAAAGTAACCTATAGCTATCCACATATGCATCCTAGGTGCCATTCAGTCCAGGGTGCCCTGGCTGGCTGGGAAAGACACAATTTTGGCCAGGCCAAACAGTCGAATGGAGCCTGCCCTAAAATGGCTGGCCACACAGCAAGGCAGCCACTTGCTTGAACAACATTGGTGGGTAATTATTTGCAAGGGTTAAGCTGTTGGTGCTGTGGGTTAAACCACAGAGCCTAGGGCTTGCCGATCAGAAGGTCGGCGGTTTGAATCCCCTCAACGGGGTGAGCTTCCGTTGCTCGGTCCCAGCTCCTGCCAACCTAGCAGTTCGAAAGCACGTCAAAGTGCAAGTAGATAAAATAGGTACCTCTCTGGCGGGACAGTAAACGTCATTTCCGTGAACTGCTCTGGTTCGCCAGAAGCGGCTTAGTCATGCTGGCCACATGACCCGGAAGCTGTACGCCGGCTCCTTCGGCCGATAAAGCGAGATGAGCACCGCAACCCCAGAGTCATCCACGACTGGACCTAATGGTCAGGGGTCCCTTTACCTTTACCTAAGCTGTTCTTTAGTTAACATGAAACTCATCTAAGGTATCTGTTGCTCACTTCACTCCACAACTATCTTCTTCTTACGTGCCCCAAAGCCAAAGGGTAGGAAGAGAAGAACCCTTTTGCAACTAAAAGTCGTCCACAATCTCCCGTCACCACTGTGAAGCCTTGCAGGGTGCCATCACTCCCTATCACCACCATGAGGCATCACAGGACGCTGCCCTTACTGCCACCATCTCAGGCCTGCAGGTTGTCGCTGCTACTGCTGACATGTACCACAGTCATGGCAAGTTGTTTCTGCCACTGCTGCTTCTGCTTACTAGCAGGCCTGCTGGCAGTCTAGCATTCCCAGATTATTTGTACAGTGGTACCTCGGGTTAAGACCTTAATTCATTCTGGAGGTCCATTCTTAACCTGAAACTGTTCTTGACCTGAAGCACCACTTTAGCTAATGGGGCCTCCTGCTGCCGCTGTGCCACTGCTGCATGATTTCTGTTCTCATCCTGAAGTAAAGTTCATAACTCGAGGTACTATTTCTGGGTTAGTGGAGTCTGTAACCTGAAGTGTATGTGACCTGAAGCGTATGTAACCCGAGGTACCACTGTATTATCTATGACCGATCACTGTACTTTGGATTGTCCTAAATATCACCATTTGGTAAAGGTAAAGGGACCCCTGACCATTAGGTCCAGTCACGGACGACTCTGGGGTTGCGGAGCTCATCTCGCTTTATTGGCCGAGGGAGCTGGCATACAGCTTCCAGAGCAGCGCAGGGAAACGCTGTTTACCTTCCTGCCAGAGCGGTACCTATTTATCTACTTGCACTTTGACGTGCTTTCGAACTGCTAGGTGGTCAGGAGCTGGGACCGAGCAATGGGAGCTCACCCCGTTGCAGGGAATCGAACCACCAACCTTCTGATCGGCAAGCCCTAGGCTCTGTGGTTTAACCCACAGCGCCGAACAGGGCAATGTCCTGGCAACTGCTACTACTTAGAGGTCTAAAATGGATAAATGACTATATTATCAATCGTCACACGTGGCCAAGCCCCAAACCAAAAGTCCTGTTGGGATGCATTTTGGCTTGCCTGCTGATGAAACTGACTGTGTGACGATTGATAATATTGTCATTTATCCATTTTAGACCTCTAAGTAGTAGCAGTTGCCAGTACATTGCCCTGTTCGCCTCCTTATTTCAGACATTGTGAAATGTCTATTAGTAAAAGCGAGAGGGGGTTGCGGGTTTTTTTTGGTGGAGGCCTGAGAAGAAAGGAGTAGGGGCGGAGCCAACACTCTCGTGGTCATAGCCCGTACAATCAAGAACAGAGCAGATGCTTCTGCGCACGCGCTCTGCAGAGAGTCTGACCAGAATGGCCTGTACCATTGCGACTCTGCCCGGGGGGAGGGGCTGACCGCTCTACGTTTCCTCCCATTAACCGGAAGCCTTAGCAACTTACAATCCGAAGCACCCACGGGAACGGGGCAACGCGTTACAGAGCGGTTCAAAGCCGAAAGAGAACTTCCGTGACTGCGAAAGGGGGGCGCTAGATAATTTTGTCTCTCTCACTCCCCCCCCGTTTCAGGGTGGTTCCTCCGGGTGGCACCAGTCGCTGCTGGAAGAGGCGGGACCGGGTCTTCCTGAGGCTGCCCCCGGCTCCGGCGTCCCTGCTGCTGCTGTTGCTGCCGCCGCCACCGTCGACGTAAATCCCGGCCCCTTCAAGCCTAGTCTCGCCCGGCCCCGGGTTTCCCCTCAGACAAGTCTCATGGCGTACAGCCAGGGAGGCGGCAAGAAGAAAGTCTGTTACTACTATGACGGTGAGGGGGGCGGGGCACGGCGCCGGTTTTTGTTGTGTTTTGTGTGTCGGTTGGGGTGCGTGTGCGCGTGGGAGCAAGAGCAGCTGCTCGTCTCCGCGCGCCTTCCCCTCCAGGCCGCACTTATTTCGCCGTTGGGAATGTTGGTTGGCTCCGTCCTCGCGCGCCCCGGCCCCCTCGGCAGCCCCTCGGCTGTCCTCGCGCGTCTTCTCGTTCCGGCGCACGCGCCGCCTCTCCAGCCCTCCCCCTCCTCCTCTCTCGCTTTTACCCATTGTGTCTGCAGGGGCTGCATCTGGCTTGGAAGGAAGGTGCTGAGCCCCTGGTTTCTTAAAGCGCATCTACACCCCCCCCTTTAATTTTTGTATCGGGCGAGCCTTTTCGCCTCCTTCGAAATCCGCGCGCATCTACTAACGAACGCTTTGCAAAAGGGGGTGAGGGTGCGGGCCCGGCTCGGCCTAGCAACAAACCTGGGAAGGGTCCCCATTTTGAGAGGGGGGATCCGAGGCTGGCCTCGAGATCCTTTTCCTACTAAGCGTCCTTAGAGTGGGACTTGCGCGCGCGAGTAACTGCGTTGCGTTGAGACTCTGAAGGCCTCAACGTTGAATCCCTGAAAGGTGCGAGACTGGCACGCTCTGGCCAAAGCTGAGAGCCCCACTGGAAGGATCTGGATGAATGGCCTGCCTATCGCATCCTCATAGCTCCATAGAGCATCTTTCTTGCGCACCTCACCCTGGTGAATACAGGTTGTCCCCACTATCCATTGGAACCTCATCACTAATTCAGGAAATGGTTATTTTCATTGTAGTTAGGGGTTTATATCCTGGATATAGGCGTATTGTTTTGAACACTGTACATAGTAGCCAAAAGAATGGTAAAGATTTAAAATTATGTAGTAGAGTGGAGATAATGTAGAAGAGTGAAGATTCTACTCTTTGTGAAATTTAGTAGAAATGAATTACTACAGCCATAAGAAGCACAATGCTGGTGCAGGACAGCCCATGGGTATAAGGCAAACATTTGCAGTGGTACCTTGGTTTTCGAACATAATCCATTCTGGAAGACCATTCAAGAAACATTCAAAAACTGAGGTGCAAAGGGTGGTCTGCAAATTTAATAGAGAAAATTGAAAAAAAAAAACTCAGCAGAAGCCGTTCGACTTTCGAGGCGTGTTCAAAAACAAGCATTTACTTCCAGGTTTCCCGCATTCAAAAACCGAAATGTTTAACTTCCGAGATGTTCGAAAACAGGTGTACCACTGTATTAAACTTCAAATGCAACATGTAAATGTTTTGAACAGAGTGCATTTTCCTGGGCACTTAAGTAAAAGCAACCACTAATTTAAAGCAAGACTTTATTATCAACCACTTAGCAAAAAATAGGTTGCATATTTCAGCTGTTAAGTTTTATTCTCAGTTTATTTGCTCTTAGCCTTACAAACTGCAGGTGTAAGGACATTGCAGGGGAACTTTATTTTGCTTTACCAGGCTGTCCACAAATAGACAGCAGAACATGCATCTATTGAAAATAATACAAGAAATTGAAGCATCCAGCCTGTTGTGTGTGTGTGTGTGTGAGAGAGAGAGAGAGAGAGAGATAGAGAGAAATCAAGAGGTTGTTGTATTTATACCATTCTCCAAAAAACTAATGTTTTTTGTAATTTTTTCCTAAAGTACGTATATTGATTCTCAAAACTTGAATATGTTGGATTGTTTAAAGCAACAAATCTCTGATCTGGCATGTGTGAAATCTTGACTTTTTTGCATTGGAAATAAGGATTGTTCTAGGTTACTTAACTTGTATAGTGATAAAGACTTGAAAGTTGTGAATGTTACCTATTTCTGGTAGAATGTTTGCCTATGGGTGCTGTTTAAAGAAGTAGTGATAGTGTCACTCTGATTTTTCTGCTCACTCATCATTTAGGGGCATTTTCACATCAATTTAACACAAAATTAACTTTAAAATGGCATCTTGCACTGGAGACTCCAGAAATGTTTTTCCCAATACATCCTTTATTTGTTGGCACTGTGGCTCTAGTAAGGTGGACAGTATACACTTGCAGGGATACACAGTTTTCCTCAATTCAAAAATGTTAGGGACCTCCTAGAGAAGTTGATCCCACTGGATCCGGTGGTGGTGGAAATATCATCTGAATTAAATGGGTTTAGAGTAGGAGGTTGAATTAATCTGCAGTTTGTTAATGACTGCAAAATCTGGATAGCTCAACATTGAGGAATAGGGAAATGCCATTCATTATACTTTGGGGGCAATGACTGGTCACACATCAGCAGGCAAGTTTAAAACTGACTGCAGTTATTTTAAGATGAAATCAAGTACACAGAAAAGATTACAACCTCACAAATAGATTCTTTATTGTGCAGAAATACGTTTGCTGGGATTAATTAAATTATTATGGTTCATTATTATTTCCATAAAATTTTATAAAAGGTTTTTTATAATACAATACAGTGGTACCTCAGGTTACAGACGCTTCAGGTTACAGACTCCGCTAACCCAGAAATAGTACTTCAGGTTAAGAACTTTGCTTCAGGATGAGAACAGTAATTGTGCTCCAGCGGGAGGCCCCATTAGCTAAAGTGGTGCTTCAGGTTAAGAACAGTTTCCGTTTAAGAATGGACCTCTGGAACGCATAAAGTTCTTAACCCAAGGTACCACTGTACAATAAAAACAGACTAATCTAAATAAAAACAAAAAAAGGAGAAAACCATCATTATCACCATGCAAAGTCGTCTCTCCAGGGTAGATTGTAACCGTTGTCTCACACAAAAAGGGGTGGACCCACCTGGGAGTTTCCCTTTCTTCTCCCCCCCCCCCCCCAGAGATCTTCCATTTTCTGCCTCTAACACAGGGTCTTTCACCAACCACCCATCACCTTCATGTGCATAAGCAAGAGCAAAGCAAAAAAATGTAGAAAAGAGAAACCAAAATATAAGAATATAATAATAAAAAAGAAGAAATAAAAAAGACTTCCAATAGTTATGCATATAAATATTATTCAAAATATGCAAAATATTTATTCCAAGATGATATCCAGCTGTTCCTCCTTCTGCTATGTGATATTTTCCCAGTCTTCAAATCTAGGCACCTCAAGTTCATTCATTTTTCCTTCCACACAAGTCTAAAAGAGCTCCAGTTATTAATATCAATAAATGTCAACAGTAGTCTTCCTGCAGTCCAGCAAAACAACTTTGCCTCCAGTGTTGAAAAACAATAAATCCTTCGTCTTCATTTACACAGGAGTCTATTTGCTGTTGTCATGCATCAAAACAGCAATCCATAGTTATTTCCACATTGTATATTCATCAATTCACACCCAGTTCCATATACAGTGGTACCTCTGGTTACGTACTTAATTCATTCCGGAGGTCCGTTCTTAACCTGAAACTGTTCTTAACCTGAAGACCACTTTAGCTAATGGGGCCTGCCACGCCGCCGTTGTGCGATTTCTGTTCTCATCCTGAAGCAAAGTTCTTAACCCGAGATACTATTTCTGGGTTAGCGGAGTCTGTAACCTGAAGCGTATGTAACCCGAGGTACCACTGTATTCCAATCTCATTTCCTGTTGGCTGTGATTTTCCATCCTGATTTAGAACAAAGAGATTCTTTTCATAATCACTTCTTCCATTCTTTTTCCAGAGGCTTGATAGTTTTCCTCTCTTAATTCACTCAAAATTGTATACAGAATCCTTTCTCAGCTCTATTTCTGCCAGCCCAGAATATTTCTTAATCTCTCCATCCATGGTTTCATTCCACTCTTCCAACTTCATAATTCCACCGTTGGACGGTTTCACTCCTCCAGGCACCTATTTGGAGGTCCTCTCCATTTCACCATCTACTGCTTCAGTTTTACCATTCCACTCTCCTGTTCTGGTAGTCCTCCAATATTATTTTCCAAAGGTTCTGTGCCGCCTTTAGCCTTATTTTTCTCTGGTCCATTTTCATTCACCAATTTATGCATCCCAACTCTGAGCTCTTTCAGTTGCACATACAGCAGTTGCTGCACGATGACAACAGTAAATGGGGTATCTAACTGTATTTTTGCCATACCAAGTGTTCTTGGTCTTATTAATAATTCTCATTCCTCAAAATTTTACAGTCTTTGCTTTATGCCTGAGTCCCCCTGGCTTCTTATCAGAATGCATTCATTCCTCTCTCATGGCAGCATATGTTAGCTTCACGTTTGCAGCCAGCACTTTAACTAGAGGGATGGAAGATTAAAAATAAAAAAGATAAAAACTTCAAACAGCCGTTTAAAATCTTTCTTGGGCACAGACAATTAAAACATGCTTTCTCTCTTGCTTTTAGCCTTTTAATTTAATTATTGTGTCTTCATAAGCTCATTTTAAAGTTCTTATTAAGTTCATTTAAAAATGAATACTGCAGGGTCAGTTTAAAAAGCTACATATTGTAGCATCCTGGGTTACAATTTGTCAGCAGATGTTTCCAGGAAACCCAGAAGTAGTGAATGAGGGCAGTAGTTTTTCCCTTTCAGCCCCCAAGCTCCAGTTGCTGGGTTTCAGTAGCTTGCTACCTCTGCAGTTATTAAATTAATTTTAATGGTTAATAAAATTGTTTCATATTTTATGTTTATTATTTATTTTAATTTATCATAGCAACAGAAATTTCTAAACAGTTTGCAGCTTCCAAAAAAACCCAAAACCATTATCAAAAATAGAATAAAAATTTCACATTGAGAAACAAAGAATACTATACTATTACGAATCATCATACTTTCAGATTTCCCTGAGACAGGAGTATGAACATGCTCAGAATGTGGGCTTGGGAGAGCACATCCTAGTTTGAGATTCTGTCTTGCCATCAATATGCTAGCTATAATAATTAGAATAGGATTTCAGTCCTAAATGCATCTACTTGGGAAATGATTCTTAAGCAAATATGCTTAGATCATATTAAATATATAACCACCAATTAAGTGCTTCTTTTCACTGAGAGAATGGATAGAATTGGGGAATCTGATAGTTATGCTCAGTGGGAGCTGGGTGAAGAAAGGATATCCTCAGTACTTTGCACACTCTGAATAGACAGTTTTGGGGTAGATAGCTGTGCATTTCAAAGTTTGACTGTAGTGCAGTTAATCTGCTTTGCAGAGACAGAAGCTTTTCAGCCTAGTATAAATTTCTAAAATGCTGCCAAGAAAGGCAGAATGGTGGTTGCAGCAGCCTTCTTTGTTGCTCACTCTTCTTTGTTTAGTTTTCAACAGAGGAGAAAATAGTCCTTAGTAGGGAGAGCTGTTTGTGAACTGAGATTATTCTGTTTTCTTTTAAGAGTGTGTGTTTATAGCTCCCCTGATAGCAATGCCACAAGTTCCTCATCTGTGGTGTTCTTGGGACAGCACTATACAGGTGCACTTCAGTCGGGGACTCAAAAGCTCTCTTCAAATAAATTGGATGGGGGTGCTTAACTTCTCCCTTGTCTGCAAGAAGTAGAGTGCTGCAGAGAGCTTTTTGCCACTTTCTTGGGCAAGAGAGTCCTTGTCTACTGGTGGAAGACTGCCCAGAATCCATTGCTCTATACTGCTAAATAGTAAGGATGTCATGATTCATTGCTTTAACGGGGGGGGGGGGAGGACCCCTTGTGGCAAGTCTTTTGTGGGTCTTCCTGCAGATGATAGTGGACAAATAGCAAACTCTTTTCTTCAGAGCCATTTATTTGAGTGCCAATCAAATGAGCCTTGCCAGCTTGAAGAACAACCAACCACACTCCTGCAGAAGATCTCAGTGATCAAGCTGGCATGTAACAGGGCTGGGCGATAACTGCTTTTCAATAATGTTATATATCACGATATCTGAAAAAAGGAAGGAACTACTCAGAGGTGAGCAGAACAATGTCCTGGCAACTGCTACTACTTAATGGTCTAAAACTGATAAATGATATTATCAATCACCTCATTGTCACTTTCAGCAGCAGGCAACCCAAAATACATCCAAATGAGACTTTTTGGTTTTGGGCTTGTATTCGGGACAATCCAAAATTTGGTAATGAGTCATAGTGAATACAAATAATCTGGGACTGCCAGCAGGCCTACTAGGCGGCAGAGGCGCCAGTAGCTTGGCAGCAGCAGAATCAACAGCAGCCTGTGAAGCCTTGCCACGGCAGTGGGCAGAAGCAGCTGCAGCCTGTGAGAACTTGTAGTGATGGCCTTGTGGCAGTGGTAAAAGCAGGGACAGCCTGCAAAGCCTTGTCATGGCGGTGGCAGTAATGGTGGCCTGCGAGGCCTTGTGGTGGGAGCAGGAGACGGTGGCTGTACTTTGGATTGTTCTGAATGCCACCATTTGGTAGCCAAGCCCTAAACCAAAAGTTCTTTTGGGATGCATTTTGGCTTGCCTGCTGATGAAACTGAGTCTGTGATGATAAATAATATTGTCATTTAAGACCCCTAAGTAGTAGCAGTTGCCAGGACATTGCCTTGTTTGCCTCTGTATAGTATAGTATACAGTTCCATCCTTATTTCAGACATTTGTGTTTAGTGTTTAGCTGGTGATAACATTGCAGTGTTTAGCTAGTGAGTTATTGCAGTGTTGAAAACCAGATATCGCCTAGCCCTTACACACATTGTGATTTGCAATATATTGCCAGCTCAGATATTATGAAACAATTACCACAATGTGAACTTCAAAATAGTTTTAGACTATATATCAATATATCACCCAGCTCTAGCATGTAATGGTTCAGGCAGTGTCTGAGGTATCCTGCACTAAGTTGTTTTGTACAAGCCCTTTGTACATTAATCACTTTGTACAAGGACCATGAACCAGACTCAGTAGTAGCTGGGTAACCAATGCAGCTGTCTTAACATTAATGTCACATAGTGCCAGAACTCACCATGAACAACTCCCCCATTCTCTTATAATGGCAATGGGGCCCACCTAAGAGATGCTGGAACTGAGTTCTATCTGAATAAAAGCTTTGATGTCACATATTCTCAGCCAGATGCCCCCTTAAAGCACTCTGACTGTTGTAACTGGAGCTTTTGAACAAGACCCCAGGGCAGCCTCATATAGAGTACATTACAGTATGGTGGTACCTTGGTTTATGAACTTAATCCGTTCCGGAAGTCCATTCTTAAACCAAAGCGTTCTTAAACCAAGGTGTGCTTTCCCATAGCAGCGGGGGACTCAATTTACAAATGGAACAGACTCAACAGGAAGCAGAACTATGTTTCTTCCCTACATCCTCTTGAGATGCAAAGCGAAGGCACAGTCTTACTTTAGGAGTACTCGCCAAAGCAGGAAGGCAGCCTGCCGTTACGACTAGTGTTTGTATTGTGAATCCCTGTACTAGAGAGAGAACTTAGTTAAGTAAAGCCAGAAAAAGTGATCATTACATTTTCAAGCATGACTCATTTGCTTTCTTTTAGGTGATATTGGGAACTATTATTATGGACAGGGGCACCCAATGAAGCCTCACAGGATTCGCATGACACACAACTTGTTGCTAAATTATGGCTTGTACAGAAAAATGGAAATTTATGTGAGTATACATTTACAGTTTTGTCACTTGAAAGTTGATGAGCAGTGAAGAGACTATATTTTCCTAAGATTTTTAATTCACTTCAACACTTTCTTTGTTGTGGAAAATCCTCTGGCTGATTCTGAGATAACATTTTTCTTCTAAAGAAGAACGCAAACTGAGCCTGGGTCAGATGGTCAGAGTATGGTGCTGATAATGCCAAGGTTGCAGATTTAATCCTCATACAGGATTGCTGTATATTCCTGCATTGCAGGGGGTTGGACTAAATGATCCTCAGGGTACCTACAATTCTATGATTCTATGAAACCTATGAGTACCTGTGAAAATGCCACATAAGGAAACAAAATTCACAAGCATTTGGTGTTCAGATATCTACTGGATGGAAAACATGATATGGTTACAGTAAAATATATACAACAAAGTGTTTTCTGATTATAATGTGTCGTTGAGCCAAAGCTGAAATATTTTAGAATATTTCAGCAAGTTTCAACTTAACACATGCCTGATCAAATCTGTTTGAAGTACTTGAAATACTACTGCTTTTTATTCTGTCTCAGATCAAATTCAATCTGTTTCTTTTCCAGCGGCCTCACAAAGCTACAGCAGAAGAAATGACGAAATACCACAGTGATGAGTACATAAAATTTCTTCGCTCAATTAGACCCGACAATATGTCTGAATATAGTAAACAAATGCAAAGATGTAAGTCTAATGCTAAAAATAACTGGCTTCCCTCAGTTTCCCACCTGGTTTTGGGAACTTGATCTGTTAAGATGGAGAGTCTTATATTATCTATTTTACTGTAATGTGCAGAACCCTGTCTATATGATGTTTAATCATTTTGAATTGTTAGTTGTTGGCTATAGTGGTTATAACATTCAGGCTTGTTCAGATGTAATGCTGCCCAGTTACCAAACCATAGTTTGATAACTGAGTCATATTGCACATGATTCTTTCTCTAGGAGTTGCACATGTCTCCCTTTTCTTCTTAGGGGATAGTTACTGCTAACCATAGTTAGCTTTTACACCAGAGGTGGAAATCAGCTTCTAATTTCATTCTCTAGTTTCAAAGCTATATATCTGAATTGGACCATAGTAACAGGTTTGCCACATGTATTAAATTAAACTAGTGTAATTTTCCATCCCAAAATTGAGAACATTAGATAGCATGACAAAAAACTGTAATATTTATCTTTTCAATTAACTTTTACTTTCTTTGATTTCTGAACATTGATTTCCATTATGAATTCTGAATGACAGCATAACTTGCAAGAGAATTGTATTTTACTAGTTGGATAACTATTTGCTCACTTTAAACCACCTATAGTACCTTAATTGGTAATTGTCCTTTTGCTGAAACTTCATAAGCCATAATTTGACATACAGTGGTGCCCCGCAAGACGAATGCCTCGCAAGACGGAAAACTCGCTAGACGAAAGTTTTCCGTTTTGGAGGTGCTTCGCAAAACGAATCTCCTATGGGCTTGCTTCGCAAGACGACAATGTCTTGCGAGTTCCTGCTGGTTCCCCCACCCTTTTTTCTAAGCCGCTAAGCGGCTTATCAGCTGATCCAATCAGCAGATAAGCCGCTAAAAGCCGCTAATAGCGCTAAGCCGCTTATCAGCTGATCTGATCAGCAGATAGGCCGCTAAAAGTCGCTAATAGCGCTAAGCCGCTTATCAGCTGATCCGATCAGCAGATAGGCCGCTAAAAGTCGCTAATAGCGCTAAGCCGCTTATCAGCTGATCCGATCAGCAGATAAGCCGCTAATAGCGCTAATCCGCTAATCCTTCAATGGGCTTGCTTCGCAATACGAAAAAAAAATGCTAGACGAAGAGAATCACAGAACGGATTCTTTTCGTCTTGCGAGGCACCACTGTATAGTGATGCTGTAAATTTAGGCATACACTCAGCTACAAACTGCTTTGAATCCATAAAAGCATATTTAGATATACTTAACTGACAAAAAAAGGTGTCTACCAAGTTTCACATCTGTGGTAATGGTTAGGTTAAGTTTTGAAAAATACCTCTGTTCTAAAGTTTTGGTTTTCATTTTAAAGATAGTGTTGGGCATTTAACGGATCAAAAATTATTTGATCCATATCACTGGTCAAGTAATAGACATTTAGCATTATTATTTTTTTAGAACAATACACATAGATTCAACATCAGCAGCTTGAATGATTAACAAACAGTGAAATCAGTTTTGTAAAAGGTATTGTAACCTATGGTGTGGCCACATTTGAGATAATGCTACCAATGCAGAGGTGTTCTTTTTTCATGGAACATTTGACAATGTTTAGTCAATTGACCAACATGCTATACTTTTTTTTTTAAAAAAAAGATTATATACAAACTTAAGTAATAATACATTTAAGGATAAATAAAACTTGTCTTGTATAGTTAACGTGGGGGAAGACTGTCCTGTGTTTGATGGGCTGTTTGAGTTCTGTCAGCTGTCAACAGGAGGCTCTGTGGGTAAGTATGTCCTAATGTTTTCCTGGAGTTGCTAATTTTTAAAAGGCTGTACCAGTTTTTTTCGAACATTACCCATGTGACAACTTTTATAGCTCTTGCGGAAATCAATGAGGGAGAAAGAATTTAATAGAAATATAAAGTGAAATGTTTAATTAAAAGAAAATGTTGTTATCAGTAGCTCCTAGGCATGATAGATATGTACTACCTCCAGTATCAGAGTCTGTGTGCCTCTGAATGCCAGTAGCTGGGGATCATGAGTTAGAGAAGTTTAATGCACTCATGTCCTGCTTCTCTGCTTCCTCTAGACATCTGGTTAGTCAATGTGAGAACAGAATGCTGGACTAGTTGGGCCTTTTATCTTTCAGCATCTCCCATTACAAATTAATGGTTCATTCTGCTGCATGAGTTGGTATATCCAACTGTAGAAGTGCCTAACAATAAACAATTAAAATCCAGGCTGCACCACGATGTCTTACATTGAAGCTCTCTCTCTCTTTCTCTCTTTTTTTTTTGGCAAGACATACTGTCTACCTTTTTCATTCCTTACCTGCATTTTTCTCCATAATGGTTCTTTAGCTGGAGCAGTAAAATTAAACAGACAACAAACAGACATGGCTGTTAATTGGGCTGGAGGACTTCATCATGCTAAGAAGTCAGAAGCATCAGGTTTCTGCTATGTCAATGATATTGTGCTTGCCATTCTGGAATTACTAAAGTAAGTTCATGTTGGTGCTATATGCACAACTTGTCTTCTAGAGATGTTAAAAATATAGGCTGTGTATTGGCTTAATCTGTATATATTGACCAGAGGACTAGCGATCATTATTCCTTGGTCATTTTAAATTATATTTTGTTTATATATGTGTTTGTGTATGCGTGCAAGCATGATATAAATCTCAAAACCCTTTTTGTTCTAAATAGCTTACTGATCAATTCAGACTCTGGCTGGAGAGCAAGCATCAGAACCAAATAAAGCAGCAGAGTTATTGTTCCATCTGAAGCCTTGCGCAGGGCAAAAAGTGAGGGGATTCAGGCTTTGGGGGTTTCTGGGGGGACATTGTTGCTGCATGGGCTGTAGGCTGGTGTAGCAAAGGTGCCCTAATTTGGTCCCTCTCTGGGAGCTAAACAAGTGTAATTTGCAGATAATTTTATGTTTATTAATGAGCTGTCAGTATGGCTATACACTGTGCCCTTCCTGGTTCTTGATATTGTGTCATGATACACATAGTTTTAAGCATTATATTGGAAAAGGGAGAACAAATCTGTATACATGTAGTCATGCGTCTTTATATATCTGATTTAGTCTAGGGATAAATCTGGCAGCAGATAAACTTTTTGAAAGGTAAGTAGTGAGTTTTATTGGTACTGCTCAAGTAAAGTCTCTTCCTCCCCTCTCCCTCCAGATACCACCAAAGAGTATTGTACATTGATATTGATATCCATCACGGTGATGGCGTTGAAGAAGCATTTTACACAACTGATCGTGTAATGACAGTATCATTCCATAAATATGGTGAATATTTCCCTGGCACAGGCGATTTGAGAGTAAGTTCAAATATGAGGTTACCATTTGATTAAAGTAGCATCTTGCAAATGCTATATTTAAGCCTGGTTATCAAGTTAACAATTTTAATTTAATTAGTTTTTATCCTTCCTTCTGAAGAAGGACACTTTGAATTGATCAGGGTGAAAAAGGCTAACTCTTAACTTGATGAGTCCGATTCTATATATGGTGTATTTTTTCATCTTAATTACAGTATTGTTTCCTACACTCATTGGGCTATTATGTAAACAATGTGTGTTGCCCCTGAGTGGCATAGTACTGCAACATTGGAATGAATGGCAGTTTTGGTAACTAGGGTTACTTTTTTCTTGTCATTTTATATCTGACATCCATTTTTCTAATCTAAAAACTGTATCTTCAAGAGTAGATCTGAGTTTCTTCCTTCCTCTCCCATCTCTTTTACCTTTTTGTGCTCTTTAGATTGTAAGCCTGCGTCATTTTATTTTGATCTATAAACCATTCTGGGAGTGGGCAAAAATACTTTCAAGCCTATCAATGATGAGTAAGATAGGTATACAAAATGTCAAAATAGCTGAAAAAAACTGCCCAGCTTGCTAATAGTTACTAAAATACCATTTAAAAATCACCAGTAATCATAGTTGAAGCTTATCTAGAACGTTACTGTAGTAGAGATGCTTGCATTTGCATGAGCACACGAAGTTGTTCATTAAAAATTCTTATGCATAATATAATCCATGGTACCCATTTCTGTTGTTCCTAGCTGTGGTATTTGTTCCTTTTTTCAACAGAAATTAAATGTGCTAGCTTGGAGACAGCTTTTTATATCTCAACCTGATTGGCCACAAGATGGTACTGTTGCTTCATGCTAAATGCAGGCCTCTAAAGAGCAGAAGCACTGACCTTAAACTAGGCTTCTCACCTGTCAAATACATGAAAGTTTAATTTCCTATTAAACCTAATCTTCTGATATCCTTAATAATCTGTCCAGAAAGCAAATTCAGTTAATTTTGACATTAATATCTCAGCTAAACAGGAATATATTTGTTTGATTCCCATATTTTCTGAGACTTTTATTTTGCTTACTTAGAGCATGGTGGATGTGCTGCCTATCATTCAATATATAATATAATAACTATAAAAATGTACTGTATAATACAACATAGTAAACTTAAGTTGCTTACATGCCTTTTGTGTATATTCCAATGTATGCTAAGAGCACTGCGTGTTAATTCAGCTGTATCTAGATAAAACCATTGTATGAGATTCTCTTAATAGCATTTTGTTTGTTTGTTTGTTTGTTTGTTTGTTTATTAAATTTGCATACTGCCCTTCATCCAAAGATCTCAGGGTGGTTCACAACATAAAAATACAATATAAAAACACAAAATACATAATAAAATAAGAACAAAAAGCAGCAACCACAAACAAATAATAAACACATTTAAAGGGGGTATATAAGATGTTCATCAGCCAAAGGCCTGGTTGAAGAGGAGCATTTTCACCTGCCACCTAAAGGTGTATAATGATAGTGCCAGCCAGGGAGCACATTCCACAAATGGGGAGCCACTGCAGTAAAGGCCTGCCTCGTGTTGCCAGCCTCATGGCAAGAAGGCACACAAAGAAGGTCCTCAGGTGATGATCTCAGGGTCCAGGTAGGTTCATATGGAAAAAGGTGGTCCTTGAGGTATTGTGGTTCTGAGCCTGGATGCATCGCACAGTTTTGCTTCTTATGAAATAGTAAGGATGGACACATGGTGATAAAAAGTGACTCCGTAACAAATTAGAGCTCCTCACTTTAAGATTTGACTCTTCTGGAAAGAGGTTGTTTCCATAAGAAACATTTTCATTGTATCGCTTTAAAAATCTGCTACTGTTTAGATATATAAAGCTTGTACTGAAGGAACTGCTACAGTACCTCAAAAAACAAAGAAGACTGTTGCCCTGTACCTGCACAATTCTTGGAGCTAAACTGTATAAAACTTCATGCACTTGAAGTGGACCACGAAAGCTTCTGTCACAAAATAATCATTTATCCTTAAGGTACAATAATTGTGGTTCCCCTCTAGAACAACATTAACTTCCTATTAGTAAATATAAAGAATATAGTCAAACTGGAAACAAAATGTCTTTTTATCTACTGATGTACTAAACAGACATCAAAGGTCTTTTATTCCGTTTGTAAATCATGAATGTTGAAGCAGGTACAAAAAGGAATAAACTCCATGTGTTTCACTTAGTGAATTGTGGCACATTTCTCGTAGATATAATAACATGTGATTTTACGGATCTGACACAGCAGACCCATGACATTACTCCCCATCCCCAGGTAACTGGTTGTCTTTTAAAGCCAATCTACCCATATGTTTCTGTTTTATGCCATCCCCACTCTCGGTGATACCCTATTTAAATCCCTGCAATGATTCTAAAACCATACTTTGGTGAATTTCAATAAAGTCATAAAATCCAAATTATACTTTTGGGTCTGATTCTTCTGTATTTTCACATGTCATCCTTCTGTTCTTTTGGATATACTTCCTTGTGCACTGATTTCTTCTACTGCACTGATCAAATGTTTTATCTGAAGATTTAATGCTTTATCTGAAGATTAAACGTGAAGTATTGTTTGCTTCCCTGGGCTGCTTTGGGAGAAAGGGTGAGATAAATTTAATAATAAATATCTGGCACACTTCTTATATGTGCAGTTTTGGTATTCATTACATACTCAGAATTTTTCAAATGTCTAGGTAGCATCTAAACTACTTTCAAACACTCTTGGCCACAAGTGGTCCAGTGGTAAACACAAAATGTGTTTTGCCTTTTGATATGAGTTTGTGATTTTTGTTTTTGTCTTGTTCGTGTTCTCTTATAGGACATAGGTGCTGGAAAAGGCAAATACTATGCTGTCAACTTTCCAATGAGAGATGGAATAGATGATGAGTCATATGGTCAGATATTTAAGCCAGTAAGTATATTCTAGATACTTTTTTTTAGAGATGCTTCTGTGAGGCTGAATAATAGATTTACCATGATTTCTGCTTCTTTACAGATTATTTCCAAAGTCATGGAGATGTACCAACCTAGTGCTGTGGTGTTGCAGTGTGGGGCAGATTCACTGTCTGGTGACAGGCTGGGATGTTTTAACCTTACCGTCAAAGGTCAGAGAGCAAAACATTCTTGTAGAGTCACAGTTACATATGTTTTGAAACAAGTACTGAATGCAGATTTAGTGGAAATGTTTTTTTGACTATCAGTTCTCTTGCAGCCATCTCTCTGGCCACCATCTGTAATGTTGGGACTCTTGCAGCCATTTCTAATGCTGGGACTTCCCCCCCCCCCCCCGGCCACACACAAACACACTGGTGACTGTCAAGTATGCACCCTTTTGGCCATAGTACATCTAAAGGAAGATGCGAAAAATATGTTCCATGTCAGTGTCTTTATTTGCAGTGCTTCAGTTTGGTGTGATTTTAGGAAATAAGTTTAGGTCTTAGTAGGCAGACATCACATGTAGAAATTCAGTGATGTTTATGTGAATAAGCTATTAAATATGGCATAATGTGTGAGATACAATATGGTCAATACTTTACTATAATTAGATCAGTAATATATTAAATGCATTCACTTTATGAATAGATTGCAAGAACTATTAAACTGAGTGTGCATTTGTTTGCCTTTATGACTCTTGCAAAAAAACCCCTTGCGTAACTCAATGCCATAAATGCAAAACAGAAGACTGGATTCCAAAATTAATAGGATACCTTATCCTATTCTGTTTTTAAGTTCTTGCATCTTTCAGTTGTGATTAAGTTTGTTTTTCTAGAGCTGATGTTTCTGTATACAGATCTTAATTGTGTAATCTTGAAATGAATATAACTATGTCTTTATGGTTTGTTTGTTTTTTAAGGACATGCTAAATGTGTAGAAGTTGTGAAGACTTTCAACTTGCCTCTTCTGATGCTTGGAGGAGGTGGATATACCATACGGAACGTTGCTCGATGTTGGACCTATGAGACTGCTGTTGCCTTAGATTGCGAAATCCCTAATGGTAAATATTTGGAACCAGGGCTTCCCAAACTGGTCCATGAGCTTCATTCAAGTGGTCTAGAGCATGTCTGTAAAAATACATGAAAAGTCATACATTACATAGTGCAGTGTATTACAATTGCTACAACAGGCAGAAAAATCATTAAGTGGTCCACAAAGTCCCTCATGAAGTGGTTCATTGGGAGAATGGGTTTAGGAGCCATATGAAGAATAACATGTGACTTAAACATTAGCTTGCCTTAGTCATCAGATCCCCCATTTCAGTGGCCAGGGAGATTGCCAACTGTTTGTATTGTGGAACTGCAAATAATATGTATTGCAGTACAATGTATCTTGCCATAGAGCCTATACCAACCTGCTACAGAGGATTGGAGACTGACAGAAAAGACTTACAGCGTAACCATTCTTTAATCTACAGGGGATTTTGCTAATGGTTGACTCATTAAGAAGCGGGATATCTGTCTTGACTCATGTGGTTTCTGGCTCATTAACCAGACTCTTGGTAGCTTCAAATGGCTTACCTAGATGTGTGAACACAGATGTTTTAGAAAGCATTAATGAGATGCATAGAAATCTGCATTGACCTTTTATAGATTGTATAAATGAGTAAGTGTATTTGGTGTGTTTTATTTAAACACAGTGCGTTATTTTCAACATAGTATATTTTATTTTAAACTATTGTTTAAATAAGCTATGGTTTAAAATGCACAAGAGCTTTGCTCCTCCCAGCTCCTGATTGTGCTGTGCAAGGGAAGTGACATGTGAACCCTGGGCTCATGTTGGTTTCTCTCCAAACAAACCACATCCAGAAAGTGAAGATTTATTTATGGCTTACTGATTGTTGTCTACTTTGAGGAAGCAAAGCCTAGTTTCATGACAACCTAAAGTTGATCTTGTTTCCTCTATTTCATTCAAACCATACAATCATTTAAACTTTACATTCATAAACACCAGATTTCTTCAACATAATTCGTGGTGTGTGAAATATGCCAGTAAGTTGTTGTTGTTGTTGTTACTAATTACCCACCTTTCACCTTAAGATCCCACGTGGGTTCCAAAAACCAGCACACATTACTTAAAACAGTTTAAAGCAACTTACAATCACAGAAACAAATGAGGCTTCATTTTTATACCCCGGTGGAGCATCTAGATTTCTGCTATAGAAGATAACTGTAGCACATTTAGTCTTGAAAAAATATTATTTCTTCCTTAGAATTCAGATACTTTCTAATGTATTTATTCTGGATCAGAAAATAATTTTGAATTTCTATTAAATATTTGAGAGCTGTCATATGCTGCATTGCATTCCTTTGAATTTGTTCTTTTTTCAGTATTTAGTAGAAGAAAACAAAAGCTATGCATACTATCATATCTGACCACTATAATCTGAAGAGCAATAAGGCTGTTTTAATAAGCTATTATTACTTGATTTTGTTTTAACAGAATTGCCATACAATGACTACTTTGAGTATTTTGGACCAGATTTCAAGCTGCATATTAGCCCTTCAAATATGACAAACCAGAACACCCCAGAATATATGGAGAAGATTAAGTGAGTATTAATGCCATAAAGACACATAAATACTATAACGATCTAAATCTTTGCAATGGGTAAGGATCCATTTTATTTTTTATGCTCAATATGAAGCAGGGAAAGGGAGGGGTTAAAAGGTCCTGGGCTCTTGAGATAGCAGAATTACTGCTTTAAAAGCCAGCAGGTGAAACTAGAAAGTCAAAGACTGTATTCAGTTAGTGTCCCTCTGTTGAAGAAAGGCTCTCTGATCAGTGAATGCTTCTGTCAATGGAAGGGGGAGAAGCACTTTTCACCAGTTCTCCCTCCTCCCTGTGGCCTCCTGTGCCACCTCCCATGTCGTTCTAAAAGCTAGAGCAACCTTCTGGAATGGATTTCTGGGGCAGGGAAAAAGCAGAAAAACCCCCAAACCTCATTCTTCTGATGGAAGCTTTTGCTTGATCAAATTATCTTCTGTTGCTGGAGGGACATGGTTGGAAAAACCCAAACCTGTATTTTAATGTTTCAGGGTTGTATCCACTAAGTCATACTCAGAGTAGACTCATTAATATTAATAGACTTAAGTTTGATTTCATTAGATCTACTCTGAGCATGGCTTAGATGGCTACAGCTCTCAATGCTTAATGGTTGGAAAAGAAAAACCTTTTCATCTTTCAAAATTTGGTACACATTGTTAAAATCATTTTTTATTTTTGCAAAAGAGCTATTAAGTCTCAGTAAGCTCTTTTGTCAGCAGAAATGCACAAAACATGATCAAAGTATCACTATATGTTGCTTAATTTCATTATGTTGAATGCCAGCCATATGTTCTGAGAGTTTGTATTTTTTAAATGTGTTCACCTCTAACCATAGATGTTCTGTCTGGCACATGTATTTCCTTTGGATACCATGGCTTGCCTTTTTCAAGAAAATTGCCCCTAGTCCTCTTGCTATGTAACTTGCGTTTCACCTTATTTTCCTACCATTACTAGGCAGCTGGGTATTTTTATGAGGACGAGAACTAAGAAACTCCCAAGCTATTAAGAAGAAAGTTGTCTCATAACAACTTTTCCCTGGATTACTTGCCTTGCAGACAGCGTTTGTTTGAGAACTTGCGCATGTTGCCCCATGCCCCAGGTGTACAGATGCAGGCTATTCCTGAAGATGCTGTTCATGAAGACAGTGGTGATGAAGATGGTGAAGATCCAGACAAACGTATTTCTAGTAAGAATGGGGAACATTAATACTGGGTGGATTGTTGAAGAAGAAGTACTAAAGAAGGTGGAACAGAAGTGCCCCAATAAGTCAGATGGACATCTAAAGTGACCATCCAGAAACAAATTCGCTTTAAGTGCTTTGTGAGGAAGACAGCAATTACATATCAGAACATGAAGACAGAAAGCCTGGGAAATAAACACAACTGTCAACCAAGGGGAAGCTGCTTAATTTTTAAAGCCAATCTTGAAATCATATGAACTTATACAATTTGCTGTGCCATTTTTGGCATAGTTCTTAAATTTTACACCAAGCTTTTTAAATTAGTTCTCCTAGCAGAGGTTTCTGCTAGCATAAGACAGAGAATATGATTTTTGCCTATTTTCCCTCTAGTTCCCAGTCCTACTAAAAATGATTCTGGAGTATTGGGGGCTCTTTAGAGCAGATTTGGGAAGTGGGCACTGGTGGCTGCAGGATGGAGGGGGAATTGGCAAAAACTGCCTCCCCTTCTCCTTCAGCAAAGTTTTGCCTTGTGCCTGTTTAAGGGCACAAATTAGATACACAGGCCTTGCATGTTGTACCACTTCAATAAAATCACGAGACATTTGAATTGGCCTAGAAATTCTGGTTTTTACTTAGTTTCCAGGAAGGGAATAACTGAGTCAGGTAGACGCTGCAGGTGCCATTTTGCAATAGTAACTTCTACTTTGGACTTTATAACCTGTTTGCCTGTGAACGAGGACTGATGATGCTTATATGTTGAAATTTCATGTCGGTAAAACATACTATTTCTACTGCATCTTTTGGCTAATAAGCGGCAAATTTTGCCCCAGGCCTGAATAAGAGCTAGAGTACACATTGCACTTATCACCAATACACTGTTGAAACTGCAGCCCCATTATGAGTTCATTCCCCACCCACTCACTGTAGTGTAGAATTTCTTTCTAAACACAACATTGCTGTCATATGGAAAGTTTTCATTATGGTTATGATCAATGCATCAGGACTTCCTTTACTGATGCAAATTGCAGGGAAGAGTTGTTGTCACGAAATAACTTTTATTTTATGCCTTCCCATGGTGAGAGAAATGGAACACACAAGAAGGTGATCTTGGAGGAATGTGTTTTCTAATCCTATTTCCTTACTTCTAGTTCGTGCGTCAGATAAGCGAATAGCCTGTGATGAAGAATTTTCTGATTCTGAAGATGAAGGGGAAGGTGGACGCAGAAATGTTGCAGATCATAAGAAAGGAGCAAAGAAAGCCCGACTAGAAGAAGACAAAAAAGAAACAGAAGATAAAAAAGCAGGTAAAAGTCTAAATCAGTATTTTTCTTTCTTTTACTTTCCTTGTTGGCTATATTCCTAAGCATATCATACTCTCCTGAAAGTAATGGGATTTGCTTCCAACTAAATATTGTTGAGATTAGGTCAGACCTACTTAATTTATGGTGGCAAACTACCCATATTTGTTATACAGTGGTACCTTGGTTTTCGAACTTGTTCCGGGAGTCTGATTAGACGTTCAGCTTCTAAAAAACGTTCGCAAACCAGAACACTTACTTCCAGGTTTGTGGCATTTGGGAGCTGATTTGTTCGACAACTAAGCCATTTGGGAACCAAGGTACCACTGTATTCATCATTCTGCAAAAACAGTTGAGGCATAAAGCAGCTCACATGCCATGGTCCGTAACTGTTGGTTTTCCTTTAGTTTGAATCTAAGTTGTGCATTTCTGGATTAGGCTGTTGGTTGGAATGTTGATCTTTCTGAGAATATCTCTACTTTAACCCTTTTTAAATATTCATTCTTTGATTAAAACCTTTCACCTTCCAGGTGTTGCTAAACTACAATTCCCATCAGCCTCAGCCAGCATGGCCAGTAGTTGTAGTTCAGCAGCATGTGGTGGGCCAAAGATTCCACACACCTGTTTTGAAAGAAGAAATCAGCACTGGCAAAGGTGCTGCTTCATTCAAATTCTTCTGTCAGTGTTCATTTTCATTGTAATTTGTTAACAGCTAAGTCAACAGTTGTCATTTGAAATTTATTTATATAAACCTGCCACTTTTAATTATTTTTAGACATTAAAGAGGAAGATAAATCCAAGGATAGCAGTGGTGAGAAAGCAGATACCAAAGGGTAAGTAAATTGTGGCCATCCTATAATGTGCCTGTTTCAGAACAGCCGTTAACTTTGAAATGTTATTTATGCATCTGTTATCCATTATGGATGACAATAAATCAGTGCCAATAGCTATTAAAGAATTTATAATGTGAGCAATGCAACCCTTACTGTTTTTAAATGAGCAGAGAATGGCATTAAATTGTGACCCGTGTTAACAGTTGACTTTTTCCCTCCTCTGAACAGCACAAAGTCAGAACAGCTCAACAATCCTTGAATGTAGAGACTCACATCAATTAAAGGACACAATACAAAAGTGGGGGGGAAAGTTAAAAGGAACTTTTCATATGAGAAGAGACTCTTGATTTTCATTTTGTACTATTTGGCATGGAGCGTATTTATTTTCAAACAACTGTGTTTTTGTTTTTGGCAAGTTGTATTGTGAGTTTTCTAATTATGATGCAAAATTTTGTTCCTTCCGCCAGGCTTTAAGTAATAGTATTCAAAATGGATGTGCCATTATGTTAGACGTCTAAATGATCTATTAAAATTTGCCTTTTCCTGAACTGATTTTACCCCTTTTTGTAATTATATCTTTATTAAAAAAAATGTACTCAGCCGTCTTGTCCATCATTGCCTAGAAAACACATAAATGTCATGCTGGTAAGACTATTATGAAGAAATATAGTGAAGGTTGAAATTGCACTGAACTACATTGGATAGTTTACAAAGAATGCTTTTTGTATAACTTTATTGGGACAAACAATGAATGTTGTGTTGAGAGGTTACTTTGCATGGTTAACTACTAGGAGATTACTTGTGAAAATCATGTTTGGAATTATAGCACACTAATTAAACTACAGAGTTATGTTCAAGTATTCAGTAAAAAAAGGTATAGTAACCTAAGAGAATCTTAAGGGGAGAGCAGCATAGTTATCACTAACAATTTTTGATATTTTGAAATTAAATGCTCTATTCAGTACTATCAGTAATACAGAATATCAAAGAATGACCCACCAACTAGAAAAACATGCCACTATCAATATACCACTCCCTCTATCAATGTATAATAGTCAAGTGCTTGAGAATCCTGTTCTTGCAGTTCAAAACTGACAGCAGAGTGTTGACCCTGGCTGGCAGGTTGTGTTTGGCTATGTAGCTCAGGTTGTACAGGCTTTTAGTGAATGAAGAACTACAGGGTTGTATGTCAAACCATCTTCCCATTAGATCTCTTGCAATTCTTCCTCTTTTCTGCACCCCTGCCCCACCATCCAAATGCATCTTAGGTGGTAGCAGTTGAGAACTCACCAGAGAAGTAAACATTAATACAGTGATACCTCCGGTTACGAACGGGATCCGTTCTGGAGGCTTGGCCATATCCTGAAAATTTTGTAACCGTAGGACCACTTCTGCACACGCTCACAGCGCTGCAGAGTGCTTCTGTGCACGCATGAGCAGCAAACCCACTTCCAGGTATGCCGTGTTTGCAACCCAAAAATTATGTTACCCAAAGGTAACGTAAACCGAGGGTCCACTGTATGTAGGAAGCAAGCTTGACACAAAAATATTATACCCTGTAAGGCTGCTTGTGTCATTTTAAACAATCTTCCTATAAAATTTGGATTATACTACTAGCATTTGTAAGTTGTATGTAGTTTTTGGCCTTTCTTACTTCCCAGGTTGCTGCAAACTGATTTAAGAATAAAAATAGTGTTTAAAGGGTGTAGTGTTGATAGGACATGTTTTATAATTGGATTCTATGGTTTTCATATATGGGACAGGTTTCTATTTTGGAGAGTTCAAGATAAAGTTTGAATCTGTCTTTAGTACAACCTGCCCATGAAGCTCCCTTCTTCCTCATTGACAGTACACTGATATTCTTAAAAGTTTCATTTCTTTAATGGCAAGAATGAAATGAGAGTGCACTCCACACTGACCTACAACAACATCAGCGCCAGTTTTTCAGCTTCTGCTTGGTGATTACAGTTTAAAGACTAGCATTCTGATTGGAATGTTAGCAATAAAACATTTTATTTGGGGAACTGATTCTAAAGAGTGCAAAGTGTCTGTAGCACTGAGAGTACTTTATTTATTTAATAGAATTTGTATACCATTAGCAGGTTCTGGAAACCGTAAAGGTGCTTGCCTAATGTCAATGGGCAGAGAGTTCCAGAGTGTAAGTGCTGCCACACTGAAAGGTTGATGGACTGTGGAGTAAGCATGCAGCACTTGTAAATGCATCAGTTCTGCAGGTCAAAGTGGTTGAGTGAGCACACATACAAATGCTTAGTAGCCTGTGTAACAATTTCCCACTTAGCACCTTTTTGAAATGCTTACTGCTTCAAAATGCTTCCACACCTTCAGATTGTGATCTTATTTGAGAGACTAGAGTATTAGTAGCTTTATTAGTATCTCTTGAGCAAAGAAGATGAGATGATGCCTCTCATCGTGTGAGCTAGAATCCGAAAAATAGCAAGCTTTTGAAATGAAGCTTTGTTGATGGAACAATAATGATTGGGTGTGGTAGGGGGAGTTATGGAATGCAGCCTTGAATCAAACATAGTAACTGCACTTTAGATCAAAGAAATGGGATCATTTGAGCAGAAACTCTTTACAAAGAGTCTGATTTTGCTTAGAGGACGAGGGTAGCACAGTCTTTAGCAACAAAATGAGAAAGCTTTTGAGAGACATTTAGTTTGACTATTGTGAACAGAGTTCATAGAATCTTCCTACTCAGAAGAGTGGGGAAGGCATTTTTTTCTGATTTTTCTCTTACCTGCCTTTGGAAGAATTGCTTTTGAGTATCATCTGAACAGTATAGGAGGCTGCACAGAAGGGGAATCTGCTAAATAAAAAACCCTTCCATGGACTGCCCTTACACAAATGGAAGGAGTATCTTTGTTTGCAAAAGATCTACTCTGAATCCAAGCCATTCCTTAGGATGCAAGCATTTATTCCAGTAAGAATATAGGGTTGTGATTATTACCACAGCTCCCATAATTCTTTGGGGAAAGCCATGACTGTTTGAAGTGGTATCATAGTGCTTCAAATGTATGATGTGACAGGTCATAGTTTGAGAGCTTCTTCCTAAAGTTGAGTACTTAAGTTTAGGCCTGCTACTACTCTTTGGCATTTGCAAAGCACTTTTACAATTATTATTTTAAAAGCACTCTGAGTGCAGCGTCATTCCATACCAAACTGGTCATGTTTTAACATAAAGCCATGGCTAAACACTGCATTGTAGACACAGCCCTTGATGTCCTTGTTAAGTGTCCCTTTTAATCTGTTGCAATAATTAATTAATTTTCTGTTTCCTGGAAATAATTTGCATCAGTCTTCTCAGCTTCATTGGCACACACTATGGCACAGATGGCGCAGACATATACAGTGAGCATCATTAAAAACTGGCCATTTACCATCTGCGGCTGTTTTCATGCAGTGCTTGGTATCCTAAATTGTACATGATGAATTATAAATAACACTGAGTGTATATTCTTAACAGATGCCAAGATTGGGACATCTGAACTGGCAGTGGGTAGGCAGAAATAAATGGAACCTCCCAGCTTTGAATAAGAATCCATCTCCAATCCCCCCCCCCCCTTCACTGTTAAGAAATGCACAAAACGAGCTGTGGGCAAGTGTTCAATCATTCCACATCACATATTTGTCAGTTGTTGAATCCAGTCCTTCTATTTTTAGGAGAGTACGCTTTTAAATAAAGTGTAATTCTATTTTTAAAAGCTATTAGGACATACCTGCTAGTGAAAGGAGTTCTATATCATTAAAGAGAGAAGTGATCGGAGTGGATCCCAGTAGTAGATCACATGCTTTGCATTCAAAAAACACTGGGTTCAGCCCTTTCTATCTCCAGTTAGTAAAGGGTTCTGAGTAGCAGAGCTGCCTGAGAATCTGGAGAACTTTCAATCAAAAGTACTCGGCTAGATGGACCAGTTGAGCACTTATGTAAGTTTCAGCATTCAGATTTCCCCCACCCATTAGCTATACAATCCTTTGATAAGTATGGAGAACAAAATGGAAATACAGCTCAAGTTCTAAAATACTATTATACTGTTCCATGGAAGGCACCTTCTGTAAGTGGAACATCAAGATTTCTCTCTTCACAACACATATCTCCAAATGTAGACTGGAGGTCTTCTGCATCCATTTGCACAACTTTCTTCATTCTAACAACTAAACATTGCAGGGTTTGCAGAATCTGTCATTTCTTTCAGTGGCTGGCATTGTGGGGAACAATAGAATATTGGGGTTCTGGAATAAGGTTGCCATTTTCTGTAAGAAACGAGCTTGTGCTTCTTTAACAGATGCACAGAATGGAGCAAAGATATGTTTTTTAGCTCTTTAGAAGCAAAATCTGCTGAAATTATTCCTTTTGCAGGCAGAAGTTTCCTCTGTGTTGACACTGAGAAGTCTATTTTGCAGGGCAGCTGTATGAAAGAAAAGGGGAAACATGCAGGGATGGAGGCTAGCCTATCATTTGAGCAAAGGTTATAGAAGTCAGAAAAGTCATATCAGAAAAGGGAGCATGCCACTCTGTATAGAGGGAAACTCTTACAGCTCAAGATGGCTTTCAGCCCTGCCAGTGGAGTGCATTGTCAGCATGGCTGTGGGCCTATATTCACTCCAACAGAAATGTATGTGGAAACTTTTCAAAGCCACGCTAAGGGCTGCATTGCATGTTATGCCATCAATAACATTCCTGTGGCAACTTTGACTTGGGCACATGCACACACCCTGCTGTTACTGTTGGAATGGCTTGCCCACGGAAAAGTGGTTGCCATTTCACTGAGTTTCCATGCTTCTGCTCCATGCTCCTGGCAGCTGCTGTTGGCCAATTCTAAACATTACACCAGGGTGCAAACATGCAAAGGACCCACTAGGGGGATTATATCTTTGGCAATAATAATCTGGTGTGTCGTTTCCTGAAGCTCTCAGATGTCGCTTTGATAGATTTCCAGGCATATTTCTGTCTGAGCTGGCACAGGCCACAGCCATACCCACAATTCATTCCATTGGTGAAACAGGAAGCCATCTTGAACTGCAAGGGGCTCTCATCTCACTGAGAGGCATGTCTTTTTGCTGGTTCTGCTTTTTTCACTTCCCAGCCCCAAAGCACAGTGCATTAGGCAGGAGTGGGATATTTACTTCAGAATGACCACTTCAGCCTGTGCTGGCAATTGCTCCCTATTTGGCTCCCTGTCTGCCCCCTCAGACAGCAGATGCCAACAGCTCTGGCAACTGAGAGAAAAGAGGGGCATATTGGTGTGCTTGACAGAACCCTGTTATACAGGAGGACAGAAGGAAATATTTTGAACAATATAAAACAAAGGGAGTCAAGAAATGCACATGCACAAAATTAGTTCCATGAGCATGGAGGAAAGTCAGTAACTGTGGAGTTTGTGTTAGCTGAGGAAAAGGGAAAAGCAAGGCGATGCAATGGAGTATCCTGGAGCAGGGTATGGCTGCATGGCAGAAACCTTAAACACACCCACTAGGAGATGAAGATATACTATCATGTTTTTTTACAGGTCCACTTGTGACATTATAAATCTATGAGTGGAGAGGGGGGGATGAGGAGCTCTGCCCTCCTGCTCACCAACCTCCCTGCCATATCCTATTGGATTTGCTTCTCTCCTTTTTTCAGTAGTCCTCTCCAAATCTCCACCTTTCCATCTCACACCCACACGGCCTTAAGTCAGCAGCAGCTTAGGTGCCATGGTGTGTGGAGGCTGCAGGCATTCAAAAGCAACTTTGCTGCCAGAGCTAGGTTAAAACTTACATCCAAGTCAATATACATAGAATTGAGCTATTTTGAAGGTATTCTCTTCGGAATCCCAGCTCTCTCTCGAAGTGCATTATGATGGGAGGCTGTTTTTGTTTTTATTTGTAGTCCACCCCTTTCCCTGAAGGTACAGGCAGTGGCAGAGGAAGGGGTGGGGGGGTCTGCCCCGGGTGTCTTTGCTGAGGGGGGGGGGTGACATTTGGCGCACTGTGCTCCTGTGACTCCCAAGCCTACCACGAGCCCTGTACTCCACCCCCGGCTGCAGGCACCCAAGCAGCTATCCCACACCTAGGAGGGCACTCTCCGTTCCCCGCTCCCCTTGGGAGTGCGCCCCACCCTGGGCAGCACGGGCATATGCTCCACCGCTGGGTACAGGGCAGGTACCAGGTTGAAGAGTAAGTTTGTGGAATAAAAACCTGTTGCAGCACTACAGGTGCACTAGTAAGTTTCTAATACGTGCCATACTGAAGATGCTGTGTCCATTTGACAGGTGAAATGATGGCAATAACCATTATCCTGATACTAGACAAGACACAAGTCCCTAAATGAACAAAATGTGGAGCTTTAATCATGATTTATGTATTCTTACTTGGCATGGTTTTGCTTCTCCAATACTTTTCTCACTCGTTCCTCTATATGGTTTCCTTTGGAAGACTGCGGCTTCTTTTTTCCTGCTGAATTCTCTTACTTTTCCACTTCTGTAAATTCTTCAAGAGTTTCTCATCCCCCAGCCTGTCGTCTTCAGTATTCTGACAGAGTACCTCTGGCTTGTCTTCTAAATGCCCTTTTTTCCTAGAGCTTGTTCACTTACCTGTGTGAGTTAAATGTGCTCCGTGAAGTGACCCTCATTGCCCCTGCACACCTGGAAATCTTGTCTGGGAATGCATAACTAGGGCACACCCTGGCACTGTGAATTTTTCTGTTTTTGGAAGTGTCACAATGAAATTCAGTGACACAAAAATTCAATTAATGCAAGAGCGAAAGCTTGTTCCCAATAGCTAAGGCCTCAGTCTTACTTGACAGGAAGACCAGTTGCACAACAAGACTTGGGAGGAAACATGGACAGAACTGAGCTGTGAGGATGCAGTTTTAATCCTTCGCTGGAAAGACACCCAATGAATAGAAAGACAGATGAAGCACTATGAACTTAGGCTGCATATATATAATCACTGCACATGGTTTTAATTATCCAACTCCTTTTTCACTTATCCTGGAAGGGGTTTTGGATGTGGCAGAGGCATCTTCCGTGGAGGTCCCTGCTGTGCCCATACTGAAAGCACAGCTGGTGGAAGCTACCAATGGCCATATACTTGGTTGTGAAAATACTGAAACAGGGCATTACTGGGACACATGGGATAGCATAGAGCTAGACTAGCCACGGATTCACTGCATGCTAAGTGGTCCAGCTACTATCAGTAGTCGAGATTTGTGCTTCCATGCAACATCAGTCTAGAACTGGTGCCACAAAGGAAGGAGCAGGATAAAGCCACTCACTATCATCATTTGCCCTGGAGGTGACACTACAGCTCTGTTCAGCCACATCTCCCTGCAGACAGGAGTTAGGATTGCTCCCTAACCTGAATTTGACTGATTTCAATGGGTATTGTGTAAATATGACTATGTCTGGATCCAGTCCTAGAAAATTTAACTATCGTGAGTGTTGACAAGAATTAGTATGTTTAAACATCATCTTTCCCCACCCCCCAATCCAGTGATTTCTTAAGAGCATGCAAACTCCAATGCCCTTTAGAAGTTCCCCATTTTCATCGGCTGCCCTGTTCATTTGTTTGCCCATGTGGATCTGTTCCTCTATTCATGAACTATCATGTCATTTATATTAATGGAATGGTCTGTTCTACAATTGGATACGTACCACTGCGCACATTTGAAGGACGCATATTAAAATGCATTTAATAAAATGAGCTGATCAAGATGTCTTCAGACATTTTGCCTAGTCAAGATAGAACAAGCAGGTTATATGATTTTCCTTTTTTAAAAAAAGGTCTCATGAATATTTCCAATAAAATCTTGACTAATTCAACAGCTCGCTCTGAAGTAGGTTTGCTCTCCTCTCTCTTTCCCAGCAGGTAGTCTAGAATAATGCACTGTTCTTGAGCACTCTGATTTACAGACCCAAATAAAAGAGGCTGGTAATAAAGGGGGGAAAGCAGCAAAACAAATCTTCAAAAGGTCAGCCAGCCACTAAAGCCGAAGAGGAAGTGCCTTAATTTGGGAAAGGGGGCTGTAATACTGAGTAGGAGTCTGTAAACCAAAACTATTTGCTGAAGTGAGTGTATTACTCTGTGTCACTTGATATTTACAGATAACAAAATTAACCTATCACCTGGGATTTGAAGTTGAAGTGGGACAGTTGTTGACTTGGTAGGAAAGAGCTGACTCCTGTCAGTAAGAGTTACATGAGTAAGTAGGAAGGGTGGTTAATGGAAGGGAATGTATGGCTCCCACTTCCTCGCTTTTCCCACAGTTTTATCTATTATGTATTTATTTTATTTTTGAGGGCTTTGCCGTTTCGATTCCAACTTACGAAGAAAATCCCAAAATGGCTGAGAACTTCACAATAACAAAATAAATCAAGACAAACAAAGCTCACCATTAAAATCCAGTAAGACAAATTGCAGAGCCCTAGTTATTTAAAAAAAATCTGTAATTGTGGTTTTATTCTTCACATTTGTAATTTAAGATTAGTTTTTTGACTAGGTAAGGGTATGTTTTTCCCAGCCCCTAAGTCGGTGATAAGAATGTTCAAGAGCACTGTGCCCACGATAGAGCTTAAGACACCCCACTTGAATCCTCACTCTAGTTAAATGAAGACCTTTGTCAGCACTGTTTTACTACAGTTTTCCAAACAGCTGTGACTCCACCTGACAGCAGTATCATCTAGTATACAATTTAAACAGTTTGCTAACCAAAATATCATGGGGCACATTGTCAAATGCTTTGCTGAAATGATAAATCACATCCACAACATTTCTGCAATCTGCTAAGCTGGTAACCCAATTAATAAATAGATTTTTCTTGGGCAGGATTTCTTCTTGACAAATCCATGTTGGTTTCTGCTAATCACTGCATTGTTATAAAGATACTGAGTGCTTTGTAATTTTCATGGGAAAATGGCCCAGTATGCATAATGCAAAATGAATTCATTCAGCTTGAGAAGCAGTTTAATGATGTCTGTTTCATTTGGTTTCAGGAAGACTTTCAGGTATAACCAATAATTAGGAAAAAGGACCTTCTGCCTGATAATCATTTTGTGCCAACAACTCAGCGTCCCTTCCAACTCTGCAATTCTATGATTCTATTGTTGCACTATTATAGTATTTAATTCTAAAGGGAGACAACATATTACTGTATTTAAGTTGTAGTCCTATATACACACTTACCTGATAGAAAATCCCATGCTTCTGAGCAGATATCCATAGGATTGCACTGTTATTATTCTTAACAATCTGTGGCAAACTTCTTACCATTTCTTTAGCAAGTCACACAAGATATCAATATTATGGTTGTTTTAGACTTGGGCATTTCCCAGCTACAGAAAACTGTATATTGGCTCAATAATGTGATGCTTTGGAGGAGAACAAATATAATCTGGGCTACAAAACCCACAGCTTTTATTTATCTTAATTACCAACAACGATAGAAAATGGATAGAACTGGGGTAAAGAATAAACAGCACGAGCTAATGAGCTCATCACAGGTGGAAACTTAATTTTTGCAGTGGCCACCAGCAAATCTGGAAAGTATGCTGCTTCTTCTTTTGTAAGTGTTCCGGCAAAGATTCATTCACAAAAATTCAAAAAATCTGAACCGTCCAGTACTGGTGTCTGGCATCCAGAAAGTCCTTAAGACTTACATCTTTGAAGCTTCCTTTTAGTCTGGTGAGGATTACTAGTTAAAGATGAAAGGGTTTTTATCATTTCAAACCACTGATACCTGGGAAGTTCCCATGAATGGAATTCGCTTCAGCCCCACCCTGTTTCGGCAGCCAGACTGTCTCTTTGTTTCCTTCAGGTGAAAGTCTTCCATTCTTGAGGCTGCAGTCCTATCCAGGCTTACCTGGTAGCAAGCCACATTGAACTGAATGCAGCTCACTTCCAAATACATATAAAATTGTTCTGTAAATCACTTGTCCTGTGAACTAGTATTCTCAGAAGAGCAGCCGAGAAGCGGATGCCAAACATCCAGCAACATGTCATGTCTGTAATGGCATCTTATGATCTTACAGGCATATATCTGGGGCAAATGTGTGTGGAAAAGGAGCAAGGCTGTGCAAGCAAGGCCCACCCACTGTATCCCAGCACATGCCCATCTTCAGTGCCTTCTACTGGGGTCAGACTTTGGTTCCATCTAGCTCAATATTGTCTGTGCTGATTGGCAGGGTCTCTCCAAGATTTCTCTCTTGGTCCTACCTGGAGATGACAGCAATTTGATATGGGACCTTCCGCAGGAAAAGCATGTGCTCTACTGTTGAGCCTTGTGCTTTGGAAACCCTGACAGCAGAAGGCGCTTGGTTGTCGGGAGGCTTCCAAGCACATTTGTGGTTAGAATCTCCTTTCAAACATTTGTGTTCAATATATTAAGAGCAGAAATGGAACCAGTGTGTGTGTGTGTGTGTGTGTAGACATTTGCATCTCTTCCCTACTTTAAACCCACACATGTTCACACAGGTGTATGGATAGGGCTATGACATGTGGTTGATTGCCACTGTAAAGGTAAAGGGACCCCTGACCATTAGGTCCAGTCGTGACTGACTCGGGTTGCGCGCTCATCTCGCTCTATAGGCCAAGGGAGCTGGCGTTTGTCCACAGACAGCTTCCGGGTCATGTGGCCAGCATGACTAAGCCGCTTCTGGCGAACCAGAGCAGCGCATGGAAACGTCGTTTACCTTTCTGCCAGAGCGGTACCTGTTTAGCTACTTGCACTTTGACGTGCTTTCAAATTGCTAGGTTGGCAGGAGCAGGGACTGAGCAACAGGAGCTCACCCCATCGCAGGATTTGAACCGCCAACCTTCTGATCGGCAAGCCCTAGGCTCAGTGGTTTAACCCACAGCGCCACCCGTGTCCCTGATTGCCACTCTGCAGGGGTCTTTTAAAGGAAGCCCTGCCAGCAAACAGCATCCCAATGCACCCACCTAAATGGTGGGCAGAAGCTACTGTCACCAGTAAACCCACTTGCAGTAGCCAGCAAAAACTCCTGAAACATGATATTTGGGGGTGGGGATGGGGCAAGGCCAGGCCAGGCTGCTCTCATGGGACAGGAATAGGTCCCCAGAGGAGCATTTTCCTTCCCTTCCTACAAAGGTGGCATGAAGGGAGGGGTACTACTGATGCAACACTGTGGCGCTCCATCGAGCCCTGATGCTGCCAGTTAGGGATCAGGATTGCAGCCTCAGTTATTTTATGGCATCTAAGCTATCTTGATAACGTATTTGCTAGATAAATTACATGTTCTTAAATAAGTATGTGAGTGCAAATCTAAAGGTTTTTGGAAGTCTTATCACATGGGCAGTAAAGTATTGTGTGAACTATTCTACAGATAATGCATTTTGGCTACTTAAAAAAAGCAGTCATTTTCTTTCTTTTTTTAAAAAAAGTGTGTAATTTAGTTTACCTGAAACGATTGTGCTGCAATCATCTTTGGTCTCTGTCATTTCAAGGAAAATGTGGGCTTCTCAGACAAAAAAAAAGGGGGGGGGGAGAATGCAACATACTTTGGAATCTGTTCATAGTTTGAGATTTAGAAAGGAGGCCTTTTAAAAGAAGAATATTTGTGTTAAGCGCACAGGAATGTAGACTGATTTAAGTTATGATAACTTTCCAAACAAATGCCATCAAGGATCTGTTGATTGAAACTCTTTTGCACAACAATGAAGCTCCAGTTTGAACTATTAACTTTTCCAGTTTTAAGAAAAGAAGAAGAAAAGAAACCACATTCCTTTATTCACAGCATGAAGGAATGAACACACATATACAGCTGCTTATTTGCAAGTGATCTTGGTGCCACAGTTTTACTCACAGAAGTAAAGCCATGGGGATGGGGGAAAGGGGCAAGGAGTTAAAATGACCCGTGCTTCATCTGGACATCAAAGTGCTAAGGGGGAAATGGAAGCAATCTTAAAAACGCTGCTCCAGTGAGCCCAGTCAGCAGAACTGAACTGACCCAAAGCAGAAGGAGTGGAAGGATGTGGGATGGGACGATCAGACTGAAAACACAATGATAAACATTACAAAGTTATGTCTGACATGACTCAATATCTCCATCAGTCTTCCTTGCTCTAATGCCCTCCAGACTACAGCTCCCATCACCCCCAGCCAACACGGCCAAGGGTCATGGATTATGGCATTTGTAGTCTAGAACATCTGGATCGAACCAGATTGGGAAAGGTTGATATAGGTAATAAGGGAAAAGTAAAGGACCCTTGGATGGTTAAGTCCAGTAAAAGCCGACTATGGGGTTGCAGCACTCATCTCGCTTTCAGGCCGAGGGAGCCGGCGTTTGTCCACAGACAGCTTTCTGGGTCATGTGGTCAGCATGACTAAACCACTTCTGGTGCAACGGAACACCGTGATGGAAACCAGAGCGCACAGAAACACCATTTACCTTCCCATCACAGTGGTACCTATTTACTTGTGCTGATATGCTTTTGAACTGCTAGCTTGGCAGGAGCTGGGACAGAGCAACGGGAGCTCACCCCGTTGTGGGGATACGAACCGCCAACCTTCCAATCGGCAAGCCCAAGAAGCTCAGTGGTTAAGACTAGTGGTCTAGTGATGGACTAGTAATGGTAGCATCATGCATCCATGCACACAAAATCCTCAAAAGCTTTTGCAAATGCAAATAAAAGGTTTGCACACTTTGGTTGAAAGATAAATGCCATCTGTATAAATGAAATTCTCTGTAAGACATTAAAGGTTGCTTGGAAACAACCCTATGGCAGGATTCTATCCTTTGGATGCAGGGTGCACAAACACGTTATCCTCTATAGCAAGGTGTACCTCACCCTTTCATCTCTCACACAAACACCTCTCCAAAACCTCAGATTACAGCAACTAACACAAGGAAACACATTAAAGGCCAATAGCAGGTACCAATAGCAGGCCAATAGCTTGTGAAGCAAAATGCCAGAAATCTCATGGAGGATTTTCAATTCCAGATACAAAAAAAAAACCCCAATATAGTAAAAAGGTAAAGGTACCCCTGCCCGTACAGGCCAGCCGTGACCGACTCTGGGGTTGCGTGCTCATCTCGCTTAAGAGGCCGGGAGCCAGCGCTGTCCGAGGACACTTCCGGGTCACGTGGCCAGCGTGACGAAGCTGCTCTGGCGAGCCGGCACCAGCGCAGCACACAGAAACGCCGTTTACCTTCCCACTAGAAAGCGGTACCTATTTATCTACTTGCACTTAAGGGTGCTTTCGAACTGCTAGGTGGGCAGGAGCTGGGACTGAACGGCGGGAGCTTACCCCGCCGCAGGGATTCGAACTGCCGACCATACGATCGGCAAGTCCTAGGCACTGAGGTTTTACCCACAGTGCCACCCGCGTCCCTCCCAATATAGTAGGGCAGGGAAATTAAGATGCTCCATCAAAAAAGGCACTGCCTGACTCTTCACCACAGCCTTATGACCAAGTCAATTACCCTTTGGGTGGAAGTCCAAGTTGTGATCCAATGTGAGATGAGTCCGCCCATCTTGGCTACCCACAAACAAAACTGATCCTTGTTGGAAAAGAAGGCATGTATAGACATAATATGTACAAATGCAAACACCTGACCCTAGATGGAAATGGTCACTGTGAAATATCTGATACATCTGGAGCAAGCACATGATCTGCACTGATCAGCTTTCATTGTTACCAAAAATTCACATTCCACCATCAAAGACAGAAATTACAGCCTAAGTTTGACCTGAATGTGTTCCCCACCCACCTGCAAAATATATTGCATTTGGAAATCTGTTTAAAAAGCATGATCAAAGATTCTTTTAAACCAAAGCAAGAAAGCTTTGGAGATTTCATTGCAATTTTAAAAAAATCAGGTCCTCTGTTTAATTGTATGATAACGAGTAAGTTAGTACAGCAAGAAGATGAACTTTGGCATCACTTGAAGGGTGCAATTGCAAAATTTATCTCTTGCCCTTTTGATCTATTCAAAAGAAAAATGGATTATAATTTTAGTGAAACTAGAAGCCAACTGTATATCATGAACTTGATGGCTCAAAGAGCAAAAAAATAAGACTTAGTTCATCCACTCATCAGAGCTTTGTAAAATGTGAACAAAAAAAGAAGCACAAAATACTGTAAGGTAACTTTATATTTAGAGAAGGAGGCTGCGGGAGGAAGGGGGAGGGATAGAAACCCTGAGGTGCAAACATAATATTTGGTTACAACCCATCACATTTTTAAAAGAAAACAATGAAAGTGTGTAAAAAGGAAACTTAACACAGTTTCTGCAAATTTTTCCACTCCAGCTGTTTCACTTCTACTCAGCTAATAGTTTGTGGTCAGTGCTATAAAAAACTAGAAGGAGCCCAGGGCAGCAAACCCATCCACGATATTTTTTTTTTTAAAAAAAAAGCATCCTGAGCACTTAAAAACATTTTAAAAACAGTTACAATTAAAAAAAAAACTTCACCCAGTGATCTCAGGGTTGCTACAAACAGTATTCTTTAACCACCAAATGCTTGGAAC
This sequence comes from Podarcis liolepis, assembly GCF_965112155.1. Classification (NCBI taxonomy): domain Eukaryota; kingdom Metazoa; phylum Chordata; class Lepidosauria; order Squamata; family Lacertidae; genus Podarcis; species Podarcis liolepis. Next base: position 54,364,549 of record NC_139557.1, on the reverse strand, counting down.
GTTTTCAAACTCCTCCCGAAAGCTAATAATGATGGAGACAGACAAACCTCATGAGGGGGGCATTCTACAACAGGGGAACCACCACTGAAAAGACCCTGTCACGCCAGCATCAACTAGGCATTGTTAATTTTCTCAAATGACCTAGAGATACATACTTATATATAATAGTTACTTATTCTAAGTGGACATTGGGATAGCATAGTCATATTTTGGGTTTTTGTTTTTTTTAAGGAGCTAGATCTGCAGTTGTTTACACAAACTTCCTTGGGAGTAAACCCCATAGAACATACTGGGATTTGTGAGGAGGCAGATAATATGATAGCAGTTGAAAAGTACTCTGCCTCTTATTTTTGTATTGTTTATTTATATATCTTATTTACCTGTGTACAGGAAACCCCCCATTTATGTGTGTTCAATAAGTGTGCAACCGTGCAAATGCACATCACACTGAACCCAGAAGTGACCCCAAAATGTCACAAAAAGGAGTGGGGCAGGGACAGAATGGGGTGTTTGCAGGCTTTTTCAATGGCGTTTCAAATATACACAATTTCACTTAAACGCATGGTGCTTTGAAACATAAACCTTGCATAAATGGGGTGTTGCCTGTACAGTGGTACCATGGTTGTCAAACTTAATCTGTTCCTGGAGTTCATTCAACTCCCGGAACTGTTTGAAAACCAAGGAGCAGCTTCCAATTGGCTGCAGGAGCTTCCTGCACTCAACTGGAAGCCGCAGAAGCCATGTTGGACGTTCGGCTTCCAAAAAACGTTTGCAAACCAGAATACTCACTTCCATGTTTGCGGCGTTCGGGAGCCAATTTGTTCAGGAGCCAAGCCATTCAACAACCAAGGTATGACTGCAGTTGTTTATTCATTCAATACAACTTTAAAGAGTGTAATAGGTGGAAAACACATTTTCCTTATGTTTATTTGACAAGGACCAGCTACAGGTTTCAGCTATGCCATTTTGACTAAAAAATCCCATTCATCCTGTTACATACAACATTGTGGTTATACTGGCACCCATCTGCTTAACATTCCAAACCTAGGGGAATATGTGTGTGTGTGTGTAAATGAGTGCACTTTAGCAAAGCACTGAGTAGTCAATAGTGAACAAATGATTTATTTAAGTTTTTAAAAAATCTATATTACATTATGCTGAAATATGTGGCAAGTTCAGACTTGGTTCCTTGCATTGTTTGAAAGGTCAGAATCAAAAGGTTTTCCTAGAAAACCTAAAAATAAAAATGTCAAGGCCAGAACTAGCAATACCATATGGTAAACAGCCATCCAGGTGGATCAGTTTGTTATACATATGCCAGATTAGTTTCCTAGATGTACTTTGACAAATGAATTAGGACCGGGGTTTCAGAGGAGGAAAACAACATTATCACCCTGAACTTATGAGCTAGTTTGCTGGCTGGCTTTTACATGACACACATGAATATCTAAGCAGAGAGAGTTTCATGGCTCAGCTCAAAGGTGTTTCCTGCTGAAAAGGTCTGCTGGGTGCTGAGTGATCATGTACCATTTTTCAAAGAGCAACTCTTGCTGAATCAGTAAAATTAATTCAGCCATCTGAAAAGAATTACATAAAAATTATAATGAGTACAAAAGGGGGGGAACTTCTTGCTCTGTCAGGGAGATTTAAATATATATAAGCAAGCAGTCACACATACTTCTTTTAGGAGGTTGCCTGGAACTTTATGTACTATATAGTACTAATTTCATACTGAATCGTGGGCTGATTCATGACCTTATTTCTAATTACAGGCATCACTTATTTTTCTTTTGTTACTCTGCCTAAAACTGTTTGTTCTATTGCATCAAGAAATCATCATGTTGCTTCAAAATTGCACCCATAGATTTACAGCAGCATGCCTCACATTGCAACATCTAAATGTTCTTGACCTTGTCCCGTGCACATTCACAAGGACCACACATTTAAGTAGTAGCATATCCCTCACAGTAGCAGCACTGGAGTGCAAGGGATCCGAGCCCTTGCATGGTACTGCTTCTGCACAAAGCACCTCCGTGTTGAAACCTCTGTGAGGTTCATATGGAACAGAAAGACCAAAACTCGTCTTTGGTGAATACACAAACAGCATAGCCCAATGGAGATAATGTTCAATTTAACGGTCAATTTAGACCTGGGAAATCTTGAGTGCAAATAAATTTGCACTCACAAACTCACTGGGAAGCTCCCAGCTTGCTCATGCAGTCATTCAACCAGCTTCCACTGCTGATTGGGTGAGGAGAGAACCAACTTAAGGAGTTGTGGAGACACATATTGCTGCTTCACCAGCCTATATTGCAAATAAACCTGCTGGATCACTGAATTGTAGAGTTGAACGTGACCCTGAGAATCATCTAGTCCAACCCCCTGCAATGCAGGAATATGCAGCTGTCCCATGTGGGGATCGAACCAGCAACCTTGGTGTTATCAACCCCAAGCTCTAACCAACTGAGCTATCCAGACTGATGATCCGGCCCACTAAGAACAGAATTTATGGAGAAAGCCTACCAAGACTTTCTGAACTGGCTTAATATAGTGTTTGGGGTTCCCCACCCCAGTGACTATTTTGAAACATTTCTTTTATACTCATGTAATAAACATATTCTCTCTGTGGCAGTGTATTTAGCAGCAAACTAGACAAATAGACGCACTGAAGTAATACACTACAGTGGCCTCACTGTGTCACCAGAGAGCTTTCTATAAAACCCATACTTCTTTCCACGTTCATTTTCTACATAATGATAAAATCTGTTCAAAATATGTATCTGCTTTTAATACATTGGTTTCTCCCCATTCTTAATTAAAGTGCTGCATTCAGCTTCATTAATATCAGCTTTGTATAACAGTCATTTTTCCCCCTGGAAGGTGAATACTAGTGAAAGTATAATCTATGAGGCTTACATACCTGACTTACATAGATGTTTAAATTGAAAGCCTCCCTGAAGGGGCCAATTGTGATCTAAATTTTATCCTCCATAGAGAAATACCTGTCAAGAAACAGGCACACAAAACATTACATTAAGATTCACAATCCATTTACTTTTCAAAACAGACCTCTGAAGGGATACTACAGGTAGAAATCTCACTTCTGTGTGCTCCTAACATAAGTATAGCTCGGTGACAAATAACTTGACTTTGAAACTAATCCAGTGTTTTCGTTTGCTGTGCAGATCAGTGCATTGCATCTGTTTTGCTTGATTTTGGAGTACTGACACATGATTTTCACATGCAAAATAAAGAATGACAGAAAACAAAATGTTTAAGGGCAAGTACAACCTGCCCATCATCGGTTGCCTGTCATTGACTCTCTATATGCAAATAGTTGCTCCTCCAGTCCAAAATCCAGGGTGACAAATCTGTGCTAGAGAGCAGTTCCAGAAAGTGAATAAAAATAGACATGGTATGTGGATTTCCCTAGCTATACAATAAACAGGGAGAGACAAGGAAGACAAATGCAGTGATCTAGGGAGAGGCTGCCATCCTGTGCACACTTACCTGACACAAAGCTCCTCTGAGCACCACATAGGGCTTTCTTCTGAGCAGACGTGCAATGGGCCATGTTGCGAAAGAGCAAGAAATGGAGGTTATAAACAGCAAAGGTATCATTGGCAAGGCAGGGAGGGAACAGCAGACAATTTATTTTATCACAATTTCTTAATCGTTTAACTTGAACCTATGTGTTATTCCACAATCAATTTTGTTCTGGATGTTTGCATAGGCATTGGTGTAAAAGGAAGCAAAATGTTGCAGGTAGTGGGTTTAATGACCTACCAAGCCAAGACCTGGAGAGAGAAGTATCAGGATGATTGGACTGGTTTACCTGGGAGATTGATCTGACATTTTGTTCTATCCTGGACAATGACACTTCATATACACACCTCGGGTGGTTGGCCAATCTTGCCACTTACATTTTCCCTCTTTACTCCTATTGTGTATGCAGACATCCAAAACAATGTCAGTAGTTAATATGGAGTTCATGCTGGAATGATTTTATGAATGACTATATCCAATAATGGTATGCAAATTGGTCACAGCAGGCTAGCAAGGCTCTTCTGCTCTCTCACTCTGCCCACCCTCCATAAACACTACTGAGAGTAATATGAAATGGGCACTTCAACACTTGGATCACCTCTACAGAGTGACCCTGGGCAGATGCAATGGTGATGGAGAAGTCAGCTTCCTTTGCAATTGCTGCTACAGACTAGAGTCTGGTCCATGTTCAGTCAGCTTAAGTCTGAGTTTCTGCCCTGCATTCTAACCACCATCCCTGCTGTTCCATCACTCCAGGCTCCTCAGAAAACCAGTAGAAGACTCATAGAATCAATGCAGGAATCTCAGCTAAACCATCCATCACAAATGGCACTTTTGTGATTCAACACTTCTGCTTAAAAAACTATTACTTTTCAGAAAGTTCTTCCTGATGTATCAAGAAAGCACTTGATAAATTATGTCACCCACCCAGGTCATCCTCCTATTCCAGAGATCAACCGGGTTTGGACAGGGCCGCCATTAAGGGCAAGAAATACCCCCAGAGTTTCTGGGGGGAAGATTCAGACCTTGGGGGCAGACCATCCAAATTGCCCTTAAACCCTGTGGAGGTTAGGAATTTGTTTAAGCAAAGATGCATGGTCCTCCTGTTTAGCAAATCAAGTGTATGATGCTGACATATGTAGGGGACAGGTGTAATTTGAGAAAAATCCATCATTATCATGGCCATGTTACCTGATGGGCTACATGCCAGTGTAAGGTAAAGGTAAAGGGACCCCTGACCATTAGGTCCAGTCGTGACCGCTCTGGGGTTGTGGCGCTCATCTCGCTTTATTGGACGAGGGAGCTGGCATACAGCTTCCGGGTCATGTGGCCAGCATGACTAAGCCGCTTCTGGCGAACCAGAGCAGTGCACGGAAACGCCATTTACCTTCCCGCTGGAGCGGTACCTATTTATCTACTTGCACTTTGACGTGCTTTCGAACTGCTAGGTTGGCAGGAGCAGGAACCGAGAAACGGGAGCTCGCCCCGTCGCGGCGATTTGAACCGCTGACCTTCTGATCGGCAAGTTCTAGGCTCTGTGGTTTAACCCACAGCGCCACCCACATCCCTTACATGCCAGTGTAGGCAGAGGCAAAAAGTGGATGGAGCAACTGATACAACTTTTACCTTTGTACAATAGGTTGCATTCCAACAACAACACAAAAGTCCGCTTCCCCTTCCCACCCTTCTCTCTCTCTCTCTCTCTCTCTCTCTCTCTCTCTCTCTCTCACACACACACACACACACACACACACACACACAGTTCTTCATCCAAGCAAGCAAGAGGCATTATCCCTGGCCAAGGATACATTCCACTGGATAACACACTTGAGGGCTTGAAGCAGGGACATTGTGTGGGGGGGGGGTGACCTGGGGAAGAGACATGGTCTGAGAACCGTCCTAAGGGCCTGATAGAAAAGCCTGGAAGGCTACTCTTCACTTCCAGGCCTGAGCTTCTCCACCCTTGGTGCACGTGAAATTATGTGGTGCATGAAAAGAGATGGAATCCTTAAGGAACTCAGCACACATTAGCATAGCTCCGGAGTTGTCTTCTGCAGTGCAGGATGCAAATGCCAGCAAACGGTTAAGCAAAGGTCAGAAAGCAAGTTGATTTCTCTGGCTGAAATCAACCAAGCACATTTGCCCCATGCAGTTCCAGGAAGGCTTGATGACATTCAAAGGCAATCTAAGACTTGCAGGTAGACACCAATGATCTTATGCAGATAGTTGACCTATACTCAGTGCCCAACCGGAGAAGAAGGAAAAGAAGAAGAACCCTCTTTTTCTTGCTTTGATTCTTATTTGGTTCAAGGATTAGTGGACTTGGATTTCTTAAAAAAGGAAGTGCATCTTAACCTGCGGAAATGGGGGGAAATCTCTCATGCAACAAGATTGTTCTTCAATTTAAGTTCACATCATATTCACATTAAATAGACAGCTTGCTTTTGTTTTGAAGCACCCTAGGCAAACCCTTCCACACATACAGATGAGTAAATTAGCACTTTCAATGTTAACTTGCTTTCCTTATTCCAAGGTAAATTGATTAATGGCAGTTTTACTTCTACATTGTCCCATGTAGTCATACACAATTATTATTATTCTCATGTCTCCCTGGAGAAATTGTGGTGCCCAGAAGCGTGCAAACATACTTATTTGTCTCCAGAAAATGTTAACAAGTAACTATCAACTGCAACACTGTACAACAGGGGCGGGGGAACAGTTCAAAATAAATATTCTTTTCTTCTTCAACATGTTTCAGTCTTGAGTGTCAATACTTTTGTAGGTCTTTGAAAAGGCCAATCCCAAATATATTCAAGCGCTTACTAAAATTACAGCTCAGTTACAACCACTTTTTGATTAGCTGGCGTAAAGTGCCCAGAACAGCTTGTAAACACTTTCAAACCCCACTTACAAAATGTTGGAAATATTATACAGGCATTAGGTACAGAACCTTTAAAATAGCTTTTAGGAAACATATTTGGCAATTCTCATAATTAGTCAAGAGTATACAGGCATAAATGGATACTGTAAGTTTATCACAGCTTTGACTGTTGGTTTCAAAGCCATTCCTTCTACATTCAAGCCATATTCCAGATAAGCTAACAGAAATGAATTTGGTCGATATTTATTTATAGGTAATGTGTGTGTCAGGGGCAGACTGAGGGAGGCCTTGGATTCAGAGAATCCTACCCAGGAAGAAAATGAATCCAGTCCTGATACTGGCATAGGGAATTTCCCTCCCATAGGAACCAATGGGCGGAAAAGAAAAGAGGAAACACACAAAAATTGCTTGGGGAAAATCTGCCACCCCACGGTCTCTGCCCTGACTGGTGCAAGCCCAAAAGGGCATGGATAGGGTAGTTTCTATGCCATGAATGCCCCCCCAAATAGGATTGCTATGACATAGTCCAACATTTCAGAACACTTGATGCTCTTCCATTTATTTCACTGCAATTCTTTACACAGGGTAACATCACCACCACCTAATTTTAGTGAATATAGATCAGGAAGATTATGGTTGTTGTTTTTAACAAAAATAGTAGCACTGGGAGTGAGGGGCGGAATCACTGGTTATTAATCTGTGGAAGACAAAGCTTTATGGTGGATTTAGATTATCTTTGTTCTAAAATATTTGGCAGCCTGTGAAATTTCCAGTACAATCCTATACACGTTTACTCAAAAATATGCCCCACTGAATTCAATGGAACTTGGTACTAGTGGGTTTATGAACAAGTACAATGCACTTTGCTGAAGGATGCCACTGTATAAGACTCCACAGCTAAAATTTGTTGAACAACCAGGATGTTCAGAGAGCACAAGCTGGCTATTGCACACAATCCTTTCAGAAGAATTTGTTTTAATCAATTCTCAGCTTGGTGACAACCAAATGTGTCTTGTTGAGCAAAAGCCCACTTGTGCAACAGGACTTTTGGTTTCTCTTCTCTCTCCTCCAGCCTAGGGAAGTAGCATCTCCAGAAGATCCCTCAACCCTCTGGAGTAACCATTTTGGGAATGGGGACTGCAGGGGAGCAAGGTCCCATTATTGTATGTGATCACAACAGACATCCATTCATGTTATGTTGAATCTCATCTGTTATCTTAAAAACCTACTATAATTTACTATGATCAGGCTGCTGGAAAACATTGTTAGCGATCATGATGGGCCAGCCAACAGAGCGTCAGGACTTAAATCTTTGCATTCAAATCTCAACTCAGACATAACAAAAATGGTCTCAGGTCAGTAACTCTGAGATTGTTACATTTCCCACTGAAATCAATGGGGATTGTGTCTAAGTACATATCTTTTGAACTGGAAGTCCAGCTCCAACCACATTTTCTCAGAAGTGGGATTTACTTCCACGTCTGAAGGCAGCACTGTTTAGGGAAGTTTTTAAGGACTGATGTTATTACAGTATTATGTTTTCAGGTATGTTGTAAGCCCCCCAAGAGTGGCTGAAGAAACCCAACCAGATGGGCGGCGTATAAATTATTATCATCACATATGCATGCCTTGAATTACAACACTGATTCTTCATTGGTTTAAAAAATGGAAATCACGATCTAGCACATGAGGCTTAATAAGATACCAGCACCTAATTCACCCATAGAAAGAAAGTGCTATTTAACGAATGGGCTGCTTCAAGGTAAGAATGCAGCTTCAGTACTTTTGTTCATCAAGTACTGTGTAAGTTAGCTGCCAATTCAAAATATTCAACAGTACATTTCCATGGTAAACTCAATTGTTCCATAGAATTCTATTGTGTGCTATTCTTTTTCAACATCCAACGATTTAATCCTCCACTTGCTATGCAGCGGCACTCATTTAATTAGGTAGTTCCACTATGGGACATCTGATAGTATATTGTTTGAGAAATAATCCCTGCAATAATTTAAAATCCACAGCAGTGTTTCCTGTACTAGGAAAATAAACGACTGTCCAACATTAAGATAAATTATCCAACTTCAGTGTAGACTGGAATCTAGCAGACTACTATAGAAGGCCGCATGGCTGTCTAACCTAGCATTTTGCTTCCAACTGGCTAACCAACTGTACTGGTGTCAACAAAGCACTTTTCACTCACGCTACTGCTTGTAGAAGCCAGACATGTTCAGGGAGGAGGAGCAGAAATTTGTTAACTATGCAGTTAATTCTACAAGTGACCAAGAATCTTGAGTGATGCAATAGTGGACATTTTTGGGGGATGGATGGAAATAATTAGTTTAACATAATTAAGAAACCAAGACATGTAATCTGCACATTTCAGAGAGTGTGAATTCCAGCCATTCTATATATCGCACAGAGCAATCTTCCCAACCTGGTGCCCTCCATATTCTTTGGTTTAGAACACTTGTTAGTCCAAAGCATCTAGCGAATACCAGGTTTGGGAAGACCTGATACAGAGGCAAATCAAAGCTATTGCTCTACAGAGAACTGCTGCCCCACAAAGTTCTGAGATAAGTGTACCTTACAATACATGCGTTTCCTAGTTTGCAGCATTCCAGCTGGCTCTGTTCTATTGAAAGCAGTGGGACTTGATATATATAAAACTGTGTCCCAGCTAGTTTTTGGAGATGGAGAGAATTCCATTTAAGTGCAGAATATGTAAAAAATAAAAAAATCAAGCCCAGCTTTATTTTACTGACTTAAGAACACACATTTATGACGCACCAAGAGCAACAGAAGAGAGGAGTGCAGCCATGCTGTTGTCAACATTTTATCAAGAGGTATGAATGTTGTGTTCCCAACAGATGCAGTCCAAGAACGACACCGGTATGGAAGCTCTCATTTTACATCCATTTATTTCATCCCATGGCCATTTAAAGCATAATAGTCAATACATTTCTAACACTACAGAGAAATAATACCAGGGTGACCAGAGTATATATACAAGCCAAAAATAAAAAATAAAAAAGATGTGGACAGCTGAATAAGAGTATGTATTCAGTATGGAATCCATTGAACTTCATTCAGCTCAGGCTTTGTTCTTTAGGGAACAAGGTGCTAATGTGCCACTCTCATATAAAGTGAGTGTAATTGCTTCCAACGCAAGTTACTGCTGAAAACATAGATGGAAGCAAGTTAAGTGTAACACTAAATTTCACCTATAAACCTAGGAGCAACACTTCCTTGAATCAATTTCCACCCTCCAACACCATTACTACTCTGTATTTGTTTTTTGTGGTTTTTTTTTGTTTTTTACAAAAGCCTACTGTTTTATTAAGGCATATTTTGCCCTGAGCAATTTTGGTGGAAATTAGCCCAAAAGTCTAAACAGTTAAAAGGCAAGCACCAAGTGACCCTTTTGTAGACAAATATAGCAATCTTTTTTGTTTGTTTGTTTGTTTGCTAGCTCACCTATTAAGCTGGGAGTAACATACAAAAAGTATTGCTCAACAATTTGGTAGAACAAAAACTTTTTTTCTTTTCTTTTTTACTTTAGGCCAAACTTCCAAGGCTGGCAAGCTTAAAGTTAGGCACTGAAGTAGATGCTGAAATGGTTAAGAAGTCGCATGTAAGATTGGACCTTTGCTGTCTTACACCTGAATTCAGGCATCCCTGTTTGAAAACTCAGGCTAAGCCCAAGATATCCCAAACAACCACAGCCAAAGTGTCAAGTCAACTCAAGCTAAGAGATAATAATCTAATGTACCATAAAGTGGTCCTCAAGGCTCTGACTACACACATATCCATTCTAGCTAAAGTCAACTTGTGCAAGCTTGTTGTGAACACACTTATCTTGTCCCCCCCTCCCCCCCAGATCTGACATATTAGCCAATCATATGTCCAAAGTAGCACAGGTTATTCATTCAAAAGCCAATGCACATCTCTATTTAGAAGGCCTGAATGCTCTTCCCTCTACAGATACAGCTTTTAAGTAGGGCCAGAAGACCACACAATCCGTAATTTAGAAATAAAGAATAATGTTAAGTGGCAAACAAGTGCCTTCTTTTATACAAATTTAGACAATACAGGCTATCTACTAAGCTATCAAGAGTATCCAGAAAAAGAAACACAGCCAATTCTACATTTTATTCACATTTATTTTTCGCTTTTAGTGTGCTCACAGAAAATTAGAACACCTTAAGCAGGAATTTAATAGCAATTTTGTAAGCAAAGTTACATTCCATCTCTAAGTCAAATTGGTCAAAGCTTCTCCAGTATTTACAAAAACATGATAGACAAGATGCTACACAAAAACCATTGCATCTGAAACTGGTTTTTATTCTTTATTCTGAAAGACAACTGGAAAAAGAAAGCATCGTCTGCTGTCATCAAAAACATACCACAGTATAAACAGTAACCATTCCACTTATCACAGCTTGGTTGAGTTTAAAATTGTGTGTGGTTTTTTTTCTTTTAAGGTCCAAGATTACTGCAATTTTACAAAAAAATAAAAATAAAATGGGCAGGGTGGAAAAAGTTGCAAACTTAATGTGCTTCTGGATATCAAGATTTGTTTTTATACAATAGTCACAGTTAAAAACACCCTGCTGGTAATACATAATTACACTTTATTAAGGTCATAAACCAGCAATAAACAATAAAGCCTATACAACTTGTATTTCTACTTAATCACTGACTGGTACAGCTAACATGAGATAAGTGAAAGTTCCTATGGTTTAAATGAATTTCCTAAGACTATGATCTTTTTTTTAAAATCTGAGTATTGGAATTTTTCTTCTTCCTTCTTAGTCAAGACTTGTAGTGTTGTAAACCTTATAGAACATCTGCCTCACAAAATACATTGTAATAACTTTCTTTTTTAAAAAAGACTAACCCCTTATTTCTTGTGGCACATTTTCTTGGCAAATTATCTGCACCACTAATTCCCCACTGTGACCCCTTATCACTTCATTTGCTATCCCTTTATTGACCCATCCATTTCCTTCATATATGGGCATGTCCATAGATTGACAGAGAAAAAAAAAGTTTACATTTTGAGTAAAAGATGCAAAGTATGCAAAAAACATTAATACTGATGCAAAAAAAAAAAGAGGAGGAGGAGGAGGAACGAGGCAGAGGGAGGCGTTTAGTCTCTCCTCTGCCGGTTGGAATGGTGGTAACAGAATGATCTGAGATGGGATCTGTGGGTAGAGACAAAAAAGAGAAAGACATCTTTTAAATCAATCCCTGGTTGTAGACAAGTTCTCCAGAACCAGTACCTGGCACCACTCCAAACAAACAAACGGGGGGGAAGAAAAGTTCAATCATCTCAAAATTGCCAAATTTTCCTCTCTCTCTCGCTCTCTTTTTTTACTCTGCCGACTCAGCTGGTGGAGCTTCTGGACTAGACTCGGACGGGGCTTCCTGTGTAGGAGCTGCCGCCGCTGCCGCCGGCTCCTCTGCTTTGGGCGCCTCTTGCTCAGTTGAGCTGGCTTCGGGGGCAGCGCTGGGGGCAGCTGGCGCCTCTTCCTGCTTCTCCTCGGGCTTCTGCTCTTCGGCAGGCTTGGCCTCCTCCCCAGCAGGCTTCTCGGGTGCAGTCTCTTCCGATTTGGCCTCCTGAGAGCCCCCGGCCTCCTCTTTGGCCTCCTCTGTGCTGCCGGTGGCGGCGGCAGCAGCGGAAGGAGACGCCTCCTGGGCGGCCGCTTTGCTCTCCTCCTCGTTGCTGGCGGGCTCCGGGGTGGCGGCCGCCCCTTCCTCTTTGCCCCCTTCTCCCGCAGCGCCCGCCCCTTCGTTCTCGGCTCCTTCCCCAGACTCCTTTTTGTTCTTTTTAAAGGAGAAGCCGCTTAGCTTAAAGGACTTTTTGAAGGAAAAGCGCTTCTTTTTTTTTTTAGGGGTCTCGTTGCTGGACGAAGGGGTGGCTGCCTCCTCGGCCTTGGAGGAGGACTCCCCTTCGACGGGAGAGGCCGGCTCCGTGCTCTCGGCCTCGGCCGCCTCCTTCTCCGAGGCAGCCTCCGAAGGGCTCTGCTCCTCCTTCACAGACTCCTCGGCCGGAGCGCTGCCGTTCGCCTGGACCTCCTCCTTGCCCGCCTCGGCGGCAGCTGGCGAGGCGTCGCCATTCACCTTCACGTGGCCGTTCTCCTGGAAGAGATGAACTCAGCGTTATTCGAGGAGAAGGGGGAGCGAGAGGAAGCTCTCTCTCACGTCAAGCGCAGGTGGACACAGGACTATACACACCCTGTTTGTGCCATTGAGGCACTTTCAGTCAAAGGGATATGAATCTAGTCAAAGGAACCTAGCATTGCACAAATCAGGTTGTGTGACAGAACTCCCTGGGCCAGCCACGGCAGCACGTTGCCAGCGACTTTCCCGCTGCTTTTCCCGAGGAGCGCGCGTGACGCAATGGCCGGGCTCTGGAGAGGGGAGGCGACGCCATTCAGACGCAAGCCCCTCCTCCCCGCGCCCTTTTCACTCCGGCTCGTCCCTTCAGGGCTCCCCCCACCCAGCTATTTGGGCGCGGCGTCAAGTCAGCGTCGTTTGGAAACACGCCGCGTGGCCGCCGTCCACGCTTCTTCCCTTCTGCGATTTATTTAACACCCCCCCCCGCGCGCGCGCGAGCATCACCCATCATCTCCACCACCTTTTCTCAACACACCCTGCGAGAATCGAACGAGGCCAAGGCAGCGAGGAGACTCCGCCGGCAGAGGGCACTGCGGCTCCATTTTGCCAAATCCACCCGAAGGAGGAGCGAAGCGCCGAGGGAGGAGACTTCGGAGAGAAGCGCTGGCGAAGCAGGAGGAAGCGTCGCCTTGGCCAGGATCGCCTCTGATGGGCGAACAAAAGCTCCGTCCGCAGCCGCAGCTTCTCCCAGCCCCTTCCTTCTACCACCACCACCTCCTTCCTGGTGCCAAACGGAGAGACAAATCCCCACCTCCCGCCCACCGTAGTGGAACGAGCGGCGCCTCCGCTCCCCAGCGCACCGGTTGCCTTTTTATTTCTATGCAAAGCGCGCCTCCAGCTCCTCCGTGGAGCAGCGAGGCGACAAGACAGCAGCTGCCGCTAAGAGGCGTGGTGCAGCCCGGCGCCCTCCACAGCGTGGCGCGCACGGCCGAGAGCGAAGCGCCGCCACATGCACATGCACGCGGTTGCAGGCGCGCAAGCCGCCCGGGCTGCCCCACGTTCAGCCCGGTGCCGTCGGCACGCTCGCGCATCCCTTAGCAACAGCTCTCCGAAGCGCGCGCACAGCAGCGCTTCTCCGAAAATCTCGCCCTAATCTCCCACCAATGCCGGGAGAGTAGCCTTGGCTACAACAATAATATGCACACGGGGGGGGGGGATCTCGTAGTGCCGTCTACGATCAACCACATTCAGCGTGTGCCGCAAGCTTGTATGCAGGCAACCGACAGAGCGAAGAAGGATCCAGCAAGCAAGATGGAGAAGACGGTCTCTTAGCCCCTTCCCCAATACACACGGACAACTCTCCAGCGCCCCCCACCCACCAAGCACCGCTGTCGCTTGCCATTGCCTTATCACTACCAAGCTCCACTACACTCTCCTCACGCGCCAAAGAGGAGAAATGGGGGGGGGGGGGAGAGAGAGAAAGAACAGAATAGGGGCTGCTACAGGATAGGAAGCCATAGAGAGAGGAGCACACGATCACTTCCAACCAAGAGCACGAATACACCAAAAAGGTCTTCAAAGATGCCGCCAGTCTATAAGAAGCAAACTGTGCACCACGCCAAAGGGAAAACACATCTCACTGTACACAAGCATCTAGCAAATTTCTGCCACCACCACACTACTACGCCTAAAAAAACTGGGTCCACAGCAGTGCGAAAAGCCACTCCTTTTCATTACCATTCTTTTAAAGGGCTGTAGTCAAGATTATTTTTTAAAGCCATGCATCCCCACCAAGCAAGAAAGTGGGAGCCGAACGAAACACCGTGCACACCATTTATTTTCTTCAAAGCGAGAGAGACATTATTCCATTACCACCATTCTTCGCTTCTCCCCATTGCACCCCGCTTACCTGTCCATTCGCCTTCGAAGGCGACGCAGGGACCGCTTCCCCGGGCTTCTCGGCGGCTGCTTCGCCTTTTGCAGCGTTCTTGGAGAACTGAGCACCCATGCTGGTTTTATTCAACAAAGAAACTCAACAGATCCAAAAGAAGGGGGGAAACAAAGAGCGGTGGGTTCGTATAAATGCTGGGAGACCAGCAGCCTGAAGAGCAGCAACACAAACACACACCAGAGGGGGAGGAGGAGGAGGAGGAGGAGGAGGTGATGGGGGGTGGGGGTGGGAAAAAAATAGAGAAGACAACCGATTATTTTAAAATATGTACACTCCCGGATTTTTTTTTTTATTAAAAAAAAATTAAAAGCTGGAGAGGTCAAAAAAGCAGCAGCGCAGAAGCAAAAGGGGGGAAAAAGGAAGGAGGAAAAAAGTCGAGCAAAAATATTAGAAGCCCAAGGTTAGTACAAAAAAAGAAGTAATAAAAAATCCCAGATTTGTAGCCGTACTGTAGACAAGGGGAAAATGGAGAAATCTCCCTGGTCGCTAATAAGATGCGGAGTCCAACGCCCAAGTGCACAGATGAATGGGCTTCCCGAGCGCTGACGGCAGCCCCCGCCCGCCGCCGACCAATCACGGCGCCGCCAGACAAAAGAGGGGGCGGGGCCTCCAATTGGAGCGAACAATGGAGCTGCGATTGCAAATAATTTGAAATCGGCCTTGGACTGATAATTAATACTCCGAAGAATATAAATAAATTAATGAGATTAGAGCGTGCACCCCGATTTCTCTTTAAAAAGCGGGGTAGGTGCGGGGGGGGGGAATCGAACGCTGCACGGTGGGAGACAGAGTTTATTTCCCTTTCCTTTCGCTGGCGGACGAACACTCCTCATAAAAAGCGGGGGGGGGGTGAGGAAGAGGGAGAGAAGGTATCCCTCTTCTTGCAGTGGTGGGAGCCTCTGTTTGGTGTCTGTCTCTCCGTGTCTTCCTTCTCCTCCCCCCCCCCAAGCCCCGTGTTAAGTTAGAGACAATGGTTTGACTTGTGTGTGTGTTTGTGATTTCATCTTCTCGCCCCCGCTGCCTCCCCCCCCCCTTTCCATGCCTTTTCCTCCTCCCCCTTTTCAGCTCGAAGAGGTGGGTGGGGGTGGAGGACTCAACAGATATGGAGGCTCGAGGTTTCGCCCCCCCCCCCTTTAATTGGTTGCAATTGTTCAATCGTCCCAATTTGGAAGGTATTTAAACCACGTAGATCAAGTTTCGCCAAACGAGATCACGAGTTGAACGTTATTAGGTCTGTAGGCCAGATGTGAAAAATGCTTCCACCAGCTGCCGTCGCCGCTGCTGCCATGGCTAAGGAAAGGGAGAGTGCCCTTCCCCCCATCAGTATTGGTTTGAAATAAAATATTTTGCGAGGAGTCTACGGGTCTAATTGAATCTCGCTGCCTGATTAACTTTGATTTGTATCTAAATTTTTTTTTAAAAAAAGCTGCTGAGACTGCAAAGCCCCTTTAAAAAAATGATGATGATGAAATGAATCCAATGCCATCAAGAAGAGCTGCTTGTGTGTTTTCCAAAAAGAGCGAGAGAAGCGTCCACGTGTACTTGGAAAACGCTCCTAGCCAAATGGAATGGGAGTCTTGATTCGTTTCCATGTGGTGCACGTCGGAGCCATGATGGCTTGTGTGCAAACGCGAATGGTCTGGATTTCGACAGAGGCAGGGGAGGGGGCTTCCCACCTTAAGCACCGCGCAGCCCGATCCTATACTTCACCTCCTTCCCTCCCCCCACGCATCGAAATCCGTGAGCTTTGGGCACACCTAGCTTTGCATTGTTTAGAGTACAACCCTAGCATAGCTTCACGGTGGGCTTTCTCTCCCGCCCCCCCCCTTTCCGCCCGTTCAGTTTAAATGGCTACAGTGGAGTGATAGCAAACGCCGAGCGATCTCTCCTCTCGCTGCTTCGAAAGCAATCACATCACTCAGGATACCAAAATGCCGGTGGGTTGAGGTTGGGGGGGGGGTTGATGGTTTTTAAAAGGGGGTTTGCAAAGCAGCAGCTCCACAGCCCACCCTTCTCCCTCCCTACGGACTTCATTGTGTGATGGCTCCAGATTTGTGCACTCACTGCCGTTCAGTAATACCCCCCCCCTTCCCTTGCCAACACTCTAGTATTTTTAGCAAGATGGCACTCAGTCAAAGAATATTTAGTTTCTTGTGGGCAAAATACACCACGAGGCATTTGGTTTTTACATCAAGCTTTCCTCCTCTCTTTCCCCCCGCCCTCCCCGCTTCCTTCCTTATTCCCTCGCCTCCCCCGCGGTATTCCTTCAAATGCAATTCCTTTCTCCAGCCCGGAGGACGGGAAAAATGGATCGCGTGGTGGAAATCCATTAGTGCCAACCGCGATTTCTTTGTTTTAATCATTATTTCTCGCTCTTTTGGAAAGGGGATGGGGGACGACGACGACGGTTTTAGACACGCTGCTTCAGCTCGATGCATTATTCACTCTCCAAGTTATATTCCCCTAGAGCCCCCCCTTTTTTTTGTAGATGTGCATCGTGCCAACAAACAGGGCTTATCGCCCTTCAGGGAAATCGGGCAGGCAGCCGGCAGCACTAGTTGATGCAAGCCGACCGTGTGCGTGTGTGTGTGTGCACATGTGGCAGTCCCCAACCGAAACGTCATCTGGATAAATCCATTAGCATCCAGGTGCAGTTTTGGACCCTGTTGATTTTTCGTCACTGGAACACCACCATATTCCCTTCCATCTCCATTATTTGGGAGCTGTCGGTTTAAATCGCTGCTGAGAATCCTGTCTTAGGAGGAAGAGGAAGGAGGCAGCGGCGGCGACGGCCACAGGCATCTCTTGCAAGCATCTGCATCAAAAGGAGGGCAAACTGAGCTAGTCTGGGGACTCCTTTCTTTTCTCTCGGCCAGCCTCATTTGAGAAGGCTCGGCTCCTTTATTGCTCCTTTGTTACTCCGGCTGCCTTGCTTTTGCAGGGTGCCTATTTACACGGTATCGGCTGGTTGCCTAGGCGACGGCCGGGGAAGATTCGAAAGGGAGGGGAGGGGCTCGCGTGAGAGGGAGGGAGCGAGCGAGCGAGCAAGCGAGGGCGAGGCGCGGCAGCACCAAGCAGATGGACCCTCAAGAGGGGCGGGGGGTTGGGTGGAGAGGAAGATGGGCTGCTGGAGTTGGGAGGAGACTCGCAAAGGAACCAGCTGGAAGAAACCCCAAGAGAGCAAAGGAGCTCTGAGAGCGGGGAGGGGGGATCATTTCCTTTCTCTGAACAACTTCTTGGAACCATTTCCAAAGGGGGAGCCATGTTTGTTGATTATTTATTTGTTGCATTTATTCCCTACCTTTTCTTTCGCCAAAGTAGGTTAGGCTGGGAGGCAGTGACTGGTCCAAAGGCACCCAGTGAGTTTTTATGGCCAAGTGGGGATTTGACCCCTTGTCTCCCAGGTCCTAGTCCAGCACTGTAACAAAGGAGCCAACTCCTAGGGGCTGAGGTCCTTTCAACCCCCCACCAAAATATTTGAAGGGGCTACCTCCCCCTCACCCCCAGTTCATGGGCATTGCTATTCAAACCGTGTGCATGCACTGCATCTTGTGATAATCATAATAATTTTATTATTTGTACCCTGCCCATCTGGCTGGGTTTCCCCAGCCACTCAGGGCAGCTCCCAACAGAACACTAAAAACAGAATAAAACTTCAAACATTTAAAACTTCCCCAAACAGGGCTGCCTTCAGATGTCTTCTAAAAGTCGGATAGTTATTTATTTCCTTGACATCTGATAGGAGGGTGTTCCAGAGGGCGGGCGCCACTACCGAGAAGGCCCTCTGTCTGGTTCAGTTATGATCAATTATGCAGGGTGGGGCTTACTTCCCCTCCCCAAATTT
Organism: Podarcis liolepis; assembly: GCF_965112155.1. Taxonomy (NCBI): domain Eukaryota; kingdom Metazoa; phylum Chordata; class Lepidosauria; order Squamata; family Lacertidae; genus Podarcis; species Podarcis liolepis. The sequence continues at coordinate 54,346,207 of NC_139557.1, read as the reverse complement.
CATTCAAGTTGGCTCCCCTACATTGTAACCATTATGCTGCAATGGCTCTCGGCTTGTTAGCCTACTGTAGCAAAACCAACAATGACGAAGAGTCTTGTGGTACCTGAAAACCTTTCACACATTTACTGTGACATAAGCTCTGGCAGACTGTGTGGTGCATAGGATGAAAGGAACTCAAGTCTATGAAGACATACCTGGAATGGGAACCTCAGCCAGCATGGCCAATGGATGATGGAGCTCAGCAGCGCATGGGAAGGCCCCAGGTTCCATATCCCTGACATGATGCATTTGTTAGGCTTTCAGGTGACACAGGAGGCCTTGGCTCTCATAGGAGTAGTTGGGCAACCCCAGCGACAAACATCATTCACTTTGGAGTCCAGAAGTTGATACAGGAAAGGGAAAATGTGAAGAAGAAAAAACAGGGTGAGACAGGAAAAGGGTGGACAAAAATCACACACAAACTTACTCTCCTTAGAGAAAGTGTGGTAGAGCTGCCTAAATCTGGAGATAAATAGTTTCCTTTCAAGATACCAGAGGAGGATCAGTATTTTTCCTTTCTGGTGGGACTTGGTGCCATTCAAAGCTGCAAGAGTAGAATTTCCAGAAGTTCAGAATGTCTTTGTATATGTAGATCAGTGGATGAGGAGACTGCTGTGCTTGCAGCCCTGCCTGTCATGTTGAGGCCGTCCTGTTTTCCCCAACATGGGTGGATTCAGATGTTTCCTGGTGGTAGTTATTTTGAAAGATAATTTGGGAAATGTTCCTAATACAGGCAGGTGTGAATTAAGCATCGGCCTAAATATTCACACTGCTGCATGTGAGACTGGCTAGCAGTTTCACTTCTTTCCTGGCTGATCAATGAGTTTGTCTCAGTGCCTCTTCCAGACTATTTCGCCCAATGCTACAAACAGCTCTGGGTTGAACCACTTGGCCTGAACCAGTTTGTGCCCGTAGTGAAGTGATGCACTCAGCTAGCCACTTCTCTGTGGGCTCACTGGGCAAGCCAGCTAAGGACTCTGCAGCATTAAGGCTCCCGGCAATTTAGATAAACAGTGTAGCAAGTGTCTTTACACTCTTTCGTTATTATAGCTGCAGGTGACACACCAATTGTCCACTTCCATGCAGGGGTGGTGACATTTTAACCTGCCTTAAGTCAAGCTAAATGCAAGAGTTAGTGTCTGGATTACTATGGAGTTCCCTGTTTCACCCTCACCATTCTCAGTATCCATGTAAATGGAAATAAACAAATCTTAATGTAGCAGCATTCAAGTTTCATTGAACAGAACGGAACTTATGTCTGCATAAATCTAGGTTGGGCTGAATATCATAAAAGAATAAGACTGCACTCCTCTGTATGCTTACTCGGGAATAAGTCCCATTGAATTCAACAGGGCTCATGCCTGAGAAGATCACACTGTACGTGCATTTTCTACATTGATAAATGATATGATATATAATAAACTCGGTAAAGACAACTTTACACTGAAAGGAAGAACACAAATGGAAGAGGAAGTTGCATTTAAACATTCGTTTAAAAGTCACACTACAAATCTCCAATAAATGTGCTATAAGCACCAGGCATCCATGTACCATCCCTTTACTCCCCAAAGGATTTCACAGTGCTTAATTAATTGAGATATAAATATAAGCTATATGCACAGGGAGCACTTATGATTCCTAGCGGGAGTATATGCAATTTGGAAAATTTACACCCTGATCCTGAATACATTAAGTTGGAGTAAGTACCCTTGATTTTGGAACTTACTTCTGCATGCTTTATTCATCATATTTGTCTCATACATTTTCTGTGAGATGCTCAGAGAAGCCTGGTGTGTATTTACTTGCACTACAAGCCCCTGATGTTAAGTTAGGCTGGGAGAAAGGGTTGTACAACTCAATGTGCTTCATTGCTGCATAGGCAGATGCCCTACAGGGTTCCCCATAACACTCTGGTCACTATGTTACACTAGCATAGATAAGCAATGCATTCTGCTTTATATTGAGTTATATCACTGATCCATCTAGCTCAGTATTGTCTACACTGACAGGCAGTAGTTCTCCAGGATTTCAGACAGGAGTCTTTCTCAGCCTTACATGGAAATGCCAGGAATTGATTCACGGTCCTTTTGAATCAAAGCGTGTTCTGAATCATTCACCCTTCCCTCATGCTGGTCCTTTCAGTATATATTTTCTTGCAAAATATCACCATCATATCACACTTCTTTTGAATTACAGTAGCTGCCAATTGCCTACCAGCCTGGTACCGGGGAACAAATCCCAATGGCTTGGGATACCACCAGGATACCTTAAAAAGAGTCCCATTTCTTATATATCCAACTAATCACAATACTCCACAGAAGAGGGCATCCTGAAAATATTATCTTATCATTGGGCCTTTGGTGTAGTGGCACCTGAATTTTTGAACTTCCCCCAGTTGCGACAGGAAACATCTCTGTTGTCTTTTTGGTGCCTGATGAAGACTTTCTCTTTATTTTTACCACAGTCCGTATCTGTGTTGGACTTGAAATTGTTTTTTATATATGTATTGTATATGCGTGCATGCGCGATTCTTTATATATGTGATTTTTTAAAACAGTTTTGTGTATGCCATTGTTTTATGTGTGTTTTTACAGCATTGTGAAATCACTTCATGATGCTTTATAGGAAGTGATTCATGAATAATAATGATGCTGATGATGCTGATAGATCAGGATTCTACACATCTGCCTGCAAAACGCTTACATCAGAACAGTCCCACTGAAGTGTTAATTTAACTGGATGATGGACTTAAGGAGGCAAAACACTTCATTGTTGATGTAAAATGGACAGAATAATTATGTGTTTTATCTTACACAGAGGTTGCTGAGCATGCATCCCCAAAACCTATGTGTCTATATTAGCATTGTTTTGTAGATATAGTGAGTACCTGCTAATTAGAAGATGCGTTTGTTGAATCTCCTTGATCTTCCTGTTGATGAGTCAGAATGATCAAGCTTGGATCTATTGCATTTATAGATGCATCTTTCCCTTCTTGTAGATCAGCCAGACAAAGAGGTAGAGCTGACAGGTATGATCTTGTTAGACTTGAGCCTCGGAGTTTGGGGTTCAAATCTCAATGGGTGGCTTCAGGTGGGTTACTAACTCTCAGCCTCATTTTCCCATCGGTAAAACAAAAACAAAATCCCCTGGAATTTTAATATCTTGTTTTGTGTGGGCAAAAGAGAGAGTGAGATAAAGATAGGAAAGTACTTTGGTGCATTGCAAAGTGCTATGCACGTGATGAATAATTCTGCCAAGTTTTATGTTTTATATTCCAAAGGGAGAATATCATGTAAAACGTGCTATAAATATCCATTTTCACAGCCCATTGCTGTGAGGCAGTTTCAACATCTTTATTTGGCAGGTGGGGGGCTCTGATCACGGAGTGGCTGACTGAGATCAAACAGTAAATAACTAATAAAACAAAACACCTTCAGGGGCCACATCTTAAGGTTTCGCAGAATGGATAAATGCCACTCGACAAACCTGGATACTTAGTGAGATGTACCAGCAGTTCCTTACTTACGTTGCAAGTTGATTGAGCTTCTTCCAAAGAAAAACATGTTCCAGGGCATTTTGGTACCACCTCTTCAATATGAGGATTGGAAAGGAATTAGCGCTGAGCACCTGCAGACTCATTTAGCACCGGTGAAGAAACTTTGTTTATAAGGTAAGCTGCAGAAAACACCACAACCTAGGGAGACTGACCAGGCCAAAAACAAACAAACAAAACCCAAAAGTTCCCCCCTCCCCCTCACATATCAACTCACTTTGAATAGCCAGCAACAAGGGCAGTCCAAGATTTAGTGGAACTCTAATGCAAGAGAGCCAGATTTGGGCCTAGATTTGGAATACAGTGGAACCTTTGGTTAAGAATTTACCGTATTTTTCGCCCTATAGGACTCACTTTTCCCCCTCCAAAAATGAAGGGGAAATGTGTGTGCGTCCTATGGGGCGAATGCAGGCTTTCGCTGAAACCTGGAGAGCGAGGGGGGTCGGTGCGCACCGACCCCTCTCACTCTCCAGGCTTCAGGAAGCTATCCACTAGCCGTGGGAGACACAGCTCTCCCACGGCTAGCGGAGACTTTACCGACACCCAGAAGCTTGGGGCACGCTGAGCTCAGCACGTCCCAAGCTTTGGGCTTTGCGCAGTGCTCCGCTAGCCGTGGGGTAGCCGCATGAAGTCGCGCGGCTCTCCCACGGCTAGCGGATAGCAGCCTGTTCTGGGGGCTGGGGTCGGGAGAAGCTCGGGCTTCCCCCGCCCCAGCCCCGCACCTGGGGGGAAAAATAATAATTTCCCCCCTTTATTTCCCCCCAAAAAACTAGGTGTGTCCTATGGGGCGAAAAATACGGTAATTCGTTCTGGAGGTCTGTTCTTAACCTGAAACTGTTCTTAACCTGAAGCGCCACTTTAGCTAATGGGGGCCTCTGGCTGCCGCTGCACTGCCGCTGCATGATTTCTGTTCTCATCCTGAAGCAAAGTTCTTAACCGAGGTACTATTTCTGGGTTAGCGGAGTCTGTAAGCTGAAGTGTATGTAACCTGAAGCGTATGTAACCCGAGGTGCCACTGTAACTGGCTGTCCTGGTGACTGGAAGCAGAATCTTGGCATGAGTAGCCTGGTGTGCTTCTAAAATGTTTGTGATTCATGGGGCTGGGACTGGTTTTGCCTTGTACAGTTTCACCCTCTGTCCCTTGAAGGAGACTGACCCTGACCTAAACTGATACCCGGATAAGAGCCAAACTTAATGTAACACCGAGTTCCGAGTAATCTTCCTCCTGATATTTCCCTTTTTCTTTTGGAAAAGTCTAGCAAAAAGAGGCTGTGATCTGGTGCTGAAGAGAAGCGGAGAAGAGCTTTCTTTGTAAACCTACAGTTTGAAGGGGTTTCCACTAAAACTTTCCCATAGTTGTTCCCAGACATGAGGAAAAAGACAAAATAAAATAAAATGTAATGATGGTAAGATGGGATGGGATTTTAGTGGAAACCTGCTGAAGGATGAAAAAGTTAGAAGCCATAATCTGGACAAAACACTTGTAGAATGACGTTTCTGAAGCTGAATTTTGTAACTGTCAGAAAAACTCTACATCCTGGGTAATAAGGTTCTTACTGCTACACCCTGATTCGCACCATACATGAATCCTGGGAACTTTAGTTTAAGGATGGAGGGAGTCATAGTCTGGAGGTAATAAACTATACTTCCAAAGGAATCGCTTTAACCATGAGGGTTAAAGTGCTAAAAATGTGCTTTCAATGTATGGTGTGGCCTCTGGGAGAATGAGCAAAGCTGTACATGATCACCCCAGGTAATCTACAGATGATGCTATCTGCTATTTTTATTTACTTTATTTAACAAGGTGCTTGTGGCTTTACAACCTGCTCTCTGGACCCCAAGCCCTCCTGGCTTATTCAGTCAAGCAGCATCCACAGTCTCTCTCTCTGGCCCAAGACCAGGTACAGACCCTGCAAGTCCACCCCAAGATCAAAAGGTTTTCTGCTAACTACCCACTATCTTGTCTACCAAACAGACGGACACACTAGCATCTTCAGCCACATGTTTTGCCCTATAAAACCATAATAATACAAAACAGGGTGAGTGGAGCTGGAGGTAAAAGTGGGCAGAACAATAGATGTGACCCTTGCTTTTTGTATGGTAGCCCCCCCCCCCCAGTGCTTCTCAAACTATCTGATGTGGTAGACAGAAAACTCCCCCCTCACCAATGTGACAGGGACCAGAGCCACATTTGATTCCTGAAGCATCCCACCCAACTTGAAATGTGGTCAAGTCGCCGGAGATGGATGGCTCAGAAACTGGCATGGTCCTGTGGCTCACTGCTTTGAGTAGCATTGCAGGAGGCTACATTCCATGTTTCCACACACATACATATTTCTCTTTCCATCCTCTTAGGCAGATGAAAAGTATTGCCACAGTTCGAGGTCACTGTTCAAGGACAGTTCAGGAAGAGTGTGGAGCAGAGCCAGTGGAAGTAGAACACCAAGGAAGCCTGGGCTGGAGAGAGTCTGAAGGGCCTGATAGAAAGGCCTCAAGGGCCACATTATAGAGGCTGCACTCAAACCTAGAAGTAAGCTCCACTGAGCACCGTGGCACTTAAGTCAGGAGAGGAGAACCTTCTTTACAGCAAAGTCAACCTTTGTACAGTAGGCTAGTTTCTACACACACACACACACACACACACACACAAAATTTCTCTATCCATTATCAGAATTCAAGGACACATTCCAGCCAAGCAAAAACCCCTCTGAGTGTGAAGCAGAGCTAGTGATGGGTGTGGCCTCTATCTGACAGCCCAATAGAGAGGCTTGGAGGACTGCATTTGGTTCCCAGGCCTAAAATCCCCCACCCCTTTTCTAAGTAAGCATGCATAGGATTGCACCATTCATATAAAATGGTTTTCCATGATCTTAACTTCTATGACCCCTAGGAGGAAAAAGGTAGGATATGAGCTATGCATACAAAATTTTGCTCTAGTGAAGGAACTAAAACATGCCTATTCTTTGCCCTGAGAACAAAAGGTGCTTTCTGGCCTACGGCGGCTTTGCTGATACGGATCTCTCAGGCACTGATCCAATGCAGCCAGTTCCAGGCTGACACACAGGCTAATATGCTTGCAAAGGTTCTCATTAATGTTGCAATCCTGTGCATACTTATGTGGGAGTAAGCCCACCTCCACTTTGAACACCATGTTTCCAAGTCAGCATACCCAGGATGGTGCTGTAAGCGTCTTGAGTTTAGAGTATTCCTTTCTCACATAACACTGCAAGTGGACTTTTTAAAAAATCCAAAAAGTTAACAGCATTTTTTAAGCAGGAAAAGGAAAAATGTTTGGAGCAAAGCAACTATATCCACTGTGTAGTTTGTGTTGGCTGTTGGCATCTGTCTGTCTTGAGATACAATGGAGTTCACCTCCAATGGTGAAGACAAACCGCTGCATTAGCAGCACTGAAATGACCTCCCAAGGCACAAGCCTGGGCTGCTCAGATGACAAGACCCCCCTCTCGACCTCACAGATGTGGTTCAAAGGAAAGCAGAGCAATACATTTGGCACCAGCTTGGCTGCAGGAGTTGCCAGAAAGAGGCATACAAGATGCCATCCAGCCATTTTTAGGACTTCACTGGATCAGTGTTGGTTTTACTCCTTAGCCTTTTCTTCTCCTGAAGATATCCTGCAAGGCAACAGAGGTTTAGGATCAATGTTTTCCTTCTTCAGATGGACTGCCTTCTTAATCCACTGAGAGTTTGAGACTTATTGGCTACCCTCACCTGGTTTAGCCAGCCAATTGAAGCAGTTTCCTGGGGGTGAGGCCGCTGTTGCATGCTGACAGCTGCTAGAAGCCACAGGTAAGAGCTGAGTGCAGGGTGGGGACCAAAGATGGACAAAATATGATGTCTCCCCCACCTGAGGTTCTACTACTCCTTGTGTGCTGCTTTTGTAACTGTGTCTCCAGGATAATTTCACAAAAGTTACTGAAAAGTTCTGACCTCAACAGTTATCTGAGAACATACTGAAAAGGCAATTCTTTGGTATGCACTGAAAGCCTTCCTATTGAAAAAGAAAGTAGCAACAATTAAAAACAAGTGATCACAAGTTACAGTAACAAATGATGTTCCCTATGTATCAACCTTCCCTGGAGCCATTCTTTCTGTTGTCCTCTTCCTTGTGCAAAAAACAATGTAGCATTTGCACAAGAAAAGGTGGGGTGTCATTGTTTTTCCACGGACCCTTCAGCTTTTCTGGTGAAAAACAATATAGGTGTTGTTTTGTGTCAGATGTGCTCCCCCTGCTCCCCAATACTGAACAGCAGGCCAGTCATTTGCGTAAGAAAAGCAAATTTACAGGACCACCTTGTATTTACTCACTCCTGTTCTGGATTATGACTTCTGTACAATCCATCAAATGTTGTTCTCCTTTTGTTATTTCTTTCCCTCTCCCAGCACTGTGCCACACAATTCAAAGCTTTGTTATCTACTATAGCTGTTTAAGGCTGGGTTCAGCCCTTTACTAATATTTACCAAGCTTTTATGAGGGAAGGCCAACGTTGTTTGCTAAGTAAGGTCTACATTGTTTGCATATCCTTCAGAGGAAGATGAGAGATCAACAAGACCTAGTGATGTGTAACAGGGATCCAACCTAGACCAGCTGATGCTACAAGCAGATGCCCTTATCAAACAGAAGAACCTACCTTAGCATGTTATACCTTTTTCTCCAGAACAAGCAAAATAGCATCACGTTGAACATCATAAGGGTTTGTTTTTGATGCAGCACGGTTGATATTCCTGGCAGCAGTCAATTCAAGTGTTAAATAGCACATGATCTTACTCCATTTAGGACCCATCCAGATTGGTCCCACCCCCTAGAGGTCTTCTTCAACATGCCATTGATGAAATACTAGTACGTTAGTGGTGGATTTATCTCAGACCATCAACTCATCATTTTGATTTGTGATGTTTCCCCAATATCATTGTCTTATTGCTGTCTGGAGGGAGACTGTTGTGCTGTAGTGCAATAAAAGCAGGACAGAAAATAAACTAGAACATTTTGGTGGAAACAGTTAGGTTTTCCACAGGAAGTTATATGACATGTACTGATTGGAAATGAAGCTGGATGTCCACCCCAAAACCTTTGCATGTGCAAACAGTATTGAAAGCAGGATAGTGTGTAACCACCCTGATACCATCAGGTGCACAAATAATAATGAATGCACAATATAAGGGACACGTGGAGGACTCTTTAACGTAGGGGCATAATTATGATCAAATGTTTAGTGCTGAGACACCATGCTCAGACAAAAAAAGATACCATGTTCATTTCTTCAGTTCTCCTGTTGATGCCGTGGAAGAGGTTTTCCAGCAATTAGCAGAGAAAGTGGTCTCATTAAGGCAGCGCTTACAAAGTGTCAATCCTACTAAAGCTCAAATTCTCATTCAAATCTGGGCATCAGATGTCCTTGCTAGCCATCTAGAGCAAGACTCAATATGCTCTTGCATCACCTGTGGGAGATGGTCCAACAGAAGGGCGTGGAACATTATGTGTAGTGGCACATCGAAGAAGTAACACTGGATATAGCAGGAAATACTGCCATCCGCCTGTAAGCATAAACCCAAATAGTTTTTTTGAACCTCCCATCTCCTCCCCCCGATATAATAGTTACAAACTCAAAATATTTTCCTCCTGCTGAAAGGAAGACTCCTCTTCTTCTGATCCACTGGACTGCAAATGGCTTGCATCAATCCTCAAGCAACCCATGTGGCTTCTTTATTGACAAAAGCAGATGGCCATGTCCCTCCAGTCAATTTGCGTGCTCTTCTTACCAGATGGCGTGCAAGACGCTAGACATACTGCTACTGCTGAAGAAGCCAAGTCCCCTTACAAGGTTCACCATTACTTCTGTGTAGATTTCGGCATAAACTTTGCAGCTTACTATTTGTTATGGGTTGGCTGATGGCAAAGTTCATGTTTACCCTATGTTGATTATAAATTTCAGAGAGGGAGCCCTGTTGCAATCCTAATACAGGTTTGCTACCATTAAACACAGTGGGAATTACCTTTGAGTCGACATGATAGGAATGCCCTGTGGAAGACTTCTATAGCACCTGGAAGTCAAAAAGCAAGAAAAGAAAAATCTATTGCTTTGCGGCTCAATTATTTATTCCATCATCTTTAACATGATGTAATTAAAAGCTTCTTTTGATTGTGTCCTACCCTATTTCCACGGGGTTCGGAACTGTGGCATATTTTCACAACAACCTTGTGAGGTGAGAAGGTTAGGATGAGCGAATGAGTAATTTCGTGAAGACCACCACTTTGACTATTGCTAAATGCGGAACATTTTGGATTTGGATTTGCAGGCTCCTTGGGAAAGGGACCCGACCTCTTTTACTTTGCAAAGCACCATGCACACTGATGGTGATAGGTGCATAAAAATGAAATATTTATTATCTATTATATTTATTTGTGACATTTATATGCTGCCCAATAACCAAGTTTCTCTGGGAAGCTTACAATTAAAGTTTAAAAAAGGGACATGACAGAAAAAAATGAGAAACATAAAAACTAATGCAGTGTAGAGGAAGATAAAATCAATATTGCAGGACTCACAACATTTCACTGATCTTAAAACTCCATGACCATCCAAAAGATCTGTAAATGACTGAAAGATTTTATGATGATAATGATAATAATAAAAATGGTAATGATAATTGTTGTTATTTGGATGACTCACATCCAAGCCAACACTATAGTCCAGGATGCACTGCACTGACTTGTTCCTCAGAATTTATTAATTAATTAAAATACTTCTGATTCACCTTATATCAGTTGATACTTGTGAATCATGGTGTTAGCATTCTGTCCTTTGAACTCCCAACATAATTTTATTTTACAAGAGGGAAATGATTCTGATCAGGAGTGCTGTGTGGAACAGAGTGAGTTTAAACTTTTCCTCCATGCTGTTTTCACCAATAAAAACTGCCACCTGACGCTAATAGTTGTCAAAACCTGTGAGCACAGCCATGTATGCCCATCGGTTTCACCAAGAGGGACAAATAGGAGATAGGCCACAATATCAGTGGGGATACAATGCACCCGGTCCATTCATGACGTTGTCTTAATCTGGCTCAGGGCACCTGGCTTTTTGTGTAGCAGGAAAATACATTAGGAATTCTAATCACAGAACTTGCACAATTTGTTTAGTTTGATGCATAAGTGATAATTTATGCTACTGCTATTGACTGAATATTGCCACGAAACTTTTTGGTTTTGTTATGGGGTGGAGTGGGACAGGGGTTGGGTCCGGTCAATTTTTAGAATTCTCGTCCAGCATTTTTCTCACCACTTGTTATTATGTATTACATAACAGTCACCACAAGGAATTCCTGAAAAATGTGTACACCCTGGAAACTGTGACAATTCCATCTGTTCAGCTAACTTGTCTCAAGCAAGCTAGCAGCACACTATCATTTGGAAATGTTCTCTGGGGCTGTAATCCTTAATTAATTTCATTTTTAATTAATGGGTTATGGATTAACGCAGAGATATGGGAATTCATCCAATCACTTCCAGCCTTTCTCTGAATTTTTTAAAAAAAGATTTTACTTTGCACTTAAAAAGGGAGAAGGGCAAGGGGCCTGTAGAAACTGTATCAAACAAGTGCTTTATTTGCTATGCATAATTCTCTTCCAGTGAGCGAATACACAACATACAATTAATGAACCCTACCTTTTTTTAATGAAAAGGTTATGACTCATCACTTATTTATCACGCATATCCATCTATCCACCCATCCATCCATCTATCTATGACATCCTCTTATGAACTAATCAGCTAATATTTTTCATATGCAGACTTTCAATTACTTTCCATACTAAGGCACTGCGGATACAGCAGCCAACCAGATGCCAGATTCATGAGGCTAAGAATGTGGTGTGATTTCTCTAAATACAGTGGTAACTCGGGTTACAGATGCTTCAGGTTACAGATGCTTCAGGTTACAGACTCTGCTAACCCAGAAATATTACCTCAGGTTAAGAACTTTGCTTCAGGATGAGAACAGAAATCGTGTTCCGGCAGTGCGGCAGCAGCTGGAGGCCCCATTAGCTAAAGTGGTGTCTCAGGTTAAGAACAGTTTCAGGTTAAGAACGGACCTCCAGAACGAATTATGTTCTTAACCTGAGGTACCACTGTAAACTCTATGGTACAGTGAAGGCACCTGCCTGATATCAAACAGAAGGGAGTTCCATAGTGTGGCAGCACACAACTATGCCTTTTGATATCAGGCAGATGCCGTCACTGTACTTTTTCCAGCAGTTGCTCAAAACATTTTGTTTAGGCAGGCCTATCCAGACATGTAAAAGCTGGCCTGGCTTTAGCTCACTGTTTATTTGAATTATTTTTGAATGTTTCAATAACAGTTTTACTGATAATTTTATTGCTTTATTCTTTTGGTCAACCACTTCAAGGTTTTCTATTACAATTAGGTGGCACATAAATGTTGTTACAAAAACCCCACCAAATTCACATCCTCAGGATATTATGAACCACTTAATGCCTCTTCTAAGAGTGGTACCCTGACAAGAATCTGGGTGCAGGCTTGTCAGTTCTGAGTAGAGCAGTACTATCCCCCCTCCCCCGCCTTGTAAATCATGTTGATACATTGGTTTGGAATGTGTGACATTTGTCTTTATTGAATTCCTTTGTATTGCTTTCATACCCATCTGTCAGCAGAGCTTTTAATCCTGCCTTCCATAATGATTGCAGTTCCTCATAGATCTGTCTGAGGGAGATGCCATGGGTGAGCTCATACACCATGCCACTTGCCTTTCGTTCCCTTTCTGTCTTTCTGGGGTCCAGAAATAAGAGCTGGCATTCAAACATCTGTGTCACATCCTCCCAGTATTCTTATGGGCCTGGCACCATCCTGCCCAATTCCATGAGCATCTACAAGTTCAGCTGCTTCTGCTTCTGCCAGGCCTCAGGTGACTGGCGCTCACAGCTCAGGGCCTAGGAGCTCCCTGGAAGGACCCTAGGACTAAACAGCACTGCTTGGACATTCAAGCAACATGTGGGCAAGTGTGTAGGGTGCATGGGCACATATGTTGAGCAAGGAAGTCGAAAAGAGGTGTCTAAGCACATAAAGATGAAAGTGTTTAGAAGTCTCCATGTGACTGGGAAGCCTATAATGCAAGGTTCCTGACTATACAGAGATTTCTAATCCTCTTCAGCTAAACATGGGCAGAAATTCTCTTCAGATCTTCCCACTCAACGTGCAAAAGCCTCTTACAGGACAGGCACATCAGGGAGCAGGGCTTGTGCACATGACCTTGCTGCCCCCTTCACACTTTGACTCTGAATGCCCAAAGAGAGCTATTATGTGTGCTATTCATATATCTTATCCACCAGAGATAAGACTTGTTAAGTGCATTCTTGGTAACAGTCTATAAATATTTATTGGTTTATCCAGCCCTTTCATTTCTTTAAATTAGGAAACATTTTGCATTTTACTAGATCATTAAAAAAGTATGAAAGGCAAATGCTTACCTTGCTAGCACTCCTAAAACTGCCCACTGACAATATGGGGTTTTTTTTTCTTTCTGAAGCACAAAGGCAAGTCATCAGAAAGAATGGCTAGAAGCTCAACAAAGCTTACTCCCAAGTCAGCATACATCAGGCTGAAGTCAAAGTGTGCTTAACTCATAGCCTAAGATTTTGGCTTTTATTAATCTTTGGATGCAGTCTTCTGATCTGTTTCTGCTAAGTCTGTCACAAGTAGTCCAACTGGGGGCACTTCTAGGCAGGTGCTTAAAATTGTAAGTAGGGTTTTCATATATCTCAAAAAGGTCGTTGGCAACAGGATTTTTAAACTTTTGTGGGGGAAATCCAAATTAAATTGCAGGGGGACACACATACAGAGAAAGAGAAGCTGGCATTTTAATACAACTGATGTGTGTGCACTGCAAAACATTTGCATGCATGAGGAGCATCCATCCCACAATAAATACCCTACCAGAAGCACCCCAAACGTTCAGTGAAATTACTGCAGGATAGAAGTCTGGGGTGCAACCATGTTATTTTTTATTTTTAATGGCTGAGTGAGCATTCCTGCCCTGAAATGCTATTCTGGAGGAAGACTTGGCCTCTAAATGTGTTGTTAGCCAAATGGTCAGACATAGGCAGGGGAAAGGACTGTGTTACACATATCCATTCACATATTAAATCACTGTCCCTGATACTTGTGCGGGTGCAATCATATTCTGCACTGCAATGGCAAAGGATGCACAAAAGGAAAATCAATATTTTTCCAGGAACAAAAAAATAAATAAATACAACACACCCAGAACTATAGAAACAAGATGCCTCTGTAACAGAACTATGATTTTGAATGAATATTATGTGGACTGGACTCAACAAAGAGATGACAATGTGCCCCTCTTGCATTCAAAAGCAATAATCTGGAAAGGCCCTAAGATAAAATCTGAAATGATTCATTATTTAAGAAGTTAGTAAAAATAGCCCCATAAACAGCTAATTGAAATGAGGGTAAATTTATTGTGGAGAATGTCTCTATGATCTTATAAACACTCCTCCACAGGGTGAAACAGACATACAATCAGAAGACAAGCAACCATGGATATGGCACAAATTCATCTGACTATCTAGAAATCTCCAGTATAAATTAGAATTAGACTTATATTGGAAATTATTAGTTTTAGTTTCTATTTTTTGTTATTTCGTTTCTGTAGAGCTTTCTCAAATGTTAGGCTTGCTGGACTGAACAGGGCTGACTCCCATGTAAGTCTGAATAGGATTGTGACCACAACTGTAGATCTTATAAGCAGAATATAATGTATGTAATTAGAAATGGATTAGTTACTTTAAAAACATAGTCCATTTCATTTGGCTCTTTTATTTTAAATTCCAACACTTGTAAAAAGGCAAACAAAAAACACACCACAAATCTGTGATTCATTATTTTAATTATCAAGATGCTTCAAGGCTGGCATGCTGATGCAAATTTGGGGTGGGGAGGGGATGAACTGCATAAAAGAGACTTCAAGGATATATTAGGAAAATTAATGATTTGTTATAAACCATAACTGATACGCCAAGAAGTACTCAAACATCTAACACTTAATGGCCTCGTGTACATTAAGATATTTTATCATGTATAAACAGAGTTTCAAACAAAATGCGTAAGCTAGAATGAGATTGACCATGACTTTTTGCAGAGTACAGAGAACATATTTTCACTATTAAGTCAGCCACTTAGACAATGCCAGAGTTAGTGTCAAAAACATTGCAGTGTTAAGAATCACAAGGGTGTTGGTGGAAAACCATTTGTGCGGTTCCACATATATAGACCCTGCACATCTGCATACACACGAACTTATTTAGGAGAACATTCTCCATGCTGTCTGCATATGCATAGAGGCAGAACAATACAGGGAAACAGCAACACTCGGGGCAGACTTTGGTAATTTTGTGCTCTGGTGTAGGAATAAAATCCCCCCCTCCATTTATTATTTTCACAATAGTTCCTTTTGTTGCAGTTGCTTTTTAATGGACCTTCTCAGCAGGCACCTGCTTAAATATCTATTATTGTTATTGTTATTATTTTGTGCCCCCTTGGCTCGGCACTCTGTGGAGGACCTGGCCACACTACTCTAAATCTGGTGCTGAGCAACTCTGGAGTTGCTCAATACATTTGCAGGGCCCTGTGCAATGGGACACCAGCATTACCTCCCAATTCCAGTTTGTGTCTTTTGCCCATCCCAATCTGAGGCTCTTTCTGCAGCTGAATAGAGCTCTGAAGTAACTGAAAAAGTTTGTGGCAGACAAGCAAGCAAAAGAAAGTGGGTAAAAAAAAAGTCCTGCTAGAGCTTCCTCCTCCCCCCAGAGCCTAAGGCCTCCAAGGAGCTACATGGCTTGTCTTTGGTGATGGTCACAAGTTCTGGGTTTTGAAGGCAACCGTGAAGATAAACTAAGAGAAGATCACCGACTCAATCCGTTTCATCAAATTTCATACGCCAGCTCAAAACCCCGCCATGTGACAACATCTGAGTGCCTGGGGTAAAAATTGCTGGAAGTTTCAGCAGCAGACTGTTAACATTGGAACCACAATGCCAAATTGTACCACGATGTAAGCAAACTCCTCTTTCATAAATATTTGGAAATTCCCCTTTCCCTTTGCATTAGACAAAGTGAAAGAGTGAGAGCTTTGCAATTAGAAGACAGGTGTGATCTAAACACCAATGACATTTTAACCTCCATACTACACTACTAATGAAGCCACCATTTGTTTCATTGTCCCCTTAATATGTTTAGAACCAGGAGGCGCATTTGAGTTCATTCTGTTTGCATTAGTCATCTTTCCACATAAATCCAGCCCAACCCTATGCATGTATACTCAGAAGTAAGTCCTACTCTGTCCAATGACCCTTTTATCTGATGCTTGGGACTCTTCTCGGGCCATGCAAGGTCACATACTCTATCTTCAGTGGCACTGCTTCATGTTTTCCCTGATGGCTCTGGTTAGAAAGTGGCCTTGAATTGTCACAATACCCCTGTTTGCTGGGATGGAGGATGAACAAATGGGGTGGGGATATGTGTACAGTGGTACCTCAGGTTACAGATGCTTCAGGTTACAGACTCCGCTAACCCAGAAATAGTACCTCGGATTAAGAACTTTGCTTCAGGATGAGAACAGGAATTGTGCTCCGGCGGCGCGGCGGCAGCAGGAGGCCCCATTAGCTAAAGTGGTGCTTCAGGTTAAGAACAGTTTCAGGTTAAGAACAGACCTCCAGAATGAATTAAGTACTTAACCCGAGGAACCACTGCATAAGTAAAAATTCTGATTTTTGCACAGCTGAAATACAGCATACTGTACAACACGCAGTACTAACGTAAAAGCCACACTGGCTGTGCTACCCACTTTTGCCTCTTCCCACCTAGTGGCATAGCGTGGGTTGCTGGTGCCCAGGGCGGACAAGCCACCAATGCCACCAGAGTGCCCACTCGAGTCAAGTGGGGGCACCATGTGCCACTTGCCACAAAGTTTGCCCCTCCATCCACACCCGCTCACTGTGAGCTTGAGCTGCTCAGCTGGCTTTGTCATGGCCAGGCAGGGATCCCCATGGAAGTTGGCATCTGTGTGTGGGCAACTGGTTGTGCCCCCTCAGAATTTTGTGCCCAGGGCCATGCCCCCCCAGCCCCCCCACTACACCACTGTTCCCACCCACCAATGACATTTGGCTCCCTTGAGGTTGCCCATGAGGAAATGTGGCCCTCAGTTGTAAAAAGATTTCCCCACCCCTAATCTAGGAGGCATCCTTTCCCTTTGGGCAGATGGAAACAAAATTGGTAGGTTGTGGTCAAGCAGCAAGCAAACAGAAGTAGTTGGTGTGATGACAGAGTACCCAATGAAATGTCTGTCAGAACATAAAACACATGCCCACAATGTGATGTCTCAAGCAATTTAGTGAAAGCCCTGAGGTCCCTGGCGCCCTCTCATAGTTATCTTCTTCACAAGCACCTTGTCAGCTCACTCATTACTTAGTAGAAAACAATATCCAGGTCATCTGAAAACTGACCTCAAGGAATATTTTTTCCCCCATGGCCACTTCTCAAACCATGCTGGTAGTTGTTTTTAGTGTGACAGATTAGGATGATATTGGGGTCTTGGGATGTCCTGACATATTATGACAGGATCAAATATTTCATTAGCCCATGATGTTCAACAGTTGGCCTTCCAAAATCCATGGAAAGCCATTAAACCCAGGATCAGATTCCATAGCTGGCATGAATTCCCTGAATGGCCTTAGGCAAGTCAGTGTCTTACACATCTTAAACTGGAAACAATATTTCGCTGCCTCACACAATTCCTTTAAATACTGCACTTGAGCGTGATAAAAATGCTAAACAGAAGAAAGACAAAAGAAAAACCCTCACACCCTCTCCCTCAATGAACTAACTGAAAAACCTGAATACACCTTTAATATCAGTCAGTAACGGGACCATAAGGCTGTATTCTTTTTTGGTGAATTTTGCATTAATTTCATTACTCATGTGAGCAGACCCCCATAAGACATAGGCCATGAATGACCACAATCTACCTGGGAGCAGGGAAATGAATAGCTGGGAGTGCTGCTGTATCAGCAGTTCTGCAAACAGGACCCTTTGACACAGTTTCTAGTACTGGCTTGCCAAAACATATGATGCTCTCACTTTTGTTATGGCTTCGTGGTCATTTGCTGTGACTCTTATCATGATGCCAAGGTCTCATCTAACAGCAACTAAAGCAGCAAAAGTTTGCATAAAGTTCCAGGCAGCTTACACAAAAATCACACAGTCAGGACACAGTATCATTCATCTTAATTCACCATAGTTGCTCATGGTGTGCATTAAACTTACCATAACTGCTGGCTATGAACGCCTACTAGGGCCCGTATTAACCACAAATGAAGCCCGTTAGTCTCCAATGAACCACTGTTGCCTGCTTTGTTCAAATCAGGAAGCTTTGGTTATCAAGGCCAGAATCTTATCAAGTTGGTTTAAGATTCTGGCTTGTTCCAAACCTGCTAACCATTGTTTCTGATTTGGACAAAATATGAAATAATAGTTAACTGAAGATTTCCAGGTAACATCTACTGGATACCACAAAGGGGAGCAGGTAAGGGGCTTCGCATGTAGTCAAAAGTCTTGTGCTTATTAAGCCAATATATGATTGTCTGAACCAGACCATAGAAAATACACACTATTTAAACCATATTCCATACCTACTTTTTCTGTGTCAGTGTTGCTCCATAAATAGAACCAGCTTCACCAAGTACATAATGCTTCTTCTGTTTCCATTTGGAAGCAATGAATCTGTCACCATTAGTGTTCTAGCGATGACAGTTGTCCCAGGTAGATGAAGTATTTTTATGACACTGCATTTTATTTGCTGAAGAGTTTGGTGCCCATATTTCTAACACTTAAGGGGAAGTGTTATTGAAGAAGACAGTGTAGTCCTGTTCTAACCTATTAAACTACCCCTAAATTTACTATCAGACACTTAAAGTTGGTTACAGACTCCCCCGTGATAAAAAACGGATCATCGCTCTGCAAATGGAAGAGAAGAACATAAATTGGTTGTAAAAGTAAAAGCTTAGAACTCTGAAGGAACGACTTCGGCTAGACTTTAAAGCAGGTCACTCCTAAATCCACATGGTAAGGGTAGACTCAATGTCTTTACCTTTTTCTTTTTAAAGTTGGGTTTATTTGGATTTTAACTTTGACTGGAACAATGCAGAGTGAGCTGTGCCATATTTGACCAGTGCAATGGAAGCTACACAGGGCTGGCCCAGGCAAAACAGAAAACTGCTGCTGTTGTATGTATTTACAGGGTGCTGATAAGGGGGATTTGTCCTTGAGGAAGAGATGTCTTGTTTCTAAGATGCATCAGACAACAATAAAGTTTTCAGAGTACTTTGATAACTTCCTTCTCTGGTTTATGCCTACATTCAGTGCCCCCCTTTTTTCATTGTTGAGAGTCAGTTTACCCCCTTTCCCTTCCTGTCACAATCCTGAAAACGCCCCCCCCCCCCGTACTGCAGTTACCAGCGGAAGAAAACATTCATTGGTGTCAGTCTGAGCTTTCCCCCATCACTAAGAGCAGCATGTGCAGTGGGGGAAATTTTGCCAGAAACATGGTGAAGGAGGGAATGGTTAAACCTCCCCTTCCTATGCACACCACTCCCAATTTAGAATAGATCTGCTCCCATATGCTTAGTACTGCATAATAAACAACAACAACATGGCAGTGCAAGAGGCACATTTAATGCCATGTGTTGAGGGCTATATAAACATGTTAAGCTGCCAAGTCTGAATTTAGTCGGGTGTTAAAAGGGCAGCAGAATTCTTTAAAACTCTAGTATTAAGTTGATGGGAGTGAGGGACCGAGGGAAGAAAAAGATATCCAGTCTCTGAGGGGAAACCTTGGGCAGATTTGGGGTGGGGCCTAGTGGTTTCTGACAGGTCTAGAAATAGCTGAGGCAGGTGTGAGAGCCTAAAGACGCAACCAAGTGCAAAAACTCCCTCTTCACCCAAATTGGGCAGCTATTAAAAGGCTGAGAGGAAATGTGGTCTTGCCTGTAGCTTTCAACAGCTCTCAAAATAAACAAATAAACAAATATATAAAAATAATATTCCAAGTGCAAAGGATTTTATTTTATCTTTTGCTTCCTCTTTGGTTGGGCAGCTTCATATGGGAAATTTATTTGTTTTTTTTTTTACATAGCAATTTTCACAAAATTGTTATATAGATAAGAAAGCAACTAATTCAGCATTGTTAGTAGAACAGAGTGTACATTCAAGAGAATTTACATATGCCACATGTATGAAGATGTTCTAGATGTTCACCATTTAAATTCCTAATGCAAAACATTTGCAATTTGAAAATGTGAAATTTAAGCCACAATTGATATTTTGTGTTTTAGATGTCGGTGTCCTTTGATTTTGTGGGCCATCAGGCATGACATTTTCATAAGCTGCCAGCCTCTAAAAACAAAATAGCATTGCATGGTATGTCTCAAAGGCAATTGAGTAGCAAATACCCTTGCATACCAACTTTAAATACCATTACACATCATCTCTCAAGTACTATTAGTTATCTACCGTCACATAAAGCTGATAACTTTAAAAGGGAATTTGGCAAAGAGAATGTCCATTTTAGAGGCAGTTTTCTAGGAAAACTAGCAGGAGAAAGCTGTTGCCTTCATGCCCTGCATATGGGCTTCCCAGAGAGGCAACTGGTTGGCCACTGTGGCAAACAGGATACTGGGCCGGATTGGCCACTTGTCTGATCCAGTAAGGCTTGTCTTAACTGAATCATAGATGTTGACTTGGGTATCAAAGATTTAGTGAATGTTCAGCCAGAATACCACATCCAAATATGCAAAGAAAAATTCAGTGGACAGTCTACGCAAGCAAGTTTATTCCAGCTCTGCTTCAGACATCTTTCTTAAAGCATCTGGTTCCTTGCTGGCATTCACTTTGATGTATTGTGCTTCTAACTGTAGAGTGAAGCCTTGGTCTGTCACATAGCTTTGCTGATGAGCTGTCAGAGTCACTCTGAGTTCACTGATGCCCAACTTTGCTTTGTCAACTCTTTTTGTCCAAGTAATTTACATAACTGAGCTGAACTGGTGCAACTCCTCTCAGCAAGCACATTGAAACGAAATATATCAGTTTCATCAAGGTTCTAGTATATGTGACTAAAACAAAGCAGTCTGGAGTCAGGGTGGGGGTCCAATTCATGTGTGGGTTTTTTGATTTAGTATTTTTGCTGGAAATCACATTCCCTTTTTGATGTGTTCGCTTTTTAGCTAAGAAACACAGTGGCATCAGACTGCTTTCAAGTCTAGTTATAACTTACTCTCAAAAGAGGTAACATGCAATTGATACAATTTTATTCCACGACAGTGTTATATATATATATACAAGCACAGTGTACAAATGCAACACATCAGCTCTGAATGATATTTGACCACACAATTATTATTTTTTGCACATTTTATGGAAAATTGGCCTTCTCCAAAACCCACCTAATCTTCCATGTGGTGATGGTACAGGAGAAATGTCCCAAAGTGAACAATGGCTAGATCAATGCAGTTTGTTAACACACCCAGTATTTTTTCTCTGCATTGCAGGGCTGAGATCAGAAGAGAAGTTTCCTCAGGGCATTGTGTCATTACAAGAAGGTCTTAGAGCTCCTTCCTGTTTCTGGCACTATTTTCCCCCAACCCAATGTTGGCAGTGGGATACTAGAAGTGGCTCTTTGGGCTGAGATTAGCCCATTGATTTGATACCCAGGTTATAAATGCATGCAGACAGACCTAGTGAGTCATGCTTCATAGTCTTCATGCGTTGGTGGGGACAATTAAGAAGTGCAGAGCAATTATTTTTTCCTAGCATGTCTTTAATGTAATGTGCAGGCACCTTCTTGGGAGTGGGAGAGGCTATTAAGACTGGAGTATCTTGGAGTCAGAAATCAGTCAGTCAGTGATTCTTGGTAAGAGTGTAGCATTATTACAAGTGTCCCTATTTTACTCTCTGAATCTCGGGAAGTTACTTTTATGAATTATGGGGAAAAATGGATAGACATATGCAGGAATTACTCCTAAAACTGTCTGAGATGTGATTCACATGCTATGTCACCTACATATAACATTTTATTGGCACATCAAGGAATTGTATATGCACAAGATAAATGTATGTATTGAGCCACATTTACCAAGGAGCCAAGTAAACACACTTAATC
This sequence comes from Podarcis liolepis, assembly GCF_965112155.1. Taxonomy (NCBI): domain Eukaryota; kingdom Metazoa; phylum Chordata; class Lepidosauria; order Squamata; family Lacertidae; genus Podarcis; species Podarcis liolepis. The sequence goes on along the minus strand of NC_139557.1, from coordinate 54,324,355 downwards.
TGCACTCTGTCATTTGTTCAGTATTGCACCAAGTATATGAAATAAATTTGCTACCAATATATTTTTAAAGGCTTTTTGGTTTCTTTAAAAAAGATGTTGAAATCCACTGACTTTTACATTTGACATAGTATTATACCAGCTGCACTGAAATTCTATATTTTTATAGAACTTCTATTTCCATGACACAAAGGAAAATCCATGCCACATAGTCCAGCATTTACATTTTGTCAAGAGAAGATGAAATAAAAATCTGTTGCTAATGCAGACAAATGGTCTGCTGCTGCAGAATACTTTCCATGTAGAACCCTATTGCAGGTTGCCTGGTTAAAATGGCTTACAGTTACTTGGCCCTTTTGCCAGGACCAAAATATCTTCTGTTAACTTATATCCATGTGTGTTAAAAATCATTTCATGTGGCAAGCTAATGTGTGTGTGTATATAATATTTTATAATTGCAGTTTTTCTATATTCCACATGAATCCATGGCGATTAAGAAAGACTCAGCAGCTTAAAGAGCAAAACAAATTGCATCAGTTAATCTAAGAAGAATAGTAGAACTGGTAGGATTGCTGAAGGAGCTGTCAAACATAACTACAGCATCCGTGACGGCAATCCAACCTCTGCTTTAAAACCTCCAAAGAAGGAGAGTCCACCACCTTCTGAGGGAGTCTGTTCTACTGTCAAACACCTCTTACTGTCAGAACATTCTCCTGATGGCTAGTCAGATTTGCCTTTCTTGTAACTTGAAGCCATTGGTTTGGATCCTACTCTCTGGAGCAGGAGAAACCATTTGATAGCTCTTTAGATATTTGAAGATCGCTATCATATCTCCAGAAAAACAATGACAAACCTAGACAGCATCTTAAAAAGCAGAGACATCACCTTGCCGATAAAGGTCCGTATTGTTAAAGCTATGGTTTTCCCAGTAGTGATGTATGGAAGTGAGAGCTGAGCCATAAAGAAGGCTGATTGCCGAAGAATTGATGCTTTTGAATTATGGTGCTGGAGGAGACTTTTGAGAGTCCCATGGACTGCAAGAAGATCAAACCTCTCCATTCTTAAGGAAATCAGCCCTGAGTGCTCACTGGAAGGACAGGTCGTGAAGCTGAGGCTCCAATATTTTGGCAACCTCATGAGAAGAGAAGACTCCCTGGAAAAGACCCTGATGTTGGGAAAGATGGAGGGCACAAGGAGAAGGGGACGACAGAGGACGAGATGGTTGGACAGTGTTCTCGAAGTTACCAGCGTGAGTTTGACCAAACTAGGGGAGGCAGTGGAAGACAGGAGTGCCTGGTGTGCTCTGGTCCATTGGGGTCACGAAGAGTTGGACACGACTAAATAACTAAACAACAACAATCATATCTCCTCTCAGTCTCTTCTTTACCAGGCTAAACATTCCCAGCTCCCTTGACTGCTCCTCATAAGGCTGTGTTTCCAGGCCCTTTAACAACCTAGGAGAGATGACACTGTGGGCGCCAGAGGAAGCATCTGTGGACACCTGTGTGCCCCATAGTACCATGTTGCCAACCACTGCCATGAGTGCCTAGGGCACTTCACATACTTCTCTGAATTCTGAGAAAGGCCCAAATAAAATGCCCCTCCATTATTGTTCAGTCAAACTTTTACCTTTATAACTTTGGTTGGGAAAATTTGTCTGGCTCTGGGGCTCACTTGAGCCTGTGACTGGGCCTAGAGTTAATTACAGTTCACAGCAGAACCACATCATTCTCATTCCCGTTGTGATAATCGACATTTCCCTTGTTCCCTTTGCAATTAAATAAAATTAATAGAGTTGAAAAATGAGTGGTTATTACACAAAGGGATTGGTAATGAGTCACTATAGGGCACATCCACAGTATAAACATAAATGGCAGTACTGTATGGATTGTTCCTAAGAACCATGGGAGCTGTAGTTTTGTTGATTTACTTAGGCCCAATCCACACATTACAAGACAAGACAACGCAAATAGAAATATGGAAACGTTATTTAATGTGGAAAGCTGTTTATATGGTGGCCTCACATACGATTATAGTTTCAACCATTTTGCTACAACCCCATGAAAAAGAGGAGTAGAGGTTCCAATTCTTTCAGTTGTGTGGAGAGCTGTTTCAATGAGGTAATTTAAACATCAATGTAGGCAAATGTTACAGTCCTTCTAAGATTATATCACCTCTAGAACAAACTTGATGGAAACACTATTTAAAATAAATATGTTATTCAGTTTAATAATTACTTTCATTAATTGATGTGACGGTTTCTTTTGAATTCTCTTGCCACATACAAAGCTATCATATCAGGAGAAAGCCTTATGGCCTAGGTTTTTCACTAATGCGTTAAATGAAGTCTCATACTGGACTCACACACCGCTCATAAATATCTGAACCAACTTCATATGAACAACATCCTGTGTTGAATGAAATTTGTATGCTTGCATTTTCAAGTGAGGGGCTACACTTCTGGGTATTTGAATTCTCTGTGAAATACTAGTCTTCCTCCTCCTCCTCTGCTCAAGGAAAGGGTCCTGACATCTGCCTGAAGCACTGCTGGGCTGGTGGATCTGACTGATCCATCCCTGCTGCTCTACACAGATGCTCTTCATCACTAGCCCTTCCCTGGAATTCCCACATTTTCTGGGTTTTTGAACATACCTCATAGGTCATCTAGTCCAACCTACTCCAAGTACAGGAATTCCACCATCACCAGCCTTTGGCAGAAAAGACTCAGAAGATATAACTCAAAGTTAGTATTGTGGTTCAGGCTAGGAAAAGCCGTATCTCAAGAAAAACACATGGCACTGGTATACAATTATAAAAATGAGATGTGCTAATGACTTGCCCAGTGTTGTACAATCTGTGTCCATTCTGTCAACATCTATCAAAATTTAAGCTTTCTGTGCCAAGCAAATGTTAAAGAAAGATAGAAGGGAAAAGGAGTTTAACTATACATTATATTTGCTTATGTAGCCATCACTTGATACTTTCTATGCCTGGACCTAGATACCATGGCTTATGTATTACTATGTATAGAACATTATGAATTATGCTCTAATGACTTCACAATTGGACTGTTGGGATGCCCTCTGTGTTGGGCTGCCCCTGAAGATGGTCTGGAAGCTGCAACTGGTGCAGGATGATGCCAGATTGTAAGAACTGCATTGGCTTCCTCTGAGCTACCAGATCAAATTTAAGGTATTGGGATTAGTGAAAAAGCCATGCACAGCTTTTGAGATCACTGGGAAGACCCTGCTTTTGGTCATGTCAATGCGTGCAGCCCATGGAGTAGTGACATGAGACAAGGCATTCTCAGTGGTGGTGTCCCATTTGTAGAAGCCCATCTCTTAAGGATGTTATATGATTGTATATCATATTCATGAAGAGTCATTTAACTGCTACAAGAAGTAACAATTAACTAATGAGCAGCCCGGTGCATCTTCTATATGCTAATGTCCACTAGTACAATCTCATGTATCCAAATAGAATACATTTCTATTCAATTTAGTTATTCATCTAATTACTCTTGGCATTACATCCTTTGCTATAATCAAATCAAACATGAGAAAGCATTCTGTAATACTGACATTTTAGTGGCTCAACAGTGAATGAAAATGTGGTAGTTATGTTTTATTCATATATAAAGTTAACAAATAAGAAAAGGGAAACCACTACACTACAGCATATACATTTCTCAAGTGTTTTTCAGTCATCTCAGTTGAGTTCAAAACCATCGGTTCTCAGGAACTGGGAATTATGTAAAGATGGATCTTTTGAAAACTCAAGAAAAACAGGAAAACCACAGCAGACTTTATATGATTTTATTAAATGGCAACCAACAAAACTGTCACAGTGCAGCCACATGTTAGCGCAGAAGTAAAGAACCTGTGTCCTTCCAGCTGTTGTTGGACTACAAGTCTCACCATCCCTGACTATTGGCAGTGGTGGCCGGGGCTGGTGGGAACTGGAGCTGAACAACACCGGTGGGACACAGGTTGCCTATCTGTATTTGGGCAGTTTGTAATAAAGGCATCCATTAAACTAGCACAGCTATCTCTAATTTTTGTTTGCCTGCAGCTTTGTCTTCACAGCAAACTCCACTCTAGAGGCATGAGTTTATTACAGTTATCATTCACAAACAACAGACCGCAGTTGAAGAATTGCATGGTTGACTGGTGCTTCATACACAACATTTCCTGCAGACAGAAACCAAGAGATTAGGGAGAAGTGTTCTAGCCCAGCATGCTGATATCTTAGCTTTTTATATGCATGGATGTCTGCTCCTACCCCCAGAGAGAGAGAGACAGGGACAGAGAGGGACAGAGAAGGAAGGCTAGAATTTTACAGAGAACTCAAATTGAAAGGAATTTGTATACGAACGCCTGCCCAAGCCCCACAAAATAGAGATCCCTCACTTGCAATCTGAATTGGTACAATCCATGAAAAGGGGCCACCCCCAGCCCCCTCACCTACAAATTTCTATTTACGTGAATTAGGAGCCAGTGACTTCACCCTCTTTCGTGGGCTAGTGTCCTTTAAAATTGCAGGGTTTTCTGATTTCACATACCTATTTCAGTTGGTTTGTCCGCGCTATAGGTGTTGATTGGCAACACTGAATAGTTAAATATTGTAATTAAAAAAATATATTCTTTTTTACAGCAACTTCAGAACTTGGCTACAATGATGAATCACAAACTATGGGTGACCTATGGGCTACTTCTTTCTGCATTCAAGTGCTAATGAGCTAGAATCTATCAACAATATGATAACAGAAGGCATTTGTCCTCTGTAAATGCCTCTTTGCTGGGTCATTGATGCTAAACCTGAGCTCCCTACCTTTCCTCTTGCCCAGGGCCTTTCCTGCCCCCCCCCCGCTTGGTTCTAAGCAATAAATTTTGCTTAGCCTTGATGTTCCCTGAGAAACAATATCAACTACACTTGATGCCTCCCCACTGCCAGTTGACCCATGGTGACTGTGTTCACACTTCACCTAAAACCACTGCTCAAGGGCAAACCACAAATATGAACAAGCTCATTTACTTGTATTGGGATCACAGCACAGTTCCATTCCACTGTGACAAAAGGCTTAAGGGGGATATTGTGTCATTTCATTGAGTGGTTAGACATGCCCCCTCTGGCCTAAGTACTGTGGAGATAAAACCAGTTGCTTCACCTTTCTTACCTCCTGCTTCATATTTGTGGCACTTAGGGCATTTTCATAAGATATAGGCTTAATAGTTGAATCTGAGAGGTGAAAATACTAGGAAAAGCAAAGATAGATTTAAGTGCCACTTGTGAAAATGGCCTTCGGATTTCTTTGTTTTACTTTAAAACTCCTTATTGCTTGACAGTCCAAAGTCTAAGGCCATTTCCATCAGAGAAAATGGCCCTATATTTTTAGTTTTGTTGCTGCTCTAAATAACATTTTCTATAGGACTTTTCTACTGCTGGCTCTAAATTCATAATGTTGTGTATGCTCTTTTAACATTATGAAGCTTTCAGCTGCTATTATATTTGGTGCTGGATTTTACAGCGCTGCTGTCTGAGGAACGAACACTGCTGTCTGTCATCATCGCCTCTTCCTCTTCTACAGAGGCAACTGTTATTCTATTAAATGTGTGGGCTTGCGTATATGAAAGCTGTAAAAAATCATTGTAAATGGCAGTCACTGTTTGCCACAATAATATGAACCAAATTCACCCTCCTTTGCCATAAGACACAGCTTTTATCAATCTTTGTATTATTTACCAGGAAGGTACAAATATGTGGGGGAAAGCTGTCTCTCATTGGTAGAGCATCTGCCATGAATGCTCAATACCTGGCATCCCCGGGTTTTGCTATGATTATTTTACTGTTATTTAATTTATATAATGCTCAACACTAATAATAATAATAATAATAATAATAATAATAATAATAATAATAATAATAATAATAATAATAATTATTATTATTATTTTTATTTATACCCCACCCATCTGGCTGAGTTTCCCCAGCCACTCTGGGCGGCTCCCAATCAAGTGTTAAAAACAGTACAGCATTAAATATTTAAAACTCCCCTAAACAGGGCTGCCTTCAGATGTCTTTTAAAGATAGGATAGCTGCTTATTTCCTTCACCTCTGAAGGAAGGGTGTTCAAAGGGTGGGCGCCACTGCTGAGAAGGCCCTCTGTCTGGTTCCCTGTAACCTCACTTCGTGCAATGAGGGAACCGCCAGAAGGCCCTCGGCGCTGGATCTCAGTGTCTGGGCTGAATGATGGGGGTGGAGACGCTCCTTCAGGTATACGGGACCGAGGCCGTTTAGGGCTTTAAAGGTCAGCACCAACACTTTGAATAGTGCTTGGAAACGTACTGGGAGCCAATGCAGATCTCTTAGGACCAGTGTTATGTGGTCCCGGCAGCCACTCCCAGTCACCAGTCTAGCTGCTGCATTCTGGATTAATTGCAGTTTCCGGGTCACCTTCAAAGGTAGCCCCACGTAGAGTACATTGCAGTAGTCCAAGCGGGAGATAACCAGAGCATGCACCACTCTGGCAAGACAGTCCGTGGGCAGGTAGGGTCTTAGCCTGCATACCAGATGGAGCTGGTAGACAGCCGCCCTGGACACAGAATTAACCTGAGCCTCCATGGACAGCTGTGAGTCCAAAATGACTCCCAGGCTGCTCACCTGGTCCTTCAGGGGCACAGTTACCCCATTCAGGACTCAACTTGGATACCACCCTCCCCCATAATCCTTGGGATATACAGTCAAGGATCATCACAGGACAAATATAAAGTGTTGAAAGCATTGTGCATTGCATGTGAAAAGGTACATTCAGGAGGGATTCTGAACCTATTTCCTTGTTGGAACTTCCCCCATGAAATATCTTCTTCAAACTGCTTTTTCTTTGCCTCAGCCAATCTCCAAATTTTGACTGGGAGAAACGAGGCAGCAGGGACACAGTTTTAGGGACATAATATGTGTCAGAGAAAGGGTTCAGCACCCCTCTCCAAGTGAAATTCCCTCTCCCAATATATCTGTTAAGCACAAGCTGTGTTCTAGCACATGGATCTTGCCTGCCTTCTGAAAGAGAGATGTTTGACATCTCTCCTAGCAGGGACACAGAGTAGGTGAGGATCTCAGCTCTTCCAACCTTAAGAATCATGCATGTAGTCCAGCATAATGTTTCTGACAGTTAATAGTATTAGGTTCCTCCAAACATCTGTAAATATGGATTGCTCCATCTTCTTACCAACTTTTGAAAACAAAATAAAGTTAGGGACATCTTAAAAATGGAAATGTGTTCACTCAGCCGTGTATAAATCCAGCCATCTGGTTGGCAGAGGCAGCTGAAAGATTTATGGCAAGGCCATTTTTACAACCATGAGAATCTTGGCTTTCATTTTTAAAAATATATGTGGCTCAAACCTCTATGGGAAACTATTGTGGCATCTCTAGAACTTATTTTAGGATAGCCTTCCCATCTGGTGCCATCTTCAGAACCTAACATGGACAATGTGCCTCCTGAAACCACATTTTGGCAAGCAGGAGAGGTTTATTACAGAGACGTTATTGAGATCTTACAGTCCAATTTTGCACATGTTTACTTAGTCCCCATTAAGTTAATGGGGCTTAGTCCCAGGTAAATTGAGTAATTTGATTATAAAACTCACAAGTACATGATGCCCTTCTGTGACTGAATATCGTTCTTTGCCTCTTCAGTGATGGAATAATGTGGGTGTGAAAACTAGTCTGTAACCCCCCCCCCCCGACAAAGCATGTGCATCTAGCCATGTGCTAAAGTACAAGATGGAAGAAAAACTCCCTCTGCAGATGTACAACTACTCATTGGTGAGTCCCCTGAATGTATTGCCTGAATTCAAGACTTGCTATGTCTAAATAATGAGAGCTTGTTCTGCTTGCTCTCAAGGCATTTTAGAACTTCAGTGAGTGTGGGGTTAGGATTATGGGTGGAACATATTTAATTACAGAATGCAAATACATTTATTCTGTTTGAAACAGATGGGAACATGGGAAGCTGTCTTATACCAAACCAGATCATTGGTCCGTCTACTGATTGGGGCTGATCCTCCAGGACTTCAGATGGGGGCTTCTCCCAGCCCTACCTGGTGGTTGCGACCAAATCCAAGACCTGCATTCAAAGCAGATGCTCTACCACTAATTATGGCCCATCACTGAGAACAATGGCCCTTCAACAATAAAACATTGTGAAACATTGTGGTCCTAATTCAGCTAAAGCTAGATCTTGCCAAAGGTTTTTTTTCTTTTTTTAATGTATACTGCCTTTCTATATTGCTATACACAAAGTGGTTTACATGCTGAGGAAACAACAAAATAGAGAGCAAAGATCACACACGTAAAGTTGCACTCATAAACACATTCACCAGGGAGTATATTCCATTGAACACAGTGGATCTCTTCCAAGTAAATGTACATATGATTGTACTGCTTGTCCTACTGAAAACAATGGGACTGAAATTAGGCGTTGTAAGTGGGCTTTCTTGGTTTCAGTGAGACCTCAGCTGCAATCGTGTATGCTTTACCTGGAATCTACAGTTCTTGCTTCTGAGCAGACTTGTATAGGATTGCACTGCTAATCACAACTTTGACATCAGCTAATGTCTTTTTCTGTGCATATGTCACAAAATAGCTAACACAAGATCTATTAGTTTTAATTAGAACTTGTAGCATAATTTTAAAAGCAGATTGACTGACAGATAGGTTGTTTTTTTAAAAAAGAAGAACATAAGGGAACCAGACATTAAATGGTTGAAAATCTGCCATGGCATTTGCTGAATCTTGTTTTATGTAGTACTAAAAACCAAAGACTCTGCTAAATTTGATTCTTCGTGGAGTAGTGCAAACTAATAAGAGTCATAAAACAGATACTCTCTTGGGCAGGTGGCCATGTGTTAAACTGTTTGCTCCTGCTGCTAGAAAAAGTACAAATAAATTCTTAACATTATTGCTTTGCTGTGCCTCATTCACACTGATCTAATGCAAGATATCAGCACATTCTATATTTCCTTTAGATCTTGTACATAGTATCCCAAAATTATCATCTTAATGGGCCTGATCTGCTGACATTAAGAACTTTAAAATCCCATTTGTTTCATTTTTATTAGGAATAGTAAAAGTACAATAGTGCAACCCTATGCATGCATGCTCACAAGTGAATTCCAGTGTTTTTAACAGTCTTACTTCCAGGATTACAGTCTGATTCTTCAATATAATTTAAGAGATTTTCATTATTAGCTATGATTAAAATGAGCACAGGTGACTTTGGCAACACACCCACCCCCACCCACCCACCCACCCACACTTTTATGTATATAAATTTGTCCCAAACCTTGAGGTTCTCCTAGACAAATTCTCACAATGCTGAACTAAATGAAACTAAACTATGGTTTAGCATTATATCTGAACCAGTTCATGGTGTGTTATGAAGTGAAGGGAGAGAAAAGGCCAGCACTTTCTCCCCTCCTCCAATCTCATGTAGCTAATGCAGGAAAATACAGCAAAGTGACAGCTGGAACATGTTCTTCACAGTCTTCATTTTTTCCACTGCAACCACAACATAAATTTGCAATGCAAGCAGTGATACCGAAAGTGTTATAGATGGAGGGAAACAGGCTAGAAGCTCTTTTAAATCACACAGCTATGCAATCTAATAATGCAGTTTGTATACTGGGGGAAACAAAAAACTTGAGAAGTGGTGTAATTTAGGGCTGTGTGATCTTTATTCCGCTTGCATTCTGTTCATGCCAGTCAGCTCACCAAACAAATCTAGACCCTGATAGTCTGGCAACAATTAGCTACATCAAAACACAACGTGTTCCTCATTGACTAATTGCCGTGCCACTTGAAACAGTCTTGCATATTCACAACAGGTTTCAAAGGCGTGCAGTTGGAGAGCCCTGGTAAATGACACACAGATGTGAGTCGTTCTCCAAGGAGTGATGACTCTACTGGTGCAATCTAAAGTGCTGCCATTGCAGCAGCGATTGCTGGCCAGCTAATGAGGTCCTTTTCTTTTAAAAGCAAACAGTTCCCTTTAGCACGATTTGCATTTCAAAGGCATATAAGCTTCATTAAATATCTCCTTCAAGTTCTCTGCCATTCCGCTCTCAGTCCATATGACAAAGCTCCACCAGCTGGAACAGACTGCCAGCCGCCATTCACCTCCTCGTAGCTCCTTTCACTGGCACATTATCCCTTAATGATAGTTGCTGCTTCTTCTTTTCCTCAATTGAACATGCCTTCAGTAGAACAGCCAAGATCTTGTGATGATGAACAAGTTGATAGGGACCAAATTCCTCCATAGTGAAAGAATCCAGGAAGTGGCATTTGGACCATTGGTTCATCTGCTCAGTACCATCTTCTCCACTGACAGGTAGTGGTTTTCCAGGATTTTTGGCAAGGATTTCAACCCTACCTAGAGATGTCAGGTACCTGGGACCTTTTGCATGCAAATTTTGTGCTCTACCGATGAGCAGCAGGCTGGTAGGTCTGTGAAACACATAACGGACTGCAGTTGTGCGTGTGCATACATGTGTACACACAACCCCCAAAGGTATGCACACATTATTGCTTTCTCCACATCCAGTGCTCCCACGCTGCTAGATTCAGAAGTTTCATGCACATGATGTTATCTAAACTCCATATGGATCCTGTGGTTTCTTGAGAAATACTGTTACTTGATGCATTTCCCCTCCTCAAAGCAGCTTCAGTCTGCCTAGAAAACTGAAGCTGTATTGACTCTGTACTTAAGCCAAGTGTGTACATTTGAGACAGCCATTGCATATGAGCACATGCGTAAGATGACAGCTTCGTGAATATGAGTTCCAGGGTGGGTGGGTTGCAGGGGCAGGGAAACAAACAGGGCATGTGCTTAAGGTGAAAGCACCCTTGTCTGAAGTATCATGCACATCATGCAAATGTGACTTGGAACACCGCACAGTGGTAGGGGAAGGACCTCACTTCATTTTAAGCTACTAATGTGTACATAGCCACAGTCTCTGAGCATATTCACCCAGGTTAGGCCCAGGTTAAGATCCCTTTCGTTGGACCAAACTCAGATCCCAATCTGATAGGTTGCCGCCATTCAAGACCAGGCCCTGCTGACATCACACACACCTCCACTCCTCCAGTCTTCCCTGCATGCATCTGAAATAATTTGTTAAAGCTGGAGTGGGAAAACTTTTTGCTGTTGTTGGCTGTATTCCTCGGGTGGGGAGTAACCTGTCTTTGTCAGGGGCTGTATGGGTTATCTCCGATGTAGCACAGACTTCTGTCAGGGCAAGGATTTCAGCTAGTGTTCCTCTCCCCATGCAACCCCTATATCTGTTCTGTGGTTTTGGGAAGTGGCATGTGCCAGGGGAGGGAAGAAAAAGAAGGCCCTATTGCACAATCTATGTACGAATGGCCATTGCCATAAGTGTGGAGCTGATGATAAAGATGTTTGGATTCACAAATCTGGATGAAAGATTACTTTTCTTCAGTTTTTACTATAACCACCACAAAGTAAAATTTTCAATCTATATAGGTCTACTCAGAAGTAAGCACCACAGGATTTGGTAGAGGTAGAGTTACTGTACACTCAAATAAGTCTACAGAGGATTACGATGATTTCCTTTCTGACTAGTCTGATGCACGACCACATGCACACATACAGAGCAGAAACTACCAATTTGTTGTCAGACAGCTGTGGAGGAAAACATTTTTCCCTTGCCATACAACCAGGGAAAAGGGGTTTTTTATGCTTATTTATGTAATGACTCATAGACTGCTTTTCAAAAAAAAAAAAAAAGCACCTTGTAAACTAAGAACCAGCATAAGCCATGCAGTAACAACCATGTTACTTTTCTCCAATAAAATACTGTCCCTTCCAATTGTTCTGAAATGATACAGAACCAGACAGCACGTGCACTTGCGTGCACACGCACACACACACACACACACACATTAAAAAGCCAAGAAAAATAAGGAGAAAACAAACAGGGAGGAAGGAACTCTGAAGGTGTTAGAAGAATGGGGAAGCTGCAGAAGGTGGTTTTTGTGTGTGTGTGTCTGGGGAAAACAATAAAATGAGGTCATGGGCTGCATGCAGCTTCTGGAACAAAGGTTGCCCACCTGTGTGTTGTGTTAATATGCCATCTTCCCTTTTCATATGCAGACACAAGTAAATTGCTCAGGAGGCATTTTCTGCTGGAAACAATATACTACTATCATACTCAAAAAGAAGGAAGAAAAGTTTTCTGAGCATTAACCACAACGCTTGATCATAAGAATAACATCCAGCAGGATTTGATTCTCAGTAGCAGAAAGAGTTTCATGGGAACCAAGCCTCAAAAGAAACAAATTATATGCTGTATCCATTTATTTGATGTTAACAGGAACTTTATAGGCTTGGACATGCTAGGAAAACAGCTGTGTCACCATTTCCATTTTGGCTATTCCTTTGTTCAAGAAGTTTTGCTTGCTATTCTTTTTTTTGAAAAAAGGTAATATGGAGATCAATTATCTGTGAAATAACAGTGATAACAAAGGAAGCATCATTAGCATTTACATGGCTAGAATATGGTTAGAGTGCAATTCAAACGTTGGAAAAGACACTTTGAATATTTCTATACAGATAAGTGCAAGGGAAATAAAGAGAAAAGTTATTGTAGAGACATTGTAAACCATTATGCTATGCTACAGCTAATTGTTGCGTAATATTCCTTTTCAATTAGGGGTGAGGAACCCAAGGTCCTCCAGATGTTGCTGGACTTCACTTTCCATCACTCCTGACCATTGGAGATGGAGACTAGACAGCCAAAGATGTTGTATCCCATATTTAAGTCTTGTGGAAGATGGTACATTAAAGTTTATGCTTAATACCTTCTTAAACTATAAGGACACTGGTTGTCTGAATTCCCTGAGTGTGATTATTGCAGTCATTATTCCATTTTAATGGTTAAGTATCCATTAAGCATTAAAGTATATTGAATCACTTCAGTATGGAGTCTTAATACAATAGAAATTCCAGGTCAGTCAACAGAACATGCCTATGACTTGCAAATGACAAAGGCGCCTGAAGTTGCAGCAACAGTGAAGAGACAATCTTATCTTCATATCAGTTTGGGATAGTAACCTGAGGCAGATAAAAACCAAAAATGGAGCAATAGAATACAAGATCTTTCCACCTTAAGTAGCACATAGTTATGAGTCAACAATAAAATCAGGATTCCACATTCCAGATGAAAAGGAAGTATGTGTTCCCCAAATACGTTTAAAGGCTGATAGGACATCAAGGATCCGAAATGTTTCTCAGAGGCTTTCCTAACATTGGTGGAATGTTTGGTAGACTACGTAATTCAAATGCTACTGTTTGAATTGTTCCAATCAGCCTTTAAAAAACAAAAGAACTTGCCGCTGCAATCACCTTAGCTCTTATATGTGGTAATAGTTAATGAAGACAACAGAGAAATATGGCTGCAAAAAGTAGAATTTGGTGATGCTGTAAAAACCATTCTGATGACTAGAGTCCACTTTGTCAGATGTATGAAGTCCTCTGTTGACTGGTCCTCAAAAACATATGTCATTATAAAATTTGTGTAAGGTGCCACAAGACTCTTTGTTGGTTTTGTTGCAAGAGAGTAACATGGCTACCCTTCTGGAAATTGATATTTACTAGTGAGGCACAGTTTTGCTACAGGGAATAGGGAGGGAGAAAATGGTTGATCCAAGGTCACTCAGTGAACTACATAATCTGACACTGTAATTACTGTACCACCCTGGCTCTGTATCTTCTCCTTTTATATCCCAATCACCTTGGGGGTGAGTGGGTAGGTAGGAAACACAAGAGATATAGTGGGGAAAAGGAGGGGAGGGGGGTAGAGAGAGAAACATGCTTTGTATCTCACTTTCTGCGTTTATGTATCATCCACTAGTGGTTATTTTGAGTTTTCACTTGATAGAAGCACGTTGCCTGGGAGCAGCATGCCCCGAGTGAGTGTGCAAAACTGGCATCTTTTAACATTTAATAAAAAGGAAAAGATGTGTTACGTTCTACACATTTGGGTGGGAGTGAGCAGCAAAAAGGCGCAGCAAAGGGTGAAAGCGCTGAAAATGGATTTGACATCACCTGCATCACTTGCTCCTTGCTGTCAGCTTCGCCATAGCTGCTAATCATGTGTTTGGGAAAATCCTATGTTGCTATGGAACAAACTGAGATTCTGCCTTAACCTAAAGCACATTAGATGGAAACAATTTATTCTGCATTACCCAGCTGAGGCTTATGCTCCGACAAGGTTGCTGGCTTTTATTTTTCCTTAAAGATCCCTGAAAGCACATGCTTGGCCTTGGCCTTAATACAGAGCAAAACTGGCCTGAACAATCAGCTAAAACCATCTCCCACTTAACACCTGACATTTTGCCGTTCTGAATTATGCTCGTGTCTGAGCTTTAGTCTCTCCACAATATTGCAATTGTAGTGACAATTGTTCTACGACTGTGGGAAAGATCAAGGGTTCGCCCTTCTTGTTTCTAATGCCCAAGGATATAGTCTGGTGGCACCGACTGTAGGGAACACTCCACTTGGAAATCAGGCAAACAATGGCAATTTTATGTTTTCAACATGTGCTAAAAATGTATTTGTTCACACAAGCATTTTCAGAGGAGCCATATTAGTCACACATATTACTGGTCACTGTGAAGCTGTGAAATTGAATTTGATTCTGTTTTTATACTGTTTTATTACTTATTGTATGTTTTCTATTCTTTTATATGCTGTTTTGAATTTTAAAATATTAAATAGGTTTCTAAGTATTTCAAATAATATATAGTTGGATAGCACTACAACCATGCAGTTTGATTGACACTGGACAAAGGCCACAGCAAATAGAGCTTTCCCTGAAAAGATGCTGTTGACTGGACCTACCTGTGTTGCTCTTCACTCCTAAATGGCACTTTTTAAATGGGGAAAGGCCATAGCTCAGTGGTAGAGTCAGTGCCAGATTTATGTATGAGCTAAACAAGCTATAGCCTAGGGCCCCACTCTTTTGGGGCCCCCCAAAAAAATTAAAGAAAAAACCTGGATGTACATTTCCAAAATAGAAGATAAAAAACAAATAAAATAAAACCTACATTCAGCAACAGTATTTTGTGTTGTGTAGCCTTTAGATACTTATTAGGCAAATGGCTATAGATACCTATTAAAGGTACCCCTGACAGTTAAGTCCAGTCGCGAACAACTCTGGGGTTGTGGCGCTCACCTCACTTTGCAGACCGAGGGAGCCGGTGTTTGTCCACTCCACAGACAGTTTTTCCAGGTCATGTGGCCAGCAACAGAACACCAACTTCTGGAGCAACAGAACACCAACACCAGAGCAGAGCACGGAAACGCTGTTTACCTTCCCACCGGAGCGGTACCTATTAATCTACTTGCACTATTTTTGGCGTGCTTTCGAACTGCTAGGTTGGCAGAAGCTGGGACCGAGCAGCGGGAGCTCACCCCGTCGTGGGGATTTGAATTGCCAACCTTTTGATAGACAAGCCCAAGGCTCAGAAGTTTAGACCACAGCGCAACCTGTGTCCCAAGATATTAGGTCCATAAATTACCATATAGCATATATTCAGCACAAAAAACAGTGACAATTTGTTGTTGACAAAGGACAGCTGGACATACAAAGGGCCCCATTACCTTCAGTAGCTTAGGGCCTCATCAAACCTAAATCCTTCCCTGGGTAGAGCTATCTACTCTGCATGTAGAAGGTCAACCCCTGCTATCTCCAGATAGTACTGAGAGAGACGTTTGCTTGAAATCCTTGAGAACTACTGCCAGTCAGTGTACACCATCCTGAACTAGATGTACCAAAGGCCTGACTTGGCAGAAGGCAGGTTCTTATGTTCCTATGCTTGGAAGTGAAAGCTGTGGGCCACTCTAATATCCCTAGCTCTATGGCCCAGAACATCACTCAGCATATGCTGGTGTTCTTCCTTGAGACCCCACTCCTGTTAGTACATGGATAACCTGCTTCATACTAGGCACACGTTGCATCATACAGAAAAATCTGGAAAGCCACTGTGTTGCAAATAAATAAATAAATCTTATCAATGGAATTAATATTCAACTTGCAATCAGTCAGCATTGTTTCCCCTGTACTGAGATGGTAGTTGATGCCTGTGTTGTCTCTGAACACTTCCTTAATAAGATCTCCTTTTGCACCAAAAAAACAGCAATAAAGAGAACGAAGAGAAGGAAACTGCCAGGTGTGCATTGTCTTTGGTGTGGGATGTAAACACAGGAGCAGTCAATGACAACATTCCTAGAGTGTACATGGGAGGGATGTCTGTCCAGCAAGCAGGTAAACTTCCTGGGGACGGACTTCCTCCGCATGTGACCAGAGGTGGGTGTGGCCTCACCTGTGCAGGTAATGACAAAAAGCACAGGGCAGGCAGCCATCTCTCTCTCTCTGCCATCACCTTTCGAAGAAGCAGGATGCCCTCTTGGCTCTCAGCCAAGAGAGGAGAGGGCTATCTTCCTATAAGATAGACTCTAAGTGTATTTTACCTTTTTAAGCCTGTCTGCCATCTGGGATCATATTGTGAACAGATCGTGAGTAAACTCTTTTATACTTTTATAAAGACTGTGTTGTGTCTTGTATTTTAAGAGGGAACAAAGGGGAAATTACCAGAGTAATTATTATAGAGGTTCTAGCGAACCTGTGCACACGTTACCGTTGCGAACTTAAAGGGGAATGTTTATAAACTCTGCTGATATTTTGGGAGCTTGTTAGCACAAGTTGGAGAAGGATATAATTAGTCAATATATCCTCTCCTGCACCCCAGAACATTCCCACAAAGGGTTAGTGGCCCCAGTATTGCATATTTCTGCGTATTTTTTGAAGGATTGCATTGGATTGTGATTTTGAGTTGAGTAGTATTTTTCTGAGTTAACTTCCTGGTAAGCACATGGTCCTTTGTTCCATTGTGCAGTGGGGATTAAGCAACCCCCCCCCTTCCCTCAGAGTTCACAGTGACCCAAGGCAGTGAAGAATTGTTTTGCATTTTGAGATTTTTGAGATTTTGATTTAAAATTCTGAGAAATTTTGAAATTTTGAAGAATTTTCAAATTTTGGATTTTAAGATGGCCAGAGCAGCTTTTGATAGTGATGCAAAGCTAGGAATGCCTGTGCTGAATGAATACAATTTCATACACTGGAAGCAGCGCTTGATAGCATGTTTAGATTATAAGCATATTTTGGAAGCTTTAAAGCCTCAGCCTACAGGATCGTCTGAGGAGGATTTAGCCAAGATAAGTGCTTGGAAACGCATGAACAGCGAAGCTAGACACATAATTTTGAGTGGACTTCGTGATGAGCAGCTATCATTAATAAATAGTACAGATGATGCATCTCAAATCTTAAGAGATATTGAGCGCGTGTATGGAGAGTCTAGCATAAACAGCTTTAGAAACTTGGTGTGTAAATTAACCAGATTGAGGATGAATTCAAAAGAGGAATTCACAGAGCACATCAACAAGTTTACTGAGATTATTCAAAGAATTGATCTGACTCCCAAAGCTTTTGATGAGGATACAAAGATAGCATTTTTGTTATCATCACTTGGACCACGCTTTGGCGCATTTGTAAGTTTGATGGCTCATAGACAAGGTCTGACTTTTAAAGACTTGATTGGTTATTTAAAAGAAGAATGCAGAGATAGAGCTGAATCTCCAGTGAGAAATGCTAGAAGCAAGGACAGCAGTTATGCATCTAGGCAATGTACAAAGTCCAAAGAGATGCCTAAGAAAGTGATTTGTTTCAATTGTAACAAAGAAGGACACATTGCAAAGAACTGCAGAGCTCCTAAAGCCAAGAAACCCCACCCCTTTCAGCCAAAAGGGGAAAAGAAGGGGAAATGTGAATGCACATGGTTACTGCAAGAAAGGAACTTAGCTGTCCAGAATCGTGAAAATAAACGTAACAAATGGATTTTAGATTCAGGTGCCAGTTCGCATTTTTCATATAAAAAGGACTATTTTAATGAGATTAATGAAATAAATGATGAAGAAGGATCTGAAATTGAGATTGCAGATGGCAACATTGTTAAAGCAAAAGGTGCAGGTTCCATGAGCCTGAAATGCAATATAAACAATGAATGCATTGAGAACACAATCTCTAGAGTTTTGTATGTTCCAGAGCTGAGCTGCAATTTAATCAGCGTGTCCACTTTGGACAAGAAAGGTTTCCAGGTCACATTTGGAAATGGAGAATGTAAAGTGACTAGAAATGGCAAAGTGTTTGCTCAAGCAAAGCTAATAAATGGTGTATATGAGCTTGATCTTTCAGAGAACGAGTCTGCAAAAGTGGCACATTCCAGCCAGAAGGATGAAGCAGATCTGGACTTATGGCACAGAAGGCTAGGACACAGGGACGCCAGCCTCATTCTGGATCTACAGAAAAGAAATCTTGTAAGAGGTTTGCAGGTAAAGCAGAGCAACAAAGCTCCAGCAAAGTGCATAAGCTGTATTACTGAGAAGGCTGTAAAACCTTCATTTCCACGTTGTGCAGAACAAAGAAGCAACAAAGTGCTTGACATAGTGCACACTGACATTTGTGGACCCATGAATGTTCCCTCACTGGGAAAGAATAGATATATTTTAATATTTTTGGATGACTTTTCAAGATATTGTGTTGTATATTTCCTCAAAGAGAAAAGTGAGACAGTGGACAAGCTCCAGGAATACATTGCCATGGTCAAGAACAAATTCCAGAGAGCGCCAGCTGTGTTAATGAGCGACAATGGAGGTGAGTACTGCTCAAATGAAGTGCAGACTCTCCTGGCCAAGGAAGGAATTGCACACGTAACCACAATTCCTTACACACCACAGCAGAATGCCATAGCTGAGAGAAAGTTTAGGTCCATTATGGACATGACAAGGTGCATGCTAAAGGATGCACGTTTGCCACACAAGCTGTGGGCCGAAGGAGTGTACACGTCGGTCTATTTGCAGAATAGACTGCCAACTAAAGGTGCAGAGCGCACACCATTTGAACTTTGGCATGGGAAAGCTCCCAATTTGTCGCACATACGTGTGTTTGGAAGTCCGTGTTACTTCCACGTGCCCAAGGAACACAGACACAAGCTTGACTCCAGGGCAAAAGCAGGTATCCTTGTGGGATATGCTTCTGGAGGCAAAGGATACAGAATTATGGACTTACAAACTGGTAAGACAAATGCATACCATGCGGTTTATTTTGATGAATATGGAAAAGTAGACACTAAGAACACTGTTGTGGATTCTTCAGATGAGTCAGAAAGGACTCAAGATTTTGTATATTTCCCTTTTGAGACCCCACAAAGTAATTATCTGCCTTCGAGTGTTACAGCGCCCCCTACAGGCGACGCACCAGAAGACGCAGAGGACCAGAACCCTGGCGGCACCAGAGACGAAGATGAGGACTCAGATGGGGACATGCCTGCGTTGGAGGAGGATGAGGAAGCTGATGCGGTCGCAGAACCAGAAGTCAGACGCTCATCCAGAACCAACAAAGGTGTCCCACCAGTACGGTTGTCCTACCTTGCAGGGTCGGCGTTTCCACAGGAACCTTCCACTTGGGAAGAGATACAGGAGATGCCAGCTGCAGAAGCCAGTCTCTGGAGGAAGGCCGCACAGGAGGAGATGGATGCACTGCATCAGAACAAGACCTGGACACTCACTGAGCTGCCTCCCGGTAAGAAGGCCATTGGCAGTAAATGGGTTTTCAAGGTTAAGAAGGGGTCAGAAGGAGAAGTGCAGCGCTACAAAGCTAGACTTGTAGCACAGGGATTTTCACAGCGTTTTGGTGAAGACTATGATGAAGTTTTTGCACCAACTGTGAGGTACAGCAGCGTAAGAATGCTTTTAAGCATTGCAGCCTCCAAGAAAATGAGGGTGAAACACATAGACATTGCTACCGCTTTTCTACATGGGCAGATTTCAGAGGAAATTTATATGAAACAGCCTAAAGGTTTTGTAAAACCACATGAGGCACATCTAGTGTGCAAACTGCAGAAAGGACTTTATGGACTTAAACAGGCTGCCAGAGCCTGGAACCAGAAGTTGCATAAAATGCTGGCGCAACTTGGGTACAAGCAAGGCGATGCTGACAAGTGCTTGTACAGTAAGTCAAATAATGGACAATTCTCATATATCTTAGCTTTTGTTGATGACCTGATTATTGCCACAGCAAGTGAGAAAGACTATACACAGATAGTAAAACACCTTAGCAAGGAGGTGGAGGTCAAGGAGCTAGGAGATGTCCAGTACTACCTCGGGATCCAGGTGGAAAGAGAAGAGGACGGCTCATTTCTTCTCAGCCAAAGACAGAAGATCCACGAGCTAGTTGAGCACATGCAGATGCAAGACGCACATCCAGTTGCTACACCGATGGCTACTGACTTCCTGAAGAATCAGCAGGATTCAAAGCAGTTGCCAGACAACAATGACTACAGGTCGGCGATTGGTAAACTTTTGTATTTAGTTACCACATGTAGACCTGACTTAGCTAATGCTGTGGGGATTCTTAGCAGAAAAGTGAATTCTCCCACGGAGCATGATTGGGCAGGTGTAAAGAGGGTGGTGCGATATTTGAAGGGTACCATGAATTGTAAATTAAGGTTACCAGCCGTCAGAGACCCTAAGTTGGTTGGGTATACTGATGCGGATTGGGCTGGGGATAATGCTGATTATAAATCAACAAGTGGTCATGTTTTCATGTTTGGGGATGGACCTGTTGCATGGGGCAGTTATAAACAGAGCTGTGTAGCATTATCTTCCACAGAATCAGAATACATTGCAGCAACAGAAGCCTGCAGAGAGATCGCCTGGCTTGATCAACTCATAAAGGACTTTGGGTTGGTGAGAAAAGGGCCTGTCAGCTTGCTAGAGGACAATCAAAGTTGCCTGAAGCTGACGCAGAGTGAGAAGTTCCTGGCCAGAACAAAACACATTGGGGTTAAATACCACTACATACGCCAGATGATCCAGGATGGACTTGTGGAGCTATCCTACTGCAGCACCCAAGAGATGACTGCTGACATCCTGACGAAACCCCTACCAAGAGAGAGTTTCCAGAATCTACGTGTCAAGCTGGGACTCTGGGTGGTTGAATAAAGTTGTTTATATTTTGTATATGTTGTATTGCCTGAGAAGGGGTATGTGGGATGTAAACACAGGAGCAGTCAATGACAACATTCCTAGAGTGTACATGGGAGGGATGTCTGTCCAGCAAGCAGGTAAACTTCCTGGGGACGGACTTCCTCCGCATGTGACCAGAGGTGGGTGTGGCCTCACCTGTGCAGGTAATGACAAAAAGCACAGGGCAGGCAGCCATCTCTCTCTCTCTGCCATCACCTTTCGAAGAAGCAGGATGCCCTCTTGGCTCTCAGCCAAGAGAGGAGAGGGCTATCTTCCTATAAGATAGACTCTAAGTGTATTTTACCTTTTTAAGCCTGTCTGCCATCTGGGATCATATTGTGAACAGATCGTGAGTAAACTCTTTTATACTTTTATAAAGACTGTGTTGTGTCTTGTATTTTAAGAGGGAACAAAGGGGAAATTACCAGAGTAATTATTATAGAGGTTCTAGCGAACCTGTGCACACGTTACCGTTGCGAACTTAAAGGGGAATGTTTATAAACTCTGCTGATATTTTGGGAGCTTGTTAGCACAAGTTGGAGAAGGATATAATTAGTCAATATATCCTCTCCTGCACCCCAGAACATTCCCACATTTGGAAGTCAACGAAGAAAACACAGCTGCATTGACACAGAACATATTTTTAATTAGCCATACTAAAATAAATGTAAATGACTGCCACCATATTTTAAAACACAAACAGCTTTTTATTCTTCTGTCTTTAGCTGCCTGGACTTCCTCATTGTCCACTAAAGAATAATGAAAATAAAGGAGCAAATGACAGAGATCCTTTTAGCTTTAGGGCAGGGTTACCTCAAGGCCACTAAGCGCATTCTACTATGGTGACACCATTCAGTAATAACTGTGGAAGAACCTTGCATAGATATTCATCACTTCTTCTGTGTTCTGTACAGTGCCTAGCATATTACAGGTAGCAGGATTTAAGGAACAGCAAGTAAAACTCTCCACTTCCCTTGGGGCCATGAGATTTACAGGCTGCTTAGATATAAATCAGCCCTTTTCTCCATGTTGCGTAATTCTGGTGACCCCTGACATGGCTGTGGAAACGCCCCATGCTGTTGGCCTAATCAAAATGATAAGCAGCTTCCAAATCTTACGGTCTCCACATGGAGTCACAATGTTTTGGAGTCTTAATGCATGAATCAGCCTATAAATCAGATGGACGTAGTGCTTTTTAGTGTGACTGTCAGTTAATTAATCAATTAGCCCATTAAGATCAAGCTGGATTATTGAATGGAAACTCTATGGTTGGTTGACAACCTTATTTATTTATTTTTACTTACATAAGAGAGAAAAAGGAAAACTGTACCCAACTTCATTCTTTCATCCTGCTCTTTGGCTGAGTAAGAGCCTTCTGTTATGGTGAGTGAGTGCTGCATCTTTCATTCTGCATTCCTGAACCACATTTTGTGCAGTTGGCCTGACTTCAGAACCCTGGCAAAGAAGGCAAGATTATGTCAGGGGGAGCCCTGGAATATGTGTCCCATGGCTGGAAAGGGCCAGTTTCCACAGACGTCTGGATTAGAAAAGATACAAACTATTTGACTGTAACCTCAAGAGTACAGCTGCTTGGGATGGAAAGCATTATTTCTGTAATGCGAAGAGAGAGAAAAAGTCCTTTGAAATGTTCTCATTAGGAGAGTACCGTTTTCAGTGTTTTCAAAATGGATTATTTATTTTTTGTTGTTGGCAGAAAATATTGCTGACACAAAAGATGCCCCAAGCCAACCCACACTATCAGAAATGCAGGCACCCTGAAATGAGAGAAACCACTTTAAAAGCACTTTGCACTCATCGGCCGGGAGAGTGTATAATGTTTGCAGTACCAATCATGCACCACAATTAGAACAATTTTCTGTCTTATTGATACATCTGGACTCAATGGGCAATGGTGGTCTTCCCAGAGCGCGCTCTCTCTCTCTCTCTCTCTCTCTCTCTCTCTCTCTGTGTGTGTGTGTCTGTCTGTCTGTCTCTCTTCTGTTTCCCTGGCATTTAAAATGGCAGACACTCTTTCGGATAGGGTGGGTGTTTAGCTTCAGAGCATAATGCACCCACCCCTGCTCAAGTTTCATTACAATCTAAAAGTTTGACAGGTTAGAATAAAGCAGCTTGAGGGCCATATTTTCTTCTGGGTGAACTTTCTGGGGCCACATTCTGACAAAGTGGTCAGAGTTACGCATGCACATTTTGCCCTTGTGCGGTAGGCTGGCTTCTACACACACTCACACTCCCCTCTTCTGCCAAGCATGAGCCAAGTTCAAGAACAAAATCCAGCCAAGCAAAAGCATTCCAGGAAGCTACAAAGCAGGGCTGGTAACCTGGGAAGAGGGGTTGTGGGAGGGGACATATTGAGGGTCATGCAGAGAGATCTGGGAGGTTCCATTTGGCCATTTGCAGGCCTGAAATTCCCCATGCCTGCAATAAAGGAAGAGGAAGGGCGAGGAAGCCAAAGCTAAGGGATGAGCAAATGAAGTCACATCTACTTTAGACCTTGTTAGGGCTACAAATCATGAGACTGGGGGACGGGGGACGGGAATGAAGCAAAGGCTTTACTGTGGGGCCTGAGAAGGGACTAGAGGAAGATATATAGTTAGCAACATGTAGGTTCTAGGAAGAACAGAATTTCCTCTATCACAGAATGGATGTTGTGTTATCATTGCTGAGACCATTTGAATTGCCTTTGCTTCAGGGTGACTTGGATAGATAGCCTGTTGCTTTGTCAGGGTTTCCTGACTCACCGATCTGACATTTTATTAGTTACATATCTTGTTAGGGAATATCCATTCCATATGATTCATCTTGAAAGGATTTGAATAATGCCCTTGCCCTCATTTCATCCCTCTGAGACCCTGGGACACCACACCCAACGCTGCATGAATCCTGTACATTCCATCAAACAAGGTCTGCAAAGATGGGAGGGATGTATCAAAGCCTGGCATCGGTCTTTCACTAAGGAAATTTATTTCTCTGCTTGCCATATATAGATCTCAGGATATGATCACGGTTTACAGTCTCAGAAAATGGATAATTCCACTGTGTTTCTGTGGATTTATATGGCTGTGCTGTGCAGAATACCCAGTTCATACAAAAATAATTTAAATCACGCTTAACTTGGAATTTAGGCCTAGAACTCTGTAAACCCCCCTTTACCAAACTCGTGCTTAGGGCACAAAAGTGACATTACTTGTCAACAGCAGGTCTGCAGGTCGTGATAAGCCACAGTCATGCAGGGCCCCATATGACTTGTCTTTCCCAGCCTTCACCCAGTGTGGTGTCCATTTGACTCAAACAAACCATACTATGGCTTGCTGTGTCATCTGAATCCAGACAGTGGTTTGTTTCTGGCATACCATTCGAGGTTCAGATGTTTGTTTGAGGTGCTGCATGACCGTGTTCACAATCAAACCATGGTTTAAGACAAACTGAGACTTATCATGACATGCAAGCAAGGTCAATAGCAAGGTCAATGATAAGTCCCAGTGTGTCTTAAACTATGGTCATCAAAAGCAGTTTTTAGGTGGAGTCATGTGTGTGGACTGCTTAGGATAAGATGAAAGTTCTTTTTAATTGTTTTGCTGTGCTGGAGGGTTTTTACCAAGCAATGCTCTGAATTTGTCTGACAATGCTTACGAAATCTTGAGTCACACATTATTTAGTTGTCACAAGAAGTTGAGCCATTTGACATACCTTAAAATACATGTGAAAGTCAAGCCCGGTGGCCATTTTCAGCGTTCCAGAATTTAGGTGTGCAGCTCCTTCTGTGTAAGCAGAGAGCACTAGGCTGACCTTTTTCAATTCGGAAAGGTGGGACACAAAACAGACCTATCATCATTCTCCATCCTCATGATTTTGCTATGATTTTCACAGCAGCACTTAAAATAATGAAGTGTGAACTCAACCAAGCACAGCAGGATAGCATGGTTCATAAGGCATAGGATGGAAATTAACTTTATTAATATAGACTTGTTTCTAAAGGGTGCCATTATCTTATTAACTGACAATTTGAAAACTTTCAATACTGTACTGGCAACGAGTACCAGTGTTAGAGAGCTGCAGCAAAAAAGGAAAAAATATCCCATGACTCTTACATTTTCTCAGCTTTTGGTTTTTGTATTTTGCAATACAGTACATGCTTAAGTAAAAATTGCACACTTACCCTAGGAAGTGTGAGGGACACACAATTTCAGAATTAAGCACTATTCTGTTTTTTGTTTTTTTTTAAATCAGAAATGGCATTCAGGGGTGGTATTTCTGAGTCTGTTTCTATAACTCACACCTCTTCAGTCAGGATACAAAAAGTAAGAATCTGCCCTAAGGAGTATTTTATTATTGTTTGAGAAATGGGATATTCCACTTGGTGTCACAGCAATTGTTGCTCTCAGTCTGATGCACTAAGATGTGTTGATGTTGTGTGCCACAATCACAGAATCATAAAGCTGGAAGGAACCACAAGGGTCATCTAGTACAACCCTCTGCAATGCAGGAAACTTTTGCCCCACACAGCAAAATTAAGAATCTCATGCTCTACCAACTGAGCTATCCTAATGACTCAGGATTTCCTCTTTGTTCTTCTGTTAAATCTTTAAATCTCCTTGAGTGTATGTGTGTTTGAGAGAGAGAGAGTGCGTGCGTGTAAGAGAGAGCTGCACTGCATCAGTGGTTAACTTACTGTACAATAGCTAGCCTGTGCGCATAAGGTCTTCAGGTTTTATGTATAATGTTTCTGAAACTCCAATACAAATCATAAGGCCACAAACCCACACATACTTTTGAATGAGTCCCATGGAATCCAATTGTAGCTACTTTGGAATAACATGCATATGATTGCATTGGGAAAGGGCTGGTGGTGGCTTTCCAAAGACGAATCCAGTATATGATAATGGATGATGCACTCAGCTGGGTGGGAGCAGCTGGGATTGGATTTTGGCAGAGCTTGAGCATTTACAGCCATGCACTGATATGATTGTGAGAACAGGCCCTTGGTGTTACACATTTTGAGAATAGTTTACTTCACTGCTTATGTTTCCAATTCATAATGATTAAATGCAGATTTTTGTTTCCAGCTGGAATTAAATTATTTGGCAGTCTAAATCATAATCTTATAACTGAGCCTGTAATTGGCCCATCCACTGATCTTTCCCAAGGTTCTTTTTGCACGTGTGCAGGAAGACATATTTTTAATCCTTTGAGGTGTTAGATACAATAATCATCAGGAGGGTGTGTGTGGAAACTTGATATCATCCTGGATTGTGACTCCATCTCTGATTTCTTGATAAACATAGCTAGCAGCTGGGTAATTAGCATATAGGCAGAGGTTTGTTCTTTTAGGGGTGGGGTAACATTGATGACAAAATGTGAATATGCCCATGTCTCCAATACTTCAGCTGTTTTGGGGAGCCTTTGCATACAAGCAGCAGAACAGCTGGATTTCCAAAGTATGAAATGGAAGCTTTACAGTTGGCTCCTATTCAACTGGATCGAAAGCCACTGGTGAAAGCTCCTTGCAATTGCTAATGCAGGCACCTGCTCCACAAACAGAAAGCAACTCTCTCCTCCTCAGTTGTATCATACATCTGTTTTTCTGCTGACATGGAAACTGGACTAACAATTGGATTCATTGCTAGCTCACTAGGGTGATTCCAGTTACGCTGACAAGATTTCTGTGTGTTTAGTCTGCAGTACGTGTGAGAGAAAATCCTTTTGAGAAAGATGTGCTGTATGTACATTGCACAGTGACTACGCAAGTATGTAAGGAAGGCAGTCAGATGTAATGTTTGCTCACATCCTTTTGGATTTAGAGATTCCATTCACTGCTCCTGAAGGCTAAGCATGCTTGTCCTTGGAAACTTGCTCTGTTCCCATCTCTGACATATTTGCGGCTGGCCACAGATGGGGGTGATGACACCATTGCGGATAAAATGCCATTTTTCATGTACCTTTGATTGCCTCACCTGCACTGTGCCTGCTGATCTAACTGGGAGGGAAATTAGGATAACATTCCAATCCTCTGAGCAGTCTCAGAACAGCTGTCACTAAAACTCAAACCAATTCACCAGGGAAATGTTTTCTTGTTTTTCTCACCCAAATGTGAAATTTCTCTATTAGACATACGGTAACCCAAAACCAAATCAGATAACAGAGTCACAACAGGAAGACTTGAATTTTTTAGGTTACGTAGCCTTATAAGATTTTGCTGTATCAGAAATTTAAGGATTGCCCACTAAATATTTGAATTATCATTTTAAGTTTGCGTTTGTCAGTTTCATATTGGACGGTCATCAGTCAATCCAAACCACCGGACTCTTATTAAGTGAAAAGAAAATCCACAGTTTGGCCAATGTTAAGCACTTTCCCCATTTATTTTCTTGCAAAAGTTCAATCATGTGTCTAACTCTTCATTTGAAATCAATGGGACTTAAATTAGGCTGCTCTTAAACTTGACTACCTAACTCATTCACAATATTTATAGGAATCAGACTTGGATGATCATTGAATCAGAAACAATTCAGATAAAAAAAAAACAATCCTTGCTACAGGGATCGTAAGATGAGTCCTGCTAGATCAGACCAGCCATCAATCCATTCCAGCTCCTGCTCCCTACAGTGCCCAGACAGATTCCTCTTGGAAATTCACAAGCGGAACATGAAGGCAATAGCCTTGCCCAGCTGTTGTTTGCCAGCAACAGTATTGAAGGGCACGTTCTCTCTGACTCTGAAGGTAGCATATGACCATCAGGTCTAGTAGCCATTGTGCTAGTCGTATCCTCCATGAGCTGATCTAATCCCATTTTAAAACCATCAAAGTTGGTGGTCATCACTAGTGATGGGGTAGAAATCTGCAGAACTCAGATTCCAAAGTGCTCTCACCTGATTCAGTCCAGGTGGATCATGACCCAGGTTGAGTCATGAGTACACTTTAGAATCTGCCATCAAACAGATTCCTTAATGGAGTGATCTGAAGGCGCAGATCTGTCTTTGCCCCTGTTTACTCTTCTAAAAAGCAAAACTCCAGAGGTTTTCAATCCACCTGCCGCCTGGAGAGGCTAGTGGGTGGCAGTGTGGGAGAGACAGTTTGTTGGCACAGCACACTTTGGATAGAGTATAGGATCAGGTCCCCCTGGGAATGATGGGACTGGATAATGGCCCATCGCCCTCAGAGGGAATTGTATGGCAACCATGTATATGGCAACCATGTGTAAACAATGGCCGGGCCGAAACAAAACAACCCTGATTTCAACAAAGCTACCATTTTAAGTCATATTGGAAAATGATAATTATACTTGTCACTAATTTCCAATGGTGTCAGGGACTGGGCAGAGGAGGAATGGTGGAGACTGCCTCCCGGGCTTGACCCTTCCAGGGAGGAGGAAGAGGAAGACAGTTTAGATTTACAACAGGGGCTTGAGGGAGGTCACAGCTCAGAGGCAGATGAGGGGGAAAGTTGGGAAATAATGGGAGAAGAGGAAGGGGAAACACCAGGGGGGGGGGCGACAGCTGACACAGTGTCTTTAGAAAGCATTCCAGACCCATCCTCTCCCAGAACCCGGTGAGCCTTGAAAGTAGGGGAGCAAAGAGCTCAAAGACAGAAGGCACGTAGCAGCACCCCTAGGAGAGACGATGCAAATGATGAATGAGGAAGTGGGAGAGATGGGGTGGTGGTGGAGCTTCACTCGGGACAACGCCATCATCCAAGAGGCTGGGTTCTATAGCCTCTTTCTGTAAATACTGAATGAAAAGTTGACATTAAGAAACATTTCCTTGACTTTGTACATTTCTGGGCAAGCAGACAGGAATCGCTGGCATCAGCCTGACAAATGGCTACCTGTGATCATCTGCATTCTTCTCTTTTGGCTCCTCCAGCTGAACCAAACTAGACTGCAAAGATTCGTTATCTACTTTCCACCCACTCCCAACTAGATTATATTTCCAGCTCATACACTGCCTGCATGAAGCCACTTACCCTGGTTGCAGCAAAGTCATTGTGCACCGTATATTGTTAATGAACAGATAATGAAACCATCTCCTGATAAACCATCTATAATGAACCAGTTCCCGTTCATTTTGAACTGGAGTTACAAGTGTTTCCTCTCTTTTAATATGCTCATATACCTACTCATGTGGATGGTGTACTTAGGTGGCTCTTCAGCAGGTGTGCCATCTCGCCCTCAGGATTGTGGGTGCCCACCAGAGGCGTGGGCATGTGACCTCACACATCCACATTGCACAGGCTGCTGCTGGTGGTGGCTCCTCTTCCTTCTCCTCTCTGCAGCCAGCAAGACGCCCTTTTCCATGAGGAGGGGCTCAGACTCAGAGGCAGAGAGACTCTGCCTCTGGGTCCAAGCCCTCCCCCCCCAGGAAAAGGGTGCCTCGCTGGCTGGCTGTGGAGGGCAGACCTGAACTGCTTCTCTGGAGAGCCAGTGTGGTGTAATGGTTAAGAGTGGTAGTCTCGTAATCTGGGAAACCGGGTTCGCGTCTCCGCTCCTCCACATGCAGCTGCTGGGTGACCTTGGGTCAGTCACACTTCTTTGAAGTCTCTCAGCCCCACTCACCTCACAGAGTGTTTGTTGTGGGGGAGGAAGGGAAAGGAGATTGTTAGCCGCTTTGAGACTCCTTAAAGGGAGTGAAAGGCGGGATATCAAATCCAAACTCTTCTTCTTCTTCTTTTGGAGGCAGTGCTGCTGCCACCTCCCAGGCTTTCTCATTGACTTTGTGGGTGCATGACCCCCACAATTATATTATTGGGGGTTCCCAAGCACCCACGGCCCCCTAGAGTTGGCTCCTATGCAGTTCAGTATTGAAGAAGGGGATGGCCTATGCCAAGGGTTATTATACTTTGCAGGAACAGCCACCATGGCATCCTCCCAATGTTGTTGGACTGCAATTCCCATCAGCCTTAGCCTGGAGGGCGCTGTCATACTGGCTAATCCTGCACTTGTCATCAGACAAGTGTGTGTGTGGTGCACAACTGCTTGTCCGGTGGTTCCTGAAACACAAAAAGGCCTCACAAGTAGATTATATCTGAGAAGAAATCAGAACTCTGGTTTACGCATCCAACATAGTACCCAAGGGTTACATGGAGAGGGTATCCTGCCCCCCCCATTGTTCTGTTTACGATAAGCTAATGCAAAGCATGCTACATGACAAGTACTGCTATAGCCGTTGAGACATTTTTCAGAAGTTAATGTGTTGCACCACATAAATTATATACACAAATGCTTTTTGCTCTCTCACTTTGAGGCTGAGGTCATTAATGCAGAATGAAGTGAAGGATCTCTCAGAGACAACCTCCTTTTCCATGGCATATGCCCCCTTCTGAAAGAGACTCATGATGCTTCCATAGAAGGGCCTCCTTAAGTGCCAGTAGTAGTAACAATTGACCTCCTATGCTTCCGTTTACAGCATGAATAAGCAAGTGGAAATGATGTCTAAAGTGGAATACAGAGGAAGATCCTCGTTCCTGAAACTTACATCATCAATCGGCTTGACAGAGCATAGGTTGACCTTCAAGGCACTGTAGAAAGGTCAATCAATTTACTCAGCCTTTTGCCTTAGGGACCCAACCATAAGAACTTACAATGTTCAGTATGAGGAGGTATTCAGGAAACAGGATTCAATGTAAGCTGACATTTTATCAATTAACTGTAGATTGTTTTAAGGGTTTTGAGCATTCAGAGGGAGTATATGATGGCTGGATATTTTGTTGTTGCTCTTGTTTAATTCACAGATAAATAAATAATATAGCATCTTCTAAAGGCTGCATGTAGCGGCAGTGAACTTCTGTTGAACTGCATGAAACTAAGTATGTTTTATTAATAAGCAGTACATAAAACATACTGCGGATATATTATAATCTAACATAGAATATTCACAATGGACCAACATGGCCCCATATGTCATAGGAAATTGCAAATGCTGATTACACACTTTTTCCAAATCAGATTTTCCAAAAGATATCAAAAAAATGTGGCTTATCGCCATCAAATGCCATTCCCACTGTATGATTTTGGGGATTGGAGAAGCATTTAATATGACTCACCTTATTTTCTTCCTCATTTGCATATCTTTGTTTCTTTCTGTATGTCTACATTCATGGGGTCTGAACTGGCTGCAGTGATTCAATGGAGAGAACTTGGATCAATGTTCCTACTTTGCTACTACAGTGGTACCTCGGGTTAAGAACTTAATTCGTTCTGGAGGTCTCTTCTTAACCTGAGGTACCACTTTAGTAATGGGGCCTCTGGCTGCCGCTGCACCACCGCTGCACGATTTCTGTTCTCATCCTGAAGCAAAGTTCTTAACCCGAGGTACTATTTCTGGGTTAGCGGAGTCTGAAACCTGAAGCATCTGTAACCTGAAGCGTCTGTAACCCGAGGTACCACTGTATAGCTATGCTGGCACCCCAGGCAACCTGGGTCCTATGCTACCTGGGGAAGGGCGATCCAGTCAAACAAAAAGTCCCCCTACTGTTCATCCCCACTTTCTCACTTAGGAATTGTTAGTACCTGAGTTGTACACTTAGTGGAACTAAATATAGACTCCCCATTGGACAAACACACTTTACATAAACTGAGGCTCTGGGTTTAGGAAAATAAGTAAACTAAGATTTATTATTGGAAATACATGTTTGATAGAAAGGATCCTAGTTGTATCTGGCTAAGGTAGAGATGCAATGACCCATGCTAGCCCTTTTCATCTCCAGAGAAGAGAGTTCCAAGTACAGTGGTACCTTGGGTTAAGTACTTAATTCGTTCCAGAGGTCCGTTCTTAACCTGAAGCTGTTCTTAACCTGAAGCACCACTTTAGCTAATGGGGCCTCCCGCTGCTGCTGCACCGCCGGAGCATGATTTCTGCTCTCATCCTGAAGCAAAGTTCTTAACCCAAGGTACTATTTCTGGGTTGGCGGAGTCTGTAACCTGAAGCGTATGTAACCCAAGGTACCACTGTATGTCTGCTCTCATCAGATAGAGAAGAACATACAGTCATACCTTGGATCCCGAACACCTTGTGACTCAAACGTTTTGGTTCCCGAACGCCACAAACCTGGAAGTAAGTGTTCTGGTTTGTGAACTTTCTTTGGAACCTGAACGTCCAATGCGGCTTCCGATTGGCTGTAGGATTTCCACCAAAAAATGAAAAGAACCATGTGCTAAATGCAAATCTATTTTCTTCCCCTAGTTACATTCCCTAAGGCTGCAGGTATATGATATTTTGCCATTCTCCCTCCCAGGCATGCAAACTTTTGTTGTCTCCAGAGTTCCACTTTGAACCTCTTGCCCCAAAGCTAGCTACTCCTAGAAATAGTTTCTGCCTACCTGCGGCTGTAAATCACAGGCTCCACCCAGCAGATTACAGGCACCAATAATTTTTGGAGTTTTTAATTCCCAGAGCTCAGAGGAGAAATATGCCAGTCGCCACATCCTCAATGAATTCTACCACCTTCATTTGAGCCTCAGGCTCTTTTCTATAGCTCTCTATTTAGCAAAGTATCAAACTGAAAGCCAGTGTAACTGGCCCAGGACTGTCCCTGCGACCTGCACTAGTTAATAACTGGTTGGCTGCATTCTAGTAGAGCAATTGGGCTTTGTAACTAGGAAAAAGACACAATTGAGTAGTGACATGACAGGTTTATAAGATAATGTAGGGCTTGAGGGAATGAATGAACAGAGAAAAGTATCCCCACATAAAAACTAGGAGCAATCCTGTAATTAATAGGCAGTAATTTTGGGGCTTGAAAGGAAATAATTCTTCATACATCACATACCAGTGGAGTTTATTGCCTGAAGACGTTTCTTTGGCTACTAGCATTTTATTTTAACCCCCCCCCCCACACACGCAGAGATTTTCCATCTGCTAATTAATATGCAAAATACAATGGAATCCTACATATATTTACTCAGGAATAAACCCTACTGAGTTGAGTTTAATGGGAGTTATCCCCAATTAAGTATATAGGATCACAGTCATATTCTTCCCCCTTATAGTTTGGAAACATTATTATAGTTACCATGGTTTTTTAATATAAAAATTAGAATTTGAACCTTTATGTGACTCCAAAACTTGCAACTAGACCGCTTCCTGAGCAGCCTCAAATCAATCAGACTATTGTATTTTCCCATTTTGATTTTTGTTTTAAATAGCATTGCCTCAATGCAGTGGGCAATTTGGAATTTGCATTTATTTAAATAAATTGATAATATCTAAATGAATTTTCTTTAGGAGAGACGGGGATGTTCTGAACCTGTTCTGTAACAACTCCCCTCCCCCTTCCCCCTTTTCAAAGCCTGGTGGTGGCCTTTTAGATTACAGTGTAATGAACGCTTTGTTCTTTGAAAAGGAAGGGGGGGGGGAGAGAAATATGAACAGTTTTGAATATAATTCCAGGATGAATGAAATCCAGCAAACGATGGAATACACAAGCAGAGGCAATTGTAGGAGAAAGGAATAAAGAGTCCCTTTGACTTGGAGGGAAAGGATTAAGTGAAACATTCTAACTAGCAGAGCAATCCAAACTACTGAAGCCATTATAACCAGGCTGGTGAAATTTACCCCATTCCAAATTATGTTCAGGAGCGAGGTTAATGCCGGCTTAGCAGAAGGGAAACAAGCCTTTAAAACAGAGTGTGACTTAAACCACCCTTTTAGCCAGTGTAACTTCTGTTGGGTTTTTAGGTCATGTGACCAAGCTGAAAGGAGTTCAGAACACGGATGGGTCTCCCCTTCTCCATTCTGCCCTCACCACAAGCATAGAAGCCCCCATTTTTAAAAATTACCGCAGCCTTGACTGAGCCAGGATAGAAGACTTAAGTTGGGGTAGTCCAGGATCAGCCAGAGATCCAACAATTCCAACCTCCCCCCCTCCGCCCTGCTCATTCCAGTGTCATTTGGGTTTGGCTTGCTCCACAAGGCCCTCAGTGAATAGCTGCCCAATGATCTGAGAGATAGCGGAGAGGGTTTGGTTTAGGAAAACTATGGCAGATCCTGTCAGGGCATGTCAAATCACAGGGGATACAGATGGAGGTTACGAGCTGCAGGATTTCCCAAATACAGTATGCCTTGGGCCAGGCATAGGCAAACTCGGCCCTCCAGATATTTTGAGACTACAACTCCCATCATCCCTAGCTAACAGGATCAGTGGTCAGGGATGATGGGAGTTGTAATCCCAAAACATCTGGAGGGCCGAGTTTACCTATGCCTGCCTTAGGCCAATCCCTGAAGAATAAAATATTCAAAAGAAACAACCACTGTCTCTGTAGAACATAAACTTTATGTGCCTGCCTAATCGTACCATTATTTATTATTCACAACAAAAGTTTCACATTGTTGTTTTTTGCTTCAGTTATTATAGGATTTTTTTTACCCTTCAAAATAGATAGGATTTCATTATGATTATTATTTTGGAATTTATTTTTAAAGTACCATATGTCTTTCCATGTGCTCTGACTGTGGACAGTTTCTTATCATAGATCAAAATCCACAGAGTATTATATTTAAATT
Organism: Podarcis liolepis; assembly: GCF_965112155.1. Lineage (NCBI taxonomy): Eukaryota > Metazoa > Chordata > Lepidosauria > Squamata > Lacertidae > Podarcis > Podarcis liolepis. The sequence continues at coordinate 54,289,684 of NC_139557.1, read as the reverse complement.
GCATTAGAAGGCTCTTGTTAACAGAAATTCCACAAGAGTAAAGTCAAGCCAGATGCCACATTATAGTACCTGCCAAAAATACAATAATAATGTTGCATGCCACCTCATATCTACAAGCAATGCAGGATTCCAGGGGTTCGAGGTGAGCTTACCCTGGGTTCGTTTTTCCTTTTGGAACTGAGACACAGTGGAGACGGTGGTGTCTTTATGATATATGGTTTATTTACACATATATACAGCCTGAGCCTTTGATGGAGGAGTTCATAACATCAACACTTCAAGGAGGTTTTGTTTCTTCCATAGCCATAGCCTTGGATTCAAAATTAAAGCATCGTGCTCTGCAGTATTTTCCAGTCTACAACCTCCCCCACCCAGGTCTTACATCACAGCCAACTCAACTCTAAATTCTGGCTTTGTCTTCTATCTAACCATGAGCTAAGGGAGAGGCCTCACCCAGCTGAACAGAGCCCCTTCTCCTTGGCTTTATTAATGGCCCATTACCTTTCCTTTATTTTCTTAATGGCTCATCTCCCAGGTGATTACTCATGAGGAAGCTGACCTTGCTTATATTTTAACCCTTGCTGGGTCCAAGAATTTAGGAGAGTCTGGCACCCACAAACTCATAACAATAGCAATCTGCTGCATATTAACTCTTCATGTTCTTCTGTGTGCCACAATCTTTGCTAGTTCCAGCTGTAATAATAACAATAATTTTATTATTTATACCCCACCCATCTGGCTGGGTTGCCCTGGACACAGCATCCAACACATATTAAAACATATTAAAACATCAAACATTAAAAACCTTCTGATGCAGGGCATGCCAGAAAATTTCCTATATTTTGATTATGTGATGGGCATGAAGGTTGCTCAACACCTGTAGCCAGGACAGGGATTATCTCAAATTAATCACTCCATGTGCACTTGCAATTTTCTTATAGATAGAAAAATATAATTAGTTTCCCTGCTACTCAAACATAAAGATGGCAATCTTTTGCATCTCATTAATTCTTGAAGGTTCAGATGTTATCTTACTAAAAAATGAAACTAGCTGCCAGATAATGCTAAATTTCTATCCTCCCCCTTTAAAAAAATGTATCCTCTACAGTTGCACTCATCAATGGAAAGCTCATGAATATGGAAGTCTTCTGAACTTGACATTAACTTTTCTGAACTGATATCCATTCAATAAATGCCATGCCATGGAGGCCGAGCCAAGCCACATGAATGAAACTACAATTTTGCTATAGATGAAGAGGCATTCAATGTGTTTACGATTGCCAATGAACATCTCTGTTAGTAGAACTGTTTGGTGTCTGTGTGTTTGTATACACACTTCCCCCCCCATCCTGAACTTACAGGAACTCAGTTCTGGCACCTCTCAGGTGAGTGCCATTGCAATTATAAGAGAACAAGGGAGGTGAGTTCCGTCACCTCTTTTTCTAGAAAAATAGCACTGCATATGCACACATGCAAAGTACACATCTCGCTGCAGTTTCAAATTGGCATCTACTCCTTGCCAAAGATGTCTGGCAGCTGTCATTTGTGATGCAAACAGATACAGATGGAGCAAGTAATTCGGGATAGGCTGAGCTATTTGTCAATGCAGGCTTCCTTGGGGTTTAGTATTTTGCCAGCCATCCCAGTCCCGAGTCCTTTTAGTTGTTCATATCAGCATGGCAAATCACACCCAGGAGACTGAGTTAATCCCCTTTTCAGGTTCTAGGGACTGCTGTCCCTTTCTGAAATTCCCCTTTCTTTTGCCCTTTGTTTCTCCCTGCTTTGTGTTGCAAGTTAGCTGCCACATCAGAATGCATTAGCCTACTGGCATACGGTCTCCATTTTTATGTTGGCCTCCTGGCCCATGGCAACGTAGCACAGTTAAGAAGACCAAAATGAAATAAAATAATGATGATGATGCAGAAGCTGAGGCATTGCTGCAATTTGTGTTAAATACATTTTCCTAAAGCGCATTTTGTTAAATTTGTTACAACTGGGCTTGAGAGTTTGTCCTTGTCAGTCTGGGGAGCTAGCTAACCCCCCTCCCCTGGGTTTCTAGCACCCTGTTGGCCTTCTCCAGCTGGTAGGCTGAAACATTAATCTTTCCCATAATTCACCATGAAGGCCCTTTTCACAGATAGCCCAGGGGGAAGGGCTCACATAAAGGTAAAGTCAATAGCTTCTTTCCTAAGACCCAAGGCTTTCCTCTGTGGGACACAATCAACACTCTTATTTACTGCTAGCTTCATGTGTGGAAGAAGAACTATGGCTGGGAGTACCCACCCCACCCCAGTGCTGCAGCAGCACTCACTCCCCACACGACCCAAATAAAAGGTGGCTCTGGAATTTAAGGCTTTCGCACGGGAACTGCTGGTATGGCACAGGGCCTGCCCTTGATTTACGTTTACATTTGATCTTTGCAGAGTTCTCTGCCAGCTTTACGAGGCAATAAATATGTTATACGATGGAAGCTTACATTCAGGAACATACTCCACATCCTCCAGAAGAATTCAGTGCTATGCTATCGATTTATAGATAAAGTATTAAGAATGTTTACCATGTGTTGCCTTTGTCAACATTTCCAACTTAAACCTTGGCCTCTTCAGTTGAAAGGGGAGGCCTGGGATCTGGACTTCTCCCACCCCAGGATCAACTCGCTTAAAAAAAATCAATCGGGACAAATGAAATGTCTTACGATAACTGTGGAAAGACCCTGGCCCATCTTGGCTTCTTAGAGCAAGCCATGAGGGGGTTCCCTGGGTGGGTCCAGGGAGTGGTTTAGGCTTCACAGCCCATCCATTACAGTTAAGAGCACATGCTTGACAATGTTGTTGTATGCCCTGTCTTCCTGAATTTCTACAGACCTTCTTCCCCAGTCCTGTCAGCCATCAACCAATCCTCTTAAATATTGCTAGCTTGCGCCATGGGTGTTCAGTACATATTGCTCATGGTGGTTGGTTAGGTCACTTCCTCCAATGGAACATGTGGACCATCTCTTTGGATCTTTGAATTTCTGCAATAACTCAGGTTCCAAGTTTCAGCAGTTTGGCTCTGAGATAGCGGCACACTTAGCAGAAAAAGCGGCTTGTGATTCCAATGAATAACTCAGGAGTGTCAGCCATGTCAGCAAAACGGAGGGAAATTATTATGGAGTCTTTCTAATCAGGTTTTGCCCTCCCCTATATTAGGATAATATTGAGAATGTCAGAAGTTGTAATTTTACCAGTTTGTCTCAGAGAATTGATTCCTCGAGGAATGGGAAAAGACAGGGAAAATAGAACATGTGTCAGTCTGACAGAAAGAGGGTTTGCTTTGCAATTGTATCAGAAACATTTCCCGACAGCTGTGTTTTCATTCCATTGTTGAGAGGCAGCATTTAGTGATTTCAGGACTGGCAGGCCACGTCTTTTTTGCTTCTCAAATCTGGCATCAGACAGGCCATGATGTGCATTCATCCTCCATGGCGCATACTATGTCCTGCACTGCTTCCACTGTTGTGAGAACCACTTGGTGAATCTTTATTCACCCATGGCCATGAAGCTCATTGAATTACCTTGGACCAGTTCCTGTTGGTCAGCCTAATCCACCTCAGCAGGCTGACGTGGAAAGACAATGGAGGTTAGGACCCATATATACAGTGCATTAAACTCCTTGGAGGAAAGAAAAAACACACACACACACACACACACACACACACACACACACACACACATTGCCATTATGCGTCACTTATTGGATGATCTGTTGTTCCTATATATCAAGGTACAATATGTAAAGCACATTCTATGGCAATGTTTCCTTAGTGGAAGCATAAATCTTAGGTGGTCGTCTGTGTGAATATGATGTAAGATCCCATTCTTGCACCAATTTTATTTTTGATTAAATCTCACTCTTTCACTGGTAGGATTGTCAGATGACACCACATGTCTTTCAATCAGAATCTATATACACTTCTCTCAGTTTATGTATTTTCTGTCAACTGCAAAGCATCACTTAAGAGTTTACAAGAGATGGAAATCTATTTTAGAGTGTGAATATATAAAGAAAACATTTACACTCAAATGAAAATAAGGCCTGGCTTTTTAACTCTATTAAAGTGCAATATATACAATATCTCTGACGGTCTAGCAGTGAATCATGTTTTGTAAACGGATTTGTAATGATGCTTTTAATTTGTGCATCTAATAAATAGCATTCACTTATATACAAATGGTTGCTTCACACTAAAGGCACTTTAAATGTAATGGGCTTGATTGCATAATGGAATCACTCAATCCACTTAGGACTGCCTCTGATTAAGAAGGAAAAGGAAAACCACTCTACCAAAAGCTAATCAGTTCAAGGCAAGGAAGACCTGCAGAGCCTGAAGGAAAAGAGTAGCAACAGTTATCTTTTAATGGACTGTAATGACCAGTTGGAAAGAGTTAGTATTAGAAACAAGTACAGACTGGACTCCTAAATATTTCTGCTGGAATTCGTTGCAACATGCAATGTCAACAGAAGGCTTATTCGGTCGTGTGTTCAACAACATGGGAGCAAGAAATAGGAACAATGGTGAATAGCCATGCCCTCAATGCCATGTGCTCATCCCCTGATATATGCAGATACATCACCAATCATTTAGGGTTCTATATGCACACTCAAAGCTCCCATCCCCACAGACATTCACTGTCATGGCACCGTCAGGCAAGGAATGTCCAAAATGAGGAACTAACTCTTTATTGTCAAAAGTACACTTACAAGTTAGGAAAAAGCATGTCCATCAGTCCTATGTCTCTCAGCCACTCCTAGATGTGCACCCAATAAGGCAGTTGCAGCACCACAGAGGCCCTGCCCCCTACCTCAGCTTGTGTATTTTCCTCACCTGAGCTGTGTGGAAGCAGGCAAAGACTGCATGTGCATGTAAGCTGCTTCTGCTCTTCCCTCTCCTGGTCCTGGAAGACAGTGGAACAGGAGAGGTAGGGGCCCTTGACACTCCATCAGCCTGACCTGCCTCTCCTTCCTCCTGTGCCTGTTCTTCAATCTCCAGTCCTGCAGCTTTTCTTGGCTCTAACTCTTGTCTCCTGACAGTTAAAGGCTCCCCAAGATCACAGATCCCTTCTTAGAAGCCCGTCTCAAGCTCCCCTTCTTACTGTTTGTTTTCTGGAAAGGCTCCTGTGTCTTCAACACTAGAAGAAGTTCCAGAAATTAAGCTCACATCGCTGCATCTCCATACTGTGGAAAAAGTCAGCAGCTGAATTTTACCCACTCATATCGGTGTTGAAGGCAAATGTGCACTGACAAAAAAAATGGTGGCAACCTGAGTATATATCCCGCTTAGTCTAGCTTTTCAACCAAAGGGCACCACATCTGAATTGTAGTATGGTCTGTTCTGTACCATGGACATTGCACCAAAAAGACTCTCTTCCCCATCAGTATATAAGCTTGCTTTGTTGGTCTTTGAAAATAAGCTGTGTTCAATAACTTCAATTTTTAACAAAACAGAGATAGTTAATTCATATCTGATTACGTGATCCACTCAAGCATGCTGCGTATAGAAGGGCACGATGTCTATCACTATTCATTTGCTTTCCCAGGTGAAGCCTTGTCACAAAAATCAGTCACTGCTACATTTTGAAGAGTATTATCCATTCTACATTGGCATTTAGAAGCAGCTTCAGGGCTGTTTTTTCTCCAACAGATTCTCTCTTTTTTCTCTCTTTCTTTTACTGTTTATGACATTAGACAGGTGTTGATGATTTTGCTCAGAAAATAGATGGGCTTGACCTTTCCTCCTTATGTTTTAAAATTTCCTAATCATCATTATTGTCACCATTGACATATGAAGAGAGTTTTGCATTATATTTGCCAGTTTAAACTGATTGGATGTGGATTCTGTTACTTCAGAATACACCAGATGTATTTTGTATACTTTCCCTTAACCCTTTTTTAACACAATTCTTCTACTAAAAAGGATAATAATAATAATAATAATAATAATAATAATAATAATAATAATATATTCACATAAGATGTCTAGAAAAATAATCACAAGCAATTAAACCATGCAATCTCAAAACAGCAATTCACCATTCACATGTTGGTTCAGTTCTCTGACTGCAAATGGAAAACAGCAATACTGCAAACATCAACATCCTACATGGCTTCCCTTGAGAATTATGGGAATGGTAGTTTACCCCTCACAGAGCTACAGCTCCTGGAATCTCTGTGTTCAAAGCACTCCATGCACATTAGCTAGCTGTAATTCTTACAACAGTCCTGTAGTGTAGTGATATTATTGTCATCCATATTGCACTACCATATCTAATGGTAGTGCACTTGTTGTTACTCAGCACCAGTCAGGTTATGGCCTACTGACTCAAGGCCAAAGTTCTATAAAACTATTATAAAGCTGATATACTCTGCACATTATCTTGATATCAGTCTCACTGAACCAAGTATGACAGTTCCAATCAGGGACATTTAGGACCTGGCTGCATCTTTGCAAAACTTTTGCTCTGTTATATGTTCATTGACTATTTGTCAAACATTTCATTAACCATTTAAGGTTACTTACTTGCAAGACAGCAGGTAGTATAACAGTAACAAAGGCTGCAGTACTGAAAACAACTCTGACTGTAGCAATGCTTGAGAAAAGGTACAGCTGAAATTAGCTACGTGTTTCCACAGCTAGGGTTCTTGGGTAGCCTTAGGTGATTTATGAGCCACTATTACTAGGTTCAGTGATGGACAACCTCCTCCTCCTGGCAAGAGGTTTTCAGGGAGCACATTCTCAGAGTTTGTCTAAGGCAGATTTGGGAGCTACAGGACTTGTGGGTTGAGCCCTTCTATGCTGGATAAAGGTCACTGTGAGGGCACAGACTCAGGAGCCAGGTTATGACAGGATCCTTCAGGGTTGTTTTTCCTCCTTTCTAATAAGGGAACATTCATTCATGACTATGGTGCAGACTCAAAACATGATGTGACTAGGCCTCACAGTCATGAACCATGAGAATTCTCACAGGTTCTGAAAGATAACGTTGAGAAACCAAGAATGTTACCAGACCAGACTTGTGTCATCATTCCAGAGTAGTTTTTTTGGTGTGTGTTTTTTTAAGCAAGAAAATCATGGAGGCTGGCCACAAAGCAGTCCTAATTGACTCATGTAAAAATTCCTCAAGAAGAAATGTTCTGCATTAGTGGTTTAGTCACTTGGCAAAAGAATGTGCCATCCTTGTTCACAGTGTCTTTATTGGCTGGAGTGGATGTAGAACAGAGACACACTCATTGTCCTTTACACCCACATAAGCAAAGCACATTCTCCTGTAATTGGGTCCTTTGTTATCCAGTAATTAGGTCTCCCACAGTTAGATTTTCAGGCAGGATCTCCATTGCTCCAGCCACTAATATTTTATCCAAGGCTATTTGGCATTGTAGGGAAGAGAACTGCCGGCTGGTTGGATGTGATGGTACTATCCCATCCATACTTCATAAGTATAATGCACACCACCATCTCCAGTAGTTACTAGATTAGAGATATATGCATCTTCAACTTCTGTTCACCATGTACTAAAACAGAGGAAAATCTCATGAAATATCCTGCATAAGATGATTCATATCCAGAACTGATCTCAAGGAAAATATTACATATATCTTGTCCATAATAAAATATAATACACTCAGTAGGCTGTAGTTATGCGACTGCCTCATAAAGCTTCAAAGCATAATGCAAATACAGTTAAATACTCCATATGGCAGTAGGTTGCTGCCAATGGTACATAGGAAAAAACGCTTTTAGCTACTGTTTGGGGGAACCAACACATTCCAGAACAGAAGTGTCTCAGCAATGCATGGGTCAATGGAGACTGTGCATGTGTTTCTCAAGAAGCAGAGGCAAAACCATGTGCAATATGGATCTAGTAATACTGGTCTACTCTGCATCAGTGAGTTAGTACAGTGCTACCTTGGGTTACAGACACTTCAGGTTACAGACGCTTCAGGTTACAGACTCCGTTAACCCAAAAATAGTACCTTGGGTTAAGAACTTTACTTCAGGATGAGAACAGAAATCGTGCAGTGGCGGTGTGGTGGCATCAGGAGGCCCCATTAGCTAAAGTGGTACCTCAGGTTAAGAACAGTTTCAGGATAAGAATGGACCTCCAGAACAAATTAAGTTCTTAACCCGAGGTACCACTCTATTTGTGAAATGGTATGTCAGTGTTATAGAGCTGCCATATGTCCAGACTTAGCAGGGATCCGGCACTCGTAAACAGTGCCTGGGCGAAAATCGTTGAAATGTCTGCAAAAATCCGGAAGTACGGCAATCCATGTCGGAAGTGCAGATTTCCTTAAAAATAGTTCAAAACTATTTTTGGAAGGGGAAAAAACCTCAACAATTAGGAAACCCTAGTTAAGAATTGCTATGTACAAATGAGCAGTAGCTTTTGGGGCAGTTCAATGAAGTGTGTCTATCATACTGTCTATCACTTTCCACTTGAAGCAGCTGGAAGTACATAGTAGTCCTGTCCAAATCAAAATGGATGTGTTTAAAAGGAATTCATAAAACACCATACTCCATTCATTTGGTTTCTCCTTATGATTTCAAATGCTGTTGCTTGTTTTCTCTCTTTTTATAGAAATCTGGTAATTTTGGTGATCTGGAGCTGACAGATGTCCTCTGCATCTCTTCAGTGGACACCTCCTTGCCATTTCCCACCTGTATGTTTCACATGGGTCTTTCAGCAAAGAAACACACTTTTCCAGTACCTGCATCAGTGTAACATATGACTTGAGCCTAAGGCTGACACACATTCAAATGATGTATGAATTGATTCTAGGACTCAATAATATTATAAGTTGCTGGCCAGATGCTTAGAAAGCTGAGGTGATTTTAATCTGTTTTAATCTGCGTGTTTTAAAGTATTGCATTTTTTCTTTATTTTATGGATTTATATTTTTGTAAACTGCTTTGAGGTTGTTGGTGGTTGTTTTTCAATCAAGCGGGATATACATTTTATGAAAAAATAAAATTTCCAGAAGGCTTTGAAAGTGGGTTTTGTTGATTTTGAAATGTACAATATATAAATTATTGTAGCATAAATTTAAAAATGCATCTGTATATGCATACTGTAGTGTGAATTATAGTCAAGTCTAGCTCTAGTTCTTTGGAAATGCTGGTTTAAATTTTATTTTATTTTTGTCTTTTGGTGAATTCTTACCTGGATACACCCAGTCAATGCCATTCAACACCACACCCAAGCATGGGAAATTCTTCTACCCTGTGATGTTTACTTTACTGAATTGTACTGCCTCTGTTGCCTAATTATAAATCTCTCTAGAACAATGGAGTGTCCTTTGAAAAAACAACAACAAAAAACCATAGCTCTGCAGATCAAATAGTTCCCCATAAATTCACAGTTTAAAACCTAACATGCAAGTACAGATGTTTGTGGCAGGAAGGACAAAGGATGGGCCCAGCAAAAAATGTCTTTGAAAAATGAAATGGCTTTTCAGGCTACTGCAGTCTCCCCTGCCTCATTAGCCTGGGGGGTTTCTTCTCTAGGCAAACATTGGTTTATGACAGTGAAATAAAACACAAGGGCATGTTTGATTTTGACATCAGTCATAGTATTCACTAGGCACTTTTTCACATGACTAGTAAAGTCTGCATGCAATTCTATACCCTATCAGGGGCCATTGTTTACCCACTAAAGTTCCAAGTTGATTGCTAAAAGATTGCAGCTTGGAGGTAGAAACACACCCACACACCCAAAAACCTACTTCCTTCTCCGGCAGTGAGTGATGTGGTACTGTTGAAATATTGAATGAGTGCTTCTCTGTCTGTAAGAACCATGTTCCATTCCATTGTATTTTCTACCAGACCACATATCTAGTGATATGGAAAGCTGTGTTCTCCAAAGCCAAGAAGTGTGCATGTCCCTATGGTTATCTTCATTATATATGAAAACTTGCCTCAGATGTGAATTGCAACATTGGTAATGTTTATAACCCATTCTAGTATAATACATATTCATGTCAACCAGTCTGGTTTCCTGCAGATGTTTGGGACTACAACTCCAATCAGACCCAGTCAGAAGGCCAATGGTCAGTCTAACAACATCTGGAAGGCAGTTGGTTGGGAATGACTGAAGTAAACAACCCATTTTGCGTTATTCAGTGATTTGAGAGAGAGGAAAGAATGTGGGGACGGATGTGATTGAGATTATGCCTGCTAGCAACGTCCATGCAGTAAAGAACTTCTCCCCAAACTGGCACGCTTCATATGTTTTGGAATTCAGCTCCCATCCATGTGTGTAAACACATAGACTCCATGTACTTTGGGTCTTTAAATGCATAGAGCAACCTTCCTCCAACAGGTGCCCTCTACATGTTGTGGACTTCATAATTGGCAATACACACTGGAGGTGATGGACTTTGAAGGACTCAAGTTGGAATGAGTCATTATAAAATTGATGAATGCTAAAATGTCGAGGTGTTGAGAAAGAAAAAGGGATTACAGTGACATAAGATTAAGTTGATGAAAAGACTAATAGGACATATATTTGATAAAATTATTTAGAAGCTGCTGAAATAATTTTGGAAATTGGAATGCAGAAAGGGGAGGTATGGGGGAGTCCGAGAAGTGAGGGATATGAAAAAAAGGTTATGAAATTATACATGTTTGTTTGTCTTTTTACTTGTTTGTGTTGTTTAAAAAATGTTGTAAAACCAATAAAAAATTTATTTAAAAAAAAAAAACACAAGTTGGAATGAGTGGGCCTGTCTTCAATCATCCCCTTCCAAGCACTGACTGAACACCTGAACATGACTCAGTTCAGAGTGTAACACTTGTTTGAGGAGACATACACTTCTTCCAATGTGCAGAATCGTTTTGTGTATCAGGATTGAAGGGAGCACAGCATCTGATGATCTAATGTTAGCTTGTTGTGCACCTGGGCACCTGTAGTTTTGGGGACTTATTTTATTTCTGTGTGATGCCTTGCATAACACCAAGAAGAACACAAAGGAGATGCTAGATGTGCTTTCAGCAATTTCCCTTCCTTTGCAGTGGCAGTGGAAAAAATAGCAACAGTCAGGGCTGGTGTGATATGCTAATAATAATCAAGTGCAATTGTGCACCAGTATGTGGTGAGATGGACCAGACAATTAAAATATAAGTCCCAAACTGCAGGAGTCTTGAAAATGCCCATCCTAGGAATTGTAAGGTTTTTTGTTTTTTTTTTGTTTAACTTAAGGGTGATGTGAGATTCTTATTCTCCTCAGAAAGTTACACAGAGTTCCCTGAGAAGAGGGATTGATTGCTAAACCACTCTGGGAATTGTAGCTCTGTGAGGGGAAACAGGAGTCATCTAACAATTCTCAGAATCCTTAGGAAACTTCAGTTTCCAAAATTCTTTGGCTGAAGCCATGAGTGTTTACAGTGGTACAATACTGTTTTAAATGTATAGCGCAGATGGGGCCTAAACCAAACACATTTTTCCATTATTCTGCTAGAGCAGGGGGATATTATATACACGAGCTGAAGACCTGGGCTATCTCTTAGGAAAATCACTATATTATATTTTTATGTCCACTTGTGTGCATTTATTTAAACCACTGCTTCATCACTAGTTTAACTTATGCTTTAAATTTTGAAGCATGTTAAACTAGTGATGAAATAGTGGTTTTCATGTAAAATGCCTGAGAAGGCATAGCATTATTTTAAAGTAGTGTTACAATATTGCACAGTTAGACTAACACATATCTTTTTGGGGTCAGGGTGATATTCTACTTGGCAGAAGGTCTAAGTAACCGAGGTGGTAGTAATATTAAGAAATACGAAATGTTCTTAGCCAGCTTTCTTGAAGTCATGCTCCTACACATTTTATTTTATTACCTGTTAGATTAGGAGGTTAGACTGCTAAGGAATGGCATGTAGGTTTAGGCAAGTACCCAGAAGTATGGGAAAATTAGGCCACAGTGATGTGAAAAGCACATGTCCAAGGCTGTAATTTCTGATTTATATATGACATTTATCTGTCAGCTATCACTGAGTTCCTATACCATAGTAAATATTTATTACACATGCAAACGTATAGAATAACTATTAACAGGAGAGAAAACCGCACTTAATGGACAAGATGAAATTGATTTGTTTTGCTTTACCTTGTTCCCTCATTTTACGTACTTTCTTTTCTGCTTTTTAAATCAAGATGGGAATGGTTTCATTTATTATATGGCAGGATGGAGGCAGTCCAGGGCAACTTTATTCATTCAAAGATGTTCTATCCATCATCAGTAGTGAGGGTTCTGTTGTCAACCCATTAAAGAATTTGGGTTGATTATCCATCTCCTTTTTAAAGGAAATTAATCTTGTACATCTTATGTTACCCAAACTTTAGCATAAGTGTCTTTTTGAAATGTTGGGGAAAGTATGCATGTGGACTAGGGGCATCTTAGAATGTGTCCCAGAAAACTTTGCAGTGTGCAGAGGTTCCACAGCAAAGGATTCTGGGACACATTCAAACTTGCCTTGCTCAACCAACAAACTTTTCATCTCATTCCATGCAGGCTTATGCCACAAAGTTTTGTTTCTAGTTTTTAAGGTGCTACTGGACTCTTTATTGTTTTAATAAACCAACTAGGCCCCAAGGAGCTGCAACACTTCTTGTCTTTAACCTTTTCATCCTGGCATTGTTTTCTTTCTCCCATCCCCCCCTCCTCCTTGGCTTTTATATGGTCCTGCTCCTCAGTGATTAGTTGTTTACTTTAGCTCCAGCTATGTTGAATACCTATTATTTCACTTATCCTCTCCATCTGTTCAGCAAGCATTAGCAATTTTCAGCCTTATCTTCCAAACTATCTCTAAAAGCAGGCTGGCCAAGGTTTCCCTACAGGGATTTGCAAAACTTTCTCATTTAATCCATGTATGCTACTTCTAATGTCTGCTTTTTATTTGTATTCTTCTATCATAGTAAATAACAACAATACATTAACACTTCTGTAACTGTGAGTGTGTGTGAAAGCAGGAGGGGAGGAGGGGAGGGGAGGAAAGCAAAAATTTAAGGAAGCCTGGCTGGTAAGATATTTATTAGCACTCTGTTCTTTATATTTGTCTGTCTGGTAACAATTTTGTGCAGATTTTAGCACCATAAACTGAATAACTTACCTATTGAATTTAATGGTAATTACTTTTTTTTAAAAAAAAGCAAAAATGAAATTGTATTACCAGTACTCACAGTAGTATTTATGTGTGCATTGCACATATATTATCTTTTGTCTATCATCTTCTTACATTTTATCAGATTAGTACTCTGTAGGGACACATTCTGTTATAAATTTTAATTACTGTGAAACTGGCCTGGCTATTGTAGCTTCTGGAAGATAATTGAATTTTAATTTTTAGTTTTAGTTTGCTCCCTCACAGAACTCGAACTCCTAGAATTGAAGGGTCAGCAACCCTTAGATTTAAGCAAGTTTTGAATGTCCACCATACAGCTTCTCCACCCCCTGCCCTATTGGCCCTTTGATTCTGTACAGTAGGTAGTAGACTGTCTCCCTTATGCTTAGAATAAAAGGACCATCTTGGAAGGAGAGGTTATTTCAGGGGTGTTGTCTTCATCCCCAAGGAGGGGAGGTAGCAAGCAGCTGTCCTTCTCTTGTCTGAGGTGGGGTGGATAGTTGCTCTGTTCTCTCTCCCTGTGAGTGCAATTTTTACCTACATTTAAACAGAACTTCTAGCTGTTGTAACAAAGTGACGGTAGCACAAGCACTTTCCTGGCTGTCTTGCTGAAAATACTTTGCTCTGAAGAATGACCCTGCTGGCCCTTTTCTCAGAGTCCCTGGCAGGAGAGGTTGGGTGTCAATTTGCCAGATGCCCATGAGCTTGCTGCCTGAGACAAGTGCTCAGATTTACCTCACAACTAGACCTGCACTGGTCTCTCCCCAATGGGGAACGAAGTAGCATTGTGCTTCCTTCACTGTCCCTCCAACATCCAGCTTTGTGGAAATGAGATGGCAAGAGTGGGGATGAACTGTAGTTTCCTTCCTATATTTCAATAGACATGTACTTTTTCTTGCCCACAAATAAGACTGATCATTCCTAGTGATCAGAAATACGACACTTGCAAATGTTATGGTGAACTGATGCAGGTTTTACGATTGAATTCCAATTGAATATGACATTTACTGACGAAAATGCCCCCAACGTGGGCAAACATGTCCATTACGTTAACTGCAAGTGGACTGTAGTTACAACATGAGTAATGTAAGTAGACCCTGGTTTCTTTTTCTTTTGTATCTCCCTCCTTTTTTGTTTTTTCAAAGAACTTTATAGACATGAATTGCTTTAATTACTCTTTTGTTATTACCTCATTCTGCAAGCAATGGAAAGTTGGCCAACACTTCCTGCTGATTTCAAAAACTTTATTATTGGAGTGCCCAGCTCTGCATAGTTTGGGCCTGCTTTTCAATGAGATTGCCAAGCATATTCAGTAGCTGGAAACCAGGCCTGAGGTATCGTATGCTGGGCATCCAAGTTTACACAGTTGGGAGATTTTTCTGCCCAGGCAGGCAGGGGCGGGCAGGGGGGGAGGGTGGGGGGCGGCAAGGACCTAAGTGACTGGCCCAAGGCCACCATTCTGGTGCCAGCATTTGATCTCAGGCTAGTGGGATATAGTAACTTCACTAATCTATTCTAATTAGTGCAAAAGCCATTGCAAAGCATTGTGAATGGCAAGTGAGCAAACTAAATGAATACAATTCCATTTCAAAGACAAAGGCCTATGATTCATAAAAAGAAATAGCCCAGTTTTTAATTATTCATTGCACCCCACTCCATTATTTGCATTTGGGGAGGGCATAAGTTAGGTATTTCATCTTACAGGGTTTTAGATTTTGTATATTTAAAAGATTCTCAGCCCTAAAAAAACAAAAAGGCTTTTACTTTACATAGGCAAATCCTTAAACAACTCTTTGGTTCATCATATTGCATAGGTTTTGCAGAATCAAATGCTACCAATATGATTCAGATTAAAATATTTAGGAATTTGGATTATTGTGAAATGAAATTGCTATTTATTACCACTTATAATTGTATGATCAATGTACAACTATGAGACCTGCGGCTATGCTTGTGACGCACTTCATATGCCTATGTGGCTTTTATAGTACTGTTTATAACACTACAGAATCTATTAAGAATGTGCCTTGAGCAGGCTTTGACCTGTGGCTCTAGAGGTTCAAAATATTTAACCACAGGTAATATAATTTGCTTGTTCCAATCCATGTTCCCCCACCCCCATATTTAGATTGTTTGTACATGATTTATTATAATAACACAGAACATGCCGGCAAACTTCTGAAGAATGGCTCATTTTTACCTTAACCAAGAAGCTGCACTATTCAGCAAGAATACTTGTTGGAGCATATCTTTATCATATGGAGCGTGTAATATGGATTGCTGAAGCGCTAGGACCAAAAAAGTGCAGAAAAATGTAAGGTTGGAACTGCACAATGGCTGACTATTAGCCAAGCCCTTAATCTGTTTCAAGAGCCATCATTCACATGCTAGATTTCATGAAACATTTTTCTGCACTTTTTTTTGGTCCTAATGTAGTATAAATAGTATCCCTAGCTGGATAGAGAAGTAGCTGTTGTGTGTGCAGAAACTTTTCTGAGTCAGCAGATGATATGGTGTGCATGGACCTCATTTTTTAATGGCTAAACTCTAAGCAGCCATTGGTCAGGAGAGAGAAACTATGGGAGATGCTAAGTATGTATATCTCTTGAAGATACTGGTCAATTTTAGATGTAGGAACGTAAGCTTGAAAAATGGAAAAGCAATGCAGACACATGCAAAGAGCTTCCACAAGTACAAGACATGCCCTTTTGGCAATGTTGCTCTCCACAAACTGGAAGGTGAACAGAGGTGGAACTAGTGCTCACTAGTGTTAACTAGGGATGGGGTAACCTGTGGTCATCCAGGTGTTGATGAACTACAGCTCCCAACATCCTTGACTATTGGCCACGCTGATTGGGGCTGAAGGGAGTTGAAGTCCAGCAACAACTGGAGGACCACAGAGGTTGCTGTGGAACCTAACACGTGAAAAGGGCTAAACTCTAAATAACAAGGAAGAACAGTTAATTGTCATTGTCTGAAATAATAATGAAATAGATTCATTTTCTTTGCTGTATTCTATATGTCAATACTTCAGTTGAAGAGACCTCTTCATCCAATGAAATGCAAAGTGTGTGAAGCTATTATCTAGGTTCCTAACAGGCAAAACATTGGCGATGCAGATAGATCAATATAAACTATAAATGACAGTAGCTTCAAGCTCTGTGCACTGGCTAAGTAAACACAGTGGCTGGGTGACTCAAAAAAGAAAGAACTGTCTCATTTGGTGCTTATTATTATGGCTCATTAGAAAAACTTCCCTATCAGCTAATGAGAGACTTAATCAGTGTATTAGCACAACTGTGCCTTCACCTCTTTCTGCTTTCCCACTGTTACAAAGCTTCAGCGCTTTTAAGTACATACAATCGCTGAACAGGGTGGGGAAGGAAAATTGTGTGTGAGGGAGAGAAAGAGAAAAAAAAATGGGGGGCGATAAGTCATGTTAGATGCTGAACAAGACTTACCGGTATTTTTATGTACATAAGCAGAATTTGTTGCCAGTAGATTGTGGGGGCATATGTAATGTACTGGGCCCAGAAAATCATGTTGGTACATCATAGCTCAGAGTTTTCCCTGTTAGCATGAACTAGATTTGTTTTTTTTTCCATCAGAAAGATGACTTAAATGTGCAACTATACATATAGATTTGCATATGCAAAGTTTAATAACATTTGGGCCATGGGTCTGTGCCCCTGTCAGTCTAGGGAGGAGGACAGGTGACCACATTTATGCATGCAAATTACAGTAATGTACATATATCCATTCCTATTTCAGCTCTACTTCTCCTTTATATCTGCAGGTGTGGCAGTGGATGTGCTGAACCATTGTCTCAGCTCAGTAAGGGACTGGATGAGAACCAACAAACTAAAGCTCAATCCAGATGAGACTGACACACTGTTAGTGGGTGGTTCCCTAGACTGGCTGGCTGGGAGGTGGCCTCCTCTTGATGGGGTTACACTCCCTCTGAAGGAGCAGGGACACAGCTTTTGGGTACGTCTGGAGCCATTGCTGCCGTTTGAGGCTCAGGTGGCCTCAGTGGCCCAGAGGGACTTCCATTGGCCCAGCTGTGCCCCTATCTGGACAGGGATAGTTTAACTTCTGTGGTTTTATGCTCTGGGAACCTCTAGATTAGATTACTGCAACACATTCTACATGGGGCTGCCTCTGAAGACAGTTTGGGAACCAGCTGGTGCAGAACTTGGCAGCTCACCAGGGCAAGATGGCTTGAGACTTGCTCCTGTTCCAAACTTGACCTAGCAACCCAGCAGAAGTTACACTGTCAAAAAAGTGTGGTGTAATTCAAACTCTCTCTTCTTTTTTAAAGGCTTCTTTCCCCTCTTCCAGGTTTGGGCTAGTTCGCTCAGCCTTGTTCCTGAACAGAGTTTGGAACAGGGGCAAATTACACCAGTATGATTTATCCTGCTGTATATTAAATCAGCTTCCTATAGTTTGGATTGCTCTGTTAAGTTCCTCTGAGTTCATTCAGGCTTACTCCTGGTAAGTGTATCTGCATAGAAGTGAAGCCTCAAAAATGCACAGTACTGGTGACTGTGTGTTGTAGCTCAGCATTGATAAACTAAATTCCTGGTTTTGGATTATAGCAGATTCAACACTGCAAGGCAACTAGCATGGTTGTTGAACTGTGATGACTTTTCTGAGATGGCTTTTTGTATTACATCTGTTTGTTGAGTTCTGCTTACCTGAGGCAAAAAGCAGCTGTTCTGTTTAATACAAAGGAAGATTTCTGCAAAGGAAGTTTTTCAGATCTCCAGAAAGTAATTTGAATGTGTGTGCATAGGGGGTGGGCATGAGAAATCCTTTTTTAGTTGGAAGTACTGTAGACTGCAGAGAGGCAGAGATGACAACAGCATGAATAGTAGTGGAACTCACAATTTCATCATTGACCAGTTTGAAAATAGTAGTAGTAGTAGTAGTAGTAGTAGTAATAATAATAATAATATCAATTTCAGATATTCAGCCCACACAATCTTCATTCATAAGCAGACAAAACAGACTTTATGTGCCATACTGATGGAAGCGCCATAGCTCAAGGGTAGAGAAGACGCTTTTGCATGAAGAAAGTGCCAGATTTACCCCCTGGCATCTGCAGGTGGGACTGGGAAATACTGAAATTCTGAAAAATGGAGAGCTACTGCAAATCAGTAAAGACAATACTGAGCTGGATAGAACAATGGTCTGACTTGGTTTAAGGCAGTTTCCTATGTTCCTTCCTTCCTTCCTATCACCAGGAACAAACACTTTAAAAAAAAGACAATAGAAAAATGCAATAAAAAGGAAAGAACCAAGAAAATTTCAATGGGCTAAGGAATAGGACCAACTATGGACAATCCATCTTTTTGGTGAAGCCCTTTCTTAACCTCCAGCCTTCATTCCCAACTACATAAAAGTCAAGTGGGATTCAAATTTTGTTTTTGGTATACAGCTCTAACATTTAAATACTGCTACCACAATGCTGCCTTCACTGTTTGATGATTACATCCATCTTCAGCCTTAGATAATAAAAGACCTGCAACATCATTGGTTTGCAAAATAAGACTGGTAGGGAGGTTGTTTTCAGAAGAGTCAAATGTTCTTAACTCTATGGTTTGGCCAAGTTCCAAACTCAGTAAATATATTCAGCCTGATCCCAAATTAATTCCCTTTGTTTCAGATAGATAATGTGCTTTAAGCAGGGAAACAAATAAGGAGTTAGCAAAAATATACTTCTGGTAATTAATTGGTGCTTTGATATGCAGGGGTTATCAATAATGCCACAAGGGAAAATTGCTTCCAAGGCTGGAGCAAAAGTACATCACTCCCTCACAAATGAGAAAGAATTAACCTGCAGTTAGAAGGTTACCAGATGATTAATACCATTCCCTAAGTGACAATATCATGTCCTTTTCTAGTGCCTGACAATTGCAGGGGCTCATCCACCTGTTTGCAACATTAAGATTCCCCCTCATGGAACAGCTGCAAAGGAATACCTATAAATAAAATATGCTGACTTTCAGTGTGAAGTCTGAAAGCAGATTAGGTTGAAGAATAGTGACTTTTTGGTGGAAGGCTGGGCTGAGAGATTAAAAAATTCCCCCACTGTTTACTAAATATTGCTGTTAGATTTTGTTTAGGCTCAAGCTATTGCTACTTTATTCATGTTTGGAAAAAATCATGGTCACTTTGCTTTCAAAGGAAAAGCAGTCATGGGAGGAACCAAATCTCTGGTGCTGAAAATCCTGCTGAAAAAATCGCCTTCCCATCGGCCACACACTTCTTGAAGATTCTGTTTATGGCAAACAACTCATTCAAAAACTATTACTGTTGTTGTTATTATTTCATCTCTCCCCTCTCCACCCTTCACCATAAGGCAAAAACAGTAAAAAACAAATTACAGTAGACAGGAAAGAGTGGACCCTAAAAATACACCTCAGATGTCAAAGGCCAGGCCATGAGTTATGTGTTTAGCAAAGACAGAAAGTGCCACCAGAAAATGCCCTCTCCTGAGTGGCCTCCACCCCAAACTTTTCAGGGTGGTGGGACTGTGAAGAGGATTCCCTTTGGCAATCTAACACCTGAGATGATCTCTAGGAAAGCAAGCTGTCTTTCACATATCTAGGGCTTAAGTTGTGCAGGGGTAGGAAAACTTATTGATTCTGCAATAGCCTACACCTGTTTTCAAATGGAAACACTATGGAGTAATGCAAATGCTGCAAAATGACCATTTATTTTCAGAATGAAATCGTTTTTCAATAAGCACTTTTCAGCTGTAGAAAATGTGCAATAGATGTAGATTGCATGCAAACTATGCAGGAATAGAGGTGCTCCGTCTCCACTGATTCCAGAATAAAATGTCATGTGTATGCAGCCTTGGTCTGAAATGTTAATCTTCACTGTGATAGGAAAGGAATACCACCAAATAGTTCAGGGTAAAGCACATGGTTTGCATGCAAAAAGTCCCAAGTTCCACTTATACAGGATGGCATAACACTGTCTCTGAATCAGAAACAAGACTGGGCTAAATGGGCAAATTGCCTGTCCTGGTACAGGACAGCTTCCTGTGTTCCAAATATTTCATGTGTACAGATGCCAACTCAGCCATCACAAGATGAGGATTTTTAATAAGCCCGACACAGATAAAATTAATGGCTGTGAATTAATTTGTTGCAGAGTAAACATTATTTTTTGACATTCCAGAATGCGCTGCTAAAAAGATCATAAAACCAGGGTTCCTTTGTACTGCCACTCAAAGTAGGTTAAAGCATCGGTGAACTGCCAAATTAACACTGGCTATTACCAAATGTAATCAGTTTTCAAGAACAAACAATGAGCCTTGAGTATTGCTGTGAGTGAGCCCAGCCAAAGACCATGCAGGCATTTTGAAACGGCAGAACAATTTTGAGTTTAGTTAGCCCTTAAATACATTTTCTCTTGCTTGTCATTCAACACAGCCATCTCGGCAGTATCAGTGTAACAGAATACTGCTGATTTGTATCATCTAAAATATGTCTGGGGGGACGGAAGGATGTCACGTTCCTCACACATAGTCTTAAAAAAAGAATAGTGCTAACATATTGCAGGGTTTCTGTGAATTTTTCTCTTTGTCTCTTGTGTTTAAGTCAAGCATCTAAAACTGGGAGGTATCATCAGCCAATAGTTACAGAGGACTAAATTTAAACCAGAGCTCGCAGGATATTTGCATACAAAGCAACAAACATCTGTGCTTCAGAGACTGGTCTTTCAAAACACATTTGTCCTTCTGCAGCTGAGACAGGGCACTCTTTTTGCTGGTGCATGTTCAGGAGCCAGACAAGGCAGGCAACAGGTCAGTGTCTGCTAGAAGCTGCACAAAGTGAAGGATCTGCAAAGAAGAAACCTGCAAAAGATCAAAACAAACTTACATATGTGCACAAAACGTTTCTGTGGTTATGCAGAAAGTGGGTGTCACAAATCAGTGAGCTGTTGTGGCTCCTCTTAAAGTTCCCAGAGCCTGTTCCACACATTGGTACTGCCTGCTAGGCCCAATCTATATATTACACAATTACGTTACGCTTCGTAAAATCAGAATGATGCCATATTTGTTTGCTATGGCTGTCTTCAAAAGTTCCTGAAAACATGTTGGGGTTACAAGTGGGTGGGTGGGTGTGTTTTTGGCATGTAAACCACATGCTTGGGAACAGTCGTCTGCCTCAAGTGAGATGCTGCAATTAGCTCCCCACACAACATTTTGGAAGGAAGTGGAAGCAGCTGGAAGACACCCAGGAAAAATGGAGGTACAATAGCTGCCATCCTCAAGCATTTTCTTTTCTTTTCCTTAACTGAAATGCAGCCATGCATATGAGTAGTTATGCCAACTGACTGAAGCAGAAGAGGGCTGGAGAGACTGTTTTAATACCCCTTTCTTTGGGTTATTTTCCTGATTAAGATCACCTCCTTAGGCTGCTATTTGCCACATCAGAGGGGGAAAGAAGTAGGTCTGTAATCCTGCAAACTCAATCCTGGAAACCCAATGGACTTACTTGTCAACGGCAGTGTGCTTCTGAATACCAGTTCCTGGGAGTTGCAGTTAGAGAGGGTTCTGCTTGCTGGCTTCCCATGGGTATTTGATTGGCCATAGTGACCACAGGGTGCTGGACTATGTGGGCCATTGGCTTGATCCAGCAGAGCGCTGCATATTTGGTGAGCATCCCCTCAATACCTTCATCCAAGTCATTTATAAATATGTTGAACAACAGTGGCCCAGGACAGAACCCTGTGGCACCCCATTTGTCCCTTTTTTCCAGGATGACGAGGAGCCATTAGTGACCATTCTTGGGTTCTGTTAGTTAACCAGGAACAAATCCATCTAACAGTTATCTTGTCTAACCCACAGTTTACCAACTTTGGGGAAGCAGCTGCTTTTGATCCAGAAGGCAGCAAAGGGCTGAACTAGACATGATGGCGGGAGACCAGGTGTTGAATCAAGTTTGTAGCCCAAGAGGGGCATGCGAGTATGTGCCCCCCACCCCACTAAGGGAACGTGGCCTTGCTATAGGAAATCTGCCAGGCAAGATCCTTCCACGTCCCGTCTAGTGGAGCTCTAAGGAAGCAATCATCTTAGGCCGGACAATATGACATAAACAGCTTTTTCACTGTACATGAACAATTTGGGTAATAGCCGCATCTATTGTCATCTGTAGCAACTTATGTATTTATTATCCAGAAAAAGCTGTTATCCACAGGAACCATGTCTAGTATATAAGTGGACAGACTGAATTATATTTTCATCTGGTGGACTCTTGGGAAAGTAAATTGCAACAGCTGTGGGAATTGCAAAACAAATCATTTCCTTCATATAATCTTAAGCATCCTCTTGTCTGAGTAAGACAGTGGCTGCAGTTAGAATTAAAAAAATGGAAGCACAACACACATCAAAGTTTATGCTAAAAAAAAAGTTTGAAGCCTTTCAAACATATACCCATACAGCATTCCCCCCCCTTCCCTCTAACGCAGTATTGATTTGTTGGTCTTATAGTCAATAACAATTCAGAGTCTTGGCAAAACAAGTGCACATTTTCCATCATCTCTGAAGGAATGCTGAAATTGCATTTTCTCACTAGTTTTTTAAGCAACATTAAAACCTTTTCATTTTAAAGATATAAACAAGCTCATATAAGAATGGACATAAGTTTTAGTTGCACATATTGATGTACTTGGCTGATGCAAGAGCTTGTCTCTGCTACAGCGCAGGGTAACTATGGTTTAACTGTGAAGGTCCTCCAGGGAATTGTAATTTTATGAGGGGCCAAGGGACTTCTGACTGAAGGCTGGCTCTGAGGTCACTGCATACTTTTTTGCAGGCATGCTACAAATGTCGCAGAACTGTGTGGTACAATTTTTCTCAGAATGTATATTCAGAGTATACTCAGAACATTTCCCCATGGAGGGAAAATAACTTTTATGCATATAAACATTAGCACACAAAGGAAACGTGTTCTGCACAAGTTTTCTTTCTGTCATGCAACTTGTAGATACATGGGTTTTTCTTAAATGTATAAGTGATTAAAGAGAGAGAGAGAGAGCATTAAGTCAGAGCTGTATTGTGCAATTCTACTTTGTCAATAAGTTGTCACAGACAAATCATAGAATCACGGAACAGTAGCGTTGGAAGGGACCTCTAGGGCCTTCAAGTCCAAGCCCTTGCGATGCAGGAATCACAGCTAAGTCATATATGATGATCCAAATGCAGTCACTTTCATCTGCACTAGACATTCAAGAGCAACATACCACATCAAACATATTGGAGGACTTGTGGGGGCAATAGGAGATTGTCAGGGAGCATAGCAAGGGTCCTTACAGGTATGCACTTCCATTTATGGCACGATAGCAATGGAAGACATTTGTGTTGTTTCTGCTTGATTCCATATAATATCATCAAACTATTTTTTTCTTCTAATGCAAAAATAAAAAATAAAAATCTGATGTTTTATAAGATTAGGAACAGTTCTGCAATATTTTCACATTTTAGAATCTGTCTTGAGTAATTCCCCACATTTTGTGTGGCATTAACCTTGTGTGGTTTGAGCAACTTCCATTCCATTACAGACCTGTGCCCTGCAGCTGCATTTTCTTCAGAATAAAAGAGGCTCATTTAAGCACACTTTTAAAAAACAAAGTGTGAATGACCGAATGTGCCTCTTGGCCCTGAGTGTTTGACCTGCAGTTTCAAGGTCCTGAGACAAGCAGGGCAACCAAGCTGTTTTCCACAGGTTCCTGCTTCTCCCCAGTTCTCAAATGCAAGAATATGCTTTGTTTGTTCAGTATGCTTCCTTCAGATTCAATATATTATAATCTCTTTCTTCTGCATTGACAAGTGCCATCCTTGATTTCCTAGGATCCACTGCCTGAGCCTTAGGAGACTGGCTTTGACTGCTCCTGCTTGACAGTAAAGCTCAAGAGGCCTTTTTACTGTCTGTCTGTCTGTCTGTCTGTCTGTCTGTGAGAACAGCCCTGGTTATCGTGCCAGTTTCTTCTGCTTGCACATGATGGTTTCCTCTTTGTGATCAGCGAGATACCAGCCACTGGCAGTCCATGCAGGAGTGAGAATGGCAAAATCCATGCAGTCTAGTGATCTTGGGTCAGTCACTTTCTCACACACGGTGGCTGTGAGGATAAAATAAGAGTGGGATGGGAGGAACCCTCTGTATCACTTTGACCTCCTTAGAGGAAAGGTAGGACATAAATGTAATAAGTATTAATTTAAAGATGGTATTATGTCACTGATGCCAAGTGGTGACTGAGATGGTGTGGAAACCACACCGTTAGTGGATGGTATTCCTTTCTAATGATGGAAGTGAGGGGTCATGGGGCAGGTGCTGCACCTGAAAAGTGACTAGCTCCATTCAGCATGGTCCAATAACATCACACTGGTTGGCACACTCTCTGGGCATCATTACTACCAACACTTTAGGTACAGCATTGGCACCAAGTGATGCACTCTGTAATTCTGGGTAACCTTGGTTGTTACCAGTAGCCAAATAGTTAATCTACATGCATACAGCCACTGTAATCTACTTGCCATAAACAAGGAATAGGAGCGACTACGTGGCTACAAATATGCAGAGCTGTCAAGTGAGTCAACCCTCCTTGAAAATGAAGATCATCCAGACCATCAGTAATTTGCAGAATGGATTCAAGGGCACACCAGAAATGTACTTTTGGGCAATTAAAGTGGATTAAAGCACTCTGTTGCCCTGGTGCGCTTAAAGAAACCAGAATAGAGCGACTGACTGCACTGAAAAGAGACATCACCTTGCCAATAAAGGTCTGTATAGTTAAAGCTATGGTTTTCCCAGTAGTGATGCATGGAAGTGAGAGCTGGACCATAAAGAAGGTTGATCGCCGAAGAATTGATGCTTTTGAATTATGGTGCTGGAGGAGACTCTTGAGAGTCCTATGGAATACAAGAAGATCAAACCTCTCCATTCTGAAGGAAATCAGCCCTGGGTGCTCACTGGAAGGACATATCGTGAAGTTGAGGCTCCAATACTTTGGCCACCTCATGAGAAGAGAAGACTCCCTGGAAAAGACCCTGATGTTGGGAAAGACTGAGGGCACAAGGAGAAGGGGACGACAGAGGGTGAGATGGTTGGACAGTGTTCTCGAAGCTACCAGCATGAGTTTGACCAAACTGCGGGAGGCAGTGGAAGACAGGAGTGCCTGGCGTGCTCTGGTCCATGGGGTCACAAAGAGTCGGACACAACTAAATGACTAAACAACAATGACATAAACACCATGCAAGCAAATGCGGGTGAATACTTGTTGTCATATAACCTCCCCACAAACAAATCAGAACAAATGCTCAATGAAGACTGGACATAGTTCAACATATGCATAATATTTATGCAAACAATTCATATGAATGCTCAATAAATAGGTCTTCTGGGGGAGCCCTTGGACACTATAGTGGCAGATTCCAAGTAGCGGCATTCAGCCCTCTTCCCAGAATGCATGATTCGGTTCATTTGCTGTCAACACAAAAGTGCCACTCCACCAGTGGAGTGCAAGAACTGGCAGACTGTGCTTCAAACTGAATGAATCAGTTGACCTTCTTTCCCACAAGCAGGGCACTAAGCCAGACAGTGTCATGGCTGCCAGGAGCAAAGGGGTCATTTAATCAGTTGTGACTTTGTCACAGTAGTTTAAGATGGCAAAGGATAGTTATGTGGAAGGTAAGCTTTATCCCATTCCAATCTTTTTAGAAATTTGAAATGGTTCCTTGTTGCAGACTTGCCCTGCATTTCATGGAGACTAGGAAAAAGCAGTAAGTTTACCACAGGGATGTGGCTTGTCTGCATGTTACAGTCTGGCCCAGTGTACTTTGTGGATTGCTCATGTAAGCAGAATTGTACGTGATCTTCTGCTGTGCCATTCAGCAAAAAGAACAAGGACATACCATAGCAACCACAGCATCATAGGTGGAACATACAGCAATGTCTCTCTGAGGTAAAGCTGGCCTATTATTGGCTCACAGTGAATATCCAATGTGAATCCTTTGTCCCTAACACAATGATTAAAAGGGGTAGGTGGCTTGGCAACAAAAGGATGTTTCTGAAACATTAGTGTAAATGATTACTCAGCTTGGATCACATCCACTCCTCCTTGTTTTTCATTGAATCCTGAAACTCCATCTGATTAGGGAAGCAAGACGTAGATAAGTGTTTATGTGACTGGTGAGGCAATGAGCACAGAACAGCAGCAAGTGATTACAAAATAACACATAGACACATGCATTTGTACACAGAGGTGCAAACTGGATGTGAAGTTGAGGGATCCATGATCAGTTCTCCTGTTACAGATAGGTAGCCGTGTTGGTCTGCCATAGTCAAAATAAAAAAAATCCTTCCAGTAGCACCTTAAAGACCAACTAAGTTAGTTCTTGGTATGAGCTTTCGTGTGCATGCACACTTCTTCAGTTCTCCTGTGTTGTTTTTAAGCAAGGTAAATGCAGTGAGAGAGCAATTTGAAACTCTTATGATGAGCTGGAGAGGAGAGATTAATATGGCTCCCTCTGGTAATTTCCTCTGGTTTAACTTGTCCCATCAAATCTACTGTTTGCCATGTGGGGTAAAACATGCGAGTTATCTGTAACCCTCCCTAGCACAAAATAAAAATAAAAATGCAGTATTGAGCAAGATGGGTTTTAAACTGGGACAAGGGCCAGAGAGAAGAGTTATCACTGCTTCTCCAACAATATAATCCCAATGGCTGTATTCACTTTTTGAAAACAACAAGAACAACAACATGTGGAATGTGATGATGGCTCTCCTGCTGGCATGTCCAATCTATATCAGGGCAATTTTTCAGACTTCTTGTTAATTTTGGTATGCAGATGTAAATTCCAATCTAGGAGCCAACGTGTTTGTGCAGTTCCAGCTAGCCATACTTTAGTCTACCAACACATTATCTTTCATACTTTGAAGCTGTCTATGGACAGAACGACATATTCTTCCTAACTACACCAAGAGAAGACAGTGTCCAGTAGTTTCAGGGTTCTAATAAAAGTGGCATTCCAGGAATTATGGGAATGAAAGTAGTACCAAAACCACCCCACCATATATCTTTACTGTTATGAAAAAAACACCACAGAGTCTATAATTTCCTTCATGTTTTCCAGCTTAGTTTCGGTAAAAATCCACCATATGAGTCTTTCTTTTCTATTCTCTTTCCAATTGCTGATGAGTTAGGAACTCACAGCTACCAATTTAGAAAACCCCACCTTCTTGCAAATGATGAGTTCTCTGGCAGGACAATATCCAACAGTCCTGGAAGGATACATGTGCATTAGCGAAAACCCCAACAGCTTTGAACTGCTCAAAAATGAGGAAGGGTGGCGGCATCAGTGACATGTCTTTCAGTAGCCCACAGGTTTCTATCCAACTCTGCTCCTGGTTTACTTTTGGACTAATGTATGTGAGGCAATCTGAACATCCTCAAGTCCTATGTGAATACCAAGTATCATGATGGCACTGGTAGCAGAAGAGGGAGTAGTAGTAGTAATACAAATGAATGTTTTGAATTGACCTGGCAAATTCCCTTTGACTGAACATCAGGAAGTCCCCATTGCTCCAAGCAGGACATGCTCCTCTACTCTATTTGGAAAATGTAGCAGCAAGAAACCCTGTGTGATACTTGCTCAGACTGGAATACTTCTCTGGAACTTTTTTAAAGGATCACACACAGGCTGTGCTGCAGCCATCAGATTAACTCTTAAAGAAATTTGCTGGACTGCGGATTCTAAAGTGCCCTGTTCAGGGTCATGATCTGTCCAGATTTGACCAAGGCCTCATTCACACAATATATTTAAAGCACTACGATACCACTTTAAACAGTAATGGCTTCCCCCATAAAATTATGGGAGCTGTGGTTTATTCAGGGTCCTGAGAGTTTTTAGAAGGCCCCTATTCCTCTCCCAGAGCTATCAGAGTGGTTTAACAATCGATCCCTCTTCAGAAACAACACTGAGGATAGTAGCTCTGTGATGGGAAGTCCAGCAGGTAAGTCTGCTTTGGAAGCCAAATTTGTCCCCCATCCCTACTGATACGAACATTTGTTCATTTGCCTTAAAAAAAGTATGGCACAAACAGCAAATGAATGATGCCCAGTATTGTAACACAGTTAAATTTTGTTTGGGTGTTTTATTGGCTATGACCAAGGTTGGGGGCAGGGGGGGAGAGAAGCATAAAAGAGACAAAGTGCTTATGAGACATCTTTATATAGTGCCATGAAACAAGCTTCATTCTGTGCACGCTTCATCACTTGCTTACTGTACATCATTGTGAATATTTATGCCCAGAAGTCTCCCTGGTATTTTGGGGTGGCCCCTTTCAAATTCTTTCATGCTTCAGCCATTAGATCAGGCAAAGCTGGTTGTAAGAATTCTCTGTCAGTCCTACAAAAGACAGTTTGTTTCCATACAAATAAATAAGTACACAGCAGGGGAGCTGTATTTTGGCTTCTCCAGTCCTCGTGCAGAAGCGCCTATGGTTGTGAGCAGTGACAGCTTTGCCTAGGGTTGAAGGAACGGCTGAAGATTTTTGATTGCTACAATACAAGTTAGGCTATAGTGCCTGCCTGGCATGTGTGTTTAAGGCAGGACTGGCCTAAGATGATTTGCTGCCAGGGCAGAGCAGAAATGGCAACTCTCAAGGCACAACCTTCCCAAGGCTACTCGAGTTATTTTGTCACTCAAGGCAACAAATCCCACAGGTGCCTCCCTCCTTCCTTGGCAGTAACAAGTACAGTATAATCATATTAAATTAAATAGATATTAGTTTTCCTCCTCTTCATGACACCTCACGTTAGCTGCCTGAGGTGGTTGACTTACCCTGTCCGATGGAGGGGTGGCCTGGCATTTTACTGTCAACTGCAGGACTCTCAAGACATGGCTTCTCCACAGAAGAAAAAGGAAATTCACATTCTAATGCTACAATGCCATCTTTGATGCTTCTCGGTATTGAAGGGTCTTCTGTGTCCATAGCTGTATTGGGCACTACTGACGAGGAGTCCAGTGAGGATTACAAATTGCTGGATACTCCTGCATCTAGTGCAGGCCTAGATCTGGGGAGAGGGAATGTGGCATGTGCTCTAGTAGGCAGGTTGGGTAGACAACAAAGAATATCTAGTCCTGATCTATGACATGACAATGCAGTGTGGAGGAGAGAAGAGAGGAGAAAGGTGTGTTCAGAGGCATTGAAACTGACCTCTACTGGGCACACAGGCCTGAGGAGAGGTGCAAAAATCACTCCACTGGTTGGCACCCCTGGTCTGCTGGCTCCTGGGTGGCATGATTTGGACCACTACTTCCACAGGTAACTGGTGGGGAAGATGGGCTGAGGGCAGTGGGAGAGCTGAGCAGTTGGCAGAGCAGTGCTTCCTTGTCACTCGCTACTGCCACTGCGGTGCCTCTCTGGTTCACTCTGGCTTGCAGCTTCCCGGGGCTCTGATTGGCTCTCCCAGCACTCAGCATGACAGTTCTTGACCTGCTTTACTTGATGAGAGTTGTCCAGTGCACATTTAGACACACATTTACATGCACATGTAGGGATGCTGGAATTATTATTTCAACCTGAAGTTATTGGCTATTCTAATGTGGGAGGTAATAAGCTTGTGAGAGGCCATGGTGATTAGATTCTTCATCCAGTGTGTTTGATACTTTTGTTTCTGAGACATGCTATCCACCTCCTAGTTAAAATTAGGGGTGTGTTTACAAGTGTAAAAAGAGAACACTGGTTATTTGTGAGTCACTGTTCTGAGCAGGCATCCTCTGAGGGTAGGTACATAGGAAGCTACCTTATACCAAGGCAGGTCATAGGTCCATCTAAGCTCAGTGGCTGCCCAGGATCTCATATAGAAGTCTTTCCCAGATTTAGTTGAAGATGCCAGCAAAGAATGCGCTCTGCCACCGAGCTATGGTCCCTCACCATGATTCTGGTGCACCTCTGGTTACCAAATGAAATCACTGAATCATTCAGTCACATCTGATGTTCCTCAGAATGACCCACATTGAGTGGGGACCACACAAAAAAGCAGAACACCAGTGTGTTCTACTCAGCACATGGTGTGGCATCTGCCAGACTGATATATTTTGCTCTTCTTTTACCAATATAGAGCAAGCTTGTTGCAGAGTTTTACATCTGGGGCACAGTGACAGCATCAGGAAACTGTATCTAAACTCTGTGATTTGTGGTCTTCCTTCATGAAGTAGTTTTTGTTTTGTTTGTTTTTTGGTGAATGCTTCCTTTATATTTGATTGCTTTTGATTCCTATCCTACTTTTGAGTTTTGGGAAGTGGAAAAACAAACTCCAAACTTCAAAGCCAATCTGCTGCATCTCATTTGCTTTAGTGTCAAAATTTTTGTAAAGAAATAAGCACTTGGTACATTAATGTGACATCTACTCCAAATTCTCTCTCTTTCACACACACATGCATGCGCACACATACATACATACACACACACACACAATATATACTAACAAATTAAGCTCAGTGTAGCTTTTCATTACATTGTGGTCCTGAAACTTTTGTCTGTGTCTCTCAAGTTAAACAAGAGGACTATGTGTCATTGTTCTGTGACCATCCATGGCACAATATAATTTAAAGTCATTATATCCAACCCTCATAAAATCTTCCTTCCATTTCTGCCAATTAATATGGGACCTGAAGGCTGCTGCTACCCCCCTATTCTTAGTGCCCCTCTCACTTCGGAGATTCTGAGTCACAGCAGCTCTCCCAAACCCTGAATGGCATTGTACCTTTAGTTCTAAAAACAGACTGTGACACCATTCATAAAAATTTGGAGAGTTTCATTCTATGTTAGAAGTGAAAAAAGGGCTGTGTGAGGGGGAGCTCATTCAGGTACCAGCCTAGAGTGCAGGGTCAAAGGTGTCATCTGGGCCTGGAAGTCTACTGATATAAGATACTTCTAGCAATCAGGAATATTTTTTGAGTTATCAGCCTTGGTTTATCCATACACTAATGTGATACTTTCAGATAACAAAAGGCTACTTAAATAAATAGGTGGTGGACATTAGGAATGGCTTTTGAAGAAGACCTTAAGCTCTCACAAGTGTTTCATGAAGGAAGTATTGCACTCAGATGAGAAGAACCCTTGAAATGAAAGCAGGTGGCAACCCCAATTAAAATGGATATATTTCCCCTGGTCTTTTTTTTATACTTCTGCGTAGGCACACATTTAATTTCCCAATCAGCTCAACTACAGTTCTCCTTTCATTTTCTCCCTTTGTGCTCTGTATCTCAAAGAATGCCCATCTCCCCAAACCTCTGTCACAGGCCAATAGGCTGTGACAAAGCTCAGTCTCAGTTGCCAACAAAGTTCAAAAAGAGAAAGTCACAAAAGCTTCTTTTTTCTCCCTTTGGCTTTGCCCTTTTCCTCACCCAAGCTGTGGCTGGGACACTAAGCAGCCTGGATGCTAACTTCAGAGCAGGCAAGCGATGATGGAATGTTACAGGAAAGAGCCTGGAGCAAGGCCCAAACCCCGCAATGCGTAAGAGAAGAGTCTTTTTTGACTGCTGCATCTCAGGCTCTTTTGCTCCTGCCTCATCTACCTTGCTCGCACTGATGCCAGCTCTGCACTTCTGACCCCTCTTTATAATATTCTTATACTGTACTCTTATACCCTAGAGAGATTTTGAAATTTGCTAAAGCAAATGTTTTAATGTTACTTTAGCTACAGAGTGGGGAGTTGCCTGTGCCATGTGGCCCCTCAGATATTGCTGGAATAGAACCCCCACCTTTCCTGTCCATTGGCCATGCTGGTTGGACAGAGCAAGAGGTGTGCAGGCACCTAGACGAATACATCAGATGAGTGAAATGGATACCATTGAAATTGAATAACTTTTATTTCCCCATATGCATCATCAAATGAACAGGAAAAAACATGGATCTGGTGTTTTCTAGCACTGCCATGGCACAAAGAAGACATGCTGATTCTTATAATTATTTGTTTTATGAGCGATCCACTCAGACCCACCATCAGATCAACCCGTCACCTATAAGTGTGGAAGGATCTGTCAATGTTGCTCCTCTCAGTTTCATATTTTTCCAATCTTAAATTCTGCCCTCTGCATTTCAGCAGCAATTCATTCAGCAAGTTCCTTCAAGTTTCGCCTAATAAATGTATTTTTGTATGTAGCTTTAACTAATGAGTATATTTTTGCAAGAAAATTCTCTTTAAATAATGCCCTTTTGTATGTTGCTTTTACTGATATATTCCTTTTTTGAGTATATGTATTTTTAGAAACATTTATTGTTCGGTGAACTGCATCACAAAATTTGGATAAGTACGAATTTTGAAGGATGGTTGTGTGTAGGTTCTCATATTGTTTCAAAAAAATGCAGATTTGATGGAGTCATCTTTAAATGTGAACTGAATAAATTTTCCTCCCCCATCCCAATTCAGCTCTGTGGCCACAGATATTCAGTGTGATTTGTTGTTGGTTTTGTTGCTATCCTATGGGGGTGAAATCATGAATATCCATGTGGACTTATGCCTTGGATCAATGTTTTTGTATTGCTGCCCAAAAACAGATCTGTGATTTTTATCACTGTAAGTTTTAATTAGATGGTTTGGGTGTGTGGGGGGGGGAGCCATATGTAAAATCATGAAAATTCATGAGGATTAATTTTAATTCTACTTTAATTCTGACTTTTACCCAGATTACATAAAAAAAGCAGAGTACATGTTCATGTCTTTGTTCAAGAGCCAACATAGAAAAAGATCACAAGGTGCAAATTGTCTGTGTCAGGGGCTGGGCAGAGGAGCAGGAATGGTGGAGACCACCTCCCCATCCTGACCCTTCCAGGGAGGAGGAAGAGGAAGACAGTATAGATTTACAACAGTGGTGTGTGGGAGGTCACAGTTCAGAGGCAGATGAGGGGAAAAGTTGGGAAATAATGGGAGAGGAGCAGCAGGCAGAGCCTGAGCAGCATCTGGCTTACATATTGTCATTAGCAAGCATTCCAGACCCACCATCTCCCAGACCCTGGCAAGCCTTAAAAGTAGGAGAGCAAAGAGCTCAAAGACAGAGGGCACTTAGCAGCACCCAAAGCGGAGGTGATATTGATGATGAATGAGGAAGTGGGAGAGATGGGGGGGGTGGAGATTCACCCTGGGACAACGCCCTTATCCAAGAGGCTGGGTTTTATAGCCTTTCTCTGTAAAGACTGAGATAAAAAGGGATTCTAAGAAACTTTTCCTGGGCAACCAGCCGGGAGCCACTGACAGCATCCTGACAGTCTGGCTATCTCTGCATATTTCAAAAGTTGTTGTGACATTTCCAGAACAGCATCTCATGAGCAACTGTTTGGGATGTTTATTGGGTGGCAGCCTCTGCCACTAGCTCCACTACTATCAGGCTGCTCACTAAAGCTGAAGTCTGAATATTTATTTTTAAAAGAATATATTATGATTTAAAGATCTAGGTTGTCTGGAAGCGACTAGATAAAAATTGCTCAGTGTGTGAAAAGCAAGTTTTCCAAGTGAAAACATGATCACGCATAGTGAAAGGATTGATGTCTGCTCAGTTAAGAATTTAAATGAGACCCTTCTGGACAAAATACAAAACTAATGGTGAAATACTATACATGTATACTCAGAAGTAAGCTCTGTAGTTTGCAATTGGACTTACTTTCAGGTAGGTTTGTACAGTGGTACCTTGGGTTAAGAACTTAATTCATTCCGGAGGTCCGTTCTTAACCTGAAACTGTTCTTAACCTGAGGTACAACTTTAGCTAATGGGGCCTCCCACCACCACCGCACGATTTCTGTTCTCATCCTGAAGCAAAGTTGTTAACCCAAGGTACTATTTCTGGGTTAGCGGAGTCTGTAACCTGAAGCGTCTGTAACCCGAGGTACCACTGTATAGGCTCACAGGCTAAATAAACTACACAAACCATAATGAAATTCAATATGGGGCAAGAATATCAATTTCGCAGACATTCACGTTCCAAAAGGGTGTGGAGTCACACAACATGGTGTGAAATGATGTTGCTTTCAGAAAACAAAAACACAAGTAAAATTCTTTGCTGATCCCACAGGAAAAAAACCACAGCCACCGGGCTTATTTGTGTCACTTTACACATTCACAGCTATTGGCAGCTCAGTCGATGTAAGTGGGAAATCAATATGGACGACTCAGTATCCAAACTCCCCCCGCTTGCAGGTGTAAAAACATTTGTTTTAAAAAGAAAGAAAGCTTTTCAATAACATTCTTGCTCTATTGCAATATGGTATTTATCTTGCACACAATGGCTTATGTATGCCTTTAAACCACAACCCTCAGTCAGATGAGTGTGTGGAGCAGCTCATTGCAGTTACTGACAAGACCAGTGCTATATAGGGAGCCTTATGGCTGGCTGAATTGAACTCAGCTCTCCCTGCTCCAAGAGCAACACTCTGCTTGCTTCCTCACACTTGGGCACAGCTGTGAATAGCTTAGGACAAGGAATAACAATATTTCCCAAGTTCTTTTGGGGAACAGAACTCTGTTGAGGATTACAATCATGGTGGCATGAGGCAGTTTGGGTAATTGGTAATTGGCTGAAAGTGTAATATTATTAGGTTGGGAACTCAGGCTGACTTGCTTGAGATGCAAGGAGGGTCCAGTGAAACAGATGGGGCTTGCTTCCAAGGCGATGTAATTAGGATTGTAGCTTTGCTGTTTCTTGTTATCTCCAACTGGGAAACTACTGGTGAACTTTGTTTTGGCATTCATTATCATTTCATAGGATCCCACTGTAATGTGATCTTAATAAAATCCACTTCTGGCACAGTGGTGACACTTGCTTTCTACAAAATTGGTATTTGACAGCTAGCAGTATAATGTAACTGCCTTGGAAGAACTTTCTAAACTTTAGAATCTAAAGTGTAGCTGAAAACAAATTAACCATGGCAGAAATATTTGTAACCCAGTTTGCTCAACCCAGTGGCCAAGGAAGTTTGTTTTGTTTTAATAATAGCCTAATGTGTCTACACTGATGACATGGGAAAATTTCTGTCACAGATTCTAGCCAAACTCTTCATTTAAATTTAAGTACGCCATTAGCAATCCTATTCTTTAAGCCTTTGTGGCTGCCTTCCAGCATTCTCTGGGGTGAAGCCAACTAACAGCACAACCCTAGCCATGCCGAACTCAAGCTCCAGTCATTCTTAATGTACTGGAAATCAGTGGGTGGACTAACTTAAATCACCTTTATGAACTTTGCAGTTTTGTCACAATCATTGATATTTATTTATTTTTTGCCATATTAGCACATTCATAAGATTTCCTTGTCTGGTATTGTACTTAGCGCAGTGACAAGAATAATGAATGCAAAAGCAGCCAATTATCCAAAAGGGGATTCATGTCCATTTTGATCCCTGTTCATTCGAAAAGAGATGTTATGTTGTAAAATGGAATATAAATATTTCTCCTAGCCAGAGTGCTAACCTTTCCTAAGAATATTCCAGGGAGGGCTATATATGACAGATATGTTCCTTAAGATATGCCTCTTAAATATTTGGAGAGGAAAGAAATGCAAACCACAGTTAAGAGGTACCTTGTGAATACGTACAATTCTAGAAGAGATTGCCCTTCTGAGAAAATAGGCTACTTGAGTGGGGAATGCCTAAAATCAGACAGCTTGCATGCGGGATAATTGTTAAAGAAACATGTCACTCAATAGGGGTGAAGCTATCAGTAACAGAAGAGTGATTGGGTGCCTTCAAGGTTAAAGCAGGCAGGCACAACTTGTGATTCATCAAGCCACATGCAGCCCCTGCCAGCCCCCTGTTCTGTCCTTCTGGATGCCATCCTCATTTATTTTATTTGCAGTAGCAGACAGGTAGGCAGCAAACAAATATGACCTTTTCCAAACCCCAGGTGGATTGGCCATGTATGGCTTGGGAAGGCTGTATTCCACTTTGTGGATCACAATTTATTGCAGACCTGGGCTAAAGTGACTTATGTAGAAATTCCAGCTTTCTGGGTTTCACAAAGCAACAAAAAAATCCTATCGTCCCCTCCCAACTCAGTTTTTTTCTTGGCTTGTCAGATTTTTTTTGGGGGGGGGGATGTCCACCCCTCCTAGAAGTTGACCTCTTGGTAGTTCCCTGGAGAGATCAAGAAAGAAAGAGAGTGAAAACTCAGCAAGTATCCTTTGGGATATTTTGCATCTGAGAAAAATCATTCCCCTTATATTAAACATCTGCTGCATCCTGATTATACAGAATTGTCACAAAATTGCAAATAAAGAATGAATTGCTCCTTTGTGTTAGTTTTTTCCAAGAGGTGTTTGACCAGAGAGGAAGATATGACATCTTAAACTCTTAGCTCTTTAATAATGGAATGTGACCTAACCCTGAATTTATCTAGCAATTTTCCTTCCATGGATTAACACAGCTCTCCCTGGAATTTTGTCATAGAGGTTTCTTCATCAAATGGCATGCAATCCCCAGATTACCATTTCTGGGCAATAAAGCTGAACACGAATTAGCAATATATGTGAGTTATATGTTCATTCTCCCTCTCTTGTTTACATTTATTACTTATTTTTCTCTTACTCTTCTTTTGGGTTGTCATTTATCCTCTCTCCCATTTTGTCTATCCGGTTTATCTTAAAAGAGTTAATTGAATATTAGAAAGGTAGAGTTGGGAGGTGCTCAGGCGGTCATCTAGTACAACCCCCTGCAATACAGGAAATCCTTTGCCCAACGTGGGGCTCGAACCCAGGACTCCAAGAGTAAGAGTCTCACACACTAGTGACTGAGCTATCCACGGTTTTCACGCTGACTTCTTGCTCAATGCATTGCTGATTCTACTGCCTATCCAATGATCAGCGGTATGTACATTCAGGGCAATAGGTTCTTCATTCATTCATTTCAGTGTTGGGGGCAGCTCTCATTTGGATGATGTATGGGAATCCCACAGACAGAGGGGCTTGGCATTTCCTTCAAAATGTACACTGGGCTCCACGCTTGGCTTGCAATATTGCCTCATC
The DNA here is from genome assembly GCF_965112155.1 of Podarcis liolepis. Classification (NCBI taxonomy): domain Eukaryota; kingdom Metazoa; phylum Chordata; class Lepidosauria; order Squamata; family Lacertidae; genus Podarcis; species Podarcis liolepis. The sequence continues at coordinate 54,252,493 of NC_139557.1, read as the reverse complement.
AAAAATACAAATGGAATGTCATGCCAGAATACCAGCCACAGGTAGGATGGTCTGGAAGGCAAGCCGTATCTGTGATGCTTCAGTGTTGTTTATCTAGGCGTTTAAAGAATGGAAAGAATTTTATCAGCATCGCAGGAGATCTTTTAACACACATCTACAGATACCTAAGGAGGTATCCTCTGAGCTATGCTCTGTACCAATAGGCTGTTGACCTCAATTGCAGACTCTTTTGAACCAAGTGGAGTTTGTTGATTTTGCAAGAAGAAGCCTGCCTGAGCAAATATTTCAGTCATTTGTGTTGCTTCATATTGATTCTAAAGGCTATTTAGAATGACAAAATAATTGAGGGACTTAAGCCCAAAGTATATGGATCTTATCTTACAAAAACATGTTGAAGATAAAGTTTACAGAAAGGAATACGCTTGAATTTTTCTCATTGTTGAAACACAAGAATGATGAGAATCAAATATATCTATATATGTGCGTGTACACATTCAAATGTCCACACAAGACCAGCTGACATATATGTCTTATATATGTATATATACTTCCATATACACTTTGTGCAACCAGCTGACTTTTGGGTTTGTTAAACTACAGTTAATTCTGGTCACTAACAACAGCAATGTTATTTATACAAGTCAAGCCATCACCCTTTATTTTTAAGGGAAAGGATTTGTGCCTTTGTCACGATTACCTAAAATACTGGTCCATTTAATTGTATATAGTGATAATCATGCTTTCCGTAGAATGGTAACAGTAAGTTGGTACCATTCACTGCAGGTTCTCCTTAGGCATGTGGACTGAAACTTTTTATATGTGTTTATGGAAGGTGAATTACCCACAGCAGTGCTGCAATTTACATAGAACTTGATTTATAAAGTAGTAATCTTTAGGCTGTGATCCTAAACTAGTCTTATAGGGTATAAATCCTATTGAACACACTGATACCTACTTCTGAGAAGCGTCCTTTGGGGTTTCTCTCCATGTCTTTCCGCTTTGATTTACTTTCTCATGATACTAGTTGAGCAGGGAGTTCAGAGCACTCTGAGGCTACAAGCCTCAACATGAAGGCAAAATGTGCGGAGGCAGAGCAGGACATCAAAACCACTTGGCCCACCTCAACATTGAGCCACACACTGAACATAAACAACCAAAAAAGGGAAGCCTAACTGTATGAGTATAGGCTTCAGTGCAACTGGGAGCATTGCATGATTGGGATTCCTCAAGTTGTGTGGAAACCTACACACACACACACACACACACAGAGAGAGAGAGAGAGAGAGAGAGAGAGAGAGAGAGCTGAAGGCACATGGGATTCCTTTTTCAGATGCCTGTGGTCAACAGACAGGTGTTTGGGACATGGCTAGTGGCATAGGACATTGTGGACGGGGTTGTTAGGGTGCAAATTTCTGTGAAGCTAGACTTGAGACAGAATTACTTTTTCTTACAAAGTAATCCAGGTAAGTCCTTAGTCATCTTTAAAAGCAAGCAGGTGAGAGGTAGGCATATACCTGCTTGCCCTTGTTGCCCCTCTCCACACTTCTCCCTCCTCCCTGCACTTCTGCAGAGTGCACCTTTATCCCTCGCCTCTCACCCCCCCCCCCGTGCATGAGAAGTTTCTGCCCGCTCATCCACTTCCTGCCCTTGCCTTCAACTGCTGCCTGCTACCAGCCTGCTTGCCCACCCACCCACCTGCCTGACCTGGCTCAGATGCACCTGGAAATGGCACCGAATGCCAGGAGGCAAGCTGGGGGACAGGGCAGTGCCCAGCTTTGATTGTTTGTTTGTTTGTTTTTACCCACTAACGCTCTGTTCTCTAGCCCATTTTTGGGCTCTCATAAATATTCTATAGCACTTGAACCACAAAATGTTAATTGTTTAATTAGTGCAATTAATGCATTCCTTAATCCTAACTTTAAAATGTAGATTTTTGAATAGTTTGGAACCAAGTTTGGAGCTTTGAAAGAGCTCCAAAATTGTGTTCAATCTCTGTGTATGCATATATTGATATAGCAATGATTTTTTTTAAAAAACAATAACTGTTTCCTTTGTGTTATTGATGCCTGAGAAACTTCATTAAATCCTTCCCACAATTTCATCCTTGCTAACATCCATATGTATTTTATTGTGTAATGAGGATGTTACAAGGCAGGCAGTTCATCTGCTAATACATGAGTCTTCTCCACATTGGCCACCATCCAGAGAAGCAACCAAGACGATTCTTACTTTCACAAGCAGTTTCCAGCATACATCTGTGAAGCTGTTGCTTAAAAGGGGCCATTTCTAAATAATAGGATGTGATGGATAAATAATAACAATTAAAAACATAAAAGTCAGCTATGCATGGGAAACACTCTCAAAATGTGTAAAGGGGTTTGCTGAACAGACCAGGGTTTGATTCCTGCCCCCCGATGATGCGTGGTATTCAACCAAGTTTCACCCAGTGCAGGCCTACTGGAATGAATGAATATGACTAAGTTAGGCCTGCTGATTTGAGTGGGTATATCTGGAGTAAAATTAAATCCAAATTATTCCACAATTAGTCCAATGTAATTATTGAACTGGTTTTTAAGAAAAAGGTTCTACACCTCTGATTAGATGCCAGCGAATTTATGTGTGTGTAGATGGTGATGGAGATATTAGGGATGGAAATGAAGATGTGTGGCGACATGCAGAGGTCTGTCAATTTTGTGAAGCAACTTAATTCCCCCTCCATTTTGATAAGTGTTTGGCTTAGAAATGTGGCTGCATGTAGTCTGGAAAGGGAAGGATGGAAGAACGTGGCATCTTGTTTGCAGATGGATGTTTGTCTCTGCTTTGGAGTGAAGTAAACAATTCAATGTATTATCCTTCAGAAAAGAAAGCTTTAATTTGTACTGTCATGCAAATGCATAATAAAGAGGTATGTATCTGTGGGAACGGAGATGTGTCACCTCTGCATACCCTTTCTGGATGTGTATGTGCACGCACACACGCCACACATACGCAATCGTAAAACGAAATCTAAAATAGCGAATTGTTCCCGCCGAAGACAAAGCGTGCAACCGGGGCCGTGCGTTGTAACCCGTGCATTGTAACCGTTAATCAGAAGCCCAGCCGCCGTGACTCTTTTGTGAGCCCTGACTGAGAGCGAGTGGTCCGACACGGACAGCTGCAGCTTCAAAGAATCCCAGTGACCTAGATTCTCCACTAGATTACTGTCTGCTCGGGCCTGTGCTGCTATCTCAGCATTGTGAGCCTGATTTCAGTTGCTCATACTGACTTGCTCGCTGTGCTGACCCATTTTACCATGGCAACCCGATTTGCTGTACCAGAGCCCAAGAAGAAGCACTCCTAGAGGATTCCAAGATTAAGCACACTTGCTGCTTTTTATAGGAAGCCCTCCCCCCTCTCTGCAATATACTTAGCAGACATTCAGAGCAGACATGACACTATCGAATAGATGCGGAAGTCGGGAATATATTTAGCCCAGGTATACAAATGTACCTTTAAATCAATGTTTCTGTGTTTGCTCTTTTTTATATATATCTATATACAAAATCCTTTTTGCACATCGGCTTTGGTAAATTTGACAATTGGTTTTCTTTCTGCCAGCCCCCTCATCTCCACTTCTCTCGTCAACTCAACACAACTTCATAAATATACATTACAACGCGTCGATCGCTGCTTTCCCCATCACATGTGAGGGGAGGCGCTCAGATGGAAAATCATTTCTGCCTTCACACATTAGCTACAGTCTGTCTCTGTTACACTATAACAGAAGGGTGGTGGTGGAGGATTAGAAACAGGAGGAAGCAATTCTGAGTCCAGTTCTCTCTAAGGACAAATGCCACACGGGCTTTGCTTTCTGGACGTGTCCCTTTCTTTTAATGTCACCTCATCGAACAGATTCCCACTCCCAAATGACACATATCTTGCAAGTGTGTCCATATCTTTATCTCAGTCAGTATCTACTTCAAGCATCTTGTCTATGAAAGCTCAAGCTACAGCAAGGCATCAGATGGTATGCTGTGGCAACTGTGGACTACTGTAATGTGTTGCTGTGCAGGGCTGCCTTTGAAGATTGTTCATAAACTTCAATTAGGAGAAAGTACAGTGGCACAATTACTCATTGGAACTAGGGTGGTCCGATGCGAATGTGGGGCAGGGCTATTGAACCTTTCATAGTAATGTAGAAGAGGTTATTTCTGCAGATGTAGCTTATCTTGCAAGCAGTGCTCACTGAAATTTCCCCCTTCTGTGCAACCTTAAAGGTGCACAGGAGCCTTGCTTGCTTTTGCACGTGATCAACCTAACTGGTACTGCTCAAATGGATCACATCATGGCAGTCTTTAAAAGCTGCATTGGCTACCATCTCTTTAAGAGCACTATCTAAGGTGTTGGTCCTTACCTTAAAAGCCCTGAAGGGCTTGAGATTGGAGTGCTTCCAGAACTGCATTCTCCTGACCAAACCCGCCTCAGTATTAATATTTTCATAGGTCTGTCTTTGGGATTCCATTTTTTGCTGTGGTGTTTGTGGTAGAGTCAGGCATGGCCAAAAAAGGGAAATGCATTGCCAAATCAGAGGACACAAGTTTTCATAAAACTAGTACATGCTAAATTGTAGGTGTATGCAAATTTAGAAATAATTACTATAATTTAAACCAGGTTCAGGGAGCCTGTGAAAGGGATGCGGGTGGCACTGTGGGTAAATCCTCAGCGCCTAGGGCTTGCCGATCGCATGGTCGGCGGTTCGAATCCCCACGGCAGGGTGAGCTCCTGTCTACGGTCCCAGCTCCTGCCCACCTTGCAGTTCGAAAGCACCCCTAAAGTGCAAGTAGATAAATAGGTATCACTTTCTAGCGGGAAGGTAAACGGCGTTTCTGTGTGCTGCGCTGGTGCTGGCTCGCCAGAGCAGCTTTGTCACGCTGGCCACGTGACCCAGAAGTGTCTCCGGACAGCGCTGGCCCCTGGCCTCTAGAGTGAGATGGGCGCACAACCCTAGAGTCTGTCAAGACTGGTCCTTTACCTTTACCTTTTTTTAGGGAGCCTGTAGCAGATATTTCTGAACTACAGCTCCCACAATACCTGGCCATTGGACATGCTTGCAATTGACCTAAAAATATCTTCTGAACTAGCTTCGGTGACTAGTCAATTGATGTTTTTCTGCATTATTATTATTATTATTATTATTATTATTATTATTATATCCCATCTTTCCTCCCAGGAGCTCAAGGTGGCATAGATTATTATCCTTCTCCCTATTTTCTCCTCACAACAACCCCTTGAGGTGGGTGGGGTGGAGAGGTGGTGACTGGCCCAAGGTCACCCAGTGAGCTTCATGGCTGAGTGGAGATTTGGACACTGGTCTCCCGGGATCTAGTCCAACACTCTAACTGCTACACCACACGGGCTCTTGACAGTGGGTAGATACAGGCAACAACTGACCACGTGGCCACTTATTATGGTGTAGATGTAACCAGACACATGGGAAACTATTCATCCTGCAAGTGATGAAAGTACAGTGGTACCTCGGGTTAAGAACTTAATTTGTTCCGGAGGTCCGTTCTTAACCTGAAACTGTTCTTAACCTGAGGTACCACTTTAGCTAATGGGGGCTCCCACTGCTGCCGCACCGCTGCTGCACGATTTCTGTTCTCATCCTGAAGCAAAGTTCTTAACCCGAGGTACTATTTCTTGGTTAGTGGAGTCTGTAACCTGAAGTGTCTGTAACCCGAGGTACCACTGTAATTTTACTGTAATTTCACACCCACCTACCATAATCAGAATTAACCTCACATGCTGGCAGTGAGATCAAATGTTTCATCTCCAAATACCTGCAAAAGCAGTGCACTGTAGGCAAATGAATGGCTACTCATTACAACAAATTCTTGCATCAAATCCTCATTGCCTTTTGGCAGGGTGATGCAGACAACCTGCTTGCAAAGTGGATGCATGTACACACTCAGAGGCCTCAGAGTGTTTCTGTGCTCATTGCCTAACTGGTGACAAAAGTCTCTTCCCTCGATAGCAGTTTCACATGTATTTAGGATTCATTTCTCTTTTCACACTCACTTAATGCAGATCGATCACCTGTAATGAGCCAAGATTTGGCACTGAAATGTCTAAAATTTATTGCCATTTTTTAAAAAAGGGACAGGCAACTGCAAAATGTTAATGGGGACAAAATGGGAAACTAGTGCCTGAAGAGGAGTTGCAGTAGAAAAGGGGGGAGCAGGGTCAGCTGACCACCCTCTCTCACCAAATGGGCTGAATTAAGGTCCATCTCTTCTAAATGGCAATGAGTGCAGGAATGAAATAGGGTTACAGATCTGGGCAACATACACTGGAGAATGTAAAATCCATTAGAGTGCAAAATGAAAACTTAGGAGAGACCAGTTAGCTTCCCTATGACTATGAAAACGCACACACTGTCCGAATTTGAACCCACATGTGCAGTCTAGAGTGTTCCAAATTTTGTATGCTTCTAGTATTATATAGTATATAGTAAATGTGGAGTTGTGCTTGCTGCAATCACACAGCTTCAGCAGATGGCCTTTTAAACATGGGCCAGTTTAGTCCACTTTGTGTTAAGTCATATTTGGCTTTCGGGAAGGGGAAAATGTTATGTTCTAGGAGTAAGGAAGGTAAAGGTAAGGTAAGGGACTCCTGGACAGTTAAGTCCAGTCAAGGCGACTATGGGGTTGTAGCACTCATCTTGCTTTCAGGCCAAGGGAGCCAGCATTTGTCCATAGACAGCTTTCCAGGTCATGTGGCCAGCATTACTAAACCGCTTCTGGAGCAACAGAACACCGTGATGGATACCAGAGCGCACAGAAATGCCATTTACCTTCCTGCCACAGCAGTACCTATGAATCTACTTGCACTGGTATGCTTTCAAAGAAGCTGGGACAGAGCAACGGGAGCTCACCCCATTGTGCTGATTTAAACCACCGACCTTTTGATTGGCAAGCCCAAGAGACTCAGAAGTCAACTAAAATATTTTTGACAACTTAGTGAAGGTCTAGTTACTCAGGGCTTTTTGTTCTGTTACATTCTTATCCCACCTTTCCTCCTAGAACAATGTGCTCTGTTCAGTGCTTGACCTTTTTAGACTGGGGATGGGGCAGGTAACCTTTTTTTGGCCCAAGGGATGCATTCGCTCTCTGGTGGCCATATGCAAGCAGTGGGTGTGCCCTATGGAAGTTCAGTTAGCCAAGTCTTAGTCTGAAATTCTACAAACATTTACTCCAAAGTAAGGGTGCAATCTTATGCATGTGTACTAGTTCCTGATGTCCCACTTGTTCCTGATGTAGATCTTCACTCACGCCCTCTTCCCTAGCAGGGAAGGGGGCACCATTCTGTGGTTTGCCTCAGTTGCCAAAATGTCTTGGGCTGGCCCTGTCACTTGGACAGTGCTTTTTAAGAGGGATGTTGCTTGGTAATCTGTGACAGGTGAGGCGAGCAACTAACATTATTGCATTTTATCACATTCACCTCACAGAAGTGCTGGTTCTAAGATCATGGGATACAGATCACCAGTTTTCAAGTCCATTTCCCTGTTCTTTAAGCATTCCTCTCTGCAGCGTTGAATTTCCAATGTGATTTGCCACCTTCATGCAAACTCTGATTTCCAGCTGCACATCACAGGAAGAACAACCCCAAACTCTTGGAGGCTGCAAAATGTTTCTGTGTGGTTAAAAACAATCTTGGCAAACATGTTTAATTTCAAGCATCTTTCTGTTATGCTCAAATGGCAAGCAATGGATAAGACCTTTTTAAAAATAAAAATGTCTCACAAAGATACAATGAAATGCTTGTCTTCCTCAATCACAGAAACTCCAGGCTTTACAAAAATACTGCTGACTGATGTGCCCAAAAGATGACATCTGTATTGTATGGGTTGACTGGCTGAACCAGTGTAATGGCTTGGAATGTTCAGTTACTCTGGGAACAAAGAAGGTTTGCAGACCAGCTTCTGCAAAGGAAGGGGAAATTTTCATTGGTTTGGCTGGGGTTAAAACCTCACACAGTGGATGGGAAAGCTCCCTCTAGCTACCCTCATAATTAGCTTGGTATTTCTGAGATGTCACAGAAAATTCCTGGAAAATACTCAAGGCCTTTCTGAGGGTTCTCTGAAAAGCTTTGAAAGATCAAGTCTCCAAGTGATTTTCCCCCACCCCCATTCCAAGCAAGCTTATTCTCACTAGCCACAAAGTTTATTTTTGTTAGCCAAGCAAGCTCATAATAACCGCTCTGACTATGTTCTACCTCTGCTGTTGGAGGCAGTATGCCTCTGAATGCCAGTTGCTGGGGAAAGCACTGTTGTGCTCAGGTCTGCTTGAGGGCATCACATAGACGTCTGGTTGGCCTTTGGTCTGGTCCAACAGGCTCTTCCTATGTCCTTATGCTCACAAAGTGTGTGTGTGGGGGGGGGCAACGGTGACTAAGGAGTGCTGGACGGAGGCAGCAGAGGTTTCATGAACGTCATCTTTAAGGCCTGGCATTCTCAGGAGCATCCTTTGCTGCTGTGATGCCTAGGAACTATAATTTTAAATGCCTCCTAGCTCAATTTATTAAAGTTGGAGGTAGGGATGAATCAATATGTCAATCTCAGTTTAATTCATTTCTGATTTTCCCCCAATCTTAAATTCAATTAACTCTACTTCCACATCAGTTTGCAATAAAATAAAATAAAATAAAATAAACATGAAAATTCAGCATTTTATGTGAGTTTCTCCTAATATACACCTTAAAGTACTGAATTTTAATATATGGATTTTTGTGCACACTTTCCCACAGTTATGCTTTTCGGTTGGAGAAATGTATCACCAAATTCAGAGAAGTGCAAATTTCAGCTGGTAGCTGTGTTTCAGTTCACATACTGGTTCTGGAATTGCTAACTAGGTAGACATTAAAATGTGAACTGAATGGATTTCTCTCCCACCCCTGTTAACATTGGAAACTACAATTCTCATGCATCCACATGGCAAGAAACACTGATGAACAGGCTATGGTGTATCTGGGCCTTAGGGATGTTGCCCCTACAAGTCTTTATTCCTTCTTCTTCTTGTTGTTGTTTAGTCATTTAGTCGTGTCCGACTCTTCGTGATCCCACGGACCAGAGCACGCCAGGCACCCCTGTCCTCCACCGCCCCCCGTAGCCTGGTCAAACTCATGCTGGTAGCCTCGAGAACACTATCCAACCATCTTGTCCTCTGTCGTCCCCTTCTCCTTGTGCCCTCCATCTTTCCCAACATCAGGGTCTTTTCCAGGGAGTCTTCTCTTCTCATGAGGTGGCCAAAGTATTGGAGCCTCAGCTTCACGATCTGTCCTTCCAGTGAGCACTCAGGGCTGATTTCCTTAAGAATGGATACGTTTGATTTTCTTGCAGTTCATGGGACTCTCAAGAGTCTCCTCCAGCACCATAATTCAAAAGCATTAGTTGACACTTTTTGCTGGGGGTTTTTCCCTTCGCAATTATACATTTCCTTGGGAAAAGGGAGGGCTGCTAAAGAGGAGCACTGGGGTTGAATCCCTTATGGGCTATTATGGAATTTTGGAAGCAATTTAGACGCAGCCCGGGAATTCTCAACTGCAGGAGATTGTTCCTGATTCCCCCTTCCATGCCAAAATTTTCCATTATCAGAATCCGAGAACAGGGAGAAGAGTCAGTGAAAGAAGACTGGAAGAAATTCAAAGACTACTTACAGAAACATTGTAAAATTAATGAATGTTAGAAGGATGTTGGATAGAAACTAAGCGGTTTCCAGCTGTAATGTTTTAAGAGATATGAAAAAAAAAAGGTTTCACAAATGGGTAAAAGTTTAATGGTAAGGATTTGCTGAACTAACAAATTGAACTGGAATACAAAGAAGGGAGGTCCGAGGAGGTCCGAGGAAATAAGTGTATGGAAGTTATGTTATTGAAAACAGTTTTTAACTGTTTTTTATTTTGTATGTTTATTTTTCTTTTTTGTTATGTCTTAAAAACTTTCAATAAATATCTTTAAAAAAAAACAAAACAAAATTTTCCATTATCACTACAGAAGACTTGAAAGAAGTCCTGGGAGATAGGGAAGATATATCTTTAAAGAGGATTCAGATTAGATTTGTATTCCCTGCCTTCATTTGCATTTGACAGATGGACAAAACAATCTGAATGTTGATAGAGTTGTCTGGCTTCTTGAATGTTTCAAGTGGGCATTTTTTCTTAATTTTAGCCAACCTAGTGTCCTCCAGACACTGTAGATTACTGCTCTCATCAGACCTGGCCAGCATTGCTAATATCCAGGGGTGATAACAGTCGAAAGCCAAAACATCTAGAGGTCCCCATTTTGGCTACCTCTAGTCTAGCCATTCTAGATACGCCAATGACACATTCATATCCATCCTGAACTCCATTGTTCTCTGAACCTCCTTGTGCATCCCCTTTGCTTCTGCTAGGAATAGCATGCACACCTGAGGCGTGGGGTGCAGAAGCGCCTCAGCCTGCTTGGGATGGATGAGTACATTCCAGCACACCTGGCCTGAAGTCCACACTGGTGGGGAGAGTGTAAGATTTCCTCCATGCCATTGTTGGTCATTTGTGTTCAGATAAGGTGGGATGATACACAGAGGGAAGAAAAGTAGAACTCTTCAGGCTCAGTAAAAACAAATGTTTCCTTCACATAACGAAGAAGATTGGGAAACAATTTAAAACTAAAAAAAGACTCTGAGTAGAGATGCATAGGATTAACTCTCAAACACAATCACTTGGTGTGATTCGCCAGCTGCATTGCTAGCATAAGTGTCATGCTTAAGAAGCAGCCAAGATATTGCACAATATATGGAAAAATGTACATATTCTGTAAGGGTGGACCATAGATGAGGCACTTGGAATGAATAATGAGAAATTCAGCTGGTTTCGTTTCTTTGATGGCCATGTTTATGACAGAAACCATTTAACAGCCTTGGTCTGGTAAAGATTTCTTATCTGAAGTCACTCTGCCTGTCCATGTTTTTGTCTCCCTATCTCCATGGAAAATTCAAGGCATGCTTTCTTTCCTATATAGATAATTCCTAACATCACAGTAAAAATGGAATATAGTGACTACAGAAACACAATCCAGCCAAAGCTGAGCATTTTCAGCCTGCGTAAGTTCGCTGTTCAAACCAATGGGACCTATGAATGCTTAACTTTGACAGTCTACTCATTTATCAAAGAATGCAACTCCTTTCCTGCTTTTGTAGCCTAGGTCATAAATGCCACCAGGCGTAGCTGCTTTAAGGACTGCTTGCCATTCCAGCAGTTAAGAGCTTTCAGCCTCTCCAGTCTTCATTTGGTTCATAAGCACATACATTTTTTGCCTTGCTGCCAGGCCCATCTAGTCCAGCATTTTGTATCCACAGCACCCAGTCAGATTGCCTATGGGTGCACACAATCAGGGCATCAAAAGAAATGTCCATACCCTGGACATTTGCCATGTATCACTCACTCTTGTACATGCCTTCATAAAGAAGTTCTCAAGTGATGCTTACGTTTGCACGTGCTGAGACGGCTCATACAGGGTTACGCTAGATAGACAATGAAAGCTTCAAGTGTACACAGTGGCTGCTGTCACCATTTGCAGGAGAGGGAAAATATTCAGGTTTATTCACTGGCTTCAGATTTGGCACTATGATGAGTGAGAGTCCGTTAGATCCAATCAATAGACTGGTAGACGTGTCACCCTGAATCTCAATGAGTATTCTACTAAAGACTTCTAACTCCCATATAGAGCAACATGGGAGCAGGGCTGGATGTGTGGATGTTGGAGGAAGGAATTTATTAATACATTAAATATCAGGTGTGGTGCTGGCAGTCCCTTGGTGCTGCACATGGGAGCTGGAATACCTGAAGAATGAGTTATTGAGAAAATGAGATACCCCTAGCATTCATTCATTCATTTAATTTGTAAGCGGCTTTTGCACAAAAAAAACATGCTGTAAGCAGCTTATGACAAAAAAATAGGGATGCATTCAAAACAAGCACTACAAAACAACAATAATGTAGTAAAACAAAAATATAATAACATACAAAACATCACATTTCAATACTATAAATATAACAATATTACTTAAACAACATGCCGCATCATGTAGCAAAAATAACAAGGGAGCCTCACTGTTTCACCTATTTATTTATTTATTTATACATACATACATACATACATACATACATACATACCCTGCCCATCTGGCTCAGTTGCCCCAGCCACTCTTAGTCCTAGACACAGCTGCCCCATGTTGCTCACGGTTTCTCTCCTGCAGCTGCTTCTTATAAGGCTTCCAAAGGCAAGGGGTGGGGGTGGGGATAGCTGGAAAGACCCATAATGTGATGAGGTGATTTCTGCACAACAAACAAGCAACAAGTATAGCCCTGTTAAGGTGTTTGCCTGAGCATGTGTGGAATTAAGCTGAGGATGAGGGCAAGGACATGTCTATAAGTCCAATGCCCCCCGAAGCACAGGCTCCTCTGTAAACCTTTGCATGGTTAGAATCATCTCCTATTGCAAGTCTCAGTAGTGACAATATAAAAGGATATTATTAAAATAACAAGGTGGCCTCCCAGTTAAGAAGCACCCTTCAAACCCAATGACAAATGGCCTCTATGATCCAGGCTTTTAAGTGAGTCTTAGCACTCGCCTTTCTGGGCCTCTCCTTGGGCCCATGAAGCAGGTGCGGTTTTTGCTTGACTTTTTGCTTTCAGATTTCAGAGCTGTTTGAAAATGTTTCATGTGAACTTTGATGGAAAAGTTCCGGTTGCTGTTTTATAGTGGCTTTACAATAGTTTGATTTTCTTACAGCATTACCCTGTTGCATATGTTGCCTGAAAGGTAGCCTTTAAAATGGATGGCTAGATTCAACTTAAAAGTGCTTAAGTTGGACCTTGACCAGCAGTGATGATGTTGATGATTATGTGTTATTTCAAAAGCAACATCAAGAGCCAATCCATTAAAAAACCCAAAAACTTATGGGCACAGGAGCTCCTCTTACATATATAGGAAAAAGAAAGTTCAGTTGCTTTTTGGACTCTCTGAATATTCCCCCCCCCCCAATAATGTACAGCCTCTACTCCTAAATAATAGCAGCCAATTGTCCTGAAACAATAATACCAAAGAGGACTTTTATTAACCATTTCCTGGCTGTGTGCCCCCCCCCCAATCGCCAAGAGGGTATGGGAACTGATAATTGAAACATTCAGTGAAAATCAGGCAAGCTCTAACTGGAGCTGTGTGCATAATGCATTAACGTGAGAAAAATGCATGTCTGTCCCATGACTCACAGAGCAATTAAAATGTATTTCAGTGAATTAATTTCCCATAATAGCTATGACACAGCTGATCAGGAGGAATCAAGTAAGAATTGAATTCACACATTTAAAAGAATAAATAATAGTAATCAACATCATCACAATCTTCTAAGTTAGGTGGAGAATTAGCATCAGCCTCACCAATTATTTTCCTTCAGGGGCCCCTCCTCTTTCTACATGAAAATAATACAACAAAATTGTCCGAGGCTTTGGCAACAGGCTTTTGTGGGATTGTGTGTGTGCGTGCGCGCGCGTGCCTTTCATATGATAATTGAGAGATTCTATGGCAACCATTGAAAAAGAAGGGGGGGCTGAAAACAAAAGCTGTAGCAGAAGAGGATCAGTGCACATTCAGAGCATCTGCAGGAATAACGGCAAGTCTCGCCTTCTAGATGTAAAAAGTGCCTGATGATAGGCTAGCAAAGGCACTGATTTAACTCAAGCAGAGACAGTATGTAATTAATGCAGTTCCCAGCTTTAGCCTTCAAATCTGCCCAGCTTTGCTCTTCTGTACCATCCATTTAAATGCGTCCTGCACCATAGGGACAGATTACACCAGGATGCCCTGTTGGAGCAATTATTACGGCATACGATAGCACAGTTTATTTAAATAGTACCATCAATCCACTTGCAGCCCATTATGAAAATGTTTCTGTCTCAAAGACCCCTGGTTCCAAAGTGCTTACGATTTGTAAGGTCCCTGCCCCCAAAGTGCTTACAATCTGAAGTTGGGTTGTGACTAGAGATTTTGAGAGCAGTGGGTCTGAGGACAGTTAATGCTGAAGGATACCAAAATCACAGAAATGAATATATCGGAAGCCAAGGGCAGAAAGGCTAAGAGGGACAAGGCCATGGAGAGTTTTAAAGGGAAGGAATTGTATGTTTGATGTGAAAAAGGGAAAAGGATAAGACTGCACCATGGAATGGTCGTAAGCAGAATGGTGGGAAGAACCAGGTGGGGAACCCCTAAGGGAAGAAGGCTCAGACCCCACAGATTGGTGGTGGGACAATGAAGAGGGAGAAGAGGGAGAAGAGGGAGCAGACCGGGAGGTGGAGGTGTTGGAAGCAGAAAAGGTAACAGAGCATAGTGAGCTGGGAGAGTTTGTGGCAGAGAGAAGTCCAGAATCAGAGGCAGAAGCTGAAGCAGGAGAATGGGATGAGTCATGGGTGGCTCCTCCTCCTTTTGTGACAAGTTCTCCTCCTGCTTGTCTCCCAGATCCATAAGAGGCTTGAAAAGGGAAGAGAAGAGTTTGGTGGATTTTGGGGGGGGAACTCTGGAGAGGAAGGACTTAGGCAGCTGTGGGGAGGTGGTGGCCTTCAGTCTCAGGAACTGCTTCTTCTGCTTCTGCTTCATATTTGTACATGCTACACAAGACACATTCTCTAGAGGCAGGCAGTTTGTGTTTTGTGGAAATCATCCAAAACTGCGAAAACAATGTCATGGCCACCATCCTTCACATAGTTAAGCATGCCCTACTCTGAGTTCAATGAGCTTAAGTACGTCTAACTCTGAGTAGTTTGTAGCCAAAATGACCTCCAGCCTTTGTCATTATTAAATTCATCTCAGAGGGTATAATTAGAAATATATGATTTGGATCTAAGGCTCTTGGTCTCATGAACAGACTCTGATTCCTTCTCTTCAGCATGCTCCAGAATGTAAACAGTTGCTCGTTCTAGGCAAAAAGCAGTAACAGTTTTTTGAGCCTTGCTTGAGTCAGAACTAAACATTACTTGCAAAGGTAGGTATCAAAACTTGAATCACCGCTTTTGTTAGAAAAAGGCTGTTTTCTCCCTCCTTTTTAATTTTGGAGAAAATAAGTGTGCATGTGTGTGTGTGTGGGATACTTAACCCTTCCCCACCCATTAAGTCTTCTCCAACCTCCCATAGTGTTCTAGAGAGATGTTTCAGCTCACAAACCTCTAGCTGTGACCTGTTTGTTGATATAGCACGGGGTGGGGAAGACAGAAGGAAGTAGCAGATGAAGAAACATATACACACATTCCCAGTTCCAAATCTTATTTCTTTACCTAGGTCACTTCCAGACCACCTTTCAATCGAAAGGTCCCTCAAAGTGAGGTACCTTCCCCAGCCTGCCTTTCTTGAACAAAAGTTGCCATGCAGATTTAGTTCTATGCATTTAAGTGTAATGCTTAGTTCCATCCATAGAAGGCAATGATAAAAGTCTACTGCTTATTCAGCAGGCTCTAATATGTGGTTGGCCGAGGAAAATGAATTCACATCAATGCATTTGGAGTACAGTGTACATACACTGTTTCTTTGTTTGTGGTTTGTTTGGTTTTGGGGAAAAGTTGTTTCTAATTGACCTAAATACTATTCATTTTCAAGCATTTTTAATTTTTGCCACAGGATATTCAAATTTTAATGCAGGGCACTGTAGAAATAGGTTCAAGCAGCACATGATCTAGTGCCGTGCATCAGAGTCATGAAACAGGCAGCTGTCTTGCTAGGATTGCTTCCTCCTCCTAAAAACCACAACCCAAAGTCTTATGATTCCTAGAAAACAAGAGGGGGAGAAGGGGAAATTCCTGACTTCTAAAGAACAGAAGCACTGGACTTTTTTTTTTTTTTTTGTAGGAGGTGATACTGTAACAATTCCTCATTCTCTTGTTTTGTATATAACCAGTTTCAAGGCAATACAAAGTATAGGCATGCATGATCCATCCATCCCAAGTGAAGTAATTTTCAACCAAATTTATTTCGGTGGCAGAGCTATGCTCATGCTTAGTTCCTTCCTTGCTGAAGTAAATCGTGCCCACTCTGCATTTGAAGTCACAATGTTAAGTGAAGCAGGAAAAGGCTTCTTCCTCTGTGATGGTACCATAACAATGGAACGCCCTCCCAAGGGATGCCTTTGTTCATTTCTTGATGACCTTCAGGTGCCTGGCCAAGGTAACCCTTTTCCAGCAAGATGTTGGGATAGATTCTTGACTGTACATTGATTTTTTTTTACTGTTTTCTTTTTTTTTATTGCTACTGGATTTTATTGCTTTTAGACACCATTTTAATTTTAATTTTTTTAACATTGTATTTCTAAGTCAGTTTCAAACAACAAACTGCTCTCTCTTCCTATAAGCATTTTGGTACATTTGGTACATTTTCTTAAAAATAACCTCTTTTAGTAAATGAGTGGCTCTGCTAAAAATGGTGTCATGATGACTGTATCAGTGTTCCTCTGTTTGAATGAACACTGAAGCTTTCATTAAACAGGATTCCAATGGAATTGCATACTATGAGGCTTTTCACCCTGAGAACTTGCCCATAAGTCAAGATAGAAAGCTGAACTGCAATAATGCCCAAATGATTAAAAATGACGTGTCCCCATTTTTGAAAGCATTAGTCTTAATATATTTCTTAAGAACTGCAGTTTACATCATTTTTGTTACCACGGGATGGAAATTCCCTTTCTGAAGTCTTGGGAACACTGCTCTTTTTCGGCATATTATTTGCCAGCTGCCCTAAAAGAAGAAAGAAAAGAAACAGAAATTAGTTGCTGAAAGTCTGCAGGGCAAAATCTCCATAATGATGCCTATTTACCAGTAAAAGTGAACTAATGTCACAAAACCAATTTAACTTTGATCCCAAATTTTACCCCTCATTTCTTAGAATCAGGCATTCAAACATGGTAAAGAAAATTATGGAGGGAAGCCTTTCAAGACTAAGTGATGGTGACATAAATCAAGGTGAGTTATGTAAAGAATACTATTGTTTGTTTTAAACCGATTTAATATTGTATTTTTAAATTGCTGGTAAGAACACCACCACCACAATGTGTCATACAGATTTATTCAGCAAGATTTATATACCATTTAACAAAACAATATCTAAGGAGTTTACATAATAGTGCAAAACAGTCGTTCAAAATGATGATAAAAGGGCAGACAATCAAATTATCAAAATATAGATGAAATCAACTGTTTGGAAAATATGAACAAACTTGCATTCAAGTCTGGGTTGGTTTGTTTCAGGAGGTGTTGAAAACAATAGAATGAAGACAGCTGCTTACATAGCCTTTTTAAAGCACAATTATGTGCTAATATTTTATAGCAATAAGTTACGATCCCTATGAAGGGAGCAGAGGGGCCATGCTCACTGCCCTCATCCCCACAGACATATCCCTGATGGTTCTGCTCCCCCCCTCCCCCGCACATGCTGCACTATCCACATGCCTGGTGAGGAAAGGTCTGAAGCTCACTGCCTGGTTTAGACTTCTGCAGACCAGTGGAGAAGGCACCTTGCTTCAGATCTCCCACTCAGCTGCGGCACACAGATGCAGGTGGGCTGCAATCAGCATGGCCCCACTTTTCTCCTCACAAAATTCACAATGCAAGAGGTTTGAATGCCTGAATAGGCCCATAGACTTCCTTAATTTCATCTTTTATCAAGTGGTGCCATTTTTGTTGTTTAGTCGTGTCCGACTCTTCGTGACCCCCTGGACCAGAGCACGCCAGGCACTCCTGTCTTCCACTGCCTCCCGCAGTTTGGTCAAACTCATGCTGGTAGCTTCGAGAACACTGTCCAACCATCTCGTCCTCTGTCGTCCCCTTCTCCTTGTGCCCTCCATCTTTCCCAACATCAGGGTCTTTTCCAGGGAGTCTTCTCTTCTCATGAGGTGGCCAAAGTATTGGAG
Source organism: Podarcis liolepis (assembly GCF_965112155.1). Lineage (NCBI taxonomy): Eukaryota > Metazoa > Chordata > Lepidosauria > Squamata > Lacertidae > Podarcis > Podarcis liolepis. The sequence continues at coordinate 54,234,530 of NC_139557.1, read as the reverse complement.
CCTCAGCTTCAGGATCTGTCCTTCCAGTGAGCACTCAGGGCTGAATTCCTTCAGAATGGATAGGTTTGATCTTCTTGCAGTCCATGGGACTCTCAAGAGTCTCCTCCAGCACCATAATTCAAAAGCATCAATTCTTTAGCGATCAGCCTTCTTTATGGTCCAGCTCTCACTTCCATACATCACTACTGGTAAAACCATAGCTTTAACTATACGGACCTTTGTTGGCAAGGTGATGTTTCTGCTTTTTAAGATGCTGTCTAGGTTTGTCAATGGTTTTCTCCCAAGAAGCAGGCATCTTTTAATTTTGTGGCTGCTGTCACCATCTGCAGTGATCATACAGGCACCAAAATATGGCCTACCATATTTTGAAGTACAGTGGTACCTCGGATTAAGCACTTAATTCGTTCCGGAGGACTTTAGCTAATGGGGCCTCCTGCTGCCGCTGCGTGGCTGCTGCACGATTTCTGTTCTCATTCTGATCCAAAGTTCTTAACCCGAGGTACTATTTCTGGGTTAGCGGAGTCTGTAACCTGAAGCGTATGTAACCTGAAGCGTATGTAACCTGAAGCGTATGTAACCCGAGGTATCACTATAATTTCAATAATTGCTGTTGCCTCTAAAGAGGGCCTCCCATAAGACCATTGAAGGTCTAATTGCCATATTTTAAAGAGCAAAACAGAGGACAATTTGCTGACTTCTACTTTTAACTATAGATCACTAAGACAACTCTCATTTTACATACCATGAAAAAGAGGACATGTCCTGGAAAAAGAGGACATATGGCAACCCAGGTTGTGCTACTATTATTATTATTTAAACACTAGGTGCATTCGGGGCAAGGGAGCAATTATCATTGGCACCATGATGTGTGAGGAGATGAGGTTTAACCCTTCCCACACCAGACGTGATCTCAAATAAAATCACCTGCTTCCACACATAGCAATTAATAAGGGGGTGGGGAACCTCTCGTTGGTGCCAATTGGATATTTTTTGGTAATGTGAATTGCTGTGTTTCTGTCGTGTCTCTTCTCTTCTGCACAGGGTAAAAAAGTATCATAATTTAAGCACAAGTGAAAATTTATAGACTGCTATTTCCTTAAAAGCCGTATTTTAAAGTTAGATTGTGCGAATTCAAAATGTTTGCTTTCTTTTCTGGTGGCTTTCCCAAACAATCTGTCTGAAGTGGCTTTACTGCACTCCATCCATTTATGCTAATTTTCCAAAAGGCAAATAATATGATATCCAGTCTCTCTAATGAGCCAAGTCTGGCTGTGTTCTATATACCTGCTGCACTTCTATATCCCCTGTTTTTAAAAGCTAGACATTGTAGGCTCCAGCACACAAATGAAGTATGACACCAGGGTTTATTAAAGAAGAAGTTTTCTTGTGACCTGTTTCAAAGTTGCCAAGACTTCACCTTTCCTTATTACCTCAGTGACCAAGCACCTCAGTTTAGATCTGACAAAATAAGCCAGAAAGGGCAAGGATTGAGAATGCATGTGGTGGGCCACACACCTCCAGAAATCTTGCCCATACAGTATCCTCAAGCTGCACACATTTATATATAAAAAATATGCCAACACAATCCTACTGTCTTACTGAATGTTGCAATGTACATCATGAGCTGCTAACTATGCTCATGTATTTAACAGTGTGATAACTAGCAAATTATTTTTCTCTTTCTATCAAGCACAAACAAGCATGTGGTACAGCAGAAGCTTTGGAAGTTCTAATATTGATATAATTCATTCTGTCAATAAAAACACATTTCTAGTTTTTCACAAGCATATAAACAACATATTTTGTGCTTTCATAGTAGCAAATTCATTCTAATTATTTATTAGCTTTACTACCCATATTTTCAAGATTGTTGACAATTCTGACATGAAATGAGACCAAACACCGCTATACATTTTGTTTCCCTAAGCAATGTATAGAATCTATACTGGTAAACATGAAAACGGTCCAATGTGCAAAACTGGGTATATTCAATTTTCACTGGGTTTTGGGAGCTTCAAATTCAGAAACTGGAGAATTATAATGATATTTTAAATCATGTTTGTAGCCTTGGCCACTTAAACATATATCAGTTTGCTTGTGTGAATTTACAGAGCGAAACAACTCTAGACATCCATTGTACAATTGGGATTTTACTATTAATTGAACTGCTCAATTATCCATTTGTTATAACAACAACACACTTTACATTTGAAAAGACAAACTATAGAAGAAAGCATAAACAAAAAAGTTAAAGTTATTAATATTATTTGTCATGCAAAGATATGCTAATGACAACAATGAGTGCTAGAAGTTTGCAGCCAGATTGGTTATGTAGTTGGTAATTCAAATTAATATGTGAAGTCCAGTCACCTTTATTGCTCTGGCTTAATCTTTTTGGCTTGCTGTGCAGCAGTTGGCAGGATTCTGCAGTCAGACTCTGTTCTAACCCTTCCTTACCTGTTGCCTCCTTTTCTGCCAAGCACGCAACAGTTTCTGTCTTCAGGTTCTATGCATTGCTTTTGCTCATCCTTACTCTACACTTTTCCGGCCATGATTGTTACCTCATGTTCCTGTTTTTCAAATTACTGATGATTTTGGCCCACTCACTTTAGCCACACTTTGTTCTGAGCAACTTCTCCACCACCTCTCTTTTCCCTCAACATCTTTTCAGTCACCTCAAAATCTTTTAAAACCCACTTTCAAAAGTTTTGTAAGGAGGCAACATGCCCATGACTTTGCAGGACTTCTGCCTGGCATTCCCCAGCATGTGTCCCACTCAGATCTGCTCTGGAGGTTTCCCCAACTCTCTGGAGCATATTTTAGTGGGTGCTATAGGCGGTGCTTTTCCCCCTAAAAACAATGTTTTGGGGTACTCTTATTTTCCTACTCGTATTGAAATACTGCCCCTCAATGAGGCCAAACTTAGATTCACAAAATGTTTAGGGGTATGCGTACCCCTGCGAACCCCCAGGAAAGAAAGCACTGACTGTAGGGGTGTGTGGAGATAGAGGGAGGAGAAGTCTTACTGCATCTCATTGACTACTGTGAGAATAGGATGCTAGACGAGATGGGCCACTGATTGTGCAGGCTCTTCTTAGGAGCTGATGTTGTGCAGTTGGAAGCCTGCAGTAATATCTGCTAATGATATGATGACATTGGATACAATCCTAAATAGCCACATGACATTTTTAATTTAAAAAAGGCAGACAAACACCCCTGGAGTACTGTGCAAGACTTAGAATTCAGTCTTCCAATTGCTGATAATCTTCTTTGGTGATCACTTGTGGCCGAGTAAGATTGTCTTCCATGAACACAGTCTTAATGGTGTGTCCGTAAGTGACTGTGGAAGCCAATTCTGGATCCACACATCTTTCCACAGTGGGGACATAGGTTTTCGGGCAGGAGTTGATCATGGTGAGGATTTGCCAAACATGCTTTCCTCTTCACTCGTTTCTGCCTTTCATTCTGAGTTCATGCTTCTTCAAAGTCCAGGGCACCTTTGGCAAAGGCTGTTCTCCAATTGGAGCACTCGCAGGCCAGTGTTTCCCAATTTTACATCCTTATACTGCATTTTTTTAGATTTGCCAGTCGATTGAGATCTACCTGTCAATCGTGGGCTGTCCCTGGTCAATCCCGGTTGATCGTGTGATCTCCAGTGACACCCCCCCAAAGCTCAACATTTCTGGTCAATCCAATGGGTAGATCACTGCCAGTTTATTTATAGTGGGAGTAGATCGCAGTCTCTTGGAAGTTGAACACCCCTGGTCTATTGCATTGTAGTGCAGGGAGTGGGGAAAAGGAAATTCCCCATCTCCTAAAAACCTCTTCCTAGCCTTCAGCTGTGCCCCCTGTGAGTTTTAATCACAGCAGAACTGACAACTCCCCTGCCTCTTCCAGAAGCAACAATACAAACATCTCCCTCTCTCCCTTTGCCATTGCATAAGCCCAGGCAACTTTGTGGAGGCTTCAAAACTACAGATAAACTTTGTACAGAATTGAAAATCTCTTTCATTTCCTTTTAAAGTCTTCGCTGACTGACGAGGCTTTCCTTGAGGGATGATCCAGCTATGATGATGTCTTCACTGGTTCATGGTGTACTCATTTGTACTTGTTTTATAAATGTGATTTCACGGTTGCTATTTACCAACATTGTATTTTTTTCTTATGTTGGCAGCATAGAAAATCTTGCAAATCAGTTAGATTAATATCGGTGCAGTGCTCTTACATAGCTCTCATTCATTACAGGGAAGCTGGCACCCAAGTCTAGCATAAGCCCCTGGCATCCTGGGACATTTGCTGGGGTAAATGCACCCTGGCAGGACCCCCAGCATCCACCACCCCAACATCTGGAGCAGGGCCTGCTGGCACTGAATGTGGATGGTCATATGCAATGGTATTTTGATAGCTTTCTACCAAAATATTCTTCTTAAGACACCAGGGGTGGGGAACAGTGACCTCCTCCATCGCCCAGAACCAAAAAACTGTGAAAGTAATTCTATGCTTCCAAAAGGAGTTTTCCCTTGTGTTGTTGAAAGGCAGCTCCTCATGCTACATGGCAAACTTTAAAAATAAAACTCAGGAGAGTTTCAGAAGCAATTTGTGCTGCTGCTTCTTGGGCTGTTGTTAAATGTAAAAAACCAAAAGCTTCTTGGCATGCAAGAAGAATAAGCTACAGGGACACTGTTGGAAAGGTACGCAAAGAACATTCTCCTACTAAAACAAAACAAAAAGGGAAAGCTCTTTCTCATGTGATATTCAGAAGCGCAGGAAAGCCTTATAGATTTTAGGCCAGTTAATGAAAGAGTTAAGTTAAAGTATTCCACACCATGCGTAATCTCATTTGCAGAGTGTTTCTAAGAAGAAGAAAAGGTACATTCTGTGAGAAATTTTAAGTTGATTATATGTTTTGAGTGGTCACTTATGTACAAGAGTAGCTAGTGTGATGCCTACAGCTGGATGTTGCTGGACTACAGCTCCCATCATCCCTGACCATTGTCCATGCTGACAAGAGCTGGTGGGATTTGTAGTCCAAAATATTTAGATGGCACCATGTCACCCCCCTTCCTGAATTATGAACTGATCTAGGCCTGAGCCAGAGAGCCCTGCATCCATTTTCAGGCTGCCTGGAAGAAAAGCAGTTGGTGTAAGTATTGCAACAGTGGTTGTGCACCACCCCAAACTCTGCCGAGTGGTAGCAAGATTCCAGGGGTTTCCAGGCATGTTTCTGTTGAGAATTCAGGCATGTCAGAGACTGCAGTGTTTTAATATATATGGTTTATTTTACACTTATATGCACTGTAAAGTAGGACATATGGCCATCCTATTAATTGCCTAAAACCATACAAAGGATAAACTATATCCCTGTCAGAATGTCTTCCAATTTGAACGAAAGCTGTGAAAACAAAAGGAAGGAGAGAAACATTTCCATCATCACATTGCATAAATTAGAATAACCATGATGAAACATGAAATGTATGTCAGCATATAGGCGTGCAGGCTGGTCAGAGAAGGAGTGAGAGCCTTGCTGTCTGTCTCCATCTTCTGACAGCTGCAAGTTGGAAAAGCAAGTCGTGTGGAGTCTGGTCTGTAAGGGGAAGAGCTGAACTGCAGGTAATTCCAGCAAGGCCAATGTATGGGGCCTCAAAATCCCCCTCAAGCCTTCTGAGAGTATGGGGGAACCACCTTAGAAACACTATGTCAAAATTACTGCATGACAACTATGGCCACTTTCGGGCTTCTTTTCTTTCTGGCTGTCCTCAGTCACTTTTCATGTGAGTCTTTGGTGTTCCGCAACACCCTTTCCTTTGAGGTCCAGCACTGCTACCAGAAGGAAGATGACACTGGTGATAGAGCTACAGCTAGCAGTGTCTCTAGCAAAGAAGATCCTAAAATGCAAAGTTATTTTAGGTCAGAGAGTTGTTTTTTTCCTGATGAGTTGTAGGAAGCCAATCAATAGATTCAACAAACCAACCAAGACAATGTTCTTAGCAAGCAGAGTTTAATGGACTGGAAGGAACTTCATTTGGTCTCCCTCAAAGCAGAAAAGCAGGGGAAATATGTCAGCTGAAGGTTTACTTCCCAGTCCCTTGATGGATTGTCAGGTTTTATTTACTGCTCTTGATAACTTGATTTGCTTTGCATCTCTTGGGCTGGCAATGTGTTTCAGTGAGCGCTGAAGTTTTCTTCAGATAACTTCTCATTGTAGCTTCATTTTTCAAAATGTGTTTTATCATTGGGATTCAGAGAGTTTTATATGTATATTAGTATTCTTTAAAAAAAGTTTCATACTATTTTATTTGGTGTTATTTTTTTTCAATGTGACTGTCATCTTTTACGTTCTTATGCTGTTAGTCATCAGGAGGACCCAGGTGGGCTGGAAGGTGAGATGAAAACCCACATTACAAAGAGGAACAGACCATCTACACTGTACTGCATTTGCAGCTGTAAAACTTCACCACAAACCATACAGGCATAAAAAAAGCTTGGGAATGGAAGTGTTTTGAAGTGTGCACTGTGTTTGGGTATATACGTTTTAGAGTGTGTCCTTGCACTCTACCCTTTCTTCCTAGCAGAACTGCTAGGAAGGTGAGTGAATTATCCTCCTTTCCCTGCATTTTGAACATCTTGGTGCCAAGCAGGAAAAGAGAGGGGTTTCCAGAGGCAGCAGAACTGAGCTTTCCAGGCTACCAGACATTCTGGGTTGTACTAAGCTAAGTTTGACTTAAGATAGACCTACTGAAATTAATTAACCTTAGGCTACTCTGAGTAAAGCTTAGTGGAATGCCACCCACTTACTGCTTTCCACAAAGCCAAATCATGGGATGCTAGAGGCAGGCTCAACTGAACTTTGTATTCAGCTATATTTCATTATATCAGACATTCCGTGTCATGGGAACATTGCTGATGGAGCTCACTTCATCAAAGTGGTCTTTGAATAAAAATTCCACTTTGTAGGCCAAGTAGTCAAACAAGTCTAGATTTTGTGATCTGGCCAAGTTTAATGATTTAGGTTGTCGCCACGGCATTGGATCAAAGTTACTCCTTCATGACATGTTTCAAGAGACAATTTAAGGACGTGTAATATCACAGCACGAGCAATAATGTGCTGGGATTGCATACAGGTGACCAGACAAAGAGGGGAATGAACCACCCTCCAAAAGAAAATGAGAAAATAAAAATGCAATAGCAAAACTAATAAGGTTCCATATTTATTTACTATTTCCCAATGCATTTTGCTGATCTTTATCAGAGTAGCCTTTTCAACAGTTCAGCTGAATTTACACATGCATCAGATTGAGGTGGAAGTGTTTGGAGTTACTAAAATTAAATGTACCACTTTGAAAACAATTTTGAATGCTCTTATGCATGGAGAATTCTCTCCAGGTAGCAACTAAAATAGCAAGGAGAGGACAATGCTGAACCTTTGTCTCTGATGTGATAAGGTTTTATAGCCTAGGTGTACAAAAATCACACTTTCAGCTTGATCTTTAAAATACAGGGGGAGCAAAAGCAACCAGCAGCATTTTTATAGCCATACTACAAAAAACTTGGGTTCTTGTAATGGTTGAGTTTTACTCCCATTTAAGATGTCTGGATTGAAAAGGCGCAAGAATCAATTACTCCTGAGTGCCTGTAGAGTATACACACTTCACCTGAGTGGTGGATTGCAGAGATAAGCCAAAACTGGGAATGAACCCTTTGTGGGAGAAGACTGATGGTGTTTACAAAGATAACTGGAATTTCTGGAGGGAAAAATGGTTCTGAAATGGGGTTTTTTTCCCTTTAAGTGAAATGACCTTTCGAAGAACCTTCTACAATTACTTCAAGCCAACAAAGAGGATGTTAAATTCCAGCCTTCATTTATTTTCTTTAGTAGCTAGGGGCTGCATTACATCTGTAACTCCAAGATTCCTCTTTCTGTTATTTTCCTGATGGCATCAAATGCCTCTTGACCCCTGTGACAGCTGAACAAATAAGGATGGAGAAAAGGGGCCTAATTATGACTTTCAACATAAATATGGAATATTATTGAATTTAGGTTGATCATGATGTGATTCCTCTCCCTGCCCTTCATTGGCATAGTGAGTCTTTTCGAAATCAATACTTGGAATGGTTTTGGTTATAAGAATAACACCTGGATAACAATGGCCACTGGATGTGTACAGTGGGAGCTTCACTCCAAAGCTTTAGAAAACTCTATTAGATGTTTGCCTCCTGCCTTGCAAACCTTTAAGCTGTTGCTGCTGTTGCAGCTGTGTTGTGCCTTGTGGGACGGATTTGTGACACAGTGCGGCGGTCAGCACACTGTGCTGGGAATGGAGAAGATGAGCCAATGGGAAGGTAAAATCCCCCCCCCCTTTGTACAGCAGGCACTTATTTCAGCTGAGAATACCTCCTCTGAGTTAGTCTCCTCACAAAATCAGTTGAGCGTGGTTTAACAGTTGAGTGCCCTTTCTTTTTGCGAGTCTTTAAAAATCATTCATAGCCAACATGGAGGTCTCTGGATGCTGTTGGACTTTGACTCCCATCACTTCTGACCATTTGCCATGCTGGCTGGGGCTCATGCGAGTTTGGAGCACAACATATTGTTGCACGCTCCGAGCAGTACAAGAGTCCAGGGGTTCCAGGCGCTTAACCAGGGTTTGTGTTTCCCTTGGAAATGAGGCACAGTGGAGACTGTGGTGTCTTTATGATATATGGTTATTTACACATTTATACCTCGGCCTACAATGGAGGGGTTCAAAGCATTACAGCGGCTCCTATTCCACAAGCTCAGGAAAGGAGAGGCACTGGTGTGGCACTGGTGAGTGAAATGGAGGTTGAGTTTTGAGCTGGAGTTACCTTGAAGCACTGGTGAAGGAAGAGGTGTGCGGGGGGAGTGCCCCACCCCCGGCAGCATGATCCCAGGGTGCCATCGCAGCTGTCCCCTCACCCACGTTGGGCACCCCGCCACCGCTGGCGGTGCACTATGCCCCCAGGACGGGCATCAGTCCTGCCCCCACCTGCTCTCTGCCCCCGGTGCCGGAGCATGAAGCTCCGCCACTGCCTTGAAGCTGTTTGATAAACATTTTATGACCTCCTACAGTATGGATTCATTCACCCCATGGCTAAGATATGTTACTTTTGCCTTGCACATTGCTTCAAAGTCTTTTCTGATTATTATACCAGATATACCAATTATCTTCAACCAGCTCTTCACTACTGGTCTACTTTAGATAAAACCATTCATTTGCACACATTGAGTTGTAAAGTCAGCAACTTTTTGTACACATATCCTGCTACCACGAAATAATTGCTGACTAAGATAAAATTTGAAGAAAAATTTGATCTCCCTGAGACATCAATACCTGATAATCCGCTTTCACTTCTCCATATGTAGTCCTCCATTTGCCTATATGGCAAACTGGCAATATGTTTCATAGAAGTCAATGAGTCTTTGTTTTCAATCAAGTGTTACAATCAGGGTGTCAGTTGAAAAAACAAATTGCCATGTCCTTGGAAGAGTAGGGAACAGTCTGAGTGACATTTAAGATTCTTAACCAAAATAGGAAACACTGGAAATTTCATCAGCAAGTCTGATTTTGGCCTGGTTTCCAGTCATATTTTACAGGGTTGCAATGTATTGATAAACATCTGAACTCTTGGGGCCTTACCTGAGAGCTGTGATTTATCAGACTGTAGATCTTATGCTATTTGATTGCATATGAACTGGCCCCAAAATGGCTAAATAGAGGAAATTAATTCTTAATTAAATAAGAAGCGCTCCCTCAGGACATTAAAGCAATCAAGACAGGTTAAGATGCACTGCTTGTTGCCAAAGAGGAAATGTGTACACTCAGCATGGGAATCAAGCCCAAGATTTTCTGGCTCAGAGATCCTATTGCAGGGGAATCTTTAAAAAAAGAAGAAGCCTCGTGTTGCATGTTTTTAAGTACAGTCATTAGAGAGTGCCTCTAATCATTTCAGAGGTAAAAATCATTTCTTTCTTTCTTTCTTTCTTTCTTTCTTTCTTTCTTTCTTTCTTTCTTTCTTTCTTTCTTTCTATTTTTACCAAAAATTAAAAATTAAAATATTATTCAGAATAATTTGTAAAAGGTACATGGCTTCTTAGTAAATTATTTGATGTAAAACTTTTGGCTATCAGGGATCTGCTCTGCCATGTTTCCCCCTCTGGCCTTGTTCCTAGTAATCAAGATGGCCAAATGTACAACAATGCATTAACACCCCAACAATATGAATATGAAGTCATAACAATGCCAGCCATTGTGTGGCCTGGAATGCTGGATCATTCGCAAGGAGCAGAACTGCCATCTTGAAATAATATACAGTATATGTCTTCTGTGCAGTTTTATTTCCTATGTCAGAAAAGTCAGATACTGTAAGAAAAACTATGAAGGCAAGGAAGAATAGAAGTAAATTAGCCACACCAGCCAGGAAATGTGAGGGTAGCATTTTGATTGGCAGGATTAACCAATTAATCAAACCTATCAAGGCCGAAATCCTATGGCACTTACCTTGGAGTCGGCACCATTGAACATAGTGGGAAACATATACAGCAGAGGTACAGACCCACAGTTCTAGGGTCCAAATGTAGCCTTTCAGTTCTCTTTGTCCAACCCTCCAGGTGGCATTCCTCACCGGCCCTGCTCTGCACTCTCCTTGACTACCTTTGCCTGGCTGGAATGTGTCCTTATATGTGGTCATGCCTCTTGCTTGCCTAGATGGAGGATGAAGGTCTCTCTGTGTGTTCTGTTGTGATCACTGACTTCAGCAGAGGCAAGGCCAGGGTACCCTGGACAGGGCCATGTGAGATCCAACCTCAGATGTTGCTTCAGCAGCAGTCATTCTCAGATGGGTTCATGACTGATGACATCTGCACAGCTTAGCTCACTATGTCCCCTCTTTGTTGGGAAACTGGATGGGTGAAACTTTCATTTTCCATTTGGGGCACAACAACTTTTTGCTCCCAAGAGAGTGCAGGCATTACACTGGCCCAAACCTTCAGCTTTCAGTAAAAGAGGCTTTTCCTGTTTCTAGATTTGCCAGTTTTCTTGGTGATCTGAAATGTCTTTGCTGTATCTTAAGGTGGGTGCATTAAAAGGCGGGGCAGACCAATTTATATATTATATTATATTATATTATATTATATTATATTATATTATATTATATTATATTATATTAATCTGTTTCATTTTATGGTCAGTCGGGGACATAAAAAGCCTGAGAGTTCAAGGACAGCAAGACAGAAAACACCGCTTCCTTTCACTGAAAGAATGTGGTTGGAAGTATCCCTGAAGGAGATTCATCCTGTTGTTGTTTCAAGGATCCTGGCAAGGCTAGTATTTGAAAGCCACCCATGAACAATAGAACGAAAACAGCTGCACAGCAACCCTAATCTGGTTAGTGACTGTGTAAATACAGTGTAGAGCTATGAAAAGGTCATTGACAGAGGTGCCCTGCTGTGCTACAATGCACGCAGGTGCTGTGGGTGTATTCCTAATTGCATCATATCACTGATGGCGGGGAAATTAATGGGTCGTATATAGTCTGGCCTCTTGTTCCAGTCATACATTCCATAAAAAACTGACTCTGACTTCAGTGCATTATTCTACACAGGCTTCACGAGGCGGTAAATTGCCTCATTGCCTGTCCCATGTTGACAGAGAGCCCTCGCCCATCTGACTTGCCAAAATAAAATAACTCTTCACAGCTATCTCCAAGGAAATGGGCCATGTCAGTAAGCCATGGCCCCCCACCCTTTGGAGCCCTACAGGCTCTGCGTTCGCTGGCTTTTTCTGCTTCTTTTTCTCTTAAAATAGTTTTGAGAAGAGATAGGAGGTTTTCGTGAACAAAAAGCATGAGACTATGTCTCATCCTAAATTTTAGTAAGGCTGCTGTTGTGACATCACACTTCATTAGGCCTCACTGGTGAAAACCCTTAGCGATGCTTTTGTATAGCAAAAATTCAGATTTGTGGAATAATATGGTCCTTTACTGAACTATTTTAAATTAAAGCCTCTGCAGCCTGTCAGGTTTCACATAACTTTTAATCCAGGCAGAAAGGAATGATAGCTAAATTCTGAGCTGTGGAATGCACATAGTTGCTTATTAATGCAAATGCCTGTTGGCTCTCAAAGTAGCAGTCAAATCACATAATATTTTAGCTGTGCAAATATTGTACTGCTGCTGCTACTTCTATTGCTAAGAGCCAAACTGCACGCCACGTTTATCACAAATTGGCAGCATGGGGACGCAGATCTAGAATGGGAAACTGGTATGTTTGTGAGGGGCTTTAACCCTTGTCCCTGGCTATAGTACCAATCTGCAACAGTCCCTCCACATGCAGTTTGCATGGCAGGAAGGAGTGAATCCCTCCCACCCCATTCCAGGGTCTTCACATAGATCTCACCCCCCACTCCTGCATCCTGACCTGACATTGTGTGAAAGAAAAAGTTTGTTCTCAAAGTACGTGCAGATAAGCATCACGTGTAGTTTGGCCCTTGCACCGCCAGTGGGTTGTCTGCTGTAATGATCCAAGACTGATGCTTATCCTCTGCTCTCATCAGTGCTGAAATACCCACTTCAGCCTGCTTTTCTAACCGAGCTTAATTCCATCTGACGGCAAGCACTATTGAATAAGACATGGCTTCTTCGTTTTTCTTAAAAAAATAATCAAAGCCTTTTCATACATTACTTGAATTGTAGAGTTTGCATTAGCACTAGTACCTTACACTTCTGATTCCCTGCAATTAATGTTTAAAGTGGGACTTGTGGATCTCACCTCCAGCCTGAACTTCCTGATTTCCCCGCAGTCAATCATTCCCCCTTAAACTGCACCATTGTTTCTCACTTCACCCCCTGCCCTCCAGCATCGACAGATGCTTCCTGCATATGAAATAGTTTGCTTATAGTCTACAGGCATGGGTATAGATTAACTTGAACCATTTTGTGAGACTTTTGTATGAAAAAACAATGTATAAAAATAAACAGCATTGTGTTAGGTGTTAGTGAGTTGCAATCAATTTCTTTCCCTTGTTTTCTTCTATATATCTCTTGGGAAGAACCACTTTCCTGGCTGTTCACTGAAGGCTTTATAAAAATGTGGACTCACATTTCAAACATCAGAAGAAAATATCTTATATTGATGGTGATGGTGATGATGATGATCAGTTCTAAGGCTTCAAAATAAGATCATGCTGGATCAGACCAATAGCCCTTCTAGTCTAGCAATTTGTTCTCATGATGATCAACCAGATGCTTCTAGAAAACCTCCAAGCAGGACCTGAGTGAGGCTTCCTACAGTTTCCACCGATTGTATTAAGAAGCCAACTGCCACCATCTGTGGAGGAAAAGCATAACAATCATGGCTAGTGAATATGTATTTTATGGCCATCCAGGTTGGTGGCCATCACTGCCCGTGGGAGCAAATTCAAAAGTTTAATTATCTGCTGTGTGAAGAAGTATTTTCTTTTGGCTCCTGAATCTTCAGCTTCCTTGGATGTCCACAAGAGACCCTCAGGGTCCCTTCCAACTCTTCAATTCTGTGATTCTATGATTCCAGGGATGCAGGTGGCGCTGTGGGTTAAACTACAGAGCCTAGGACTTGCCGAACATAAGGTCAGCAGTTCGAATCCCCGCGATGGGGTGAGCTCCCGTTCCTCGGTCCCTGATCCTGCCAACCTAGCAGTTCAAAAGCACGTCAAAGTGCAAGTAGATAAATAGGTACCGCTCCGGCAGGAAGGTAAACGGTGTTTCCGTGCGCTGCTCTGGTTCGCCAGAAGCAGCTTAATCATGCTGGCCACATGACCTGGAAGCTGTATGCCGGCTCCCTCGGCCAATAAAGCGAGATGAGCGCCCCAACCCCAGAGTCGGCCACGACTGGACCTAATGGTCAGGGATTCCAGGACAGGTATCCATTCCACTCTATTAGTACTAACTTAATACCATTCCAAAATGATAGTTTGTGTATCATTATTAATAGAACACATTGTGCACTGACTAACAAGACCCACCGTTTGGCCATCCTGTTAAAATTCCAGCCTGGGTCATGTTAAGCTCTTTCTGTTCTTTTCGTTTCCTCTCCCTTTCATGAGCCCTCCTGTTAGTAATACAGTCTCGGCCACCACAGAAAATTGAAAGAATTGTGCTGCACTTTGGAAGCCACTGTGGACTCAAAACAACACGTGCAGCGTTTCTGCTTGCCAAAACTGTGTTCTGTCTTGTTCATGATGATGCACACAGAGTTCTGGTTAAATAGTAACCTCCACCCTCAAATGAGCGTGACTGTGATTTACGTTTTAATGTTCTCTAAAGGAATGGATTTATATGTTCCCTGAGATAGTGTATGAAAATCTCGTTCCTGTTTACAAGGTCAGTTGCAGTCATAGGAATGCCATATTTGCTCTCTTTTCTTCAAAAAGCCACCAATAAATTATTGGCTATTCTTTTGCTTCTTTGTGGCCCACTTTAGATTTACCTATAAAATGTGTCTTCTAAACATTCATAAAACTGCTCTGTTTTATTATTTTTTGATGCTTCGCTGAATGTTTATTGAACTTTTTATTGATGTAATTCTTTGTATTGCTTAAAGATTTTTTTTAAAAGTGATATTCTTTTGTTTTCCTCAAGACAGATGAAGGTTTTGCATATTAAGTAGGGTATAAGTATTATTGAGGAATAATAAAATGGCATTCAACATTCTTTCTCACAAAAGCCAGTCTGAAATTCTATGCAGGTATAGTGAGCTAGGTATAGTGAGGCAACTATAACCACAAACAGAAAACCGAGGGCCGTTGTTTTTTTTTTTTTTTGTCAGAAGAATACCTGAGGAAGAATATATTACATTGGAAGTAGACCTTATTCCCTCCAAAACAAATTGAAGCCATGGATAGACTCTTCTAGTATATTCTAGAACAGGACATGCAGAGGATCAAGTAGTTCTCTATTTATCCAGCCACCTTGCTCCCACTAGCCTTCCCCATAACTATACTACATGACCAGAGTTTAAAATTACGAGAAACCTCGAGAAGTAAACCAGGCTGTCCAGAGCAGATGTTTGTTCTCTAATGTGGGAAGGAAAGCAGGGTTGGCCGGAAGGGCATGTTGGAGGGGGAGGGCCAGCCATTCCCATGATATTCTAATTCTGTGTGGGAATTGGATTTTTGAATAGGTCAGTTATCATAGAATCACAGAATTGTACCAGTTGCAAGGGACCCCAAGGGTCATCGAATCCAGCCTCCTGCAAGGAAGGAATCTCAACTAGATCACACATGACAGATGGCCTTCCAGCCTCTGCTTAGAAACCTCCAAGGAAGGAGATTCCACCACCTCTTGTGGGAATCTGTTCCACTGTTGAACAGCTCTTCCTGATGGTTAGTTGGAATGTTCTTTCTTGTAACTTGAATCCATTGGTTTGGGTCCTACCCTCCGGAGAAGGAGAAAACAGGCCTGCTCCATCTGCCTTGTTACAGCCCATTAGATATTTAAAGATGGTTAGTTGAAAGGTTAAGGTGCTGAAATAGTCTTTCAGTAATCAAAACCTAGAACATTCAAATCTTAACCTTTGTCCAGTAAGTCATTTTGTGTGTCACCTTCTCACTTTCCTTGTTTAAAGCTGTTGGGAGCTAGGTGTTAAACCCAGTGGAAAAGTCTTCCTGTTAGCACATTTGCTAATGAGATGGTTTGGAGGCTGGGTAATATTTCTTCCATGCTTCTGGAATTACACAACATGGTTATTGCAAACAAATGAAGGTTTAACTTGGCAGGTCAGTATGGCCCAAGATCTGTGTTTTCTACATAAATTCCCAGCATGACCGATTCTCATGCTAATGTAACTTACAGCTTGTAAAGAGTGCAGGGGATCTAGAGACACTCATATGTTTTTTTAAAAAAATGCTTTCAAATAGTTTTCTAAATGGAAGCACTGGGGGAACTGTGTATCTATAGCTGAAATCAGAAGGCATTGGTGTCTTCCATAGGAAAGCAGAGCAGTGTTTGCCTTTCCACACCTTAATGAGCATCAGTTCTTTTTCATGAGAAGCAATGGGCAACCCTGGCATGTCTGCAGTGCAAACCAGCTGTTCCTCACCTATCACACCTGATTCCTATGCAGTGGAGGGTAAGACAAGACAAAAGCAGAGAGGAAGGAAAATGGTCTGCACTCAATAGCAGCACTCACTTTGGTTTCCAAAGTGAAATCAAAACTTATGGAGCAACACTCTTTGCCCACTTTGTCCTCTCCCCCTGAAAGGTGGTATGGATTGGGTCCCACTGAGGACACCTTGCAAAGGCCTCATCTCAAAACTTAAAGGCAGCATGGAAAGGAGCCATGTTGAGGCATTCAGCAGAATGCACAACGTGTAAAAGAAATAGATGGGGTGGTGGAAGCAAGCATGCAAGTCCCCCACAAAACATCCCTGGGTTTATTGACTGCTGTTGAGACCTGTGTGTGATTAGGAAAAGCAGGAGAACACACCTGAAAACCTCTCTCAGAATTCTCAGTCATGGAGTTTCTAATTTTATCCAACCAAATTCCCCAAAACTCTTTCCAGACTTGACACTAATCATGCAAAGATCTGAAAAGCAGACAATGTACCTAGGCCCTGTGTTTACACCCCGTGTCTTCAGGGGAAGTCCAAATATGGCATGTAATTGGGGGGGTGGGGAGGCATCAAGATCCATCCAGTCCATACCTAGGGATGAGAGAAGTAGACTTGAAGTGTAGAAGAGTTTGCAGGTTGGCTGGCACACTGACAGGGCCCCACTCAACTGTGTTCTGGCAGGAATGGGAGCCTGAACCATATTATTAGGGGAAGGAGCATTACTTTATATAGTCTTTAAAATTATTTTACTTCTGGATTTCCCTGCCTGCAAAAGAATCATTTCAATTTTTCTACCATTAAAAAAACAAGTCTCCCCTTCCTTTTCTTTTTTCTTCTTCTTCCTTTCTTTTTTTCTTTTTTGAGCCTTGGAAAATATAGAGCCCCCACCACCCCCACTTCCTGTATCCAACTTTCACATCTCAAAATTTTAAGTAGCACCAACACGGAAAGTAGCTTCCAAGAAAAACTTAGATTGTAAAAATGGCATACTATACAAGAGGCCCTGCTCAAATATTTTCCAAGCCCTTTGTGAAAACATAGCTAGTGGTGGATCACATTCCCCTGCCGCTGGCATGGAGCAAAATTATTGCAACAATGTCATATACTTTTGCACCTACTTAACTCAGATCAAAACTCTCTCTCTCTCTCTCTCTCTCTCTCTCTCTCTCTGTGTGTGTGTGTGTGTGTTTCTCTGTGTGTGATGCATGTCTCTGTTAAGCACGAAATACTTTTGCGTCTGATAGATTTCTTTTTTAAAAATTCCCAATTCTTTTTAAGTGGCAGAGCACATTGTTTCTATTAACTGCTTCCTGTCAACCAGATAACAAGAAAGAAGCCAATGTGACAATGTTATTTTTAAGTGTGTGTGTATGTGACATTCAGTTGTGTTTGGTTGATAGTTTTACGAGCCTGGTTGCAGAAGTCGGGTGGGTAGGTGAGAGAGAATAGGAGAGAAGAGAGAGAGGATATGAAAGGTGGGGCAGTGCATCTGGATGTAAAAGTGAAAAATATGGCAACTGTTAGCTTCTGCTTTTTCTGAGGGGGTGGGGGAAGCAGAGAAGAAAGGCTTTGAACAGCAAGCATCTACATAGTTCAAAGCCTTAACTAAGCCTGAAGGCAGCGATCATCTTAAAGAACCACCCTAAAGCAACATCTTGCTGTTAAAGCTAAAATGAGGGCAGATGTTGCTCTTTGATACTTGGCCACATTCAGGAAAGCAATTGGGGAGACAGCACATTTTTCAAGGCCAAAGCCTCATGTGCCTCTTGCAATTTAATTTTGTGACACAAACTTTCCCATCAGCCTGAATGAAAAACAATATCCAGCCAGTTGTATATCTCACAAACAAACTAAATAATTTGATTCCCCATTACAAATAGAAGTTGCCCAAATAACCTTTTTGGTCAACGTGGTGGTGGCACCCTTTGCACTAGGCGCTGAGGGCATGGAATTGCTAGGTTTGGCTACCCCACATGTTAGCAATACATAGGCACAGTTAAAAAACATTTCCAGGCCTTTGGAATGTAATTATTAAGGGCTCATCCATACTTCCTTTTGTCTAACTGCTTTCTCCTGGGGAAAATCGCTCTGGGTTTTCTCTGGATTGATGTTTGCTCCGATTTAGAACTAAAGATCAGGTTTTCCTTGGGAAAGAATCAGGGGGGTCAAGTATAAAACTGTGCTTTCTAGGTATGAGACAAGTGGACATATGGATGAACCCTAAATCTTCCACCTCTGTGGCAGTTTTGTTACAATTTTGTGCAGTGGTGCCAACTTGAATAAAATATTGTGTGGGCCCAGGTAAGCCCCACCCTGCATAATCGATCACATGATGCAGTGCACAAACACCATTCGATGGAGACTCCCATCAACTATGTGGGGGGCCAGCCCCATCAAATATTTTGTTGTGGTGGTGAAAGCCCCCACAGCCCCTAAGAGTTGGCTCCTCTGGTTGTGTGAATGATGATTTTATTTATTTTAATTGTCATTTATGATCATCTGATTCACTTATATTGTTAGCCGCTCACTGTTCCCACTGACATTCATCAGGTAAAAACTTAACATTTCCCCTCAGGTTTTTGATAGACCATGATGACATTCGTAGCTTGTGTGCCACTGAAGCTTTCTGCTCCTGCGATGGGGTGAGGGGGGTATTATTGCTTTTACTGAATTGCACATGCTTTTGTGTAAATGTGTTCATATCATAACATACTATTACTTATGCTTTTGTATTTAAATATGTTGTAAGTCACTTGAAGAACTTTTTGTATAATAAACCAATAACTTGTTTAATATACCATTACTAACAATAATAGGAGGAGGAAGAGAAGGATATAAGACCATTGAAAGAAAAATATATTTCAAAGGATGACTTTGTCATCCTTCCAGCACCAGGCAAATATATTTCTATTCTCCCAGTCATTTGGACAGTGTCAATGATCAATCTTTTCATTACGTCTTTTGTTATTTTCATCCTTATGTGAATGGGGTGATTATTTATTTTGTTGGGTGTTTTTTGCCGACAAATACTTTTAGTATATTTGTTTCACTGTAAATGGACTTTCATTGATTATTTGTGTGCTGTTGTCCCTGTAAATAGCTTCAGGGCTATTTACGGCAGTGTGAAGTGATACATAAATTGAATTGAAATGGCTGTGCTGGCTGTTGCTCACCTCTTCGTGTCCATATTGCTTCTTGATCCTTTGCTTCCGAGGCTGTCAGGAATGGCCGTGTTCACCCTTTTTGTAGCACGAGGCATGAAAAATGCTGGCCATGTAATTATAAGAGTGAAGATTAGTATTTAATTTCACAAAGGCACTGATGTTTAGGGTGATGCCTCTTGGGAGCTTTCTCCTAAAGTACATGGAAGGTTCCACTAAGTTTAACTCAGAGTAGACCCATTTTAATTAATGATAAATGATGAAGTTAAGTCTGGTAATTTCAATGGGTCTACTCAACTTAGTTGAATACGACACTTGGAGTTCACATTTCTTTCCACCAGTGGGAGTATCTTTCTACCAACAACGGAGAAGAGATGCTTCAGAGGAAGAGGGGAATGAGTGGAAATTATCTCTATCCTTCTGCCAGTTGGATCCACCATGGACTGAAAGCCTACCTTGAATGTAAGGAGCTCTTCCATTCATTGAATCAAGGCTTAGGATCCAAACCCATGTGTTATTTTTATCTCCTGTGGGATTTTCAGGCTGCAAGTCATTATTATATAAAATGCTGATAGGGGAAAGAGTTGAGCTAGTAATAGCCATGGACCTTTCTGTTTCCCTTTTGTGTGTATTGCAATAAAATAGCATTATTGCATCCAGGGGCACATATATCAGTGTTCAGTGCACATATACCATTTCCCACTGTGCGACAGTACATTTATAATCATGAATAAAGAAAGGACTCCACCTTGCAGTGACATCTCCCCGTAAAAACTGGTTGCATAATCCACTTCTAATGTGTACAAAGCAAGCCACTGCTTTCTAACTGAGCATATAGTGTGACTGCCACAGTATATTGTATGCAGTGGTACCTTGGTTCTTGAGCATAATCTGTTCCGGAAGTCCGTTTGACTTCCAAAATGTTTGAAAACCAAGGCCCTGGAAACAATAGCCGACAACCACATCAGACGTTTGGCTTCTGAAAAATGTTCAAAAACTGGAACACTTACTTCTGGATTTTGGCATTCGGGAGCCGAAATGTTCAAGTACCAAGGTGTTCAAGAACCAAGATTCCACTGTATTTGAAATTTCAAAGTCCTAAGTCTTTTTAAAATGAAAGATAAATAATTAAAATATTTCTAAGGACCTATAATAATACTTCTGTGCTCTCCTATAAATAAAGGAACTCTCTATATGACCTGACTGGATAAAAAATAATGTTTACTTAGGAACTAAAGACTTGTGTGTAGTATTGATGTGATAGATGCTAACACAGTAGGAGAGTTTCTAATGCTATTCTAACGTTGAGTTCTATGACCAAAACCCGTTTTATGCCACATACTGCCCAGGGGTCTAATCCTATTATTGGTCAAGCGATAAAGTGATGAAATTCCCATTGACTTCAGCTGGAAGATCTCTGTGAAGATGGAGGGTTTGTTTGTTTTTTTAACTCCCCGGGGAACAAAATACATATACTGAACATTTCTACCAGCTCCCTTTGATTACCATCATGAGTAGCTAGGTTCTCAATGGTAATATATATATATATATATATATATATATATATATATATATAGGCTTATTAGATTTCTGTATGTTGAAGGAGGGGTGAAGATTTTGCTATGTGAAGGCACTTCCCACAAAGATGAAGCATTGGTATTATTAAAACGAATGCAAAGGCAAATAAGACATCATAATTACCATGTTGGGAAGTAACATTTAGAAATATTATTCAAGTTCCAGGAAAGAGTGAAGAAGGTCATGAAAAGTCATGTGAAAAACAACAAGAACGACACTTGATTATGCTCTTCTGGGGGAGAAAACAGGAGGCTCTTGAGTGTATTTGAAGCCTTGAAGTAAATATTATTTATTTGCTCCCAATATTTCTACCCTGTTTTTCTGAGGCTTATGCCCCACTCAGTGTGGCAGACATAAATTAAAATCACAATAAAATAAATTCATAGCATAAAGTTAGACAGATGTTTCAGAATAAGAAAAACCCAGCCCTCAACATGCCCCTATCTAAAGTGAAAGCCTGCTGGTATAGAATGGCCTTCAATGACTGACAGAAAAGGCAAGAAATGAGTTGTCTGGCTGAACTTACCTCAGAGCGCAAAGCTAGAGCTGCTATTCCTTTCTTGGCAAGCCAGAACACAGGCCAGGTAATGGGGTAATTTTAGAAGAGGCTCATAAATTTGTCATCTATCATGGATGTTTTTGTCAGAGCTCCATCTTGTTCCCATGGCTTTTTTGGTATGTGATAAGGTCTATTTAGCACGAGGTAAAGGATGGACAATTTCTAGGCTGGAGTGAATACTTTTCGCTCCTACCAGTGCTGATTACTGAACCAGAAGAAGCATTGGCCTCCTAAGACCTTCACATTCCGGCCTTGTGCATGATTTTCATTGGGACTTATTTACTCTCTATTTATCATTTTTTATTGCATTTATATCCCACCTTTTCTCCAAACAACAAGAATAACAACACCTCATGGTTGTCCCTCTTAGTTAATCCTCAAAATAAAAATGCATCAAAACACATATAGCACAAGAAATGACAAAATAGATATTCATTGTGGATAACAGTATGTTCACCATTTCCCAAACCAGTGGTGGGAATGTGCTGGATGAAGCATAAAAGGGAGCGTGTATGCAGTCTCCTACTCTTTCCTTCCTCCATCTATAACCTAAAGGAGATCAATACAGGGGCAGTCAAATCAATATATTGCTTGTTGTGATTAGATAGTTATATTGAGTACAATAAAGTCCTTACAACTTCAACCCATGGTATGTGCCCTTAGTTTGTATGTGAAAGAACTGTGCATGGCACACAAATAGCAATGGGCATTTGATAGAGGCTGGTAATCTGCAGCCCAGTGTTCTTTTATGGATTTTTTTTTAAAAGCAAACTTCTCAGTAGTTGATGTATGAGAAAAATATCATCTGACTGACATGGGACAGAAGTGCTTGAAGTGGGTGTGTATCCAGCAAAGGCAGTTGCCCTGAAGATTCATTCCCACGGTGTTTTATGTGTGAGCACCGTTTTAAGGCAAAAAATAATAATATCCAAAACCGCAGTATATTTTCCAGCATTGGGTGCATCAAACATCTCTGTTCAGATTCAGCAATCTCTTTGGAGTGCAGAAACTCTGATGTGCCTATGAAATCCCCCAAAACGAGGCTTCTTCGTTTATTTCAATGGAAGGTGCAATCCTGTGTGCCTCTCCTTTTTTGTTTTGCCTTCATATGTGCAAGCTTTATTCCTTCCCCAGGGAAATGAATTGAGAGCTAGTTACACTGGGGTGCTCCTAAAGTCTCAGTTGGGTGTAACAATATCTGAGACATGTCTCATTGCAATGTTGAATCTGTTTTGATGGCCATCTTTACAAGAGGGGGAATCAAATACACATAAAAATGTGAAAGGATTAACAGAACCCCATTCTTCCAACTGTAGTTGTGATGAGGTATTGCTCCGTTATCTAATGCCTGCTCTAATATGCCTCCCTTTTTATTTTATGTCTTTTGTTTTGTTTTCATTACGAACTACAAAATTCCCTTGAAGTCAGGAACGCAAAATACGCCATTCGTTTTCAGAAACACCCACAAGCTAATCTGGTGGTTTCCTTAAACTGTGTAATCTATCAAACCTAAACCATCAAAGGGCTGTTTACGTGCTTCATATCTGCAAACCACAAAAACATAACCTGTGGATCAGGCCTTGTACCCATGACCCACTTGACTTCTTGACATCTCAGAGGTTAGGCATTCCAAGCACGCGTAAGCAGGAAACGCCAAACTTCTTTCAGACACATCCTGGTTTGTGACTGCAGTGTGAATTAGAGCTGTGTGAAAACCCTGGGAAAAAATATGTTTTGGCATTTATGCTTATCCTTCTTTTCCTTTCCTTTCTCTTTCTCTCTTTTAGCTAAGTTTGTGGAGCGAGAATGATTTTAATTAATCAATGGAAAAATTAGAATACCGGAAAAATGAAGACAACCATGAATAAACTAGTGGGAGAAATCCTTCATCTTGAGAATGAGCTCCCACTTACAAATTGCCATGAATGATGAGATATATCAAAGTTGCCTTGGGGAATTACATTGAAATGGGATAAAATATCACCATTAAGTGGCACATCATCACTAATAGTTTAACAGCACAATCCCATGTATGTATGTCTACTCAGAAGTAAGACCAATGAATTCAATGGGACTTACTCCTGGGAAAGAGTGTATAGGATTGCAGCCTTATTAGTTTACTTAAGGGGAATGGTTCTATGAGATTTTTGTTGATTGGAGACACAAGGGTGACCATTTCCACTAGTAAAATAAATTAGTCTTCCTCTTCCTACAATAAATTTTTGCAAGGAAATGAAGCCTATTGGGTTTTTTAAACAATGGTTTTATGGGTAGCCAGAGGCAGATTAAAATATTGCACAGAAAAAAGATTAATTGTATCCCATGAATGAGAGATAAGAATAGAAAATAATACAACACACAGCATAGTCTGTTCTGCTGTTAATGACAGTCACTTAAAAGATGTCCACTGGTTGCCTAATAAGATGTGATCTAGGGAAACAGTGTGTGTTCTCTCTATTGTTAATCATACTCAGAATACACTCAATGAAATGAATGGAGATGACTAATTTAGGTCGATTAATTTCAGTGAACCAACTCTGAGTAAAACTTAGTTGGTTAAAGTCAAGAGATATAGGAAGGCATACAGCTATGTTAACATACGGATCACAGAAACAGAACAACAGAACACTGTGGCTTTTTAGGGGCCCTGAGTTTGACATCACAATTTGACTTTGATTTGTCTCAATACTAAGGCCACAAATGCCCATCCCTAGGACATACCACTGTTCTATGACTACATCATGGCTTATTATTCACCTGACAAACCTTCAGGTGTGACTTGAAACTTTTCAGTTAGGGCAAAATGCATTTGAAATTAGATGTTGAATTTGGAGAACTGGGGACCTTCTATAAATTCTAGCTTTAAGCCTCTTGTCTTTTGATTTATTTATATACTAGTTTATTTATTTTTTAATTACTCTTATTTGCCCTTAAATCCAACTGATCACATCAGGACTTTCTTCCGAATGGGATCAAGCAGCAAGTGTAATCAAGTTTGTTGGTAACATGCAAATTGCGGTTAGGCATTTCTTACTCCTGCTATTAGGGCTATTTTATTTACTCAGTGTAGGGTGTTACATATAGTATCCAAACCACATCCCTTTGAGTGAGGTCACCCTTTAGCTGACTTGTTTACTTCTCCACAAATATGATTAGCATACTGTTTATCAGCACTTTTATCTTCTGATTCTAAAATAAAATGTTTTGGCGTTGACATACTGGTTTTCTAAACACAGAAGGCAATGCATATTAATGTTTGCTTTATAAATAGATTTCAAACTGGAAGTCCACTATTATAGCATTTGAGTTTATCTATACTACCAGTAAAATCCCCACCCTGAGACTAAACCACTTCAGCATGCAAAGAAGGTTTGTTTGTTTAAAGAAATGCTTCCCCTGTGGGAAATTCCTTGTATGTGGAAATCTAGTATGTCAGGAAGACATCTAGAATAGATTGCTCTGCATCCCACATGCTACGTTTCTACAGCAAGGATTTTTATTTTATTTTTGTAAATGCAGGAATAATCAACTAACCTGGACTGCGAATGTAGCCCTGGCTCAGTGCAGCTCTGCCTGTGCTTTCTCTGAGCACTACGTGGTCTTGTATACATCATTATCACTTAGCTTCAGCCCCATTTGGAAATTTGAGAAAGAGGAACAGTTTTGCCTGGCACCTAAAGGTGTATAATGAAGGCGCCAGGCAAACCTCCCTGATGAGAGCATTCCACAAACAGGGAGCTGTTTCTTTTCCAACTGATAGTCTGTGACTATTGAGGCTCCTCAGACCTCACCGGGCTGCTGTTGTTTTATCTTCTTTGTTCTATTGGGTGTCTTTTTTAAAAGTACTTCCAAAATGGGGTTCACCCAAGAACACTGTTATCTCTCTCTTGTTCCTCAATGGTCCTGCTTTGGCTACAATCCTGTCAACAGCACATGAGCTTTCTATTAGAGGCAGAGAATAGTGATTCATGTAATGACAAATGAACCTGGATGTGATCCTTTGCATGATTTGCATATGGTGAAAGTGATATAGCACTTATTATTCTGAGGATGTATGCTGTTTACAATATTTAACTCCCACATTTCTTCATGTGGTCTTATATCAGAAAGAAATGACAGGAGCTTCCATTCTACATCTTTTTGGCCTATGTCAGTTGACCAGTAGCAGCCGTGGTTCAGAACTTGGCTCTGAGCTGTGCTCACACAGAGTTTACCAGATGGAAAGCTCTCCTAATTAGTTAAGTCTGCTTTAGTGTCCAAACAGAAGCTGGCAGGCATGACAGCTGCAAATACTTTCTCTTGCAACAGACAAGCTCCCATGCATCAGTAAGAATTAAATTCCTGTTTAAATAATCAGCAAATTAGATTAACTGACAAACAAATTAAAACAAACAACCTGAAGCCAAGCCTTTCTGTCCTACAAAGAAATGGAAAGTTCTGCAGTTTATCTCACATTGGAACTACTGAGGTGTTTGTTGTCACCTTGTACACACATAATGTTTCTGAAGCCTTAGCATCAGGATGGCCTGTGGACAAGGTGACTTGCATGAGCTATGCCCATTTCCCATCTTCACCTTGCAGAACTGTGGGGATGGAATTGGTGCAACAGGCAAAATACACCACACAGGATTCTCCTCGGATTTCCCGGTGGCCCAAATTTAATTTTCACAGCTTAATCCAACTATTCATAGGCAGCACATTCCCAGAGACCCAGGGTTGTTCCAAGACATTTTGCTGCTTGAGATGAAGGAAAAGATGACACCCACTCATTCCATGTTCAGAAGCCAAACTTACTAGCAGTTGGACCATACTTCAGTACTGGGAATGGGACAGAGGGCAATATGCAGTGAATGCATCCAGACAGTACAAGGATTTTCACTTGTGCAACAAGACTTTCTCCACTTCTCTGCACCCTGCACACTCTCCAAATCTGCTCTAGAGGGTTGGGGGAACCCCTAGAGCCGATTTTGGGGGTGCACAGGGGAAGGAGAAGGGGAGAACATTCCATTGCACAAGCAGAAGTCCTACACTAGAGAATACCTGGTGTTCTCCACCTCACATGGGGGTAGCCAGCAAGCTTAGGGGGCTTCAACAAAGATGAACATCCTGCAACAGAGGGGAATGGTGGCGGTGGCTTTCAGAAGAAATGGTGGGACACTGTCACTTTTCAAAGGTGGGTTAGTGGTTTGTGATAAATCAGCCAACCCGAGCTTAATTCAGGATTTGCTCACATTTTTACATTTAAATTTGATTATGTATTTGGTGGTTTTATATTTTGATTTTATGCTGTGAACCGCCCTGAAACTTGCGGGTATAGGGCGGTATATAAATTCAATAAACAATAATAATAACAGAATGAAATTCCATTCAGACCAACTGTCCCAAGCAAAAATTGGAAATGACAAGAGCAACAATAAAAATAGAGGGGGAAGCCTAGCATATATATATTCTATCTTTTACATCTGTCAAATGCTATAAAATGGCACCTACATGGAGCAGGAAGGAATTAAAATAAGATATTGATTCCACTGAGAGACTATGGCTGCATTCCTATACACACTCACTAGTGAGTGAGGCTCATTGAAGTTAATGGGACATCTGAGTAAACCTGCTGCAAACTACATTATGAAGAAAGGACCGTGTGTTTTGGAATCTTAGCTGCCATATTTGGACTTCTGAAACTATGCACCCTTCCCTTGGAGTAACACAATGGAATTTAACACAATGGAACTTAATAAGAGTGCACTTTTTGGTTTATGTGTCTTAATTTATGGGACCAACACGGCTACTAAAACATTAGTAATTCATTTTAATTCAGAAAGAAAGAAAGAAATCCGTTCCCAAAATGACTGGTGTACAAAGAGAATACTATTCTTCACTCCGATCTGTGGAGTTTAAGGTATCTTCAATAGCAAAATGCAAAAGCAATATCGAAAACTTGACAAGTTCCATATGTCTTTCTAAATGAGTCTACTTTTGGGAGGGGGTCTGCTTCCTTACTACCAGGGAAGTAGACAGCTTTAATTTTCTTAGTCTCTTGCATGAATTCCTAACCAAGCATTAAAAGCTACAATTGCAAAGTCTGAATGGCCCAGGGGGGTGGCAATATGATATGGAGTCTTTCAGCCCTAGGTCACTGGTTTGAATTTGGTCTAGGTTGGTATGGTAACCAAAATTCTTACCATATGACTGTTGAATATAGCCTTAAGTCTATTAATGAGTTGATGTTGTCTACATCCAAGCTTTCCAGCTGGCCTTGTTGACATTTTGAATGACCTTCTCACCTTTGGATATAGCCCATCCAGGTCATTGCTAAGGCACATTGATTGGGCAGTGATGGTAGCTCACATTACCTGTTTATAGGCTGCCTCAATAAACTGCCATTCAACATCCACAGCTATCTAGTTCCTTAAAATTCAAAGTACTAAGTAAGAACTGTATAGTTTATGGAATATATGAGGAACTGCAAGTTCCTCCCCTCCCCCCCAACCCCCCCCCCCATAATTTTCAAAATAGGCTTTGGAAAACATGTTTCTTGTGGATTAAAGACTTAGATTTTATATATTGCCAAAACAAGCTATCCAGCAGAATTATAAATAACACACAAATAGCTTTCTCTATAATTACTGTGGTCAATTATGCGAACGCCAGCAAATAGCTTTTTTCTGCAAACAAATATTTGGTTAGTGAAACTCTTCACTGGTGATTTTTAGGAGCAGACAAACTAGAACGGTAAAAGAACTAGCCCCACTCTGAACTGAAAACACAATGCATTAAATCCCACCTCAGTTAGAGCTGAGCAGCTCTGAACTACTCTCAAGGGTATATCTCGGACTTTTATGTAATATGCAGTTTTGGAAAATATAATGTTAAATTATGTCATTTGAGCAAAAACAATTTGGTGGAAATTTAAGACATCAGCCCTGGTAATCTCTAATATTTTTGCACAGTAATTTGGTGAAGTTGGCTTTGGTGTTTAGAGGCTTCGGTAACATACAATATGTTCTTAAAGGAAAAAATAAAGTAACAAAATCCATGCATATCTAATATTACGAAGAACACAGGGTTGCCACAAAAAATGGGACTAAGTTTCATCAGCAGACCTGTATTTTGTTTTTTGAAATACATAATTTTCCCTTTCATCTTTTATATGAGCTAAGCCTTCCTGGATGTGGTTATTAATTTCCTTAATATATATTTGAGCCCACTTTTCAGTTTGGAAATTAATTCTTGAAGTGGATAACAGCATAGGTTCTTGCTTTAATTTACCAAGACTCATAACGACTTGGGTCCAGAATACCATCCATCCCCTGCTTGATCACGGAGGTACTTGGGGGCAGTGTGACTGTCAGTGGTTCCCCCATAGCTCAGATGTAGGGTTTGTATCCACCAGGAGCCATGCGGCCCAGTTTTATGGAACTCTCTTCCAGCTGAGGTCAAATAGCCCCCCTTTCAGTTAAACAACAGGCACCTACTGAAGGCTTTATTATTATTATTCTAGCAGGCATTTTAACTGATTTCTACTTTTATAATTTTAGCTGGTTTTTCTTTTCATTGTGTTAAGTTTTTTGTACAAGGCTTAGATATAGCTAAGTAAGTGTATAAATTGTATAAATAAAAATAAATAAATAAGAACAAAAGTTTAACAGAGAATTACAGACTAAAACACATTTGGAGACATCATGTTGGGGCAGAGGTGTTTACCTGACCGCCTGGCAGGTGAATCACTGCTGCTTGCTGAATGGGGATATTTTCAGACAACCACCTTTCAGGGATTTTTCAGAGACTACAGTGAAAGAAAACAAATGTGTTCACTTATTCAAAATGAAGAAAATCGGCAGTCCAGTTGTCTGGGACCATCTTTGTGACCAGTTCTGGAAACATTGCTTTCCATTTAAATTTGCATCAGTCCCCCTTAGTGACATCATCATATGGCCAAACCTGATGTCGCCACTTCACTGTGTGGACTCAGAATGGCCAGGATTACTCTAGGGAAGGAGAAAGAAACCCTAACCAGAAAAAAGAAGGAGGAGGCACTGGGAACACACAGTAGTGGAGAGAGTGGGGAAAGATGACCCACTGAGGCATTCCACAAATACTGCAGGTAATATTTTGCCCCCAGTTTGTTTTTTAATTGAAAATAGAAATAGTTGAAGATTCACCATAAAGACTAGTGTGAAGAACCAGTGGTGCTCTCCACATGAACAAAGATCTTGAAAAAACTGTGTTGGTGAAAGCTAATGGTCAATGCCAAAGTTCTGCTTTTCATTTTAACTATACAGATATGACCATGCTGACAGTTTGTTTTGTGTTTATTGAAACTGTGTGTGTGTGTGTGTGTGTGTGTGTGGCAGCATGCCATTGCACTGCAAAACCAAGCAGTGCAGCAATAAAACATTTTTCCCTTGCTAGAAGAGGAAGTAAGGGATTTGTTTTCAAGAAGTAAATTGCTTCAAAACACAAGGGAAATCCTGAAGGTTTTAGCTGTTTTAACCCAGTGGGGGAAACTGCTGTAACTTCTTATTAGGAACAGGGGTGGGGTTGTTTTTTTAGCTCAGACTAACTGGCATGCCCGTCAATAAAGTATTAGCATACCAATCTCTTGTAACGTATTTTATTTACTTTTGTTATAGACTGAAGCAAGCCAGGTCCTCTCTACTATGGAAGGAAGTTTCACTTTTTATTTTATTCAGTTATAAAATGAAACAATCAGTGACCAAAAGCCCCTGGGGTGAAACAGGATTCGAGAGGACCTATCCTTCTTCCACTCCTCCTTTCTCAAACTAGATGTTGTTAATGCTACAATATCAATGTGCTCAGGGGACTGGCAAATCCGCTCCTCCCTTGGCCAGCTCCCTTAGCAAATTGAAAGTGTGTGCCAGAGAACATATCCCAGTATCCTTTAATAATACACTTGAGTAGCCAGCCAAGATGGAACAGCTTGGCCAGTTCTTCAGAGCATTCAGAGCATCACTCGGCAAATGTTGGCCTTCTTCTTCCTCCAGCATCCAACCCCTGAGGGGATAGTGGAGGCTGATCTAGTACAGCAAATAGGGAACTGTTCCACCAACCTCGGTATGTCTTCAGAGTCCCCACCCACCTGTTTTCTGACTTATGTCCACTCCAGGCACTGGGAATGGTTGTCAGCTTATTCCTCCTCCATCTTAGCATTGCCTTGATAGGACTCAACAAGGAGGACGATGGGAGCAAAACTAAAATAAATTGGCTCCACCTGGCATTGACTCTGTCTCCACCTATTGTTGGCCCCTCTCACTTCTATTCTACCACTCCCAATGAGCATTAGCCACCATAGTGAGGGGAGAATTACAGAAAAATGTGCAAGTGAGGATCATGGTCCAGGCCTCACCTGCCACCATCATTCTTCTGTAGCTTGCCACGAAGCTGAAAAGAGAAATAGTCAGGTCAGGTAAGCGAAGACAGAATTTATTTCCTTGTTTGAGAATGTCAGCAGTGGTAGAAGCACTTTATAGAGAGAGCTCTTCTTCTTCTTCTCCCATCCAGGACACAGCAGCACGAACATGGCATGAGCCAATGTACCTGGAGGTCCTGATAGCGAAATAAAGTTAAGATAAAAGTAGAAGAAGCCACACATGCCACCATTGCTAAAGGCAAGGGGCACATTCCACCCTCCTGCAAGTCAGAGAAATGGGCGCCCACATTTGCAGCCAGTGAACAGGACCATAATATTCAGGGGATCTTTGAGTGTACCCATAGTAAATGGGAAATCATATCCAGTTCTTGAATAGTATGTTGTGAATACTTACTATTGTGCACCATATGCACTGATGCCTTGCCTCCAGGAGCAGAATTAGAGTAAATCAGACCAAATAAAGACAAAAATAGGCCACGGTTCCATTGATTTCAGAAGTACATGAGGTTAGCTCAGCACTGGGCAAGGTTCAATGGTTGTGCAGCCTGCCTACTGTCTGATCCTACACTCAACCTGTTTGCTGGGGCACCTTTCTGGGTGTTGCCAGCCTAACCCTACTGGGGTGCAGGCCATGCATCATGGTTCCAGCTGGAAATGTGGGCTGTGCGGCAAAAGCTCCCCCACCCAAACCAGGGCAAAGACCAAGGACGAACACATTGTCCCCAAGACCCCATGTGAGGCTCTCACTTAAGGTCCAGATCTTGCCTAGTGCCTTTTCCCACTGGAGCTGTGAGAGAAATATGTATTAAATATGCCTAACAATGCAAACAGCTTTTATTGGGACAGCTTTTATTGGGTGGAAGGCAAAATCCTCACCACCAAGGGCCAATTAGGTGTGAGCTAAAATTGTTTCTGGCTCCGTCAGGCAGCAGCAACCCATGTTCTCAGCAGAAGACCTCATCTTGAGAGAGGGTGGGTGGGGAAGCCATGTTCTAAGCAAGCCTGGCCTTGCTGCCAGGACCACCTTTTATAGTTGGGGAATGCCCAGGGAATCTTCTGAGGCCAGGCCAGCAAGACAGATGACCACTGCCTCCTGGGTGCTTGCCAGGCAGGACACCTAAAGCAGGCCAACCACAGGAGGGAGCTGCAGCAAATTGGGAGTTAAAGTGATTGTATGCAAGTACTCTTCTTTCCTCATTTACCTAACATATCTCACTCCATTATCCATTCTCTCTCTCTCTCTCTCTCTCTCTCTCTCTCTTTTTCTCTCTGTCTCCTACAGATGTAGATACAGTTTGAATGAAGCAAATCCAGCTGTGGCAGGTGCAGACTGGCTAGTGTCTTTGTCATTACCAACTCCTCTTCTACAATGCCTGGAATAGCTATATATGTGTGTGTGCACGACACACACACACACACACACACACACACACACACATTGTTAAGGTGATGAACAAACATTTACATAAATGAACATATGTGTACCATGAAATAGCCTTCCTAACTCATGAAGGCAGAAGAGGCTGAATAAATCTACTGTGACTATTCTAAATGCTGTTATCTGTCTTCATTGTTCATTCATAATAGAAATCTCGGGCTATGTATATGGAAAGGCACAGCCTTTGACTAAGACTGACATCCTATATGCACATCCCAGAAACACACTTACCCGGAAGCATGCACCATTGAACTCAGTGGGACACCCCTCTGAGTAGTCATGTATAGAGTTGCACTGCTATTTAGTCTGTGGGAATGTTTTCATTCTCCTTTGTGAAGAGTTTGCTGGGGATCTCTCTGTACAAGTTAGGATGGACTTCCTGTGCAAGCATTTGTGAAGGTTTTTGCTTCTCTTGGGTCCTAGCAGACTTTTCTTTAGATTCAAGGAAAAGCAGCTTGCCTGAAGCCCTTTGGGAACTGTGGTATTTGCTATGTGACTTTGAGATATATAGTTCTTTCACAATCTCTTATGTAAACATCAAAAGGAGTTTATGACTGCACAGCACCTCCTCATGCTCTATGAATATTTAAGACATTGCGGGAAAGTTCTGATGACCACTCAATTTGCTGTCAAATGGTGCATTCGCATTCACACTGAGTTTTTATAGGACTTGAAATGGCCATACTTTGAAATGATCTATATGGATATGAATGGAGTTCGGGCAAGAGGAAAGGTGGGGGGTGGGGGTTGCAATCAGCTGCAGAGCCCACCCTATGGGGACCATAACACTGAGAGTTGATCTATATTTTATACAAAATAGGTTGGACTGAAGCAATTGAATTCTTGACTGTGCCACATCAGACTATGAGGCGAAGGGCCTCATATTTTGTAATATTTATCTACCTAAAATGCACATTTCATGCAGTTACACAAACATATTATGAAGAAGGCTAAGCCTTTTTCTATGATGTGATAGTTAACCATATAGCTAACCACACACACACACACACACACACACACACACACCCTGCTAACCATATGCAAGGAGCTTTTTGCATGGAGAGAATTCACCTGCAATCTGAATGGTACAGTCCAGAATTTTACTGCTCCACCCCTGGAAAAGTCTCCTGTTTGAAGAACTGCTACCTGTCAGTGTAGCCAATACTGAGCTAGATGGATTAACTCTCTGACTTTGTATAAAACACTTTATGGCTATGGCCTAACTTGATACTCAGGCAGTTCCCTTTGGCCATGCTTATGTCTCTCCAGTGCACATTGCTCTGGATGGTTTTCCCTTGGGCTTGGGTCCTGCTTGCAGGTATCACATAGGCATCTGGTTGGCAACTGTGAGAACAGGATGTTGCAGTAGATGAGCCATTGGCCTGATCCAGCAGGGCTCTTCTTGCGTTTTCACTGACACCTTTCAATCAGCCACCCTTAAGCATTGAAGGCTGTTTATCACAAGCGAGATGCTAACACCAGTGACACGAGTTATGTTGGGTTCAAATGCAAAAGCCACATTTATAAAAATGTACATTCGATTTCAAAATAGATGCCCCACCTCTCCATTCGGACGTTTCATTCACAATATTCAGACGTGACACTTTTAGAGTGAAACAGATCCTTAGTAACCATTTGTGACAGTCTCTGAAATGTCACAGCCAACAACCTTAAGCTTTTAAAGTGTCACAGTGTTGTGGTTGCTCTTCCTTCTTGTAGGGTTGGCTCTGGGACTGAGTCTTGCTGATGGGCCTCAGTATTAGGAAATTTTGCATTTCAAGGAAATTTCTGTGAGAAACTATGTCCAAGCAAGTCTGGAATTTCCTCCACTCAGACACACACACACACACACACACACACACACACACACACACCAGACATTTACAGGCAACTAGTTGTTTTGTTTTTAAAACCTTTTATTTGTAGCTCACATAAGCAAAATGAGCAAAAGGAAAAGTGGAAGTGAAACGGAATGACAGCTGTCATGAATTGCACTGCATTTCCACACTGGAAATCCCCAGGTGGTGAAGGAAAATAAATACATCTTTTTCAAATAAGCCATTCCATTGCTTCCTAACTGAAATGTTAATGGACCCACATGGAGCAACAGGAAATTCCTTTTTTAAAAAAAACAACAACCATGGAGTATGGAGAGTAAAAATAACCCCCCCCTTTCCTGTCTCCTTTTACATATCGCCACCACTTTTGCTCTTAGACTGAAGCCCATCATAAATTAAGGGACTGGGATTGGAGTCCCTTGGAAAGAGATGAAACTCGAGAGTCAGCTTTGGGTGAGTCAGCTTGCAGCCAAACTCTATGGGATGGAAGCTGTCTCTCATTAAATGTTTGAGGAATGCTGACCACAAATCTTGCTTGCTTTTGTCTGGTTTGGCAACTACAACCAGCTGTCACTGTTGTGCATGGGTTATTAATAACCATTTATACCAGCAAAGCTTCACTAAATCACCCAGGCAGGTTTATGAGATACAAAGCAGGAAATGGGACATCCATAGTCTCAGGCTGTCATTTACATTTGAAGCTACTGCCCTGTGAACCACTACCAGTGTAGCATCAGGTTCTGCTGAAATATATTCAAGGCGCTATTGGTAGGAGGAGTTGTACAGGTGTACAGTCTTGTCTTGTACATTCACTGCCCTTTTGACCAATTGGAGTGATTTTCTTCCCTTGATCTCAATCTTACCAGCAGAAGCGTTCGTGCATGCATTGTCTAGAGGAACTTGATGCCACAAATGTGCTCAAGCTGTACTGGTCCGTAGTTTGTCGGCGCTTGGAAGGGGAAATTCCTGGGTATAGCCCTGTGGGTATAGTGTCTTGAAATCCTTTGTAGAAGAAGGTTGGGATATAAAATGTAATATCATTCAGGACTAATATGGGGAGTGGGGTACAGCTCTGATAGCTGTTCTTGGAAAACGGAACAAACCTCTTCCTTCCTTTCCTTTTTTGACAAATAATCACATGGGAGATTCTTTTAAAAATAATATTTATTAAGGGTTTTGGGGGGGGGTTACAAAAGTACGTGTGTTGTCTCTTTTTCAGGTCATAGAATCATTTCTACTGATCTGTTACATTTAGTGTGAGACATTTATATTGTATACAGTATAAGGTTGGAAGGGAAGGGAAGGGTGAGGGGTGGGGCTGATAAAATTCTTTTACATAGTGTATGTGTGGGGGTTTTGTGTTAGCATCACTTGGGTGGGTTCTCTTTCTATTCATTTATTGCTTTTCCTTGGCAGTGAGAGAGGTTGGGGGCAGGGCATGGTAAGTTGTCTTTAGTTGACTTTATATACTACTTATTGCCAAAATAGGTTTACAAGGTCTAGAAACCAGTTACACAAACATTTAACTAAAAACATCCATAATTAAAATGCAGAATGAAACAATCCCATGAAAACAACACTGAGGATGATAGTACCCCTAAACATACTTATTTTAGGAAAAAAGCACTGTTGAATTGTTAGGTTATGGTGCTGTGTGCTTTCGCTGCCTTTGCCAGTGGCAGTATACTGCCTGCTATGGGGTACCTGTGGGGCACACACAAGTCATCAGGGTGCAGACTCATAAATACACACAAGAGGGCAAAGAGCCAAAGGCTCTTTGCTCGGATACAATCCAGTCATTTAAGATACAGTACACACCACATTTTAGTATGGAGAGATAGAGATACAAAGATGGCTAACAGTTCCATTCCTAGGCGGGGAAAAACACAATTAAAAATATAAAGAGCAACATAAAATCAGGAACAGATAGGTAGCCGGAAAATCAGGAAAGATATAAAAGAGACAGTGCAACATGTTGAAAACCAGAGTCTCTATATAGGCTAACAGAGAATGTCGAAAGTATGAAAGACCAGCCACATTAAGCTAAGCAAACCCATCTGAACCAGGCAGTAGTAATCACAAAGGAAATGATGCATGGAAGAGAATTCCACACCTGTGGTGCAGCCAATGAACCCCTCATGCCTCCTGACCAGGATTGCCATAGCCTGTGTTAGGAAGTAGAGATGCGTCTCTCCACCAGATATTAGGTTGTGGGCAGGATGGTATGAGACGACACAGTTCTTTAGGAACCCAGAAGTCATGCCTTTTAGGGTTTTATAACCAGTACCTTGTATTGGGCCTGGAAACATATTGGTAAACAATGCAGCTGTTCTAAACCTGGCATAATATGCTATGTTTCCATGTTCCTGAGAGCACCATTGGTGGATTCTGAACCAAGTGGATTTTCTGGAGACTCTTCAAAGGCAGTGCCATGTAGAGTGCATTGCATTGCCCATCTTAATGCACTCAAGACTTGTGTCACCACGGCAAGTTCTGATCTTCCTCCAAATGGGTGCAGTTGGAACACCAACTGTTAGGTTGTGGGTGAACATATCAGACGACACAGCAATTCTTCAAACAGCTCTTGTTTATTCACAGGCCAGAACAGAACTGAACTGAAGGGTTCAGCCAGCCTGCTTATATAGAGCTCCACTAGAACGCAACAGTAACCATTTTCTGTAACTATCCAATCACTGAACGTCACTTTTGATCCCTTATTTGCATATGTGGACCTGAGTGAAAACTATCTACAGTATCCCCCTGCTGGCCCAGGGTGAGAACTTCAGTACATAACACCAACGTTGAAGGGGCAATGTTGGTGCCAGTTCAAAGAGCCATGCAGTGAAACAAACACAAACTGCCTTCTTTATTATGCTGGTGTGCTTTTAAATGATATTGTGAATGGTTTGACGTGTATCTTGAGCTGAATCAGGATGTGGTGAGTCATGCGTCAAGGGACTTTGAAGCATTTGGGGGACTCCACACACCACATTCTGTTGAAAGGATTAAATTGTGTTCTTTTAATCATGTAGGAAAGTGTTGAGTGAATTGTTTTTTTATATTCAAGCAAAGCTGGTTAAAAAGGAAAAAAAGGAAATCAAAAGATTTGTTGTTCTGCTGGGAAGGTTAGAGCACCCAGAGCAGGCAGGAGTGCTGAGTGTGCAGGGTGTCCACAACAATGCACACTGCTCTTTGCAGAGGTAGTGTTGTGGCTGTCAGCAAGGCAATTAGTGCTGAGTGAAATAAACACATGGAGATTTGAATATCATGTTGTGGCATTTGCTTGAATGCCAATGAACAATGGCAACAGAATCATTTTAACTCCAAATCAGAAAGAGCCTGATTCACAAGGTTTTACTGCCTCCATTATGTAACACAGGGAAATCATATGAGATACATTTCCCAGATTTATTTATTTATTTTCTCCACCTTTCTTCCATCATGGATCCCAAGCAATGTACATGTGATTCCCAGACCCAGAGCTGCTTCGGCTTAAGCAAGGCAGTGCCCTCATATGCCTTCAGACTATTTCCAGGGACCAGTGAGTCCAGACAGACAGACATAATTTTATTGTATGCTGCCTTTCCATAGTTAAAACTGTGCTCAAGGCAGCTTGCAACATGAAAAAAAATCCAAAAATTACATACACAACCAAAGCAGTCATGAACAATAAATAAAACATCCAAAAGTGTACAACTGAATTGAAACAATTTCCACATAAATCATAATGGCACCTAAAATAAAGATACAAAAAATGTAAAATCAACAACAGCAACAATGCTCCCTGACAAACAGGAGCTCCACCCAAGAGTTTGCTCAGCAGCCTTAGCTTTCATAGCTGGAGTCTGCCAGGGACCTGCCCTTCCAGGCCCGGTGGAAAAGACCTGCAAGGCAGGGAGCAGGTCTTCCAGGACTCCCAGCCAAGATGGCCTCTGGCCTCTTCAGTAGCACTGGCATAGTAAGGGTAAGGAAATGAAGCTATTAGCCAGGCTTTTAATGATGACGGCCATGGCATGTGCATGGGAGGGATTGCTGCCTGAGCAGCCAGAACCCTGTTTGCTGTTTTGTACCGCTGAAGACATGGCCTGATTTTCACTCTGAATTTGGTATTTGGTAGCTCAATCTGCGCTATCACTTTTGTATGGCATCGATTATCTAGCCCAGGGGTGAACAACATGGTGTCCTCCAGTTGTTATGGACTATAACTCCCTTCTTCTTGGTCCTGCAGTTCGGGGGGTGATGGGAACTGTAGTTCAAAACATTTTGAGGGCATTTTGAGCTTTATTTATTTTTTCATTTTATTTATTAAATTCATATACCACCTTTATCTTCCACTGAGTTCAAGGTGGTGTACATGGTTCTCGTTGGCTACCCCTACATTCCATGCTGGTTCCCAGCCTATATTTGGGGCTGAAACAGCTCTGGTTATTCCAATGCAAGGGTAGGGAACCCTGGAAGGACAGCCACTGCCCCTCATGTCCCTCCTTCCCTCCAGCCTTGGCCAATTAAACTTGAGAGCTGGACCATAAAGAAGGCTGATCGCCGAAGAATTGATGCTTTTGAATTATGGTGCTGGAGGAGACTCTTGAGAGTCCCATGCAAGAAGATCAAACCTATCCATTCTTAAGGAAATCAGCCCTGAGTGCTCACTGGAAGGACAGATCGTGAAGCTCAGGCTCCAGTACTTTGGCCACCTCATGAGAAGAGAAGACTCCCTGGAAAAGACCCTGATGTTGGGAAAGATGGAGGTCACAAGGAGAAGGGGACGACAGAGAACGAGGTGGATGGACAGTGTTCTCGAAGCTACCAGCATGAGTTTGACAAAACTGCGGGAGGCAGTGGAAGACAGGAGTGCCTGGTGTGCTCTGGTCCATGGGGTCACGAAGAGTCGGACACGACTAAATGACTAAACAACAACAAACCTGACATCCAAGCCCATCCATTCTGATAGGAATAGGAGCCCAACCATTGCTAGTGGATCCCTAGGGCCACTGGCTAATCCTATGCTGCTTAAAATATAGATTGGAGGGTGGGTTGCTACAGTAATCCACTAAAGGAAGGCACATCTGCCTTTAATAGGCATGCTGATACTGCATTCCTAAAGGGTGGGCTGAATATAGCCTGAAGACTTGAGCAGAAAATCCCTTCCCCTGGAAGTGTGGGAGAGAAGTGTGATTTGAGGCACATTGTAATAGCAGAGAAAGAAGCTTTACTGTGAGTTTGTTCCATGTTATTTCAAACTTCTGCCATTACTGAGTGGTGTTCTCTGGACTCATCCCAGAAATAGCTCCCATGTGATTAAAGATAACGTTGGCTGGGGCCACCATAGACAGGAATGCCAAAACTGGGAGTGGCTTGCAATATCCATGTCTGACTTGGAAGTGGAAGATAGGCATAAATTCTTCCCACATTCTCAATTTTATGACGGGAGTGATCTGCACACAACTCCCCTATGAATGGAAATCATTGTATTACTTGGATAAGTGTTACACCACAATAAATAAAAGAAGATTTCATAGGAGGATATGTTCAGGTTGATGTGAGCGGCATGTCATCTGCACTGAAATGTGTAGACAAAGGAAATTGGATTTGAAAAATAACTGCAGCCACAGTGAAATGTCGCTTGAAAAAAGTGCTTTGTTTTTATTTTCGGGACTCTAAAAGCATTTCTAAGATGTCATTTGTTCTAAATAAAAGATAACTTTGAAAATGTTCCTTTCCCACACTGAAAACACAGTCAAGCAACAATTGATTCTAAAAGCATGATGTGATTCTACGCTGAGCGCTGGCTTTTGAGCGAGAGCATTTTTGCGCAGCAGTGTGGCATCAATGAGGCTACAGACTTTGTGCGCGCATCAGAATAGCGGAAAAGAGAAAAGAAAAAGAAAGGAGGTGTTTTTGTTTGCACTTTTTTGCATTGAAACCTGCAGTTTATGCGGAAAGGGTGGAGTGTTTTAGAATGGAAAGTGTGATTGCAGTGATCACATAGCAATTATTACATCATTATGATTAAACTTGGATTTGAATCGGGATAGGAAATTCAAGCCCATTTGCTGCCTGAGCAGATATAAGTCATTAAAACAGATGGATCTGTATCTGCTAACACTTGAGCATACTCAAGCCACCATTATTTTTGCTCAAAGATAAGATGATATTTATTCAGACAGAAGAATGGCTGATAAGCGGATGTTGGGATTAATTGATGCATTGCATATGTGGTACAGTTTCTGATTTCTTCATGACTGGATCCAGAAGCACAGTGGTAACATCATAGGCACTCTTTGCATAAACACAGTCATTGCTTCCACACCAGAGCCTTTGCACTGCTGATGCATTGCTTTTCCATAATAGAAGGATGTCGATTTAAAACAGATTTCACACAACATATTTAATATAGTGCAATATAAGGCAGAGCTGCCTTCTTCAAAGCCAATATACTTTTATTGTGTTTCTAACAAGTAGGTTCAGCTCATCAAAGTTCTTCTCCTATGTTAATTAAGAGTTTCCTGTTTGCATACCTTGCCTATTTTATTACTACCTGTTGATTACAGCTGGGGGACAAGTAATGAATGAATCCCCTCTCACCACCAGCACCTTTAATAACCCCTTTTAATTGCCCGAGTGTCAGTTGC
This sequence comes from Podarcis liolepis, assembly GCF_965112155.1. NCBI lineage: Eukaryota > Metazoa > Chordata > Lepidosauria > Squamata > Lacertidae > Podarcis > Podarcis liolepis. The sequence goes on along the minus strand of NC_139557.1, from coordinate 54,193,833 downwards.
TGTTCCTGCAGCATGGAGTCACTGTATTTACAGTGGTACCTCAGGTTAAGTACTTAATTTGTTCCGGAGGTCCGCTCTTAACCTGAAACTGTTCTTAACCTGAAGCACCACTTTAGCTAATGGGGCCTCCTGCTGCTGCCGTGCCACCGGAGCATGATTTCTGTTCTCATCCGGAAGCAAAGTTCTTAACCTGAAGCACTATTTCTGGGTTAGTGGAGTCTGTAACCTGAAGCATATGTAACCTGAAGCGTATGTAACCCGAGGTACCACTGTACTGGTTTCTTTGCATTTTTTAAAACAATGAAATAATAATATTTTCCCATTTAAAAAGAAGAAGGAAAGTGATGATGAAATTGAAGCCACCCTTTCTCCAGTGAAAATACCAGCTTTGCCAGGAACAGATTTTAGAGTTGCCATGAGATGAGGAAATTGGGATCTCACTCTTTGGGCTACATACAACTTAGTGCTACTTAGAATAGACTCATTGAAACTTATGGACCTAATTTAGTATAGGGTCGCCATATTTCAAAAAGTGAAAATCTAGACACAAAAGTTGTTGAGATGGTTCCCCCCCCCCTTTTTGACCAAAGTTGAACGTTTTCTGCAAAACCACCAGACAAATTTGTTGCTTTACAACTAATTAGAGCTATTTTTATATAAAATTTAGCAAAAATGACACTATCAATATGGCTTGCCATACACCCGTATTTTCCATATATGTCTGGGAAATTCCGAACATATGGCAACCCTACATCCATTAATTTCAACATCTGAACATGACTAACATTGCATTGGTTATTTGCATGATGTTTCTCAAAATTATATCAATCAAGGACAGACCTATCAAATGTCCCTGTTTTCCAGGGATGTCCCAGATTTACAAAAGCCACACCGGTTTCTGCTTTGGTCCCAGAATGTTCTGCATTGGAGCATGGGGTAGGATGTTCCTATTTTCATCAGAGAAATGTTGGAGGATAGGGAGTTATGCAACCCCGGAGCCAAGGAGCCAAGTAACTGTACAACCTTAAGAAGACATCTGAAAGCAGCCCTGCATACAGAAGTTTTTTATGTTTAATGTTTTAGTGTGTTTTTATCAGCCCAGTCAGATGAGCGGGGTATAAATAATAAAATTATTTTTATTATTATGGAATAAGACGTCCCTATTTTCATCACAGAACTGTTGGAGGGCATGCCAGGATCACTCCAAAATGCCTTTCATGTTTCGTTTTCCTTATTTTCAGCTCCTTCAGACAATTAAGGAAGCGCAAAGCACTAAGCAAACATACAAACAATAAGCAAGCAACTCTTCAACCCCAAAGCTGCCTCTGTAGGCAACTCTTAGAGTCCTTCTCTCCCTTGCATTTCCTCTTTGTAATTATTTGCAGGCCTTTGTTCTAGGAAGTGCTAGCAACCCACCAAAGTTTCGCTTCTTTGGAAATAGAAAGCGCTGCTTGCTAGTTAAACCCTCTGTGTGCTGCAAAAGAATTGCGAAGCCAGGGATTCTTACATTTGTTTCTCATCACACTGGACAACTTGCCTCTCTTAGTTCAATAAACATTGCACACACAAAAGTGATTTCTTCACCATTTTGCTTTCCCCCTATGGTTTGGTGTGGACAGAACGGGGGTGGAGAGTTCCATGAAGAAGTATTTCAAAATTTACTTTACAATTAGATCTGCAGAAGTGTTTGTATAAGGATTGCCCTGCGTGGGGGAATAATCAGGCCCCAGGCAGATGCTCTGGTACTTGCAGCAGCTAACCATTCAGAATGCATTATTGTTACTGTTTCTATGTACCCTAATGGTATGTCTGTGCTTGACTTATTCTGAGGGACTAGCTGCATTAGGACACACTTAATCCCTGCTGTCCATACATGATACAGGCGTTATCCCATAGAACGACTCAACCTCCACCTGTCCACAGGGGAGTTGTGAGGATTGATGGACCCAGGGAGGACTTTATCAACCCCCTAACAGCTTTATTCAGGTACTTTACATATACACATTAACAATAGACTTATCCAGGCATTCAGTCTCCTGATAGGTAAAGAAAAATGTGAGCAGAAGTAGGAATACACTGCCAAGCCCTTCCCTCTCTAATATGCCATTTGTACACAACACACCTGATTGTATGAAGAGCCTTGGCAAGATACTGGGCTTTGGTGTTGATTTCTACTGAGTGAACATTTAGGGGCAAACTAGGGTTTGGTGCTGGGCTCTTGAGAGTCCCATGAACTGCAAGAAGATCAACCTATCCATTCTTAAGGAAACCAGCCCTGAGTGCTCACTGGAAGGACAGATCCTGAAGCTGAGGCTCCAATTCTTTGGCCACCTCATGAGAAGAGAAGACTCCCTGGAAAAGACCCTGATGTTGGGAAAGATTGAGGGCACAAGGAGAAGGGGACGATAGAGGACGAGATGGTTGGACAGTGTTCTCAAAACTATGAACATGGGTTTGACCAAACTGCGGAAGGCAGTGGAAGACAGGAGTGCCTGGCGTGCTCTGGTCCATGGGGTCACGAAGAGTCGGACACGACTAAACAACAACAATGTTACCTAAAGCACTGAGGCCAGGCTCTGGTGAGAGCCCTTTCTCTTCACTCCTGTTGGTGGTAGGGTAGCCGTTTATATGTTGCCAAAAACAAACAGATAGGATATGCATCACAAAAAGAGAGAACCCAAGAGGATGCCAATTTGCATAAAACTTGCTTGCTAATTTATATTTATAGATGCAAAGTTAGGAATAATTACTATAATTAAAATAGCACAATACAGTATTAACTATAGTAAATAAAATTGTGCAATACAACTCGCGGTTGTGGGGAAGGCTGTGACTACATGAGCTGCATGCCTGTGAATTTCCATGAAGACACCTTTAAAAACTCAAACTGATGTGCAAACGTGAAGTGAAAACTGAACTTGAGATTGGAAAAAGGGAAAAACTGACAGGAGGTGTAATGGACAAATCCAGCCAACCTGAGTAATGATGACCCTCAGTGTCATGTGCCACAGCTGCCCTCTGTGGCTTTCCAGTGAGAAATACAAACAGGGCGGCAGCAGAAGCAACCAAGGGAGGGTGTATTCAGTCAAGGAGCCATCCTTTGTTCTTAAGATTCCCCCATGCCACTGGCGGACTAATTAGGACTCACTTTCAGCAGTCACACCAACTGCTGCCTTTCATTGTGCCGATTTGGATTTTGTAGCACAGAAGCAAGAAAGCCTGGCAAGGGAAGGGGCTGCTGCTGTGCTGTGTGCACCAGAGAGAATAAATGTTGGCTAAAGCAGCCTCATCTCACTCCGAGACGATACCCTATTCTCTTGCTTTCAAAGCTTTCTCTGTGTGCCAAGAAGTACCCACTTGCTCACTCTTCCTACACCCATTTCTCTTCTTCCTCCCCTCCAGCTCTGATGGCGTGCACAGCTGCTGCCACCAGGAACAAAGCTGGACACACTGCCGTGGCCCAGCAGCTTAGCAGAACAAAACAAGGGGTTTAAGGGGGAAAATCAAAACCACACAGCACCCAGAATAATGGATTTGTAGAGGACAAGTAAAGACACTGGGCTGGTCCCTCAAAAGAGGACTACCCAGTCTAAGAGAGGGCATCTGTCCACCCTAGTAACAGTGCCCATTCACCTTCTTCTGAGCCCAATTTTCATCTCTGCCCAGAAGATAAGCCTAGTGGAAGCTCCTCCTCTTTTTCCTTGCTACTGCGACTCCTGCAGGTAAACAGGAAGTGACAACAGCAGGGCCATCTGATCTGGAGGTTGGCAGTGAACCTCATGCGAGTGCTACACCTGAGATACCAACCCCATGATGCCAACCATGAGTGGTGGTCTTGAGCCTACTATCTATTTGTATTCTCCTGAGCTGGTGACTCAGAGGCAGTGGTGCTTCCTTCTTCAGGCTTAGACTGTCCCTCCTGTTTCCTTCTCCTCACAGCAGGACAGCTGGGAAGGGTCTCTGCTGGAACAAGCAGTCAGAGAGGCAGTCAGGCCAGGTTATGCATTCCAGCAGGCACTATGCATGTGGCATGCAGCACTCTGGTGACTTGACATACTCTGGCATCACTGCTGCCTCACTGCAGCATTTATTTGAGCAGGCACCAGGCAGAGTGGGGACCACTACTGTCTACATCAACTGGCAGCAGCTCTTCAGGGTTTTAGGCAGGAATTCTTTCCCAGTCCTACTTGTGCATGCCTGGGATTGAACCTGGGACCTTCTGCATGCAAAGTGACCCCATTTCCTTTCTTTAGCAGCTCCTGTGACTTTGAGGCCCAGCTTGTAGATTGCTCACTTGATCCTTGCTCTGTTTTGTTGTGAGAGGAGGCTATGGGTCAGCACCTATATTTTTAATATACATATACTTAAGACAGGCATCCCCAAACTCGGCCCTCCAGATGTTTTGGGACTACAACTCCCATCATCCCTAGCTAACAGGACCAGTGATCAGGATGATGGGAACTGCAGTCCCAAAACTATCTGGAGGGCCAAGTTTGGGGGTGCCTGACTTAAGATTTTCCTGTACATTTTTTGGGGGGGGTTGTCAACAATTTTGGTGGTTTCCTTTAAAAAAGCTCAACAATTTTGGGGTCTGCCTAAAAAAAAAGCTCAACTACTCTAATATACTGCTCTTCCATAAGCAGGCAAAGAAAGTGATGCACAGTCATTAAAAACAAACCAGCAGCAATAAAATCTGTCATCAAACAAATGAGACAGAAGCAACTAGGCAACAAGTCTAATATTAGAACCACAAGGCCTGTCATTAGTCCCCTAATCACCATATACACAGCATCAGATATCAGACTTAACCCCTAAGATCCTGTCAAAACAGAAATGTTTCCTTAAAATTTAGAAGGCACCAGACATAGATAGTAACACACATGCCTTTTATGTGGAAAAAAACCCCCCAGCTTCAGTCTCAACAAAGGATTTCATGGAATGGGAGTTCCCCTGCTAAGATATAGCTAGTATTGGGCTGGTTACAGGTGGACAATCTGTGGTCCAGAGACTACATGAGCTCTCAGTTTCATTTTTTGCAGCCCTGTCACCACTTAATTTATTTATTACCCAGCCTACACCCTAAAGTCCCAGGACAGGTTACAACACACTAGTAAAAAAAGGTAAAAACAACTAATAAGCACAGAAAAAAGTGGACCCTAAAAATTCAGCTCAAGTGTCAAAAGCCAGGGTAAAGGGATAGATCTTCAGCATTTGCAGAAAGGCATATAATGAAGATTCCACACATACCCCAATGCGGAGTAAGTTCCACAACTTAGGATAAAAGCTTCCCTGTTCTTCCACCCCTTTAAGAGCTCCTTCTACCTGGTTTATTACCTCCTTATTTTTTTCTAGCTTTTAAAGAGGTGGTCTTATATTGTTTCTGAACAACTGGAAGAGGTGCCATTTTATTTGATAAGAAATAAATTGATTTAAAAACAAACACTTTTTCCTGTTGCATGGCATAAGGAAAATAATTTTCCCCTCAGTTGTCCAAGAACAAATTGGTATGCTTTTGCTGCTTGTGTGTGTTGCACACTAATGCCAGAAAGGAATTACTGTTACTTGTTTTCCAGAATAGTCACTTTTGTATTTCTGCACTCCCTGGGAGCCTGTTGTAGAAGAGAAGATGCAGGAAGAAAGTGCCTCAGAGGAGACTCCAAGACGGAGGTGAAGAGCTGTTCCTTATAGATCTCTTCACTCTATGTGTGCCAGTGGTGCAGGATCAGAATGCAAGAGGTGTCCATGCACGAGCAGGAGGAATTGGAGGTGTGTGTGAATGTGCAGGAGGAGGAGCCAGCACCTGAGGAAATGACAGTGGAAGAAAACATGCAGGAAAAGTTGGAGACCTGTGTGCATGGACCAGCGGCACCTGCTGAATTGAGTGAGATAAACCCTCCATTGACTTTACCCCTTGGGTGCTCCAAGATGGCTTTGCAGGGTGGGGACCAATCATTGTACAGGGTGCTGCCCTTAAGTAGTCCCCAGCAGCCAGGGTCACCCGCAGCCCCATGAGCTTTGGGGCCAAAAACCACTGGAAAGGTTACTTGCCTTTGTTTGGGCCCATGAAGTTGTTTGAGAGTAAGCAGAGAGGGCCACCATCTTGGGTGGACTGGGTTAACTTATCTAGAAGAAGGTCCCCTCGATAAAGACTTGTGGCATAACTTTGTTTTGCAGTTTGGGGCTGGGGATGGAGTGGACTGGTCCAGGGGCAGAAAGACAAAAGAAGATGAAGGGAATCTAAGTGTGCCAGTGGGAAATCAGATTTGATCATGGAGTGTGTGAGCAGGAAGCAGGCAGATGCCAGAGAGACAGAGCCATGCTTGATTTCTGTTTGAATCCAAGGCTGTGGGCTGTGGGAGAAACAAGATCTTCTTGGAGTGTTAATGATGTGAGCCCCTCCATCGTAGGCTCAGATTGTATATATGTGTAAATAAACCATATATTATTCAGACACCACAGTCTCTGCTGTCCCTCATTCCAAGGAAACCAAACAATGGGTAACTGCCTGGAATTCCTGGAATCTCACACCATTTGGAGATTGGGATTGTGTGAATAGTTTCCATAGACTGTAGCTGTGCCACCATCATTTATGGTCATAGTCCTTGTCTCTTGAAGTGAGGAGCAATTGGTGCCTAAGTCTTCACCGTGGCTGTAAGGATGATGGTGCTCCTGGAAAACTAAAAGCTGGGCCCCAGGAGAATTTTTTATCGAAGTAAAAGCTGTTGGGGTGACTGACAAATGAACTCTGAAGAGGGAAGTGAGAAATAACTACATGCCATGACTGACGTGGGTAGTGGTGAATTGCATTTCATTTTAACTCCAGTAACAAAGGCAAACAAAGTGAAAAATGGAACAAAAAATGGCAGTTGTTGTTTCTATTCATCCTTGTGGTTTTTAATCGCCTGGGGAAATCATTATAGAAACCTATGAAGGGACTAACAGGAATATTTAAGGAAAACAACCCTTACCTTTGGGATGAATGTGGTATGTGAACTCACATGTGAGCCAAGCCAAAGGTATGTGCTTAAACCTCAATTCCACATTTCCCCAGGTAATAACATGGGTATTACTGAGCACAGGATGTCAAGAATTGTGCATTTCCAGGGCAAAAAAAGAGAAGGAAATCAATAGGTTCCAAAACATTGGAAAAGAAACTCTCAAAGAGGCAGCAACATTTCCATTTGCACCAGAGTAAATTTCATTTCAGCCAGCTCCATACAAATTGTGTGACACTCTAATGATCCAACTTGTCCTTTATGTAGGGTGACATGTATTCATTGCCAAAAAGAAACTACCCTCCACCCAAAAAAAATAATGGATGAAAGATAGCACACATTTGCATATGCCAATTTCTATCTATACTTGAAGATTTAAAAATACTGACTAGAATTTATTTAAAAATGGAAGGCCAATTAAATTCCCATCCAAATAATTCCCCCCAATTATTTTTCTCTAAATTTTATCAGACCACCAAATCACTCCTGATAAGCAGTTCTTTTTAATTAATTTATACTTAGTTAATTCCCTATGCAGATCCAAAATCAATTCTATTTCAATTAATTACCCGCACTAATCCATTATCGTTGTTCAAAAGTCATAACCAATCCTAGCCACCACAATAACTCCATATACTGCCATCAATCCCAGCCATAGACCACCCAGCCTATCTGCTTGCCTTTGTTCCCTTCCTTTATAGTGGGACGATCAGCAGACATGCAACACTGCAGGCCTGACCAAGTCGCAGGCTTGTGATACGGTCTGGGCTTGATGAGGCCTCTGACCCTCACCTGAGTTTACTCCAGCTGAGGAATCACACACCTACTCCCCAAGCGGGTGAGCCCCACCTGGGGCCCCAACTTTCACATAGTTCAGTATTCAGGTCAACTTTACAAGGTTCAATTTCCATTCCTCTCACCAAACCTTTCTTTGGCAGGTCTGCTATAATCCTGAAGTCTCTATGTCTAAGGCTTTTGGGCCACAGATGAACACAGGTTGCACTTGACTTCTTCTTGACCATATTCACTCTTTTTTGACCTGTATCAAGCACAAAGACTCCATTCTTTTCAAAACCTTGTACATGCAAAACTCCGTCTTTGGACTTCCTTCCCTGCTGATATCAGGCCTGATGATGTTCTGATGTTTTGGCGAAGACTTTTTGTAATTTCAGAGACATTTTAAGTGAGGTGTTTCTCTTCTTTGTAACTGATTTTACGGTGCATTCTGAATCCCCCCTGTACACCTCTTAGATACTATGATATCCATCTGTATACAAAATTATTTAAATAGATATAATTTTGCACTGCACCAACCTTATTGGGCAAGATGGCAATAAGGTTGGTGCAGTGCAAATGCACCAGTTGAGCCAATTTGGTGCTCCTGTTGGTGCATGTGCACTACAATTCCCCCTTGCCTACTTCATTTCCCCTTCACTAATGTCCATAATCTGCTATTAACACAATTCATTTTGGCCTTTATAAAGGAATGGGAATCAAGAACAGGGCTGTAATGGACATTTTCTGACATACTACTTATCTCAAGGCCGATTAAATGCCTACACTAAATGGGCACAACACAATTGTACCATTTTACCGATGATCATACTTATTTGCAGTGTGGACCAAACACAATATTCAGTTCAGATCCAGAAAACAACCCAATTTTGGCCAAAATTCTTCAGAGGCTTCTCCAATTTGTTTCAGGCCCAATTCCTGATTTAGAAAAATGAAGCCTCATACCATTCCCATTTCTTATTATGAGGATATGCATTTTAAGAAGCTAATTCAAAGAAGTGGATGAAATTTGCAGGTGTAGTAGCTCCACTAGAGCAGATAAAGCTTTATGAATCATAGACTAATATGTCTAGGTTTTTGTGCTGAGCACATTACAAGTTTTTCCTGAAGGACCTAATGTTTTTCCCCTTCTGAGAGGATGAATGCTGCCACATGCCATCAGGAAGGCTATAGAAGTTCTCCTGCAAGGGCAGTTTTTTCACTTTTGAGGTGGTTAAAGAAGTATTCACTTACCATTTCCTGTTATTTTGTGGGCAATCTGTACGATATAGCATACATGAGCGAGGTACCCCTAGACAAAGAAACTTGCCAAATTACAGACAAACCAAGTTTGGGGCTTTTGTGTTAGTTAATTTTGGGGTGCGACAACTAAATGGAAATTGCTTCCCTCTCTGTGGTTTTGTGGGAAATGATTTTTTAAAAATGAAAATGACATTGTAGAGGTTTTCTTAAGAAAGTAAACTGCAGGTTTTTAGAAGCTTGGGGGCTGGGAATGAAGAGTTATGGTGATTTGTTGTTGTTGTTTTAAAAAAAAACCAACCAGCTTCAGGCTTGTGTTCTGCTCAGTTGGCATGAAAAGTCACAGAAACTATGTGCAAAACTGATTTGACAGGTGAGGCTGGGTGTGCATGTGGCACAGAGGCAGAAGGACGGGAACAAGCAGCACTAACGGAACCAGCAAAGAGCACAGCACAGAGATGAACAAGCCGATACATCGCTTCAGTATCTCTTCCCCAAAGCACTGTGATTGGAGAGCCTGGGGAAAAATCATTCTCTTTGATTAGAAGCTAGACTGTCAGTCACAAAAGAACTCTTCCTCCCCCTCTCTCCTCCCCCAGGCATTTCCTTATACGTATGGCAAATGTAAGGAGAAAGGTTTTATTTCTTGCAGACGCCCTGTTTGCAGAGGGTTTTTGGTTTTTTTTACCAGCAAAATCTCCAAATCTTGGAAGTGCCTTGCTTCAGGGTACATTCAGGAGAGATTCTGCTTTGGCTTGGACAAGTCCCAAGTCTGTCTGAAGCAAACCCACCTAATTTAGCAGAAAGATTTCTGCTATTTTACTGGTACATCACAAGACATAGGAAGGGCACAAACCTTCTTCATGCATGTTCACAGTGCCTGTGCACAGATGAATCACCATAGTCTAAGAGTGTCCACATTCTGGGTATCCAAAATACTGATTTTTGCCTTTAAAATCATCATTTACTAATAAAAGTTGGCCTATATCAGGGCAACCCTTTCTTCCCACTTTCATTCTGAGTATGGTATATTAAGGATCTCTTTACCTCCATGCCAAGCAGATCCTGGGAGCGGTTTCTACTTGATAATATCTGACTTGTGGGTAAGCATACATGTGTAAACACAGCAATCATATTGCAAGGGATCGATAACATAGGATATATTCACTTGACAAGTGCCATCCCAGAGATTTAAAACCTTATTAGTGAACAGGGGAGCTTGCTATTCGATTAGTAATTTATTTTATATCCAAGTTGTTGGTTTGTTTAATCACAGTTATTTCCTTGTTTTATGGGTTTTGTCCAGTTGATTCATAACTTTCATTTCAATCATTTTCTGGGTTGAATTCAACTAAGCCATACTTAGAGGAGACCCACTGAAATCAATAGACTTCAGTTAATCATATCTGCTTCTTTCAATGGGTCTACTCAGAGTATGACTTAGTTGGATTCAACCCTCTGTCCTTTGTTGTGGCTGTCCTCAATATTCTGGAATGTAAAGGGCATCCGAAATTGCTATCTTACTTTGTACCACTGAATGGCTCAGTGATTTCCATGGATTAATTTTCATATGTTCTTATTATGTGAAATAAGCAACTTGATTTTAATCTGACACGCACACTGCCCGAATAATTAGCAGATGGGCTAAATGTTGCAAAGGACAAGGGAATCATCTGTCATTGTACAGGGCCAATGAATGTTGCAACTTTGTTAATAACCCTAGTGAGTGCCGTGAAGAACCAAAACAACTTGGCTAAGGATCTTTTTTGGATCCTCTTCCTTTGTCTTTTAGTTGCAGTGCTAATTAAATTTATGCTTTTAGCGAGAATGCAAACATTATATCCGCTCATTTTCCAGTTCCAGTTCAGTTCAAGGTCAACAAAGGCGACAACTGCACACTTCCATGCAGCACCCTAAATGTTAAGCTGTTACAGACAACAGTTGGATCCTAAAAGAACAGAAGGGAGTTCATGGATCAAAAGTTTCACCCTCCTCCCCTCCCTGCACCATCCTATGTCTCCCCAAAAGCTCTTCTAGAAGGTTAAGGGGGCCCTCATGAACAAGATGGGATCAGGTGTGGAAGGCTGCTTGGGAAGGAAGGGATTGCCCCAAACTGGGTAGAGCCTCACCCAGTTGTCAGTGATTCCTCTGTAACCCACCCAAACCCAGACCATACCTCACATCGTTGAGGAGGGCCCCTTACCTTCAAGATTGGAGAGCCAGTGTGGTGTAGTGGTTAAGAGCTGTAGACTCGTAATCTGGGGAACCGGGTTCGCGTCCCCGCTCCTCCACATGCAGCTGCTGGGTGACCTTGGGCCAGTCACACTTCTCTGAAGTCTCTCAGCCCCACTCACCTCACAGAGTGTTTGTTGTGGGGGAGGAAGGGAAAGGAGAATGTTAGCTGCTTTGAGACTCCTTCGGGTAGTGATAAAGCGGGATATCAAATCCAAACTCTTATTCTTCTTTTTGGGGTGGGAGGCACAGATGGGTGCAGAGAAATATTATTGGCTTGGATCCTAAGATAAGTGACATAACATTGTACAATGGTATGCATTCATTCATGTATTCAGCCAGAGCAGTACGATGGGAGAGGAGCGCAAGTGTCTTCCTTACACTAAGCACACATAGCCCTCAGTGTGAACAAGGCTTTCCTCATGAGTACATGGCCTCTCAAAGTCACAGTTCACATGAAACACAGAACATAGTGAACTTCCCTATAGGTCATACTACTTGTTCCCTTAGCCCTACTATAAAAAAGAGCCAGTGGTCCATCTAGCCCAGCACCCTGCTATTACAGTCGCCAACCAGGTGCTTATGGGAAGAAAGCAAGCTGGACCTGAGCACAGCAACTGACATTCAGAGGCATGCTTTATCCAACTGTGGAGGCAGAACATGGTGATATGGAGGAATAATGGTGGAAGGCAGAGATATTTTCTACTGCCAGCTATCTGGAGAGGTTGGGGATGGAACCTGTGTACTTCTGGATGCACAGCATGTGCTCTACCACTGAACTGTGGCCCCTCTTCTCCCAATTTCTTGAGAGAAAATTCATCATGTGATGGATGGAGTTCTACATAACTCATGTGGAGAGCCTGGCTTTCAATGGAGGCTGCCTGGTCATGGGGAGGGCTTTAGCTTCAACCATTGTACATGAAATATACTCGGAGTCCTGTAGTGACTTCATGTTTTTTATTGCAGCTTGTAAAACAGTGATTTAATTGCCCCCCAAACATCAGGCTTTTATATATATTATTTTCACAATGAGTCCCGTCTGATTGGCTGATTCTGCTTCCCTCCTGGAGCCTGATTGGTCTTTTCCTGCAGGCCAATCTGTTGTTGCATTCTAGGATCCTGCCAGCCTAATAGGCTGATTAACTTCCTCCTGGAGCCTGATTGGTCTTCTCCTGCAAGCCAATCAGTTGTTGCATTCTAGGATCCTACTTGCCTATTGATCCAAGCTTAGTACATAACAGTACAACACCACCATGCCTGAATACGTGGACTTAAGCATTGTTTCTCATCATGCCATACTCTTGAAAAGCTGTAACAAGGGCCAAGAGTGCAGCCAACAAAGCTGTAACTGATTAATGTGCATGTGATTTTATGTTTAACTCTAACCGATTTTATCTTTTGTATATCTTTTCTTTATTTATTTAGCAGGATTTTTATACAACTTAATCATCAAGGCCTCTAAGTGGTTTACATAAAACAATATAAAGTATACATTAAAAATAGCAATAAAACCAGAGGTTAAAAAACAAGCTTGCAACCTCATTGTACCCTTCTTAGAAAAAAAACAGTGTTACACAGTATATGTTACCAGACTTGTACATTATTATCAAGCCAGGTTCAAAGTTCTTAACAACTTGGGTCTAGGATACCTTATAGACTGCCTGATTCCTTATATTCCTGTCTGATCACTGAGGTCTTTCTATTTTTATGATTAATTTTAATTGTTACCACCTCATCACAATTCTGCTAAAATCCTCTTCGCCCGGGGAAAGGGTTTTTTATTTTTTATTTAGGAACCAGAAAGTCCAATATTTAGAATTCATTTCTGTCCATTATTCTCCTATATCTATGTGTATCACTCCTTCCATCACCAGCTATATCAGTGGAAGGCAGGAATAAACTCTTTTCTCACAAAAAGACTGGGTGCAATACTGCCTTTACATATTGCATCTATGTCTTGTGTCTCAAATGGAGGCCCAAAGCTTTCTCTTTTTTGGAGGCCAAAACAGGCATTCATATTGAGTCCTGAGGATGTTGGGTTTTTGTGTGTATGATGAAATAGCGTTTATAACATCGATCATGGCTTATATTTTTGTCCGCTTCTTAGCAATTGGCCTAGTTGATTTATATTTAGATTGTTTATCTGCTTTCCCATTTTTAATTCATATCATTACATCCATTCCTGCTCCTTTCTCTGTTCATTAGGGGCTTTATAACACAAGCCTGAGGAAATTCTGTTAAATGAATTGCATGCCCTTTGCAAGAGCTCTTTGAATGACATGTTTAATTATTGACAATTAACAAGATGCTAATTATACCTTCGAATTATAGCCCTACTGAGCAAAATAAAAAAAAATCTTTTTATGGAAGAGGGAAAAAATATTAAAGGAACAAATACTATATTAAACCAAATGACAAAAAGTTTGGCAACTGGCAATGGTACAAATCATCCAAACTGCTGAACACACCACAATTCTTGCCAGTATGGATGGATGCCATAGCATTTCGTTGTATACATGTGTGTGTGAGTTTATGTCTATGCGTTTTAAAAAGCATGATTTAACAGCATTGCTTCTGCTCAATTAATAAACAGAAATCAGAAAAACAGATTGTTAAACTTTGCAGAAATGCTAATGTAATGGGCAGCTCAGCATTATAAATACTGTGTTTAAATAGAAAGAAAGAAAAGAAAACGAACAATACCAAATGATTGTAATTTCAAGTGCTTCATTAGCTTCACAATTGGAAAGGGAAAATGGTATAGAAGTTCCTGAGGTCTAGAGCAATGCATGTTAGATCCTGCAACTGACCTGGCCCTTCAGTGCATATATAACCTGACTTTCCCATGTTATTGGATTCTATTTATTTTTTACAAGGTAGATGGAGAAGCAGTCATTTTTTCAAATGAAAGTGTTGCCTTATTCTATTTGCTGCCACTTCTAAAATAGTGATTTTGTTTGTTTCCAAACAAATATATGACTATGGTCTGTTAATAGATTATATCCAATACAGATTTACAGATGCTAAAACCCTTGTTTCCAATGGCTTATTGCAGGCTTAGCTTTATATTGTGACCATGTGTTTGGTCCTAAGCCAAGTGGACCAAAATGACATAAAAGTTGCCATTGAACAAAACAGCCGATTCTGTATGATGACTGTGTGTCCCAATTTTTTGCCTTTCACCTATGCAGGATCGTTATTATCCAATCAGAAAATCAAACAATACTAAATAATCAATCTCTTGTAAGACAATGAGTTGAATCCAACTAAGTAATACATAGAGTAGATCCACTTACTTCAGTGAGTTTACTCTATGATCTAGTTGGATACTCAATAGCTAAACATTTCATAGTGTGCTCACCAACAGGTGAATGTTAAAATGTTCAGCATATTCATGGACTAACATAAGAAAACCACTTCAGCTAGTGTGCAATCCATTTTAAAAAGGAAGGAAGCAGCTATACTGTCTTTATGTAAGTTGGAAGACATAAAATGGGAAAACTTTTGAGATACCTGAGACAATGGATCTTTTAAATTTGAAAGGTCAATAAGACAGGTCATTTTCCAGCCAATATGCTGAAACAAAGAAGAGGAAAGGAAAGGAAAAGGTCAGGTAGTTGTGCAACTTGTATAAAAGAAATCGCCAGGGATTTGTGAAGTAAGGCATTTTAAAAACCAGACAAGTCAAATGTGAATTATATTTAAACAGTTTTGAAGATCATCACTTAGTGCCAGGCTTTTGTCAGAAGATGTTGAACTCTAGCAGGACCTGTCACAAAGGAAAAGATGACATGAGCTACACATAATAATAGGACTCTTTTTTAAGCTCGATTTTGTTGACCTGCTTTTGACCGAATTTAATAATCCATTTCCAAGTTAAATCAGAAATTTAAAATGTGGTCTTTACACTTGGTTAAATTTTGTAAATAATATGTATGTTGATTAGGAGCATATGTAGTTCATCAAAACACAACTTGTTACAAATATTTTTTAAAGGGATCAGGGGATGAGAGTCCCTCTTATTTCTCAGTGCTAAAAAAGCATTTGATAGGGTTAAGTAGATTTTCTCAATGAACTGGAATTCAACTGCTAGAATCTCTGTGAGTGAGCATACAGCTTTCATTTGTTTAGAGGGGCACACAAAGTGTCCCTATTTCATATATACTTTGTGTTGTACTCATTAAACTATTATCCATAGCTCTGTAATCCATAATAAATTTAACTGGGAAGTAAAAAAATTATTTGAAACCATGTTTCAGGCCTAAGTTCTCTTGAATGGGGATAATGTCTACAACCAGAGATATGGAGCTGATTTTTTTCTGTAATTCCACTGCCCTGAAAGTGGAACTTTTCCAGAACCTTTTCTACTGCAATAACTGCAGATGGAAAACTTTCCATTTTCAAATATTATCATTTCATAAAATTAATTAATAACATGGTAAATGAACAAGTCAGACTGGGAAATTAGATACAATGATCTGATTGTGATGTAATATAAAATGATTGTCTAACGGTCACATGCACAAGCCTCAGGTTCTTCTGCTCCCCTCTCCTCCTGTGAAGAGGTTTTCAGAAGTGTCCATTGCTATTTCCCAATAACTGTGACTTCTTGTGTCTGACCCCAGAACAATAACATAATGAGAACTGGGCAACCTGTGGCCCTCCAGATGTTGTTGACAGCCATCATGATAAAGGATGATGGGAGTTGTAGTCCAGCAATATCTGGAGGGACACAGGTTCGCTATCCTAAATCACAATTAAGAAGAGCCACCCTTTGTTTGGGCTGGGATGTAATGAGTAGCTGTTTAAAAGGAAGTGAAAGCTTCCTATATTTTCACAGCCATGCAAGAAGAAAAGAGGAGAGAGGCTTGTTCACATAATGCGACACCATAGTTTTGCATTATGTGTAAAGGAAGCTATTACCAGCCAAACCTAAAATGAAAGTTATAATTATCCTTTTAAAGATGAGTATCCCTAGAGGGTTCTCCATACAAGCTGAAATTAGTGCATTTAGACTTTCAATGTCTTCATTTTTTTCCTTAAAATTTACAAATGCTCCAGCAAAAATAATTTCAGAGTAAAGCCTTGAATTTTTTGAATATAACGTCTAAACCACACCAGATGAGCTTTACTGGGTTTTGTTTTTCTAATCTAATATTTCAGTTTTACTATTTTTTCCTATTAAAAAACCTTTGAGATATTTACATGGCATATAAAACTAGCATGCCAAAATTCTTTTACATTTTTTTTACTAAATATAACTCATATAGACATCCTGAAAGAGATGTCAGTTGATTTTGGGCATCAGAATATTTTGAATTCAATTGTTTTCTGGGAAAACCCACATTGCAGCCCCGGCAAGCATGGCCAATGGCCAGGGACAAGGGAAGTTGTAGTTAAGCAGCATCCAGAGGGCCAAAGGAAGTATGACAAGAAACAGAGTCCATCCAGTGATAGTATTCCATCAGAAATGTATCCTCTGCCAGTGCTCCTGAGCAGCCATGGTTCAACGGGAAGCCACAGGAAACTTTCTGGGTGGCTGGTTGCCAGGTGAGAGGTTCACATATGAAGGTTCCCCATCATAAGCCCTATTAACTTTAACAGGATTTCTAGGCATAGACATTTTGAAATCCAAAAGAGTGGCCTTTGAATTCAAAACTGAAACTTTTATAGAGTTTTGTACGGGACTTTGATGTTTCTGGATACGCAGCTTTCAGTTTTGGGTGGCCTCCACACTCCCTGTGCTTAATAGCTAGAGTCCCAAGGAAAGAAGATCCTTTTAAAAAGCCTTTAATTTACTCACATCTTTCAAGCTTCTTGCTTTTCATTGCACTGCGCATAGGTTTATTATAGCTTTTGAATACAAGTGGAGCATATAACACAATGTTGGAAAGTGAAGGTTCTCCTCCCACCCAAAGATTTCTCTGTACTTCTGCAAACCTCAGGACTTTCCTGTGTGTGAGGATATTTCCTTCTTTTGTGCAGATGGAAGGGCCTGGTTTGTATGTATGGTAGGTGCTGAATATCTTAAGAGACCACTTCTTTCTCTATGTGCCACTGGGACCTCTACAGTTATTCAGAAGTGGGCTTTTTTTGTGCCAAGGCCAGATTTAACACTAGACAGACTATATGTTTTTGAAGTTTCAAAATCACTCAAGAAAACAAAAAGTCTTCTTGCAAAAAAAGGGGGGAGTGGGGGGAGAAACATCTGAATCAATTCTCCTTAACACATAAGTATTTACGAAATGATATGAATGTGTATGGAAATGTGGTTGTAAAGATTTATTCGATTTTTTTTTAATCCTACTTTATCTTCAGAAAGAAATCCAAGTGGCTAAAATAACAAATAGCAAAAGCCAATCCCTAAAAAAAGATAGAACGCAATAGTGAAAAGAAACAAGCAACCACAACAACAACAAAGAATGGCACAGTGGCACATAATAAAACTATTGATTTGGAAAGCTCTATTGTGTTGCAGTAAGACAGTATTGAAAGGGTGTGTGAAGAGAAACTATTAGTCCAGAAGCAGGGGACTTGGCCACTTCTGCCTCTTGTTTCCTTCCCCTGAGGTCTCACTCTTTTATCTCATCTGCTCCTAGTCTAGCTGAAACCCTGCTGCCTCTCCTTCTGTAGGTAAGTAGTCAGCAACAGACAGCAGTAGCCTATCCCTGTTGTGTTGGAAAGATTGCCAAATGGTGTCAAACGCGTAGGGAAATGTGGCCTAGAATCTCCGCACTGTAAGGAATTGTTTGGGTGCCTTGCTTTCCCTATTCCTGTGCTGCAATTCATTGCAGACTACAGGTCTGCAATTCCCCCCCCCCAATACAAATAAATAAATAAAAATAAATTCCCTACAGTACAAAAAATTCTGTGTACGTGTATGATAGAAAAAGATATGCTGAAGTTTATAGTACGGTGGCAGGGATCCCATATTATAGTTTTGTTGGAAATTTAGGATATAATGACGATGACTACGATTTCCTTCATTCATGGTTGCTTCTAATAATTCAAAGAGTGTAAAAAAAAAAAAAACCCTGTATAAAGCCTGTATTGGGTTGTAGGGAGACTGAATAATAAGCAAGCCAGCAGAACTTCTTCCATTCAGTTTTGAAAGAGAGAGAGAAAGGGAGAGGAGAGGGAGGGGGGGAAATATATTATCTGAGCAGGCTGGGGATGAGCAGTCCATTTCTAGTCTGAATCAGCTTTTTAAGTGTTCATTCATATGTCCATCCCACTTCACTTTTGCATCTGTCTCAAAATCCTTTTTTGATGTTTGAAATTTTGCATTTTTGTACATATATAATCTTAAAGCATGCCTTTTCTCCATCCATTTTACCTCAAGATGCACATTTCTTGTATGTGTTGTATTCTAAAATGCACATTTCTGCACACGTTTTAATATGCATTTTGACATGTTTCAGGGGCTGAGAATCATATCAGAAAACCTGAGCCCGTGTGAAACCTGAAGGATAACTGTGCTTTGATCCATGTATTGTTATGGGAAGTGTGAATCAGGTTGGTGGACCAAAATAAATGTGGACCAAAATAAATCTCAAACATCCCTGGAGTATTCCCACCTGCACTATGAAGTGGTACAGCCTAGGCACAAGTTAGCACCCTCATCTGTTGTTTCTGAGAACTAGGCCAGACATGAGCACTGAATCTGTCTCAGACAAATGGAGCATAAACAAGTATGGGGGTGGGTGGGCAGTGGATAAACTATTGCAAGCTGGATACATTTCTCTGAACCACATATTTGCATGTTTCAACTACATATGCCAGAATGTGATGGCAAGAAACAGTGTAGGAGATTTACCGCTGTCCTGATCATTTTCTCTCCTGGGATGCGGGATGTGTATGAATGCTAGAATCATTCTTTTCAGAGACCTGACTAGGCAGGATATTTGAAATCAAAACTAAGCATACGGAAGCACATAAGTGCCAAAACCTACCTTGTTTAGCAGTAAGTGGAAACATGAGAAGTATCTAGGAAAACTTGGCAACTGAGTCATCTTTAGGGTCTGAAACCAACTGACAAAGCCAAAAGCAGAAATAAAAATCCAACATTGACTTTAGCCTTCAACAGGATGAAGCAAATAATTGACTTCTGCAGACATTACTCCTGCTAAATTGCCCTCTTTCACTTGCCAAATAAACATGGTACTTTTCATGCCTTTGCTTGACAGATGTCTTATCACTTGTCAGATAAATGGGGTATTAAATAATTAAAATGTTCTACTATCACTCCAATTCCTACTCACCATGTCTCTTTATCTTCTAGTCTCAATGGCATATAAATTGTTGTCTTTGGGCCAGTTATTGTTTATCAAGTAAATAAGTGTTTCTTATGTGTCCAGAATTTATGACCTGTGTGTGATATTTACTCAGTGTGTTAAAATGGCTGGGAGACAAGCAATATGGCCTATTATGTAAATCTCTCATAGTTTACAAATTCTTGACTTTGTAGCTCACACTGACACCAGCGTATTGTACTAATCCAGCTGCTACACAGGTCTGCTAATGTATGTGAAATAAAAATTCTTAAGGAATATGAGAACATGTCAAATTAGAATGACCCTCATTCCCAAATGTTTTTCTCATTAGCATCAGCCAACAAAACAGAATTCTGAAGAGTCTAGTCAACAACCTCTGATTAACTTTCATGCTGCTAAGTAAAACCACAGAAAACATTACTTTAGTTCTGAAAATGCTTTATCATTGACCGGTTCCCCACTTTGATGTCATTTCTGTGAATTTTGAAACATTACGATTTGTAACATAAATGCACAAATAATGCTAGAAAGCGGTTGCACAAACTGCTAACAGGATGTTTGCCTGGGACAAAATGCTTGCAACAGCTGAGAAAAATATCTGCTCTGTTAACTAGTCTAGAGAGTTGTGTGGGAAATTATAATGGTCCTAATGCCACAGTTGTGAAAGGGTAAGGCCAGCCTCCCAGTGGAGATATATAACATTTTTACAGCAAGATTATATCTGGAACCCACCAACACAATTGCTGCATGCAGTCTGGATGAGTAAAAAATCACAGTGACAACTGATATTCACCCATCACTTCCTAGAATGAATAACATGTAACGTGGGGCAGGAACATAGTGGAAACTTTCCTACCCAGTGACTCTTTGCCAAGTGTCGTTACTAATTCTTCAGGAACAATGAGACATACTTACAGTCTGCATGAACTGATTCTATTCTTTGTTTTTCTTTTTTTAATACACCTTCATATCACTAGCTGAGCAGTTTGCATTTTTAAAAAGTAAGCAAGGGGTTGGTAGAGGCAAGTGCTGAAAAAGAATGCTATGTAACAGTGGTGCCAACCTGGGCGCCAGACTATGGATGCACAGCATGTGTGCCCTGGAAGCATGACCATGGCCACAGCAGGCCCCAAAGACCCCTGTCACTGACGCAGTGCTGGAGCACCAGAGGTAAGGCAGTGGTGGTGGCGGGGCACAGAGGCCAGGCACCCACATCAAAAAAAATTATGGGTGCCTGGGCAGCCAGGATCCCTGTCAGGGACTGGGCAGAGGAGGAATGGTGGAGACCACCTCCGCATCCTGACCCTTCCAGGGAGGAGGAAGAGGAAGACAGTATAGATTTACAACAGGGGTTTGAGGGAGGTCACAGCTCAGGGGTAGATGAGGGGGAAAGTTGGGAAATCATGGGAGAGCCAGAGCAGCTGACTGACATGTTGTCATTAGAAAGCATTCCAAAACCACCATCTCCCAGAACCCGGAGAGCATTTAAAGTAGGAGAGCAAAGAGCTCAGAGGGCACTTAGCAGCATAAAGGAGGTGATGATGATGACAAATGAGGAAGTGGGAGAGACAGGAGGTGGAGATTCACTTGGGACAACGCCATTATCCAATGGGCTGGGTTCTACAGCCTCTCTCTGTAAAGATTGAAATAAAAAAAGGACTGCAAGAAACTTTTCCTTGTCTTTATACTTTCCTGGGCAAACAGCTGGGAGCCGCTGACAGCATCCTGACAGTCCTCTGGAGTTGTTGCCAATGTTATGTTAATTGTATCAAGGATCCCTGTTGCCAAAACCTGGAATTCTATTTTTTTAAAAAAAAATAAAAAATCCAACTATAAGGGGATGTTTTTACTCTGAAAATAATGATGTCACAGGTAATAAAGGTAATAAAGCCTCTGAAGAGCCAATTACACTTTGTAAGGAATCCAGATATTTTAATCAATATGCCTGTTTCTGAGACTTCGCTAGCAGATAACGTGTGATATTTGCCTTATCCTATGACCTTTGGAGGAGAAAATTGTTCTGGTGACTTTCACCTGCTGCAAACATATCACAACAAATTTAAGTGCCAATCTGGCAGAATGTTTTATTCTTCTGATTCTTCTGAGTCCCCCACCCACACAAGTTACAATTAACTAGGACCGTTTCCTTAAGTGCTAAGGAATAAGTTAAGATTACACCTGCTCACATAAAGGTCAATAGTGTATTTAGAATTTGTGCTCAGATATGTGGGTCTGTCACTACCTTCTCTGTTTCTTCAACATCAGGGATAAGAGTTAATATCCCACCCTTCTCCTAGTATAGGACCCAAGGTAACCCACAACATTACCCATGGGTACTGAAACTGAGAAATGGCAGATCTGTTGGTTCCGCTGCCAACACCAACAAGGATTTTGTGCCTGGTACCACCAGGCAAAGCCACCCCATGCATAAGGGCACCTAGAGCATAATGCACCAGGATTTTGAATAGCCCCTTTATTACTTTGCACAACCAGTTTGCATGTTCCTATTCGACTTCTAGGAATTTTAACTATTCCCAGTCTCAGAGACTAAATAGCACAATAAAGACTATTTTTTCTGTTGCTTCTCTGTTTGATTAATAGCATTCTTTCATTCAAAATACTATGTCACTTGAAATGCATGATAAAACAACCCT
The DNA here is from genome assembly GCF_965112155.1 of Podarcis liolepis. Classification (NCBI taxonomy): domain Eukaryota; kingdom Metazoa; phylum Chordata; class Lepidosauria; order Squamata; family Lacertidae; genus Podarcis; species Podarcis liolepis. The sequence goes on along the minus strand of NC_139557.1, from coordinate 54,171,645 downwards.
TATTAACTAGCTTTTAGGGACAATTCACAAATTACTTAATTTGTGCTTTTGCTTGTCTTTTCTGCTTCATTAAAGTTCTGTTCCTGTGCGGAATGGATATAGTTTAGTTTTGTGGACTAAAGAGACATGGACACCTTCTGCACCATACATTGAAAGAACTCTTAAATACCATTTTAACCGTCATGGCTTCCCCCAAAGAATTCTGGGAAGTGTAATTATGAAGGGTGCTGATAGTTGTTAGGAGACATCTATTCTCCTCATACAACTATAAATCCAAAGTGCCTTAATAATAAATCTCTCTTCTAGGGGAACTCTGTGTAATTTTAGTTCTATGAAGGGTCTCCTAACAACTCTCACTGCCCTTATCAAACTGTTTCCAGGACTCCCTGGAAGTCATGCCTGTTAAAGTGATTGTTAAAGTGGTATATGAATACTTATGTATGGTGCAAATATGGCCCAGGATTCAAATTCTTGCTCAGTCACAGAACTTACAGCTGTTCCAGTTGGTTTTGGGAGTCATGACAGTTTTAGTCCAAGGACTAGGTGCTCATGGGCTTTTCTGCCTCTGCCAAAATAACTAGAGGTGGGTTTGGGTACTCTTTGTTTTGACATGGGATGGGAGATGCCATTTGCTACTTTGCCTCAGGCTGGAAAACGTCTTGGGCCAGCTCTAAGGAAGCACACAGGGTATTTTTGGACAAGTCACTGGCGCTTGGCCTAAGCTTAACAGAATGGTCATGGGTATAAAAATGATGGCCCTGTTCACCCTCAGCTTCTTGGAGGAAGGACAGGATGCAAATATGATCAATAAATAGAATTGATGGGTTTTGTTTTTGTTTAAAGGCTACTGAACACATTCTTCCATTTTATGCTTAGTCTTAAAACCTTGCTGGACTGGTTTCATAGTGAAAAGGGATGCATCTGAGTTACTATTATTCTTGGAGTATCTTTTCACTTGTGCTTTCAAGTCTGAGAGAGAATCAACCAACAAATGGCATAGTTTTGGATGAGTAACCGATCAAGCTTGTCAGCAGGGATTGTCTCAGTCTTTACAAACGAGCCAGCCAGGGACATCCTGTTAATTTTCTTGACACTATGCAAAATATATTATGCCTTGTTTTTCAGCCACCACACCATTTATCTGTACTCTTTGGCAAGGGTTCAGACAGTCAACATTCCACCAAGTTAGCTGCAGAGGACAATTCTGGCCATAGCTAAATGAAAGGCGAGAGCAGTTGTCTCTTACAGGAATGCTGAAATCCACCAGTAGGACAATGCATGAACCAATGCCAGCAAATGTTTCATATTACAAATGAAAGGCAAACCTACCAAAAGGGAGGAGTGCCAAACAAGCAAACAAATCACCAAATTTTCCAAAGTTTCTTGCCATAAGTTACAAAACTGAGTTGGCCATTATATAAATGGTATGTAATATTTCCACTCTTCAAATTACATCACACCGAAAGCAGAGATTGCGCTTGAAAATGCTGTCCTTTGAGCACTGGAATTCAATGCAGAACTTGCAAGTGCAAACTTGGATCCAGCTATATATAAACAGCAGACCCATATGGCAGAATTCTTGCAGGGATGTACCTCTTCGTTCAAATGAGGGGAGGAGCAGAACTCCCCAAGCAGAAGGCTGTTGTCCATCATCGATTATACATGAACAAACTTTATGACTTCAAGGAGGTGTCTGGTGTTTCTTTACAGAGTTACATACAAATAAAGTCCCTATTTTTGTTGTTCAGCAAGTAGTTGCATGAATCTAGTAGTGGACAGTTCCCAGGCTATGACTGATGTTCTGTGATGGATCTTGTCCTCAATGCAACAGCATTTTCAGGAGAACAAATGACAGCCTTTTACTTATGGAGAAGAGCCTCTGAGAATGCCTAACTATGCATGCTTGATACATAGGTGGCCATAATGAAAATATTCTTGATTAAGCGGGCATGAATACTTTAGAAATTGCCTTCTCTCCTCCAGCAAAAAGTGGAATGTGGATTGAATATTGTAGTTTCAATAATACATAATCTTATCCTAAGAATTCTGGAAGTCATATCCAAATCTGCCATGCTTTTGGCTCCTCTTCATGGCCTATATATCAGCACCATAATTGGAGGGGCCCCCCTCCAATTATGGTGCTGATATATGGGCCATGAAGAGGCTACCTCTCAGGCTAAACTGAGATATAGTCCTCAGAGACTAACAAAAGCTCATGCAGAATACAGTTACCCACTTCTCAGCAGCAATGTAAGATCAAAATCAGGCATTTCAGAAACAACAGACAGTGTGGCTTGCTGGACTATGACCTCAGCGACCATTAAGCTGGCTGGGTGACCTTGGGCTAGTCACTACCTCTGAGTCCAACCTACCTCACAGGGTTGTTGAGGGGGAGAGGAGAGGGAGAGAAGCTTCTTGGAGAAAAGGTGGCATATAAATGTCACAATAAGCACCACCGCCACCCTCACCACTACCATACTACAGTGGTACCTTGGTTTTAGAACAGCATAGTTTATGAACAACTTGGAAACGGAACACTGCAAACCCAGAAGTAGGTGTTCCGGTTTGTGAACTTTGCCTTGGAAGCGGAACATGTTCTGCTTCCTGTTGAGTGTGTTCTGTTTGTAAATTGAGTCCCCCTGTTGCTAATCAGAGGCTTCCTGTTGAGTCTGTCGGCTGTCCCAAGCACCCACGCAACCCAGAGGTGATATTTGGAGCTTTTGTTTTTGCTATTATTTGTGTTTTTGTTTATGTTTTTTTTTTTTTTTTTGACTGTGACTTGTTCTTCATTTTATAAGACTGGCTTGTGACTTTGGCCTGTGACTTCGTTTTTGTAACTTGTTTTTGTGATTGTGTGGAACACAGTTCAGCTACTTATTGATTGATTGTGTGACTGCAGAAATAGATAAAAGCCCCCCATCCAAACAATGACTATCATCAGGGCACGTAAGAAAAAATAATGATTTTAATTTTTATCATATACAATACTGTCTTATTTATTTTATAGTACAGTACATTGATTATTGCTTTCATTTTATGGATCAATGGTCTCATTAGATAGCAAAATTCATTTTAAATTGCTGTTTTAGGGGTTGTTTTTAAAAGTCTGGAATGGATTAATCCATTTTACATTACTTTCTATGGGAAAGCACGCCTTGGTTTTAGAACGCTTTGGTTTTGGAATAGACTTCCAGAACGGATTAAGTTTGGGAACCAAGGTATCACTTTATTTGTTTTGCAGCAGATCACTCGCATTCTTGTGGTGTTTTAACCCAAACCATGTCCTATGACAGAGCTTTCCAGACTGTGTGTTGCCGCACGTTAGTGTGTCGGCTGCAGTGAATAGTGCCCAGTGGGTGCCCAGTGTTTCGCGCTAACATTCCATGAGATCTTCCCGGGGCTGGAAGGGGGTTAGTTTAACCTCGAGTTTGCTAGAAAAACTGAATTACTGTGTTGCAAAATGATGCAATTCTAAAAAGTGTGTCACCAACATGTAAAGTTTGGAAAGGTCTGTCTCAAGATCTCTTCAAAAGTTATAGTGTTCCATTTCCTGCCCAGACTTTTTAAGCTTCTGCTCAGTTATAAATCCCATGCTATTTTGCAGCTTTGAAATAAACATGTGCATCACAACACCAAAGTGACTGAGGATCTCCATATTGTAACAGTGCCTGTTAAATAATGCAGTCTACCTCGACAACAGTTGTGTATGCACACGCAGCTCTACTGAGTTCCAGTGTGGATCCAGAGAGCTAAGTGGCGCCTCAGGGCTCTTTGCAACTGTCTTCCTTTACTGCCCTCACTGCCCTTGCCAGTTGCCAGCTGCCACTCATCTCTCCCTTGGTAGCTGTGTGCAAAGCAGCTCAATCACTGCTGTATTGTAGGGGAGGGAAAGGAACACAGTTACTTAGAACTTCCTTGGAATGTCAAATCCTTGGTGGTGGCTTGCTAGCCCCATGAGCCAGCTCCACCTGATAGGTGTGTAGGGGGACATGTGAAGGGAGCTTGTAAGTGCATTTGAGTGAACATGTTTCAAATCCTTGACGGGACGTCTAGTGCATACAGGGATATTGGTGGCAAGGGTCACATGTGCCCCATGACACCCCCTACTCATGTTGGGAATTCCCTGCTCAGGTGCAACACCTAAAGAGAGATGGAAGGTTGCTAAGAAGCCTGAAACAATGGCAACATCATGAGTGGGGAGCACTCAGTGCATTTTCTTTGATAGAGTGTATATACCGGGGGCACACTTGATGTCATTGTGTTTCAAGAGCTGCATGTCAGCAGCATGAATAAGTAGCGAGACCCACTTTTTCATTTATTTTTTTAACCTTCTGGCTAATGGCAAAATGTTCTCCGTCACTCTCAAATTCACCTCACTGAATCTCCCAAGCACACATTTGATGCTGGGGACTTCAGGTTAAAATTAAAGTGTCGTTTTATTGCATCAGTTAAAAACAAAGTGATTCCAGTTCAGAGCTACCTATTTTTTTTAGAAAGGTTAATGTACAGTATGGCCATCATAATGAAGGAACCATCCAGACCGTGTGTACTTTCTCGCTCCCTATGAGGCTCAACCTTTGGAAGCCATAAAATCTGGTTAGTATAACAGAAGTGTTTGTAATTAGAGTTAATGGAGTTAGCTGAGACCGCAGGAGGGGGAAGAATTGCTTTGATCCCAGGTGGCCCCAGAGAGGGGAACACTCAGAACTGGAAAATATTACAGGCATTTGCTGCCACTCCAAAAAAGTCACTGCTCGAAAAGCCACGGCATGAGAATATGGTTTATGTGCTGAGCTAATTTCATTTTCCTGCTACATTCTTTCAACCTTCTCATCAGCCACAATATTTAAAGGATCTATTTTTAACCAAAATTATAAGGAGTCCTTTTGATATTTCCGCCTATGCATAAAAGAATGTCTCTGTGACAGGAAAGAGAAAAGCAGCATGAAGAATCTCTACACAAAATAAGTGATCTGGAGAAACGGAAAGCACAGTTTTGAAATGGTGTCACAATGAAGAGTGCATCATAACCTCACCATGCCTGCCTTTGGCCATATGCCCTGCAGATGAAGTCATTGTCATTTGCCATTATTGATTGCTGCTTTCTGGTCTGGAGGAAAATGGTCAGGTTTGACAAGTGCAGTACTGAAGTCTCTGTTCCTTTAAAAATAATGTGCTGCATATTCATTCCTTCTATGGTAGAGATTTGGCTCATCTCCCTGAGGATTTGTGTAATTGACAAGTACTTAAGTAATTGTGATCTATCAGTAAGCTAAGTGACAATTTCAGCAGATGCAGATGGGTGTATTATGCATACATTTCCCCCAAATAATTTATTTGTACTACCCTTTAGCACACTTTTATGCAGTATTGCCATATTCTTAATACTTGGGAGTTACTTGGGACGTCAACATAGCAGTAGGGAGAGATGGAACTTGAAAATCTGGCATTCAGTCAGTAGGATTCACTGCCAGGCTACTGCTGGCTAACTCCGGTTGTCATAGGAACCTGTGAATACTGAGGGAAGGCACATTTACTTTATCATCACAACTGGGAGATTTTCACAATCAGAGCTGTAGGCTAAAGAACCTAGAGTGCATCAGGCAAGATCCATAGGTGTGTGCTTGCACACACACAAACACAATATCTGAATTAATTAGAGAGTTTCCCCTTCAACTCATCCCACCCCCCCAATACCTCAATTCCCTTTTAAACTACCTCATTTTTAAAAGCATATGGGGATCAGCACATGCATTAAGAACATAAGAAGGACATTGCTTGGGTATGAATTGTATGACTGCTCTGTATATATTGTATTCTGCACTGTTATTGAAATAAAAACATTCTAAAAGGAGGAGGAGATCAGTGCTAAGTCAGGCCAAAGGCCCATCTCGTCCAACATTCTGTTTATAGTGGCCTACTTGACACCTTGTTGGAAGCAACAGCACTCTCCACAACTGTCATTGCCAGCAAGTGGTACTCAGAGGCATCTTGCCTCTGATAGCCATTGTGGCTAGGAGCCACATCTTCCATGAATTTGGAAGTCATTCCAAATTCAGGTTGGTGGTCCTCACAACCTCTTGTAGGGCCAAATTCCATGGTTTAACTATGTGCTGTGTGAAGAAGTTCTTTCTTGGGTCTGTTCTGAATCTTCCAACATTCTGGTATCTGGGGATGCCAATATAAGGCACATTTATTTCTAGAAATCACATTAGTAGAAGAGCTGTAAACCAATTAAAGAAATTGCTTGATTAATCTTTGGAGATATATATATATATATATATATATATATATATATATATATATAATAATCCCCACATCTGAATGTGCCCCTTGTCACACTGACGCCAGTCATATTCAGGTGTTCAAAACTAAGCAACAATAATGTGACGGGAGCAAGGCTTGCCTCAGCACCCCAACCCCTTCCTAATACTGCCTAGTCTAGGAGTTTAGGGCACGTATGTAGTGGAACAGTCTGTCAAACAAGCATACGCTGTCTTCACGAGCAAACACTGATCAACCATGGCTGTAGTTTACAAGGACAACCTATGTGTATATAGGAGGCTGTCCTGTTACAGGCACCCTCTCAACTCATGGATAGCATTGTGGGGACACAACAGCAGAGGTGAGATGAGCAACTGTGGCCCTACTCTTCTCCATCATCTAATTCACAGCATGTCCAAATAGAGCTACTGGGACTGAGTTTCCTGTGTGATTATAATCCCAAAATTAATCCCAGGACTATTTCAGAGTTCTGTGTCACAGCTCTGAAATGGAGCACTGATGAAGATGGGCATCTTCAGAATTTGATATGTTGGGGAGAGATGGCCAATACCATCAGTCACAGCCATTAAAAAAACAAAACAAAAGAGGGCTTTTTGGAAACAAAGCTTTGAAGGTCAACTGTCTCCCCCCCGCCCTCCAGCAAGAGCCTTCTAAAGGATTAGGATAAATCAGAGCTGCGTTGTCATTGTCACTGCTGTCTCTTTCATGGGCTCAGCAGGCAGTCCTACCACTCCACAGCAGATCACTGGGAATGGATGGATTTCACCCTTCCGCCCAGTTACTAGTGAACACTCAAACATGGAGGCTGAATAAATGCATCGCAAGTTGTATTAACACAAAGGGTGGCCATTCAAATTATGCATGGATCACCTGGTGACATGTTTTCACAATTATGGGATGACAGGTAGCACTGAGCTCTTCAATTATTCAGTCCTGCGGTGCTGGCAAAAAGGCACTGAACACATGAAGGTTGAAAGAGGCAAAGAGGCAAAAGATATTCCTGAAAGTCACAATAGGATTCTGCTAAACTGACCTTTCGGTAACCCAAAACAGTGTGTGTGTGTGTGTGTGTGTGTATTTACATAGCATTTTATATTTCACCTTTTTCTCTGAGGAACTCAAGGTGGGATGCATAGTTCTCCTTCTTTAATTTTCACAACAATCCTGTGAGGTAGGTTAAATTCTTTCTCTCACCTGTCCACCTTGTTTTAACACTTTACATGGAATTTACACTGCTGTTAACAATAAGTTTAAATTTTATTACTAAGTAGTAATGTAATAATAACCAATAATCCAACACTGCTACATTTTGTGAGGAAATATTTTAGGATCAGAAGGTTGATAACTGGGATCCTAAACATCAATTCCAGTGCATCTGTATGACATGCTGGGGCAATCGCCCATTAATACCAGAGTAGGGTCGGTTTTGAACTTTGCTTTATGGCGCTGGGGACAGGGCTGATTACTATGCTTATCAAAAGAGGCCATCCAGGTTGGTGTGTTTTTTATTACTTACTTGTTCAAAACAAATGGCTAATTAATTTCATTAACTTTGGAGCAACTCAATTTGTTCTAATGTGAAAAAGTCAATTTACCTTAGGAACATTCCCCACTGAGAAGGCAAGAACCCCTTCAGGATTGGCCCATTTCTCTGCTGCACTTTTTGTTTGAGGAACTAAGGGGCAACAGGAATCCCAATGCACTTAAGCACATTACTGGTGAGAATTTCATTTCTTTGTTACACAAAGTCTTGTCAATCTCTCCTTAGTCTTGTGACCTCAATATCCTGCTCTAGGAATTCTTGCTTAAATATAAACATTTTGGCTTTATGATTGAGTGTTGGAGAGACACATGGAAAGACAGCAAGCAGATTGACCTTAGATCTCTGGTAAAAGCTCAGCGCTCTCCTTTGACATTATAGTAGCAATATCACATGCTTACAAAAAGAATTACGTGTCCATCAAATCCTTAAATGAGATTTATTAAAGATGGAATTTCCTGCTTTAAAAAAATGGCCTGCATGCTTTTTCTGTTCCCACACTCTAGCTGCATTAAGCATAGATAAAAAGAGGTAAAAAGGGAAGCCATTTTTTTTTGTTTCCATACATTCTTTGCATTTTTGTTGTTGTTCTTATCTTCAGGCTATCACCATTCTCCATGGAAAACAGCCACTTCCTGTCACAGTGATTAGAATCAGGCCTGGGGGTTTGGGTGGGTTGGCATGAACTAAAGAAGCACCTTACTGCAAAAGCTTATGGTCAATCAAGATGCCGCATTTTGGTCTGTAGAGTGTGTTCTCTTCCTCTTTAGTTAGCATCATATGCTGGGGCAGTGGGGAGGATGAGTTATCACAGTGATGAGCCAGAATGATTGTAAAGGAACACTTTGAGGAATGATGTCACAATCTTTTAAGTGGAATCAAAATCAACAATGAACTGAGTTAATTGATTTGGTGCCAGATAAGGTATGGGCTACACTAAAACAAGTAAATAGGTAACTCCAAAAAATGCTTCAGAATAAGGTTCTGCTGAATTTTACACTTTCATAGAAAGAACATTTTTGTCAGATCAGTAGTCAAATCATGCCATCTAACTTGACTTTTAAAAAAGAGGATTTCCCCCACCACCACCACTACAGCTGGAGAGGTCTGCTCCCACAGGCGTCCACAGGGCAAAGCTGTCTTGAAGACTGAAGAAGTATGGAAGAGCCCTCTGGGGTGAAAAGGATCTAGGAGTCTTGGTTGACCACAAACTTGACATGAGCCAACAGTGTGACGCGGCAGCTAAAAAAGCCAATGCAATTCTGGGCTGCATCAATAGGAGTATAGCATCTAGATCAAGGGAAGTAATAGTGCCACTGTATTGTGCTCTGGTCAGACCTCACCTGGAGTACTGTGTCCAGTTCTGGGCACCACAGTTCAAGAAGGACACTGACAAACTGGAACGTGTCCAGAGGAGGGCAACCAAAATGGTCAAAGGCCTGGAAACGATGCGTTATGAGGAACGGCTAAGGGAGCTGGGCATGTTTAGCCTGGAGAAGAGGAGGTTAAGGGGTGATATGATAGCCATGTTCAAATATATAAAAGGATGTCATATAGAGGAGGGAGAAAGGTTGTTTTCTGCTGCTCCAGAGAAGCGGACACGGAGCAATGGAGCCAAACTACAAGAAAGAAGATTCCACCTAAACATTAGGAAGAACTTCCTGACAGTAAGAGCTGTTCGACAGTGGAATTTGCTGCCAAGGAGTGTGGTGGAGTCTCCTACTTTGGAGGTCTTTAAGCAGAGGCTTGACAACCATATGTCCGGAGTGCTCTGATGGTGTTTCCTGCTTGGCAGGGGGTTGGACTCGATGGCCCTTGTGGTCTCTTCCAACTCTATGATTCTAAGATGTGTGCTTAAATAAACATGTGGGCTTCTTGTTGCACTCACCTTTCTTTCAAGGTGGTGGAGTGTTGTTCGCGAGCATCCTTTCTTTCATTCTACCAATTATCTCTGCAGTGGTCTGAACTCTGTAGCCTGCCTCAGTTCCCATCTTTCCCAAAAAGCCTATGACATCCTCAGCTGGGCTTTTCCGTAAGCACAGGGAAACGGACAGGTATGCGTTATTTTAAAGTGACTCTCTTGTTTTACTTTTAAAGAAAGGGGTATATATTTTTAAGAGGGAAAAGGGAGAACTTTCCTTAAACAAAATTGGTGAACCAAAACAGACATTTGGTAGCCAGCTTCAGTTTCCTGTGCTTCAATTAAAGCTCAGAAAAAGACATCATGAAACAATTCTCCCATGGGGCTTTTTCACAGGCAGCCAGGGTGGCATCATGATGCTGGAAAAACACACACAAACATCAGCCCTGACCACCTCACGATGTTGAAGGAAGCTCAACCATGCGCTCACCAAAATTCTGGAGAAATGTGAAAGAAATTCAAAAGTCCATGAGAATAAGGGAGAAATATAGGAGACTTTTGTAGGGGAAGAAATCTTTTGAGAAATTCGAGGACAGCATCTGGCACAGCTCTAGAACAAACCTTCTGGAATTAGTTCCTGTTCATTTGTAGTGCAGATTGAGCGATATAACAGGTATCCTTGAAGCAGGTAGTATAGTTGAAAAGACAATAGCAGAGTTCCAGGCAGGATCCAGCAGGTGAGTGTTTGTGTGTATTGCTGGTATGCAGCCGTTGTGATGATCCAACACTTTAGGTCTTGGATGCTATTGGATGGAGCTACTAATGAGACCTTGGCGATCAAGCTCTACTTACTAGGCCAACTCTATCAACTGGAGCACATTTGTTTTCTGCTGTTTTGGAGGTTGTTAATAAAATCAGTAATTTGATTCTTTATGTTTGGATTCTTGAATTATTTTCCATCTGCAAATAAAGTCTCATCCATTTCCTCTGTGTCTAATTCAGTAGCATACATGCCTGTGTCTAATTCAGTAGCATACATGCCATCAAGGCTTAACAAAATAGCAAGCTATCCTCTTAAGGGCTGTGTGTGATTCTTTTTTGAAACCATAGAATGAGCTCAGAAAATCTGTGTCTAATTTCTCAGCGTCGTTTGCCTCACCTTTTGATCTAAGGCAAGTTATAAAACTTTGGGGATAATTTTTAACATCTCATTTCTTCAAGAGGAAACTGATAAATGGAAAAGAGCAAAACTGAGAATGTAATAAATATCACCCCAAATCCTAAAAGTAAACAAATGATATTAGGCAGGGCTAGAATTTCATCCATCAACGCACATCAGTGTAGGAAATTACTTTGATGGTTTAATTCTTCTATTGAGTTACTGTTGGAGATGCTATCTTTTGTAGGAGACACAACATATTTACCTCTGGTTATCAAATTTCTCAGGGATATCTGATTAATATCACTTAGGCTATGCTGCTAATGGTAGCAACTTAGAAGCAAATTCCACTGAAATGAGTGGATCTTAAGATGACTATACAAGATATGTCTGACTGAGACCACTGAAATCCTTCCCTGTGGTTGGTGATTTCTTGAGCACCAGCTAGCTCACATTCACTGAGCAGTTTTCTTCATGCCACTACAGGTTTGGATTCTTTTCTCTGTTTTTGTTTACTCTTCGTATCTGTGAACAAAATTGCCTGATTTGCACAATTAACCACCATTATTCATTGTAATAAGCGTTAAAGTAACCTGGTGGAACAGAGGTTTCCAAACTCTGGTCCATGGACCACCAGTGGTCTGTTAGCTTCACTCAAATTGTAATAAAATATAATATAATACAAAAAATAAAGGAAGCAGCAACAAAATAATCATACAACATCTAGCACAGTGCATTAAAAGGCAGGAAAAAACCTTTAAGTGTTTGCCATGACTACCAGCAATTTTAAAGTGGGGGGGGGAATGTTTTAGGAACCACTGTGTTAGATTCTGCCAGTCCATGTCATAAGCAACTTTTACAGTTCACTAAACAAATTGCTGGCAGGCAAGGAGTGTGTTGCTTTGCAGCAGAGAAAAGGTGAATTTGTTTTTTAACTTTAAGAGTTCAGAAAAACTGGAATAAATTGTTTCTAATCCACATTCTTTGCTTGTTTTGTCACCCTGGGTGAAGAGGACACAACAGATCCTCCCTTTCAGTTCCTCCTTTGCGGGAATATTGCATACAGCTGTGTTTTGGAAAGTTTATTATTCTTTTGAGGTTAGAAGAAATCACACCCCAAGGCTGGGAACACCCCTTGCTTAGGTCAGTCCAGCCAACAATTTAGTGGTTGCTAGAGCAGTCTAACTTACAAATTCTCAACTAGAAAGTGTTCTCTGTTGGAGATGTGCTGAAAAGGTCATGGGTAGTTTGGAAAGGAGGGTCCTGAATGTTCTGCTTCTACAAGATAGTGAAGCAAGATAATGAAATCAGATCTTCTTGCCCCAAAGAAGACCAAAAAAAACAACAACCCATAACACATTGGAAATATCACGTAGAATGCACTTTCTTCCTTCACAGTATCTGTTTTGAGGCTTTGAATTTTTGGTGTGTTTGGGGAGTTTTTTCTCATTTTGATGCTGATCCTCCATTTTCTTGGTTTTGGACACTGAAAATTGATGCTGATATATTGAAATGAATTATTGATACATTGCTGCTACCATCATTTGATGCCTTTGGGGTGCAAGAAAGCTTTATCTATTATCCAGTGCATATTCGGAGAGCCACCAAACTCGGAGATGGATTTTGATGCCTTTCTGTGCTATCTTTGCCTTTATTTTCATTTGCCTATAAGAGATACACTAAGAAATCAGGGAAAGACATGGAGCACCAAAATGAATAAGACACCATTTACACAAACAACAACTGGGTAATTGCTTTCTTCTTCTTTTTTAGTAAGCGCGTGTGCCCTGATCTGGATCAAGACTCTGATGTGGTGTATAGGGGGCTTTAACACATCATTCACCACTGCAAATCCAGATACCCCTATGCCTACTGCTTACTTTGAAAAGGCCACTTCTGTTTATTGAATAAGTAACATCTAATCAGCTTTGTCCCTCAGTCAATGGATATTTTAAAGCATGGTGCCACTGAAATTACCATTCAATATCCCACCCAACCATGTCCTACATGGATCTCATCAGTGCTGTGAACTATGAAAAGGAGAGAGGTCTAAGACCCTCCAGGCCATTTATAGCACAACACCTTTGTGATTATGGTTCAGTAGACCATCACAAACCCAACAACAGCCCACCTTTCCCCTCCACTCACAAGCAGTTGCTACGGATGATTTTAACCTGTAAACCCCCCCCCCTTTTGAGAAAAAAACAATTTATTCAAAAATTGCAATACAATACATTTTCAATGAATATATCGCCTTCACAGACACCTCTGTGTTGAAGGTGGCATTAAAATACCCTGTTCTTCTTCAATAAAAGAGAAAAGGGAAGCCTGTAACCCTAACGTATTCCTTTGTAACTTTCTGCATGTTCCTTTGTAACTTTCTCCAATGCTAGGCTCTTTATTAATTATCCTAACTAGAGCTAACTGTGTACCATTGTCCTATAATTGGGATATTGGAAGCCCAAGCGTTATGTTGTAACTTTGTGAAAATACTCATTCTGTCACCAAACATTTATTTGCAGTCTTTTCATCTTATAAGTGTTCTAGAAAAGCTTTTTCTTCTGAAGAAAACTGTTTATTAGTTACATTCTAGCCTCGGCCCTGACTATCTTCTACAGCTTGTTGACTTCTATTACATTCTGTGCATTTTCACAAAATGCTGAACTTGGTTTTATTAATTTTATTTATAGCATTTGTGCCCCACTCTTCAGCCTAAAAGGCTCTCCGAGCAGCTTACATAAAATCAAAACAAGACACTCCCCACCCGCAGGCTTACAATCTAAAACACACACACACACACACACACAACACACAAGGGGAAATGGATGAGGAGGGAAGAGGAACATCAAAATCAAAACTCGGGCACCAATCTCTAGACAGTTGTTTCTCTATAGTCAGTACAAACTATGCTTTCATCATCTCTGGCTGTTCGCAATGCTGTCTGGGATTGATGGGAGTTGGAGTTCAAAACACTCAGAGAATAGCAGGCTGGGGAAGGCTAGTGCATGCAACAGTGAGCTAGATGGACCAGTGGTCTAACTTAGTATAAGTGAGCTTCTCTGTTCAAAGAAACTTCTGGAATTACAATGGTATTAATTATTTCACCACGTGTTTCTTTATATGTCTAAAACCGGTGGTAATTGAAAACGGTGGCTTTTGTGGTGTGTCTGAAAATATAACTTGGCTAACCAGGACTGTAAAACTTCATGGAATATAATGTGGAAGGAAAGCTGTTGTTCAACAGACCTTTTTTTTTTTAACTGTACTTCTGGAATTTGGTGGAAAATGGCTGTTGCAATTATGTTCCATGTCTAATTTAAACAGTTATGGGGTGATTAATATCTCAAATATATACTTTAAAAAGTCTCACCACTTGTGATAAAGTGAAATAGTCATTAACTTGAAACCTATAAGTCCTGGCTTTCATTTTATTACTGCCTTGCTGTACTCACATTCACTTACAATTAAATACTATTTGTTAAATAAAAAATACTATTGGGTGATGGAGAGTCAGGTTTACTGGATTCTGTTTCCAGTGAGAGTCCTCTGAGCCAGCAAAAAACATTAAAAGAGGGGTTTCAGTGCACACATTAAAATGTCTGTTTTGGAATGAAGAAGCGACTCACAAATTCACCTGTTAAGGAAAATCAACAAGTATTGATAGTTCCTGAATCCCCTTCCCAAGAGATTGCATAATCACTAATGTACACAATTGTATGACTGTAACTTGGGCATATCTTAATTTAGAACAAGGAGAGAAAGCCATAACTCAGTGATAGTTCACATTATTTGCTGTAGAACAGTTCAGTTCCAGTTCCAAGCATTTCCAGGTTAGATTAGGAAAAACTCCTGTCCAAGACACTGCAGAAGTGCCAGCTTAATGGACCAATTGTATGACTTAATATAAGACAGCATCCTATGTTTGTAGAATTCCCACATGGTGTTATACTTGGATCCCTTTTCTCTTCACAGGGCTACAGTTCTTAAGAGTTCCCTGCTTGGTGGTGAAACCATTCTGGGAATTGTAGCTGTGTGAAAGGAATATGGGTCTCCTCATAACTCTCAGTCCCCAGGATTCTTTGGGGGAAGCCATGATTGTTTAAAGTGGTATGATACTGCTTTAAATGTATATTGCAGATAGGGCTTGTTGAAATCCCATTGACCCATTGAAATCAAGTCACTGGAATTCATTGATTTTGGTGGTTCTGCTCTGAGTATGACTTAGCTACAATGACTTCCAAATTTTGTGTGTGTGTGTGTGCATACATGCATGTAAAATAGAGGGTGATATATATCAATACAAGTTTAATTGATTTTTACCCAGCTGAGATCTGAAAACTGAAAAGGTGGAGGGAAATACTTGGGGCGTTTTCAGGGAAGCAGGGATAGAAACACAGGAAACTGACTTATACTAAGTCAGACAATTTGTACATCAAGTTCAGTATTGTCTACACTGACTGGCCATGGCTCTCCAGCATTTCAGACTGGGGATGCTCCCATCCCTACCTGTAGATGCCAGGGATCAAACATGGGACCTTTTGCATGCAAAGCAGATGCTCTCCCAAGGAGCTTGGCTGGAGGGGGTCCACAGAGTATAATGGGATATGGGGGGAAGCAAGCATAGTCAATTTCCTTTTTTTGCAATTTCTGAATGCACAGAGAGGACCCTGGAAGGGAGCTTAAGTGATAATGAGAATTAATCAGTTGTCCTCTTTTTTGTTTAAAGTTCAGGAATACAGAAAGGTCTGTGGTACTGCAAATATTAATGGCCCTGCTTCCACAGCAATCTATGATATTGTTAAGAGTCCATTCATTCAGCTCAGCTAAACTGCACACAATAGATTTTGCTGTAAATATTGAGTTCATCTCCCAAGTATACTGATGAAATAAAATGTGATCCCTAAATAGAAATTACTTTAGGAAATAAGAATACTAATGATGATTTGTCACAATAACGGTTTGTTCCTACTAGCTTATACATGATCAATACTGGTTTTCCCAAGCAGTTTGAATACTAAATCAATTGCTGTCATTAAATCAATGTTGTTTTTGTGGCATCTTAGTCATTGCTTCGGCCCAGTATACCTGAAGGAGCGTCTCCACCCCCATCGTTCTGCCCGGACACTGAGGTCCAGCGCCGAGGGCCTTCTGGCGGTTCCCTCATTGCGAGAAGCGAAGCTACAGGGAACCAGGCAGAGGGCCTTTTCGGTGGTGGCGCCCGCCCTGTGGAATGCCCTCCCATCGGATGTCAAGGTGATGGACAACTACCTGACATTCAGAAAACATCTTAAGGTGGCCCTATTCAGGGAAGCTTTTAATGTATGATATTTTAGTGTTTCTTGGTTTCTGTGGAAGCCGCCCAGAGTGGCTGGGGAAACCCAGCCAGATGGGCGGGGTACAAATAATAAATTATTATTATTATTATTATTATTATTATTATTATTATTATTATTATTGTGCTTGAACGTTTCTGTAAGAGCATCTTCACAGAAATGTTGCATTGCCAGAAAACACAGACCTTTGGAAGACTGAAAACATATTTCACTTTAAAATGTGAACCACCCCTATCATATGTGTAGCCCGGAGAACTGGGCCAATGTGCATTTCAGGAGGAAAATGAAATGATACCAGATTAATCCCCAAACAAAAATGAGCAACATTTTTTCAGAGGTCATCTCTAGTTTGAAGTTAACAAAAGGGGCAGAATAAGCGCACATAGCCCTCCGTGAATGAAAATTTCTACAGGAATAATAGCTGCAACTTAAAATTTCTTTAGGTTGTCTGATGTCAGGTAAAATGCATTTACAGTGGTGCCTCGCAAGACGAAATTAATCCGTTCCGTGAGTCTCTTCGTCTTGCAGTTTTTTCGTCTTGCGAAGCACGGCTATTAGCGGCTTAGCGGCTATTAACGGCTTTGCGGCTTTGCGGCTATTAACAGCTTAGCGGCTTTAAGAAAAAGGAAACAAACTCACAAGAACTCGCAAGACGTTTCGTCTTGCGAAGCAAGCCCATAGGGAAATTCGTCTTGCGGAACGACTCAAAAAACGGAAAACTCTTTCGTCTTGCGCGTTTTTCGTCTTGCGAGGCATTTGTCTTGCGAGGTACCACTGTAGTGAAGAAATAATTGAATCTTTCAGAGGCATGCAATCAAGCATCAGGAAAGAAATGCTTCTGGGGAAATATTTGCTCCTTTGGGTATTGCTTTCAATTTACAGTCATGAAAAGTAATTGCGAAACAATCCATGCCAAAAGAGTGGGTACCACACCAAGAACAGAATTCAGTAACATCAAAAGTGCAAGGCACACCAGGTGGCGATACCATATCGCACATAGAGTGATAATAATAACAACATTTCTTTGTATATATTGTCTTGATCGACTGTTTTCACTTTCATACACCCAAAAGACATCTAACTCCTTAGATCAAGTTCCCTTTTACAATAGTTTTTTTTAAAAAAAACCAGCCCTGCATGGCATGTGACCTACCAAGCTGAAGGAATCTACCACCCATTGTGGTCTTCCAGGTGCTTCACATCCTCTCCTCCTTGATCTGCAGTTTCCGGCAGGCAAGGAAACAAAAAACAAAGAGACTGATTCAGCTGGTCTCTGGTGATCCACCACAAATGCTTTGTGGGCTGCAATGTGCTCAAAAGGTCACATATGTGCATCAGATCTGGTTCATAAAAATGTTCAGAATGCAAATCTGGAAACAGACAAACAGGAAATGTTACTGCCATGCACAGAGTGATGCTAGTAGCCAAAACCTTTACAAAATTCATTCTCCCTGGTCTTGGAAGGACTTCCACACTGTCTGGGCATGTGGCTCTTTCACATACTGCATCAGGTCTGCAAAATTGGTGGCTCATCTCTCAGGAACTGTGCAAACAAGACAGTCTTGTGAAGGCTATAATACATGGCTGGTGGGCTATAATACATGGCTGGTGGGCTATCTTCTCTTTGGTGGGTTACAAATTACATGGGCTTACATTACATGAATTAATCACTATAGAAAAACACTACAGAAAGACCCCAAGGACCATCAAGTCCAGCTCCTGGCGATGCAGGAGTCACTGCATATGTTTGTATTATCATGTCTGTTTTAATAGTGGCTGACTTAAAGCCAGTTATGGGTCACAGGGCAAGCACTGCATTAGGCATAGTGAGAAACTTAGTTCAGGGTGCTGAAGTGTGGGGTGTGTGTGTGTGTGGCAGTGGTGGCAGCCCTCCTCCAACCATTTCTACTTGGCTGTCCCCCTCTATTGGAGAATAGAGCTGTGTGTGTGCCATGCTTCTGCCCTGCACCCATTGAGGTAGCCTGCAAACTTTGGGTGCAATGGAGGGTGCTGTCCTGTTGCCACCGTTGAAGTAACATTTTACTACCAGCCTAGCCAGCTTCTGTATGAGGAATGTGTGTGCCGGGTCTTGTGTGTGTCGCTATCCTGTCTTTCATTCTGGGAAGCAAAATATATTTGGCCTGCTTTGCTGAAGTCTATATGCAGAGTGTAAATGGGGTCAACATGTGACCTCATGACGTAGGAGAAACATTATTGATCCATTGAGGTGTGTGCCTATGTTTTTCACAGTCTGTGAAGTGACCGTCCATAGCAAGAATAAGACACTGAACAGGCACTCCGCTTTTTAAAATTATTATTGCTTGTTAGCTCTGGTATTTAAAGAGGGCTCTGCATGATGCAAATTTTCACCTTAAATAGACATGCTTTTAAACTATTCACAATATGCATCTTTCCCTGGAACAGTTAGTCTTCTAACTACCTTTTCCGTTGGCTTGATGCAAATGCTGACTATAATACCAACTTTAAGGAAGCTGCCAGGAAATAATATTTTGTGTCCTCCCCCTCACCCAAAATAGATGTATTTAAACTGACAGATCTAGTAAGAAGAGGGGCATGCCCTATAGTGTGGTTTGTTAGTTTTATGGGGGTAGAGTGGAGGGAAGTTGATGGAAAAAATGATTTAACTTCAAGTGAAAATGTTGGCTCCGCATGTATCTCCAAACTATGTACCTGCTCCCTCCAGAAGTATATTACCCTCCCTGTAAAATTACAGTGGGTGTGAGGTTGAGCATATCATTGCACTAGGCTGGAGGATGTGAGTCTTCTTTCTATTAAGCAGATATCCAGGGATTGCAGCCTTCCTGCCTACCTATACTTGCTGATCTGCAGAAGCCCCATAGGAGAAGTTGCTGGACACCTGAAATCAGGGTGGGATATATTTTTCAGCACAGCTTTCATTACTGCTACATTTGTTTTTAGTGAAAGTATGTTCATTTCAAGTGTTCCATGAGAAATTCCCTCTGAAAATATACCGGTATACATTCTAAAGGCAAACTGAATTATTAGTCCTTTAATGAGTTTCAAAGCAAGGTGTGGTTACTTAATAACAAGCTACAGCCTTACACTGTCACCAAACAAGCTTGAGTTAGTGAATTAACAAGTGAGAGCAAACTCTGAAAGCTCATCAGGGTTTAATTACTGTCGTATAACCGATGTCCTTTAGAACAGTAAACCTTTCTCTTCTGCTCTTGGCAATTGCAAACCTCCATGATCTAAACTAATTTCCCTAGCTCCATATATTATTTTGGAATTAAGTGTCCAAAACATTTCTGGACTCAGTGTGAAATGAGAAAATGATCTCGATACTTTTCCAGATGCGTGGGTGGGTTAGGAACAAGATATCTGTATTTCAGTGGGACGTGCAGCTTCACTCCATTCAGATGCTATCCCAGGGAAAACTAAAGATGAAGAGGGGAATGTGGATATAAGAGGGAGCTTTTGTCAGTCGCATTCCCTTGTGAACAACCTTGTAGGGGGTTGCAGATTAGTGGTGGGCAGGACCAGAGGTAAAGCGGGTGGTGCGACAGTCCTGACTCTGATCCTTCTACAGTAGGCTGCATTCCAGTAAGAGGCTTCTTTCTACCCACATACACATACCTCTGTCCTCCATGCAAGCATAGCAAGAGGAATAAGCACCATTCAAGGACACATTCCAGCCAACAACAGCAGCATTTGAGGAGGGCCCAGAGTAGGTTGGAGAAGGGGAGTACCTAAGGAGTGTGGTCCAGGGAGAATCCAAGGCCAGACAGAGAGGTTAGAGGGCCACATTTGGCCCTTGGGCTTAGGGTTCCCCACTGCTGAATTATATGAGCAGCCCCCAAAAGCTACAGTTGTACAGCATTGCAGAGGGGTCTGGAGAGAACAGGAAGAAAATATTCCATTTCAGACATGGACAACCCATTGGGCTATCAAAGCTGCAGCCTTGGATACCCAAAATAATTTAGGCATCAACAGCAAAAATGGATAGTCTTGGTTCATTCATTTGTTAGACCATGAAGATCCTTGTCCTTTTGTCATGCAGGCCACATCACCAAAAGCAGATGTTGTCAGGATTCTGTAAGAGGCTCCCGGCTGGTTGCCCAGGAAAGTATAAAGACAAGGAAAAGCTTCTTACAGTCCTTTTTTTATTTCACGTTTCACAGAGAGAGGCTATAGAACCCAGCCTCTTGGATAATGGCGTTGCCCTGAGTGAATCTCCACCCCACCCCCGTCTCTCTCACTTCCTCATTCATCATTCTCATCATCTCCTCTATGGGGGCTGCTAAGTGCCATTTATCTTTGAGCTCTTTGCTCTCCTACTTTTAAGGCCCACCAGGTTCTGAGAGATGGTGGGTCTGGAATGCTTTCTAATGACAACGTGTCAGTCAGCTGCTCTGGCTCTCCCATGATTTCCCAACTTTTCCCTTCATCTGCCTCTGAGCTGTGACCTCCCTCAACCCCCTGTTGTAAATCTATATTGTCTTCCTCTTCCTCCTTCCTGGAAGGGTCAGGATGGGGAGGCAGTCTCCACCATTTCTCCTCTGCCCTGTCCCTCACAGATGTGGACATCCAGTCATGCAAACATCCCACCACATAACTACCCAGGGATGAAAATCAAAGAAATGAGAGTCAGATGTGTTCTATTCTGTTTCTCTCTCTGGAAGCTGGAGCAGCGTGGTGAGGGTGGTGAGGAAACTTCCTAGCCATCATAAGATCTGGCCATGAGGGCTGGAGAGCTCATCAGGGCTCATCTACTTCTTTTGGCCTCTATTAAACTGGGTACTGAAGCAAAGTTTTAAGTGCATGGACTGCACATAACTGCCCATGATCCCATGGAAAGGATGCCCTTTCACTGGCATAAGCTTTACGTGTTTACCAAGCCTGCAGATGTTGAGTGACACTTATTAGGAAGTGAACTGCATTGGACTCAATGGGGATTATTTCAGAATAAAAATGCTCAGAACAAACATGCACAGTTCTCAGATCAATTAAATTTACAGCAATAATTCGAGTAAAATAGATAAGGTCTGTGTGCTCAGTTTATGGCAGTTCAGCTCCCCCCCCCCCGCCCTGCCCCCGGTAGTGTTAACTACAAACATTTTTGTTCAGTGTTTCAATGAGAAGCTACCATTTTGTTCACTCATTAAATAATTCATCAAAGAACATTTGCACTCATTCTAGGATTGTTATAATTAAAATCATAATAGGCTTTTTGGAAAGCTGCTGAAGGAAATTGACCCTCATTAAGAGACTTCCAGCTTCCATTATTAGATGATCCACATCAACATGCTTTGCCAACTCTCCTAATGCGCTGTATTAGACTTGAGAGGTCTCTTATGCTTCCACTCGAGTAGGATCTGAAAGTAGCTGCATATTCCAGGCACCTGCAATAACAGCATTTGCTCCTTCTCTGCTTAAAAGAGGATTCAAATTCCACAGCAAGAAAAAACTGACTTCTACAACCTGTATAGATTATGGAAATGTTTTCTTAACATGCATTCTCTCTCTTACTTTGCTAACCTATTCTGCATTTTTCCTCTGTTTTGCATCATTTTGATTCTGTTTTTGCACAGTTTGGTTACAGGAAGGGACAAGAACCTCTACAGAACCCTAAAGCCTTTCCCCACAGCCCCAGGAAAATCGTGTTACCCAGCCTCTTTTGTGGATCCTGAAGTTGCAGCATGCACTGCCCATATTCCAAATTCTGCACTGACACCTTTCTGTGTCCTGCTCTTATGGAGATGACTCAATAAAGAGAACTATTCTAATAGTGATATATTCATGCTTATTTAGATGTGGCCTACACACAGCTTAGGTAAAGGTAAAAGTAAAGGTACTCCTGCCCGTACGGGCCAGTCGTGTCCGACTCTAGGGTTGTGCGCTCATCTCACTTAAGAGGCCGGGGGCCAGCACTGTCTCGAGACACTTCCGGGTCACGTGGCCAGCGTGACGAAGATGCTCTGGCGAGCCGGCACCAGCACAGCACACAGAAACGCCGTTTTACCTTCCCGCTATAAAGCGGTACCTATTTATCTACTTGCACTTAGAGGTGCTTTTGAACAGCTAGGTGGGCAGGAGCTGGGACCGAAAGATGGGAGCTCACCCCGCCACGGGGATTCGAACTGCCGACCATGCAATCAGCAAGCCCTAGGCACTGAGGTTTTATCCACAGTGCCACCCGCGTCCCTACACACATCTTAATTTTATCTAAAGAAAGCAGTCAAACCAATAATTGAGGATCTTCTCAATGGAACTAAAAACAAGACCAGTATTTCTCATATGCACTGTGAAAAAGTTAGTCATGATAAAGTAGATCTGCAAAAGCACTTTCATTTTTTAAAAAGTCTATTACATGCATGCACACCTGTCTGCCTATAAAAGAGTACCCAGGAAAGAAGCAGAAAATCAGGCTAGGAGTGTGCAGGGAGACAGCAGATTTGTTTCTCGATGACTGGAGTCACCAAGGTTAGAAAGCAAGTTTAATACTTTATCAAAAGGAAAGTTAAAATAATGTAATTGGCAGAGAATGGAGAGGTTGGTCCTGAGCTTTGGTTCTGACATTCACCAACCAAAATATCATGACGGGGCCAGAAATTTCTGCACAAAAGTAATGCATTACACTCACATATGGGGATTTCCAATCTAGATTGCTCCTTCCGTCTAGGGTTGCTAGTTGACCTTGGATAACAGTTGCCAGTCAGGACTAAATGAACCAATAGTAATGCCCTGACCTAGTTATAAGCAGCTCCTTCTATCTGTATATAGAAATAGGAAGTTTGAGGAGTGTTCTACAGTTATTTGTGTGAGGAAAGAGACATGTTCAATCTAAGCTGCACCAAGCAAGTCCTTTATTCTGTCAGCACCACTGGCAGGCATTGTGCGCAGTCTGCTCACTGTGTTCTCTGTGCACTGAGCTGTAATATTTTATTTCATACATCATTTCCTATTCCAATATGTACAACTATACATCAGGCATCCAGCAAATTGTGCCACACAGCACCAAATACTGTGTCTGAATCTATATCGCATGCTTCAAGGAGTCAAGTAAGTAAAAAAAGGGGGCACAATGATTAATAATAACAGCAGCAGCAATAATAATAATAGGATTTAGCAGCAATCCCGATTCACTAATTTGCTGGCACTGGATACTGTGACGCACAACCCCTCTATTTTGTCTTTTGGACAATCCTGTGCTCACTCATGCTCAAAAAGTTTGGCACATGCTAATTGTGCTTGGCCTCAGATTTTCATTTTATTCCTTCTGCAAGATTACTTTACCACATCTGGTAAAAATTAGATAAACAGATTAGTTCTGGTCCTGTTTCCAGTTAATTTTCTCCCAAGTCTCTCTCCCCTCTTCTCTGCTGCAGAGGAGAGACATAAATTTCCGATAGGAATAAGTGTTCTCATTACTGGCGCTGGTTAGCGATTGCACAGCCTGTGTCAAGTGTAATTAGATTTCAAGAACTCCAGGTTCATAATTTCTGACAATAGGAGTGTATGCTGATGATGCATTTCTCTGCTGAGAGTACAGCTTGGCCAATAAAAGAGATCTTCCCCTAATCCACAGCTATGTGTCACTTGCAGTTTTGCTGAAACCTTAATCAGCCTAACCTAAGCTATGTTTCGTCCACCCTACATAAAATTATTCTGTGACTTATGCTGGAAAAAGTATATATGTAGTATTTTTTTTGTCCATCCTTAAACTCTTAAGAGTAGACTCCTGCTCATGTCTACTCAGAAGGAAGGCCCATTGAAGTAAAGGGCCTTAACTCCCAGTATAACAGGTATTGGACTGGAGCCTTAGCTAATTTTGAAAAGGGGTCAGTAAAGAACAATGTTAAACTAAGCGTTTAGTGCTTCTTTTCATTCCAGCTACCTTGTTCTACTGGCTCTGAAGATGCTCATAGTATGTAGGATGGGGGAGGGATTCCATTCAGTTCATATTTAAAGGCAAACCTGCATACTACACACTTTCTGAAGCAATGGGCCAACCAGAACATGGCCATCTTTTAAACTTCACACTTCCTTGAATTTTGCAATGTGGTTCTCCAGCCATGCATTGGATATGCACAAAAATGTATGCCCCAGAGCAGAATGTACATAGAAATGCACATATTAGTGAAAATAACATACAAAAGTGCCTCATATCAGAGGAGATTTATTTGCAAAAATGTGTATATTAGGCTTTTTTAAAAAAGAAAAGAAAAATATGTGTGGAAAAATGAGAAACCGAGAGAAATTGTTGGCATCCGTCTGTGTCAAGAGACAATGGAGTGCGCTTCTGGGGGTGAAGTCAAACTGCTGCATTAGCAGCACCGAGTGATCTCCTCGGGGCGCAAGCCTGGGCAATGTGTATGGAGGTCCCGGGCTGACCTGATGACAAGACCCCCTCTTGGCCTTGCTGATGTGGTTCAAAGGAAAGCAGAGCAACACATTTGGCACCAGCTTGGCTGCAGGAATCGCTGGAAAGAAGCGTACAAGGCAGCATCCAGCCATCTTAGGGACTCCACTCTGGACTAGTGGGGTTTACTTCTTAGCCTTTTCCTTTCCCAAAGATATCCCACAAGGCAGCGGAGGTTTAGGATCAGAGTTTTACTTCTAGATGGTCTAGAACCTTCCCAGGTTGATGAGCCCCATCTGCCCCTCACTTCCGCCTAAAGCGTGTGCAGAAACTGCTTTCTTGACCATTGGACCCACGATTGGTCTCATTTGCTCCATCTTCTGGAGCCTGTCTTCACATGCAGGGGAAGCTCCTAACTCACAGAGGGCTTGAGACCTATTGGCTGCCCTCTCCTACTTTAGCTGGCCAGTTGGAGCTGTTCCTGGGGTGTGGCTACTGATGCATGTTGACAGCTTCTAGGAGCCACATGCATATTGACAGATCTCCCAGGGCAATACAGAGCCCCATTGTACTTCTCCTTGGTAACTGTACATACTGTACATAGTTCCTCCACATCTGCACTGGGCTCTCCTTCCAATCAAAGAATGAAAGTTCTGAGATCACATTCCTTTACCAATAGCAAACAAAGCAGAGTCTTCCATCCCAATGCCTGCAAGTGTGTGCATCAAGGGGAAAGGCGGAGGTCTATATTTATAATTAAAATTGATGAATAACATTTCCTGCCTCAAAAATACCTCTGAAGTGATGTACACAGTGATTGAACAATAAAATCTATGCCACTGTAATTAAAACAGTGCATAAAACCCAGTCTGCTTTCATATTAAAATGCAATCTGTCATGTATGCCACACACATCAATAGCTAATTGCTATTCAGGAAAAAAGAGGGAAGCAACACAAAATATCTCAATCCATTCACTCCTATGGAAATGATAAACCAATGCAATTACCAGTACATACATTTCAGTGCACATGGACTTTCCCCCCTTTCATTTCTAAAATTTATATCCTGCTCTTCAATGGACAATTGGCATTCCCAGGGCAGCTTGTTCCATCAGCTGAAGTTAATGGGAAACTAGCAGAAGGGAAGTATTTTGCACATATATAGCACTACTGTACCCATAAGAGCAGGCATGTTACCTTGCAGATGTTGTGGAACTCCAACTCTCATAGTCCCTGTCTATTGACTATTATTATTATTATGGCTGATCCCTCCTTAAGAGACTGTTAGATGGGATGAGTGCCAGCAGAACCTGTGAGATGTTCTGCTGAATGCATACTGGCAGCATCAGCTATGCTTCAATTATCTGAAGTATCTGAAGAAGTGTTCATGCACACGAAAGCTTATACCCAGAACAAACGTAGTTGGTCTCTAAGGTGCTACCAGACAATTTTTTAATTTTTTAAATTTATTTCAATTAAGAGGATACTCTTCAACTGATAATCCAACACATAGCATCCTGAGTTTGTTCCCATATTGGATATCCCCTATGAATAGATCCCCATAGTTTTTCCACACACTGAGATCCAATACATGAGGTACCTGTCCGACAGGTACTGGAAAAGGAAATGAGAGAAAGGAAAGAGCCCCAATGCAACCCACTTGAATAAATGCACGGAATAGGTGAACACATCTGCTGAAGTGATTTAAGGGATTCACAAATGCACTGCTGACCATATCTGAGCTTGAAATAACTTGTTGACCTGAGAGGTAATTCAGGGTAGTTTTCAGTTGCCAGAATGATGATTCACAAACCCATGGTGTTTTTTGTTTGCTTGTTTGTTTGTTTTGTTATTGCCACTTATTCCCACACCTCTCTCTAATTCTCAGTCATATATTCCCCCTCCCCCCTCTCCTAAACACAGGCTTGGCTAGGCACCTCTTTTAAACAATGTTCCGCTCAAGCTCTCTTGGCAAACTGCAGTGGTACACCATGTGTACACTTAGCTTTTGTGTGTCAGACTGACTGGCTGTGTGCCAAGGGTATCTAATTGTGTACAATGGATAAGCACCAAAACATTGCACTTTAAGATAATTATAATCATTAGCAACTCTTGGTTTCCTTAAATTACTAATACTTTCGTGAACGTTTTTTTGGAAAGTGCAAATCTACAACCTCTAGAACTTTGCACATTTTAAAACAGAAATCTCATGGCCCATAATTGAATTAGGTATATTATTAGGGGCTCTCATAATTAGGCTTGTTTTAACAGCTTGCTCTAAATTTTACCATGCAGTTTAGTCTGGCATTGACTAGTAGGCATCACACATGCACCCACACCCAAGAATAATGAGGCAAGGCACATATCTTGGATTAAACAAAATATGGTTCTCTTAAATGACTGAATCTAGAGAGTTCTACAAGGCAAAACTGAGATTAAAGAGGAGGCAGCAGACACCTGGCCTGGGTGGAAGTAAGACAGTGACTGGGATTAGAAGAATCAAGTCACAGGTTAGTGGGGCAGTGTCCCATTCACCCCAAAACACCAGCCTTCACTGGCAATGCTAAACTATGATCGTGGGGCCTCCCACTGCTGCCGTACCACTGCTACACAATTTCCGTTCTCATCCTGGGGCAAAGTTCGTAACTCGAGGTACTAGTTCCAAGTTAGCGGAGTTTGTAACCCGAAGCATTTGTAACCTGAAGCATTTGTAACCCAAGGTAAGTAAAGGTAAAGGGTAAAGGGACCCCTGACCATTAGGTCCAGTTGTGACCGACTCTGGGGTTGCGGAGCTCATCTCGCTTTATTGGCAGAGGGAGCCGGCATACAGCTTCCGGGTCATGTGGCCAGCATGACTAAGCTACTTCTGGTGAACCAGAGCAGTGCACAGAAACGCCATTTACCTTCCCGCTGGAGCCGTACCTATTTATCTACTTGCACTTTGATGTGCTTTTGAACTGCTAGGTTGGCAGGAGCAGGGACCAAACAACAGGAGCTTACCCCGTCACGGGGATTCGAACTGCCAACCTTCTGATCGGCAAGTCCTAGGCTCTGTGGTTTAACACACAGCACCACCCGCGAGAGGGAAGGAGGGAGGAAATGAAAGGGAATGGTCTGAAATGACAGCAGGAGTATCATTGCAGAAGAGGCACAGATGCTGTGTGTGTGTGACCATTAGTGATAAGCCATGCAGCCCCGTGGGTGGGTGGGTGGGTGGGAGAGAGAGAGAGAGAGAGTTTCAACTGCAGTCTTTGATCTTTTAAAAAATAAAACAAAACTACAAGTCAGAGAAAATGGATAAGAGTAAGGGGTTGTACAGCTTACCACTAATGGGCCCTGTCTTGAACCAGGTATGACTGCTATACCGTCATCCTTAAATTGAGGCTGAACCCCAAATAACTAAGTGCAAGACTACAGCATGAGATCTATACCTGAAGTAACAAAATCCATGCCTTTTCACCCTACTCATTCAAATGCGACAATAAAATTATTTGGAAATTTTAAACAGTCAGGACAAGGTATAACCCATTGTTGTTCTTTTTTAAATAGCACAAACACAGAGAGAGAAAGAGAGAGAAAGAGCGCTTAGAAGCATGCCAAATCAGAAATAAGGAAGTGACTGAGAAGAAACATGCCAATTCAGAAAATATAGTATGCAGATTAGTCTAAAAATGAAAATATCCGTATGTTCCTAAGAAACCAACCCAGAGAGTTTGGCATCTCTTTTCATAGCCTTTAGTACTTTAACCCTTGCGCCAACTCTAGCTGAGATTCAGTGTTGAAATACACTGCTAAAAACTGATATTTGTTTTCAGCATGTACTTTTTCTACATGTCTCCACCGAGTTATTTCTGTCCTTTACTTCAGAGCCTGGCCCAGCCACTGGCATCTGAAGGTCATGCAACTGTGTCCGAGTTAAATAAACATCACATTTCTGGGTAAACATAAATTGCTCATCCCACTGAGACAAATGTTCTGGTGTCAATTCTACTGTGGGTTGCTGTGGGTGAGCTCCCTACATTCCAGAACAGGAAATTAGAGTAAAGAAAGAAAGAAAGTAACATAATCATTTATTCACCTCCCCATAAGTTTCTTGTCTCAAAATAAATAATGACTTTTGACCTTCCATTGAGACAGCATGGAAATTTAAACACATGACCATCTTTCTTCTGTGTTTCCCTTGAGGCCAGGGTGACCATTTCTCACAATGTGCTTTGACTTTCCTTTCCCTTAGATAAAAAGCAAGCTATAAAAATAATAAGCGTTTCATGCCATTTCACAGAGCAGTTAACCTAAAAGCCTGGCTAATTAGGGAAAGGGTTTTCCCCTCCTTCCTCCTCCCCTTATTCTTCTTGCTCTTGGGCAGAAAGTAAGTTTAGAAGCCTCCTTGCTTCAGGAATGTTGAAATCTAGCACGGAAATGCCTGCCTCACGCTGAACGGCTGTAAGCAGCCTCCAGGTAATTACACTCAGATCTGTGTGAGATCATCAGTCACATCTTCATGCTGCAAAAAAGGTTAAAAAAATACATTAAGCAAATAAAGTCAATAGAGGGAGTCCCCCCCACCCCAAAAAAAACGTGTAAGCGAAATTATTAAATGTGTTTTGCTCTATTTCAATACAAAGTTATACCATTTGGCAGGGGGAGGGGGAACCTAAGGACTGAGGTTATGAATTTGGCCCACCGGGTCTCGCCATCTGGCCCTCAAGGCCACAACTTCTTTCCCTCACTAGCCCTGCTTCACACCCTCCTTGGCTGTTTTTGCCTGACTTGAATGTGTCCTTGATCGTTGATATGAGGATGTGTGTGTATATATAGAAAACTGTCTCCTGTGCAAAGGTAAAAAAAAAGTTTTCTTGCCTATTTGGGGAGAAAAAGGGGGCAGTGACTAGAGAAAGAACTGAGAGTGGAGGAGTGTCAATTTTCCACCCTTGGGACCCCCTGGGAAATTCCCCACACCTATTGCACCATTTCTGTTAGTGCATTGTGTGATTTTATAAGTTTGGGTGACTTCATTGCTCAGTTCCATCTTTTTACATGGTCTTTTACATATTGTGGTATTTTATATATTGTGACTTCACTGTTATTTTTATTGTTGTATGATTTATTGTAATTGCCAAGAGTTACCGTAATTTCTGTTTAATTATTATTTGCTGATATTTTGGGAGTTTATAATGTGATTATAATGGATTGTTGAATAGTATTTAATTGATATAAGTTGGATTGGACTGTTAGAGAATGTGTGATCTTTGCTGCATATTTTGTCTTTTCTTTGTCTTGTAAACTGCCATGTATATAGCCAGTGCTATTTTTCTAGACCCAAAGGTGCCAGAACTCACCACAAACGTCTTCCTTGCTTTCTTAGAATGACAATGGTGGCCACCTGAGATGTGCCACAGCTGAGCTCCTGTGAGCTCCAGTTGAAAAAAAGCCCTGTGTATATAAAAAGGTGGCATACAAATTTAAAGGGAAATGAAATAAAAATGAAATACTTTTGCCTTTCTTCCCCTGGACCAGTGCAATGTGGCTCTTGGAATGTTTACTAAAATATAAATGTAACGCAGAGAGCAAAATTAATGAGGACTGAGTACATTCCACTACCGTTGAGATCAAATGTCCCTATAAAAGGAAATATGAAGATAAAGCATATAATAATCAATGTTCCTTGTCTACTTGATACATACCCTGGATCAGATTTATCCTATGAACAATTCTATTTGAGTCAAGTTACACAAAACCTTAATTCTATATTTTAATTGATTCAAGGCACTAATAAGTGCTAGAGATTATCTTGCCATATTAATGTTGTTGAAAGTTCATTGATGGAGGAAAAGGGGGGAAAGAACCGTGTAATGGAAGAAGTGGTTATGATACAACATATTTTCATAAAATACAGGCTGCTTTCATTATTTACCATTTCCTGAGTACTTAAATTCTTTTGCCTATCCATGGAATGTCAATAGATAACACCAAATTCTTCTCAATATAAGCCTCTTTGTATCATTTTGACTTAACATGCCTTCAACTCTAAAACAAGCTTTCTTCATGGACAAAGTAGCTTTCAAATAACTTAGCTTTAGGATAGTTAAAAACAGACATTGTGGGAATTTAATAATGACACTAAATTCAAACGGCATAGGTGGAATCTAAGTAAAAATGAAGTCATACAATTGAATAAAATTAACCGACATTTCCATTAATTTAATTTATTATGTATATCCCACGCTTCCTCCTGAATGAGTCCAAGATGGCAAAATTAATAGAACAGGATCGTGATAATACATTATGATAGACAAGTGAATATTGCTAAGAAATGGTCCTGAATGTTGGTGTCTCCACAAAATAGTCATGATTTATGCTAGAGGGGCAACATGTGGATCAGGATTATTGGCTCTATGTGGAGGGAATATCCATACTAATCCTGGAGACTCTCTATGAATCCAGCCAATTGATACATGTAGTGACGCACTTAAATACTTTATGACCCATGTGTAAATGTTTCTCTATGGCCTCTGCATACATGACATTACAAATGAAGTAAGCTGTCAGAATCAGGAATTCAAAGACTAAATGGGTGGGCTATATTTGCTTTAAAATAGAAGATAATACTGTGGTCTCCTCTGAAACCATTGGTTCACATTTTATTGAAAATTAAGAAAGGGTGAAAATATTCTACATCTGCTAGGAATTAGGTTGTAGAAATAGGAACATTAAACCATGTCAGCAGTCAGAGCTAAAATTTGACCAGTGGCTATCAAAGGCCTTGGTCTTCCACTTCTGTTGCCAATGCACATGTAAGGCATTTAGGGGAAATGGTGATATAGATAACCTGTCAATTCAAAATACGTTCTTTTACTGTTTCTATAAATGTAATGGAAATGAAGAATATAAAAAAGTCATGCTGGATCAGGCAAAAGGTCCATCTAGTTTAACATCTTCTTTTCACCATGTCCAACTAGGTGCCTGAAGGAAGCCCAGGAGTAGGACCTGAATGCAACATCACTTGTCCCATTCATGATTTCCAACAACTGGTATTCAGAGGTCTACTGCCTCTGACAGTAGAGGTATAACATAGCCACTATGAATTATTCAAGAAGATTCAGCTTGGTTCATCAATAGATATTCCATGCCTTGTCTCACACAAAAGACACACCATCCAACCATATAGCCTCACATCAACTGGAGTGATCTAAGGGAATGCCATTCCACTACTTGATGATGCAACCTTAAATTACCTGTAAAGATTGTACCCTTGATAAACAGGTCCTTCTGTGAGATATTTTAGCTGAAGACATTCAAATACAGTGGTACCTCTGGTTCCAAACTTAATTCGTTCTGGAGGTCCGTTCTTAACCTGAGGTACCACTTTAGCTAATGGGGCCTCCTGCTGCTGACGGTGCACAATTTCTGTTCTCATCCTGAGGTAAAGTTCTTAATCCAAGGTACTACTTCCGGGTTAGCGGAGTCTGTAACCCGAAGTGTTTGTAACCTGAGGTGTTTGTAACCCAAGGTACCACTGTACATTAGCTTCAGCACAGTCAGATATCTGGTTCATATACTCTGACATAAGTGTGCTATACAATAATTGTGCAGTAGCCTTGCATGTTAATTTATATGATTTATTTATATGGCTCTAGAATGGGGCTCTAAAGCAGCTTTCAACGAAAGGTGATAAAAAAGACGTTGCAATTCAAATTAAGACCCACAATGCCACATTTAAAACCGAGATCAAGATGGGATCAGAAGAAAATGTATGCACCTCTTCTGTGGTAGCAGCTGAAACTATATACAAGAGGACAGTCCCTATTTATGGTTTAATATGAGCCTTATGAAAGAGAAAGCTGTTTAACATGGGGTTTACATTGATTCAAAACACCTTACTTGCACTAGGCATACTCTTAAGTTAAACAATTTTAAAATCACATTGTATTCAATGTGAGATACTGACACACGGGATATATCCACGGGACATAAACATGCTTACTCCTGACTGTCTCATGCCTTTCATTTTTTAAATGACACTCCTTTTTTGCAAAGTCTACGTGGCAGTGGATCACTTCTGAAGCTGCATCATAAAATTTTCACTTCCACCCACCCATGAGAAAAGAGGGCACATCTGCTTTGCAGAAACAGCTTTTTCCCATTCCTGCCTATGGTCAATTAAAATCCCACCCTCTGCAAACTCTTTCACTTCCTCAGAAATACCTAATCTGGGACTCGTTCGTATGAAAACCACATTTTTGAGTTCCATCATTACTTTTATAGTGAATATCTACATTTGTTGATGGAAATACTGACATTTCCCCCCTGGATTCGCTGTCTGAATTCTGGCAAAGACCGCAGCTGTTGTCTCTGAGCACTCACAAACTTGAACTTGGCAGTTTCCGAATGGCTCTATGTCAACATATGTGAGCTTTCTGGCATGTGCAGAGGTGAGGACCTGCAAAAGGGAAAGCCAAGTTTTAAGGTTTGGCTGCAGGAAGTCTTCAGCATTGCAGACAAAAGATCTCTGTGGATTTTTTTCTCTCTGTTTGTAAGCAGCAAAGTGTTCTGGAGTATAGTGGAGGGTGCAGCTCTAGACTAGAATACTAGTTATTTTGAGAATGAAGAGAGTTGTTTCGGTTTGTAAATATGAATGCTTGGCACGGACACATTCCATTTGACCCTTTGGAGAGATTTCCTTTGATTCATTTCCTGGCAAATTCCTGGGACAACGTAAGAACACAAAGGTTCAGCCAAAGTACCACCATCACTTCCACGTATCATTTACACGGACCATTTACTCTGCAGATGAGACTTTTCCTCTGTGTGTGGGTTTCCCTGGCTTCCACCAGTAGCAATCAATGGTGTGGCATGGGACTGGCAAAGTCTAGAGTACCATGACACTACTGTAAGCATCCTAGTAAGATGTACCAGATGCCATGGATCTGGAAGGGGCAATGGAAGCTGTTTACAGGGGCAACTGTGTATATCATTCCATCATTTATTTGTTTGTTTGTTTGTTTGTTTGTTTGTTGGCTGCCTTTCTGTGCAGAAGTTTCTCAAGGTGGTTTACACACAATTAAAATAACAACTTACATAATACAATAAAAATATAAAATGCAGTTCTTCCAATATAATCACAACATTAATAAAACAAACAACAGTGATAATATAACTACCCCAGAAACAAACCATTTTAAACAAATGGATCAGCCAAAAGGTACACAATCATAAGATGGAACATCAGTCATGAGAAAGTCACTGAGAACATGAAGGTTCGCAAGGCCATTTGGAAAATCTGAAGTGCAGTGACATTACAGAGGTCAGTTGGATGTGAGTCCCAAAGCTGTGGGGACAACCACAAAAAAGCCCTCTTCCTCACACCTCACTGATTTTGGTGGTGGGCAAATGGCAAGGGCATTGTTGATCTTAATGTGTGAGCAGCTTGGTGTGGGTACATGTGATCTTTCAAATAACTTGTAGATCATTATGTAGTCAAAACGACTTCATCCACACACAAGCGGGAGGGTTATCAGCAAGTTATGGGGATCGTCAAGGTTTTGCAGAAGTGCAAAAAATCACATGTGCCTTCAAACCACATCCTGAGATTGTTGTCAGTGGTATTGCCATGTGTCCAATTGGAAAGTCTGTCAGTGTGGTTATGTGTATTGTTTAAAATGGTGTTGTTTTATGTGAACTTTTGTTCTTGGGTGAGTAGGATCCTGTCTGCATTACACTGGCAGTAACAGCTGCTGCAATAGCAGGCCCATGATATGGCCCACCCCCAAAGTCACCCTTCTGTAAATTATCCAGTTGAAGTTTGCAAATAAACTCTAAAAGTATTCTGTGGCTAATACTTTGCCCAGAAAGGAAGTCTGTCCAGAAGCTTCACATTCTTTGCTTATCCATGGGATTATTCTGCCACATGGGTGACCGTGTGACAACCAAAATACCAATGGAAGTAATGTTGAATGTTGCATGCATCAAAAGCAATCTCTGATGTTGATCTTTGTTTCTGACATGTCACCTCATCAACCACACACGTTTCCTTGCCATAACTATTATCTTGCTATTCTCATGTATAAAGGGAAACTATAGATGGAGCAGGATAAAATCATGGGACGCATTTCGTACCAAATAAAGCCAGCATGTCTGTAATAGCTTAGCGTTGTGTGTGTTTACTTTTTCTAGCTGTCTCCAAACCCATTCACTTTACAACTTACAAGAACATAATATGCAGAACGGAGAGGAAAACGAGTCCCTGCAATTTCATGTGTATCGCAGCAAGCATTAGAAATTCTAAAAGTATACACTGTAGAGTAAATGTTCTCTTTAAGTAGCCTGAAAGAGTAGGCTATGATTTTAGAATAATAGGAATTACAATGTGAGACTAAAATTAGCAAGAGTAGTACAACATAATAGCAATATCTGTGGGAAACCTGTGCCTCGTAGTTACAGTTGTGTAATGCTTAATTTGTAACCGAGGGTACTTTTGCACAGCTGAAACTGGAACCCAGACCAATCCTGTGTGGGCAGCCTGCCATTCAGTTTGATTGTGCTGTTTTCATTCACAAATCATGTACCAAACAGCTGAGACTTTGCAAAGGGATTCCCCAACATCCATTCATAAGAACATAAGAAGAGCCTGAGGGATCAGCTCAGTGGCCCATCTTATCCAGTAAACTGTTCTTACACTGGCCACACAGATGCCTGTGGAAGCCTCAAAGCGGGACCTGTGCACAACAACACTCTCCCCAACTGTGAATCCCACAAAATGGTGTTCGGAGACAGTGGACCTAACCATCATGGGTAGTAGCCATCAGTAGCCATTCATTCACCCACCTGCTATATTCATTACATTTGGGTTCTATTTTGTGCAGATTTTAAGCTTGTACATTATCTTTGGTTTATATTGGATGTACCTAATACTAAGAAATATCTACTGGTAATCACTTCTTTTCTAAAGTACCATAAAGTAGATTGGGTGAGATAGCTCTTATACATACGGAATGTACTACTCTAGATTTATTTATAAGTTAAGGCAGCAATATTATTGAAATGCTATCTGAACTGGGAGTGAGGCTTACAAAATAATTAGGGTTGCTCTGCACAACATTCATATTACATTATTGCATCAAATGACTGTCAAGGCATGGCTCACATCATAAACTTTCAAACTTGTGATTAAAAAAAACCTCCAAGCAAAGAAAAGAATGATAAAGCAGTAAACAATTTAGTTGCCATTAGTCTGTACCTGGATTACTAAGCAGCTACTTCTAAATTTATTCTGTGTACTGCACTGAGATCTTGTGATGAAGGGTGGCATACCGTCCAACAGTTCTCCGATGAAAATAGGGACGCCCCATTCCATAATGATAATTTTACTATTTATACCCCACACATCTTACTGGGTTGCCCCAATCACTCTGGGCAGCATCCAACATATATAAAAACATAATAAAACATTAAACATTTTGTAAAAAAAACACAAACCCTTCCCTATACAGGATTGCCTTCAGATGGCTCAGGGGTAGGATAACTCCATACCCTCCAACATTTCTCCAGTGAAAATAGGCACATCCTAAGGAAAAGTTTGACCAAACTGCGCGAGGCAGTGGAAAACAGGAGTGCCTGGCATGCTCTGGTCCATGGGGTCACAAAGAGTCAGACACGACTAAACGACTAAACAACAACAACTAGAAAAAGTGGAAACAAAGAGGTTTTCAATTTCCGACCTTCAAATTGAAACACAATTTCTAGGCTTACCTCACCAGATTAGTTGGGGTTTTAAAAAATCAGTCCTTAAGCAGATGACATTGCAGAAGGGGGAAATTGTCAGCATAGTGACAGTTTAAAATATCTCCAGCAATTGCTGAAAGGGCAAAACCCTTTCCTTCCCCATTTCTGCTAGAAGGAAACTTGCATGCCCATGATATAAAGCAGAGGTTTTCAACCTTTTTGAGTCCATGGCTCCCTTGACCAACTACATTCTTTCTGCAGCACCCCCGTGGGACTCAGGAGCCCAGTTGTCACCCCTTGCCTGCAAAGCTGGCAGCTCTCACCCCTTTTTGAACACCCTCCCTTGGGGAGTGTTTCCTCAGCCTCCTCTCCTCTCCCCTCTCCTTGGGAGTCCTCCAGGTAGCCGCTGCTGCTGCCCCTGGTCTCTGAGCTGTCCCCCTTGCCCCAAAGAGAGGTGCCGCCTCACACTGCTCCCTAGGGGCCTGGGAAGAGGATGCCCCCAGTCTTAGTGACTCAACCAAGACTGGCCAAAGGTGAGCGTCTGGCTACCATCTTACTCACCTTGGGAGGCAGCAGTGGTGGCAGCATGTGCCACCAGGCCTGCATGGTGGAATGGCTCCCCTTCAGCACCAGGTACTCAGCTCTCAAGCAAGCCTTGGGCAAAGCAAGCACAAGAAAGGCGAGCACAGCGCCTTGCATGCCCAGCCTCCCACTTGTCTGTCCATTCCCAACAGCAAGGGCTGGTGGACTGGCTGGCTGGGCTCCCTCGCCTGATTGCTCCAAGGCCACCTCAGCTCCTGGCAACCAGAACTCTCTGGCCAGCTCCAGAGGCACCTTTCACCTGCAGAGCTTGTAGCCAGGGCTGCTGCAACAAAAAGCTGTTCAAGTCTTTGGGAGGCAGAGACACAAGAGGGCATCAAAGGAGGGAGGGAAGGAAAGAGAGACAGAGGCA
This sequence comes from Podarcis liolepis, assembly GCF_965112155.1. Taxonomy (NCBI): domain Eukaryota; kingdom Metazoa; phylum Chordata; class Lepidosauria; order Squamata; family Lacertidae; genus Podarcis; species Podarcis liolepis. The sequence goes on along the minus strand of NC_139557.1, from coordinate 54,134,449 downwards.
AGTGTTGCCTGCGGCACCCCAGACCATCGTTCAAGACACCCCAAGGTGCCACGGCACACTGTTAAAAACCACTGCTATAAAGTGTTCCAGCACAAGATGCTTGATTGTGCCACTGTATCTAAAATATTAACATCTTCATGATAATAGACATTACAGCAGCATGGAGATCTGAAATGAACATTAGGATTCTTCGGCGTATTTTCCAAGTTTCAATTTGCTTGAATAAAATTTGCTTGAATAAAATTTGAGACACCTGATTTCAAGATTTGAACAACCATACCAACTTTTCCTGAGTGCTCACTGGAAGGACAGATCGTGAAGCTGAGGCTCCAGTACTTTGGCCACCTCATGAGAAGAGAAGAATCCCTCAAGAAGACCCTGATGTTGGGAAAGATGGAGGGCACAAGGAGAAGGGGGCAACAGAGGACGAGATGGTTGGATAGTGTTTTCAAGGTTACCAGCATGAGTTTGACCAAACTGTGGGAGGCAGTGGAGGACAGAGGTGCCTGCCGTGCTCTGGTCCATGGGGTCACGAAGAGTCGGACACGACTAAACGACTAAACAACAACAACAACAAACCACCTTTTCCAATAATAAATGCCATTCTTAGGTGCAAAAGAGATGTTAATGCACAGAATTTAACAAGCTGATATGTAACATTATTGCCTTAGCTTAATCAACAAAATAAACACTTTACATTTCTTTAAACAAAATACCCCTCAAAATGAGAACTTGAACATTTGTAGAAAAAATGGAAAGGGAGAAAAGTAATGTCACACTAATGAACTTCAACACGCATAATTGGAATTCCCCAAGCATTCCTTCCCCATGCACCTTGCAGAACCCCTCAAAATTTGCTCCAAAATGTCCCCGTTCAAGCCAGTTACGCAACAACAAAGGAAGCAATAATAATAAATTATATTGTCTCTCCACTTTGCTGCAGAAGATCATTAATATCACAGAGTGACTAAATTTAGTATGCAGAGTCACAACATGTCAGAAAGGATCTTGGAGAGTAGCTGTGATGATTGCTAGCCCTATACTCCGCATGGAAAGGTAGCAATACAGAAGCTGCTTGAAAACCATTACGGCTAGACTCTTACTTTTAACATATAACAAATGCAAAGAGCTATGGCCTGCAGGATGTCAGGAAAAAGGTTTTATATTTGAGGATGCAGGTTCTGGATGGTGAATAATGTTCATGAACTCATTTGGTCATGGGGAAGAAATGGTTAAAGGTGATAAAACTGAATTACAAATAAGATATAAATACTACAGTGTGAACTACAGTGTGAGCTACACTGGAACTCCTCAGTAAATTGTGAATAACCTGTGCCACCCTTCCAAAATCTTTTTGGGGTGTGGCCTATACAACTTTAATACAATGGTCTTTTTCACAATCTTAAACCAGCTGGATTAGGAAGAATGTCTGTCGGGTTTAGGTTTCCTTTTCTCTTCCGATGTGAAAAGCAGAACACCAAAAGGAGTTAAACTGATATCTTCAGGTGTTGCAATTAAAGCTTGCTGAAAATCAGACCTCTTTAATAACCTAAAGGGAAGCTGTGCCAGCTTGTAGGGGTTTTAAGACAGGACACGTACCTTAACAAATAGAACATTTTAATGTTTAAAATGCTAAAAAGGGATAGCTTCTAACTGAAAAGTCAATTTTTGAAATAAACAAGAGGAAAAATGTCATTATTTTTTGGGATATCTGGATCAACTCAGTTGGAAAAGAACTAGCTTAGAATTGGAATTGTCCAGTGATCATTGCCAATGCTGAAGAAGCAGTCCCCAGCTAATGCTTGTGATGATTGTGAACATTTGGGTTCTAAACTCTCAGGTGTACATACATAGTTCCCATCATCACACACAGATGCTGAAGTTAGTCACGTAGCACTTCTAGCATGTCTAGGCAATTGTGTTCATTGAGCCAATGGAATGCCTGCCCACAATGGCCGGCATTGAATTGTTTCAAGTTTCCTATCAAGAACTTGTTTTCCACTTTCATTCTCTGAAGTGATTAAATCCACACACACAAAAAGTGGTGCTTTCATTCGCGCGTTGATAAAATTACAGGATTTTCAGTCTCATTCAGCTCCCCTCTGCTTCCTTTGAACTGTAATTTCACAACAAGTTTTTGTTCCTCTGTGAACGCCTTATGAATTTAAAAGGTTTTTTAAAACTAATATATTTCCTGAGAATGAAAGAAATTTGATATTGCAGAGAAGAACTAGTGAAAATATTTAGGTTATTGTTCACTGGTTGTAATCCAAAGATTCTGGAGCAATACTATTGGAATATAATTAGTTTCATCATGAGTGAGCTTTAACCTTTGTATAGTGTTTGCATTTTAATAGCGGCAATCCAGCTTTTGCCCTACTCAGTGTAGGCATAACGTCTTTACAAAAGACTTATCAGATTTTGTGCTGCTGTACTGGGTCCAACGGTAGGATTACTAGGCTGCAGATCAGAGACCCTACCTGTGACTTTATAACAGCTTTGCCATTGTGGATGGAAGTCTACCTGCAATTGCTCCCACACCACACCTTCTCTTTCACTTACTAGAGCAAACAAATGCTAGGCTGAAATGCTTTCCTCTTCACCTTCCTTTTTCATTATCTTCATTGCATAGCATCGTTTTTCACTCTGGCAATGGTAAGAAAAGCACATGTAGCTTTTTATTGAAATTCTTAATATAGATTGAGCGAGGAGGTTGGGCTAGGCAGTCAGTAACAGCAGTGGGAAACCGCCAGCCCATGGGCCTAATTAGGCCTGCCAGGCCTCTGAATATGGCCCATGAGGCTATATTGGGAAGACCATGCAGACAAGTCATTCAACAGATATCATATGACATCAGGGGTGGAGATCTCTTAACTCCAAACCAAACTAATTGCTAAGGTTGCCAGTGCTTTTCTTCTTTAAAAAATGTTTAGGAATACTCTCGTTTTCCTACTCATATTGAAATACTGCCCCTCAATGAGGCCAAACTTAGATTCACAAAATATTTAGGGCATGCGTACCCCTACGTACCTCCAGAAAAAAGCACTGAAGGTTGCTAATAAGTTTAGGTCTAAATTTCTTCTTCTAATGCAGAATAATGTTCTGTAATTGCAGGAAGACTTATCAACATTTCCACAGCTCTCATGACAGTGTTCTGTGAAATGGATTTATCATTTGATTATTAGGCAAATTAATATTTAAGTCTTTCGGGGCTCCCCCCCTTTCTTTCTTTCTTTCTTTCTTTCTTTCTTTCTTTCTTTCTTTCTTTCTTTCTTTCTTTCTTTCTGTGTTTTGGTCTGACTGTATTTCTCAGACTCAGCTTTCTTCCCACTAAAACAGCTGTCAGGCTCTTCATCAGATCTACTCGCTGTTACAAGGAAACACCTGCCCGCTCTGTGTGCCATTTGAAAGATCTCTAGCATTGCACGGTCTGACTTTGTGACAACTGCTAATCAGCACCCATTCAAACTCAAATAGGCCCCAGGATCACATTTGCTCCTGAAAAAAACAATATCTGGAAGCACCGCATTCTCAGAAAGTGTGTTATATAAGGATGGCATTGGCCGACACTCAGTCCATTCAGCATCTGTTACTATGTATGTCTTCATTCTCTTTTCATTCACAGATAACATTATGAGCTTGATTTTTGCCTTGATGCTTCTATCCTGAAACAAAAGGGAATAAACATGTGTGTGATGAAAACAAGCATCCTGAATGCAACACTCTTCCTGTTCTTGATCTCTTTTCTTGGAATCGGGAGTCACCATGAATAGCTAAGCTACCTGATAATGCTTAAGGAAGTTGAGCAGGCATGAACCTCCTGACTGCTTCCTAACCTTGTCATCAATATGTTCTCCAGGAGTGAAAGGCCACTAGAATAAGAATCCTGCACCTGCAAGTTGTTCCCAGTGAGTTGTTCCTTCATAAATGATGCTAATTGCTACTAAGCCAATGGATCCTTCCACAGAGTGGTGGCTTTACTGCCATCAATATCAATATACTAATAACAAGGCTAGGATTCTTCACACAGAGCCACAGACAAAGAGCTACTTGTCTCTTTTAGGCCTTTCCTAAATGGTTTAGTTGGAGCATCATAGTCTGTTGGAAGCAAAGAGTCTGAAGGAGAAGAAAACCATACAATAAGCTGTACTACCTGCTGTCCATTAAGGTTCCAAAGAAACCCCAGGAATTAGAGTTAAGAAATCAGATCACTTGCCCCCATCCCTTGCCATCTGTGCTAGGAGTCAGGTTTAAGCCATCACTTCTGGGACTTTGAGATCTCACTGAGGTTTCTTGTCTTTTCTCCCCCCCTGGAGATGCCCCATCTGTCTGTCTGCAAGTTTGGTAATAGCAAAAGAGGTTCAGGAAGAAATTGGAAAGGACAGAAAGGAAATGAAACTGATGCAGCCTGGCTTCTGATCTGATCATAGATGATCTGAGACCAGCTAAAAGTCAATTAATGCTAAGCCTGGAGCAATTTTCCCCTAAACCATTAACCTTTTAGTATTCCTCCAGAGCCAGATCATCAGCTGGGGTGTTTGCTAGTGCTGTTTGAATGCATTCAATAGCTTTCACTCTCCACGGGGGGGGGGGGGGAATCCAGGAAAAAATAATTCAGCAGGAGAAACCTGATCTTCTACTATTCAGCTACGAAACATTATCATATGCATGTTTTTAGTTTTAAAGTATGTTTAAATAGAGGATCTGCATGAATGCCAGTGTTTATCATCTACCCTGGTCCAAATAGTAGAAGGAGAAGCTGAAGACCTTAAAGCCAGGAAAAGAAGCTCCTACTGAATCCAACTTTTTGAACTATTTGGCAAAGTTAACAAATGTGGAAGATCCCAACAATTAAAAAAATTCAACCAAAATTCTTAGTCTATTGCTTCACCTTTTTTTGTTTTTAAAATGAAAATCCTCCTTCATTTATGTGAAACTTTCTGCTCCTTATTTTCCTGTGAAAGACACAGGAAACAGGGTGTATTCTGGTACCTGCCTATTCCTTGCTGCCCTGTAGTGCTTCTGTACCAAAAACATCACTTTGGAGGCAAAATAAGGGCTTTCTCTACCTCTGATGGAGATCCCTAGGCCCAGGGTCCACATGTTACCTTCCAGGTCTCTTTATCTGGTTCTGGCCCAGAAGGCTATTCAGAAGGAAATGCGGCCCTCAGGCTGGAGCAGGTTCCTCACCCTGGCTCTGCTAGACAGAGGTTGGTACAGCAATAAGCCTGCCCCATAACCCACTGCTCAGTGTGCGTGATGGGACTGCTGTGGTGCTGTTCTGCCATACCCCATCACTGCCTGGCCAGGGTTTGGATTGTCCTGTAAGCTTGCCCAGATGAAATATTGCAATAAAACAAAAAACAGATTTATTTTCTCTTAGCATTCATATTTTAGAAGTACATAACTACATGTACTATATTTTCCCTTTTCTTTCTCCATTTCTGTTATGTCTTCACCTTCTCTGGGGTTTTGGTTTTTTACTCAGTTGAGTATTTGGGGACTCACTTCTACCCAGTGATGCAGACTAAATATTGAATTTTAGTTTCTTTTATTGTTTGGTTGTCTCTATTTATTTTAGTTCCTTTCTACATAAAAAATCAATATGGATAGTGATTGGCACCAGCCTTAATTGTGTGTGGGTGTTGGTTAAATAGTAATCTTTATATCAAGCATTTCTTGATTTTAATACATGGCTTTTAGTAGTACATTAAAAAAAATATTTCTACAGTGGCCTGTTGTATTCATGTTATGAAATATTGTGTTATATCTATCTGTCTATCAATCTAGCTATCGATCTATCGATCTATATATTGTAAACCATCCTGGAATTTGATAAGGAAAGGCAATATATAAATATTAAAACAAACAATACATTTAGAATACCTACATTAACAATAATGCCCATCTTTTTTGTAGATCAGATCAGAATTAGCCTGATCAGCTGGCATTGGCTATTCTTTGAAATGGAGTGGGGGTTTAGGGTCCGAGAGTGAAGTATAGTTAAGCTCCTAATTCAATCACAGGCATCTTAGCTTTATGGGATCTGGAGAAGCTAACATGCTGATCTATTACAAAGCTAGTTAGATCTATAAGCAAGTTTTCCAGGACACATTAGCTTTAAAATAGGCAGGGAAGAATTCATTTTGAGAAGGGGGGAAAATGTGGAGCCACCACTTTGAGACTCAAAGGTCAGCTTAGGGAGGCAACAGTGGTTATACCAGCAACTGCTTCCAAACAAGTCCATCATAATTGTTATATACATATACATATACATATACATATACATATACATATACATATACATATACATATACATTACATATGGGGGTGTATGAGAAAGTAAGAAAGGAAATGAACTGAAATATGAAGATGCATGTACTTCAATTTTCTTTGCTCAGCAGATGTGTGCAACTCCTGCATTCGCTCGTACTGCAAAATAATTTGAACATTTGTTGACACGCAGCCCAGTCCTATACATGTTTTCTCCGAGGCAAGCTGCATATTCCCGAAAGTAAGATTCTTGCAACCTTAGTCATAAATTGCTCAGTTTCTGGTTTTATAGCCTGTCATTTTCTTCAAAATTCTCATGACAACTAATAATGGAATGATATGCAGCCAACCAATTTAAAAGAGAGCCAGAGAAGTTATGTCACACTACCCAAAGGCACAAGTGTGTGAGAACTTGTATAATTTGTAAATTCATGAGGAAGGACCATTCAGTTCAGGCAAATGGGTTTGAAAGTCAGGCAGTTCAAGCTGTCACCTGACTAATCCAAGGACTAAAGCTTTTGAACCCTGTGAGAACAGAGAGAGTTCTAAAGCTCTTTGACCTTGACCCCAAGTCGACTTCCTAATAAGGCTGGGGTGGAGAACAGAGTTGCTCCTATCTCCTTCCAAAATACAGGGACAGATTACTTGTGAGTAGTGGCGCAATCCTGTGCATGTTTACTTGGAGGCAAATCTCTTTTTATTCAATGGGACTTACTTCCAAATACATATGTAGAGGATTGCAGCCTAAAGGGTCTTGGCATTGTGTGACTGTGTATTCTGTTGTAACAAGTGACACATGAGGGTTCTTGGGATGCTGCCCCCATGCATATATACCCAATGCTTCGAGGGAAAATGTGCCTCATCCCCAGTCTGCCTCATCCATAATGTTAGAAAGAGGTGCCTATGTATGTACAGCTGTATATGTATAGAAGGGATTGGAGACCCCAAGGTGTTATTTAATATGTGTGTTTGCTTGTATCACACAGAGACCCCAGGGCACATTACAGTAATAACCACAACATGCACTAACAACCCTTATATAGCAAACATAAGTTTGCTATATAATCTGCACTTGTAACAATACGCTACTAGTAACCTCAGCCCCTCATGAATGCTTCCTACCAAAGTCCTGGATGAATAGGTAAAGGTAAAGGTACCCCTGCCCGTACGGGCCAGTCTTGACAGACTCTAGGGTTGTGCGCCCATCTCACTCAAGAGGCCGGGGGCCAGCGCTGTCCGGAGACACTTCCGGGTCACGTGGCCAGCGTGACATCGCTGCTCTGACGAGCCAGAGCCGCTCACGGAACGCCGTTTACCTTCCCGCTAGTAAGCAGTCCCTATTTATCTACTTGCACCCAGGGGTGCTTTCGAACTGCTAGGTTGGCAGGTGCTGGGACCGAACAACGGGAGTGCACCCCGCCGCGGGGATTCAAACCGCCGACCTTTCGATCGGCAAGCCCTAGGCGCTGAGGCTTTTACCCACAGCGCCACCCGTGGGACTTTTAAAAGGGACTTTTAACTGGCGTCTAAAACTGAACAGAGTTAGTGTCGATTGTATTTGAGGAGGAAAGTATTCAAAATCCAGAGTGCCTCCACTGAAATGTCTCCTCTGCTGAGTGACTGAATAATGGATTTCATCCAGTGAGCAAACAAACAAGAAGGGTCTTCCCAGCAGGTGTTATCATCCAGGTAAAATAGTACAGGCAGACATGTTCCTTCAGATATTGGATACCAAGTCATTAAATTAAGCTCTGTAGCATATAGTATGCAAATATGTTGAAGTTCCATAACCTCCAGCCAGCATAGCCAATGGTCAGGATGAGTGCTATAGTCCAGCAATATCACCTGTACAGCCATAGGTGAAAGTTGATAGCAATTTCCCACTTCACCCACAGCAAAGTGCATGGGAATGGGCTAAAAACTGGGTACACTACTTTCCTGGTTCTAGAAACCTCCGCAATGCTAAACACCTTGCTGGACACATGCAAAGGCATTTTGTATGATGTGGAGAGTTAATGGTATTGTACCATTCTACAGGTATGGGCAGAAACCGCTCTACATGTACAGTGAAATCTAATGCATTAAGAATCTACTGAAATCTTTAAGAACCTGCTGGGTTTGGTGAACACGAATGAAGAATTAGGGCTTGCTACCTCCAGGTCAGCATAGTGAGGGGTTTCCAAGCATTGCCAGGGGGCCTCTTGCAGGGTTGTGCATCCTGGCAGGTGCCCAACAATGCCTACCCCCAAAGCCAGTTCCATGTCATAGTTATACATTGAGCATTGTTCATTTAATGCATTTTCACAATTGTACTTTATGCAGAACAAGTTGTGGCACATCTGTCGGAATTTCACGGCTCCTGCTATGGTGGGACTGCAATCTTCACAGGCCTTTCATCTCACTAAATGCTTCTCTTTCAATTGCAATGAGGAATGTTGTTGTTTTTTTAAAGGGAAAGCATAGTTCCAAAGGATTATTGTGCTAAATTTCCCAAGGAACAGACGCACGAAGTGAAAGCTAGCCAAAGTTCAAGGGATGGAGTGGATTTCATTTCAATGAAGCAACAGAGTATTTTAGGAAGAAAGTCTTTATGCCATCACTACATACGGTAGTTGCCAACTCTACTGCTTTGACATAGAGCCACTGTGACAACCTCAAGAAAAAAGAAATTTCACCAACCCTGGAATGGAAGTCAGAGCTATCTGATGGACTTATGCTTTCAAATGTATGTTTGCTGCACCAAACATACGGGAAAACAGCTGCAGGTGGAGTCAGAGGATTAGAAAAAGAAAGCAGAGTGTGGGAAAGGGTTAAGCACCCTCCTCCTGCCTACTGCTTTTCAGCAACAAACTCCTCTTCACCTAACGACTCTTTCCCGAACCTGTGGTCCAGCCATGCTTACTGTATTTTCTACAGTTAGGGATTTCATGTAAATATGCTAGTCTCAGAGTGTACCTTTACAGAATGCTAATTTTCAGATTGCTGGATGCCAAGCGCTGGTGTTTTGTTTCTTAAATGCCATGAACTTTAGTTGCTGGTCATTACTTCCTTGGGAAAACAATCGCTGAAGGCCATAGTAATTTTATAGTGATGTGTTTGGTTGTGAAATGGAAACTGCTAAAGACAGGAAAGATTCCCCACTACATACAGTTGTTCCTCCATTTGAAAGCACATCTGGACTCTGGATAGAGCCTTTAGCATTTTAACGAGCTGCAGACAAACTTCACACACAGCAGAGAGGAGGAATCTGAAGCAAGGCACTTATTATACTTGGAGTTCACAGCTGACTTGTGGCACTGCCAGGAATCAGGGACATTTACACAAACTGCTTCCAATTTTTAAAGCACTGAATTACAGCTAAAGTGTGTTTACGTGTGTGCGCATTCAGTTTGTGTGAGAGACAGAGAGGTGAATGCAGTGTCCCATGGCTCTGGGACCAAGATGAGCTTTAAGCCTGGTTCTCAGATGTTGTTGTAATGTGGCTTGTTAAAGGGCAGGCTGATAGATGCACAACCAGATGAGAACCTGACAGTATCAACAGGATTTTTATGGCTGTGCGTGTTGAAATATCCCGACAGTGTAATTTGTAGGCAATGAAATGAACAAATTGCTCTCTCTTTATAATGTCATGCAGCAGCTAACAGGGTTGGGTCAAGACTACCCTGGGTCAAGTGTCACCATGAGACTACCAGCCATGAGATTACCAGGTAGCATATGGGAAGTCCCTTAGTCTGGCTTCAGGTCCCTATCTGTAATACAGGATAATAATAGTTGACTACCTTTAGGAATGGGGCGAAATCTGATTTAGTTCACATTTAAAGCTGAACTTAGCTAATTCTCACTTTCTGAAAGAAGATGCAAACTGAAACAAGGTCCTCATTCTAAATACGCCCATCTCTGAATTTTATGGTGTAGTTCTCCAGTGAAGTATTGCCTACATAAATGCATAGAAATGCATCTATAAGTCAAAATAGCATACACAAATGCATTATAGTAGGAGAAATCGCTTCACAAATATACTAAGTAAAAATGCATAGAAATATTAGGATAAATTCATACTAAAGTGCTGATGAATTTTCATGAGGAGTTTAATTTCCCACCCTGCAAAGTGATGCAGATAACTTATGTTTAGAAAAATGAAAACTGATGGAACTGAAATTGGCATATTTTCCCATCCCTATCTATTGTGCAAGGTTGTTATGGCACTTGCTTTATGGAAATCCTCCCACCTTGTTATCCTTTAGGTGCCAGCGAACCCCCTTTTTATTCTCCATATAGAGAATACAGCACAGTTCTACTCTCACTTTCCTGGGAGTATGTACCAGTGAACTCAATAGGGCTTATTCTGACTGGACATGTACAGCATTGTACTGTCAGTTTTCCAATTTAATATCTAATTCCGCTGTTTTTCATTTGAGTGTGTAGTTTATTGTGTGTGTGTTTTGTCTGTATTTTATTGTTTTAGTCTGTGGATCTTTTAACTAAATAAATAACCATGGTACTGGTAATCTAAGGCTCCTCTATATAATCAGTTAGTCAAAGCCTGTCCCAATCTTATTCCAGCCTTTAAGCAATATTCCTGGAAGTTGCTTTTCAATGAAAACAATACACGAGCCTGTCAGCACATGGGTTTGTTGTGACGATATGGCCATGAGCTTGTTCTCTATTTCTTTTTCTTCTTCTTCTTCTTTTAAAAAATTAGCTAGATATGCACTACAGTTTATGAGAGGGTAAAATGTGCAGCCTCCATTTTTTAAGTAAGAGAAGAAAAAAGATAAGTAAAAAAGTTTTCTGTAGAGTGAAGTAGAAAGAAGTTTCATGACAATTTATGACAAGAGATTGAGTGCCAACTTACATGGAGATGATAGCTTAGCAAGGGGTCCTTTTTGAGCCAATTGGCGCATTTGGAAATCTAAGAAAAAACTGATGCACAGCAGAATATCTATTGCTCCAACAGTCCAGCTCAGAGCACAAGCCTGGGAATGAGATGCCAGCTACTTATTCACCAAAGGTGTGTGTGCATGTTCTGTGCACACAAAATACACATGTGCTTTGTCAATAAAGAATTAAACTACCATACATTTGTCCTCCTTGGGCTGGGTGTGCTCAGGATACTGTATGGCTCCACTGTATTTTCTTATACACTAAGTAATGAAAGATTGTACTTGCAACAACAAATGGTTGATGGCCCCTGTGGTGCCAATTTTATTACAAGCCAGACAGTTACCAGCTTTTAAGTATTTTGTGCTCATTTCTATTTCTTTAATCTTCTCTACAGCAAATAGTCTGTCACAGCTGGGTCAATATAGTGATGCTGTACAACTCCTTTCTAGGATGGTTTGCTCATATGAACCAGAGGAGATTGGTCCCTCTTTGAAACCAATTTCAAAACAAAAAAACTAGCTATTTAACCTTCTTGATGAGCCATAGTTGGGTCAAACATATTTTAGGAGGCATTTAAGAGCATGTTTTCATTTATCTCAGTCACATTCATGAGAAAACATGGTTCCAGAGGTAACTTTATCCCTTTCCAAAAAACAAACAAACAAAAAACAGCCCACCTGGTTTGCCTTTGGAACTAAAGTCCATTAGGTCCATTTCTGTTTGATATTTTGGTGGTGAGGAATTTCCTGTTCTCATATCACCTACGGTATATGTTTTTAACACTTCCACTAGCTTTGTGTAAGAGTTGAGAATATTGAGTTTCAAAACAGATATTAGAGATGTTAGGTAAGTTATGCAGTACTGATTTCACAGCACCACCATTAAAAATATATACAGGCACAACCTCATCTACCATAGACTCTTGTGGACAGGCTACATATTGAGGTTCCCTTTCCTTACCTTAGGTTCCCTCACTCATGCTGTTAACACATAGGGCAGGGTGAAAGGCTATTACAGAGAACTGGAGGTCTTGCTATAGCATCCATAACCCCCATCCAGCCTTTGTTTCAGTGCAAGTTTCTTGTGTTCCAGGTAAAGGTAAAGGTACCCCTGACCGTACGGGCCAGTCGTGTCCGACTCTAGGGTTGCATGCTCATCTCGCTCTAGAGGCCGTGAGCCGGCGCCGTCCGAAGACACTTCCGGGTCACGTGGCCAGCGTGACGAAGCTGCAGCTGGCGAGCCAGCACCAGCGCAGCACACGGAAATGCCGTTTACCTTCCCGCTATAAAGCGGTACCTATTTATCTACTTGCACTTAGGGATGCTTTCGAACTGCTAGGTGGGCAGGAGCTGGGACCGAACGACGAGAGCTCACCCCGCCACGGGGATTCGAACCACCGACCATACGATCGGCAAGTCCTAGGCACTGAGGTTTTACCCACAGCGCCACCTCTTGTGTTCCAGACTATGTACCAAATGGAAGAAAAGGGCAAACATTGCCAAAATATAAAGGAGAAAAACAAATCTCTTTTACTTCACCCACAAATATCTCTCAATCAATTTGCCTGCAATTTTGGCTCCTGTGCATGCAAATTTCAAATGTTCCTGCCCAAACGGGAAATGTTACATCCATTTTCAAATTCCCCATTAGAAGGAATGAAGAACACAGAGCTTTGTTTCATACAGAGCAGCTAAGAATCCAAGTCACAAATCAAAATGTTCAGAGCAACTCAGTAACGAATTGGATTTTTATTTTTATTTATTTTAAAAAAGCATGAATACAGATATAAGGCAAAGATTGAGGCCCATGCACACTCCTGGCATTTGGCTCTCTTCAGCACTGCATATACCTTGTTGGACAAACAGGTGTTGATTTTAAAATGTAGCTATATACTAATATACACTCTCAAACTAATGCACCTCTGCCCTTCTCCCCCATTGTCACAGGAAATATTACGCTTGTGGAAACTCTGAATAACTCATTCAGATTTCCCATGCAGTTAATAGGACCCACATGTTTCCAGATGTTTAATGCTTCCTATATTGGTTACCCAATATACTGGATTGTATGTGCTATAGGGCACACGTGAAAAGACTTGCCACATGAACTCTGCAACCTGTGTGGTTGAGTTTCTAAATGAATAAAGGAAAAGCAACATCTGAATGGGAACCAACTTGAAACACATTGTAGCTTCTAGACTTCACTGGGATTCTGACAAATATTTTTTCCTTTTACAACAAAACTGCCAACATGACAAAATTCAAATCTTGTCACTATTCACCACCTACTTCTGCGGCAAGATTTTAATGCTCTTTCTTTATTACTCTGGGAAGTGTTTAAATGGAAAGAAACATAATTTCTAAAGTTGAATGTTACATATCCTGACAAAAATAAAGCATCCAAATTGAAACAAAAAAATACAATAAAATAAGCAGCAGCTGCCCTTTTCCAGGATACATTTAGTTTTGTTTCTCGCTTCCTCATGCCTGGGATCATTGTTGATATACTTCATGCTTTTAAAGCAAAGACAACCATTGAGAGATAAGAACAGGAGACATTTTTGGAATGGCTAAGGCCATCTGGCATTGCATGCCTCGTTCTCCTTTCATCTTGTGCTTAATCCCATTTTCCTGCCTTTTCACCACAGAGTTGCCTATTTTCCAGATATAAATGCAGCTATCTTTGTGAACTTTGTGAAGTTTTGAAGTATTTGTTCTGGAGACTTGCAAAGATGCAGAGCCTTTCCTCAAAGCCCAATAAAGACAATAGATGATTCTTTCCCCTATTGATGTGTCCAACTTTGTATCCAGACCAGACCCTGAAATAATTCAGTGAATTTTAGATATCCGGTGCTTTTACTCTCCACCTTAGGAGTGCACAGCCTTCACAATGTTTATTTATGTGCACTTGCAAATTGAGAATAGAACATTATCTTAGGTGCTATAAGAGGCTACAAAGAGGCAAAAGGCACAATACTGATTTTTGTTTGTTTGCGTATGTAATTTGAAAAACAATCCCTTGCACTAGTTATGAAGATTTATCTAGAAGACTAGATAATCTCCAATATTTACACACATACAGTATGTGCTCAACACGTGTAAGCATAAAACATGGCCTGTACTGTCAGCAAAGTCTTCAGGGCAGCCAGAACCTTCCAGATTCCAAATAGTTTTACTCATCTTTAGTCAGGATGAATAGAACCTATTTAGGGGTAGCCAACATGGCTCCCTTTGATTGTCACATAACTACAATTCCCATTATCCCTGACAATTGACCATGCTTGGAAAGTATGAGAGTCAGTTCCCTCCAGATATTTTGGGCTGTATATTGGCTACCCCAGCTCAGACCTTCCACTTGAATGTACCTTCTAAGTATTTATTTCCAAAGTCACTATCTCAGCTGAGAAGATTTCCCCCCTGTCTCTTAAGATTTCAACCACTGCCCCCATTTCACTCCTCTTGCATAATAATATTTTATAAAGCACAACACTGACTTAGCATACACAGGGGGGCTGCATGTCTCCTTATTTCTATCGAGAGATTTGTTTTCTTGCCAGATAGCTCCAGTGAATATACAGCCTACATTGCCATGCTGTATTATATTTCTTCACATTGATTATTAACATTGTTCCCTTGTCATGCGAAAAGGGAGTCTTAAGGGGTCTAGGAGCAGGCTAGACAGGCTACAGATTCTAAGTAGTTCTCTCCCTGAAAAAAAACCATGCATTCCTTTGGTATTCAGCAATTGTTTAGTTTTGATTTTTGATGCTCCTGAACACATTTAAAATATTGATCAGAATTTTTTTACAAGGTTGGTAGCTTTCATTCTTTCCTTTTAAGCATAGTTTGTATTCCAATGCACACCTACACATATATGTACCTAAACTCTTTCTTAGCTTGCTTACTTTATGGTTATGAAAGTAGATGGCAAAATAAATCTGCCTATGTTAAACACAACCAGCTTTGATTTTTTTCCGCTGCTCAGCAATCATGTCCTGAATAATCTCCATTGAGGCACATCTTGGCAGGCAGTCTTCTGCCTGCATAACCAATGTAATGGGGGTGCAGATGCAAATCCATATTGTAGTGCTAATCTGGGCCCCATTAGACAGGCTGCATATGTCTTTGGATGGAGACATTGTCATCCAAAGCTACTACGGGCAGCAACCATTTTAGGCACGTCCAACTGGTGCACTATCACTGATGCGCCAGCCCTTTTGGACCCAGAAGAGAGTATAACAGGGGTGGAATGGGGCAGGGCTGGAGCTGAAGTGAATGGGGTGGGATGGAGTGAACGTAGATGCACTCTACCAACATGCACGGGGATCAGGCATGGAACCTTTGCACGAAATGGTTGCTGATCATAGTTATTCACAACTAGAGCTATGCAACTGTGTACACAATGATGTTCCATTGACTTCAACCATACACTGAGCTGCAGCTTTAAACAGCTACATTTCTTCACAGATGCTCACTATGGGGAAAATCTGCAAGTCTTACTGTAGAAGTAAGGAAAAAGGAAGCAAGAGTAACTCCTCTGAATACATGAAACAGTCCTTAGATATGTGCTGGAGCTTACTGCTTGCCCCACATGTAACCCAGGGATTAAAAAGATAGGGAGATGGGTCAAATGTCTGTCCTGGACAGCGTTGCACTCTTGTTGAAGGAGCAGGCGTGCAATCTGAGGGAACTGCATAATCCATCTCTGTCATAAGAGGCCCAAGTTACCTCTGCAGCTAAGAGGGCTTTTCACCAGCTTCAGCTGCTTTGCCATCTATGACCATTCCTAGACCGCAATAGCCTGACGGCATTGCCAGTCTTTGAGGTTTTTCACAAGCAAGAGGTGTATAACTTTTATAAAACAAAGCTTCTGAACCAGATATTTATTCAACTACTGTAGGAGCTGGACTGCTCACAGGACCAGATTACTGGCAACATGCTGTTCCTCTGCTGAGAGAGTTGTTCTGCTTGCCAATTGGCTACTGGACCTGATTCAAGATACTTGTGTTCATTCACAAAGCCCTAAACAACATAGTCCCAAAGTAGTTTAAGGGACATCTGGTGCTGCAGCTTTGGCACTGAAATCCTCTGATGGGACATTTCTAGTGGTTTCCCATGCCCCTGAGGTTCAGCTGGCCTTCACAGGGGACTGAGCCTATAGGGTGGCAGCCCTGTGGAACAACCTACCCGTAGAGTCTTAGTAAGAATTTTACCTTCCTTGAAACACCTTTTGAAAACTATTTTGTTTAGGCAGGTGACCACAAAGTTACTAGTGGCAGCAGATCTTGTCTAGGTGGCTATCAGCTGACAGGGATCGTGCTATTACCTCAGAATGCCCCAGACACAGGGTTGTTCCATGGTATTCTATGGAAAATAAATGGCAGCTCCATTATTTTCTACCTGCAACAATGCTATATATACAAGGGAGGCTGGTAAAATAAATGTCAGCTTTGCTTCTATCACTCCAAGAAGAAGAGGAAGATGAGGAGGAGGAGGAGAGGAGGAGGCAGCAGAGGAGGAGAGCAACAAAACACCTGCTTTCTATCAGCCATCCTTTTAAACACACCAGGTAAATTTGCCACTTTTCCTGAAATTCTCCCTTCTTGACACACACTTGATCTATATGAATCAAGAGAAACTCTTTTTTCTTGAAAAGAAACTGTTTAAGCAGTATTTGTATTTATTGATTAGAGCAACTATTTAATGTCCCACTAAATTTCATACAGCCAACAATGGTGCTCTTATCTACTATATGAAATAAAACAATAGCACTGGAAACATCAATGAACTTAAACTGGCCAATCTTTTTGAACTCTCACTCTTCCCATGGCTCAAACAGATGATAATAAATCCTTTGTGGAATAATGTTGCAAATCAATTGGAACAGATTGTTTTGTCCTTGCTATCACTTGCATTGAGTCAATATTGTTTTTCAAAGCAGAACATTTAGGCGGATGTGTGATTGAGCTCTGTTTGGAGTCAACATGAGATTTTTTGGAGTGTGTCCTGGCATATATGACAATACTAGAGTACCAGTTCTGCAGTATGATTAGGAAGGTGTTGCTCACTTTCAGAGGTGTCATCACTCAAACTAAATCCCAGTCTTGACCACTTGTGGTAATTAAGATTGTCTGAGTCCCCCAACCTCTGAGAGCTTGTGTATTAACCTCGGGGCTCTGGCAAAATTCCAGCCAGGCTCATTACATTCCACTCAGTGAAAGTCTAAGTTTGTAAATGGATATGGTGAAAGAAGGAAAGAAAGAGAGAGAGAGAGAGAGAGAGAGAGAGAGGGAGAGAGAGGGAGAGAGAGAGAGTTCCTCCAACAGTTTTTTTAACACTCTCTGTATGTGAAATTGTTTTAATTTTTAATATATAAAATTTATGCAATGGTTGTGATTGTTCACAAAGTCACTTAAATAGTGCAGAGGAAGTGCAGAGGGAGCCTAGAGAGAAATGAAAATGCTGATAAAACTTTGCTGGATAAACTGAACAAAAACATTGCATAACTTTAGGAGAAAGGAAGAGAGAAGTTTTGTCTTTCTTATAGAGCTCAGGCGTAGTCCGTAGAAGGGAGATAGTAAACTACAAAACATGGGAGAACTCCCTCAGGACTACATAGTCAATCAGAGTACAAGTTACTCAACAAGAATCATGCTATTCTGACTGGTTGCTCCACCGCCATAATCCTCTTGGTTGGCTGATTAACTGTAAAGAGAATTAACCCCTTGGTTACTAAACAAATGATCCCTGCTGTTGTACTTCTAAGTTATTGTTAAATCACTTTGAGCTATTTTATAAGAGGTGATTCATAAACTGAATGACATAAATAAAATAAATGTTGTCACCACTCAGGTGCCCCATCCCCAGTGGCTGGCTCAGAGCAGTGGCTAGATCCTAGCCCTGAACTGTCTCTCTTAGTTTATTAAGTTTGCTCCATCTCTGCGTGACTGGACTGACTAAAATAACCTTTGATATTTGCTCAGAAGTAATTGTATCATTGCTCTGCATGTGAGTGAGCATAATAAGGCCGACCAGAAATGATGATTAGTCACCAGCCTCTGAGCTCTTGTTGTGTAAAGTAACATGAAAGTTGGCGTATGGTAGTAAATGATGGGCCCGACCGCCTCAGGCTCTTTGACAAGTACTGATAAAGGCCCTCTCACTTTCATTTTTATACCAAGCGCCAGAAGAAGGAATAAAGCCAAAATGCTTGCTACACATTTGTCTCTTAGTTCAGCTGCTCTTTTTCTGAACCTCAGGCAATTGGGCCCGCTGCAACACAGTGCTGATCGATCTTTCAGAATGGTAACTTTTCTCCCAACAGGGAATGGCTTGATCAACCTAAAGGTTTGCTATCACGTCCATGTAGGATGGCTGTAATTGGCTATGATTCCTCCTTCTGGCAGAAAAACACACACACACACATTCAGGAATGAATCACTTCACGGTGCCATTCAGCTTACCCAGCTGCTGTCTTTGTTTTCTCCCTGTGGAGATCATTAGACAAGATGCTCCGGTCTCCCTTTGCTGGCATTTTTAGAGGTCTTTTCTATGAAGTTGCAACCAAGGAATATCTTATCTCCTTCGCATCAGGGTGCTATCTTAGATGGCAGGCTAACATTAGTACTTTAATGCCATTGGATTGGCTCATTTGAGTTTTTTTCCTAACTTTTCTTTTCTTTTTAGTTGGTTTGTTTCAACAGTGCCCTTTAAATAAGTGACATAAAAGTATCCCAGTATAGAGAGGTAAAACATAATCACTGTAAAAGTTGATCTGATCTGAAATGTTCTTTGCTGCTAATACAGACTTTAAGTGTTTTGCAGGAATTTAGTTGCTTCGATAAGAGGGAGCCAATTACACTCCAGAACCACTATTGAGTTAAACTTTTCATTAGCCATAAGACACAGTAATAAGGGTGAATAAAATTCTTGGGGCTGTTTTCAGTTAATGTTCTGCTAGCCAAAGTCAGCACAAGGAGCAACGCTAGGGCAATGGGTCTTTTCCCCTACTCTACCCATTGACATCTCATGCTGTCCCCAAATCTGCTCTGGAGGTCCAGAGAAAGATAGAACACATTTAGATGGCATGTGGAGGAAGAAGGTTCCAATGTGCAAAAAATAATAATAGCATATTGTGCTGGTAGAACCTTGGCCTCAGTGCTACACAGAATATAGCGCCCTCTCTCCCCACCCCTCTTTTGAAGGGTCACAATTTACTATTAATGCAGGAGTGCACCAGTTCAGAGGCCTAATCCAGCTCCCCAAGCAGATATTTTGATCCCACTGCCAAGCCTGCTAATTTTTGTGGCAAAATGTATATGTGAGAATGTATATGTAACAGCAGTTGAGTGGGCAGAGAGATTTAATTACCTATCCTCAACCCAGCATCCTGAGGAGGGTGCAGAACATCCACTCCTCGGACTGCTCATTTGATCATCTGGACATGCCAAAAAAAGATTATATATATCCAAAACAAATCTTTCTCACTCAGACGGAAGCAAAATATGTATTATCAATTGTGAAAGGGATTTTGAGAAAGAGAAGAGCATAGAGTTGCATTCCTATGTTACTTGGGCATAGGGAGCAAGTTTGTAGAGGGAAGAGCACAAGCAAGAGCTTCATTAGATTGTGACATCTGCACAATCAGGTGTTGTGTGAACAAGGCTGAAGTTATGATTAAGTGATTGCCTTTAATATTCAAACAAAATCAAACATCTATGGGAATCAGCCACATCTCTATGAGCTCTCTCTACTCTGTGGGAGTAGAGCTATCCAAAGGATGATTGATGAAGAGGCATGACATTTATCTACCTACCTATCTATCAATATATTGATCTATCTTAAAAGGCTTTTGTACATTATAGAGAAAACTGTTACAAAAGAGTCTTGTTGGGGACCTTGACAGCCTGAAAGGTTGATAAAAGATATGAAGCAGGAGAAGGAAAGTGCTGCACTTGTCAAGATGCAAAAGATTATTTTGTTCGTTTCTGGTAATGGAAAGTCTAGCAAATCAGCTTTGGAATAGGGAAATTGGGATAATAAATGAAATATTTCAATTAAATATTGAACAAGAGCCTGTATATCAAATTATGTAAAAGCAGTTATTTCACAGGATAATGAGGAACCTGTTTTGTATATACTGATGGGTGAAATAATTTCGTTCACTGACACGTCTGAGAATAATAACAAGCCTAGCAGGATAGACTTCATTAAAGGGGGAATTAATTAGCAATGGCTAAGTTACTTGCATTACAAAGATCAATATAAAAATATAACATTTTACCATTAGGAAAGAGGAATCCAGCAATAAAATAAATTATGCATGATATAGGTATAAGTGATTTATATAACAGTTTTATGTATTTAATTTTTCTATTAGAAGCTAGAAAAATCTTTTTTTTAAAAAGTTAGTTTTTGTGATTTTTAACAGGTGTGCAAGTGTATGTTTTGTACAACATTATGCTTTTATGTTTGCTTAATTTTTTAAAAAAAATTGTGTTGTTGGTGATTATGATTACAAGTTTGCTGATGGAGGCTTGAGTGCATCATTGCCTGCTACGGAATAGCCTTGGGTGAGTAAGGCAGGCCATATCCCCACCATATACCCACCAAGTTTAACAACCTTAGCAGGCAGGAATGGAGCAAAACCTCTGAAAGTGATTCTTTGGGTTCTTTGACAATTAACCTATTGCTATTTTAAGCTTCACAACATTGAAAGATGTGTAGGAATGGTCCTAGGCAGAGTGAGGCAGCTTCCTGACAGCAGGGTGAGGTGCATGCTGGGTGATGGGAGCCCAGTGCTGAGGCCTTAGTGGGCAAAGCTGTGTATGTGTGCCTGCCCTTACCCCCTAAGCTAGCTTGCTTCCCTCAGGTATGGTGAAAGACACTGTCTTAAGTAAGATTCAACAAGCAAACATCTTGTTCTTTGCTTCAGGCGGTAAAAGGCCTTGAGCTGTCTCTGTTGGCTGTTTAAAGGATATTTTAATCAGATTGTAACAGAACCATACCCAAAGCACAAAAGTCTTGTTTCCTACACTGCCAGTCAGATGAGACCAAAAGTAAAACCCTACAACCCAAAACCTTTGTATCCTGAAAATGTGCCCAATTGCCCAACCACGTCCCTTTCTCTCAGGGCACCCAACCTCCTTCCTCCCCTCCTTGGCCTAACCCAGTGCCCAGCAAGCCCTCTGCAATGGAGGAGACTTGGCTGCCGCCTACTGGTGTCTAGGTGCGGAAAGGAGCGGGCATAAGCTGGGACTGTCTTCAAGCCTCCTGGCTCAGCCTCTCAGTACCACCCCCAGTGCCTACAGTGCTGCCTCCTAGGCCCAGAGTCCAGCTGCCTGGACCTCAGAAGCAGCAGGTGAGGGAGGGAGGTGACACAGCCTCCTTCAGGCTGCGGGGCCTCATCCTGGGCTGGGCTCGCTTGACTCTGGCCTCCCTCTCTCTGTCTCCCTCAGTCCAACTTTCCGGGGACCTTCTGGCAGGGGGTGGGATGGTGGTCCCCCCAACATTTTATTCAAGTTGGCACCACTGCAAGCTATTGAGAATGTCTGTGACCCCCTTACTTCAAAGATGCATTGGCTCTCTTCACCTCCAATTGTATTCCAAAGAATTAATCAGAGACATTTGTTGGTTGGTTATATTATTTATGCCCCACTTTTCAGCCAGGATAGGCTCCCCAAAGGACTCACAATGAAAATCAATCAGAATGCAACATCAGTATTCATTCACTAGTTGTGATCTCTTTCATGAACAATATGTACCCTCACACCCTCCACATCCTCCGTAACATTTTGCATGCTGACCAGTGGCATTCTGTTTAGTAGTATAGCAAATAATGATGCTAATTACGTCTCAAGGCAACTACTTATCTTCAGGAGCTGAAGATTTCAGTGCAACAGTGGGCTCTTATCTGCCTTCTTCCTTGACATTTCTTTGCCTTGACATTTTCTTTTTCTAGTTTCACACATTTGAGCAAAATGACAGAATTTGACATGTTTTATGCATGCTTTCCCATATGGTGGTCAGGAAATTAAGCTATGGCTCATGACACTTCTAGAATGGCCTATAAATCCAGAATATCCTCTAAATGGTATAAATGGTTAATTTCTTAAGAGTTTATTGCATATATGTGTGCTATTGTATTGCATTGCCTTATTAGCTATGGTTACCATATGGTAGAGATTTTCAACCTTTTTGAGTCCATGGCATTCTTTCTGCGGCACCCCTGTGGGACTCAGGAGCCAGTTACAGAGCTGGCAGCCTCTCACCCTTTTTCAAGCACCCTCCCTTCAAGCAGCCTCCTCTTCTCTCCCGTCTCCTTCAGAGTCCTCTGGGAAGCCAGGGGCATATGAAGTGGGGGGCGGAAGGGGCAATCCACCCCGGGTGCCACTCGGGGGGGGGGTGACAAGATGTAGAGCTGTAGAGTGGTTGAGGGCACGCACATTCCGTATGGGCACTGCTCACACGGCATCCGTACGGGCTGCCACTCTCATGCGCTGTCCATATGGGCGTCTGTATGGGCTGCTTCTCGCACGGCGACCAAATGGGCTGCTGCGCATGTGCACTCCATACAGGATGCCACACATGCACAGTCCGTACAGGATGCCATGCAAGTGGCAGCCTGTATGACCGCCATGCGGCATCCCATATGGAGTGCACATGCGCAGCAGCCCATATGGTCGCTGGGCATGTGCACTCCGTATGGGATGTCGCACATGCACAGTCCATATGGACGCTGTGCGTGCATCACCAGGTGGTTCACCCTGCCCCTCAGTGTCCCGCCTCAGGTGCTGGAGAGGATTCCTCCACCACTGTGGGCAGCCACTGCTGCTGCCCCTGGTCTCTGAGCTGCCCCCCACCCCAAAGAGAGTTGCCTCCTCACACTGTCCCACAAGGGCCTGGGAAAAGGATACCCCCAGCATTAGTGGCCCAATGGAGATTGGGCTTTGGGAAGCAGCAGTGGCAGCAGCAGGCACTGCCAGGCCTGCATGGTGGAAAGGCTCTCCTTCTGCACCAGGCACTCCCCCCCCCCCCACAAGCCTTGCACAAAGCAAGCACAAGAAAGGCCAGCACAGCGCCTTGCATGCCCAGCCTCCCACTAGTCTGTCCATTCCCAACAGCAAGGGCTGGTGGACTGGCTGGCTGGGCTTGCTCATCTGATTGCTTGCTTACTCCAAAGCCACCTCAGCTCCTGGCAATCAGAACCCCCTGGGCACCATTGGACTGAGGAGCTTGTAGCCAGGGCTGCTGCAACAAAAAGCTGTGCTAGCCTTTGGGAGGCAGAGGAGGGAGGGAAGGAAAGAGAGACAGAGGAAAGTGTTGCCTGCAGCACCCCAGACCATTGTTCAAGGCACCCCAGGGTGCCACGGAACACTGGTTGAAAACCACTCCTGTACAGTGACCTGATTTTATCACCTAGAGTTTTTTTGGTCGGTATACATTTCTAGCTTGATAATCTTTGCTTTAATGGTTGGATAACTGATTTTGTTTTTCCTGTTTGATTTTTATTTGTAAACCACTTTGAGCAACCCCCACCCTTTGTAAAGTGAGAAAGTGTGGTGTATATTTTTAAAAATGGATCAAAAATAAATTGCTAGTTCCTGCTATCTCTCTGTGTCACAATTTTACTTTGGATTATGTTTGTTTTGCCTACCAATTTCTATCTCCTTGACCTATCTGGAAGTGTTCCCATTTTCACCTGTAAAGTGTTTAAGGTAAGTACTTTTTTGTATCTATAGTTACATCTATATATAGTATTGCAAAGTGTCTCACGGGAATTCTTCTTAGCAATCACAATGCCACTCACAAACAACATTAGAATTCAAAGCATTCAATTTTAACGGGACAAGGGTAAAATGATATTATACTGGTTATTAAATTTATTTGTCACCAAATGCAACATGCCTCTAGGTGACTTACCATATCATCTTTCTATTTTGGAGATATTTATCTTTATTGATATGCTTCTGAAAATGCACTGGACATTTTAAAAAGAGGGAATACTGGAAATGGTAAAAGCATTTCTTTTGTTGAAACACACATAGTAGCTTTATTCCTAGATTTATAATGGAATACAGTTGCAGAAGCATTGTGTTTCCTCTTGTTGGCTGGGTAGAAATCTAATTTATTTCCACTTTTTCTGAGTACCTAATTTCACTTCATTACAGCACAATAGGGCTCTCACTGTGAGTCTATAATTTCAGTCTTTTGATCTCCTATTAATGCATTGCTCAGCTGGGCAGCTTTTCCTTTTCTGTGATTTCTATACACTCCTCGGAGCCTATCTTTACACTGCGGGTCTGTATGTTCACATCTATAAATGAGAGAGAAGACGGACTCCTGGCTATTAACATAATGAAACAAGAGCATCTGGAATGCTATTTAACACAGAACAATTCCTATTAAAACAAAAGCATTAAGACTAATTGTAAATAAAAGTCGCCTGATTGGCAGCTGAGGTGCTGTTCATCTCTTTAAAGCTGCCACTGTGGCTGGTGGTGCATGATGGGACTGGAGGCAGAACTCAGCCGCCACCACCAGCACTAAGCAGGAGCTGATAGGTTGTATGCAACTAAGTTACACGCATCAAAAATAATGCCTCAGTTCGTCATGCCTGTTAAGTGAAATGAGTCTGCTCTGAGTAGAACTGGCATTGGGCCCAACCCCGTGCCTTTACCTGAGGAAGGTATGAAAAAGCAGCTAAGGGGTGAGTAGCGACAGCCACACCATGTGCTCATGTCAGCAGGGTCTCTTTGCCCAGTCTCTTTTTTAAAAAATATAATTTTTATTAACAGGCCAATCAAATCACATCAATTCCAAATCACATTAGTTCCAAATTATACAGCCAAATTTTTTAAATTTTGTTCGGGGTACCCATACTTCAAGCTCCGAAAGGGATCCAAACATCACTCTTGCTGCTGCTTTAATTAAACAGTTCTGTCCAGTTCTGTCCAGATAGTCTCTTTGTTATTTTCCTCATCTTCTTGTTGTTATCATATATTCCTTTCTTTGTGATCTCTGATAATCTTCACAAGCGGGTTGAAAACAAACATGTCCTGTGTGGGTTTTACACTCTCCAAGAGTCCTATCACATAAAGGACAGACACCATTTCCACACCTCTGTAAAGAACATTCCCACAGTCTGTCCGTTAATTTCCACAGGCTTGCCAAACTATATCTCAGGGGGCTCTGCCAGGTCAAGATAACATTCCGATCACCATACATTCACATTCCGATGACCCTGGTCCTCCTCCCCCTCATCCTCCTGTGAGCAAGCCTGTCTTAACGAAGCTCCATTAGTAACTGCGTCATAAAACTTTCTTTCCATTCCCCGATGTTTCCACCAGTCCTCTCTTTAATCAATAATTCATTTCCACACAGTTCTTATTCTCCTGCTTGTGATTAGTAATTTGCAACGATTCTTCCATTTGCCCAGTCTCTTGCTATAGACCTGCCCAGTGCTAAATTACCTGCCCTATGTATCAATCACCACCTCACAGCTCCCCAGGATGGTCATATATACCGTAGATTCCAGCGTATAAGGCGATTTTTTAAACCCGGAAAAGAGGTTAAAAAGTCGGGGGTCGCCTTATATGCCGGGTATCAGCTGTGGCAGCAGCTCTGAAGCAGCAGCAGCTGGCGGCGGGCTCAGCTCCACACCCGGAGAAAGCCACCCAGCACGGAGCCCGTCCCCTTCCCCATTGCTGCTTCGGAAGCAGCAGCGGCAGCGAGCAGCAGGCTCAGTGTATTAGGTGACTGGGCTTATAAGACAAATCCCCAAATTGCAGCTGCTAATTTGGGGGGTCGTCTAATACACCCGTTGTCTTTGTCCATGGAGTTTTCTTGGCAGGGATACTGGAGTGGCTTGCTGGTTCCTGCTCCAGGTGGATCACGTTTGGTCAAAACTCTCCACATGTATGGAAGTGAGAGCTGCACCATAAAGAAGGCTGATTGCCGAAGAATTGATGCTTTTGAATTATGGTGTTGGAGGAGACTCTTGAGAGTCCCATGGACTGCAAGAAGATCAAACCTATCCATTCTTAAGGAAATCAGCCCTGAGTGCTCACTGGAAGGACAGATCCTGAAGCTGAGGCTCCAATACTTTGGCCACCTCATGAGAAGAGAAGACTCCCTGGAAAAGACCCTGATGTTGGGAAAGATGGAGGGCACAAGGAGAAGGAGACGACAAGAGGACGAGATGGTTGGACAGTGTTCTCAAAGCTACCAGCATGAGTTTGACCAAACTGTGGGAGGCAGTGGAAGACAGGAGTGTCTGGCATGCTTGGTCCATGGGGTCACAAAGAGTCGGACACGACTAAACAACAACTAATACGCCCAATCGCCTAATACGCCGGAACCTACAGTACATCACCACAAAATAAGAAGTGCTTCACCAAGGAAAGAGGACACCAGATTGCATAAAATGTGCATATGCTAGTTTATACGTAGAGATACAAATTTAGAAATAATAACTATAATTTCTAATATATCTCACGGTAGTGGAGGACCTGTGTGGTCAGCTAAGTCTACAGCCCAGTTTCTAACCACTGATAGACAGTTTCAAGGCTCCCATTCTACCTTCTGATGCTTCTTATAAAAAAATAAGACTGGATTTGGAGTGGACAGTCCTTCAAATAGAGGACTCCTTCAAATCCCATTTTTAAAAAAGGTGCGTAAATGAGGACATATAGTAACCCCGCATCTTTATCCTACTCTGCATCTGTATTGGATTTGAAATCATTTGTACATATGGAATTGTTTTTAATTGTTTATGTTTGCGCTGTGAAACCAGTTTGACATATTTTGTGGGAAGCGATTAATACATGGACTCAAATAGATAAATAAAAATATCCCTCAAGTGAGAATCTGGATGCCACTCACCTCAGTTGCCCTGGTGGCCAAAAACAGACTACATCTTTACCAGCCATGCTGCCAGCCTTGACTGGAAAAAACAGTCTCCTTGCAGAACTTAAACAATGGCATCCTATCTGGGTTTCTTTCTGTCTGCACAGAGTTTGCTTCTGAACGACCGTGTTGTTACCACACTAAGCCAGGAGAAGATAACAAACTGTTTTTAGAGAACCCAAAAGTTTTAATGTGGGCATACATATATGAAAACAGAGTTTGGTTTAGAAACTGGAAAAGGACACATTTCCCAAAGTTTGGGGCAAAGAAAACACAGAGCCTGGTCATTATACAAGGCTGCACAAACAAACAGAGCAATTGCTGCCCATAAATCTATATGCTTCCCCCGCCATATCATGGCTACAGGGCTTAGCTATAGCTAAACAGGACCGGATGGGAAGGGGGAAGGTGTCAATCCTCTGAGGCAACACGGAAGAAAGCAAACAAACAGGGAGCCAGGCTCAGTCTGATGCTTGAGAAGAGCAATTGAGTATGATTTGAAGAGTGCAGAAAACATGTTCCAAAAATAATCTTCCTCAGTGGAGTAAGGTAATTTTAGATTCCGGATTTAATGGTTTTATGATGGGGCCATATTAGATGATAATGCACATTACTTCAGAATACAGAAACCTCAAGAACATTCCACATACAGGCTAAGGGTCCCGCAACTCAGAATAGCTGGCCTAACAAAACAAAACCCTTCACCTTAAAAAGGAGTTCAGGTGCTCACCTGTGTCCTTATTTCCCCTTAATATTTCCTGCATCTTTCTGGCAAACAATGTGCCCAGTTAACCTATTTAATAGGATACCACCCCAGTCCCCAGTACACGTTTGGGGAGGTGAAACCTGCCTAACTTGATCAATTTGTTGTATAGGCAGAAAAATCCCGCTCAGTCTTGAAGTCACTAGAAATTTGTCACTAGAAAAGAGGATGGGCTGGGCAGGTACCAAGAAGGGGAAAGATGCCCTGTGGACATGCCTCCCTCCGCAACGCTGCCTTGCACAGGCAAGTCCAGGATCACAGCATTTCACCTCTCCTTAGGCTGCCAATGGTGCTTCTGAGCCACAGCATCTCATGGCCAGAGGGAGTGGAGTTGTGGCTATATTTTCACAGTGCACAGCAAGAGCTGCGTGCTTCCTGACCACTTCAAGCACATTGTTGTTCTTGTTGTTTAGTCGTTTAGTCGTGTCCGACTCTTCGTGACCCCATGGACCAGAGCACGCCAGGCACTCCTGTCTTCCACTGCCTCCCGCAGTTTGGTCAGACTCATGTTTGTAGCTTCGAGAACACTGTCCAACCATCTCGTCCTCTGTTGTCCCCTTCTTCTTTGTGCCCTCAATCTTTCCCAACATCAGGGTCCCAAGCACATTACACACACGCAAACAAAACTAGCATGTGCCATAATTTTGTGTGGATTACTGTTTGACATAATATGTGGATTACTGCAGAAATGGGATGAAAGAGACTCAGAACTGAAAAGTTACAAAAGTGCCATGAAACAAAATAATAATAATAATAATAATAATAATAATAATAATAATAAATTTATATATCACCCTATACCTATAAAAGCAAAAAAGAAAAAGACTTATCTATCCATTCCTATCTAAGAAATAATGGAAACCTTTTGAGAAAGTGTGTAGCAAGCAAAAGACACCTTTCTGCTATGCTAGGCATCTCCTGAAATTTCCTTTTCACGTTTTTGCAATATGGCAATTTATTCTGTGAATGCTCTACCATGTGTTGAGATCTTGGGTCATCTCATTCTATGAGATTCTCAAAGTGTGAAGTGAGTCAAGATCTGCTCAGTTGCAATCTCGACCCGTCTCAAACCTTCTCATTACTATTAGTAATGTTATGAAGGAATGACTTTTAAGGGAAGAGCTGGAAATGCAAACTCTCTTTTCACTTGAAATGCCTGGCCGTTTTTTAAGAGGGCCCAGTCCCCTTTGAGCTGGGTCCAAGTTCAAATGGGATCCACACCCTGCATTTGCTACTATCGTGGTTCTCTCTTCCAGCCCCCTCTGCCTTCCCAAGGGCAGGGGAGATTTCTCTTAATTAAGGAAATAGGAAGAGGTAATGGGGTAAAGGGCTCATTTCCTCATATGAGAGACAATGCAAGACTTCCTGTTAGCTGAAATTGATGTACAGAGGATAATTTCCTGCTGAGAACCATGGAACATGTAGTTAGAAAGCTGCCAGAGGGTTAAAAAAAATATCCTCATGAATGCACATTATTTTTTAAAAAAACACAAAATAAAGAAAAAATCTGGGGGAAACTATATGCTACCAATCATCATGTGAAATTTAATTCCTAGAAACTCTGGCACACTAAGCTTCCCCGATTAATCATCTATCTACAGCAAATAGTTTGGGTGGTTTCCAAAACTTGGCTTTCACCTTGATTATGTTGTGATAATGAAAAACTAACCAAGTGTGAACTTCCCAGAGAACAAATATATGAGAAACCTAAGCTACATTGCACACATGTTCGTGTACTTAGTCATTTAACATTTGACATGGCCAAAGAGTTGAGTATAAATATGTCATAAAACTTCCCAGTGGATATTTTTTCTGCGGCTCTCAGTCAATTGGAGGTGCCATGGGTTTTGTCGCTGAGATGTATCACATCACTTTTCTGGTATGTTGCTAAACTACCATTGAGCTTCCTAGGAGAAGACCCCTTATGGGATGCCCTGATAGTAATGCTATGATCAGTAGTTTTTCTTTGGAATTGTATTTCTATGTTTTTTAGTGCATGAGTTCATGAGTTCTGTAGGGCACACATTCACCTGCTAATAAATTGTATAAAACAAGCCCGAAGGAGGCCCCCAACCTGCTCACAGGTCCTTGTATGATCAGTGGAAACAGCTGGTCCCGGCAAGTATTATCCACTCTCAGTTCCTACCAGATAATTGCCACCTGCCCAGATTTTAACTTGTCTGAATTAATTTTAAGATGTATTTTAATTAATTGATATCTGTTTTTATGCATATTATGTTGTTTTTATGATGTTAGCCACTCTGAGCCCGGCCTTGGCAGGGGAGGGCGGGATACAAATAAAACATTATTATTAGTATTAGTATTATTATTAGTATTAGTATTAGTATTAGTATTAGTATTAGTATTAGTATTAGTATTAGTATTAGTATTAAATACTGTGCCTTTGTTTAATGCAAAAAGGGGTGCCAACTTGAATAAAATATGGGGGGTAAGCCCCACTTCACATAATTGATCACATGGCATGGGACACCACACCATTTGAATGGCAATGCCCATCCACTTTGGAGGGGGCCCGGCCCCCTCAAATATTTTATTGGGGGGGAGAAGGGACCTTGGCCCCTAGGAGTTGGCTCCTGTGCTCCTGCAGGACCACGTGCCTTTTGTTTCAGATTTACAGGGTAGCACAAAGGGGAACCCAAGCATGGATGGAAAATCAGAATGCAAGCATAAATGGAAAGAAAAAGTGTGTGGCTGACCAGAGCTGGTACAGCTATGCTGCCTCTTGCTTAGAACAAACTTCAGATGATCTTTCTCAGGATACAGAATGATCTGAACACAGATACACGTTCATGTGTGCAAGGAGTGTTTACAGTTATCAAGATCCACCTGAGCACTCAGGCCACACAATGACAATTGTACTCATAAGCTGCTTGGCAGGGCAGGCCAAGAAGGCTTCAACTGCTAATCTCTTTTTGATTGACACTATGGTGTTTCTAGAATGGCCTGGGGAAGCCCCTATTCGAGTTGCTCATCCAGCTTGGGATATGCACAGCAGAGGTCTGATTCCCCATATGTATGGGCCCCTAACTGGATTGGGGCACAGATGCAATTTTCAATTATCTGCCCTTTCCATGTCCTCTTTTAAAAAAGAAAAAGAAAAACACTCTGCATTTCACTCAGCTTTCACAATGGTTGCTCTCATCCGCAGCCTGCTTTCTAAAGTTGTATATTATTTCACAAAATGTTGCAGTATCAGGTTTCCATTATTCAATGTCACATTGTGGTACTTATTTACTTTTATGTCTGGAACCCAAATACCAGAAATAATCTATAACTGAATTTCTTTCAGAAAGCAATCCAAACAAACAAGGCAGACTTTCCCCAATACTTTCATGTGCTTGTAATTTTGTAAATTACACTTTCTCTACTCATTTATACACTATCATCAAATGTGAAACTCAGCTTCTTTTCTAAAACTGAATATCTCTTGAGACAAAATGCAATATTCTCTCATCATACAAAAATATGATTCTCTGGTTGTTGTTTTTAAAAAAGAAGAATACACAGCATATAATCATTTTACATCTTTTTGCATTACGTGCCAAATACGCATCAGGAAAAAATAAACTTCAACATCAGAATTAAATTGCAAACAGCATTATCTACAAGTAGATAATGGATCTTTTATAAAGAGGCAGAATTTCTTTTTCTTTAGACTTATGGAGATTAAGGTCACATCACAGTATGTTAAAATATATAAACCTCCATAATCTTTGGCAGATTTATTACCTACCACACACTCACTGTGCCCTGTGAATCTTTGTAATTCTTAACATGACCAGCTGGCAGTGCATAATAAAATATAATATGTTTGGATAGTCGGAAACTGAAAACCACACCATTGCGCCTAGATTGTTTATTGGATATCTCTTCAAAATATAATTTGTAAAGAGTTGCTTGATGGGAAGGATAACATTTGTGTATTTCTTTCTTTATTTATTTTTAAAAAGCCTTTAATTTAAAATGTGACTTTGAAAAACAGGAAAGACTGAGATGAAATGTATGAGAGAGTTGCAATTTTTAAACCCATCAGATTTAGCAAAGCTTGGCATTTAAAGGATTCACTAAATTCTCTGTATGGGGAGAGATACAACCAAATCTCCCACATTCAGAAAAGTGGGAGGGGAAAAACGGAACAAAACAAAATAGTATGGTGTTACTTTGCAGTTGCATTTATTTCTTCTGGGGAAACATTTGCCATTATTTTTAATGTCTGTTTTCAGACATCTCTTTGACTTGTATTGCTCCAAATAGAGTTTTAGTTGTCCCTGTTATGGGAAGCTCCTGAAGCAAAAGTTTGACTTACTGAGCAATCCTAATCACTGCCAAAGGCTGGATGATGAAGGTTAGGATGGGCTAGAACCAGTGGAAAGCTCTGCTATCTGCCTTGAAGGCCCAATTCATAGAAAGCTTCGCATGCATAGACCTTCCTCCTGGCATTTAGGACCAAACTTGAGCATTTCAGCCTATGTTTGGGATAGCTTTGGATCCACTGGCTCCAAAGTCCCACCATTCCCTCAACACAACCCATGGTAAAATAAAAATAAAATCTGACCTGCCCTGAATGGGTCAGTAAGGCTCTTGACTATATAAAAACATAACAAAACATTAAACATTTTTTTTAAAAAAAAACCCTTCCGTATACAGGATTGCCTTCAAACGGCTAGGGGGTCGGATAACTCCATACCTATTTCTCCAATGAAAATAGGAACATCCTACCATACCCTCCAACATTTCTCCAATGAAAATAGGGATGTCCTAAGGAAAAGTGGGACATTTCAGGATCAAATCAGAAACTGGGATGGCTTCTCTAAATCAAGGACATTCCTGGAAAATATGGATACTTGGAGGGTCTGTTATGACACTCTGTAAAGTGTCAGGACCTGTGATGATACTGAATGACTGAATGACTAAATAAATAAAACCTTGGTCCTGAGATAACTTACTATTTCAGTGCAGCAAATCACTCTAGAGTAGAAGTTCTGGAAGTTGCACTTTCTTACCAAAGTAAATGGGATGTAACCGGATAAAAGATGTACAAGTAGGTCTTTATAGCTAATAAAATTAACCCCCCTTCTGAGAATAAGTGAGAAATGATGAGCCATAATGTCTC
Organism: Podarcis liolepis; assembly: GCF_965112155.1. Classification (NCBI taxonomy): domain Eukaryota; kingdom Metazoa; phylum Chordata; class Lepidosauria; order Squamata; family Lacertidae; genus Podarcis; species Podarcis liolepis. The sequence goes on along the minus strand of NC_139557.1, from coordinate 54,101,490 downwards.
TTAGCTGCTATCCAGGGGTGAGGCAGTTTACGAAACACATTTTCGTTAGGGTTTTGTGAATGTCAACATTTTATTGTACAAGTTTATGAATCTCCAGAGATCGGGTGTCTAAATTCTAGGTTTTTCTTTTTCATTCTTCTGTCGTCATGTTTGCTTGATATACTGCTCTTTTGTGGAGCACAGTTTTCCCCCTTCTCAGTGGACAGCTACATGCCAACGATTTGTTTTTACCCAAATAACTGTCCTGAGCAATGGGATTTTAAAACTGAGCCGAGTAACAACTTCCTTTTAACTTCCTTCCATTTTTGCTTCCTCCACAATATGATGAGGGAGGCACTGTTAGCATGGGCTTTGAATACACAAGACCCTGTTTTTCTGCTTCTGGCATCTCCGGGTAAAAAGGACACTTCCAGAGGTGGTGTTTTGCTGAGGACGTGACAAAACCATTATCATGCCAAAACCAACAAAGGCAACACTAGATTTCTGCGATGGGAAACACTTGCTCTGGAGCAGGGATGGTCCTCCAGAAAGTGTCCCCCAGATGTGTTTTATAGCCATTGTGCATTGTGTGTTGAGTGGTTATTGTTACCACTTTTAAAAATGTCTTCTTTGGATTATGGTATTTTATTATCATTGTTGTAGGCCACCCTGTGCTCTGTCTTGAAGGAAGGGCAGGATATAAAGCCGCCAAAGAAACAAATATTGGTCATGTTGAGGGAGTTGAAGTCCAATACTATCTGGAGGGCTACTGGCTCCCCAGCCCTCTTCTAGAGGCAGTTCCTGTTGTGCTTCCTGATTCAGGGCTATTGCCACTTAATGAGAGCAACAGAACATGCCTGCAGTGGTTCAGAAATGGGGGGAAATGCTTTTAGTTGACAAGTGATAATTTGGAAGAGAACTAATGAGTCTATAACAGTTCTTGCTGCTAAAAGTAGGAAGGACAGAAACAATCACTAGCCAAAGGAAAGCATTCAGCCTTCTCAAGCTGTACCATCCAGAGGAACTTCAGCTGCACAGGTAATATATGTTGATGGGAGCCTTTGTAAGTTCAATAAATAAATCCACCCTGAGCAGCAATCCCAATTGGGACTACTTAGCTAAGTAAAAAAGAAACACCCTGTTACCTGTATTATTAAGGGTGACCTGCACCACCTTGTTCTTACATAAACTAGTCATTTTTTAAGTTGTTCCCTGCCTACATGTCACAGCACACTATGTGGTAAATCCCTGAGTCATTATGCAAACTGAATTCCAATGAAAATTAGTTCAGTATGTCAGGAAAAAACAATCCCACTCTACATTTTTCTCCATCCTTGCACATGCAGCCTACCACACACAGAGTCAGCCAAAGAGCAACACCATCCTTTATCTACTAGAAGGACCTTCTTTCTGTTCACGCAGAAGCTTATTCGGGGGATATGTTTTCACTCATATGTGTAGCCTGTCTCCTGTAATATCTTGCTTCATTGATTGTTTCACATGTGATGTTGTCCAGGAAAACACACCACATTCTCTGTTTCCCTGGAGGCACAATCCATTAACTCACATAATTCACATTTCTTCAATGGTGCTTCTTAATGGAGCTGGTCTGATCCACTTTGCTCTTTTGTCTACAGCGTAGAGGGGACTGAATGTTTCAACATGGGGGAGATCAAAAAATGAGCACACTTTGAGAACCGAAAGGTCACTCACAGTTGAAAGTTTATCTTATTAAGTTCAGTGAGACTTATTCCAAGCCATATGTGTATGGGATTGCAGCCTCAGACTGTAATTCTCAACACACTTACCAAAGAGTAAGTCCTGTTGAGTTTAACAGGGCTTACTTTCTCAGTTTTCGAATGTAATCCATGCCGGAAGACCGTTCGAGTTCTGAAATGTTTGAAAACAGAAACTCAATAGCCAACAGCTAGGCCTCAGGATCTTGCACTCAGTGGAAGCTGTGTGGCATGTTCGACTTCTGAGGCATGTTCAAAAACCGAAGCATTTACTTCCGGGTTTACGACATTCGAAAACTGAAACATTCATCAATGGAGATGTTTGAGGTACTACTGTATAAGACTGCACTGCCAGTTTAGTCATAGTTAAGTACTATGGCAGTGACTGCATTAGGGGCAAAACTCCCCAAATGTAGTCAAATCACGTGCTGATTTTAGGTGGGAAAGGTTTTGATTGAGTGAGAACAAGTGGATGAGGTAGTGGCAGTTTTTCAAAACATTCAGCTGAAAGCATGCTGAAAAATAATTCTCAGTTGCTCATAACCTTCCAATTATGCATTGCTGTTTTTGCTGTTGTTGTTGTTTAAAAACTTTAGTTTATTCTCTAGGTCACCCATCCCCATTCTCTTCCACAGCTGGTCCTGTCTTCCCTCCCTATGGCCTCTATCCATGGTGCGTAACAGAGCTGTATCTGTTTCTTGGCACTAATTGGGACTGTACCCCCACAGCAGTGAAGTGTATCAACAGAACAGCGAGAAAGCCAAAAAGAAACCACCGTTGTTAACTAGAACCAAGAAGCATTGTGTCATAGTTCAGAGTGTTGTTGTTGCTTTGGCAATGAAGAACTCCACTTGGTCTTTGCCAAGGCGGGTGTCAGCTGGTGAATTATAAAATTGGCAGACAGGACACAGATAAGGGGCAGGGAACACAATGACAGCTGCTACACAGAACTGTTCTTTCTGGCCTGTGAGTACAAAAATACATTGTGTGAATAAAGACAGACAGCTTCATTATGCAATTGTCTGATTCTCTGTTTCTGTTAAAGTCGTAGTATTGATTCAGTAAACTGTACCCAGAGTCATCAAGCTAATGAGTTATTGCTCTTGGGAGAGAGGGAGCATTAATAAATATAAGATCGTAATTACCTTTAAAAAACCAAAAGTTTTGGGTTTTGGGGGGTGGAAATTCAGCTTCTGTAAAGATCTGCAGCACTTTCAGTTTGATAAATGGTTATCACAATACAGTGGTACCTAGGGTTACATACGCTTCAGGTTACATACGCTTCAGGTTACAGACTCCGCTAACCCAGAAATATTACCTCTGGTTAAGAACTTTGCTTCAGGATGAGAACAGAAATCGTGGTCCGGCGGCGTGGTGGCAGCAGGAGGCCCCATTAGCTAAAGTGGTGCTTCAGGTTAAGAACAGTTTCAGGTTAAGAACAGACCTCCAGAACAAATTAAGTTCTTAACCCAAGGTACCACTGTACTTGCTCTGAAACCAGGTTTACCACCAGGGTGATAAGGCAGTAAGTGGAAACATATCTCACAGTTAGGGGGCAAGGAGGTGGAGAAGACCAGTGAGGGAAAGGTGTTTAATGTTTGCATCCATCTCTAGCTCCTGACTGGTTGGGCTGCTGATTAAGTGTGCCATCTTCTTAAATGGGGTGGGCTTTTAGTAGGGTCCAGGACCAGCCCAAGACATTTTGGTATCTTAGGCAAATCACAAAATGTTGTCACCCCTGCCAGGGAAAAAAGGGTGAGTGAAGATCTACATCAGGAACAAAGGGGTGGAAAATAAAGATCTACATTAAGAACAAGGGGAGGGTGAAGATCTACATCAGGAACAAGACAGGGAAAGCAAATCAACTTTACTCCACAGCTGGAGAGGGACTCAAAGGGCATTGCAGAGCAGGGGAAGGGGCCTGCTCTGAATCATGCTGGGTGAGTACAGAGCCCAGGAGACCTCAAAAGGCAGCCTCTGCCATTTCCTCCCTAGGAGACCAGCAGTGCCTCCTATTTGCCAAGAGGTGGCAGGGGGTGTTGCTGAGGAGGAGGCAGCAGATGCAGCCTCCAAGGACCACACCACAGCTGTTGCTGCCACTGTGGACCCTACCAGCTGAGGCAGTTGCCTCACCTTGCTTCATGGATGGGTTGGCCCTGGCAGGGCCTCAGCATAAATTGAGGACTCACTGCTGTGGATGACTAGATCAACATCATGGCCAAATCCCACAATCCAATACAGAGCTATGCATGTTTTAGCCCATTAGTTTCAATTAGGTTGAGCGTGCTTAATTCCCTGGTCTGCTATGGCCATTTGGAGTTTAGCCATTGATGTCCATAGGAGTAAGAATGATACAATAATAATGATAATGGTGCGTGCTCACATGCACACACACAAACATGTTAAGTGTGACCTAGACAAAAACCTTCTGAAGTCTTACATAATTCTGCCAAAGTAAAGCTAAATTCCATTTATTCTGGACAGGAGTTGCCTAACTGTCCCATTGAAATCAGTGGGGCAAAAAGGCCTAGTTTGTTTAGGCTTTTAAGGAAAGAAGCAGCGCAATTTCTTTCAGAGAGCTAGGATTGCTACAGATCTATTTTTCTCATCTCGCTTCTAATTAACTCTGCACAGTCAAACATTTCAGCTCTTAAAAAGGCAGCATTTAATGAGGCTTATAAACGACCCTTTTCTGTGTGCTTTAGCACCTGACATTACTGAACATGCTAACTAAGCATAACTGAGAGGAAAGTGAGTTTGCTATGATGGTCCCTTGGGCGAAAGGCAGAACAAAACCACTTAGCTGACAGCAAAAGGAAAGGAAATCAGCCAAGAACACGATGAGCTGGATCCAGAAGTTCCATGAGTGGAACCCTACTCACAGGACACTTCCTCTGGTGAAAAGGAATGGAGGACACAAGGTGTGCCACTTTCCCCTGCAGTTCCCTGAAAAGCTGATAGGGAGTTAGGCAACATTGTGGGACATGGCACCAGGGGATACAGGAAGAAGCAGGGAGTGGTAGAAATCCTCTCCCACCCTCCACTGGATCTCAGTCCCTTCCATGAATTGAAGGGGCCCTTCTATCCATAGGAGGACCACAATAGAGTCAACCCACTCAGGGGTTTTTTTAAAGTCTAGTGGAGAATCCTGTATAACAAAAGGTACCTTATAACTAACTAAACAAAGAGTTTCTCTCCGTGTGAAAAGAGGCAGTGTCATTCCTTAGACACCCATCCAAAGTTGTTCATGAAACTAGTCAAATGAGCCAATAGTATGTTCTTTAAAAAAGAAATGAAATGGTCCATTCTTTATCTAGAAGTTGTCAGTTGACCATTTTTCTGGCCTGCTCTTGTGCTTTTAACAGCAGCCCAAAGGGTCAAAGTGTACATTATACAAATAACATTATTTTCCCGTGAATGCAGAATTTTTTTCGTGCAGAATAACCAGCACAAGGGGTCTGTGGGGAGGAGTGTGGTCTGGACTTGTCTGGGAACTTTGTGGGGATAGGGTGGCTTTAGCCCTTTGGTTTACCCCTGCTCTCTCTCTCTCACTCACTCACTCACTCACTCACACTCACTCTCTCTCACACACACACAGTGCCCCCACAACTAGAATTTACTCCAGCTGGAGAAAACCAAGTATCAGGAAGTGGGTGACGATTCTTCGGAAAAGTTCTGCACAACCTGTTTCACCCATGTGGATGGAAATGTTTTCCTAAGTGTGTACACACTCACATATGAGAAGCTGTCATGTGGCCGTAAGATTATCCATAGGGTCTTACATAAGCTCCCTCTGCACTTGCCCTACCTTGCTTGACCCATGTGGTTTCATGACGGAAAGGCATTTTTCACAAACAGATCATAACTAAATCATAAGCTGGAAATTAAAATGAGGCTCCAGTCCTAACCCTGCTTACTTGAAATATGACTCCATCAAAATCAATGTGCTTCAGAGAAAAATGGATCAGAATTTACTAGAGGGTGAATTCTATGCAGTGATGTGATCAAGCAAAGAACAGAGGGGCATGGCGGTGCTTAAAACCAAAGCATTTGGGTGTTAAAACAAAGTTATGAACTCTGCCTTCTGACATCATGAAGGAGATACGTGGACTAACTTATAAGGCTGTAAACAGTTGCTGAATTTTGTATGATTAGATTTTAGCAGAATGCCAGTATCCATTCCTATTTATCTGTGGTATAAGCAAAATAAGCAGTAAAGTTCCAGAAGCAAATGCCAGTAATGGTATTTATTTGGTGTCATCTTTCATGCTTAAGTAGTTGTATGGCTCCCTTGTGGAACTGCAATCCTTTATGAAGCAATAGATCACATTCCTGGTCCTGGAATCACATTTAATAGTTTCTTCAAAGCCATTTGGAAAGCACCATAAAATCCTGCCATTAATGTCCCCTTCATTTCCTTCATTAAAACAAACTGTTTAACAAACCAAAAGGAAAAAAAACACACCTCTCTCTCTCATTGAGCATAAAGGTTCCCAGTCGTATGCATGAACACACAGAAGCTGCGAGCTGAGAAAAAATTACTCCCAAATAAAGCTTTGGGTTTGCTTTTGTAAAAAGATGATCCATTCAGCTACCAACAATAAAATTAGTACTGGGGCCTTAGAATGACCTTTGCCTCTGCCGCAAACTGAGATAGATGATAAACATTGATTGGCTATGCTCTAGTGTCCCATTACTCGAAGCCATTGCTTTAAATAAGACTTTAAAGTGTACAAGAAGAATGTAGGTTAGCATTCTTTGTTAATGTAGTCAGAAGGTTCATAGAGTTGATTAAATTATAGATTTGGAAATCAGCATTCTTTTAATTTATTCATTTATTGCAACATACATCTGTATCCTGCAAAAGGTGCTTGGTGACTTCCATGTGATCATCTATGGAAGTGGGGGGTTTGCCAGTGGGCTTTGAATTGAAACGGGATTGTGCAGAGGTGCCAACTGGAGGAAAGGGCAAAGGTCTCTGAGCTACGGCATTTCCCTAAGTGGTTAGCATTGCATTTTCTTTTTCTTTCGCTTTCTGTCTTTGAAATTCATCTTAAGTCAGGAATGGGGAACATGTGGCCCTCCAGTTGTTGAGTGGGGGCAGAGACCACAGGTTGGATTCCAACAACATCTGGAAGGCCATAGGTTCCTTACCCGTGTATGAATTAAACTGGAATTAAAAAAATTCTGGGCCTGAAAAAATTATTCAGGAACACTTTTCTTACTCATCTTTCATTATGACCAAGGCTTGGATACTATTGGTAGAAGAAGGGGAAGAAATGGAGGCAGTGAGAGATTTTACTTTCTTGGGCTCCATGATCACTGCAGATGGTGACAGAAGCCACGAAATTAAAAGACGCCTGCTTCTTGGGAGAAAAGCAATGAAAAACCTAGACAGCATCTTAAAATGCAGAGACATCACCTTGCCAACAAAGGTCCGTATAGTAAAAGCTATGGTTTTCCCAGTAGTGATGTATGGAAGTGAGAGCTGGACCATAAAGAAGGCTGATCACCGAAGAATTGATGCTTTTGAATTATGGTGCTGGAGGAGACTCTTGAGAGTCCTATGGAATGCAAGAAGATCAAACTTATCCATTCTGAAGGAAATCAGCCCTGAGTGCTCACTGGAAGGACAGATCGTGAAGCTGAGGCTCCAATACTTTGGCCACCTCATGAGAAGAGAAGACTCCCTGGAAAAGACCCTGATGTTGGGAAAGATCCCACACAAGGAGAAGGGGACGACAGAGGACGAGATGGTGTTGTTGAAGCTACCAGCATGAGTTTGACTAAACTGCGGGAGGCAGTGGAAGACAGGAGTGCCTGGCGTTCTCTGGTCCATGGGGTCACGAAGAGTTGGACACAACTAAACGACTAAACAACAACAACAACCATCCTGCCTGAGAAGTAAACAAGGGAATACTGAACCCCCATTTTAGTCCAACCCCCTGCAATGCAGGAATCTCAACTAAAGCATCCTCAACAGACGACTGACCTCTGCTTAAAAACCTCCAAGGATGGAGAGTCTGCCACCTTCTAAGAGAGTCCGTTCCAATGTTGAACAGCTCTTACTGTCAGAATGATTCTTTTAAAAAAGGAGGTTTAATTTTTTTCATTTTTAAGGTGAAGATACTGGGGAAATAATGGTTTCTGAATTTCCTCAAGAGTATTCATTCCAAACAGGAGCACTCCTCTTAGAGGCGGGGAACAATATCATTATGTAGTACACAGATTTAATCAGGATAAAAACAAAGGTTTTGAGCAAAAAGTGTCAAAACTAAAAAGTGAATTAATACAACCTAAAAAGAAGACCATCTCTGATGAAGATGATGGATTTTTCGGAGCTAGCCGACCTAACCGGAAGAGTCCACGACCAGAAGGAGGAGGAGTACCAGGAAGAATGAACAAAATTTAATGATTATTTAGTTAAATTTGTTAAGTTAAATTAATTGGAAACAGCTTGCGGGTATTAGATTGGCTTAGGATTGTATATAAATTAAGTGTTGAATTAATATGTTTAATTTCAAATTGAAAAGATATAAGGATGTTAAACGATTAAGTTAAGTTTATAAGAACTCTGATTTGGAAAACCGTTAAAAGGATATACATTGAAATTCAGCCAAGGGGAAGCGAGGAAGTCGCTTAACAATGTTAATAAGTATAACTTTAATAAGGTTATGATTTTTGTTTGTTTGTTTATTTATAATTTTGTGAAAATTAATAAAAAAAATGGGGGGGGGAGAGAAGACCATCTCTAGTATGTACATTCTGCTGTTAGGGTGGGAACTGAAGGATGAAACAATCAAAGAAGTAATGATAAAGTGGGCAAAGGACTTTGGCCATACAATTCAACTGGAAAGCTGGGAAAGGTTGGGAAGGTTGATATGAACTTCACAGCCTGTTACATGATAAAAGAGAACATGATGAAGATGTTTTACCGTTGGTATCTCACCCCGGAAAAACTGGCTAAGATTTATAAAAAGCAATCAAATCTATACTGGAGATGCAAGAGGGAGGTGGGAACTTTTTACCATACATGGTGGGGATGTAAAATAGTAAAACGATTCTGAAATGAGGCATATGAGGAGCTAAAAAAATTATTTAAGATTTCGTTTACCAAAAAGCCAGAGGCTTTTTCGTTAGGCCTACTATCTAATGACATCCCCAGAGATAAGAAAAATATATTCCTTTATGGAACTGATCAAAATACTGATCGCAAAGAATTGGAAGGGGGACAAAATGCTATCATTATTAGAATGGCCAAACAAACTCTACGACTTTGTAGAAATGGCAAAATTGACAGCAATTATTAGAGGCCACTCAAATCAGAGAATAATTAAAGAGTGGGATGGTGTGAAGGAATACATGAAAAAATATTGTTCCGGAATTGAAATATTAATAGATAATGGGTAAAACGTGCAGGGGTAAGCAAGAAAAGAATAATAGAATTAATTGAATAATTATTAAACTATAACAATACAACAGGATGGAAGAAGTAAAATACTGAGATCACACATGGGTGAAGGGGAGTGGGGGGATGTGGGAATTTATAATATTATTTATAATATAAATTTTCTAACTGCGTTGTATTTGCATATAGCAAAAGGAAGCCTAGAGTAATTATTTATATTTTAATTTAGGTAATCTATGTAATAGGCTTATGTTTGAATACGAATATGGATTTGAATTTGATGCTTGTACTTTGTTTCTTTTTGGTTTTGAAATAAAATAAAATAAAAAACTTTCCTCCTCCCACTTGTCCGTGGCTATTAGCTGTGGTAGCAAAACTGAATCTTCATACTGTATTCAGGGGCAGCAGCACATCACTCAGTGCTACTTGCTTTGAGGGAGAGAAATAAATACATTTAAATATATTTCTCTATAATTGTGCAACTCTTTCAAAATAAACTGCACAGGGCTAATCAACATCCACAAGGAAAAATTATACAATTTATATACAATTATGTAAAGGCAACTGAGCATTAACACATTTAAATAACTTGTTGAGCTACTCCCCTAACAATTATATTTGGTGTACAGTGTTTGCTGAATTTTTCTATGTGTTTATTTCTATATTTCTACATAACACACTACACACATCTTCAGGGTATGCCCAAGTTGCACAATCAGCCTCACAGTGGCCAATTCTCTTCTTAGGTAAGCATTTGACTTTACTGATTTTCTCTGAATATGAGGTATTTTTAATGGGGGTGTGTGTATGAATTCAGAGGGTTCGTGTTTCCTATAAACCATGTGGCCCTGTTTGAATCTGAATATGATCACTAGCACTCTGTTTTAAAAGCCTATGTTGATTTGTCTGAAGGGTGTGACCTATTTCTGGTTTGGGTCCTGTTGATGGAGGGAATATTAGATTTCAGAAGAGAGGGTGTTCCCTATATATTTCAAATATTAAGAGTTCAGCAAGCATCATGTGTAGGCATGAAAAAAAATTGGGAGGAGAATATTTTTATTCTGTGTTTTTAAAAGCGTAAACCCTGGAATAGATGGGTGTTCCTCACTGAAGCTTGGAACAGAATGAAATCAAACATTCAGATGGATTGACACAGTAGATTTTGTTGTCTATGGCACTGATAGGCTGTTATTTCACATATTTTGGCTTCAGCAAAAGAACACATAATGGCCGCTTATTCATCTAGTCCAAAGGAACAGGTAGAATTACAGAGCTATTTAGAAGAAGTGAATTTCCTAAAATATGGCAATCATATGTGGTGTAGAGCTTTTGAAACAATAAATCATGTAGTGTTTTAAAAACACAATAAAGTCAACAGATTGAATCCATTTCTTACCATTCCCTAGCTTTGTACGATTGTTTTGCATAAAGGTTTAAATCAAGAGTGACAACTTGATAAAGAGGGGGACTTATTCATGCTTGTTTATTCTACACAAAAGAATGAAGGTCACAAATTCAACATGAATATTTTGGGTTCTTTAATTTATTTAAGATATTGGAGTAGGGTTTACTACTTCACCTTTTCTTCTCCCACAAGGCAGTGGGTGCAGATTGTTTCTCAGGATTTAATCCTGAAGCCTTTCTCTTGCTAGGCAGTAGATGTTTAGGATCAGAGTTTTCCTTCTCCTAGAGGGGTTGATTGAGTCCCACCTGCCCCTTACTTCCTCTACAGCTCATACAAAAACCACCTTCCTGACTGTGGGTCTTCTCCCCTTAATCCACCAGAGCCTGCCTTCACATGCAGGGGAAGACCCTAACTCACCAAGGTTTGAGAGCCATCACCTGATTTAGCTGGCCAGTCAAAGCCATTCCTGGGGTGTGTCCGCTGTTGCCTGGGGACAGCTTCTAGGAGCCACAGGTGAGAGCTGAGTGCAGGGTGGAAGCCAATAGTGGATGAACGACTCAGAAGGAGCTTGACATGTCCCCCCAACAGAGATATTGCATCTCCCCTAAACCCCATTCACCCTACACAAATCTGGAGTGGAATCTCTAAGGCAGTTGGATGCCATCTTGTGTGCCTCTTTCTGGCAACTCCTACAGCCATGCTGGTGCCAAATATATTGCCTTCCTTTCCTTTGGAACATATTATTGATGCCGAGAGGGGGAGTCTAGTCATCTGGGCAGCCCTGGACCTCTATACACACTGCCCAGGCTTGCACCCCGGATAAGTCACTTTCAGTGCTGCAAATGGAGCAGAAACAACACAAGAGGCAGTGTCCTTGTGTCCTGCCTTTTAGGGTGAAATCCTTTCAAAGCAACTAGCATGTCAAACAACAAAGCATTAAAAACTTATCAATAAGCTAACAACCATTAAAAAAACAAACCAGAGGAACAAGGAAGAGAGTTTCCCAGACCTTTTCCCTTACCTGTGAAAAAGCTGGAGGGGGTGATTCTTAGCAAAACATGCTACTTGCCTACAAGGCAATTGCGTGGTGACTGGAGGGTGTACTTGCCCTATAGAGTACTGCATTAATAGGGTTGAAGGGCAAAGGGTTCAACATCTCCCCCAGCTCCCATTTCTCAGGCTCCTGAGGCTGCCTTTGGTTCCAATTGATATAGATGGTCAATGTCAGGACTAGGATTAGCTGGTGCTGGGTATTGGAGATGGATCTGAAAGCAAGAAGAAAGGAAGGAATATAATATCCAAAACATCAGATTGTCTTTGAGTTCAATAGGCTGTGCAAACAGGGGGTGGGGAAACTGTGGCCCTCCAGATGTTGTTGGATGAGAACTCTCATCATCACAAGCCATTGGTTGTGCTGGCTGGGGCTGCTGGGAACTGGAGTCCAATAACACATGAAGAACGCCTCTGGTGTAAACTATAGTGTCAGCAATGTTGCGTGTGTCTATGGGGAGACTTTTCTACTGTGTAGCATTAAATTATTAGGCTATGGTTCTGTCACTGAAGACTATGGAAATATATCAATCTCCCAGGGAAAGCAATATGGTTTTTCTTTGTCTTTCTGAGTTACCAGCTAAAGTCATTTATAACTTAAATTATGCACAAGGGCCCTTTATTATCACAATTTCTTACATTACAATATGCATATAAAATTTACAGAAAGATGAAGTGTAATTGAAACATTATATCAGCATTTTCCTAATAAAGTAAGTCAGCTTAACAGTGGATATTAATTGTTTTATAGTCCTTTGGCCCTCACTGGAAGCCAGCCATAACTATTAGCTTCAGCACGGGAAGTCACATTAATCTCTGCTTTGGCCACAAATCCCTCCAGACTTTGAAACTGAGACCAGAGACTTTAAATCTGTTCTGGCACTTCTTTATCCCTGTAGCTTTCCTCAAAACAAACAATGTGTCTCACTTTGTTCTTCCCCTGGAGAAATGGTCAAAAAGGCTTTCCTCCTCAAGTGAAAAGAATATAACACCTCACCACTACCTTATTGCGTGATACCAAATTAATTCATATGGTAATATCCCAATTTATCCACTGAGAAGAGGAAAAGGACATAAACACTCACTGCTATTTAAACCATTGACTTCTGAACTGCTTTCCCTTGCAGAAATGCAGCCAGTGAACACACAATGGATCAATCCAGAACTGAAGGCATATTCTAAGGTGTCAGCTACCCACAAAAATAGTCAGTAAAAACCCACTCACCCTGCTCACAATTAGAGGAGTCAATGCTTGAGGTTGTTTCAGGGAGAAAAGCAGCAGGGCCAGTCCTTCATTCGGCAGAGTGAGGTAGCCACTTTGGGCAGCTGGTTTTGAGCGTCATGAAAGTTTTTTGTCATTTAATTTTATTGCTGTTACATTCCCCCCTCCCCTCACTGTCATGGAGAGAGGCATTTACGGGATTTTCTTTCCTTAGTGCCCACCTAACTGAATTGGCCCTGGGTGTACAATGCACCTTGAGTGATGGCGGGACCATTTGTTCTTCCACTTCAGAAAGTAAATGCCTTGGGCTAACCCCATACAAAGGTGATGAGAACACTGTTTTATCTCTGTTTGCAAACCACTTTGGCTTTCAACTAATCCAGAATGTGGCAGCTAGACTGGTGACTGGGGGTGGCCGCCGAGACCATATAACACCGGTCTTGAAAGACCTACATTGGCTCCCAGTACGTTTCCAAGCACAATTCAAAGTGTTGGTGCTGACCTTTAAAGCCCTAAACGGCCTCGGTCCAGGATACCTGAAGGAGCGTCTCCACCCCCATCATTCTGCCCGGACGCTGAGGTCCAGCGCCGAGGGCCTTCTGGCGGTTCCCTCATTGCGAGAAGCAAAGCTACAGGGAACCAGGCAGAGGGCCTTCTCGGTAGTGGCGCCCGCCCTGTGGAATGCCCTTCCAGCAGATGTCAAAGTGATAAACAACTACCTGACATTCAGAAGACATCTTAAGGCAGCCCTGTTCAGGGTAACGTGTGATAATTTACTGTATTTTGGGGTTCTATGGAAGCCTCCTAGAGTGGCTGGGGAGGCCCAGCCAGATGGGCGGGCTTTAAATAATAAATTATTATTATTATTATTATTATTATTATTATTATTATTATTATTCATGTCATGACAGAGAACTCCATGTTACAGGCAGTTAGCTGACTCAGCCTAGGGGAGAACGGTGGCATATCCAAAAATACACAGTGGATTGTCCTATTCAGATCATACCCATTGAAACCAGTGGACATCATTTAGTCCCAGCCATGACTCTCGGTGGGTCTACACTGAATAGGACTTAGTTGGAGTTGGCCCAGTTCATTTACAGCCAGGATTGCTTTTGCATCTAGATCTAGTCCATTAACTAGAGGTTGCAAGGTAATCCTAATCCTCTTGATTCTCATAGAATACTGATGGGAAATTAACATGAATGCTTTTTATTTTGGGTAATATAGCAGGAGCTTGGAAGAGTTTGAGTTAGAATTGCAAGAGTATTTCAGTATTATTTCCTACAGGAGGCTTAAAGGAAAAATGAGCCTAAGAGACTGATTCAGTCACTAGAAACAACAATTTCATCTAATTATAGGTTTATAATCCATATGAAAAAATAAAATTATTTGTGCATGAATGCAACATCGTTCGCATTTGCTGATCTAGACTCCTGCAATATAAGAAACACTTAATAAAAAGATTATGCATCCCAGCTGAAAAATTATACCATAGCTCAGTGTTTCTCAAACTTTGAGTCTCCAGCTGTTCTTGGACTACAACTCTCACCATCCCTGACCACTGGCACAGATAGCTAGGCATGATGGGAGTTGTAGTCCAAGAACAGCTGGAGACCCACGTTTGAGAAACATAGCCCCCAAAACATGCATTCCCAAACCTGTGTTTGCTGAGGAAAGGTGAATGCAAAGGCAGGAAGACATTTGCAAGACAGAACTGGCAGATAGAGAAAGACATTCTTAGCCCTTTCCTCACCCAGTTATTTATCCTCTACAGCCCCCCAGGAGACCATTGGGCTTCACTCTGATCTCAAAGCCCACACACAGAAAAACTTGAGGGAAACAGGGTCTGCAGGAGTGAATTGGTGGGTGGAAGAAGGGAAAAAGCAACCCCCAAGTTCGCCCCTGAAAATTCATGGCAGAGAGAACTATCAATGGCTACTAGTCATGATGACTATGCTCTGCCACTACAGTCAGAGGCATCAATTGCTGGGAAGCACAGGAGGGGCGAATGCCCTAATGCTTGGTTCCTGCCTCTGGATTTCCCACAGCCATCTGGTGGGCCACGGTGGGAACAGGATGCTGCACAAGACGGGCCATTGGCCTGATCCTTCAGGCTCTTCTTATGTTCTTAAATCACCTCTTCCTTCCCATATATGAGTACGGAAGCCCCGGTGATTGCCTCTGAATGTATGCCAGGAGTCAGCAACCTTTTTCAGTCGTGGGCCAGTCCACCGTCCCTCAGACTATGTGGTGGGCCGGACTATTTATTTTTTTGGGGGGGGAATGAATGAATTCCTATGCCCCACAAATAACCCAGAGATGCATTTTTAATAAAAAGCACACATTCTACTCATGTAAAAACACCAGGCAAGCCCCACAAATAACCCAGAGGTGCATTTTAAATAAAAGGAAACATTCTACTCATGTAAAAAGACGCTGATTCCCGGACTGCCCATGGGCCAGATTGAGAAGGCGATTGGGCCACATTTGGCCCCTGGGCCTTAGGTTGCCTACCCCGAGTATGCTCTCAGTGTGTTGGTTCTTTAGTATAACTGTGTTGCCTCTTATTAAAAGAGAATGTGTCAAAAACTAAATAACCCATAAATTGTGTCCTCCCCCCCCCTCCATTTCTTTTTATAGCTTGCCTTAGAAAAATGGTTGTTTTAAAGCTTAGGTGCATAAGTATTTCTTTGTGCTCCAGTGAGTCTTTTCTGTTCTAGTTAAGTAGCTGCAGGAAGGTACTGACATCTTCATGCTGGAGGTCAGCGAGCATCGCAAATACACCTAACTCAATAAGGAGGTGATTGGGCAGCTGCTGGAATACAAGGCACTTTCTCAAGCCCAGGAAGCACATAGAATAATGAGGGTCACAGTCTAATCAAGGAGCTCTCCCATGGCGTACACATGTGTGCGTATGGCACCGTGAACAAAGTCCTGAAACAGATCCTTGACAGATGAGACACCTGAAAGCACCCTCAGTGGATATGTGAAATTCTCAGGGCTTTCCCTGCTGTGAAGCAGGGTCGAATGCCATGCTTATGTGGCACAGTGAGACCGGGGCAGACGAAGGCAGGAAATGGCGTCTGAATGATGCAGCAATGATTTGTGCAGTGTTGGCTCTGGCCAGGGGTTGGATTCCTTTTGACCTCCACTTCAGACAGCAAAATGTCTTGGCCCAGCATTGGAAATTATGGCGTGTATTTCTTCGTGAAGAAAAAAGATATATCCTGGGAAGGGGTAGATCATATTCAGGAAGTCCCCAAACCCTGCACGACCTTGTTCATGATGCATAACGTACAATGTCTCTGTTCTGACTTAGGGATTTATGAACATGCTCAATGTGTTCCAACATTCATTAGCACTTTCATCTGGTGTTGGTATATTTTGCACAAGTCTTTCTTCCACTTCATCATCTGCTGATGTGGAGACATTCCTATTATTTTACATATATAGCCTAGGACACAATGCGTATGTGTATTGGACATCAGCAAATATTTACAAATTAATTACCTTCCCTGGGTATTCCCTTTCAAAGTTAATGAATTCCCAGATAGCCCTGTTAGTCTTTTGCGCAAAACAAACCAAATGTCTTGTAGTACCTTAAAGACAAAGCTAATTAAATCGTTAATCGTCCATCTACTCAGAAGCAACTCCTACTGAATTCAAAATAAAAAAATTCCTTCCAGTAGCACCTTAAAGACCAACTAAGTTAGTTCTTGGTATGAGCTTTCGTGTGCATGCACACTTCTTCAGATACCCATCTGAAGAAGTGTGCATGCACACGAAAGCTCATACCAAGAGCTAACTTAGTTGGTCTTTAAGGTGCTACTGGAAGGAATTTTTTTATTTTGACTATGGCAGACCAACACGGCTACCTATCTGCTACTGAATTCAGTTGGGCTTCCTGCCACGTAAATGGGGATAGGATTGCAGCCTTGCTATCTTGATTTTCCAATTCAGTATAGAATCATAGGATCATAAAATTGTAGAGTCAGAAGTGACCAGAGGGTCATTCAGTCCAACCCCTGCAATGCAGAAATCATTTCTCACTTCCTTTCTCAGGCATCAGGGAAGGGCAGTTTGGCACCCTTTTGATATTTTGAGCTTTTTGCCCTGTGTTATATGAATTCCTCTGAGCATATTAAACATTTTAAAGGTAAAGGTACCCCTGCCCGTATGGGCCAGTCGTGTCCGACTCTAGGGTTGTGCGCCCATCTCACTTAAGAGACCGGGGGCCAGCGCTGTCTGGAGACACTTCCGGGTCACGTGGCCAGCGTGACGAAGCTGCTCTGGCGAGCCAGAGCCGCACATGGAAACGCCGTTTACCTTCCCGCTATAAAGCGGTACCTATTTATCTACATGCACTTAAGGGTGCTTTCAAACTGCTAGGTGGGCAGGAGCTGGGACCGAAAGACGGGAGCTCACCCCGCCGCGGGGATTCGAACCGCTGACCATGCGATCGGCAAGACCTAGGCGCTGAGGTTTTACCCACAGCGCCACCCGCGTCCCTGCATTAAACATTTTACAGGCACTCTAATACCATTTATGTAAGTTTCTTTTTTGTAATGCCACAGTTTGTTTCAGCAATATATATTTTAGACAGAAAATGAGCATGTGTGTGCACCTGCTGAAACATAATCCTCAAGATAATTTCTTGAGGATTAGTAGTAAACATGATTTTGTGTTTGGCAGCCTGAGATCCTTAGACTTTATCTGAGCAGCACAGATAAGGTCCACGGGTAACAAAAGAGACCATTTCTTTCCATGTGAAAAGAACAATAATGAACCACGCATTCCATTGTTCCATCCACCCAACGCTCTGAATTAGGATTAGTGCTTTTTAACTTGCTCACAAATAATCTGGAGTCCGAGCTGAGCAGTAAAATGGCCAAGTTTGCTAACATCAAAAGAGATGAAGAGGAGCTACCTCAGGTTACATACGCTTCAGGTTACGTACAAAATTCCTTCCAGTAGCACCTTAAAGACCAACTAAGTTAGTTCTTGGTATGAGCTTTCATGTGCATGCACACTTCTTCAGATGGGTATCTGAAGAAGTGTGCATGCACACGAAAGCTCATACCAAGAACTAACTTAGTTGGTCTTTAAGGTGCTACTGGAAGGAATTTTTTATTTTGACTATGGCCGACCAACACGGCTACCTATCTGTAACAGGTTACATACACTTCAGGTTACAGACTCCGCTAACCCAGAAATAATAGGTTAAGAACTTTGCTTCAGGATGAGAACAGAAATCGTGCAGCAGCGGCGCAGCGGCAGCAGGAGGCCCCATTATTTAAAGTGGTGCTTCAGGTTAAGAACAGTTTCAGGTTAAGTACGGACCTCCGGAACGAATTAAGTACTTAACCTGAGGTACTACTGTGTTTCCAAACTGGGTGCCTGGGCATTTTAAAGTGGGGATGTGGGGGTTGCAAAGTCAATTCAATGTAAGCAAGCATAAAGTGATGCACATTGGAACAACAACAAAAAGTCACATCACATATAGAATATATATGACCTTGCACTTCAAATTCATGAAAGGTAAGGCTATAAATGGCTACTAGTCATGATCATTATATGGTCACCAGCATCAGAGGCAACATTACCCTGAATACCAGTTGCTGTTGCGCTCGTTCGGTGTGGCTAGGTGTATCTTTGTGTGAGCGAAATTGTTTGTGACGGGTCCTGCCATCAATGGTGTAGAAAATAAGGGCAGTTTGATTTAGGAGTGGGGGTGGGAAATGGCTTGGATAATTTCTGAGTTAATCCAGTTTGGAGCTGGAAAGCTCGTCCATCACTACCTGTTTCTTTGGCAGTAGGAACGGAGGGTTTGTGAGAGTAGGAGAAAATACCAATTATTCTCAGTGTAGAATTGTTCCGAAACTGAACTGTAATTGTTCTTACTGGTTTCTTAAAGGTCAAGCAGTCACTTAGATGGAAAACTTGATTTTTACCTCCTGCATCATTTTTTTTGGGGGGGGGGAGTATTTGTTTTTGTTTTTCAAAAATCACTACTTATTGGTCTCCCAGGGAATAACAGTTTAGATTTTATTCAGCCTAAGCACATAAAAATAACACAATCCACAAGCATTATTTGGATGTCTTTTAATATCACATATATAATATGCAGTGGTGTGCAGACCAGTCTGCCATACCACTCTGTGTACAGCTTCAAGCAATTCAGGGACTGTGGTATTTGCAACAATCTGAACCAACAGGTCAGCACTCTAAAGGTTTTTGAGAATTTTTTACTCAGAGATCAAATTCATGGAGTTCAAGCTGTTCAACACAAGAAACCTTTTTACCTTTCAGCTTGGCCTGTTTCTGAAAACTGGCATGATATGCGGTTGGAGCACTTTCTGCAAAGATTGACTGCTGTAATTCTAGTGTAATTACCCAACAGTATGACTGATAAAAGGTAGTTTCAATTTCCAGCCTTATAAAACAAAACACATTTTAAATTCCCCACATAAGTCTTGGAAAGGGTGGACTTCTTAGACAAACATTTCCTATTTTATGGAGATTACTCTCTCTCTCTCTCTCTCTCTCTCTCTCTCTCTCTCTCTCTGCATGTGTGTGTGAGTGTATCAGTGTGCACACATACATATATAAACTTCATAATGGGATACATGTGGAATCAGCCCCAGATATAAAGCTAACCACTTTGTTTTATACTTTCAAAGAGAAAGCCTCCTACTTTTCTGTTCAAGCATTCCTCTTTGCAACCTCAGATATTTTGCACAATGCACTGTTCCAACTTCAGTAGTTTATAAAGTGCTTCCTCCATTATTATCTTTAGACCGAAACAAATCACAGACAAGGGTTTGCACAATGCCCTCTTCTAGAAATATCCATTCCTCTTTTTTATAAGTTTCAACATCAGTCCATAGTTCTGTGCAACTCAAAGACTCTCTCACCATACTGTGAATACTGTACTTCCTGTTCTTATTTTGCTTCCCATCTGACATTGTATCAGATAGGCTGGCGTTACACATTCTGTGGCCCCAGAGAGCAGTGAAATAACAGGACACCAAGTGTTGGGTGAAAAATCAGGCCATTCTTTATCATTTGCAACAGGCAAAGTAGGGTTAGAATGGCAGTAGGGCAAGAATCAGTTTCTCATTCCACTCAGCCCTTGCTGATGTAGTAGAATCCATTGGGGGTTGGGAAGTGCCAAGCTACTTCCACAGGAGTCACCCAGCATTGAACCCCGATGTGGAGCAAACCGAGTATCCTGGGTCTCACTGAGTGACCAGGATGAGGTTTCCAGCCAGGGAGAGACCCCAAGCTAAGCTTCGAGCATGCCATAGCTAATTCTCCCTTCAGACTACTTATGGGGGTCCCCTTCCTGCCCAATGCTATTTACACCCCTATACTTAACAAATACTACTAAATGCCTAACAAAAGTAGGCCATAATTTCACTGAGGGAAAGGTGAAAACAACCAAGGGCCAATTAAGGGGGTTTCTTCCAGGGCTGGGGACATTTCTGGTGTCAGCAACCAGCAACCCAAATAGTTCAATGGAGGCTCTAACCCAAGGACAGAAGGATGGGAAGCGTATGCGGCAAAATGATCCTGAAGCCTTAAGGGTGAGGCTTCCCCGCCTTTTACAAGACCATTTTACAAGACTCTCCCACTGTCTCGTAAAAACCCGATGTGAAGGTGGAACTCTACAACCCATCAACACTTTCCAGGCCACATGTTGACAGGCAAAGTCACCCCGTGCTGAGTTGGGATTGGACTAGATGACCCTCATGATTCCTTCCAACTCTACGGTTCTACGATTCTATGTGAATGGAAACACAGTCATCCTCACAGATCAGATCCAGGAGCAGAGCAGGTGACAATGTCCAGGCCAGGAGGGCCCTGAGTAGCTCCTGTCCTGCTGCCCAGTTTTTCTGCTGGGTTGATGGCTGTTAAGAATCTTCACAGAAAGGGGCCTGGTGGAATTCCCCCATTCTCGGCAGTGTTCGTTGCATCTGGAAGAGAAAAATAACATTTACAGTCCACGCAAACACACCACACAATAGATTTGTTAAAATTTAAGGTGGCACAAGAACCTTTGCTGCTCTTGCTGCAAGACACAGACCAAGGCGGCTACCCCTGTGTACATTGCTACAATTGAAAATAAAAGACATTGTTCAAATCAACTCTTCAATGAAGTTGCAGTTCTGTGATTTCTTTGTGCATGTGGGGCCTTCTTGGTAGTCACAGAGCTCTTCTCCTACAGTGGCTTTCCTATTCTCATCAAGGAAAGAAGCAGGCATTCCTTTGCACATGCAGAGCTTCCCTTTCATTGCAGGGAGCAGGAAACGCCATCCGTGCAGGAATCCCGTTTGTTCACAGGCACTCACAGAGGGTGGCCAGGTCAATGCATTTGGCACCAAAAGTCCTTGGCAAATGTTCAGCAGTGACCAACAGCCTCTATCCTGATGACACTTTTAATGGCAGCTTGTATCTCAACCAAAGTGCAGGTTCCAGTTGCCTCACATCTGCTTTGGAATCTAGAGAGAAGTATGAAAAACACACAGAAAGATACAGGTCAGGGCTGTGAAAACAGGCCATATTTGTTTCTCTTGAAACAAAAATGTGGACATTTCCTTTACTGATGAGCGTCGATAAGGAACTCTAGGTGCATTAAGCAGAGTTCCATATGAAATTAATCTTTCTTTTTCATGAGGTCATACAAAATAGTATGTGCTCCACATTGTTAATAGCTGTTTAATAGCTCTTAAAAATGGATTTATTTTTGTAGAAACAATACATTACAGATCAGTGTCACCATTGCCTTTCCTCATGTTTGGTTATGATCCAATTAGAATTCATGCTAGAGCTGACACAGCAACTCCAGAGAATATCATTTGCAAACGCCTGCATTTTTGTCATCAAACACTGGTTAGTTCACCATGTGGTTAAATATTTAAATTATTGAAAGCTTTGTGCCCAGGATTCTTGGGAATTCCAAGAAACCCCCAAATCAGTGCAGTTCTGAAATTCATCCCTCAAAGTCAACCCTCCTCTTGTTGCCTTTTAGGTAGGGGACATGAGGTATGGGGGTTTGAACCTGTGACTTTCTGAGCTATGGCCTTTTCTCCTTTGCTCTGCCACATGCAGAAGGTGGCCATGGGATGCTGACATCATGGACTGAACTCAGTGAGAATTGGCTTTATGTACAGAAAGGCATATCCTGACAGTAAGGTCAGAAGTTACCATTTGTATTATTGTGACTGCTTCACCATGTGAGAATGGTAGTTTCCAGGCACTGGATGGAATGCCTGTGTTATGAACATGGTGTCTTAAGGGAAGATTTGTAGTAAATAATACAGACTTTGAACATTTTCATTGAGCCTACATGGAGATGGGCACAAGGCAAACAGTCAAAGTAATGATTCAAGTCACTGTAGACAGCCTATTTCTCATATTTGAAGCTATTTAATGTTTAATAGACTATTGCATTTTAATATTCTGTTGGAAGCCACCCAGAGTGGCTGGGGAAACCCAGCCAGATGGGCAGGGTATAAATAATAAATTATTATTATTATTATTCCTTGATAATGCATTGTTGTAACAGGAAATTTGTGGATACCAAGATATAATTAAACTACAGTGGAACCTCGGAAACCAAAAACCATTGAACTTGAATGTTTCAGCTCCCAAACGATCAAAACTCTGAAGTGATTGTTCTGGTTTTCAAACAATTTTCAGAAGCCTAACATCCAGCACAGCTTCTGCGACTTCTGATTGGCTGCAGGACGCTCCTGTAGCCAATCAGAAGCTGAGCTTTGGAAGTCAAATGCTTTGGAAGTTGAACAGACTTCCAGAACGGTCTCCGTTCAACTTCCAAGGTACGACTGTACACTTAAGAGTAGGGTTGGCATACTTCAAAAAGTTAATAAATTTTCCAATAAAAATCTTTTTCTGAGCTATTTTTTAGGATATTCAACAACAAAAATTCAGCACTTCGGATATTTTCACCACCTGTATGCTATTTTCGGAGGACGAATCACGGATATGTCCAGGAAATTCTGGACGTATGGCAGCCCTAACTTAGACCCTGTGCAGCTGCTTAAAATAAGTAGAAAGGCAGAAACAGCAGGGGAAGGAGTAGGATCAGTTAGAACTTGTGCATAGGGGTCTCACACATACATGTTAATGACCTTTGACTTTGAATATCTAATGTACCCTGCAAAAATGAAGAGAATAGATTGTACACACAGTGTCTATGCACGCAACTGTATATGCACTCAACCTTATGTGCAGGCGTTCATATTAACACACATACGTAGGTTGGGGGGCAAGGCACTCATTTCTCCATTGTTTGAATGTCTGCAAAGGGCTCAATAAACTGAACTAATACCACTACTTCAGTAGTGTTTTAGGGGGGTGGGGGAGGCTTCCTCTATTACTTTTGGACTGCCCATAAGTTGGGTTCCACAATTAAGCCTGGTTTCCTGCACCTCTACAACTATAAAGAACTTTCTTACATATAAAGAACTTTCTTACATGTCCTTTGCAGGAATCTATTACCACTTTATTATAACACTTCCTCACTTAACATTTTTGTCTGGCTCTCAGAGGGAGAATTGACTTACCCTTCTCACTCGATCTGTAAGCTCAAAGTGATCTGCAAATACAGCACAGATTTATAGTTGATCTTTTATACATCATTGCCATATGATTTCTGGAAATGGTGCATGCCTGATATGTTGCTTTTTCTATATTGAACTCTTGTTCATGCAATTCATCAACAATGATGTAATTATATGATTATGGCAATGATGAAAGATAAACTCCCCAAGACTCACAGGAAAGTTTGTAATAGTTATATTTGTGGATCAGTTAAAGGAAATGTAAGAGACAAACAAAACTCAGGAGAATAAATTAATTAAACACTGTTAACCATTTTAATTTCTTTTCAATGTGTTATTTCAAAAGGGTAATCTTGAGTTTACATTTCCAAGACTATTAAAACACATAAAAATGCTGTGCAGTCTTTCCCAGAAGTAAAGACTAGCCATATAATATATGATCGTATTCTTTTCTTGCCCAGAAATTATATTCCTGCCGGGCATAATTCATTAATAAATGCTTTTTAATGGCCACTTCTTCATTTGAAGAAATTAAATAATAAGAGGTAGAGCAAAAAATCATCTCTTGAAATCTCATCATAAAATGTGTGGGTTACTTACTATTCAGATAGCTTCCCTGTTTTACTGCTGAGCTGGGCCCATAGAATAAAGAGCACAGAATGAATATGATTCAGTGCTCTGGTGCATGTAGACTTGTATGAGCACCAAAACTTCCATGTTCTTCCCTGTATGTAGAAAAGAGCTTTGTGCATTCAACTAGACTTTCTCCTACACATACTTCCGCACATGTGACGTCTTTTGATTCAGCTTTCAACCACGAATAAATTATTACTCTTATTTAACTGCGCACAGAGAAATGAAGATTTTGGTCAGACACAAAGAATTGACTCCAGTGGTGCCCTTCCATTCAGAGAAGGCCTTTTAGTGGGGAGTAGCAGTTTTCACCCCTAAAAAATATTGGGGAACCCTCTAAACAGTGCTGAAGGTGTTGCAGAGGGCCTCAGGGTAAAATGGGGAATTAGTGAAGATCACCTTCCCTTCCCTTCCCTTAGCATAAAAGCCTTTGATTGTAACAGGGAATGAATGTCATACTTGGGTTTGTTTAAGCTACCAAGTAAAACCTAAGGATTTAAGCCAGACATGGGGAACCCGGTTAGGCCCACCGTGGTCCTAATTTGGCATACAAGGCCATTTCCCCTCAGCTGTGCCCATCTGCCACACACCTAAACACATACATACCCTCCAACATTTCTCTGATGAAAATAGGGGCGTCCTAAGAAAAAGCAGGACATTTTAGCATCAAATCAGACACTGGGATGGCTTCTGTAAATCTGGGACACCCCTGGAAAATAGGGACACTTGGAGGGTCTGCACATACAATGCCAGGTGTGGGGCAGGTCATGGCAGGGCCTCAGAGGACCACTTAGGAGCCTTCAGGTGCACCACAAATTGTTCCTCTGCAAGTAGGAATGGAACTGATCTCTGCCAGAAGCAGGGCTTGCATTTGGCAGGAAGAGTTGCAGCTGCAGTTTGAATTCAAGCTGGACCTGCAAAGAAAGAAGCAAGAATCCAGAGCACACTTAAAGACACTCTTAATTCTCTTTGAAGTTGAATTGCCTGGACATCATATGATGTCAGGAGACAGACAGGTGGATGTCCCATACCCAGCAATCAGAAATGGCCCAAAGAGAATGGATCTAGCCCAACAGACAGATCCAGCTCCCCAACCCTTGCTTAAGTGTGTGATATAATGGGACAGGGTGAGATCTTGAAGAGAGCTCTAAAGGGGGAAGTGTGTAACACCCATAGGAAATTTGTCATTCAGAATAGTTGTGCATCTCATTCTGTAAAGTCAACATAGTAGCAACATCCTGCTAGCAATGGACAACATCACATTTTTTCTAAACAGGAATTTAAGTGAAAGGATGAAGAAAACTGTGCTATATGACATAGCTTTTATTACTTCAGTGTTACTCTCAGCAGAAGCTTGAAGTATTCAGTTCAGGGTTTTTTTGTTTTGTTTTTCAGAACCAGGATTCAACAACAGAATTTGTTATGGGTTAATAACTAATTACCTTTGGGAGAAGGGGCAGCTTCTAAATTTAACAAATGAGTTACAGAGCAATCCTATATATGCTTACTCTGGAATAAGTCTCGCTGAATGTAGTGGGGCTTCACTGGTGTGTATAGGAGTACAGCCTAAACAAATTAAACTCAGCCCCATATTGTTTAGAGGAACAAGCATTTGAAAAAGATTTATTTCAGTAATCACTTAGGATGAGACCAAGATGAGTGATTTCATGAATATGGACTTTGCTAGTACATTGTCTTCTGCTATTTTGTCTGAAATGAATGCACATTGTTGACTCAATAGGAACAGCACCAGAATTAGATTTAAGGGTCAAATCTTCCATTGGTGTAGACTTATTTAATAGCATGTATTTCAGTGGTGCTTGTTTAACATCATATCTTGAAGAACTAAAACCTCAGCAGAGCTGGTGATGATTGCAATAGACAATGATGGAAATATATTTTGATTGCAGCCATTGTTACTTAAGTATAAGAAACATCTGCAGCAGTTTCATAGGATAAAGACTATCAAAGTCACTCACTTTTTAAAGTTAACTTGTGATCACAACTGTATATTAAATGAACAATTTGAGAAAGAGAGTGCTATAATGACCTAAAATGACTGTCTCTTCATAATGCAGCATGAGAAGTAAAGTTTTATGAAAGAATGTATATTTAAAACAATTTAGGGAAACTTGAGATAAGTATATATTAACTCAAATGACTGTTCGTTTCTATAATACGAAGTAGAGGGAGTAATTCAGTGTTGCACTTAGGCAATTGTTCTGTCAGGACAAGCATTTTGGCTTGCCAGACCAAACAATCCCTCCCCCCTCCCCCCAGGGGTTCTCCTGATGCCCTGAGAGCCAACTTTGGGGACATGGCAGGAAGAGGGGAGATAATACAGATGATTACACATGGCATGATGGGTAATGTGGTTTCTGGTGAGATGTTATTACAATTTTGAAAGGATTCTGTTTAACTAAAGGCAGCAACATAGATCTACCTTACAGGGTTGTAGATGAGGTAATTTATATGAATCCACTTTCAATAGTCCCGATTCATTTCAACTATCCACGTTCTCTGAGGTGAAACTACTCAACATATAATCAGTAACACAGCAGTTGAAACTAGCACTCTGGTATAAGTCAGCCCCTATTCAGGTGTTCACAGGAATGTGTGAAGACACAAACTGTGTAGAGTAGCAGTAACCAACAGAGAGTCCTTCCGATGTTGTTGGGACTGCAACTCTCATCATCCCTGACCACTGGTCATGCTTGCTTGAGCTGATGGGAGTTGTAGCTCAGCAATATCTGAAGAGCACAGTGTTGGCTATTCCTGGTGTAGAGGAACTGGGCCCACCCCCATCCACTTCCAACCTTCATGGACTGAGTACAAAGGTCTAATGGAAGATTCTGAATGCATTTGGTTAAACATGCTTTGAACATGAGATCAGGAACACTGCACAGTCATAGTTTCTGATCTCAAGGAAAATGTCATGTGCATTCAGCTGTACATGCTTAAAATCCTGTTTTCAACCTTCCCATTGGGAATGTATGAATGTGACAATTTCGGTTTCCCCCAATTTCTCCTTTTTACAATCTAAAGTTCATTTCTCCACATTTTCATATCAGCTTATGGTTTTTGTTCTTTTTAAAAAAATCCTCATGAAAATTCACCTGCATTTTACTACACATTTCTCCCAATATACACATGTTTGAATGCACTTTCTCCTCATATACACATTTTTTTAAAGAACAAGATTCCCTAATATAATGCCATTTTGTATGTTATTTTCACTAATATATGCATTTCTGTGCCCATTTTGCCCAGGCAAATGCATGTTTGTACATTTTACTTATTTGGAGAACTGCATTGCAAAGTTCACAGAAGCGTGAACGTCAAAGGATCGTTGTGTGTTTGGTTCAAGTATTGCTAGTATGTGCATTGTATTTAAATGGGAATGCAGTCAAAATCCTTCCCCACCCCTATCAACTTCTGAAGGTCAGGGACTGGGTGAAGAGAGACCTGGTGCGAATGGCACACATGCACCCAAGCATCCTACCTAGCTCATGCACTTTTACCTTATTTTGAATGCTTGAATAGGGATTTGGTCTCCAGCAAAACTGCTAGCAACTAGATAATCTTGTTTAACATTTAAAAAGTGAACTAATCATATAGAAATTACTCCCTCCAGCCAAACCATAAGGTTGCAATACTCTTTCTTCACACACACTTTTCCTTTTTGTAAAAAGCTGCCCTAAAACTTCATGCCGCTCAACTAAGTAAGGAGCATAAAATATTCCCCGGTGGATGCAATTTGTCTCAATACTTTTTCGAGACTGGAAATTACCAAAGTGAAAAGGTAATCTTGTGAATTGTTGGGCTATTAGGTACTAATTTGTATCTGACAAGATAAGACCTAGAACTAGGTCCCTTAATAGCGGGATATTGAAAAAGGAAAGGTGATAATTTAGATGTGTTCTCTAAAGGAAGTGGGATTATAAATTAGAGTAGAAAAACAAGGAACTTTAAATTAGAAATTGGTTAACTGGGGGAAACTTTGCTAGAGAATGGACAAAGCATGGGAGAATATTACAATATTTCTGGATCAGCAGGTTTGTTTATTTATAGTTTACTCAAGGGAGCTGCTTGCAATTTACACTGTGTTGATTGTTTAGTAGCTGTGGTAATTTCAACATTTACCTTACTTCCCCATGATCAATGTACAAAGGAGCATGGAAAAGGATGCCTTTGTAAACTTACTTGTGTTATTGAAAGGAATCTGGGTGGTGTTAGTTTTTGTGGCAATGTCTTCTTCAGTGACTAGGGCAGTGACTAGCAGACAGTGTGGTATGGTGGAGGCACTCACCTAGCCTCCCATCAGTTTAGTCACTGCTGCTTGCCACTGCTGCTGCACTGCCCCTCACTTTCCTGGTAAGCAGCAGTAACTCACCTGGCAGGAGGTCAGGTAAGAACCTCTGTCCCACCATGCCGCCTACTACTGTTTTAGGGGTATAATGAGATTAGCTTTGCCAGGCAGAAGGATGAAGGAATCTGCTTCAGCTTTAGGTAGCAGCATGAGTTGGTGCACAATGAAAGTTGGAACTAATGTCTGAATGAAGCAGTGAGACTTTCTGAAGCATTGGTTGTAGCAGGTGGGTGGGGCACTATGATGCCACGTGATGGACTAGTGGGTAAGACCGGCCACTTGTCAAAAATGGCCCAGGGAGTGTGGACAGAACCAGTTCCCCAGCACTGGTTTATAACCTATCTCAGGCTTCGGGGAATTGGCTTCCTCCCCCATGGCAGTAAATAAGAAGATCAAATGAAAGGAACATCTTACCAGTTAGATTCTTTAATAATCACAGTGAGAGAAAAAAGAACATGTCTCCCTAGCAATGGCGGTGCTCCCAATTAAGGCTCATGCCCCCTCCCCCATATTAATCCACGTCACTCCTATGTCTTGTAATATGAGCTTGTACCCTCTGCACTTTCTGCTCTAACACTTTCTGAGCTTTCCGTGTTTGGGGGGAAATGGGGGTGAATGGTGTCCAGAGACTGTGAATCTGTTAACCCTTTCTCTTCCAGTGTTTCTTCACCTAGCTGTTCCCCATCCAGTGTTTCCCAGCTTCTGCCTTCTGAACTATGCCCGCCTACAAGCCACTCTTCCAAATCTATACTGTTCTCCTGCTCCTGGGAAGATTCAGGATTAGGATCAGAGAGGGGGGGTGGCTCCCACCATTCTTCCTCAGTGCAGCCCTCCTCAGCACGGTCCCTGACAGCCTACTGTGAACAATATAAATGAATAAGGTTTATTGACTGATCACATTGAAAGCATACTTTTTCACCATGGAGCTTGGAGCTAGCATATCCTATTTTATACCAACACTGTGAGGTAACTTAGTCTGAGAAATGGAAGCTTGCTCAAGAGACTCAAGGTTAGTTGTTCTCCTCTGTCTAAGCCCAGTATTGTAGCAGACAGCAACACATCACACTGGTCACACTTCCTTTATATGGAACTCAGGCCTCACTTTCAGTCAAAGTCAGTGCTCTCTTCACTACACAACATTGGTTCTCTATTTCAAGTATTTACACAAGCTTTTGGCCAAGTGACACATATTACTAAAAACTCAAAGACAGATGGGGCTCATACATTTGTAAATTAAATGAATTCAAAAGTAACGTGACTGTGCTACAGTGTACATGAAGCACATATCCCAATGGATATATTAAAAGGCAGATCTAAGCTAGGGGGAAATGGAAGTCATGGGATCTCCACCCAAATATTGAGTCATAAGTCTTGACTGTAGCCCAAAGAGAAGTGAATAAAATAAATTCTTTTCTGTTGACATCACTGGGCTTTTGTTCAGATATCAGTCTTTATCCCTGCACACCCATGGGCTGGCTGAAATTTATGCACATGAAAAAATACTGCATTAATCTTTGTTCTGTCATCTTATCTATCCATCTACTTCAGACTATCCATTGCAATAATAACAAATTCTAATATGCAAAAGTAGGGAGGCCCAGTTGTTCACATATTCTGAAGCCCAAAAACTTACATGCATGCCTTTAGACAGAGCCCTAACTGCTCTCGAGTATGCTTTCCGTCAGGATAAAAAGACAAAAAAATAGCAGCACTGTAACACTGTACAGTTTTTCAAGGGCAGCACTGTGGCTGAGCCCAGGGCCTCCTGTTCTTTAGAACCATGTGAACGATGTGATCCTCCTGTGACATGTATTGTTCCAAATGTTACTCTGGGTTTTTACTACGGCAGGGAGAAAAATGCTGTGCAGGCAGATATTGTGTAGGCGTGTAGGCCGTGTCTTCCTTTATAGTTGAAAACAGATTGAAAGAGGAAAGGAACATTTCTTCCTGTGGACCCGCTCTGCCCCCTTGGCAGGAAGCTCTTTGCAGCTGCACTGCTGGCCACCTGTGACAGCAGCCTTCAATAGACGAATATCCTGCCATAGAACTCAGCTTCTGGGCTGCCCAGAATGGCTATTGGGAGAGTATACTTGTGACTTTCCAGGATTTTAGAATGCACCAAGATCAGGTACTAATATCAGAGTTTGGATTCTATCTCTTAAATTCCTTACCTGCTTTATTTCTTTTTCCCGCTTTTACTGCTAGAGTGGTTTTAACAATAAAAATTGTATACCCATCGGTGGAGTCAAAATCAGCTTTGGACAAACTCCTGTAGTGTCTCCTATAGTCACTGAGGATGACTGGTGTGTATATATAAGCACAGATCACATACAATTGCAGGGAAACACTCGTTTTCCTCCACTACCCCAATACAGAAACTCAGAAAGAGAGGACTGGAACTTTCCAAGCTATTAGCAGCAAGAATTCTAACTTTATTTTGTTGAACATAGTCTATTGAACTCTCCATATTGGCTCCAGCTCTTGAGATGTTCTAGAACTGCCATGATCAACCCAATTAGCCATTCCTGTTCAGGGGTTCAAATTGGCAGCACTCAGTGTGAGATGTGGACAGGTGGGGCTGCCGCTGGAAAGGCGTACGGTAGGAAATGGAATAGGCCACATTGTTTCAGTGATGCATATCTTTTAGCGTGTGTATAAATCTTACAAAAATGATAGGTGTGTGGCACCAACTACCACCACGGGTGCTTCTGAAAACCGTCTCCGCCTGAGGAGACCAGAGAAGAAAGGGAAAAAAAGCCTGGAGAATTACGGCCTTGTGTGAATTAATTGAAACAAACAATGAATTTAGTAGTTTATTGTACAAAACTCACATATAAGTACATTAGTAACAGATATGACCACCGCTATTTTTAAGCAGCATTTGAACACGGTTTGACATGGAGTCTACTAGTTTCAGACATTCACTGTTGATTTTCGGATACCTGTACCACACTTGAATAAGCGCCTGAATGAGCTTCTCCATAGTCATACAGTCTACAGCACGGAGGTGACTTTTGCATATAGCCCACAATTTCTTTTCTCCACTGGTCTTTCATCCACTCCTTGTACTTTTTTGCCCATTTATACCGCTTTTCTTTCATTTTTTGGGTTAAAAGCTGTTCATTGACAGGTATTCTGGCTTTTCGTCTGACCACAATAAGGCGCCTGCGAACTGTAGAGGAACTGATTTGGATTCCTTTCTCCTTCAAATCTGTACAGTATTCAATGCATCACTCATCTTGCGGGGATCCTTTTTGCTTTGTCAAAGCAAGAAAGCATCATCTCTAGGAGTTGTTTTCTTCTTACAACCACACTTTCCTCTATGTTTAGGAGAAAACGATCCAGTTTCCTGCTTCAACTTGATGACACCACTGACAGCTGCTAAACTCACACCAACCACTGAAGCAATCTCTCGATACGGCTTAGCTGTGTGTTCGTGCAGAGTTATGATCTTCGTACATTTCCTAGGTGTCACATCCATCTCGGTGGTCGAATCAAAAGCTGATGAAATACTGTAGTTGCTGACAGTGGCGTAGTGTGGGTTGTCAGCACCCGGGGCAAGGCAAGTAATTTGCACCCCCTAACCCGTGGATGTGCACCCCCTAATCCTAACCCCCAGATGTTGCGCCCGGTGCGGCCGGCCCCCCTGCACCCCCACGCTATGCCACTGGTTGCTGATGTAATGATTGCTTCATACACTATGGCAGTCGGGCAGGATTCTGCAGTCTGAGGTAATACAGTAGCTGCTAACATAATGATTGCATCATTAAAATATAAAAAATGATCAAACAGACTTTTCGTGTTTGCTTTGAGTACAGGATTACGTGAAAGATAGAAAACATGCTTTGTTTCAATTAATTTGCACAAGGGTTACAGCCACCCAGCTCCAAGTGTGGTCCCTCCTTTGAACAACTGCCACCACAGAGGCATCTGAAGAACCACCATGCCCTAAGAGGGACTGAGAAGCAGCAGCCACAGCTTCTTCTAAACAAAGTTACCTTTCAATGTTTTTACAGCTCTTTTTTTACCAGTGCTTAGTTTCATAATCTTTTCTCAACTGCATTGTGAGATACATCTGAAAAGTAGTTTATACAGTACATCCCTTAAATATGTGAATGGAGGAACATGTAGGTGACAGATACATGGAAAAAATTACCCACAGAAAGAAGAAAGAGACTCTGGTTATGTGAGAATCTGCACTGAATTTACTTGACAGGATTAGCAATATTTGTGAGTGTCCAAGTGAATGGTGCGACCCTCTACAAGTCTGCTCAAAAGTAAGTTCCATTGAGTTCATTGGTTGGTGTTTACTCTAAAGTAAGTGTGTACAGAAGTGCAGCCTAAAATCTTATGCATGGGTTGCCACTAGACCAGAACTTTTTCTGCTGACATTTGAAGGGAGTTGTTTTCTTTAAAGAAATGTAGGGGAACATTGAATAGTGTGATCTTTCTCACCTCCAATTTAATGTGGTACAACCCAAAAACAATGATACCACATGATCAGCTGTTCTGCATAGCCTTTAGAAACACTAAGTGCATCTTACCTAGGGAATATTTTCATATTATATCAATTAAACAGATGGAAACATCATCCTTCTTACTATTTCTTCTTCTTCCTTTTTGATTATGCCTCGTTTGAACAGATGATGTTATTCAGTGTGACACCACTTAGCCTTTCAAAGCAGTTGCTGTTTCATCAGGAGCTCCTGCTACCCATTTTGGAAACTCCACAGTACGTACAAAGGGGCCAAATTCACGGCAGGAGTAATTCTACCAAATTAGCTGATGTAGCAAGGAGACAGTTGGCCATAAAACGAACTGCAAACACAAATAGGCCTGGCAAATCTCACTGGTGTGAATTCACTACAGAAATGAATTAATATTAATGGAAAAATCTGGGCACCGTTCCCCTGGCTGTACTTGGCCCATTTTACAGAAGTAATTTTCTTTCTTTCTTTTTTGCAAGTTGCAAAATAACTGCCCTCTCCCACAGAATGAGCATTAAGTTTTGTGATGTATGTTAAAATGCTATTAATCAAATATAAACAGCAGGGCTAGATTCCTTCCAGATGAGCAAACATTGTGGTGGGATTCCCAGCAGCGAAGATATCCCCTGCTAATCTCATTGAGCACTTTTTCTTCCTCCCTAGGAACTCATCTTTCTCACTATAAGTATGTAAAAGGTCGCATGTTTCCACAGCCTCCCTGCCAAATGGACTTTGAAAGAATGGATCTTTGGAGCCTGTTCTCTGCTGGTCTCTGTCAAGCTGTTCTTATTTTCCTTTTGCTAAATTTAAAGGCACAGAGCCATAGCATGCACAGCTGTTAAGTCAGTGCTGATGTACCTACATTTTTTTTTTAAAGGCATTGATTTTTCTCTCTCTCTTCCTTAAACTGCCTCTGCTCATCAGGCCCTGTTCATGCAGCTGCAAGAGAGATGAGATGCTAGTGCTGAAGCAGCCCCAGAAAACATTTGTGCCAACGTTTGGACACCAGGTCCTGTCTTCCTTTAGTCCAGGAGTGGGGAACCTTTGGTTCCCCAAAGGTTGCTGAACTCCAATTACCATCAGCCTTAGCAAGCACGGCCAATGGCTAGGGAAGATGGGAGCTGCCGGGAATCAACTTCTTGAGGGCCAAATGTTCCCCATGCCTGTTTTAGCCTATCCCCACCTCCTGGGGCTAGGAATCTCTACTCATGGGAGGGCTGGTCCTTCAAGAAAAAAGGAAAACAAATACAGTCTTGTCCAGATGATTCCCATCTGATGGCTTGAGAAAGCTGTTTCAGCCCTTCCCACAGTCCAGCTGTGTACAGCTGTTCAACTTCTACAAATTCTCTTTCCATTCAGTGTGGATTTCCATTTGTGAGCACAGATAGCGTTCTGTTAATTTTGCTATCTTATTTAAAAAGATACACTAACCAGATATTTTATTTTTTTTAAACTCTCTAAGCAGTGAAGTCAAACCACTGGAGAATCACAATGCCTGCTATGGCTGCAGAGACTGGTAACTCATAACCTCTGGTGTTATTTTTGCTGCATTAGCAGCACTGAAGTTATCTCTACAGTGTCCAAGCCTGGCAGTGTGTATGGAGGTCCTGGGCTGCCCAGACAACAAGACTCATTTCTTGGCCTTGCTGATGTGGTCCAAAGGAAAGCAGAGCATTGCATTTGTCATCAGCTTGGCTGAAGGAGTTTCCAGAAGGAGGTGTACAAGGTGCCATCCAACTGTCTTAGGGACTCTACTCTGGATTTATTCCTTAGCCTTTTCCTCTCCTAAAGATATCCTGCAAGGCAATGGAGGTTTAGGATCAGAGTTTTCCTTCTCCTAGATGGCTTCTAGCAACTGGTATTCAGAAGCATTTGTTGTTGTTTAGTCGTTTAGTTGTGTCTGACTCTTCGTGACCCCATGGACCAGAGCACTCCAGGCACTCCTGTCTTCCACTGCCTCCCGCCGTTTGGTCAGACTCATGCTTGTAGCTTCGAGAACACTGTCCAACCATCTCGTTCTCTGTCGTTCCCTTCTCCTTGTGCCCTCAATATTTCCCAACATCAGGGTCTTTTCCAGGGAGTCTTCTCTTC
The DNA here is from genome assembly GCF_965112155.1 of Podarcis liolepis. Classification (NCBI taxonomy): domain Eukaryota; kingdom Metazoa; phylum Chordata; class Lepidosauria; order Squamata; family Lacertidae; genus Podarcis; species Podarcis liolepis. Next base: position 54,066,521 of record NC_139557.1, on the reverse strand, counting down.
TCATGAGGTGGTTCTCAGAAGCATTACAGCCTCCAACTATGGAAGCAAAGCATAGCCACTAATAGCCTCATCCTCCATAAATTTGTCCAGTCCTCTTTTAAAGCTATCCAAGTTGGCAGCTCTCATTGCCACCCATTGCTAAGTTCTCCATATGGTAGAGAGAAGGGCATTCCAGAGAACAGACACTGGTGGAAACTGCCCATTTTGGTGTCACTGCCCTGTGATATTTTGAAGGGTGCAGTGCCACAAGTAAATTTTCCTGATATGATCTACAGGTGGGACAGGCAGTTTTTCAGGTAACTTGGTCCCGAGTTGTTCAGGACTTTATATGTTATATATGTTATATGTTATATGACATTGTGAGTCATCCTGGAGATTTGGAAGCAATGCACCTGTCTTGTCTAGAATCACTCTCATGTTTTCACTTATAAGGCCAAACTAGATGTGATATCATTCATATCTTTGACCTTTTTGTGGCTTTCTCATGTATTTAAGACCATCTTTAAATAAGCAACCCAGCTGAGCAACACATTAAACTAGTTTGCATTAGAACATTAGACTAGTTCATTAACACTGCAATATTATACACACTCATCTGGGCATAATTCCCATTGAACAAGGCATGTATTGAAGGAGGCGTGTATAGCCTTTCAGTACAAGGTTACCAGGTCGCAACCCAGAGAACATGAGAAACGTGGGTAGCTTAAAATTTCCCAACACAATGGACTAAATCTGTTTCCAGTCTTGTTTTTTGCGCTCTCCACTTACCAGCTTGTGGCGTACCTGGACTCTTTGCTACAGCAGCTACAGGAGAAGAGGCAGAAGAGATGGAAGAGTGTATGAGCTGATTCTTCTCTCATTTCTTCAGCCTGTAACCTGCCAGCTCAATACTACATTCTTGTGAGACAAGTTTATCTACGTAATCACTTTTAGCATAACATCACAATGTGACTATGCAGATTTAAGTTTTTCTACATAAACAAGTTTATCTACATAACTCCTGTTTTAAAGTACAGTGACCTGTGTTTTCTTCTACTCCATTTTAAAATTAAAATATAGGTACCATAAACATGACAATGTGATTAATACATATACAGAATAAACCAGGATATAAACTCATTGAGGGTATTTCAGTCTTATTTGCCCTGATTGATATTAGTAGTGGTGCCTGCCCTGTGGAACACCCTCCCATCAGATGTCAAGGAAATAAACAACTATCTGACTTTTAGAAGACATCTGAAGGCAGCCCTGTTTAGGGAAGTTATTAATGTTTGAAGTTTTATTCTGTTTTTAGTGTTTTGTTGGGAGCCGTCCAGAGTGGCTAGGGAAACCCAGCCAGATAAATGGGGTATTATTATTATTATTATTATTATTATTATTATTATTATTATTAATTTGTATACTTAAAATATGTATATATCTAGGTAGCTTACAATAAGTATTAAAAAAATACATATACTATAACAGATAAAAAATGTTCTTTAAAATGTCTTCACATCTATTTTTGACCCCCAAAAATGTGATACATTAAATGTTTGAAGTTCCCTGCACTCTCCAGATAAGGTAAATTGTACTTGTGCTTATATACTGTGCAATGGGTTTTTATTTTGTCATTCAGACACACTGTTTTTTTGTGACTAAGTGAACAAGTCGCCTTCACAGCAGAAGAAATATCTAAACATGCTAACCATTGATTCATGTAAAAAGATGTGACTTCTCCACTGGCATATCAATGACACTGCTATCTATCCCTACTCCTAAAGAAATGTATTCTCTCAGTCTTCAACAAACCACCCAACATTTCTTTCCTCCATTCTCTTTTCATAAAAGTGCCAATGTCACTTGCAATACCACAGCAAATGTACAATTAAAGTAAGTGTTGTACACAGTGAACCATACAAGACACAAACAATTTCCTGCTGTTTCTCTACCCCATGGACTACAAGGAGGAATTGCCCAGTGCTGGGCAAAGGTAGGTAACTTTCTGAGGGGTGGGGACCCATTAAATTACTGGGCAGTGTTCAACTAAGTTTTAGACAGAGCAGACCTACTGAAATTAATGGACCTAACCTGGTCATGTTCGCTGATTTAATATGGTTCTTCTTTGAATAAAACTTTGATATCCTGCTTTAGCCTTCGGATAGTGATAAAGAGAAGAAGAGTTTGGATTTGATATCCTGCCTTTCACTCCCCTTCAGGAGTCTCAAAGCGGCTAACATTCTCCTTTCCCTTCCTCCCCCACAACAAACACTCTGTGAGGTGAGTGAGGCTGAGAGACTTCAGAGAAGTGTGACTGGCCCAAGGTCACCCAGCAGCTGCATGTGGAGGAGCGGAGATGCGAACCCGGTTCCCCAGATTACGAGACTACCACTCTTAACCACTACACCACACTGGCTCTCTTAAGTAAATCGATTTCCACTATACACAATGACGATGCTCTGCCTCCATGGTTGGCAGTGATGCTTCTGAATACCAGTTGCTGGAAACCACAAGAGGGTCTGCTTTGAGCAAAATTTACTTGAATACCACCCTAAGTGTATGTGCAGATTTTTAAAAATCTCACAACTATTGTCACAGCACATAGGGTTTTTTTTTAAAAGGTGCTAAGTAATGTTCACAGCATCTTTGCAAGAAAGGAAGGTCGGGAGAAAACCAGCTTTGTTATGCCCCCATGAGCCCATTGTCCCTTGAGCTCCTAACCACCCTAGCAGGTCTAGTATTCCCTTTTTGGAATGCCCTCATCTGGGAGATTCGGTTGGCACCTTCATTATACACCTTTCACCTGGCAGCAGGTGAAAACGTTGCTCTTCAACCAGGTTTTGGGCTGATTAACATCTGATACCCTTTTAAATGTGTTGTGGGAGCAGATGATGGGGAGGGGTGTTATTGGTTTGTTTCTGTTTTTATAATGTATTTTATATGTTTTATCTTGTGTTGTGGATCTATGGATAAAGAGTGGTATACAAATCTAATAAATAAATAAAAAGCAGGCACTAGCTGCCACTGTATTTGGCAGATGTGTGGTTGAACTAAAGAGTTTAGAGTACTTATCACAAGATTTCAAAAAACTGCCCCAGAATTTGAGTGACGGGGATATCTTGGTCTTTTAAAAGTTACTCGTGCTGTTTTGTGTCTCTCATCCCACTGTGAAATCAATAATTTATATGGAAGATCTCTCATGTGTAGCTGCTAACTACCTATTAATAGCTGAAAACTGTTTGATGAAAGGCCTGATTCTTAAAAGTCACAGTAAAAAAGAGTGTGCAAGCAAGACATGGAATTAAATTTCAGCAAAGTTTTCTGAAGCACAAACCGTACATGGATTGAAAATGGAAAACTAACTTCAGAGGAAAGGGAAGAAATACCTATTTTGGTGATAAAGGAAAGGGCAGCAGATTAATTTGCTGGACTCCTTGTAGCAAGATAAGAGACTTGAAAGAATCTGGGATTTGGCTACTTTTTTATCTATGCTTCCCTTTGTAATCATCCTTGAAACCTACAAGGAGCAATGTTGGCGAGACGAGTGTCCGTGCAGAATATTTTGGGGCACAGACAGGACAGAGCATAGAACCAGTTTGCAACATCAGGGCTGACCCTTGGAATACATAAACTAAGGCTAAAAGTGAGAATATTTCTGGCCATGTACTGAATATTCTTTCAGCAGTGAGAACTTTTCTGGGCACTTAATTTTAAACCTCATTCCATCCTGTCTGCTGCAGCAAAGGGTTTGCACATCGGTGTGATATGCAAGGTGAAAATTGTGTTAGAAAAATGTCATTACAGTGGTGCCTTGCAAGACAAAATTAATCCATTCTGCGAGTCTCTTCGTCTTGCGGTTTTTTCGTCTTGTGAAGCACAGCTATTAGCAGCTTAGCGGCTATTAGCGGCTTAGCGGCTATTAACAGCTTAGCGGCTTAAAGAAAAAGGAAACAAACTCGCAAGAACTCGCAAGACGTTTCGTCTTGCGAAGCAAGCCCATAGAGAAAACAGAAAACTCTTTTGTCTTGCGCGTTTTTCGTCTTGCGAGGCATTCGTCTTGCGAGGTACCACTGTATAAAGCTTCTTAAAAAGAGTCCTACATGACCAAGGGACTCTTCTTAAAAAGAGTCCATAGGGAACTTTCACATGTAGATCAGGCTCTTCACTTCAAATGTTTCATGCATGAGAAGGGCAGTGTAGATGAGGATACAACAGTGGGGATGGGGCTAGGGGATGGGGTGTCCCCACTATCCCTCCCTCCCACAATCCCTTTGAACACTGAGGATTGCTATACAAGCATCACCATCAGCTTGCAGTGCTTGAAATACAAAATATTTTTATACCTTCCATTTGTTTTTTGTTTGTTTTGTGATCCTGTTTTCGCTGCCTGCAACCAGTAACATGCCCTTACTTCAGCAGGTGCTCATATCAGATACATTCTTTTGTATCTTATTTGTGAAGAACAAGTAAGACCCGTAGGCAATACTGCCTCTCAACTGATGGAGTAGACAGTTCTTTGGAATAGAGCAATAAGGCATTTTTACTGGCATTGATGGTTTATGCATACTTCCATGTTTCTTAAAACAATGCGAGACCTTCCCTTTATCACATTGTCACCAAATCTATCACAATTTGTTCCTCTGCCAAATTAAAATGTAAAATCAGCAAGGCAACTTTTGGATGTCTCAGAAGCTTCTTTACTACTTTCAGAACTGACAGACGACTTCAAAATAGTCTTATCTTGGCATGGAAGCACAAGAAGAGCCTTCCAGAATCTTGAGCTCTAAAGCAGAAAAGTGTGTTCTTGAATCCTTAGGACTGGCACATTAGACATCAGCACGGAAACTCAAAGCGCGCACTGACTGCTTTTGTAGATGTATCTGTAGTTGTTCAATGAAGAAAAATAAGATTACGCCCATCTTAGTTTCCACATATTGATTTTATTCCTGTTTCTGCACACCCTAGATAAAGCACAGCTATCTATAGAAAGGTTATGAGACAGAAAGAGAATTGTACAATGTTTTGTTGCACTGATGTATTCTTTTGTATCTAACACACCTGAGCCCTCACTTTTGCTTCTCCAGCTCAGACAATAACCTTCAGTATTGCTAGTGGTAACTGCTGGTAGCAAAGGGATATCAGGTTCTACGGGGGGGGGGGGTTTCAGCCATAACTCACTGGAACTCGGTTCTGGCACCTCTCAGGCAGGCGCCATTGCCATTCTAAGAGAACAAGGGAGGTGTTAATGGTGCATTCTGGCACCTCTTTTTCTAGAAAAATAGCACTGAGGTACTAGCACAGAAGACTCCCTGGAAAAGACCCTGATGTTGGGAAATATTGAGGGCACAAGGAGAAGGGGACGACAGAGGACGAGATGGTTGGACAGTGTTCTCAAAGCTACCAACATGAGTTTGACCAAACTGCAGGAGGCAGTGGAAGACAGGAATGCCTGGCGTGCTCTGGTCCATGGGGTCACGAAGAGTAGGACACGACTAAACGACTAAACAACAACAACACTAGTGCAGAGATAACATTTCATTTAAAACTAGAATTGTACTCCCTCTTAATGAGCAGGCTTAGATCTTGGGAATATGACCATGAATACCTCTGAATATCAGTTTTTGGGGAACACAAGTGTGGAAAGTACATTGGACCCACGTCCAACTTGTGGGCATCTGTCAGGGGTTTAGGAGCAGAAGCACGGGCAAGGGAGGAAACAGAGAGCGAAGGGGAGGAGGCAGAAGAAAAGATGAGTGACGACGACGACCCGAGATCTCCTAGTCTTTCCAGTGAATCAGAGGATTCACAGAAAGGAGCACCAGTGGCGAGGGCAAGGGGGGAGTCTAGGGGGGCACCCCAGGAAGACAGAGCCAGAGAGGACTCAGGGGGGAGCAGCTGGAAATCGGGACCAGCGTCACCGCCAGGAAGCAGGGAAGAGGAAGGGAGCCAGGGGGGAAGCGCTGGCAGCTCACCACAGGAGGGAGGACATGAGTCAGGAGTGGCCACACCTCCACAGGAGGGAGGACATGAGTCGGGGATGGCCACACCTCCATCGGGGAGCGAAGAAACGGTTGAGAGGAAAGTGGAAGGTTGGGCGCGCGCGCCAAGTTCAAATGCAGAGGAAGGCGGCGCAGTAAGCAGCCCCGAAAGAGAGCCAGGTCCTAAAGCCCGGCGCAAGGAGGCAGGAGGGTCTGGGTCAGCGTCAGAAGAATCCCGGAAGGAAGAAGCCCCGGGGGGTAGAGGGACCCAGAGGAGGACAGTCAGGAGGAAAAGGTGGAGCAAGGCTAGGATATTAAGTTGGTGCACACAGGGCGGAGACTCAGACGGAGCTTCGCCGACCTAGCTACTAGGCGTAGAGTTGCGCGCAGCAGCGTGAGAATGGAAACTGTAATTCAATAAAGACTTTTACTTAATGACCGCTGGCTAGCGTGATCCTCTGTGAGCTAGGATCTTCAAGCAGCTCTGACAGTAAGCTCCGTCTCCACTTGTGGGCATCTACAGCCTCGAGGAGGGGAGAGACACAGGTGCCTACTAGCAAGCTCACGAACGGCAGACGACATGACGGCTGAGCAGCAGATAGAGGAACTCAGAAACGCGGTGGCACAACTGAACGCCGAGGCTCTAGCATCCAGGAAGAGGGAGGAGGAAGCAGCCGCAGCCTGCAGGGATCTCCAGGTCAGGTTAGACGTGCTGACAAAGCAGACACCCCGGCAGGAGGGCATTGGGTTGGCGAGACGGACAGGCGGGCTGGTCTCTCACTTCGATGGGAACCTGCAACAGTATCCCAACTTTAGAGCCGACGTACTGTGCGCACTGCAACTGCTGCATAAAGACTTTAGAGATGAACAAGAGAGAGTGGGGTTCATCATGTCCCATCTGCATGGGGATGCGAGAGCATGGCTACGCAATTTATGGAGAGATAAGGATCCGGCGCTACAGAATGCAGATGCCTTTATTAAAGCGATGGATGGGTGTTTTTTATCAAGTATTGACGTGGATCTTGCACGGAAGGAGGTGCATGGGCTGAGACAAGGGAGGGCCAGCGTCAGGCAGTACCATGCCCGCTTTTTCGCCTTGGTCAGTGCCCTGGAATGGGACAGAGATTCGGCTCCTGTAAGAGACCTCTTTTGGGAGGGGCTGCATAACTCGATTAAAGATGAGATCGCCAGGGGGGAGAGACCCCGAACCACCCAGGAGGTCGTTCAGAGGGCACTGGCAGTGGGGGTGAGGCTGGAAGGACGTCCGTGGAACAGGGACGAAGGGCGTGGAGGGCGCGAACCAGCCGGGGGCCCCTCCTTCTTTCCCAGGGAAGCAGCGCGGGCGCAATCCACGCCTCCGCCAGGAGGAGGAGCCGAACCTATGGAGGTGGGAGGTGCAAGGGCTCAGTCAGCAACCAGAGCCCTAGCACCAGCAGCAGTGAAAGCGAAGCCTCCTAGAGGGAACAGGAAGTGTTACGTCTGTGAGGAGCCAGGGCATATGGCGAAAGAGTGTCCCCAGAGGCCCCACAAGCTCACTGCAGCCTCAGCAATGGTGACTGCAGCAACACAGCAAGGAGGACCACAGCAGGGAAACGAGGCTGTCTGGCTGGAGGAAGAGGCACTGGGGCCCAGCCAGACGTGTTAGTGACGCAGTCCCCAGCGATTTTACAGCCCGTGAACCCCCTCCCGCCCAAACCAGTAGTGAGGCTCACAGCGTCTCTCCAACTGCCCAATGGAATCACCATGGACGTGCCAATCACCATTGACTCAGGCAGCAATGCGGACTTTATAGGGCAGGACTTTGTCGACAGGCACGCTGTGCAGTTGCTGCCGGCCACACTGCCCCTGCAGGTTGTCACGGTGGATGGCAGGGAGCTGCTCGGGGGGCAAGTGGTGAAGCAGACGCCACCAATGGTGATGCGACTTGGGAATCACAGAGAAATCATCAGCTTCAACGTCACTCAACTATCTGACACGCCCATTGTATTGGGCATGAGTTGGCTGGACAAGCACAGCCCAGCGATGGCTTGGTACCAGAGGCAGCTGACCTTCGGCTCTTCCTTTTGTGCTGAACACTGCATCGTGCCCAGGCAGGAAGGAGAGGAAGAGGAGTCACAGCTGCTGCTAGGCACGCTGCAAGCGATTCCACACAAGTACGCTGAATTTTTGGAAGTTTTCTGCGAGAAGGAGGCAGACAGGCTACCCCCTCACAGACCATATGACTGCAAAATTGACCTGCTGCCGGGGGCGGCGCTGCCTAAAGGGAAACTGTATTCCATGTCAGAGGACGAACTGCAGGAACTCAAAGAGTTCATTGACCATAATTTGCAACGCGGCTTCATCCGGGAGTCCAGGGCAGTGGGGGGCAGTCCCGTATTCTTTGTTAAGAAGCGGGACACGCCCCAGAAAAGACTGGTAGTGGATTACAGGATTTTGAACAGTCTGACTAGGCCATCGGACTTCCCCATGCCCCGTATTGACGACCTCCTCGCAAAGGTACGGAAGGGAAAAGTGTTCACCAAGTTAGACCTGCGGGGGGCGTACAACCTCATTCGCATGCGGGAAGGAGATGAGTGGAAGACAGCCATGTTCACGCCACTGGGGACCTACGAATATAGAGTTATGCCTTTTGGATTGCAAAATGGCTCCCACGTTTTTCAAGCGTTTATGCATCACGTGTTGGCGGGACTTCTCTACAAGACGTGCGTCTGTTTCTTAGATGACATCCTGATCTTTTCGGAGTCGCAGCAGGAGCATGACGGACACGTCAAGGAAGTGCTGAGCAGGCTAAAGCAACATAGGCTCTACGCCAAGCTGGAGAAGTGCCAATTTGACGTGCCGGAGGTGGATTTTCTGGGCTACAAGCTGTCTGACAAGGGGCTCGCCATGGACAGCGCCAAGGTTCGAGCGGTGTTGGATTGGAAGAGTCCGCGCAACCGGAAGGAGGTCCAACGGTTTGTCGGCTTTGCGAACTTCTATCGCAAGTTTATCAAGGGCTTCGCGATGCAGACAGCGGCCATCACTGACACGCTTAGCTCCAAGAAGAAGAAGTTCGTTTGGACAGCGCAGGCGGAGCAGTCCTTTCAGGCACTCAAGCGTCTCTTCGCGTCGGAAGAGCAGCTGCTTCATGTCAACCCCAGCAAGCCGATGAGGGTGGAGACAGACGCCTCGGACAGAGCCGTGGGGGCGGTCCTGTTGCAGAAAGACCCGCAGGGGGTGTGGCGACCGGGAGCGTTTTACTCCAGGAAGCTCAGCAAGTCCGAACAGAACTACACCATCTGGGACAGGGAGTTGCTGGCCATTCACGCAGCGTTCAAGGCGTGGAGGCACTTTCTGATCGGCGCCAAGCACACGGTGCAGGTTTGCACGGACCACAAGAATCTAGAGCACTGGCGCACGGCACAGTTCCTGAACCAGAGGCAGATACGTTGGGCTGAGTTCTTTGCAAACTTCGACTTCCGAATAGAGTATGTCCCGGGGGACACCAACATCATGGCAGACGCTCTCTCCCGTAAGCCACAGTATCTGGAGGACGCAACACCAGCGGCCGCCATGCACATCTTCGCACCAGCAGTGTGGGCGTGCGCCGCGGCGACTGTGGACCTAGAGGCGGTGCGACGTGCGTTGCAGGAGGACTCCTTCGCACAAGCAAAGATGGCAGAGGTGCAAAGGGGCAAGGCAGCGGCCGACGGTTTCCGGCTACGAGATGGATTGCTCATCCGAAAAGGGGCCATCTACGTGCCGGGAGACGAACTTCGAGCCAAGGTGCTGCAGCAGCTGCACGACGCGCCCACGGCCGGGCACTTTGGCAAGGAGAAGACGGTGGAATTAGTAGCCAGGGATTTCTGGTGGCCTGGAATGAGAGGGGAGGTCGCAGACTACGTGGCGAGGTGCGACACCTGCCAGAGGGCCAAACCAGTGCACAAACCGCCGGCCGGACTGTTGGAACCGCTGCAAACACCGTTCGAACCATGGGAGAGAGTGGCCCTGGACTTTGTCACGGATCTGCCCAGCTCAAGGGGCAAGACGGCAGTGCTGGTGGTGGTGGACCTGTTTTCCAAGATGGCGCATTTCATTCCGTGTGCGAAGGTGGCCACGGCGGAGCAAACCGCCAAACTGTTCATAGACCACGTGTTCAAGGTTCACGGTCTGCCACGGTCTATTCTGTCCGACCGGGGGCGGCAGTTCATCTCGAATTTCTGGCAGAAGCTGATGGGCTTCCTGAACGTCAAGATCAACCTGGCGTCGGCGAGACACCCGCAGACCAACGGGCAAGCGGAGCGGGTCAATGCCATCATGCAGCAGTACCTGAGATGTTATGCAAATCAACAGCCTGCGACGTGGGTGGATTACCTACCGCTTGCCGAGTTCGCCTACAACAACACGAAGCACGTGTCCACGGGGGTCACGCCGTTCTTCGCCAACAACGGGAGGCACCCCAGAACCTTCCCGGGACTGGAAAGAATGGGGGAGGGGGAGCCGCAGACAGCAGATGCGTTCGCGTCGGAGCTGCAGGAGGTCCACGATCAGCTGAGGCGCCACCTGGAGCTGGCCAAGCACGCATACAAGGTACAAGCAGACAAGCACAGAAGGGTTGGAGAAGAGCTCCACGTGGGAGACTGGGTTTGGTTAGCAGCCCACGCAGTGCCGGCCAGGTCGTTGGCCAAGAAGAAACTAGGGCATAAGCAACTGGGGCCCTACCAAGTCGAAGAGCAGGTCAACCCGGTAGCTTTCAGACTGGCACTTCCGGAGGGTTCCAGAATGCATCCGGTATTCCACAGATCGGTGCTCACTCCCTACAAGGCACCGCACAGGTTCCAGGAACCCGGAACAGCGCCGAGTCCGGTCAGAGACAGAACAGGGCACGCGGAAGTGGCACAGAAGGAGCGCATCAACGAAGTCACTGAGATTTTGGACTCCAGATGGGGGGAAGAGGGGGTAGAATACTTTCTCGCCAAGGAGGGCACCCCGGCCAGTGCGAACAGCTGGGTGCCGGGCTACGCCTTGGACGAACCTCTCCTCAAAGACGAGTTTCATGCCCTCTTTCCCCATAGACCTATGCCAGCAGAATATTTTGACGACTGGCTTTTCACGCCCACACTTTCGGCCAGCACTTTCCGGGGGTTCGACTAGGACGAGGACCCGACACAAGACGTCCGTTCCCCGGAGGGGTCACCCTCGGGATCTGCATCAGAACCCTCGTATTGGTGGGACGATAGGCCAGAGGAGCAGTGGCGCAGACGGTGGCTGGAAGGCCCAGGACGAGCAACACCGACAGGAGGAAGTGAGGGAGAGACGGACATGGACGTTTTCGGGGACGACCCTGGTTTCGAGCACGGCGGCACAGAGATGGAAGCGGAGGTGACTGTCGTCGACGAGAGCGGGGAGGAAGACCCGGGAGACTTCAGATGGAGGCCTGCCACGGGAAGCGACCGATACCCGACGTTCGTCCCTTTGCAACAGCAGCCCCCAGCTCCAGCACCGGAAGGAGGGGAGGGGGGAATGGGGGGCTTCGAGGGGGGGATGGATGTCAGGGGTTTAGGAGCAGAAGCACGGGCAAGGGAGGAAACAGAGAGCGAAGGGGAGGAGGCAGAAGAAAAGATGAGTGACGACGACGACCCGAGATCTCCTAGTCTTTCCAGTGAATCAGAGGATTCACAGAAAGGAGCACCAGTGGCGAGGGCAAGGGGGGAGTCTAGGGGGGCACCCCAGGAAGACAGAGCCAGAGAGGACTCAGGGGGGAGCAGCTGGAAATCGGGACCAGCGTCACCGCCAGGAAGCAGGGAAGAGGAAGGGAGCCAGGGGGGAAGCGCTGGCAGCTCACCACAGGAGGGAGGACATGAGTCAGGAGTGGCCACACCTCCACAGGAGGGAGGACATGAGTCGGGGATGGCCACACCTCCATCGGGGAGCGAAGAAACGGTTGAGAGGAAAGTGGAAGGTTGGGCGCGCGCGCCAAGTTCAAATGCAGAGGAAGGCGGCGCAGTAAGCAGCCCCGAAAGAGAGCCAGGTCCTAAAGCCCGGCGCAAGGAGGCAGGAGGGTCTGGGTCAGCGTCAGAAGAATCCCGGAAGGAAGAAGCCCCGGGGGGTAGAGGGACCCAGAGGAGGACAGTCAGGAGGAAAAGGTGGAGCAAGGCTAGGATATTAAGTTGGTGCACACAGGGCGGAGACTCAGACGGAGCTTCGCCGACCTAGCTACTAGGCGTAGAGTTGCGCGCAGCAGCGTGAGAATGGAAACTGTAATTCAATAAAGACTTTTACTTAATGACCGCTGGCTAGCGTGATCCTCTGTGAGCTAGGATCTTCAAGCAGCTCTGACAGCATCTGATAGGCCAGTGTGAGAACTGGACACTGATAGGCCTTTGGTTTGATTCATCATAGCTCTTACGTCTCTTCTGAAAGAAATTATGTAGCATACACACACACACACACACACACACACACACACAGTACTTTACATTTTAATGTGTTTTGGCAAACATTTCACTGGGAAAGCTTGACAAGAAAGGAATGTAACATGTTGATAGACAAGAGTGACCCCAACTGCTATTTCCTTTCCATAATGTTTTCGATAGATGTTTAGACCCTGCTACTGACACTTTAAAAACTATAGTGTTCACTGGAGGATTAAAATACGTGGTTGAAATTAAGCTCTTGCTCAGTTTGTGACAGCTGTTATTTTGAAACAATGCATTGGCCCAAATATATCTGACTTTATCCTTGGGTTTCTATGTAGGAGAAATATGAGTATGGAAAAGAGTGCTGAGGGAGTTGTGGGCTTCCCCTCCTTCTTTCTGCCTCTTCCACATTACAACCATTATTTGACAGAGAGAAATGGAAGAATCCTGTGTTTAGTCTATATCTTCCAGACAACATATGTTAGCATTTCTGCCATCTTTTGACTTAGGCCACTCCTCTTGATCTTGAAGGTCCTACACCCTTGTGCCCATAACTTCAGCTAAAATGAAAGCAATGTCAAGAAAGTGAGGGCCAGTATTGAAATTTCATCTTTCACAATTATTTCCTAAATATTTTCTCAAACCAAAGGCATTCAAGATGCTTCACACTGCCAATCTTTAGGCTTGCATGAGAGAAGTGAATGTAGGCTTCAATGAAGCCATTCATCATGGTAGTTATGGAGACTGGCCCTTCCTCCTCTAGGGAGTAAGGTGACAACAAGGCCTTCAGGTTTTACTATTGTTTGTGGCAGTGGGATAATGCTTGTTCAATTGTCTTATCAATACTAATCAATTGGAACAAGTGGAGAGCAGAGATTAAAAACAAGGCTGAGACAATAGTAGATTAACCTTTATATGCTTTTCCAGTTTGCAATCCCTGGGAGAACAGGAAGCGTTTCTTCTAAATGATAGTATTTCTTCTTCAGGTGAGTAGTTTTAATGGTATTGTTTCAACTGACTGCAGAATACATTGTTACACCTCAGTGTTTTATAGTACAAGTCAACCCTATGCACTTGACAGCAAACATCAATGAATCCAGGGGAGCTTACTCTTAGGTAAGTAAGCATAGCAGGAGCACAACTACTTTGAGAGGCATTGCCTAGCCTCACACTTTTTTCCTCCTAAAAGGTAAGGGGAAATGTCTGTGCGTCTTATGGAGCAAATGCGTGGTCCCTGTAGCTGAATTGCCCAGGGGCAAAAAGCACATCTTTTTTTTTTAGAAAGAGGGAAGGGGTTGTTGAAACAAAGCCACTGAACAGCTGATCAGCAAGTGATCGAGAGGGGAGATAAGGGACTCTAGCGATAAAGGAGGCTGCCTGGGAGGGGGAAGGTAAAGACAGTGAACTTGCAAGGAGAGGAGACATGGAGATTAAAGCAATGAGGAGAGAAATTAAAAGAAAAGGAGGAGCAACAAACTGCTCCAGATAAGGAAAAGACACTAAGGCAAACAAGAGGGATGGGGGTGTTGAAACAAAGCCACTGAGCAACTGATCGGCAAGGGATCAGGAGGGAGATAAGGGACGCTAGAGATAAAGGAGGCTGCCTGGGAGGGGGGAGGTAAAAGCACATGGTTCAAAAGGATTTTTGCATTGGGTCACCCCAAATTCACCATCAGATCACATAGCATGTCCATGGCTACAGCCTGCACCCCCCCAAAAAGCACCCACTGTTTCGTGGGGCCGCAATGGCACAAAAACATGGTTGCAAAGCACGGATGCACATGGATCCTCAGGATTTTTGCACCGGGGTTGCCCAGAGATGTCGACCTTTTTTGGGGGGGACCCCAAGTTGTTAGCTTTTTTAAAGGAAATAGTTGTTTACCTTTAGGACTCACAGTGCCAACCAAAAGGGGTGCCAGCGCCCCAAGCACAAGGGTGTACAAAGGGGGGTGTGGGTTCCATGCTGGGGGGCAAAATGTCGGGCAGCATGCACAGCTGTCCGCCCGCTGCCTCCCCTCCCCCCACATGGCGGTTAATTGTTTTGGCTGCGCGTGCAGCACCCGGAGCACCGCGTAACATTGTGGGCACTGTGCAATGCATCCTGTTGCATGCACCAAGCTGCGGGTTCCTTTGCTGGCTTTTCCGCTGTCACCGCACACTCCCAGCTCTGTTCAACGTGGGGTGCCAGTGCAGAACGATGGGGAATGCAAGCGGCATCGGTGCAACATCTTCAGACAGGATCTGTGTGCTCCTATTTTGTTGCTGCCTTCAGAGCTGTCGGCACGTGGCGGATCCCACCACAACGTTACGTGGCGCTCTGGGCGCAGCACCAAAACAGTTAGCTTGCATGCAGCTGGGGCAAGAGCCAACAGTCGAGTTGGAGCACCACAGGCTCTTCTGCTGCTGTGGCTTGGCGCAGGTTCGGGGACGAGCATTGGAGTTCAGGGAAGAGCCGGTGGCACTCCGACAGGCTCTTCCCCGCTCAACTGTCGCAGCTCTTCCACTGTGGCTTACAAGAAGGTAGAGGAGGAAGGAGGTGAGGTTGATGTGGTGTGAACACACTGGCATGAGCACCAGTTTGGCTGCACCTGTGTGTTTGCACTGTGCCAACCTTACTCAACCCTGCCAGCACCAGCAGTGTCAGTAGAGGGAGGTCATGTAAGTGCCAGGACCTTACCCTGCTGACAGTGCTAGCTGCAACCCAACATGGAAACCCTATGCATAATCCTACTAAATCTAGTTGGTTTAATAGCAGTATTAGGCTAGCAAGATCTTGTGAGATCTTCCTGAAACCTCACAAGATCTCACCAGAATCTGCCATTGTTGCTGCCAGGCACTACTGCACAATCCAGGTAAGGGAGGCTTGGGCGGTGGTGAAAGTCTCAGCATGTTATATGCTGAAAGAAAATTATATGAAAATGATGTACCGGTGGTATTTGACTCCTAGTAAGCTTGCAAAAATGTGTAAGACAAGTGTAAATATCTGCTGGAAATGTAAGCAAAAGGAAGGCACCTTCTATCATATGTGGTGGATCTGTAAGATTCTAAAAGCATTCTGGGAAATGATATA
This sequence comes from Podarcis liolepis, assembly GCF_965112155.1. Taxonomy (NCBI): domain Eukaryota; kingdom Metazoa; phylum Chordata; class Lepidosauria; order Squamata; family Lacertidae; genus Podarcis; species Podarcis liolepis. The sequence continues at coordinate 54,051,096 of NC_139557.1, read as the reverse complement.
CCGGTACAATGATCTAAAATAACCTAAATGAACAAAAGCAGTTGCATTAACAACTATTAAAAATCGATTACAAAGACTAAAACAACTGAAACAGAGCTCTTTTATAACATAAAAGGCAGTTGGGAATAGATGGGTTTTTAACATGCTTGCTCATCAAGCCTAGCCATAATCGGCAGTTCACTGCCACTCTGCAAATATGAATAGGGATATTTCATATTATTCTTCTTTGTGAAAAAATAAATGAAAGAGCGGAGTCAATTAATTAATTCTCTTAAAGCTGAATAACTAAGCAGCTCAAATCTACATCAGACTAGAAGAGCCTGCTGGATCACAGGAGAGGGCCATCTAGTCCAGCATCCTGTTCTCACCGTGGCTAACCAGATGCGTATGGGAAGCCTGCAAGCAAGATTCAAGTGCTAGAGCAAATTCACTAGAGCAGCTCTAAAGCCTTGCAAGGTCTCAGAGGACCTTAGATCTGAGCTAACAAGCTGGATTTTGTAATCCTATCAGGCATACAAGATGCAATAAATTATGTGATTTCTTTGTTCTAACAGCTCAATGGAAAACAATAAAGAGCCCTTAGCACCTTAAAGGCTAGCAAATTTATTGTGGCATAATAAATTCACTTGAATCATTTATATCCTAGTTAGTTAATTGGAACATTCTCACAGAAGAACATTACATTGAAATTCAAATCTGTGTGGAATTTTCAACAAAGAATTTGTGAACAGAAGCTGACAGGATTCTCCTTTCTGTATGGATTTTCTCTGGGGGGGGGGGAGGAATCAAAGTAGATCTTCAGCTGTGTAATATTTTTCCATTTATCTAGCTCCACAGAAATCACACAAGCATGCCCATGTAATACTGGAATTTCTCTCTGGCAAATTGAGGGGGAGGGATAGAAATACAACTTGTTTGTGCTGATCCATAATCTGGTCAGTTGTGGGTTTGTTTGCTTTTAAAGGTGCTAAATGCAGGTGCTGGGAGCTAGGGTTTAGATTGGGGCTGTGGCAGCACAGAGAGAGGGGGGGATTAATCCTTTCCTCCTGCCCCATTTTCCTGAGCCAAATCTCACACTCGCATCTCTGCAAATTGTTTTGCCCCATGCAAGAAAATATCTATCTATCTATCTATCTATCTATCTATCTATCTATCTATCTATCTATCTATTCACATCTTACAGCTTTATCTGTATCAGGAAGGAAATTTGTTCTTATGTTTAATCTGTATTTCTAACCCAGTTTTTTGTGTGTTCTGATACAGGGTGTGGAAAGCACATTGGGAAGGTTTCACACTGTTTCTAGTCAGTTCACCCAGATCAATTGATTTGGACCATGAGATCCTTATAATATGCTGAGAATCTCCAAGTTGCTGATGTAAAAATTGGGATTGCAACAGAGCTATGTCTAGTATGTACTCAGGTAATTACAGTGCCCTGGAAAAAAAGGAACAGGAAAAGAAGAGAGTGCCTTTCAATTATTTAAATTGCTGTTTCAGGGTAATACATAATGGACGCTATGTGCTATATTCTGTTTCAGCGACAGCATCTCATAGCAATATGATGGGGATAATTACTATCAAAAGAGTAAGCGGCTCTCCCTGGCCATACTACAGGTAAAAGGATATGTAAATGTAACTTCAGTTAAATAAATTTATAACAACCACAGCATGGTGGAGTGCATGCATAAAACCATGACCTTCAACTGCTTGGTACTTACCGTTACATAACAGGGAAAGAGACTGATGGCTCAGGCCTACTTTTGGTGTTGCAGACAACTAATGGTAAGGCCTGAAACTTCTCATAGTGTTTAACAAGAACTGACAGCGTAAAGTGAGGTATAAAATGAATTGTCCGTGAAACTTTTTACTCAGAGATGTGCAAACTCTGATGACTCTCATGCCAACTTTGAAGCCGGGTTCATAGTTCTCTCATAGCTCCTTAGCCAATGTGGTAACACTGTACAAAATTATTCATGGTGTGGAGAAAAGTGGATAATTCTAGCACCAGGGGTCATCCAGTGAAACGGAATTGCGAGAGATTCAGGACAGAACAAATAAAGTCCTTCTGCACACCATGCATAGTTACACTCTTGAATTTGTTTCTACAAGAAGAAGTGGTGAGCACCATAATGGATAGCTCAAAGACAAATTAATGGAGAATAGAGCTATTCATGGCTGCTAGTCTTGAGGATTATATGCTATATCCAGGTTCTGAGACAGCATGCTTCTAAATACCAGTTGCTAGAGAAGAACACTAGAAGTGCTATTGCATACATGTCTTGTTTTTAGGTTTTCTACGGGCATCTATAGGGACGCGGGTGGCGCTGTGGGTAAAACCTCAGTGCCTAGGACTTGCTGATCATAAGGTTGGCAGTTCGAATAACCGCAGTGGGGTGAGCTCCCGTCGTTCGGTCCCAGCTCCTGCCCACCTAGCAGTTCGAAAGCACCCTTAAGTGCAAGTAGATAAATAGGTACCGCTTTATAGCGGGAAGGTAAACGGTGTTTCCATGTGCTGCACTGGTGCTGGCTCGCCGGAGCAGCTTTGTCACGCTGGCCACGTGACCCGGAAGTGTCCTCGGACGGCGACGGCTCCTGGCCTCTTAAGTGAGATGAGCGCACAACCCTAGAGTCGGTCACGACTGGCCCGTACGGGCAGGGGTACCTTTTACCTTTATGGGCATCTGACTGGCCACTGCAGGAAACAGGAGACTAGACTATATCGGCTATTGGTATAATGTAGTAGGGCTCTTCTGATTTTAACATAAAATCTGATGCACTCCTAATCTGAGGACATAGGACCCAGCTGGATATTCAGAGGCTAAACAGGCTTATTATAAGGGTTCAATCCAGCTCTGAGCACAATGGATTCCACACTGTAACTGTCTAAGGTTCTGTAACTCTTGCCCAATCTTACCTGTTTTGTGGGTGGACTATCTAATATCATTCCCTCTGGTCCATATGATTGGGTCTGTTGGCCAAGAATTTCAGATTATGCTGTGGGCCTCATTCATGGACAGGACAAGATAAGTTCTTGAGCATGCAAATATGTTTAGATCCTATCAACTGCTGAGGTGGAAGACATTCAGGTGCACTACATGCATAACCTCCTTGAGGAAGACACGTCCTCATATGTTTTCCACATAGCTTAACATTTTGATTTGTTTTGATTCTTCATGGAAGGCATTCCTCTTAGCCACTTGCTTGCCTCTAGGACAGTGTAAGAGCTATTGGAGCTGAAACAGGTCCTCATGCCTTCTCCTGCATCGTCCCATTTTTAACTGATACCTTTAACACTGCATGACTCAATTGTCCTCTGACATAGGCTAAATTTCACTCATAAACTCTACTCTTCTTGGCTTCCCTTTCCCATGGCCCTGGACGAATGTGAATCCAGAATATCCCTTTCTAGACAATGAGTGAGTTACTCTTTAAAAATATTCTCTATACTCAACATTCTGTTGAGGTTCTGAAAGCTTAGAGCTCCCAGAAAATCACTTGACCATTGTATGTATAGGTGTGTTCAAATGCCTAAAAGAGCTACTGATATAAATAAATTTACAAGGTTATTTACTTTTGTGCATGAAAGCCCCATGAAATCTGTAGTATGCACTTTCCATTATTTTGGGAGGGGTGGCAGCAGCACTTTTTCTCTTCCAAACTGAAAAGAACTCAATCACTTCACTATTAGAGAGTGGCACATCAGTTCCTGTTACCTTCATATTATTGTGATGGTTTTAAGTCATGCATTATACAAAACATAGTCATGCAACTTTTTGAGATGGTGATTTATTTTTCCTGAAAGTGTAGTGATATGTCATGGAATGAAAAGAATGTGGATGTTTAAAGAAAAAATATTCTCTTTCTCAAATGTGTAAAACCACTCCCACGAGAAATAAAAAACCATTTCATTTCAGAAAAGTAAATTGAGAATTGAGTTACAGTCAAAAATGCAGCTATGTATTATGGAAATGACTTTGCTATGACAAAGATGAGTACATGGTAGAAGAAGATCTGAATGTTTCCACCCTTACACTAAAATTTATGAAATTAATGTTTCCACAAGGCAGGAAAAAATATCTGGTAACTATCTACCATGTGGATGGCATGGTGATAAGGAGAAAAAGAAAAAGAAAGTATGGGGAGATAGGAAACAAATCAGATATCACAGTAGACATAGAATGTTGAGAGGGAAGCTGCTAATGTGAGGTAGGCCTGGAGCGTGACATATTGTATTGCTAACTTTTATATATTAAAAAAGTTAATTTTCAAGGTTTTGTACTATTGTTATTTCCTTTGCCCTCCTAACAAACCTCCAAGATAGACTTTCCCCACTATTATTAGATGGGAAACTGAAGCTGAGAATGATTTGCCTGCCATACGCACAGGACTTTATGACAAAGCTCGAACTTGAATTCAATTTTCTCATGTCCCAGCCATCTCACAATACCAAATGCCAGCGTTTTAACCAGCCCTGGTTTTCTGTGCTTTTGATAGCAACTTTCTCCTCAGACATTAGCAGGTGGTAATGTGCCTCCACATGCCCTGAAAAGCTTTAACAGTTTATTTCTGTTTTAAGGCAAAGTCATAGGCCCAGTTGCTTTTTTGGCCTGTTGGCAATCCAGCCTCCTTCTGATGTTAGCAGGCAAGAGAAAAGCAACAAATACGTTTGCCTTTCCCATTACACTGCAGCTCTTCCACAGGCTCAGTGAATGATAACGTGCATTATGGGGAGTGTCAGTTTTTTCTTAAGATTTTTTGTACTTCATACAACCTCAAAGCTTCCTCTGAGTCTGACACTTTGTCCCTTTTCTGTGGCAGTCTTCATATTATGGGTCAGCAATCTCCCATAAAATATAGAAACAGAATATATTATGAAGGTTAGAGAATCATCTTGGTGTTACTGAGGATTAGCGTAAATCAGGCTTTCTCAAACTCGGCCCTCCAGATGATCCCTAGCTAGCAGGACCAGTGGTCATGGATGATGGGAATTGTAGTCTCAAAACATCTGGAGGGCCGAGTTTGAGGAAGCCTGGCATAAATGGTTGACACACACAAAGTAGAAGATTCTATTTCAATTGAAATCTGGTCTAGAAATTTGTATTCCAGCTGGGGTAGAATGGTTTCCAGAATGGACTTGCCGCATTCCTGTGAGTTCCACATTTGCTCCAGAAGCAGTATGAAAATAGGTCTAGCACAGTCTGATGGAATGGGGATGGATTGTGCTTCATAATATTTGCATATGCCCAAGGTTGAATTAAGAAGGAAAGGCCATTTTTAGAGGAGAAGTTGTGACTCAGTGGTAGAACATATGCTTTATATGTAGAAGATCCAAGGTTCAACCCCGAGCATTGCTTGGGTAAGAGATGACGGGAAAGACTTCTGCCAGACAGCTGCTTCTGGTCAGAATAAGACTGGGGCAGAGGAAATCTTTTTCAGCCCGAGGAACACATTTGCTCATGGACATTCTGGGGGGGGGGGGGTCACATGACAGTGGTTGGTGGAGCAACTGAGGTGACTCTTATCTTTGTACAGTGTCGTACACTCCAACCACACAAAATCCAGTGTCGTACACTCCAACCACACACATGTACATCACTACTGTAAACATACAGTACTTTTCTCTCCACCCACCAGCCAGGCAAACAATTAAGAGGCATTATGGCAGGCCCTTGCAGGGAATACAGAGCAGAGGTGGCTTGTGGACAGACCTGAGGGCCAGACAAAGAAGCCTGGGAAACCTACATTTAGCCTCCTTGGCCTGAGTTTCCCCATCCCTGGAACAAACAATACTAGGCAAATAGTTTGAACCAGTATGAAGCAGTTTCCAATTCCACAATCCATTCTGGAATGTTGGTAGAGCAGAATGAATCAATCCATCCTTAATTCCACCAAAACCTTTGGAATCAGAACCAAGCTGCTTTATTCATCTCTGAGCTATTAGGGAAGGCTGGGAGGTAGAGACGCACATACTTATATTAATTTTAAAATGTAAACAGTGTTCTAAATCACACAGCTTATAATGAAATGGTTATAATTTAGCAGCAGGATAATCTTTCACTGTGTAGATGTGAATTACACCAACATGGTCCAGGATATAGTTTTCCTCATTGCAGCTTCCTCCAGGCAGTCTTCCTTTCTATTTAATAATGGATTGTACTTTCCAAAGCCCCTTTTTATGACAAGTTTAGAAATTATATATATTTATACTGTTTGCTCTTGTTGCCTTAACATGCTCTCAGCCTTTGGCAGTTTTCTTATTTTGAATATATGATTATTCTGTTTTCTCCTTCACTTACCTTTTCGTGTGTGTGTGTGTGTGTGTGTGTGTGTGTGTATGCGCATGTGTGTGTGTGTATCTTGTACATAAGCAAGAAAAAATTGGGCTATGAAATGTGTTTTGTATATTGAATGAAGTTAGAGCCATTTAAAACTGAATAACAAATGGATCTGAACAATCATTACCTAACCTCAAACTCAAATACCCTGAGCCTTGTCCAGAATTTTCTCCTTTTTTGTCTTTTTAAATTGGCAGCTAACCAATTCAAAAACTGAATGGCTGTCCAAGACTAGCAGATTGTGGTGATTAAAGGGCTGTACAGGGTGTCATTTATCTTTTTCTGTTTCTGTGTTTTCTTAATATTAGGCTAACAGCCTTCTCTGGTTGAGTGCAATGTGATTTCATTTGGTGGAGCTACAGTTCAAATAGGCTATTCCTTGGAGGCTTTAGCTCACGAATCCTGGTTCTATTAGCTCATGACCTTGATGCTAGCCATCTTTGGGGCTTGAAGGATGATAGCTTTGTTGCTTTTAAGTCTGACGAGGTCCCATGTGTCAACTCTCCACTGCAATATGCGATACAAGAGATCAGTCACCTCAGGGAGATGCTTAAATGGTAGACAGATGGATTTATTGGCTTTTTGTTCCAAGAGATAACTTTGTGACATATTCTAGGATAAATTATTACGTTGTGTTTATAATCCCATTCTGTACCTATGTGATTAAGACCAATTACTCTTTGGGATCTTGCTGTTTAGTTTAGAGTGGAAAATATGTTCTAATTATGGTACGTCTATGGTGAATTGCATTTGAACTGCTTTCCATATTTGATTTTCATGTGTATAAGAGCTTCAACTGAGGGCCAAGAACGTTCTGAAAACCTGTGCATTATGGACACCTAAAACAAGCAACTGATGGTTGTTTCAAAGATTTAATCTGCTAAGTAAAATATTTTAATATCAAGTGTATTGTTGGGTTTTTTTTAGTTCTGATATTGTTATTCGTTCTTACAACACTGCCTTATATCCTTAAACATTATTCATGTGTTCAATGAATGTGCATTGAATGTTTATTGGTGTGTATATTTGGTCCTATCTGCCAAGAGGGTGTGTGGAGCTGAATGGGATACAGCTGTGGGCAGTTGGAAGCATCTCCATCAACTTTGGTGCCTGCCCATGAAAGCAAGCACTGCCATGGAACAGTGCAGTAGCTAGAGGAGAAGTGTGCAGAGGCCAGAGAAAGAACTGTGAGTGGAGGAGTGTCCTGTCTGTCATCATTGGGACCTCCAGGAAAACCCACCAACCCTGCTGTAACCTAGAATTGGTTGTCTGCTGTGCCTGCTCAAGGAACACAGCTGTGTGGGCAGCCTGAGGAAACTCCATCTACCTTGATGCCTGCCCATAAAAACAAGCCTAGAGGGAGAGACTTGGGTGATGTTAGCAGGGTCCAGGAACCCTCTTTGTGAGATTTTGTGGGTGACCTAGGGCTTATCTGGGTGAAAGCCAGGGTGGATGGGTGAGAGCCAGGAGACTGAAAGAGGAGGTGTATCAGAAGGAGAAAGAATTGATATTGGTTCATATTTATTGGTAATTCATATTAATGAATGATACATTTGTTGTCAGGAATGAGCCAGCTCCAAGTGAAGGTTTGCAGCCAACTGCAGAAAGCAGCCAGGAACAGAGAGGCTTAGATGTTAGTCAGGCAGGAGAGAGCCGACAGCAGCAGACTTTGGCTCATTCTGACCTTGATGGGCTGGCTGATAAGGCAGAAGCTGAGAGCAGGCTAGAACACAGTCAAAGCTTGCAAGAAGCACAAATAGGTGTGAACAAACTCCGAGACAGCCTCTCAGAACAGGAAGAGGTGGGAGCTGATCCACTAAGTCCAAAGAGTCAGCGAATGGGAGGGCTGCTAGAAAGGAAACAAAACAAGAGACATAAGGGTCTTAAGTTCAATATCTTCTGTCAACGCTGGAAGAAGTCTTCAGAAGGGTCATTTTGAGTAATGATCCCAGAGGCTTTGTTAGAGCCGTTCAGAGTTATCTGTTTTTGCAATAAATCCTCCTTTTTAATTATCTACGCTTACTGTGTTATCAAGCTGGGAACCTGGACTCCTTACATTTGTATATGCAACAGTGTAGTATCAAGAATAACACCCTGAGGAGGAATCCAGTAAAAGCTACACAACTTAAGGGTGTGTTTGCAAGCAATCATCTTGGCTGTTCCACGAAATGTTTCAGAGTATTTTAGTTGGGTTTTGAATATATATGTTCACCAAAGGTCTGTATCAATTGGGCTGAGCTATGGAGTGGGGCACTTAACCAAACCCTTTACATATCTCCTAGAAATATACAAAACAGGACCTTGAACCCATTCCATTTTTAAAGCCATTTCTTGCTGACTTGGGTTTAATTATTCATTATGAGTATTGATTTACACAGGGGAAGGTTAAGGTGCTTTGATTCTGAATTGCTAGCATCTATACATTGTCATTAAATTGTATGTTATATTAAAACATACACACACAGGCACAGAAGGGCTACCTGTTTTTGCCCTTGTTTCATGAATGCCAAGATTTTCTGAATTTTAACTATAGTCTATGGAGTACATAAAATCTGGTCCCAACCAGAGTAGGCATGAAGAGTGGCTACTTCATTGAAACCTCTTCCATATTTAATAGAGGTTAATGAAGGGAAAGCATTCAGAATAGCAGAGGAGACTCAAGATTGATCAGGGTGTCTGACCTCATGGAAGCATAACAAAACACACGATAAAAGACAAAACAAAATGACCATGTTAATTTCCATGAATATTTTATTTCCAAGAAAATGATAGATCATCTCTTAAAATGCTGCTGCCTATGACCACTGAGTGCTCATGCTGGTGTTGTGTTTATCAACCAAAATGCTCCAGGAGTTTCTGCTCTGATGAGATTTCATGCACTACTTCATTTAATCAGAGGTATCAAAGCAGTCGAGTCATGTCCTTACGTATTGTGAATTTGTGAATTTTATTAATGGGGAAAGAATACGCTTCTCCTTCCTCCCTGAAATACCTTACACTAGAAAAATTGATGAACTAATGGATGAATAGTAGTAATATGACTGCAACCCTATCCATATCTGTAAAGTGGCACAAATCCTACATGCAAGTCCATAGCAATAAAAAGCTGCAATCCACCACACTCAGTGGGACTTATTTATGAATAGGCATGTATAGAATTGTGTGGTGAATGTGCTTAGAAAAAGACACAAGTCATACATTATTTGGTACAATGTCTCTGTTTTCACAATGTTTGGAATTTGCCACAGCAGACTGGCAAGGAAACTAAAGCATACCTTGAAAACAGAGACATTGTGCCAAATAATGTATTAGACTATTAAGCACCCTATTTAATTAAAATGATAGCCAAACCTAATTCTGAAACATTTACAATGAAGCCAACATTCATAGAGGAAGATTTGTAGATGATATTATCTTTGAATATCATTATAAATAATTGAATGTAATTATTATCATTGAAATACACTAGATAATTACTTCCTATTATAAACAAATTTGTCTACTGTTTAATTCTTTGTGAAGTTAATATTGGTTGATTTTGGGGGGTGATCTTTAACTGCCTTATGTATGCCACTTTGCATACTTTTTTTAGTTACAATGTATAGAAAGATCCCTTGGATCATCTTGTAAGTACTGTTTATCTGTGTGTGCAAAACGTGGCATATTTATTTTCAGAATTTTTCCTAAGGAATCTGCTCACAAATGGGAGAAATTGGAACTCACACGGAAGAGAAGTATTTTGATCTGTCCATATCTAGGAGTTGCATAATATTGTGCTCTTTTTCTACCCTGTGTACCAAAACACCATCTATCAAAGGACACCCTGATTGGCTGTTGCTATCACATCTGCTTTCTTTACAATCTGAAATAGTGGAATAACATAGAGCCACCACAAGTAGAAGCAGCAGCTGCAGGAGCAGAGGCAAAAAAGAGCAGAAGCCCCAATATTTTTAATCCAATGTTTTTATTTGATGCTTTATCCTTGTCTGATCTAGCATTTATAGTAATAGAATTGTAGGCAAAAGAAGGCGGGCCCACAAAAAAATCTCTTACTCGGCCCCATAAGGGACTGAAAGCCACACAATTGCTCAAGAAGGAAGTTAGCCCAGAAGGAAAGAGACCAGGGAGTAGGCAGAACTGGGTTAAAGAGATGCCTCTATACCACCCTAGCTGAGTTAACCATCATCGAGATGTCAGATGACCTCCCATGTCATTATTCCAGCCCAAATGAGTAGGAGGGGTGGGGTTAGGGAGACACAAATCCAATACTCAAATTAGGCTACAGGAGCATCATAATTTACCTGGGAGAGATATTAGGCTAACAGGCCTGTGATTTTCTGCATCACCCTTTTAAAAAATTGCTGTTAAGTTGGCTATTTTCTAGCCCTTGCAGTATCTGTGCTATGTTGGATGTTGGTACAGTATATCTAAATATATACAGGCAGTTTACATTTTCTTTGCCCAATTCTAGGTTTGCTATTAATTTTTCAGCAATCTAATAAACATAAAAAGCACGCTTTAGAAACAGATAAATGCTGCAATCCTGTGCCCGCTTACCTGGGAAGTAAACCCCACAGAACTCAGTGGGGCATACTTCGGAGCAGCGCATGTACAGAGCAGCACAGTCAGGGCTTCCCATGTTCTTTCTTCTTGTTCTCTCCACAGCCTTTGTCCTTGCACCATGGCAGGCTGTGGGAAGGGCATTTGAAATGCACTGGGCTGGTAGGAGATTTTAATATTTCAAGACACAAAATCATTAATTTTGCAAAAAGTCAGAAGCTGAAGGAAAATGATCAGTTAAAATCATGTAGTGTTGTCTATGTGAAAAAAGTACCAGGGACTTGCTCTTCCGCCCTGTCAGTTCAGCTTTTCATCACCAGCCTGAAAGCCTCCAATGAGGCAAGGAAGAGGCTTGCAAAGAGCATTAAAAGCAGGGAAGTAAGTGCTGCCTTGGCTTTGCCCTAGCTTGGCAAAGGCACAGCAGACCCAGGAAGGAAAATAGCACCGAATGATATATGGTACACTTTTTAAAGGACACACACCTAGGATCACATCTGTCATTATTTCTAAATTTCACTTGTAATTTCTTTTGCAGAGGGGGTGGGGGAATAGCATGATGGCTGCTAGTCAGCCAAAATCTATGAAAGTTATATATCAACTGCGGTAAAACTTGTACTCTGCGTTTCCCATACAAAATAAAAAAGCAGTTTAAGCAACAAAATATGGAACAACAACACAACTGTATATAACAAATAAAACTTAGGAATGTACAAAACAAAAATTTAAAATTTCAGGAATCAGACTACCTACATGCTTTAAAGTTCATTGCTGCCTTTCTCTCATAATTTACCCCTCGGACAGCATGCCAGAGGGCAGGTGCTGTGGCTTATAAGACCTGCTTCCCTGTTGTCACAACACGACAATCGCTGGTTGTGGAATGACCAACAGGTTCTCTTCAAAAAGTCTTAAAAATTGATTGGCCTGTACTAGGAGACATAATCTGTGATGTATCCTGGTCCCAAGTTGTTCACAGCTTTAAATATCAACAACAAAACTTTGCACCTGACTAATAGGCAGCCAACACAGGTCTTTCAACACTTGTGTAACATGTGTAAAACTGGGTGTTCCTCTATGCACCCGAGCAGCTGCAGTTTGCATGGCCTGCAGCCTCCAACTCGGGCACAAGAGTTATCATGTAGAGTTTTTTCACTGTGCTTGAATACAACAGAGAATTTTAGAGGCACCCTGTGGTGCTGGCAAGGAGAAGCCAAACCTCAGCTAATGTGTTTGCTTACTGTGAGAGCTTTTGTGTGCTTAATTCATTAAGCAGATTCAGATAAAGTGCTTTATTGCCTCTTAAACAGTCAAATAGGTAAGGGGATCTCAGAAATAATTGTTGAGTGATTTCTTGATGATCTAACCAAACAATTTTCTATAAAACAGTTAAGATGTTCTTTAGAATGTTGTTTTAGGTCTTTATAAGGGAGTGTGTGTGGAGGAGAGACCTTATAACCATATACAGTGGTACCTCGGGTTACAGACGCTTCAGGTTACAGATGCTTCAGGTTACAAACTCTGCTAACCCAGAAATAGTACCTCAGGTTAAGAACTTAACCTCAGGATGAGAACAGAAATAGTGTGGCAGCAGCGGGAGGCAACATTAGCTAAAGCAGTACCTCAGGTTAAGAACAGTTTCAGGTTAAGAACAGACCTCCAGAACGAATTAAGTTCTTAACCTGAGGTACCGCTGTACTCCAAAATGAAAATGGCCAAATGGCTTTGGAACAATGACTATTGATCAAAATGAAAGCTAAACATTCACTCTGTTTATACAGCTCAAGCAGAAAGTTGTGGTAGCGATTCTTCTCACAGCTTGCCACATGAACCACGGTACCAGGACACTTGCATTGGTTCCTTCCTCTAGCCATTTGCTTCCTACTCCAGCAACTGATTCCTTAACTGTAACATGAACATATGTGAATTTGACTCCCCACAACCCCTGCTTCAGCAGTGAGGCTTGCGGAATCTTGCTGTTAATTGGGGTCTTACTATATATTTTTAGTTTATTTGGATCATTATAACTGCCTCATCATATGTTCTCTTGGGGGCTTGCTGAGCTCAAGTTATCCATGGTCCCACAGTGGCAGGAACTTATTCTCTGTCCCATTCAGCTTCCATCATGGGACTGGGAAATTAAAGGGAGAAAGCCCAAGGGGTGGGAATGGACCTTAGGGAATGCTTGAGAGTCATTCTCCAATGGCAGTTCCTTCATCTCCCTTCATTTCACCCAGAGGATGGTCACCCAACCTCTATGTTGACTGCCTGAAGGCTTTTGCCTGTGCGATACTATCCAGGTTGAGCATTCCCTAGGACTCAAAGGTGGTGCATGGAGTGCCCCTACTGCTTGCCTATTTTTTCCTTCTTGGGAGGATGGAGAAGGGGGTTGTATTGACAAATGTTTTCCTCAATACCTTGGGAGTTCCTGACATTGGTATGGATCCACACCTGCCCTGTCTTTCTCCCCAACTTCCTACCTATGCTAATCTACATGCTGGCAACTCATATTGATAATATAGGATATGATGAAGGGATCATATGGCTAATAGAAAGATCTAAGCAAAAGTCCTTGTAGGGTTAGCTATGGAATGTGTCCAAGACACTTGAGCAGAGAAAGCCAATAAACCTTAATCCCACAGGCCGTCAAACCAAACCCAATGTTCAGAACTGTTAACATTAAAGCAAATTATGATGCTTGAAGGCTTTGCTAAAATCAAAACAGAGTCACTTGAAGCTGTCTTTCTACTTATATACTATTGGTGTTCTTTTTATCTAAATCTTCCTAGACAGATATTTTATTATGATTATTTTCTAAAGCTTTTTCAAAGTCTTATTGATTGAGTGGCTTCTGGACTAATACTGGGCCCAAATTGAATAAATTAAATATATTGTATCATTAAAATTCACAGAGGATATATAAAATACAGCATGGAGGATTTAAATTAAAGATGATTTGCTGCTTTTATAAGATATTTTAAATCCAGGTCATGCTCAACTCAGGCTCAGAAACATATTTTCGTTTGCATACAGAAAACCAAGCCTCTTAATGTACTCACTGGGATCCTGACACAGAAAGATTACTTATTGTCTTGAAACTGCTTTTTTAACCTCATTTGTGTAGCAAGAGTGTAGAAACTTGGACCTTGCAGAACTGAGTATATCTACATTTCAGTAATAATCATCAGTCCCCCTTACAGGGTATCCTGGTAACTGTAGTTCTGGAATGATGGGCTAGAAACCTCTGGAAAAATCGCACTTGAAATTACAATTCTCAGAATTCCATACTATGACAGTTACAAACTAGTATACAGCTGACGTATGATTTTATCCTGATACGTCCAACTCAATCTTCCAGATACTTCATGTTGGAACAGTTAGAATAGTCCATGCAAGATAAAACTTGCAGGAGAAAAAATAAATAAGGTAAATTTGGGCATAGGGAATGATCATGCAATTTATTCAGGTTGAAGGGGAAACGTTTGAGAGGAATATTAGTGGATGCCACAGAAGCTGCCATTTTGTTTGTGTGTGACAGCTGCCATGTCACCCACTATGCCCCAGAACAGTACAATTTCTGTGACAAAATGGAGAGCAAAACAGAACTGAGGGGTGGGGGAGTAAAATAAATGAAGGTTTTTTAAAAAAGCATTGAATGTAACTTCAGCAAATAAATGTATGAATAGTAATGCAACTTTAATAAAAGTATACCTGAGGGAGTGTCTCCACCCCCATCGTTGTGCCCGGACGCTGAGGTTCAGCGCCGAGGGCCTTCTGGTGGTTCCCTCATTGCAAGAAGCAAAGCTACAGGGAACCAGGCAGAGGGCCTTCTCGGTAGTGGCGCCCACCTGTGGAATGCCCTCCCACCAGATGTCAAAGAGATAAACAACTACCTGACATTCAGAAGACATCTGAAGGCAGCCCTGTTCAGGGAAGTTTTTAATGTGTGATATTTTAATGTATTTCTGATCTTTGTTGGAAGCCGCCCAGAGTGGCTGGGGAAACCCATCCAGATGGGAGGGGTACAAATAAATTGTTGTTGTTGTTGTCGTCGTCATCGTCGTCATCATCATTATTAAATAAAATGTAAAACAGTTTCAGTAAATCAGTGTTTTAATAAAACAAGAAAAATCCTTTATATTCCTAGTAGATTTGCCATAGCCCCTCATCGAGTACACATCATACTCATATAATGCACTGGCTATATTGAATTCCTATTAAGATGGCTTACCTGCTCTTCTAGTATTCTGTTCAATGGCATCGCAATGTTGCTGTGATGACTGACATATAGGTGGTATTTTGTAGAGATGTGCAGGGTTTGCCTTGGGTCTGTGTGCTTTAAAAATTCTGATCTGTTTGCTTTAGTCTGATTAAGGTTCTGAGCTACTCTATATAAAACAAAGCTCTGTGCTCTTGAGAGTCACTATTATGAAGGATCCTTAAAAATAACTCAACCTTTCTTTCTTTTTTACCTTCTGGCAGAAACAGATGAAATTTTCATGGACTGGAGGTCGAGGGACCTTTGGGGAAAGTAAAAGGGGTGATCTTTCCATCATAAGATATATTGAAGCAATACCTTTATTAAGCCAACTTAATAATATTAGTTTCATATTATCAGTTGGAAGATCATGGCTTTGTTGCGTGCTGTTTCTTAACTTAAAGTCATGAAGAGGTGGCCAAGAGGGTTGCATTCTCACTTCTACATGTAAATAATAATAATAATAATAATAATAATAATAATAGCAGTTTAGCTTTCCCAGTGTTTGCTTGTGTTAGGAGTGAATGTCAGGCATTACAAACTGAGCCTGTCCTCAGTAATGACTGTGGAACTACAGAGGTTGTGGGGGTTTTTTTAAACAAAGCAGCAGTTACATTTTTATTAGAAGTGTTTATAGCCCTAATTAGGCTGCATTTATGGAGAACCCTAGTAGAAGAAATTGAAATTTATTTATTTATTCTTTCATACAATTTAAATACCACTTGATTGCAAAATACCTTAAATTTGTGTTAACACTCAGGGGGAAACACACTTTGTCACATTATCCGAAGACTCCTTTTCTTCAGACTTCATCAGAATCCTTTGTCATTATCTTCAACTCTGAGATTCTGAACTGATGCATGCTTTTGCTCAGAGGTTTCCACTCTCACAGTCTAGTGGCAAGGAAGCATATTTCCAAGCTACAGGCATCTTTCCCCTCTTTGTTCAGTCTTACACTTTGGTTGTAGTCTTTGAAGAAAAAGAAATCAGTTGATATCATAGATGTAAAAGAGTTAGAATTCCTGCCACCATTTGTTTTATAATAGTTTGCTTTTGCATGTGCAGTGGTACCTTGGTTTAAGAACAGCTTAGTTTATGAACAACTTGGATTAAGAACGCTGCAAACCCAGAAGTAGATGTTTTGATTTGTGAACTTTGCCTTGGAAGCAGAACATGTTTCACTTCCTGTTGAGTGTGTTCCATTTGTAAATTGAATGCCCCGCTGCTATGGGAAAGCACGCCTTGGTTTAAGAACACTTTGGTTTAAGAACGGACTTCTGGAACGGATTAAGTTCGTAAACCAAGGTACCACTTTATTACTTTTGATGCAGACTGCTGTGCTAAAGAAGTTTCATTGCAAGTATTTTGGTGCGTGGTTTTGCATACATCAAGAAAAGCAATTTGCATAATTGCTATTATTTGGCTTCTAACATTGTTTTCATTGGACATCTGCTATTCCAAGAGTTATTTCACTCTGATTATTTCCCATGGGTTTTGTGGATTGTCTGAACAAAGCTTAGTTTTGTGCCTCTTCAACCCTAGTGTTTCTTCTCTCAGACTTGGTTGTGCTATGGCTTTCCTCCCCAGTCCTGGCTTTGTCGGTGGTGCTTCCTTCCTTCCCCCTTCTTCCCACAACAATAACAGAAACTGAAGTGGAGGGACATCCAGGAGCTAGCTCACCACTTGGCACTTCCCTCTCAGACCAGAACTCCTGGCAATTGTCCCACATGCACAATAGTTGGCATTTTGTTAAATCAACATTGCTATTCAAACATTCTTTGCAGCCCATGTGGCTATAAGCACACATCTTCCCTCCACACAGCTGTAAGAACACATCTTCTCGCTCATTTGCAAATAAAAAATAAAAAAATTCTTCAGATCAGCAACCATGAATGGGATCAAGTTGCAGAGAAGCTAGAACTGCCCCTTCTTTTCTTGATCTTTGTACCATTTGTGGAAATGAAAAAGGTCCTGGTATTATAATAAAGGCCATGATTTTCAGCCAAAAAATATTTTAACGTGATTGCAGTTATACGTTTCAGCTGTTCCACCAAGCCTGAAGTAATGCTGCTTTAATCTGTACCTCCGGCAACACCAAAAATTGACTAGATAAATAGTTTTATAGAAGGTGCAAATGTAACTATTTTAGTCGTATCTGACAAAATGTATTTGTAGAATAAAACTAATCTATGGCACTAGGAGCACTGTAAGTTAAATTTTAATGAATCTGACACTTCTAGTTTATCTGTTGGTATCTTTTGTAAGAAGGGATATTGGGAAATGGATAAGAGGAAAATCCTTTAATTTGCCGCTCGTGAATCAATAATAAAACAGACTAGGCTTTTATATCCTATGTCACTTTTTAATCAGTGCTCAGCTGACAAGTGGTTAGTGGTCAAGGAAGTCACCCCTTTTAAGAAACACAGGGAAATGCTTCAGTTTTTAACTCTAGAGTATAAAAATAAACAATGGCTGAGGAGAAAAGGAGCTGTATTCAAAGACATGGATAAAAACAGTGATTAATACAAAAGTTCATTAATAATGCTCAGCCCTATGCTACATTATAATTAAGAAACAGAAATTGAAGAGTGGGACTTGGTTTAAAGCTTATCTTTCTGCTGCAGATTTTAGAGCTCTGACGAAAATATTTTGGTATACTCAAAGGCAATGCATCTGTTGCATTTCATTAAAGTATGGAAGAAATAATTATGTAGCAACATGTTCAGTGTGAACAAAGGCAGTGTGTTCTGGATTAGACTGAGTAGTTTTGATCTACAGAGTTATACTGGGAAGAATAGAATAAATGAATCATCTCAAAACACAGTGAAGGATCAATAATCACAGTGCAATCCAAATGAAGTTTGTCACACTGAAGTTCTCTCTATTTCATGTGGAGATAAGCAGCGCCAGGGTCAGACTTCAGGGGGCCGTCCACTTGGCCCATGGACCTAATATACACCCCACCCCATCCTCCACACACTTGCAATGCAGCCAGAAAGGATATTTTCTGCTCTTGCACGTCAGAGGACACGTGTTGCTGTGAGATCACCAGAAACTGCCTCCCTGTTGTGGGGCAGGACCGTTTGGATGGCCACAACACTGCATTGGTTGCTGGGGCAGAAATTTGGTCAGTTGGGTTGGCTATTGGCTGCTGAGGGGCTACTTAAGCTGCTGCACCTCACTGGAGAGTTTCACTTTCTTGCAACGCACAGCGGATCACCCGCCCTCCTCTCCTTATATTTAGGGTTGTTCTTATGGCCTTGCTATGCCTGTCTAGGGGTTGTCTGTTTTGGAGGAGGGGCCCAGTAGGAATTTTGCCATTTGGCTGATTGGCTGGTGCCACTTGGTTTTTGCCTACCATGCAGCAAATCTTCACAACTTTGTAAGGTTGGTAGTTAGGCATTTGGTTCAATATTTTGGGGCGGGGACGTGGTTGGCTGTGCCTGTCCCTCCATTGCTGCTGCTAGGGAATTCCCTTAAAGGAATCCAAGGGGCTAGGGCCATGCCAGAGCCCCTGGGAGCATCTGGGGTGAGCTGTGAGATTGAAGGAGTTCTCGCTCCCCCAGGATGCTTTCCCTTACTGACATATGGTGGTGCCCATTGTCAGTCCTGTTCCTGCCACTGTGCAGGTTCAGGTAGTCTGGAACCAATGCCTAAGCAACCACTCACATGCTGTAATCAATGAAGTTGTGGCCAAAATTTAATGCCTAAAACCTTAAACTAAAATCTGTGTCTATTGTGTCTTCATTTGGGGGTGGTTTTGGGGGGTCTTCACACGCAACTACCACAACAATAAGAACAACAAGACACTGCTGGGTCTTGGCTAGGCTCCCTGGAAGTATCTTAAGTACTACTTTTGATGGGAGCCAAAGTTGCCTCCCATCTGCACTGGCCACCAACCTTCTTAATTTACCCCAGATCTTATAGATCTATGGGCCCTGGGCCCTCAACCAGTACCTGATCTGGTCAACTGCTGGACCTAGACCTGGACACCATAAATGTATAATGATCTGTAATGCTTCTGTTTTATATAATTTAATCAATTTGAAGTTTATCATGAAGTTTTACATGAATGATGATCTTGAGTTATTTATTTCTCCTCAATTTCAGGCTGGTGTTTATAATTTATCAGTCTTACCCTGCTACAGCAGTCATTAATGGTGATCCCATTTTTCTTGCCATGCTAGCTTACAACCTAAGGGAGATAATTATTTTCTGGAGTGGAAATAATATTCCAAATATTGAGCTGTGGTTGAACTGGTCCAAGCATAAGTTGAATGATTTGGTCCAGGTGATGACATAATTAGTGTATCTCAGCAAGATGTGGGACTTCTGGGGCAAGAGCTGAAGCTGTATTGCTTTAAGGCAATAATAAATGTGCTGACATATCATGGAGACAAGTTGCCAATGCCAGTGATCTGAAAATACAAGATGTCCCAAAATCTTAAATAATGTGTGAGATAAGTAAGTGGAAAAGCTCAGTGATGTGTAGTGGTATACGTTCCTCATGGGATAGCATTCCTGATGGTTTGTAGGAGATCTATGAATGCTATGTTGATGTGTGATTACCAAGATAGTATTCTTTGGGACAACCTGGCCCAGGGAGAAGAAATAAAAATATATCTCACACACCCTGTGAAAATTAATATTATTATGAATTAAAACTGGATGACTAACAAGTAGAAATATTCTGAAAGGTCATTTACCAGTTCAAAGTTGCTTGCATTTCTAGACATCTGGAATTAGTCCTATCTTTTTCAGTAACACAAACAAGCAAAGATTCCTTCTACCTACAAGACCTTCAGAGTAGCATCAATGATGAGTTGGTGTTGCTAGGCAACCCTGCTAAGAGTGCTACCCACTGAAATGATCAGCCACTGTTCTCTGACAGTGCGTACAAAAATACTTCATTTTTGTTTGTACACATTTCTCCTCCATTACAGCACATCCATAAGGAAGCAGAGATAACAAAAGCCTATTAGCAAATATACTCCAGGTTTGCAAATCCACTTGACATTTAGACAACGGACCTTGCCATTTCCTGGTCCATCGAAAATACACATCTTATTGAAACCTCTTTCAATATTCCTTCCTTCCTTTGCTATTTAAAAATTAGATCTAACATTAACTCCACATAGCTGGGGCATTCTTTTTTCCATCCCAAGGAAATAAAACAACATGATGCACTCATATTCAATTTGGAAGAAGGGATGTGGAAGAAATTCATTCAGTTTGCATTTTATGCAAACCTTTCTTTATTCTCACTTCCTGAACCAATATGCTAACCCATGGGTAGGCAAACTAAGGCCCAAGGGCCGGATCTGGCCCAATCGCCTTCTAAATCCGGCCTGTGGACGGTCCAGGAACCAGCGTGTTTTTACATGAGTAGAATGTGTACTTTTATTTAAAATGCACCTCTGGGTTATTTGTGGGGCCTGCCTGGTGTTTTTACATTAGTAGAATGTGTGCTTTTATTTAAAATGCATCTCTGGGTTATTTGTGGGGCATAGGAATTCATTCTCCCCCCCAAAAAAAAATTGTCTGGCCCCCCACAAGGTCTGAGGGACAGTGGACCGGCCCCCTGCTGAAAAAGTTTGCTGACCCCTGCTAACCCAAATACAGCTGATTACCTAAATTGTTATGTCAGGGCAAGTTGCTTCCAAAATGTGCTAATAGGCAACACCATGTACAAAAACGCATATATTGGGAGAAATGCACATGAAAAAGGCATATAAATGTTCACATGGACTTTAAAGAAAATTGTGTGGAAATTAAGTGAACTTAAAATTGGAATAACAAGAAACTGAGAGAAAAGAACATCTATTCCTATTGGCAACACAGGAAAACATACGTGTTTATGATTTGTCTCAGCTATTCCTCCAAGGCCCACTTCTCATATTCATTTTGATGATGTGATATCACCCTGGCGTGACTTTTTGCCTGACATTTTTGCACGTTGAACATTTATTCTCAGCAGCAGTGACAAAACCCCCTGAACCAGCGTAGACTCAGGGGGATGGCTATTACTGGTATGCAAAGTGCAGAGTGACAGAAAGATCTTTCACAAAAGATTGCTTGAACTTTCAAAAATATAAGAATGGCAAAATGTAAATATAGAAGGAATTCCACTGTCACATTCTACTGTCAAAAACATAAACAGAGGATTGACAACTACAGGGCATGGCCAGTAAACGTCCATCTTTCTAAGAGGGATTTCTATGGCTGCAGTCCTTAAAAGGTGTGTGCATTGGCTCTGTGCCTACCCCGGATAACACAATGGATCTGGTTGATTCAAGGTGGTCTTTCAAGTTACCACATCAGACTGAGCTGTTAAGAAGGAGTGTTGAGGCAGGTGGGAGAGTGCCTAACTTCTGAGTTGCCTTGGGTTTTTGAGAGAGTTAAATGTGCGGCCATTTCTCTTTCCCCTTTTCTTTTTTCTGGCGTTTCCCCAAACTGACTGGGGAAACACCCGGAACTTGAGACGGGATGTGATGGAGAGGTAGAATTGAAGCAGAAGGGGGATATTGAGCTTTGACGGACATGTCTAGATTTTAATCACAGTGAATTATTTCCCACTGCACTCCAATCAAAATGGTTGTTTTCGAAGGGATTTTGAAGCAAGCATGTTGAGGTTTGGCTGAGAGAGCAGGGCGTAAGCCATAGAGTAAGACTACTGGGGTGGCCTGCTTCTTACTCAGTCATTCTTTTTTTCTAACAAATAAACTATTTCTCTCTCTCTCTCTCTCTCTCTATATATATATATATATATTCTTCACAGAAGATATTGCCAGGCAGTGAGAGAAAAATGTGACTTGTCCAGTTTTTTCTCACCCAGCACAATAGCTCCTGGACTTATTTGTTCAAACTTCGGCAGAGGCAGTTCCCTCTTGTTCCCAGTTTTCATGCTGATTGTCTCCCCCCCCCCACAAAAAACCCTAGAGGAGGGAATATGATCCTCACCCCCAAAAGTCTGCACCCTTGCTGCTGCCAACCCCATCACTGCAATTGTACCCTCACCTGTGGCTTTTCTCACACTGCTGCCATGATGTAGCAGCAGTGGCTGAAGCCACAGTGGTGAGTGTGCAGTGGCCTTGGTGAGGGCAGTGGGGCTGTGTCAGCAGTGCAGTGGTGGGGAGGGGAGCAAATAGCTTCAGCTCATCAAATTCATGGGCCACCTGTGCATCGATGGTTCCCTACAGGCTGTTGTCTTTTTTGTGGGATATACTTTAATTATTTAATTTAACAAACAATTAGATACCTTATGTGTGTGCAGAAGAATACGCACACATATATGGAAAACCCTATATATTTACAATAATAAATTTTAATGCTGCAAAATTTTCGTCTTCTGCCTTTTCCCAGTTCCTTCTAAACCTTGGCTTGAAAGGGATTCCACTTATTTCTTCAATGCTCCTGAGCCCAAACAAAACCCCATGCAGACATGCTTTTCTTGATAGGGTTAATATGTTCCTGTGAATAATAGCTAATTAGAAAGCTTTTTCAGGCCCATTCACTGACAGCTCTTTTCCACTCCAATGTTTGTAAAACATATTCATTTGCGATTTTCTTCCTCTATGATTTAGGATCCATTTCCTTCTTAAATGAAATATGTCTAGATGCCAATATGGTGGGAAAGACCATAAATGTCATTCCTCACTGCAGGCTGATGTTTGTAAAGTGTTTTGAACCTTTGCCCCTCTTATTTTTTATTTATTTCTTTAAGAAGTAATCTAGGGAGAGCCCTATAAAGCCATAGGAATAGGAGTTTTGTTCTTTATAAAACTTTCAAGAAGTTCAGCATTCTTAAATCTACATTAATATGAAAAGCAGTTGTTTAAAAATTCCTTCTTGAATCTCAAGGCCTCATGAAAATATTCCTTTAGGCAAAAAAACAGAAAACAGAAAAAGCCTATTGCTTACAAAGCTCTTTTTTGTAACTGATAGCCTTCTGTTCTGAGAAAAGAAAAGAAGTTTTTGTTAAAAAAACAACACTCATAAAAATCTCTTCTGCAAAATGGCTTTTCTTTTCTTTTTTTCCAAAGAACTTACTAGATGTTGCTGTGCAGAATGATGATGTTAGCATCTGTGTTGTGCCAAAAGTTTTTTACTTATTAACCAGGAATTACTGACAATTATGCCCATTTTCAAAATCTAGCTGAGCTCTTGAAATGTCAGATCTAGAAATCTGAAGCACTTGCAAGAGGTTTATAAGGATTGGATTGGGGTGGGCATTGGTATGCATGAACCCGATGCAGTTATTTTCTTAATGCAAACTCTGACACTGCTGTAGTAATGCTATCAATCCTAATCAGCTCTTTAGTGAAAGGACAATATGAGTTGGGATGAGAAGCAGAAGGAAAATAAATCCTAATTATGTGTACATTACATTTTAACTACAGCCCTCAAATTACACACTCTGACATGGTTTCTTTGAAATTCACAAAATGCCATCAAAGGAAGTAGTTTGAGTACTTTCGTATACCAAGCCCAAAATAAGGGAGGTTATGTTTGTGGTGCTGTTGGGTTTTGTTTATTCTTGTGTTTATTTTGAAACATAGACAGCAATTGGGGTGGGGTGGGGAGTCGTGAAGACAAGGGCTCAAACCCAGCACACATTAAAACCTATTGAAGTCAATGAAAGTTATGTATAATCAACTGTGTACTGATTTGCAGTTGGGCAGCTCTAGATGCAGGTTGAATGGGAATGGGGCTAAGACATTCTGCTCTACTGTGCCTGTTTTTTTACACTCAACAAACTCTTCCTACCACAGACTACACATGGGTAACTGACAAGTTGGAGGCTCTGTGAAAAGGATCCTTTCACCTGTGTCTCATCTTCCAGTGGAATGACTTTCAGATAGAGCCAATATTACTGGTCATTTGTCCATTGATTAATTCACAGGGCACTGGCGACTATGTTGCATCAACGGGTGCTTTGCATCAGCTGGGGCTGCTGTGCAGCTATTGCACTACCACTGGGGCTTAGGTGCAGCTCTGGAGTAGTGAATAGACTCTTGAAGTATGATGATAATGATGATGATGAAGAAGAGGAGGAGGAGGAGGAGGAGGAGGAGTTTGGATTTGATATCCCGCTTTATCACTCCCCTTCAGGAGTCTCAAAGTGGCTAACATTCTTCTTTCCCTTCCTCCCCCACAACAAACACTCTGTGAGGTGAGTGAGACTGAGAGGCTTCAGAGAAGTGTAACTAGCCCAAGGTCACCCAGCAGCTGCACGTGGAGGAGCGGAGACGCGAACCCAGTTCACCAGATTATGAGTCCACCGCTCTTAATCACTACACCACACTGGCTCTCAGTCTATAATGACAACCTGCCTCCTAATCCTATGATACTTCAAGGAGTTGAGGGGGAATAGGTTGTATGCTGAGACCCTCCTTAGCCCAGCATGCATATCATCCAGGATTCAAATTCCTGGAATAGCCAGCCTAGCTTCCTATTGGGATAATGGGCCATTATAGTGGGTTTGGAGAGCTGGAAAAAAATCACATCTGGCAACCAATGCACCCTTTCAGTTCCATACATGGGTAGATGATGTCTAAAAAGCAGAAGTAATGTATTTAATGCTAACTCTGGAAGTATATTCACAATTCTGACCAAACTTAGCCTCCTGATGTCCTAGAATTAACACTAAATGCTTTACTTCTTGTAAATGAGCCACCATAGAGGGGCATGGCTTCAGTGGCTGGTTCCTTCTTCTCCTCCTGCCCCTGGATGGTGGTAGCAGCAGCAGCAGCAGGAGGAGGAGCCAATGGTGGCCATTTAATCTGCTCTGCCACTGTGTTCCTTGCTCCTCCAACCTCCTGACGTGATGATGTTGCCTTCCTCAATCTCCCTTACAGTTGGTGCCTCTGGTCAGAGCGATGCTTGATTCCTGTTTGAATCCAAGACTGCAGCTATGGTGTGTTGATGCTGTCAATCTCTCCATCACAGACTCAGGTTATGTTGTTGTTGTTGTTTAGTCGTTTAGTCGTGTCCGACTCTTCATGACCCCATGGACCAGAGCATGCCAGGCACTCCTGTCTTCCACTGTCTCCCGCAGTTTGGTCAAACTCAGGTTGTATCTATGTGTAAATAAACCATATATCACAAAGACACCTCAGTCTCCACTGTGCCAAAGGAAACACAAACCCTGGATAAGGGCCTGTAAGCAGAGACTGAGGCAGTGTGCAACAAGACAGTACATCAACTTACACAGGATGTAGCATACATCAGCGTTAATAACAATTGTGGGGAAAGTTTCCTGCTCTGTTTGTCAGTTCCTGGAATAATGGTCCCAACATTATCTTCTTTGTTCATTATTCATATATTAATAATGAAACATCTCCACAAAAATATAAAACAAACAGACTCTGTTGTGCTAAGCAACCTTTGCTCTTGCTGCTAACCTTTTATTTTACTGGTTGGCTGGTAAAAAGAGTCTCTGTACAGTATATGGTTCACAAGTGTTTTGGATAGTTGCTACAGATGCAGCTAGTCCTTGAGGGCCTTCAGCAGAGATGTGTAGGTGTGTTTGTGTACATGTCCATTTCCTGTGCAATACTCACCCAATCACTTACTTCCACTGGTATATTGCAAGATTCCAATGATACATTCCATTGCAAGTCTGGGGACTGTGTGGAGCTCTGGAAGAGAACAATGTCACTTAAAAAGAAAAAATTCCTTGCCACTTCACTAGTCAAAGGCTGGAGATCTTGATCTAGGTAATGACTAGTGCTGCTGTGACATATAAATTAGGACTTACACCCGTCCACTTTCCTGCTTTCCACAAAACCCTTATATCTTCCCATACTGTAGCTTTGGCAGGAACGCTACTTTTGTTGTATCAATGCTGTGCCTAGTCAGGTATCACTGCTAGCATTAACTTTCACTAGTACTGAAGCTGCAGATTACTACCAGAGAATCCTGGGGATCTTTGTATTCTGCAAAACCCCTGGATTCATCAGTGCCTTGACTCACTCCATTGCCTAAACCTTTCTGGCACTGATATTCGTTTTAACTTAAGCTGTGAAAACATGTGGCATCTCCAGATTTCTTCCCTTTCCTCACCACTCCTCACAGTCTGTTTTCAATTTGCATTTGTACAGGGCACTGAGCTGCTATTCCCAGTGATCTATTCCTGATAGCCTTCATCTCTTTCTCCTGAATACTGAGAACACATTTCAAACCTATGATGGTTTAGAGACCCAGCATTATGTATCATACAAATTGTGATTCCAGATTTCTCTGTGCTTCAAGGTAGAAAATGGTTGGAGAATGATTTTAAATTTCAAAAGGTTAGCAGACAGCCCCCCCCCCAAACCCCTCTCTTGAATATAATCTTGGGTAACTGGAATGTCTGTGAAACAGCTTCCAGGCGTTTGTTACACACAGAAAGTGCTTTCTGATAAGATAGGTGTGTCTTAGTAAAAAGAACAACCTGGTGACCCACAATGCATGCAGCATGTGTCAAGGCGTGCTTGAAGCTCAGGAGCCTGTACAACACGGGCTAAGGAAAATTTGGTAATTACGGTATATGCTGTGTATGGGAATCTGTGTCAGTGGAGTATTTTAGCTATGGTTCATTCAAAAAGTAAGATCATCTAATGCATTTGCAGAAGAGACAGAAGTGGGAGCAGATGTACTTCACCAAACTACTGAGAAAAGTTTTCTTTATATAAAGTTTGCATGTGAATGTGCACCATGTTTTCATTATTATTTTTAGTTTCATATATATTTTTAGTGTCACCCGAAAATATCCCCTGATTTCCTCTAAAGGCAAATTCGGACCAGCTTCTTCTATCTTCTTTTCAGTGCACCAGAAATTGTGCAAGCACTGATGTGTGTTGGTACGGGGTGAGTTCCCGTTGCTCGGTCCCAGCTCCTGCCAACCTAGCAGTTCAAAAGCACGTCAAAGTGCAAGTAGATAAATAGGTACTGCTCCGGTGGGAAGGTAAATGGCGTTTGCATGTTGAGGGCCCACAGCCACCCCCTCGTTGGAAATAACTCACACAAGGACACAGATATTAGGTTTATGTTATTGGGCAAATTTTGGCTACAACTTATTGAAATTGCAGAATGTGAGCGGTATTGGCTTAGGCATTGATTAGACCTGACTATATCTGACTCCTGCCCATTCTGCAGGAAGACCAGTAAGGGTAAGCCACCGGCAGGGGGAGCCCTGTCGATGCGAACCAACTCAAGCTCCCCATGGTGTTCCCATCGGGGTCGTGTCAAGGCCCTAGCTCCCAACCGGACTTCGGGCAAGATCAAAACCCACGGATTCCTTTAACGGAATACCCTTAAGCATGGAGGGGCAGGTGATGGCCACACCTCCCCTCCCCCCCCACAAGGTCAAACAATGCCTAACCGCAACCCTAACAAAGTTGTGACAATTGCTACGAGGTAAGCAAAAACCAAGTGGCCAGTGCCAATTTGCCAAGTGAAAAAATTCCTACCAGGCTGCTCGGACAACCAAGGCGACCAACCGAAGTCCATAGCCTAACCTGCAAAATAGGGAGGGAGGGCAGGTGATTGAGGAAGAGAGCCAAAGAGGAAGTCCTCTGGCTCGCTCCTGTGCTGGTCCCGGGGGTAAGGTACCTTGGGTGTAGCAGAGTCCACACGAAGAGGGGCAAGGTCCGAGGCAGAGAGCCGGGCGGGGAACAGGAACGCTGGAACAGGAGGCTGTGCAGGGAACAGGAACACCGGATGGTCGGGAACAGGAGGCCGAGCAGGGAACAGGAGTACCGGATAGTCAGGAACAGGAAGCCGAGCAGGGAACAGGAGTACCGGATAGTCAGGAACAGGAGCCGAGCAGGGATCAGGAACACAGGAAGGTCCGAAGCCAACAACGACGTTGCTCCCGCAACCTGGGGCCGGGCTGACTGGGCTTTTATCCTCTTCTAAGGCCAGGGGCGGTCCCGGCCCCCAGGAGCCCCGCCTCCTCTGGCCTTAAGGCGAGCACTCCTCCTGGGGGCAACCAGTTCCCTTCGCCTCTCTGCTCTAAGCCTCTGCAGATCAGGAGAGGCCGAAGGGTTACTGGGCCCTGGAGGAGGCTCACCTGTGGCCACTGAGTCGTCAAGCCTCTCTGGGGCCAGAAGGGCTTCACCTGGGGCCAGCTCCTGATGCACTGCCACAGGTGCAGGCTCTTCAGCATCTAGGCCTTGCCCCAGTTCAGCCGGCCCTGGAGGCGGGGACTCCTGTGCAGGCTGGGATTCCTCTGTTTCATCCTCCGAATCGGAATCCCAGGCCATCACACCATCCCCCCTCCCAGGCCCCCCCCTCAACCGAGGGTCCGGACCCGGCTTGCCGGGGTACGTCGCATGGAACTCTCGGAGGCAGGCCGGTGCGTGGACGTTGGCCGCTGGTTCCCAGGAACGGTCCTCCGGTCCGTACCCCTTCCAGTCAATGAGATACTGCAGCTTTCCCCTGCGGTATCGGGAGTCCAGGATGCGTTCCACCTCGTACTCAGGCTCTCCCCGAACCAACACTGGCTGCGGTCGGGGACGGTTCGGATGGAACTCGTCGGGTGGGGCCACCGGACTCAAAAGGGATCTGTGGAAGACCGGGTGAACCTTCAGGGTTGCGGGTAACTGGAGACGAAATGCCACAGGAGAGACTTGGTCTACGATAGGGAACGGGCCGGTGAAGCGGGCGTCCAACTTCCGCGAAGGTCGAGAGGGGTGGAGGTGGCGAGTGGAGAGCCAAACCAGGTCACCGACGCGAAGTTCCGGCCCCACCTGGCGGTGGCGGTCGGCCTGGGCCTTGTACGCTTCCTTGGCCTGGTGCAGTTGCTCCACCAAAAGCTGTTGCTGGGACTGGAGCTCTTGAAGCCACTCCGTCACCGCCGGGACCGCGGATGTCGGCAGCACCTCTGGAAACAGCCGTGGATGATAACCATAACTGGCCTGGAACGGGGTCTGCTGGGTGGACGCATTCACCGCGTTATTGTAGGCGAACTCCGCCAATGCCAGGTGGTCAACCCAGTCATCCTGCTGGTAGCTGCAGTAACACCGGAGGTACTGCTCCAGCACCGCGTTCGCCCGTTCCGTCTGGCCATCGGTCTGTGGGTGGTAGGCTGACGAGAGGCAGACCTCCGTCCCGAGGGTCTGGTGTAGTGCTCGCCAGAACCGGGATGTGAACTGAACGCCCCGGTCAGACACCACGCGCTCAGGTAGGCCATGCAGGCGGAAGACATGCTGAAGGTACAGCTGAGCAGTTTCCTTGGCTGTGGGTACAGATGGACAGGGAGCGCAGTGCACCATCTTGGTGAAATGGTCGGAGAAAACCAGAAGGCAGGTACAGCCACGAGACGAGGGTAAGTCCACTACAAAGTCCAACGAAACCGTGTGCCAAGGGCGCGGTGGAACTGGCAATGGCTGAAGTAGGCCGGGGGGTCGCCCGGTAGGTCCCTTGGCGCGCCGGCAGACATCACAACCAGCAACGTAGCGAGCCACGTCAGCCTTCAGGCGGGGCCACCAAAACTCTCGACTGACCAGATGGGTGGTCCGATACCGTCCAAAGTGCCCCGCTGCTGGGGCATCATGGGCCATCTGGAAAACCTCCAGCCGTAGTGGCCCTGGCGGGATGTACAGACGACCGTGGTGCAGCAGAAGGCCCTGATGCAGGACCAGCCCCGGATACTGTGGGCTGGACCCTTCAGCCAGCTCCCGGAGTCGTTCCTGGGCCCAAGCGTCGACCCGCTGCTGTTCCCGCACCCGAACCTGCAGTGGCTGCGCCTCCTGGGTGGCCAAGAATGCAGCCGGAGGTAGGATCGTGGTGGGTTCTGCTTGCTGTACCGTGTCTGTGTTGTCTTCAGGTTTCCGGGACAGGGCATCCGCCTTCTGATTCTGAGAGCTAGGGATGTAGCGGATCCGGAACTGGAACCGGGAAAAGAACAACGCCCACCGGATCTGTCTTTGGTTCAGCTTGCGGGTGGTCTGAAGGTACTCCAGGTTCCGGTGGTCGGTTCTCACCTCCACCGGATATCGTGCCCCCTCAAGATGGTGGCGCCAGACCTCAAAGGCTACCTTGATGGCCAGAAGTTCCCGCTCCCACACAGTATAGTTACGCTCCGCTGGTAGGAGCTGGCGGGAATAGAAGGCACAGGGTAAGAGTGGCGCTTCAGGACCAATCTGTTGAGACAAGACGGCACCGAGAGCCGTACTGGAAGCGTCGGTCTCCACCACAAAGGGTCGAGAGGGGTCAGGATGTTGTAAGATTGGTGCCCTCTGGAAACAGGCCTTCAACCCCTGAAACGCCTCCTCTGCCTCCTTGTCCCAGGAAAAGGGCGTCTTTGGGCGCAGTAGCCGGGTCAACGGGGTGGTGCGATGAGCATAATCAGCGATGAAGTTCCGGTAGTAATTGGCGAACCCCAGGAAACGCTGTAGGTCCTTGCGGTTCCGGGGTGCCGCCCATTCTTGAAC
Organism: Podarcis liolepis; assembly: GCF_965112155.1. Classification (NCBI taxonomy): domain Eukaryota; kingdom Metazoa; phylum Chordata; class Lepidosauria; order Squamata; family Lacertidae; genus Podarcis; species Podarcis liolepis. The sequence goes on along the minus strand of NC_139557.1, from coordinate 54,020,530 downwards.
CGCTGTCACCTTCCCCGGGTCCATTTGCACCCCATCTGGAGAGAGCCGGTGACCAAGGAAGTCCACAGTCCGCTGATGGAACTCGCACTTGCTGAGCTTTGCGTACAAACGGTGCTCACGCAAGCGCTGCAGCACGGTCCGGACATGTCCCTCATGGCGAGCCGGGTCACGGGAGTAAATCAGTATGTCATCCAAATACACCACCACGTACTTGTCTAACAAGTCCTGAAACACGTGGTTGATGTAGCGTTGAAACACAGCAGGCGCGTTGCACAAACCGAAAGGCATAACCAAATATTCGAACTGCCCGTACCGGGTCCCAAACGCTGTCTTCCACTCATCCCCGGCTCGGATCCGAATCAAGTTGTAGGCCCCCCGGAGGTCCAGCTTAGTGAACACCTGTGCCCCTTGCACCCGCTCCAGCAGTTCCGAGATAAGGGGCAAGGGGTACCGGTCTGGGACGGTAATTTTGTTCAGGGCTCGGTAATCATGGCAAGGGCGGAGTTCCCCACATTTCTTCTTAACAAAAAGCACTGGTGCCGCGGTAGGCGAGGTGGAAGGCCTAATGAACCCACGCTCCAGGTTCTTGCGCAAGAAGTCCTGCAAAGCCTCGCGCTCTGGCTCTGTTAGGGAATATAAGCGACTCACTGGTAAAGGCGCTCCGGGTTGGAGGTCTATGCCGCAGTCAAAAGGCCGATGCGGCGGCAGCTGGTCTGCCCCCCGTTCCTCGAACACGTCCTGGTAGTCCTGGTACACGGCTGGGAGCGTGGGTGCTGCCTCCTCTGAGGGCGCGGCCGCCAGCGTTCCGGATTGAGCATGGGAACATGGGTCTGGGAAGTGCACGGTCCGTTTGACCCAGTCAATCTGAACGTTGTGGGCTTCCAGCCAGTCCATCCCGAGCACCAGGGGAAAGCGGGGCATAGAGGCAATGTCCAAAGTTCGCAACTCCCGGTGCTGCTGGAGACACAGGACCAGGGGCTGGGTCTCCTGAGTAACGGCACCTGAACGCAGAAGTCGTCCGTCAATCGCTTCCACCTGGACCGGTACTGGCTTGTTCCGAAGTGGCACCTGATGATGGGCGGCAAAAGCAGCGTCCATATAGGAGCGGGTTGCCCCTGAATCTACCAAAGCATGGGTGAGGATCCAGGGCCCACCTGGAGGGTATAAACGTACCGAAACCATAAGATGTTGCAAGTCCATTGATGCGGGCCCATTCTGTACGGTTTGGGACCCCCGGTAGCTAGGGCCATCAGCTACTGGGGTTGGCGGTTTCCCTGCGGCTGGCGTTTCTCAGGGCAGGACCGAGCGAAGTGTCCACTTCCGCCACAGTAAAGACAGAGATTTCCCTCCCGACGCCGCGCCTTCTCTGCGGGGGAAAGGCGTGGCCGCACTGCCCCGAGCTGCATAGGCTCCTCCGTTAAATCAGTTGTGACCGTGGGGCTGCCGGAAAAAGCTGGTGCCGTGAACTGGAAGTGTCGGCGACCCCGGGCCTGACGGCGATCCTCCAACCGGTCGTCTATTTGTAGACTCCGTTGAATGAGAGTGTCCAGCGTGGTGGGGCGTTCCATTGTGGCCAACTGGTCCAGTACCTCGTCCGAAAGCCCTTCGAGATACTGGTCCCGCAGTGCCGAGTCATTCCAGGTCAAGTCCTGTGCCAACAGTCGAAACTCCGTGGTATATGTGGCCACCGTGGACTTGCCCTGTTTCAAACGCCGAATCGCCCGGTTGGCTTGACTCTCTTTCTGGGGGTTGCCGAACGCGGCCTCCAAACGATTGCAAAACCCCGTATAGTCTGCCAGCAAGGGGGAGTCTTGCCTGAGTAGCGGCAACGCCCACTTGGCCGCCTGGTCCTTTAACAAACTAATCAAAAAGTGCACCTTGGTGCGGTCGTCAGGAAAGTTCCGGGCTCGCCCCTGAATATACAGCTTGGCCTGGGCCAGGAACATGGGAAAGCTGGCCGGGGCTCCATCAAATTTCTCAGGCAAAGCCACTGGGTACTTGCCCGGAGCCGGGGCGTCGGCCCCAGGAGCCGGTAGGGCTTCCAAGCGTTGCTGAAGTGCCACAACCGCGTCGCTGAGCTGCTGCACGGTGTGAGTCAAGGCCTGGTTCTCCTGGGCCAAAGCCACCAGTGCAGCCGCCTGTTCAGCCATGGCCTCTGGCTCTTCCCGAACGCACCCCTACGAAGGGGGAGTGCGGGTGTGGCGGGAGCAAACTGTGCTGGTCCCGGGGGTAAGGTACCTTGGGTGTAGCAGAGTCCACACGAAGAGGGGCAAGGTCCGAGGCAGAGAGCCGGGCGGGGAACAGGAACGCTGGAACAGGAGGCTGTGCAGGGAACAGGAACACCGGATGGTCGGGAACAGGAGGCCGAGCAGGGAACAGGAGTACCGGATAGTCAGGAACAGGAAGCCGAGCAGGGAACAGGAGTACCGGATAGTCAGGAACAGGAGCCGAGCAGGGATCAGGAACACAGGAAGGTCCGAAGCCAACAACGACGTTGCTCCCGCAACCTGGGGCCGGGCTGACTGGGCTTTTATCCTCTTCTAAGGCCAGGGGCGGTCCCGGCCCCCAGGAGCCCCGCCTCCTCTGGCCTTAAGGCGAGCACTCCTCCTGGGGGCAACCAGTTCCCTTCGCCTCTCTGCTCTAAGCCTCTGCAGATCAGGAGAGGCCGAAGGGTTACTGGGCCCTGGAGGAGGCTCACCTGTGGCCACTGAGTCGTCAAGCCTCTCTGGGGCCAGAAGGGCTTCACCTGGGGCCAGCTCCTGATGCACTGCCACAGGTGCAGGCTCTTCAGCATCTAGGCCTTGCCCCAGTTCAGCCGGCCCTGGAGGCGGGGACTCCTGTGCAGGCTGGGATTCCTCTGTTTCATCCTCCGAATCGGAATCCCAGGCCATCACAGCTCCTCAGTTTAAATGGGCCCGGCCATGCCCCCCCCCCAGCCAGCGGCTTGTCTGGCCGGGCTCTGACGTGGCCGGGATCCCCCAGGCAATGGGGGACAAAGTCCCCCACCCCTGGTGGGGAGTGCGTGGCCACGCAGTCCACCGCAAGTCCTCTCCACTGGGAAGTGGAGTGGATTTCCGTGCGCTGCTCTGGTTTCGCCAGAAGCAGCTTTGTCATGCTGGCCACATGACCTGGAAGCTGTCTGCTGACAAACACCGGCTCCCTCAGCCTGTAAAGCAAGATGAGTGCCACAACCCCAGAGGTGTTCGCGACTGGACTTAACTGTCAGGTAAACTGTTACCTTTACCTTTTAGGGATGTTGTACAGAAAACATAGGTGCACTATAGGTAAAATATAGCAGCAAAGGTGAACTAGGATGAAATTGCAACAGCATCAACAGAGCTCTCACCATTGAGAATGCTCTACTGAGTTGCATGGCTAAATAAAAGAAATTATAAACATTCAAACTCTGCAATTATTTCAAGAGCTTTGTGTGTAAGTGGGGTGCTCTACTTTTTATAGCAAACTCTTGGATAAATATTATCTTGCTCTAAAAAAAAGTGCATAATTTCAAACAAAAGGTACTTAATATAAAGAAAGGACATATTTTATCCTAGAAATCTGAATAGCAAGTATCAAGCTAGCATAAAATCCTAAAGAGTATCACAACAACAGCATTTAAGAGATTAGGGTACAACCATTGAAAATTTGCTTTCACATCAGACAGCTTAATGGATAATAAAACCGCTGAATGAAAAATTATGAGAAAGAAACATTTCTAGGCACTAATATTATATTGTCATTATCATTCATTAGTTTAAACATCTTTCAGTAAGTGGACATGCCCAACCGCATTTGATCAGCCCTCAACAATTTAGACAATTCCCCAGCAGTATGCATCTCAAAGGAGACACTATATATTTTTCAGGATGTGGAACACCTAACCACACACCACCTGGTGGATGGGCTTTAACACTCCCAGCCAGCTTTGCACTTCTGAACTGCATGAGGAGACCATTGAGATGCACCATGTAGCATCACAATGAGAAATGTCACGCGAACCCACATTAGAGGCTAGTTTAAAGAGAAATCCTGAATAAAGGTCTGGAAAAAATTGTTTTTCAATTTGAACTAACAGCTGCTTCATTTCCTAGTGGCAGCACTTGAAAAGAACCAAGCCATTTCCCTATTCCTGGGGCAGTTGGATAGTAACCTCACAAGTGCCTTGGGGAATCCGCTCAACATCTTTATTTTGAAGGGCTCAAGTTGTCTAATACTGGGCCAGTGGTCCACCTTGCCCACTACTATCTACAGTAGCTGGCAATGCTTCTGCAAAGTATCAAAAAGAGATATTTCCCAGAATCTACTGCCGGGGGCAATGCGGGGGACTCAACCTGAAACCTTTATACCTGCAGAGCATGTGTTCTGTGCTGAGCGATGTCAGAGCAGCTAAACAAAAATCATCTGTGATACATTTACATATGCAGGTATCAGAGATAAACAGAAAGGTAGATAACATTAGCCACAATTCTTATTGACTATGTACTTTGTTGACAAATAGGAACTGTCTGATCATAGTGGTGCAGCAATAAAACTGCTGGCACATTTGCAAAGCTAAGCAGGGCCCAGTATTGTTTCTATGATCCCATGAAGCCCCTAGTGTTGTTTAATAATGGCCAAAAAAACCAGAGAGGTGTCCAATATGCTGACGACTCACAGCTCTACTTCTGCTTTAAATCTGCAGGTGTGACGGTGCTGGACCATTGTCTTGCCTCGGTGATGGACTGGATGAGAGCCAACAAATTGAAGATCAGTTCTGATCATTGCTTTGGCCACTCACGGTTGTTGTTGTTGCTGCTGCTTGCTTGAACTTCTAAGAACAAGGTAGCACCTTCTAGCTGTGGAGCACCCAGCGGTGACTTGGCTTCTCATTAATAATTCCTTCAATCCAAGATAAATCACCAAACCAAGCAACTAACCAGCACAGATGTTTTGTGGCCAGGCCATCATCTGATCTTTGAAAAGGGCCTCACTGTGGAACTTAGAGGCCCTTACTTCTGAATAGACATGTATAGGCCTGTGCTGTAAGCAATTAGCGCTTACTGCAGCAGTGGGTACCCTGTGGTTTTCCAGATGTTTTTGGAATCCATCAGCTCCAGCTAGCATGATCAGTGGTGAGGGATGATGAGACTTGTAGTCCAGAGACATCTATAGGGCCACAGGTTCGTCACTACTTCTTTGCGGTGACAGAACAGTTTTTGCTGCTTTTGCTACAACAGACCAACGCAGCCAGCTATCTGGAGTTTTCAAGATAAATATGAAGATCTCTGAAGAAAGCATTGAGAAATTATATTTCCTCTAATCAAACTGATGGAAAATAGAGATCCAAAATCAATCCATATGTAGTGAAGTCCACTGTCAATGTCCACTGTCTTATACATTCCATATAGACTTCTGTTCACAGTTATTGAAACCTATTGAATTTTTTCAGCGAATGCCTTCTCCTATTATTGGAATTTGCAAGGAGACTAGAGATAAATGCTGTAGAGATAAAGTTTGTGAGTTATACTACTGCGTGTCAGATCAAACATTCTTTCCCTGTGATGAATGACTTCCTTTAAGCTTTAAACTTCTGAGACTCCACTGTTTATTTCATTCCAGCTTCAGTTCAATCCCAATCTTAAGGAGCCAAATCTGTATTCAAGACTGTGACTCCTCTGAGTTCAAGTCAGATAGCTCCCTTTATTCTCTGGCTCAAGTTATTTAAAGATTCCCATTTTCCTTTTAATGGTTTAAAGGTTTTATTCTGCACAGACACTGTATGGTTTAGACGACAGATGTTTCTGGCATGAACTCTCAGGTCTCAGCCTTACAAATTTTGATTGTACAGGCTAATGGTTTCAAAGAACTTGGGAATCACAGACTTAGTCAACAGTTTATGCCCTCTGGTGTTAAGGAGGCAGGAGTGGTCAATCCAGAATACCTAGAAGGTGTTAGAACTTTGTGTGCTTAAGAGAAAGGGAGAAGTGTAGAATTAGTAAACATCTTGGCTTCATATAGATCACCAGATAGAGCTTTCTAGAAATTTCCTGCAGAGACAGTTTACTTATAATATCAAAAGTATTAAGCATCACCCTGATAGATATTTCAACTAATAAATTCAAGTCGAAATACAACTCAGATAAATATGTTAATTTTTTTTTGGGGGGGGGGATACAGGTTGGGGCAGAAGCCTATCATATTTCCATCTATGCTTCCTTCTTAATTCCTTTGTGTTTGTGCCATTATTATACATGTGCCCATTTATTTCCTTACAGTATTTTAAAGAAGCCTTTTCAGTAATGTTGAATCAGAGCAAAGCAATCTAGTGTATTCTGCAACAGGCCTGTAGCATACTGTTTTGAAAAAGGCACTCCTATATTAAATTATATACAACACAAATATTGTTTTATAATGCTTCCATGTTTAGTTCCACGTTTGGTCTTTTGTAACATCTGAAGGAGCATCATCAGAGACACCGAAATATAGTGGAAGGGTGTTTTATACCATACACTATCTACAAATTCACTCTTTCCACCTTAACATTCACCATCGTAATCTTAACTGAAAAACAGAACAAGCTAGCATGTTTGGGTATCAGGTATTCCCCCCCCCCCCCTATAAAAACACGCTGGAGAGCTTTACTGTTGTTTAGCAACAATGTAAAAAATACTTGCAAAAAGTATTCAAACGTCTGCTATTTTGAAGCTATTCAAACCCTGCTAGACCCACTTGTTTTGTCATTTAGCTATTTTTAAAAGTATTTTTATACCGCCCTCTTTCAAAACTTCAAGGTTTCTTTGGCTATGTTTGAAGCAAGAGGAAGAACAAGCAAGTAGTAGGTCCTCTGCATGGGGAAAACATAGAAATGCTATTGGATGAAAGAGAGAAAGGGGAACTGCTCTACCTCCTCTGTTTTTTTACATCAAAAAAAAACTCCATAGATTTTTAAGGATATAGTATATACATATTTGTTCTCTAAAACCCACACAGAAAATGGATGGACTTTAGTCCTGTCATGTGATGAACTGGCCTGAAACTAATTTTGTCCTTGAGTTCATCTCTAGGTATAGCTTCTATTCCTTGCATAGACAAGAGAAAACCATAGGTTAGCATAAAAAAGAGAGAGAAATAGCTACTTTGTCTTAATGTTTTGAAAGAGAACACAAGGTAAGTCAAACAACTGAGTTCAAGGCCAGAGATCATGTCACTGTAGGCAATACAAAATTCAACTGGGCATTTGTTGGCCTCCATTCTTCCTCTGGTCAAACAGTGAACTGGTACTCATTATCGAAAATTTCTTCAGATCTATATTGCTATGCATTAAAAAATGGAATAAATACCATCTATTTTTAACAAGAAAAAATGTTTGGAATTCAATGGTGAATTGAACATAAGGGCTTTGTAGGATTACAGTGGCCTCTTTGTACTTGATGGAAGGCCATTGAAAAATGCAATGGAGAATGAACAGAAGTCCATTTGCTTCTCACTGCAGATAAACCAGAGATTTATCAAGGATGTGATCAATGCCTAGCTTAGTGAGAATAATCCCATTTTTCTTATTCGATACAGCATGCATAATGAATTAAAGACTTAAACTGCACTTTTACAACTCAAAAAATGGGGGGAGTGCATTTAAAGAGAAGGGCATTAAATCCATTCATGATCATAATATTAATGTTGTGTTTGTTACAGGTCTGGTTTTTCTAGGCATGTTTCCTTCATAATCATAAGATATCAAAATGGATTAGAGCAGTACAGAAAATAACTAAAGATGTGAATTCTAATATATTTGGGTTCTGCTCCATCCAGCTGATGTTATTTCGAAGCGGTTGCTCAAGACTTCTAAAGATTAAGCAAGAACTCTAGAAACCCAGGAATCCAGCAAATCTGCAGAAACAGAGACAGAGTATTGTGGCATTAAACTGAACCCAAGAATTTGTTTAGGGAAACCTGGCATGTCAGGAAATCCAGTAGTGGGATGGAGCTGCCGAGCTCACTTGTCAATACCGCTGCTTCTGCATCTTACCTGAACAAGTGCTGGGCCAAGCCAAAGCAGCAGAAAAGTTGGATCTGTATGGATGCATCAGAGGAGGCAAACTGGCACTCCTGCCAGCACTTCTGCACAATCCCAACATCAGTGTTATTGATGGGTAGTAGCCACCCATGCTGTGTTCCACCTCCTCTGTCAAATATAAAAGGTAAAGGTAAAGGACCCCTGACAGTTAAGTCCAGTCGCAGACGACTCTGGGGTTATGGAGCTCATCTCGCTTTACTGGCCGAGGGAGCCGATGTTTGTCTGCAGACAGTTTTTCCAGGTCATGTGGTCAGCATGACTAAGCCGCTTCTGGCGAAACCAGAGCAGTGCACGGAAACACTGTTTACCTTCCTGCTGGAGCAGTACCTATTTATCTACTTGCATTTTTGGTGTGCTTTCAAACTGCTAGGTTGGCAGGAGCTGGGACCGAGCAACAGGAGCTCACCCCGTCACGGGGATTCGAACCACCAACCTTCTGATTAGCAAGCCCAAGAGCAAGCCCAAGATGGATGGTGCACTCTGGTTTTGTTTGTGGGCTTCCCACAGGCATCTTGTTGGCCACTGTGAGAACAGGATGCTGCAGTAGATGGGCCTTTGGTCTGATCTAGCATGCTTTTCTTATGCATCAGTGATATTTGGCTTTCTTATTGCCTGATACAGTTAATTAATATCAAAACCAGCTGTTTTATTTCTCTTTTCTGCTGCAAAGACTCTTAAAGGCTGCTGTCTGTAGCTGGTTTCCTGTTTTTATTTCTATTGTTTTATACATGTATGTTATATATTTTTATTTTTATTTTAGAAATTGATTTCCTCCCCCTTCCCCCCATTCTCACAGCCTATTTAAAATGCATGGAGCAACGGAACAACACATAAATAACTTTGCTTAAGGGGTGCTTATAGAGGTCAGCCTTGGATTCTAATTTGTTACTTCTTGTTTCCCCATTTTAAAAAAAAGTTTATTCCTGTAAATTTCATGATTATGAAATATTCCTGAAATAAAATTTCAGGAAATAAATAAAAAACTACATCATATATAGCTATATCAGAAATAAAAAACTATATCATATATTGTTAAGCAAATGTCAGATTATAGCACACTGAGAATATCCATAGTTCTCTTCTTCTTTTGTGGAAGACTATCAGTTTTGATGGAAAATGTGGATTGTTTGCATTCTTGCCTCCCTAAGCCATTTGTAACATGTATTTTTGTTCTTGTTTACCAGTTTTCATCCATTTCCTCCCATACCCTGTGGAACATTCTGCTCCTTCACCCACTAAACAGAGAGAAGCACAAGAAGCTACCTATCGTTAATAAATTCTTCATTTTAATACAACAGTAAGCCCCTTTTTTATGCCTTAATACAAGAGAGACTGCTCTGGTGGAAACTCTTTACTGCAATGTATTTTCTTGTTAATGGCTTCAAAGTAATATGAACCGCAGCATGGGCTTAATTCCTGAATGCAGTGCTAAAATAGCCTGGCAGTATTTTAGAGTAAACTTGCTGCATTTAACCAATGGGTCTCTAAGGACTGTAGGGAGTAAAATGTAATATGCTTCTGAAAGGTATAAATCAAGGTCCCTAGTTATATGCTTTCAAATGTGTATTTGACATTGTGTGGGTCAACTGATGCTTAACAGGCAATTTGTAGCTCTGTTAGAAGTTGTGTACCTAGTTCCACTTTTCGTCTTCTCGATATTTTGTATTCATAATGAAAATTAGGGCCCCCCCCCCCGCCCAGTAAATAAATGGGACTTTAACCTGAAGTGATCCCGACTTCAGTTTAAGGACATGCAAATCCCTCACAAGGTTAAATAGGTTTCTTTTCACCTCCAGCAATTATACTTCAAATGAAAAACCCACGTAGCCTAGAAAAGATTGCAATGTCTCCCAATTCAGATGTATTTATGGAAGAGAAGGTATTGCGAGTGACTATTAAGAGTTAGTGGTAAAACTTGTTTGCAGTGATGTCTGATGGGTGAACATTTTTGAGTAATGCTGCTACTCTGGTTTAGGTTGGGACCAGGATGACACCATGCAGGGCCAGTGCAAGGATATACAACTAGTTGGCAGGTAGTGTGCCCTCTGCTCCTGGTCTCTTTGGATCCAGAAAGGCTAGCATGTCAAGACTTGCCCACCCTCCCTATGGGATTCACCAGTTGTCCATTACGCTGAGTGTGTGCTATTCTCACATTCAGAACAAGGGGAACACCATTTTCCCACCTTCTTCATGCTGGTAAAGCAGGCAGGGTTGCAATATTTATTGATGTGGTTATTTGGTTGCATGAAACATTACTTGGGTCACAACATGGGTAGGCAAACTAAGGCCCAGAGGCCAAACTCGGCCCAATCGCCTTCTAAATCTGGCCCACAGACGGTCTGGGAATCAGCGTGTTTTTACATGAGTAGAATGTGTCCTTTTATTTAAAATGCATCACTGGGTTATTTGTGGGGCATAGGAATTCGTTCATTATTTTTTTCAAAATATAGTCCCCCCCCCCAAGGTCTGAGGGACAGTGGACCAGCCCATGGCTGGAAAAGGTTGCTGACTCCTGGGTCACAACTTTGGACAAGATACTTCCAGCTGTGCAGCCTGTTACATCCTTTATTGACCTTTGTCCATCCTGGCTGGTTCATGCAAACTAAGGAGGGTTCAGTGGGGGGAACCAAGGTATGGGGAACACAGCGTTGCATGATGAGGCAATACTTGGAGGTTGAGATGTGGCCACACCTGGAAAGAAACAACCTGAACCCAGAGATTTATGCCAACTGCCATGCGGTCACCAGTACACCTTTTTGGGGTTAGGGTCATTGGCTCAACTGCAGGTCCTCTTGGATCAAACTTGACTCATCCCAGTCTGAGTTCAGGCCCAGTTTTGAGATACAGTGAGCATATCTGACAACTGGATTTCCATTAGATTGATAAAGAATAAAATGGGGAAACCATACCAGTAGAAAACCAGTAGGAAATATACATGGAAATTCAGTCAGTAAGAATAGAGAGAAAAGGTAACAGCTCCATCACAAAAAAGGGATCTGGTTTGGGTTTCAGTCATGCTTTGGGGCATGTTCAGGGCAGAAATAAAATAAAATAATGATGAGGTCTTCTGATGAAGAACATTGTGTAACTTGTTTTTACAGTTTATGTCAGACTTGCTAAGACCAGGCAGCGTGCTGACACAGAAGACAAAAACAGTAGTGAAAACAGAAAAAAAATCTGCACACAGAATGCAGGTCTCATTGTCTGATGCAAAGCTGCCCCTCAGTCATTGTGAACTGTTAAGCCCAGTCGCTTGTTTACGTGCTCTCTATTGTGTTCGTATTGGTGTATTATTATTTTTTTAATATGGCAGGCTCACGTAGAATTGATTTAAGCCTGCAGTCTGTGGAACAAGAGAGATGATGCCTGAGTCCTCAGCTTGAAAGCTTCATGCAGTATCAAATTTGGGCCTGACTGGATGCAAACCCTCCAGGTGTCCCTATTTCCAGGGACAGTCCCAGATTTACAGAAGCCATCTCAGTTTCTGATTTGATCCCATAATGTTCTGCTTTGCCTTAGGACATCTCTATTTTCATTGGGGAAATGCTGGAGGTTATAGATTTATGCAACCCCCCAAGCCAGGGAGATAAGATACAACCTTAAGAAGGCACCTGAAGGCAGCCCTGTATAGAGTTTTTTAAAATGTTTAATTTTTTTATGCTTTTTTATGTATGTTGGAAGCTGCCCAGAGTGACTGGGCAACCCAGTCAGATTGGTGGGATATAAATATTGTTGCTGTTGTTGTTGTTGTTAAATAGAATGTTTCCATTTTCCTCAGAGAAATGTTGGAGTGTACATGGACTTTGCAGGTCTGCTCAATCAGGGATCTTCTGAAGATGTTTGTGCATTTGGCAAAAGAACAGAGTAGCTGTCTCTTTCCATGAAGGAAGACAATGGTTCTGGCACACTGTCACAACCTATCTTTAGTTGGAGTTTTGTATTGTTTAAAAACCTATCTTTAGTTGTTTTTAATTGCATGGCTGTAATTGCATGGCTGTAAACCATCTTGAGGCATATGTGAGTAGTGATTCAAACAGTAGCAAAATAATACTAAGACTATTAATAATAATGAATTAGGATGCTATAAAGCTGGCATGGGAACCTCAGGCCTAAGGACCAGATGCAGCCCTCGTGTTCTCCTTATCCAGCCCTGGGGGAGATCTTACTAGGGTAAAATTATCTGCATATAGGAACCCCTTTTGCACCATTGTTGAATGTACAGAGGTTTCGGAAAGTGGAACAGGACTGCAAGCACAAACCTGTTCCCCAATTATTCAATCAATGCTTGGAAGCCACATCTGAAATGGCCTCAGAATGAAGCAAATATTTGATTTTGGCCCCACTTCATGCATTGTCTGCGTTTTCTACCCAGCCATTTGTATGAAATAGTGTCCTTATGCCTCAGCTGATGCATATGAGCACTGACAGGTGTCCACGTGCTTTGGGTTTCCAACAACCTTGTCTATAGTCCCAGTTGGCTTTCCATCCGAGCCAGGGGTGTTCTCCATATGTTCCTGACTACAATTCCCATCAGCCCTAGCTTGACTGGCCAATGGTAAGGGTTGATGGGAGTTGTAGTCCAGCAACATCCAAAGGGCACCATGTTGGGTAGCTATGATCTATGCAATGAGCAGGGGCCAAGCGCTTTGATCAAGTGTTCAGTCTGCACTGCAACAGGTGCCTTCAAGACATTTTTCTTAGTACGATTAACCAGAACATTGATTATATTTTCTCTCCTAATTTTATTAGCATCGCCTTCTGCTCTCTAGCCTCTGAAGAGGAATTCTACTATTTATTGACAAATTCAGCTGATTCAATATCTAACATACTAATAATCCTAAAAATGTTTTCCTGGAAATTGGGCTCCCCTGAGTCCAATATAACTTACATCTTGGAGTGCAGTTATAGGGTGTAAAGAGGTAAGACAAATGCAGCCGAAAGCTGTGGGAAGCCAAGTGAGCATTTCAAATGCCTGCTAAGTTATCCTTTGAGGTCTTGCTTCCAAATAGAGAAAAGATGGGCACTCTGGCTCTCCTGGGGAAGCTGTTAAAGGCCTGTAGGATGTGATTTATTTGCACAGGTCTGATGAATGGCGTGAAATCAAACGACTTCAGTGAGGAAATGATAAACTATCTGGAGAATAATGCAGCTTGAAACCTAAACATATGTTTATAGTTGCTGTTCTGGGCTGATAGCCAAGAGGGCATTTTGCTTAGCAAGCTGGGTTAATATAAGTCATACTTTCCCAAAAGCAACACATACAAAACAAAAAGGGCCCCGCATTTAATACAGGGAGTAGACATATATTAGTTTCTCTTGGTTGTGGGAAAGACCAGGTACCAAAGGGTAAATAGCCATACAATTAGAACTTCAGTTCTTAATGCAAAGAAATAAATATATAATAAAAAATAAATAAGTCTATAATAAATAAATTGCTCAAAGGTAACAATTTATTAACACACTAATATATGTGAAACAATTTGATTGCCTGAAATATACTGTATAAATTATTATTATTTATATTGTAATTCACTAAAAGGCAGTCTTTGCCAAAGTGGTGCCCAGCAGAATTTTTGGACCACAACTCCCATCAGCCCCAGCCATAAGGGGATTTTGGGTGCTGGTGACCAAGTTGCTGGTTATGGCCATGAATGGCTGAATTTAACTAGAAAAAGTTTGGGGGGGTTTTAAGTTGCTCGCTGACACATGCCTTTACATATTTCACTTATGGGAATGTGGACACTTCAGTTTGTGATTTCTGTATGGAGGCTTGTGAAGAAGGAGAAAGCCCTGGTAAAATGACAGAAAGGAAGTGAAAGTTTCCGAGTAACTACTTAATGTATACAAGCAAACAGCATGTTTGGCTATATGCATAAATGATTACAACTCCTGTGAAAGGACGAATGCGTATCTGCTAAAGCGTGATACAGAAAGTTCAAGTTCTGTCAGTATATTGAAATAATAATAATAATAATAATAATAATAATAATAATAATAATAATAATAAATTTTATTTATATCCCGCCCTCTCCAGCCGAAGCCGGGCTCAGGGCGGCTAACAACACTAAAATAGTGCAACATTATAAAACATCATAAGAATTAATTAAAATCAAAATTGATGGCAACCATAAACTAAAGTATTGTAAAGATTGCCAAAGGAGGGAGTCAGGCTGTGCCCTAACCAAAGGCCTGGTGGAACAGCTCTGTCTTGCAGGCCCTGCGGAAAGATGTCAAGTCCTGCAGGGCCCTTGTCTCTTGTGACAGAGCGTTCCACCAGGTTGCAGCCGCAGCCAAAAAAGCCCTGGCTCTAGTTGAGGCCAGCCTAACCTCTCTGTGGCCTAGGACCTTCAAGATGTTTTTATTTGAGGACCGTAAGTTCCTCTGTGGGGCATACCAGGAGAGCGGTCCTGTAGATACGAGGGTCCTAGGCCGTGTAGGGCTTTGAAGGTTAAAACCAGCACCTTAAACCTGATCCTGTACTCCACCGGGAGCCAGTGCAGCTGGTATAGCACCGGATGAATGTGATCCCGCAGCGAAGACCCCGTAAGGAGTCTCGCTGCGGCATTCTGCACCCGCTGGAGTTTCTGGGTCAGTCTCAAGGGCAGCCCCACGTAGAGCGAGTTACAATAATCCAGTCTGGAGGTGACCGTCGCGTGGATCACAGTGGCTAGGTCAGGGCGAGAGAGGTAAGGAGCCAACTGCTTAGCTTGGCGGAGATGAAAAAATGCCGCCTTTGTTATAGCTGCAATCTGCGCCTCCATGGAGAGGGAGGTATCGAAGATTACACCCAAACTCTTAACGGACGGTGCTGGCACTAATTGCACCCCCGCAAGAGATGGGAGTTGCCCCCTCAATCCCATATCGTCCCGTCCCAGCCAGAGGACCTCTGTCTTCGAAGGATTTAACTTCAACCGGCTCCCACGTAACCATCCAGCCACAGCTTCCAAGCATCTGATCAGTGTGTCTGGGGCCGAGTCAGGATGGCCATCCATCAACAGATAGAGTTGGGTGTCATCAGCATACTGATGGCAGCCCAGCCCAAAACTCCGGACAAGCTGGGCGAGGGGGCGCATAAAGATGTTAAAAAGCATCGGGGAGAAAATCGCACCCTGAGGCACTCCACACACCAAGGAGTGGCGGGATGACAGTTCCCCCCCAAGCGCCACCCTCTGTCCCCGACCAGAGAGAAACGAGCGCAGCCATTGAAGGACTGTGCCCTGGATCCCCACGTCGGCGAGGCGGTGGTCCAGAAGTTCGTGATCAACCATGTCAAAAGCTGCTGACAGATCTAGAAGAATCAGCAGCCCCGACCCGCCTCGATCCAGCTGTCTACGAAGATCATCTGTTAGGGCGACCAGAGCCGTCTCGGTCCCATGACCAGCGCGGAAGCCGGACTGGAATGGATCCAGAGCAGATGTTTCATCCAGAAACCTACCAAGCTGTTCAGCAACCACTCTTTCAATCACCTTACCCAGGAATGGAAGATTCGAAACTGGGCGGTAATTGGATAGATCTAAGGGATCTAATGATGTTTTCTTTAAGAGCGGACGCACCACTGCCTCCTTCAGTTCCCCTGGGAATGTCCCGGTGCCAAGGGACAAATTGATGATATCCCCCAGGGGGGCCCGCACCTCGTCTGGACACGCTCTAATCAGCCAAGACGGGCACGGGTCGAGAGGACAAGTGGTGGGCTTTCCAGCTCGGAGGAGTCTGTCCACATCGGCTGGGGATATCCGGTCAAAGTGGTCCAATACTGGACCCGAGGACAGTCGAGGGGCCTCCAGTTCCTTTATTGTATCCAAATTGGCAGGGAGGTCATGGCGGAGCGACAGGACCTTCTCCGCAAAAAAGCTCGCAAATGCCTCACAGCTGTGTGTCGAATTGTTATTTAAATTTGGCTGTCCTTCGAGGGACGTTAAAGACCGAATTATACTAAATAATTGTGCCGGGCGAGAGCTAGCGGATGCAATGGAGGCCGAGAAGTAGGACTTCTTAGCGGCCTTCACTGCCATCTCGTAGGTTTTCATAAAAACCCTATAAGATGTTCTTGAGGCTCCGTCACGGGCACCCCGCCATACTCGCTCTAGCCGTCTGAGGTCCCGCTTCATTTTCCGGAGCTCCTCAGTAAACCAGGGAGCCCGGTTTCTGCGGGGTCGCAGAGGGCGCTTAGGTGCGATCTCATTGATGGCTGCCAGGAGCTGGGTATTCCAGCCCTCAACAAGCTCAGTCAATGAGTCGCCAGGGGGAGAAAGGTCCCGCAAGGCTTGACGGAATCTATCAGGGTCCATCAGCCTCCGCGGGCGAGCCCAAATCGGCTCACCACCTAAGCAGGGTGGGGGTGGAACGTCAATCCTGGCTTTCAGAGCGTAGTGATCAGACCATGGCACCTTCATCGAAGGAAACATGATCACATCTATACCGACGCCAAAGATCAGATCCAGCGTGTGGCCTGCTTGATGTGTGGCGCCCGAAACAAACTGGGAGAGCCCTAGTGTTGCCATGGAAGACACCAGGTCCAGAGCCTGTGAGGAGGGAGTGGCATCGGCATGGATGTTGAAGTCCCCCAATACCAATAGGTTAGGGAACTCCAAGGCCCAGCCGGCCACCGCCTCCAGCAGGCCTGACAGGGTGGCTGCTGGTGCGCTAGGTGGCCGGTACACCAGCCAGACAGCCAAGCTCACCTCGGAGCCCCACACTAGGCCAACACATTCAATGCCGGGGATCGGTGGCGGTGGTAGAGCCCTGAAAGAACAATCTTCCCGGATTAATAGTGCCACCCCTCCCCCCCGGCCCACAGCCCGTGACTGGTGGAGGACAGAAAAACCCGGTAGCTGAGATAACGGCTGCCAAAACCCGAGGATTTGTCCATCTTTAACAGTCATGTCCCTGGAATGCTGGTGTCTTGTGCTCTGTGGTCTGGTCAATATACTCCAACCCACGTTTTCCATATATTGTTACAAGTTACACAATCCTGCTATAAATCATTTCTCAGGTCCAGCTGAACGCAGGCCATGAGGGAAGCTGATCACAGGCATGCTCTTGCTGCTTCTGGGCCAGCATCCATGGTAGGCGTATTTAAACACATGAGCATCTGGGATGTTTAAGACAGGTAAGAGCTTGCATCGTGTCCTGCGTTACAATTAAATCAGCAGCGTTTTCACTGTCTTGGGGGAGGATACATTCTGAGTGTTCTCCATTTTTCAAACACAACAATGAATGCGAAAGAACTGTGCACGCTTGCATCTGTAGCTACAGGGAATTGCAGCTGCCATGCCCCAATCTGTGAGCGTGCACAGAAGAAAACACACCACGTTTCAGGGTCTTGGGTCTTGGCTGGTGCCCACAAGGAGGCATACTGTGTTATTCTACAAAGCATGGCACCCTCAGACTCCTGCTTTCTAACGGTAAAGGTAAAGGGACCCCTGACCATTAGGTCCAGTCATGGCCGACTCTGGGGTTGTGGCACTCATCTCGCTTTATTGGCTGAGGGAGCCGGCGTACAGCTTTTGGGTCATGTGGCCAGCATGACTAAGCCGCTTCTGACGAACCAGAGCAACACACAGAAACGCCGTTTACCTTCCCACTGGAGTGGTACCTATTTATCTACTTGCACTTTGATGTGCTTTTGAACTGCTAGGTTGGTAGGAGCAGGAACCGAGCAACGGGAGCTCACCCCGTCGCGGGGATTCGAACCACCGACCTTCTGATCAGCAAGTCCTAGGCTCTGTGGTTTAACCCACAGCACCACCCGCGTCCCTCCTGCTTTCTAAGGAAACGTCCAAATGTAGGTTTCCTGGAATGCTTGGCATCGAGGGCCTGGAACTAGTTTAGTGTGTTGCGCTATATGGGACACAAGGAACATGGGTCAGTGAAATTGAAGTAGCTGTAGGAGAATGTTTGGTTATTTCAAAGAAGAAGCCCAGCCAACATTGGTGAAAAAAGGAGTTTAGAACAGCAGCATGATTCACAGTCTATAGTTGAAATAGCAGTGTAACAGTGAGCTCTGTATCACAAGGGCGATATTTTCCATAGGCCTTAGGAAGGGTTTTCCATACAATATAAGGAGTTTTAGGAACATGCCTATTGAAAATGCCCCCATGCTTTATAGGATAATCCTACATACTACACTGTCGCTACAGGCCAAGGGGTGTGGGATGTCACATGGAAGCAGCCCACACCAGCTGTGCTCACCTCACACTAGATCTGTAGTGTTGGGATTTACATTATAGAAGGCTGAATGTATTTATATGAGTGTGTGCTGCCTTATTTTAGAGGAGTGTATTAATAAAGCACTGTAAAAACTATTTTAATTTGCTCTTTTTTTTTGGCGAGGAGGAGGGTTTAATAAGCATTTTTCTTGGTATCTTTAGCTGTTTGAAAGAAACCAAAGTGGGTTTTTCATTGAGGCAATGGTATGACAGGGTCTGGAAAATTGCCTTTGTTGGAAAACTAGCAAAAATGGAAATTGGCAAGAGAGGAAATTGTGGAAGAGTGATATTTATCTCTATGTATTAATCCAAGGTTAAGAGATATCCAGCCTCCAGTTTCTCAAAGATCCTTGTGGAGAGTTTCCCTCTCATAGATGGAGCTTATTGTTACTTGATGGAATGTTTTAATCATTTGAGCTTGGTCTATGCAGATTGCTGTTTTCCCAAGATTTTGTACTTCCTGTTCTTAAAAAAAATATCATTGGTGGTTGCAATTTTCACAAAATGTTATAAATATAGATACAGAAATGTGTTAAAGTCTTTTCAGCTAACTTTGAAATGGTATGTGTACTTTTGCCAATTTTCCCTACAGACGCTTGCTTGCATCCTCTGAAAATCTCTTCCGAAGGACTGGGAGACCGATTGAAACCGGCGAGGCGAAGCTGCTGGAGGAGGAGAAAGTCAGCAAAAACAGCCTCCTCCCTTTTGCACTACTTAAAACTCCTCCATGGGATCAAAAACCTTCTGTGCGTAGATGGAGCCTTTCTGTTCATGAAAGTTTATATCTGAATCCAACCCATCGAATAAAGTCAGGCTCAAATCTTAATGTAAACATAATAACTTTTTAGACAGAAGTTTTACTTTTCCTGGAAGTAAGCTACATTGAAAAAATCCTAAAAAGACAGACATAGAAAGCTGCTGTAAGAATGTACAGTGGTACCTCAGGTTACAGACACTTCAGGTTACAGACTCCGCTAACCCGGAAAGTAGTACCTCGGGTTAAGAACTTTGCTTCAGGATGAGAACAAAAATTGTGCTCCGGCAGCGCAATGACAGCAGGAGGCCCCATTAGCTAAAGTGGTACCTCAGATTAAGAACAGTTTCAGGTTAAGAACGGACCTCCAGAACGAATTAAGTCCTTAACCCGAGGTACCACTATATTCTTTTTTATTATAATAATTTCTATTAATTTTAATACAATTCCAATAAAAGCCACATTGTCACATTACCAAATTACAATCCAATTAAAAAAGAGAGAGTCAATTATTCAAAAACCAAATTAATCAATCTGATATGACTTCCGGTGTACTGGGTTTCAGGTTACAAAGTTATTATTTCTTCCTGCTTTCATAATCTTAATTAATCCAATAACAACCGTTCCGGTCTTAATCCTTTGTTGACAGCCACAGGTTTCTTGACTTTCATTCGTAGTTGTATATTTAATAACTTTTATTTCTGCAAGAATATATTCTTAAACTGTAGCAAAGATGACACTCGATTGATTTAAGCTGTGAATTCAAATTAAGTCTTCTCTAGATCTCTGTTGTGGCTAGAACGGTGTATGTCAAAAGAAAGCTCCCTCAGTTTATGGCTGCATATGCACCATATATTTAAAGCCCATGACTTCCCCCAAATAATCCTGGGAACTTTAGTTTGTTAAGGGTGCTGGGAATTGTGAGCGGTAAGCTACAGCTCCCATGATTCTTGGAGAAGCTTGTGTTTGATGTGCTTTAAATGTATTGTGTGCTTTCACTGTGACCTTTAAATACACACAGTAAGAATGAAGTGAGAAAGAAGATTGGGTGAGAAAGAGCGAATTTTATTTTTAAACTATACTCCAAACGTTGCACGCTATCTGTCAATCAGCACTTTGTCTCTTAATGAACTTTTACAGCCCAGTTGTGCTTGTCCCACAGTAGTTTCCTTATCAGCCGCCACCTTAATCTGTTTTTCATTCTGCCAGTTATATCGCTTCCTACTTGCATGAAGGCAGATTGTGCTTCACAATCAAGCCAGGCCTCTTTCTGACTCTGCAGTGGAAGCCTTATTGAAAAACTAGACACATTCAACCATTAGAACAAGCCAAACATACTAGGGAGAAGATGGTGTGCACAAGATGAGGCTGCACATTAAATAATATGCTGACTCCTCATATTGAGTCCACCCTCAAAGCACAATACTGTAGATCAAAATTTAACATCCACATTTCTGGAAATGGTCTTTACAAATCTTCAGGGGTCATAAAGCTTGTACCAGGATAAAAATATGTAACAAATCAGGTTCCTGGGGGCTGAATCAATAGGCAGATATTTTAATCAAGTTTTATTGTTTCAACTAACATGGTTAATTTACAAGAGATATTACAAGTGACCTCCCTGGAAAGCAAGCCTGCAGTGTCTATGGAAGGTCCCGAGCCACCCAGGTAACAATTCAATGAAAAAGAAACTACATCTAACATCCTTATTTTATATCTTTTTCTAAAAGTTTTTATTCAAACTTTTCACCCAGTTTTCCCCATTGTATTTTGGTTTTTAAAAGCTAACTTTGTTTTTGTTTGTTTGTTTCTTATCTTTTGAAGTGGAGGAAGTAGGTTAGAGGGTTGTCTGTTGCATTATTATAGGCCAACTGTTGAGATATTTATTGTTTCCTGCAATGTGTCCCAGTTTATTACCAGCTTGGATTGAAATGGGTGAAATAATACCTTTTATCAGGCCAAAGTGTTCAGAGCGCAAGTAAAACAGAACAAGATACTGATATAAAAAATTATTATATACACATATTATGCTACTTTCAGACTGTAAATTCGCTTAGAGATTATTGGATTCTGCACCGAGGGTATGGCTAGTTCTAAGATTACACACAGCATTTAAGATCTGAATGGCAAAAGAAAACTCTATATGTATTAGGCTAGATTTGTCATGATCTCCACCTTGGCTTCATTGTTGAAATATAAGGGCAGAGCAGGTAATGGATAAAGCAGAAACAGTTAAGTGTGTGGGAGGAGGGAAATGTAGCTTTGGCTTAAACTGTAAGTTAAGGTAGAATCTGTTAGCTTGGTTGATATTGCATTTATAAGGTTAGTCAGGAACTGGATGCTATGGCTGTAGCTGTTTAGAAGAAGAAGAAGAAGAAGAAGAAGAAGAAGAAGAAGAAGAAGAAGAAGAAGAAGAAGAAATACAGTTTTCATAGCCACTGGTGATCAACAAGAGCCAAGATATCATAGATAGCCTAAGGATGAACAAGAAAAATGATATTGGTTGCTAAACCCACTCCATCCTTCTACAGTACCATTGTCAGCATTATTGCTGTAAGGCAGAATGATGAGGGTCAAATTAAATGTAATGTATGAGATCCATAACTGGGTTTTCTAGTAGTCTGTGTGTGTGCATGCACGCAAACACTTAAATGTGTGTTATGAGGATGGGAGGGGATTCAGATCAAGGATCTGGCATAGGGGGAGAGGTATAACCTTTTTCTCACTGTCAATTTGTAATGTAAATAGCTTTCCTATACCCAGCGCCAAAGCTGCATGGAAGGGCAAACAAGTGGCATTCCACAATTCCGCTACTATCAGGACTCTCGTGTGTGTGTGTGTGTGTGTGTGTGTGTAAAATGCCAGGAGATCCTCTTTGCCTATTACTATCCTTTCACACCTCTGAGCTTGGTGATGCAATTCCCCCACCAAATAATGTGTATAAAAATCCATATATTAGTGGATATGTGCATAACATAAAAATGCATTGAATTGGGGAACATTGTTCCCAAAAGGAAAAAGTATAATATGCTGAACAAATTCACATATGGCCTTAAAAAATTTTTGAAACCAAGAGAAATGAATATGGGAAGATTTATCCATC
The DNA here is from genome assembly GCF_965112155.1 of Podarcis liolepis. Taxonomy (NCBI): domain Eukaryota; kingdom Metazoa; phylum Chordata; class Lepidosauria; order Squamata; family Lacertidae; genus Podarcis; species Podarcis liolepis. The sequence goes on along the minus strand of NC_139557.1, from coordinate 53,998,412 downwards.
TCTGCCACATCACATTTACTGTGGCCCTGAATTACATCCATTAACTACTGATATGAAGCATTTGAGTTCTGTACATACAATGAAACTTGCCTTCCTGTTCCCTGTCTTCTTTTGGAGGGTAAAAGAGAGGGACACACAGATTTTCCTCTGTGCTGTGGAGGTTTCAAACAGTAATGCTGTTACCTGCATCTGCTGTTACCCATCTTAGGCCTCTGCAGGCGTTCCATCCATGTGTGCTGTTAATATGCAAGTGGGGCTACAGGGATAAGCACATTGGCTCCACCCATTATCACTCTGCTGCTACCCTTCATGAGGACAGACTTGTGAAGCAGGGATCCTGCTTCAAGGCTCCCCCAAACATTTTAGATCTTTAATTTTCAAGGGCTCTAAAATGCATGGGAAGCTTCCACAAACAGACGACTTCCTCGCTACAAACATCCATGCACTTAGCTTCCAACCTGTAGTGGGTTGTAGGGTGAGGCAGTAGTGCTCACCTGACTTCCAATTACCCACAGCACCACTACAGACTAGGTTAGAGAGGGGAAGGTGACAGCAAAGTGAGCAAGGTGCAAATGCACCATGGGGGCACCATATTGGTTCTTCCGGCGTGTGTGCACTGCACCAACCTTGCCTCTTCCTCCTTCTTAGCCTTCTCCATCCTGGTATACAGCCGTGATGTGAGTGCCACTATCCTACCCCACTACTAAATTCCATATGACAATGGTGAACCAAAATGGTGACCAGGGGATACAGGGTCAGAGCTAATTCGTGCATCCGTATAACAGCTCCTTTCACATGTCAACGGAATATGACAGAAAGCTTGACGAGAGCTCTTAAGCTACTTATTTAATGAATCTGTCCTCTAGTTCAACTCCCCACAGAGCATTTATTCTCTCAAATTCATTAGAAACTTTGTTCAAGAAAACTTTTCCATATATCTGTATTCAATATATTGTTAGAATAAACTACTTCCATATATAGTTTTATCTACATAAAATTCATGCATAGGAAACAAAATGATGCTGCAGTCTTTAATGTTCCATCTCAACTTCATCTTGCTGATGTCAGATGGTATTTTTACGCTTTGTTTGTATAACCCTTTACAAGTACTCCCTCTAAGCCGAGGTTGTGGGTTTGGCATTTTCACATTAATTACCACACATTACCACGCCTTGCCCTGTTAACTGGCTTGCGGGATAAGAGCTTATGTGGTTAAAAATATGCCTCATCAACTTGCTAAAGACCTTTTAATGACACAGAGCAGATAACGATATGATTCTTTTTCATGAATTTTTAACTTTATGCTAAGATGGAGTAATTTTGCATTTAAATCTGCCTGCCATTAAACTTCAGGGCTAAGAGTGACTTGGGAAAGAGGTTTACAGTTTGCAATGTCACAGGGAAGATTCCCACCCCACCCCCCAATTTCAGGAAATAGCTTTTTCTATATCAAACCAAACTGTAGTATATCTGTATTTTTAAAAGCAATTTTTTTTACTCTTAACTTGATCAGATTGCCTGAATTCTATGGTATTCAGAATATAGAAGAATAACAGCATTCTACAAAAGAAGAAGAAAGAAGCCTGATCTGTTGCAGAATCAATTCCTATCTCATAAACTAGATTTTCTCCAGAAATGACATGGTTTGGCATTTGTGGCACCATTAACTGGATGAAGGGCACAGTACTTACTATGAATAATATGGTTCTGTATGCTGCACCGACAAGCTAGCACAGTACCCAGAGAAGTGTTACTGAAAGTAGGTATATAATAAATAATAATTTATTATTTGTACCCCACCCATCTGGCTGGGTTTCCCCAGCCACTCTGGGCGGCTTCCACAAAGACCAAAAAACTTCCCTGAATAGGGCTGCCTTAAGATGTCTTCTGAAGGTACATTTAACCCCTTTATCTATTACTCTTTGCAAGACCAGTTCAAGACACCTATTACCTGAACGAAGGCAAGATGGTGTCCCTCCTCTTCTTATTTATTTAGAAAATTTCATAACCCCTTTGTATGCAAGAGAAATTCAAAATGACACACCGAACAGAAACACGGTGCAATACAATATAATAATGATATATTGAAATAGCATCATACTCTTCCAAAATCGACAGGGGTCAAGGCTATCCTTTTGGGAAGGCTTGTGGGAATAAATATGTGTTGGATGTCAAAAATCCAGCACTGAAAGAAGCACCTTCTCTGATGACTGCAGCATACGTAGCAGGGAAGGCACAAGTAAGGTCATTGAGCCATGAGGTTACCAATGTATGAACAACAGTGGTTAATCTGTCCGAGTCCTTGCAATGGTCATATGTTATTTACCAGCTGAAGCTGGTAAAAGACATTCCCAACCACTGAAGACCTCGGGGGGGGGGGGCTCAGATGTCAAAGAGGGGTCTAGGAGTTCACCCGACTACGGATTGGTTCATTCAGATTGAGTGCAGTGCTATCTAGAGCAAGTAACTGGCCTGTTTCCCAGATATAGGAACCATTCACTCATAGCACCTCTACCTTGCCAGGTCTCATGCTCAGCTCATTGGTCTGCATGCAGACTACTGATGATCCAGGATTAGAATGGTGTAGCAGAGCAAGCCAGTCTGTAAATCACACAGTTCAAACTCTTGCCAGGAGGCTGAAGATCTCTTATCCGATACTCAAAATGATCCTGCAAGTAGGACTGAAACTATTGAGGTTCAATGTCTAATACCCATCTCAGCAAAATAACATGGTCAACGGCATCAAAAGCTGCTGAAAGATGAAGCAGCAATAATAGTATCACACTCCCCTTGTCACTCTCCCAGGGTGACCAGTGCCAATTTGTTCCTGAAGCTAGGCCTGAACCCAGACTGAAATGGATCTAGATGATCAGTCTCCTCCAGGCCTGCAATTACTCCACTACAACTTTCAATCATCTCCCCCAAAGGAGGTCATTTCATGTATAAAAGCTAGATGGACTGGCAGTTGAATCTTACTTCAACTGATGGAACATAAATCTGCATCACACTCGAAAGCAGAGGATTTGAAGCACAGGGCAGGCTTTGGGGCATACACAGTTCTGTCCTCCAACACCTTGTCACCACTCCCAGTCCCTGAGCACTTGCCACCTGAGGTGGTTTCCTCACTCAGTCTAACTTTTCAGTTGGCCCTACCTGTCTGCATGGTGTTCCCCACCAAGCAGCGAGAAATAAGCCCAATTTTCTGTGAATGTGGCACTTAAATGAATGACAGCTGTGTTTGAGAGTGGCCTTTAAAGCCCTTCACATTTTTAAACAAGATCTTTGAATAAAATTGCTCAGGCATGTGAGTCCTCTTTGGCTGTCCTGTTAATAATAACTCCTAACCACTGGCGGCAGGGAGACTTTTCCATTCTGGGCAGCCAGAGACAGCTTAAACTAATAAAAGGCAGCAGGCCAGTGGTAGAATCTGATCTGCCGTAAAGCTGTCTCTAGCATGGAAACATCTGAATTTAACATGAATCTGAAGGCTGTTTAAAAAAAATAAAAATGCTGTCTTCCTATGTTCCTGAGGGGATCAAGGTGTCATATTTCAGAGTCTTGCTGAAAAAGAGGATTTTCCCTTTCATACGCAACTTGCCTTCAGATTGTTTGGCTGTTAAGAAAACCGATACTACGCACCCACACCCCATGCATGACTTTTTTACCTTAGAATAATAATGAAAATAAATACGTAGACTTCCAAGTTCTAAGAACCCAACGTATTAATAAAAAGAAATCGCAAGGAAAGGACTTCACTCCAACAATCTCAAAGGGAGGCAGCTAGGTTTAACAGCACCACCTCATTCCAACCAATTGAGTCTTTCAGAGCAGTTCAGCATATCATTTAACCAAGTGCTTTAAAACATGCCACTCAGGTTTAATTTTTTTGTTGTTGAAAACTCTCTAATGTGGTCCGAAACAATCAAAGTACATTTGAAAGACACAAAAAAGGCAGTTTTATTTTACAGCTCTAATTGGGCCACAGTTAGTAGGAAACCCCTAATGTATATGTTGGGATTCATATTCAAGGTATAGTCCCAAAGGCAACATTTCTACAAAAGCTGTTTCATTCCTTCCTAATAATGGCATCCTTCCCTAAATCCTTGAAGCTTGAAGCTTGTGGAAATGTATTTGTGGACGACTGCATTTTTCTTAACAGCAAACCTGTGTTGTTGGGGTAGGGCTAGGAGACAAAGCAACTACCCAGTGAGCTTCATGCCTGAGCAGGAAGATGGACACACAGCTCCCAAGCCCAATTCACAAGCAGCCAGTCATTCCACACATGCTTTTACGGACTGTATTCATCCTAGCCATTATAAGAAAATGACAGATTTAGATCTGAAAGGAATTTTCTCAAAATGTGCAAAACTTTCCCATTCTGATTTTTGAATGAAGAAATTAGGAACAAAATTAGAAAACTATTGCATGGCATCAATCCAGTACTGTCAAATGCCCCCATAGGAATAATGGTGATATATAAATGCAATAAATAATAATAAATGAATGGTAACGACGACACTGTTTTTATTCAAGGGTTCATCCACACTTACATATTTTGTTCTGTTTGTCCCATAATTTCTAGGCATGGGTCCACAAGAAATTTTTATTTTGTCCTGTCACTTTTATTTTGTCCTGGGAAAACCCACTGTTTACGACTGATTCAGAGCAAACATCAAACTGCAGAAAACCTGTTTAATGTTTTTCCAGTTCAGGAGTAAAAAGCAGGTTTTCCCAGGGAAAGTGACGAGACAAAAGAAAATCCTCTCGGACCCATGTCTAGAAATCACAGAACCAGTGTAAGTGTGGATGAGCCCTTATATTAGAAACAGGAACTTTTCCTTCATGATTTATGATTGTATGCATGGGATGGGATCATGGAGTGAGTGTAAGAGGGGTGTTGCAAGTTCATACTGTGTGTGGCTTCTCACTGGGTGTGCTGACCAGTGAAAGATTTGCAGGCAAATATTATGATTTTATAGTAATGTTATTAGGTTGTTGTTTTTTAAGTAAGAAGTGAAGACGTAATAGCTACAGTACCACTCTTAAATAGGTGATGCAACACAGCCCATCTTTGGCTGCTGGGCAGCTGAATGAGATCCCACCCACCCCTACCACAGAGGCAAGTCTCACAAGCTTGGAGCAAATTTGTTCATGCTTGATCTGTTGCAGGAGAATTCATATAGCCACCTGTATACATCCACAAACCGTGAATGCTCGTATAGTGTGACATCTGTACAGAGCCACTGCCTGTCTTGAATTCTATTGCCAGTTGTCAGATACCTCAAAATATTAATTGTTGGATACCATACACTGAAACTCCTTTTCATTGGGTATGAAATACAGATGCCAGATATTTGGAGAATACATGAATATTCAGAAGTGGCCTCGCATCTGCAAAAGAGAATTCTGAGGAGAATTTTGAAAACAATGTAGTTCCAGTTGTAGTTCTATGATTACTCATTTAGGAAGATATTTATTAGTGTTTTTTACAGGCATCCACCATTTTGTGTGCATTCAATTGGCACATGACCACTGGCACATGTGCCCTTTCTTACCCAAGAAGGGGGTGGGGTGGGCTTACGCATGTTCCATGGACACACGCAATGACACGAAATGCAACCCTCACACAAACAGGGAGTTGCTTGTGTTATTACTATCATACCTGCTTATCAGGAATGCCAAGCTGAACTGAGTTTCCCTTGCATCATTAGCCTTTTTCAGGCTTTATGCCTCATTGAATTAGGGCTGTGTGCCGGGAGTGGGGGCAGTGAGGCTATACACACTGTCCTTGCATCCACAATCACAACCTCTGCTCTCTCTCCCTGGCCCCAGCCATTTATGTCTTGGGAGAGAAGACCTGAAATGGTGAGGAAGGTCTGAGTTCTCTACATGTGTAGGCACCTCATGAGATTAAGAACTCTGTGCAATCTGGGTTCAAATAATGCCTACGAATGAACATCAAGCTCCCCACGTCAGACTTCTAACCCAATATGTGGAAAGTAACAGAGAGTCTGGTTCCCCTCCTCTCCATACACAGTTCTAATCACACGGAAACCAGAAACCTAGGCAGGGTTATTGCATTGGCCATTAACTACTCTTGGCCTTCAGCAGAAACTGTTGGCCTTCAGAACTGCAAGTTGTAATACAATACTACTGAAAATGCACATCTTATATCAAGGAAGTTCTGCCTCATCATGTTTCTGGTTTTCGGTGTGGGTTTTTTTAGGCCATAAATTAACATAACAGAGAATATGTTTTTGATCGGAACAACTTTCATCCCAGATTTCCAGAACAGTTTAAATACAGATCAAGAGACCAAACAGATGTACAAGGCAACGTAATTTACACAAATGACCTGGGAGATTTCCAGAACTTTGGCAAATGGCTCCACAAAGGTAAACTGGGCCAAATTATGCATCCAGAAACCCCATTATGTTATTAAATTCAGCACCATAAATTCTTTGGCCTCAGAGTGTATGCTTGGCTTCCAGAATCAAGTCTCTTGGTATTTATGTAAATTTTGTTCCATTTGATTCTTGCAACCATTCACAACATGACAAGTATCTTGACATATTTACGTGACATGATTTGCAAGGTGATGATAGGAGTATTATATGGCTCTGAGTTTGTGACTCTATAGATTAGAGCTGTCTTTCCATTCTAAAACAGCATTTACAGGGGTTTTAACTCAGGGATGAAAATTCCCTTTGGATTGTGGCTTATACGATAAGTTCTCTTAATCAAGAAAGCACTTCTTTGCAAACGTCTCAGTAGAAAACCCTGCAATTCAGAGGAAGAGAGGGCAAATGAGGACAAGTGAGCAAATGACACACTTTAACGAACATTTCTGCAGTCTACTAATTCCAAAAGTTTACAACGGATTTTTGAACTTGGGAATTGACCAGGACTAAGACTTGTTGCATTGGCAACTAGATCATTCCTATATCATGGCAGTCATCTGCAGTAATGTAATGCCCCCAAACTCTGCCAAACCTGACCACACACATATTTAAGGACACAAGATATGCTCTCACAATCATTAAGCTATCGCAAAACAAGCTTTTGCTGTAGCCCTACTCAGTTGTTCACCTGAATGCATGATGACACAAATTATGTTGATGGTGTGCAGTAGCCAACATCTTCCCATGCACAGTCATTGAAAATCTGAATTCCTGAATTCTGTTTCTGGCGATTGATGCACATAGGGTGAGGCAGCCCTATGTAAATGAAGCAGATCAACGGTCCAGAGGAGACTCGCATCAAGATTTAAAATTAGCTTTAGAATTAGAACATGAATCAAAGCAACTGATGCAACAGGAAAATGCAAACTCACTGGGTGACCTTGGGCCAGCAAAGGTGGATTTAGGCAGTGCAAGTGGTGCAGTCGCTGCTTGAGAAAGAGGATGCCTTCTCAAAGCCTGGTAAGCACATGCCCAGCTTCAGGAAGGAGGTGTAAGAGCTCTGGCAGGATCCTAGAGTCTTCCTGCCTCCTTTACAAAGCCAGGCAAGCACTTACCAAGCTTTGAGAAGGAGATAGGAAGTCTCTAGGACTCTGCCAGAGCCTTGTACCTCTTTCCCAAAGCCCTACTTAAGCCAATGGTGTAAAGGCTGTGGGAAGGCCTCAAATAGGGTGGCATATTACCAAGATCCACCCCTGGGACCAGATACCTTATCCCATCTATCCTTCTTCACAGAGCTGTTGTGAGGATAAAAGGGGAAGGGAGAGCCATGTAAGTGGCTCAGGACTGCAATACCCTAAGGATCATGTCTCCTCATATAAGCCACCCCAGACCCTGCAATAATTGCTTCATGTGAGCCCCCAGTGAGAGGTCTGGAGAGTGGCAGCATGAGAACAGGCCTTTTCTGCAGTGGCTCCCCTTTGTGGAATACTCTCCCCAGTGATGCTCACTTGACACCTTCAGTATATATCTTTAGGCACTGGGTGAAAATGTTTCTCTTTAACCAGGCCTTTGGCTGATTACTATTCTATGTATTTTTAAATGTGTTTGTGGGAGGGGAGGTTATTGGCCTGTTTTTGTTTTTATTATGTATTTTATGTTCTCATTTTGTATTTTTATGTTGTGAACCATCTTGTGATCTTAAGATGAAGAGCGTAATAAATAAATAAATAAATAAGCTCAACTCTGAGCTTTTTTCAGAAAATGAATGATATAAATTGAATAATAAAAATAAATAACATAAGATACTGGCAAAGAATTGTTCCATGGTGACAAGGCTGAGGGGAGAAAATCAAGCTAACAGAGAAGTATAAGCACTAGGGGGCAAGCCAGGGGAGTCCCTAGCACACAAGGCAAAGGCTGAATATGCAAATAATGTGCAATAAGCACATGAAATAATGCCAACAGGAGTCAAAGTCCCCCAAAGGAGAGAGGCAAAGCATTTGGTGTCACACTGCTGCATGGAGTCAACAGTCTTGGGAACTCTCTGCAGGGAGTCATTTTCTATGCACCAACAGCATTTTAATGGTTAACAGATATCTGTGCTGTTTGGCTGACAACAACATCAAGGTCTGTGCCCTCTTGCTCTCTCTACTGGGTTTTTAGCATCCAGAGAATGAGATAGGGGTGGAATTAATCAGTTTGACTGATTAGTCTTCTCTAAGAAGAGGGACAACTGCCAAACACAATCCTGTATAATCTGTCTGGAAGGAATAGAGTGGACACATAATCTGGAAAGATGAAATTAAGCACTGAGTAGTTGTTATTCCTCCACCAGCAACACCTTTTTGTGGATGGCTTGAAATGTTTAATGACTGATCTGCTGCAGTGGTAGCATCTGCCACCAAACAGGACTGCTGGCCGTTTATTGGACATATATATTGGTTCAAGAATACATTTAGAAATTTAGCAGATTATATATCCTAATAGCTACTGTGATTTCAGCAGTGTTTGCTGGTCTATTTTTATACTGGTTAGGGAAATATTTATAGCATTGCCATGTAACTGATGTGAAAATACATTATCTAGAGAACATTGGAGGATGCAATGATGGGTTTGAAATACAAGCTGTATCTGCCATTTGCTAGCATTGCCAACTGTCATGGTAGCTGGGTGCAGAGGAATGGTGGCAGGCAACAGCTAGGAACCCCCCAAGTGAAGAAGGCTCAGAGCCAGAGGGTGGGTGGTGGGACAACAATGAGTGGTCAGAGGGAGAAAAGGGAGCAGTCTAGGAGGAGGAAGTGGCGAAAGCTGGAGAGGTAACAGGGCTTTGTGAGCAGGAAGAGGCTGGGACAGAGAGCAGTCCAGAAGCAAAGGCAGAGGCTTGGGAGGAGGGGGCAAGATTTAATGGGAAGAGTTGCTGTGCTCACTAGGCCTGCCTCCTGAGCTGTTTTGTTACTTTGAACAAAGAGAGTTAACTTCACTGACTCCGTCTGAGTTATTGCTGACCTTCTCCTGACACCTGCCCTGACACCAACCTGTGAAGGGAGCAAAATTGTTCTGGCAAAGACAACAGTGGTAGGATGTGTGTTTCCAAGAGTTCACTGAATTCAATCACGAGAGCTGCTGATATTTCTCAAAGAAAGAAGTGATTGAAATGGCCTCTTCCTTTCCTCCACCATGGAATAAACAAATGTCATGGGTTGTATTGTACCCAATTAAGTCATCTTCAGAATAGACGCACTGAAACAAATGGATTTAAGTCAGTCACAGTCATTGATTTCAATGGGTCTGCTCTGAAGATGACCCTATAAATGTGACAGGAGATTAAGTGACAGCTTTAACAAGCATCATTCTCTGTTGTTGTTTTATATAAGTACAGGTGTGAGCATTGATGGGGTATCTCAACTAATTTATCGCTGTCTCTAACCTTGAGCCAGTGTTCTCATCTACTACTTGGCTTCTCTGCTTTGGGTGCCAACAAAGCCATCATTGAACATGTGTTTGTGGATTCATTTGTTTGTTTGTGTGATGATGTGGACATCTGGCCACTACAAGCTGTCCCAACACCACCAATTATTTCACGTAGACATGCCATCTGGCTGAACTGTCAAATGAGAGCAAGCAACCCCCCTTTTTGTTTTTGGTCTTATGGAGCTGATGAGATTAAAAACAAGAGCTAGCCTGGGAAGGCTCTTTATCCTCTGATCCTATCTTCCTGAGTCACCCAGGAGTTCGTAAACGGCCTCAAACAGTTTTATTTTCTGGTTAATTGTGTGGAGGGGGGACAACTAATGGGTGAATGATTGAAAAATACCAATGCAAAATTCACCACAAAGTATGACTGGCCGCTTGGGTGTTGTGGTTAAAGCACCGAACTCAGACTTGGGAGACCAGAGTTCAAATCCCCTCCTAAACATGAAGCTCACTGTATGACATTGTGCCAGTCACTGCCTCTCAGCCTAATCTACCTCACTAGCTTGTTTAGAGGATGAAATGGAGCAGGGAAGAACCATGTATGCCAGCTCGAACTCTTTGAAATCCTGTAGAATTGGGGCTGAAATATCTTGAGAAAGCATCAACAATTGCTAGCAGCATAAGGAAATCTTGACATTGTTACTGTAGCCTGGAAAATAACCTTTGATTCTTAATTGTATAATACATAGTCTATATTTGTAATACTCAGCTGAGTGAGGTATGGCCTACTAGTGAAGCATTGTGAATCTGATGCTAGGCTGCTAGTAAAATGTTTGGGGTAGTTTAACCAGGCCTATGTAGACGGTTAATTCCATTGAAATTGTCATGATCTACCAATACTTATGCCCACAAACCGACTAGTGGCAAGTATGTTCTAAAAGCAACAGCAACAGGCATCCATCCATCCTCCATACCACTCACAAAAATTGACTGAAACTTGCATAAATTTGCATATGGCACAAAACATATGAATATTGTATGCAAATGTGTGCCTTGTTTTGCAGCTGAGGTGAGGGACCCAATCCACATACTGGGCCCAGAACATCCTGTTAGCACCCATGGCTGAAGCCAGTTTTGACTGAAAATGAATGCAGGTATTAATCCTTGGGTGAGCAAGTTTTGGGTGTTCTTTGCTCAGCACTTCCACTGCACAGTTACTTTTAGTTTCTCTCTCGGCCACAGCAGATGTTCTTGTAACATTGTTGCTCTGAGGAAGGGGATTTGCTGGCTTTTCTGGCCTCCTAGGCAGTGGTCCAGCTGCAGCTGTAGAAAAGGGATGCATAACAATGGAATGTTCTTGTTCTCATTCTGGCTTTACATCATTCTGGCACGGATTTATCAAGGTAGGGCTTGTTCACCCTGTAATTGGATTACTTGGGATTCCTGTTCCAACTCACACCCTCCTTTCATTTCTAAACTCCTATCCACTTGTGGTCCCTCCCAAGCCAAGGGATTTTTCAGATGCAGAAGAGAGGTTATTGTGATTCTGTTGTTAATTGATAGATTTTAATGCTATAAACAAAGCAGCAGGCACAATCTAGCCAAAGATAAGCACTATATCAGTCCTTTTTTTTTCCACTGGGAAGTTTTTAAGCATCTGCTTTTTTCTTCTCAGTGGGCTTCAAACAATAACTTTACTAAAATGGTTCTACACTGGTGGATCCAATTGCACATTAAATCGTCTGCCAATGAACCTTTGCTCAAGTGCATGTAACCCTGGTCATGCCAGAGGATTCTTCGGAGCATGCTGGGGTGCACATTCAAGGTACAAAGTTAAAAGTAAGGTCTTGTGTTGTTATTATTATGAATATTTCTCCTCCCTTCACCCTAAGTTCACAGAGTTGAAACAGTTGAACAACAATTAAAACAGTTGAACTAAAAACAGTTCAAATCACAACCCACAAAATAAGGTGAGTCCTAAAAATGTACAACTCGGGTGTCAAAAGCCCAAGATAAAGAGATACGTTTTCAGCATTCACTAAAATGCAGAGGATGCCAGATACACCTCTGTGGGGAGAGAGTTCCACAACTTAGGGGCTGCCATAACTTGTTGGATTGAGTCTTAGCAGGGAGTGAGGGTTGGCAGCCCGCCCACCTCTGCTGCAAGTATCCCATTAAAGAGGTCCATGAGTGGTGGCTTCTGTGCAGATGCCCAGATGGGGACTGACAGGCCATAGCACCCCTCCAAATGATGGTTCTGGCCGGATCACCCTTACCCCGGAGTCAGCTTAGTCAGGCTGGTTGATTCAGGACACATACAAATGCCTATGCCAAAGCCTACTTATATCTGTAACCAGTGAAGTTGTGGCCTATTTGAACCCAAGAGCCTTGTTCTGTGTCTTTGTCTTCTTCTTGGGTCCCACCGGCCAGGCACCCTTTGCCTAGGTCCACAAGAGATGAACACCAAATTCTCAGCAGTATACAAGGGAGAGAAACGAAGAGAGGTAACAGCAAAGAGAGAGAGAGAGAGAGAGAGAGAGAGAGAGAGAGAGAGAGAGAGTTTAGCATTCCTGTGGCTTGTTTCTTATGTTATTATTATTGTGATCATGGCTGAAACCATCTATTTACAGTTGTGGAGAAAGAAAATATTTTCCTGAAGAGAACTTGACAGAGTTTTCCTGCTTGCCCTCTCCCATGTCATCAGTGTTTTCTGGGAGAAGAATTTGAGGTGGTTTTCCACCTAAGTGGTTACAGCTGTTTCCACAGGATCAGTCAGATGCAGTTTCTGTCTGTGTTTATTTTGGCTCTGATTTTTGACTGGAGCCCGGCAGGATGACAAAGTTTTCTGTGGGGATTGGGACTTTGGACAAACATTCCAATGTTTCTAACTCCTTAACATTAAATGTTTGATGAATCCAGCTCTTAATTTCTTCTGGAAAAATGACAAGGCCACTGGAGAGGATTTCCCACCCTCTCACAACATTTGTTTTCAAACAGAGACAATTAATTTATTTGCTTGTCTCTGAAAATGACTATTTTTTGAGAGAGTGAGGGCAAAAAAAAAAATCAGTAAGACTCCAATTTTCTATAATTGCAGGTTTGGGCTCAGTTGTGATTCTTTTATAAATTGTCTGCTTGAAAGGAAATATCCACTATGGTACTTATAAAGCAAACAAAAAACAAAAAAAAACCCATTTATTACATTTATATCCCATCTTTCCTCCAAGGAGGTCAAGATTATGTATACAGTTCATCTTCCCCCAATTTTATATGAGGTGAGTTGACCCATTCTCAGCCTATACTGATGTTTTATTGTGTTTTTATATTTCGCTGGAGGCCACACAGAGTCACTGGAGTCAGATGGTGGCAAATACATACATACATACATACATACATACCCTGGGGGCATCATATCTTAACTCCCTCTAGTCCTAATCTGGCATGGTAAATGCCAGCTCTTAAATGGAATGCTGTCATAGAGCATGTTAATGAGGGAAGCTGATTGTGAGAGTAGATACTCTTTCCATATAGATATCATGGTAAACCTCAGAATGTATTGCATCTTTCCTTTACAATGTAATGTTACATTAAGAAATGTGTTAATATCAAAGCAGTAGGAAGGCGAGAAAATGAATGTAGGCAAATTGTAATTCAGATAATTTCAAATACCCGGGAGACTAATAGAAATGTTGCCCCAGATTCACCTAAGTGGTTCCACTTGTGCAGTGCCTTAGAATGTAAACCCCACCTAAAATAGGAGTTGCCTGTATTGTTTCACGGACTGAGAATTAGGTAGGTTGACATTAAAATGCAAAGAAAAATAAAAAGCCCACCTTCCCTACAATGAAGTTAGCAGAACTTAGTTCAAGTGAAGATTGCTGTGCCTATTAATGAAAAGTATTGCATCAGTTCTCAGGACTGCCATATGGCTGGATTTTCTTGGACACCACCTGGATTTCAAAGTGGAATTGACGTCTGGTGGGAATTTCCAAAAGTCAGTCATAAAATCATGGGGGTTTTTTGGGCATTTTTGTAAAAAGAAAACTCCACAACTTTGGAGGTTGTCTAAAAAAGCTCAAAAACTTCTGGGATGCCCTGGTTTTTACTTTTTGAAATATGGCAACCCTATCAGTTCTGTTACTGCTGACATTTACACATATCTTCCTTAGCTGAGTGACTGACATTTTAATGTACACTACTATGATATGAACTCATAACAAGAAGCAGATGTTTCTTCATCAAAATAAATAATACCTCTGAAACCACTGGCAATAGGATAAGGAGTTTCCATCACCACATTTTCCAAAAATTATTCAATATATCTGTACAAAAGGGAAGAAAGGGCAAGGGAGGAATTAGAATTCACACAGAAAAGAATATGATTTCATTGCTTAGCCACAATCCTGTTCAATTACATGACTCAATAATATAAAATGAATCTATTTGTTTTGAGGTGTCATTCATACAATATAATATCACATCAGACATTTACATTTCAAACAAAATACATTCTACGCATGCAATGTTAAATAGTCAAGTGATGCAAAATTATTTTGCACGGGTGATTCAGCTTTAGTTCAAAGACAGAGATTCTTGGATCCCATCTACTCTTTATCCTGGGGCTGACTAAGCTTTGACCATTGAAATGTTGTTGGACTACAACTCCCAACATTCCCTGACCATTAGCTACACCAGGTTGGGCTGATGGGAGTCCAATCATATTTGGAGGGCTACAGGTTAGTCATTCCTCATTTAGCACTCATCATACATTCAATAATGACTGTGCAACATGAACCCCTGCTTTATTCACCCCAACATTCCTGCAATGAGGGAGATTATAAGCATATACAGCTCCATGCAGTTACAGTTCTCCCCACCATCAGGAGCTCTGAAGATAATACGTGACTGATGGTGGGCTCCTTATTCTTCCATTGAAGTGCCTTTGTTACCGAATAGCTTCCTTAAGATCAGTTACTGAATATCTTCGGCGGTTGAATGTTCTCCCACTAGTTTATGGCTATTGCCATTTCTGATGTCAGATTTGTGTTCCTATACAGTTGGAGTCTGACCTGCCTGCCCTATGTAGAATGCAGAGAGGCATTGTTAGCAGATGATGGCATAAATCACATTGGTTTTAAAGGCATTTTTAAAGTTCTCTTATTTTGAAAAAAATATTTAAGCTGTTGTGATGGATAGATCAGATAAGTTATTATGGGATTATGCTGATCCTGCCAAAGATAAACATATTTAAGCCCCATTCATTTCAGCATGAAGCGGTTAACTCGTTTGTTCTCTACGTTATTTTCATCAGAAGACAAGGCAACGCACAACTTTTTGCCCAGGCTCTGGGAGAGGGATGAAGTCCATATTGATATTTTATTTTCATATCTGCTTGTTTTAGTTGTGATTATATGATTTTTTTTATTTCTTTTGTTTTAATTTTGTTCTGATGATCATGTCTTCCATGTTATCGAGTCTCATCCAGCTGAATAATACCTGGAGTAGACTCACATCCCTTGATTTAAGTGGGTGTACTCTGAATATTACTCAGCTGAACTCAACTCATTATCTGTCACCCTTGAAGGATGGATTACAAATAAATAAAATAAGCAATGTTTAATTTTGGCTGAACCGAGCCCTATCTCTTGTTTTTATTCATTTTGTTCGACATAATCAATTTCCCATTGACCTGCGCCTAATTGTAATACTACAATTTCCCCCCTCCAATGTGTCTTAAGTAGAAATAAAATGGGGGGGGGGGGTAGAAACTAGAAATCAGAAAACTTTGCCTTGTCCTAAGCAATGAAGAAGTGCCATTGACTTCACAGACACTGACTTCCAAGCAACTTTGAATATATGGTTGCTTCCTAACAGACTGTGCATGTAGTGTCATAATGTTTGGGGCCTTCAAGTTCAGTCCCACAACAAATGCAAGGCAGAGTTATGAAACTCACAGGAAAGATGAGCATTTAAATAGCAAATAAAACCACCATAGGTGTCTGTGTGTGTGTGTGTGTGTGTGTGTGTGTGTGTGTGTGTGTGTGGAATTACATTTGCCATTTTATTTTTAGTTTCATAAGACAGCATTTGACTCTTAAAAAGTGCTGCAGAACAATTATTTAACCGTTCCGCATAAGTTTTATACAGTAGTTCTGGCATCTCTTTCCTAAGTAAAAAAAGGTAAAGGGACCCCTGACCATTAGGTCCAGTCGTGGCCGACTCTGGGGTTGCGGCGCTCATCTTGCTTTATTGGCCGAGGGAGCCGGCATACAGCTTCCGTGTCATGTGGCCAGCATGACTAAGCCGCTTTTGGCGAACCAGAGCAGTGCACGGAAACGCCGTTTACCTTCCCGCTGGAGTGGTACCGATTTATCTACTTGCACTTTGACATGCTTTCAAACTGCTAGGTTGGCAGGAGCAGGGACCGAGCAATGGGAGCTCACCCCGTCACAGGGATTCGAACCGCCGACCTTCTGATCGACAAGTCCTAGGCTCTGTGGTTTAACCCACAGCGCCACCCGCGTCCCAAGTAGTTGTTGCCAATTTTGACTTCAACAGGGTATATAATGTGTAAGCTTACTGATGACTGTTATTAAATGTAACCTTACTCCTTCCCTTATCAAACTAAGAATCGTCCCGGCAATAACCATGTGACTTTTATTTTAAATTGTTGAGTTTTCTAAAATGGCACAACTCCACAGCACATTTAGAAAAACAACAACTTGTGAATACCTTGAATTTGTTCAAATAAACATTCAGATGGATTGCAAGGGTCATCACACATTCCCTGGAAAACAAAATTTCAAGGAAGGTGCAAAAGAAGCTACATGGCAGGAGCACAGGGGAAACGACATTCCAGATGGGCTGGAGAGACCCCCTGGCAAGTGGGTGTTGTGCTTAGTGGTGAAGGAAGCTGCTCGGGCATGTGGGGGCAGCGCGCCCAGGGGCAGGGCGGGGCGCACCACCCATAGGGGCAGGGCACACTACAGGGCCTCCGGAGTCTGCCTGCCTCGTCCCACTCAGCCACCCTACAGCTGGGGGGGGGGAGGCAGCGGACAAACCATTTGGCCATCGCATGTGTCTCTGCAAGCCCCACGGTGAGTGCCGCCCAGCATTTTGGCACCCGCCTCAGTGGTGACAGCCGGGGTGGCCCGCACCTACCGCAACCCCCTTCCTCCGCCACTGGTTGCGCTGATCACAATGGAGCTCCTCCTCTGTACTCTCTTCCCCACTCTGAAGTTTCCTCTCTCTTTCCATTTCATCCCTCCCTGGTGCTATAATAAGCTGAGACATCTTTTTGCTTCCAAGGGTCCTTTGCTCACCTTGTGGAGATCCTGCTTCACCTCTCTCATACTATAACAAACACACAGAGCCCGACAGCATTTCCATGGCACACTCTCAAGATTACAAATGCCCCTAAAGACCCATGAGACAAGTGATCCTGTTGACAACCTTCCTCTGAGGTGTTAGGAGTCACTCCTGCCATGAGAAGGTACATGTGCCCTGCATCTTCCTCCAGAGAAGTTCATTCCACCTGAACTTTATCTCCTTTCTATGCTGCTTTTTTGCCTTGAAAACACTCCCCTTTTCTGCTTGCCTAACCATTTCCAACTCATCTTTGAGTCCCTTTTCAATACTTTCATGCTTAACAAGGCCTATTTTGTATCTTTCTAGTTTCACTTGGCACAGCTATCTAGGAAGAGGCCATATTATTATTTTATTATTATAGCATCAAACCCATATTGGAAGAATGTAAATTAGTAGGACTAGCAGCAGCAGCAGCATGAATGTTTGATTAAGCTCAACACTCCCCCCCCCCAAAAGGGTGTCTCATGATGCAGACAGATTTGCAGAATCTGAAGCATGTTTTATGTTGGCAAAATTCCACTGATGCTACAAACTGTATCCACTTAGACTAGCTGAAGATTTAATCACTGGAATTCTCTTTAAAATATGGGCTAAAAGCCATATCTCCCCACCATCCCCCCTTTCTGGGTGTTGAATTGTTCAGGGAATATAATGAACTAGAATGATGTGTTCAGGTTTTCAAAAAGTTTCTAGCCAAGCTGGACTTCTGTGTATATTTGAGAGTAAAGTACACTGAAATCAATGGGCTTTGTTTCTGGCTAAGCATATATAGGACCTGTTCTTCATGCCCTTATTCATCAGAAATGTATTAAGTCCTGGAATAAAATAACACATTTTCTCAAGAACTAGCAATGAGGGGAAAGAAATACCGGTAGGTGGACGGTTTTTACATGGAAGGGAAGTAGGCAGTGGTGTCCCTCAATTATTCCTACTGGGAGCAGAACCATGTATCTTGTTCGTACGTGATTTGGAATCAGGTGTCCAGTAAAGAAGCCAAATAAGTGGATGACGCCAAATTATTCAGGGTAGTGAAAGCAGACTAGGTTTCTAGACTGAATTAATGAGACACAGAATGGAAGATATAAGTGAATGCAAAATGATGCGGTCTAAATTGGCTGTGACTTCCCAGAAAATAGAGTTGGAAGCACAGTGGAATTTTTATTAAAACTGTGCTGTAGAAGCAAAAAAGAAAAGAGAAATGCAACTTTGGCATTATTAGTTAAGGGATCAAAAATAAAACAGTTAGGATTAATTTCCAATTTGGCACCACAAACCCAGGATAATAGGGCAGCATCAATCCACAAAAAGTTTATGGGCTAATAGCCGTAAATAAATAAATGAATGAATCCACAAAAAGCAAATTTCTAGGAGCAAACTTTGTGTCAAGTTCCATGATTTTTTCCCCTTCACCACCAGCAGCCTGGAGCCAACTTCAACCACATGTGTGAATTTGGAAGAGGGTAATGTACACAGGGACAGCTATAGCAATTCCCGTGGTCACTCTGGCTAGAAAAAGTTCTGCCATGATGTGAAACATTGCTTCTGGATCTATCTGAGTCTAGCCCTCCCCACACTGACTATTCCCCGTTGCAGTTATGGATGCAGCTGGTGACATTTCTGGGCTACTCTCATGGGGGGGGGGGGGAGTGCTGTGTGAACTGACCCCATGTAGCACATTATAAAATGGGCAACACATTTCTGCTCTCTGTATGAGTTTCCACAGCCAAAGCTATTTTTTTAACAATCTCATCAGGAATCAAAATATGCAGCTTTGATAATGGATGGCTGTGTTAAAACTAAAAGATGAGTTTGCCTAACTCAGATGGGATCTATGCAGAATGAGCCCTGCTTGGGCTGTACACAGAACACAAAATGATTTTATCCCTTCTTTAGTGTTTTAACATATCAAGGGGAAAGAAATAGCAACATCATGACGGTAGTGTTACCATATTAGCCAAGCGGCTGGACTGCTCCTCCTTCCAGAGACCACAGAATATTTACATACATAAACTGAGCTACAGATGATAGTGGCAGTAAATAGTGGTTTATTGCACTCACAATCAGGAAGATTGCATCTTCAGGGATACCTCAGAGCAGCAGACTAGCAAGAACCACAGGGCTGGCAGTGTGGCCCACACAGCAAACAAGAAGCACACAATAGAATTATGCATGGTGTGGCTAAAGGGCATAGCAAGAAGCTCCCCACTCCCTATAGCTCATAATAGTAGGACTTGGGGCCATCCAATGAAACTAAATGTTGGAAGAGTCAGGATAGCCAAAAGAAAGTATTTCTTCATAGATAAACTGTTGAATTCACTCCCACAAGACGTAGCAATGGCCACTAGCTTGGATGGTTTTTAAAAAGGATTCAACAAATTCATGGAGGATAAGGAATATCAATTGCTGAGAATCACAAATGGGTCCCTCTGGTCCAATTCACTGCTCACATTTCAAACAGTAGCAAAGGGGTGTGTCTGTGTGTGTTTCTCTCTTGCTTGGTTCTTATTCAGATTCAGATTCATTTGGAACCAGGCAATATATGCCATATGTGATTTAGGCACAGTGGGGAAAGGACTTTGAGCAGAGTTGGGAAGACAATTTGAACAGAGTGAAGAAGAAAATGGATTTTCTCATGCCCTCAGTTGACAAATTCCTTTTACTGGATGGGGGGAGGGGGGAGGGAAGTAGATAGATAGAGAGAGAGAGACACAGAGAGAGAGAGAGAGAGAGAGAGAGAGAGAGAGAGAGAGAGAGAGAAGATGTGATAATTATTAATCAATAAAAGTGAGTGTCATACCTGACCAAAAAAGTGGGGTATGTTTTTGCTATTGTGCTTGCTTTTTTTCAAATCCAAAACTAGTGACCATGTTTCTACAGTTTTAAAAGTGTCATTTGTTTAGCTACTACAGAAATATTTCCTTCTAGTCCACCACTATGTCACTATCCAAATGAGCATAGAATAGAGGCCTAATATTTTTTTTGGTGGAATTTTAAATTAGAGTAGTAATGGATAGTTTTATATGTAGGTAAAGAGCAAGTTATTTCCTCTTCAAGATCCACTCCCACCCCCCTTTTGACTATGTATTTCCTTCCAGGTAGCCTCTTTGGCTCCATCTTGTGATGTGTTAGCTACAGAGTTTTATATCTGTAATATTTTTTCTTTCTCTTTTGTTTTAATGTGTTTGAAAATAAATTGTCTTTGGGAAACAAAGCACTTTTATTTCTTTAGAAATCACACCCAGCTATTATAAAGATATATTGTTCAAAGGCTAAACGCATTCAGAAACCAACTTGCCACTATGAATTTACACAAGAGTAAACAGGAGCAGTATGTGCTTGTAAACTGCAGTGAAAGCATTTGGCACTGTGCCCACATTTTTTATAATAAATGTACAAAAATGAGACATATGCAGGTGCTTTGCAGTACTGTGAAAGTAGCAACTCAACTAAAGTTAGTGTCAGGGAACTGCCATCAGAGGCACGGGAGAAGGAGAGGGTCACTGATTCTGCAAGGGAAGGTCCCAGCGCTAGAGGGAGACTCAGCTGGGAAGAAGGGGAAGAGAATGAGTGTAACACCAGGGATCCAGGAGAGCAGGGGACAGGGAGGTGCAGGGGCTCCAGGACTCTTCGTTGGAAATTAACGAGGAGAGCCCAAGCACCCCGCTGCCCACGCCCACCCTGCGCAGGAGACTCCCGCGCAGTGAGAGGCGGAGACGATTGGGCGTCAAACAACTCTTATGTTGGCAACGCTTTAAGAAACGCCCACAGACAGATTCTACGAGTGACTAAGGGCAGCCACGCTGAGATGGGCTGTGCAGTCCGGAGGGTTTAACCAGGCAATCTAATGCTCAAACGGAGCAGGATTACGCACGAGTAACTCCCAACCATTATAGTTAGTATATATAATGACAATGAAGGTTATAATATCTGTAACTGAAGTAGAAGAAGAAGAAGAAGAAGAAGAGTTTGGATTTGATATCCTGCCTTTCACTCCCTTTAAGAAGTCTCAAAGCGGCTAACATTCTCCTTTCCCTTCCTCCCCCACAACAAACACTCTGTGAGGTGAGTGGGGCTGAGAGACTTCACAGAAGTGTGACTGGCCCAAGGTCACCCAGCAGCTGCATGTGGAGGAGCGGAGACACGAACCCGGTTTCCCAGATTACATGACTACCGCTCTTAACCACTACACCACACTGGCTCTCATATGTACAAACTTTGCATAAATTAAAAGAAGAAAAAGGTAAGATAATGTTTTAAAAATGCAAAATACACATTGTATTCAAATATTATTAATTGGTTTATGAAATTTCCCATGCAATGGAAATTCTTCACAATGCCACTAAATATCCAATATCTAAATTCAGGCCAAATTAGATGTGATGTTAAATGCAACTTTGCATTTTATTTGCAGGTTGATTTTAAAATGCAAACAGCATGAGCTGGGGATGAGGGCTGATCATTTTCAAGGTTGCAGCAGGCAGAAAGAGGGCATTTAATCCTTTCCACCTCTGTTGTGGTCCTGAAGAAAATTATTCCTTGAACCTGCAATTTGCATTAAAAAGGCCCTTGGTGCCAATTGTGCCAATCAAAATTGCCTCTCTATACCTGCTGTTCACATTTAATTTTTTTTAAAATGCAAGGGCCAGAACATGTCTATGTTTACAAATAGTTTGGCTCACTGGTGACCAGTCTGGTTTGTTAGCAGCTGAGTTGGCTCAAAGAAAAAGAAACACTTTTTTAGAACCCATATAACCCATAATCCCTTTGCAAAGAGCAGAGATTTTTGATTTGAACACAGGTAAATAAGTGCTGGGATGAAGGATTTAGCCCAGATATTTTTTACAAATTTTGCAGGGGACATTTTTACCCAAAAATTTGGAGTAAACTTTGGGGAAAAGGAGGTGAACTTGAAAACTTTCCCAGCTTACCTTAAACACAAGTTGGTCAAGGTTTTTGTTAATAAACCGTGTCCTCCCTAAAAGAGGGCACGTGTTGTGGTGAGACCTGGAGACTGACCTCCTTGTTGTGTCTATTGGATAGCCACAACACCCAATTTGTGGGTCCCTCGTTGCTGGCTGTAATATGGCCAATGGGGGGCAGTCTAAATAGTTTGAGGGACCTATTTAATCCCTTGCATGTGACCCAGACATTCTCTTTCAGCTCGTGCAAATGGAACACCCCCCCACCTCTCCCTATATTTAGGGTATTTTTCGATTGACCTTGCTATGCCATCGTGTGTCATCTGTCATTGGGACAGGGGCATGGCAGGAATTTTCCCCACTTGGCTGATTGGCTGTTGCCATTTGGGATTTGCCTGCCACGTAGCAAATCGTCAGAACTTGTAAGGTTGCGGATAGGCTCTGGTTCAGGTGCTAGGGATGGGAGATGTTGGGAAATGTATATTCCACCTTAAGGAGCAGACATGGAACTGTTACGTGTCACATATCTGTTTACATTCCAGCACTGTTTTGCTGGCATTAGCAGAACTTCCGCTGTGTTATTGCTTTTGCTTTGGACTCTCTCACCGAGAAGACAAACACAAACACGGATAAGAAGCAAGCAGCAGTTTGGCCGCTGGAGCCATATTTTCAGGTACGTTCTTCTCAGGAAAGCAGCTTGAGCAGCTAATGCACTGCTTCAAGCCACAGCAAGGCCTTTTCACTTAAGAAAAGAAGGATAAGAACATGTCAACACAAGGCAGTTGAAGTTAAGGGGGGGGGGAAATATTCAAATCCTGCTTCCCAAAAAAGTGATTGAATATCCCTCCACTGGTGCTGCCACCGTCCCCAAGGTCACAGGTTTGGCACAAACCTGTTTCCCCCCCTCAAGACACTGAGCATCTGCATAGAAGGGAGATGCTTTCATTTAGGAAACTGTGCAAGGTTCACCTCTCCAGATAAGGCTTTAGACTGAAGAGAGATTTCACTTAAAAAAATTAAAAAGCAAACATAACAAAGAGGGCAGTTTTTACTTTTAAAATGTAGCACTGTACTTGAGATGTGTGTGTGTGTGTGTGTGTGTGTGTGTATAATTACTATCCTGTATTTTCTAATGATCTTACATACAATTTTGAGACTGTTTTAATGCTATTTTGAGTCCTCTCACAGGGTTGATTAGAAACATTCTGAAATGCATAAATAAAAACAGGTGTTTTGTGGTTTCCCCCAGGGAATTCCCCCCCCCCCAAGTTGGCTTACTGAGAGCCAACACGGTGAATTTTTGTAGCCAGGCAAATATATTTTTATTCTCCAAGATGCCTGAACATATTTTTAGCCTTCTGTTATTAATATTTACCATATTTTATCCTGGTTTTGAAAATGCCCTCAAAGCTGCACACAACTTTTCAATCCAGTGGTCAAATGCTTTCATAGGAGACAACGGTGACTTTGAGCCAGTGGAAGCTGGACTATTTGGATGGGGGGGGCACCCCAACAACCTCAATCTGCCCTCAGCCAGCTCCCCACCTGCCTGCCTTTGTATTTAGCCTAATGGGTGGACAATCAGCCTGTTCAATCTGTTTTGTCTTCATGAAGCTCAGAAGAGTAAAAGATGGGGACAAAACCAAAATAAATTGGCTCCATCTTGCTTTGGCTCTGGCTCCACCTACTGTTAGCCTCCATGCTTTCTACCCTATCAGTCCCAAATGGCACCAGTCACCACTGATGGAACTTATTCCCATGTAAGTGAGCTCAGGCTTACTTCCCAGGAAACATGCAGAGGTTTGTGCTCTTTGTTTACATTCTTGTCCTAAGTCAAACCATATAGGATTCTTGGCAAATCCCATATATTTTCAGTTTGCTTTTGGCTTCAAAACAATGTTTTAGGATTACAGTTTGAAGGTCAATTTGATTGGATTTCTTGAGCTTCATGAGAGGACTGCTTTCCATCTTACTGTTTTAGTTCTAGAACTAAAACAGCCAACTATATTTTATAAACTTGAGTGTTGTGTCCCCACCCCACCCCCTGCAATGGTTCCACTTACTTCCTATGATCTGACAAAGGATCACATTGATAGATGTCATATTCTAGTATGAGTACTAGATTTAGGCATGTATCTGGCCTAAGCTGACCACAGGTATCCATTTTTACCCCTTTATTTTGTCGAACAATTTGGATTGAATTGCTGTTATGTCCTGTCACAACATAAGCTATGAGGCAATACTGGCATGTTACCTTTAACTGCATGCTTGTTGCTTTAAAACATTCTTCACTCTTTCCCTGTTGAACAGATGTAATGCAGATGCTGGAGCCAAGTATTTATAACCATCTCTCTCCTTTTTGGCTTAAACACCCCACCCCCCCAAAGGAGAGTAACAAAGCTCAAAAAAGCCATTAGCCTTAGACTTTAGTGAATACAAAAAGGAGATTTATATAACCTGTCAGCACAATTCATTGCTCAATGCCAGAAAGTATTTTGTCAATGTTGGTTGTAGCCTCCATGTGAAAATTAAGGAACTGGGATTCAGGGACCCTGAGATTTCCACTCTCTGGTGGTCTTTCCAAATAGTTAGGAAGCTAAACAACAACAACATCACACCGACATATCTTTCAAAGACAGAAGCTCTCTTTTCCATAATAGTGTGAGTGGCCAGTTGAGCACCACTTTCTGAAATGAGCTAACTTGCTGTGACTTGCTTGTCCCTGAACTTTCCCCCACCTCTTTCTCAGCCTCTGCCTTTGGGACTGCTCTGACTACAGCTAATTTTAACACATCAGCAGGTAGACAGAAGAGTTGGAGTGGCAGTGACCAAAAAAAGACTCAGTAGTCAGTCATCATATCCTCAACCTCAGACATCTGCAAACTAGCTGTAGCTACTCCAAGTGAAAGATATGCACTTTGCACCTGCTCAGTGGCATTCTTTTTATTAAGTCATACAAGTGAAACTTGTGACAGAGCCTGTTCTAAATGGTTTTTGATAGTCTGTTTTAAATTTGTGCTCAGTGTTGGGTTGTTGCTGTTTTAAGGGGGTTGCCCCCTTAGGTTCCCTTACTCCTTTTCTGTATTATGTAAACCTTGCTGTTCTCCAGACCATGTTTATACTTCTCCTTTGTGGTGCTGTTTTGGCTACATAAGAATACACTCTTGGAGACTGAGTTTGTTATTACAGATTTTTGTGAATGTACTTATAATATCGCTCCCTCCCTCATTCCCAGTCATATGGCACTCCATCAAATTTGCAGAAACCTCCAATTATATAAAAAGCTGTGCTATAATATATGATGAACTGAAATTATTTTCAATTCTTATTGATGAATGGAACACCATCTGAAGCATAAATATTTAGTGCAGATTCAGCTCTAATCTAATAAATATGTACCAAGAGACTGGGAAGTCTTTCTTTTGATAACATAACAGCCCAACTTTCATTCGCTGTGCATCTCAAACAAAATATGTATATTTGTACACATTTTTGGCTGAAGAGCATCTGGAGTTGTGTGAATTTCAAAGGATAACTGCATTTCAGTTTGTCTCTTGTTTCCGGAAGTGCAAATGATAGCACTTCTGTGAACCTCACTGAGTTTCTCCCACATCCCTACAAGCAAGTGAGTCAGCTTTCCTTCAACCCATTCTATGATATTGTGATGCAAATGCACTTATCTTGCTTGGATTACATAAGAACAGGCACTCAAAACATTGGGATCACTCTTTGTATATATGATAATATTGAAGTACTCAAGATTTCAGGCCAAAACATGGAGAAAGTGTGCTAAAGGTATGCCCTTGTACCACCTTATTCTGCCATACTGTTATCTTTAATTTTGAAGTGAAATTTCCTTGCCCTCCAAATATGTAGAATAATCCCTTTGCTTGTCTCTTTTAAGTGGACTTCACATACTTAAAAAAATAATCACTCATTTTTATTGTATTTTGTTGAACTTATGCTCATTTGGCAGTTTAACTCCAGCTGTTCTTAATTGGTTGTAGAGATTTATTTGACTCTTTTATATTGCTTCTTAAATAGATATTATTATGGAAATAGATAGTGTGCATTTATGTATTTGGATTTTTCTTCATGTAAATTAATTTATTTGAAACAATACTGTTGAATTTTGTATTTGGATTTTTATTTATTCTAACTGCTTTGAGATTTGTGGATCTTAAGTGGTTTATAAATGTAGGCTTGCCATATAGCTGGAATTTCCTGAACAAATCCAGGATACTGCAGTGGGCAGCATTGTCCAGGCAGAAATTGGTCAAATGTCTAGGAAAATCAGACATATTGCAGCCCATGTCAGCAGTGACTTTTTTTCAATTTCCCATAAAAATAGGTCAAAAATGGGGGGGGGGGGAATTGCTCAACAACTTTGCCTTTTAAAAGCTGATTTTCACTGTTTGAAATATGTGAACCCTAATAAATGGGCTAAATAAATAAATGAATTCAGCCTAGGAACCTAGTAATTTAGGAGAAATAGAAGGACTCCACACTCCTAACTGGTGAAAAGGTCAGAGGGGGAGGGAAAATATCAGCCAAACTGAAGAACAAGGTCTTCATTGCCATCCGTGAGAAGTTTCACTGATGATTGAGAACTGAAAAGTTGCAAGAGAGCAAGATCTGGCAGATTTCAAGTAAGGTGGAACATTGGAAAGTGTCAGAGATCACAGTTGGGCACCACAGCAGAAATGGACCAGGAGAAGGTTTCAAAGAAACCCAGCTGCTTTATGACATAAATGGACAAGTACTGGCTAGGTTAGAGAAGCAATCTTGAATAGATATAGCTGGATTACACTGGGCAACAATTTTTTACTTTTTGAATGTTGTCTAGATTTCTACAACTGATTTAGGGTATTTTTGCACTGCTGAATCAGGAAATGGTATCCGTTTCTCTCCATCAGGTCAGGTTTTCTGTAAACTGAATGGTGGGCATTGATAAAGGTAAGTACACGTAAATTGCATGTTGCTTCACCATTTTTCAAACTTCAGGGCTTGAACCTTCATTTCTTGGAACTCCTGGAATGATCAGTGGCAGGGAGGTCTCTCTTCAGAGTCCAACAGTAGTCAGCCATCATGACTGCGTCCCAGCGACCCTGATACCTAGTCTCCATCTCTTTCATGTCCTGATGGAATCTCTCCCCCTGCTCGTCACTCATTGAACCCAGGTTCTCAGGAAACCAGTCCATATGTGAAAATAGGTAGCGCATCTTGACGCTCATGTTGCAGGCCAAGTTTCTGAAAGCAGTCAGCATGTTGTTGACAAGTTTTGCATAGTTTCTGGCCTTATTGTTGCCAAGAAAGTTCTTCACTACCAGAACAAATGCCTTCCACGCTTCCAGTTCCACTTCGTTCATTGAGTTTCCGAACTCTGGATCTCTGATGAGCTGACAGATCTGAGGACCGTCAAAGATGCCAGCTTTCAACTTCTCCATGGTCAATCCTGGAAAAGCCTGGCACAAGTAAGTGAAGCAGTCACCATCCTTGTCCAGAGCCTTGGTGAACTGCTTGATTAAGCCAAGCTTGATGTGCAGCGGTGGGAAGAATATTCTGTCTCTGTCCACCAGAGGGTTGTTGATGACGTTCCTTTTTTTGCAAGGCACCAGTTCCTCCCGCACAGGCCAGTCCTTCTTCGTGTAATGCTGAGCACGGTCCCTACTATCCCACATGCACAGAAAACATGGGTACTTGGTGAAGCCAGACTGTTGTCCCAACAAAAAGTTCACGATCTTCAGGTCAACACAAATAAACCACTTATGCTGATCATAACCAATTTTCTCCAGCACATACTTCACCGCTTCATAGTTCTCCTTCAGTGTACTCGAGTGAGCCAGGGGTATAGAGGCAAACTGGTTGCCGTTGTGTAGCAGAACACATTTCAGTGATCGCTTGCTGCTGTCAATGAACAGTCTCCAATCTTTGGATTCGTACTGTGGCACTCCAAGCTTGAGCAGAAGCTGCGCAATATCTGCACAGTACACCAAGTCCTTCTCTTCCGAGAAAAAACGGAGGTACTCTTGATGCCTGTTGCGGAGGAAGCTGATGCGAGCACTGTCAGAGAGGAGGTTTTTTTCCCTTCAATCTGAATGCCAACAGTTCGGCAGAGTCCTTTGACAAGCTGAGGTCATGAACTAGATCATTCAATTCCTTTTGGGAAAATGGATGTGGAGCATCATCTTCAAGAACCACTTCTTCTTCATGTCCTTCAACACTGAAGGCATCTTCGTCACTAATGTCAGGAAGTTCTCCAAAGATAGGCACTGGAATTTCATCATAATGAGCTACAGGACAACGTGCTGATTGAAGATCAGGATACTTCGTGGGGCGGCTGCCCCATTAACTTGTCATTAAAATAATCATTTCCAATCAAAACAATTATTTGACATGGCATTTTACCCACACCAACTTCTTCTAAAATGCTCCACACAAGCGTACATGTGAACAAAAACATAAAAAAACAACATGTGGCCATAGCTCAAAAACTTGACCTGATTGAGCAAAACCAATGTGATTTTTGGATTCAGCGCATCAGATTCATCCTAAATCAACTGAAAAAATGCAGGCAACAAATTTGTTGTGGACCAGCGTTATTTTTATTTTCTCTCATGGGGGAAGTAGTTTTCTTCCCTAAAACCATTGTCCCACAAGCTTGTTCCTTACTAAAACTGTAGGCAAAAGCATCATTCCCTTTAGAAAATTTGGATAGAGAGATGTTATTCTCACCATTCCTGAGTGTGACACCATTCTAACCAATATAGGGAGCAGGTTGGAAAGATTATAAATTCCCAAAGGTTACAGTGCTGTTTAATGGAGGTAGTAGGATGGGAGGGAAATGATATCCACTCTGTGGTGACCAGTGAAACTAACAAGGAGAGGATAGGTTGTCTGGTTTGCTTGTATGTCTGCCCCCCCCCCACTTCTCATGGAATAGCTACAACCTGTGCAGTCACAGGGTTCAGAAGTAGCCCTATGTTTGCCTGTGTCACTGCACTGTCATTGCCCACAGAAGCTCTGGAACATGGATGGTATGGATTTCTCCACAGTTATACAATGTACACTGTGTCCCCTCCTCCCACTTATTGTTACGTCCCAGTAGCAGCTGACTTAGGCATGTTTTAATACACAGTGGGAAAGGCCTATAATAGCTGAACATGTACAGACTGATACATAGTTTTGTCCTATCAAGTTGCATTGAGTGCTTTAGGGGCAAATACTGTGTTGACTAGAGAGGGATGGAAGAAAGTATTCATTGATTTTATGGTGCGTCTCATTTTGGAAGTGCTGAAATTATAGAAGAACTGCAGGAAAACATGTGTGTTTGTGAAGTTGATGCAGTCCATGTTTATGGAGTTTGGTTTAAAAAAAATCCTTGATGCTATGACAAAACAGGCTGTGGCACAGTGACAGCTGGAAATGAAAAGAGTTACAGTCGGCTGTTTAGTTCTGCCCTAGAATCCAAGCTGGCACCATGGCAACAGGCTTCAGGACCTGTCAGAAATGTGTAAGTCATAATACCCATCCTGTGTGATGCTACACTACATCTGCACCAACTGCAGTTAAGTAGAGCTGCTGCTGCTGCATCCATTATAGGACCACATTTCCTCTAATAAATAAGAGAGAAGGGTATTTAAAATTTGGAAAACAGAAAACTATCCCCATATTGTTTTTAAATTATAGCTGGGCCAAGAAATAAAGCACAATGAGAATGCAGTGCTGGAGCTTTCTGTCTTTCATGAAATAAAAATAAGGGAAAGTCTTTAGCATACCATATTGGATATTAGTTAATGTTTGAGTGAGCCCCATTCAGGCTTCCCTCAAAGGCTAATTCCTGTTGCCTACGCAGGATTATGTTCAGCCCCCCAGAGCCCCAACACTCATCTTTGAAAGTCAAGTTTCTGGCTCACACAGGGCCCAAGTCAAGTTAAAGTATGTAATGGCAAATGTTTCCAAATCATGTCATAATGAATCAAAGGTGACTGCAGTTTATCCACAATGTTGTGCAAACCACATTTTAGGAGGGAGGGTGGGAGAGCACCTTCTGCAGTTTAGAACTAGAGCAACTATTTATGAAGATAAGGCTTGGGCCCGAAACTCTAAACTATCACTGCAGGAATACAGAGTTAATTTCTGAGCCCATCTGCTGGCACACAGACAATTTTATGGAAACTATTCTAAGGGTACCATAATTGCCTGAATTATGCCAGTTATTTTGTGAGAAAAAAGACTTCCCCGACTCTTTATTGTTCTTAGCCAATGACTAACATTTAGAGAAGTAGCACTGTGTGTCGTATACTGACACACTCATTGCTTACCCAAAAGACGTTCTGATTCTTTTTGAAACCAGTTTTTGTCTTCTTTGTAGAAGAAATTAGCTGATGAGAGAGAATAGTGGAGAAATCTAGGATTTCAGTGTAACCAGGGCAGGGAGGGAGCTACAAATAAAGAAAGGAGTCTTGAATGATCTTTCCAACTTTAATCTTCTTTCATGCATTGTGAAGTCAATTCCAGCAGCACTATGGAAGAGGAAACAGAGGGAGAAATGAATTGCTAGTGAGGTGGAAAGAGCAGGGGACAACTCATAAGTCTTAATTGCACAAACAGGCTGAAAGAAAGTGTTAATTACTCCCACTGCAATCAACTTCTCAGCCCCCTCACACTTCCCTGAAAAAACAAACAAACCCCTAAACCTACAGTAGTTGTGTTGCTTATTAAGCAACTTTGGGAGGTTCTGTTTGGGATGGGAAATTTGCTTAACCATTTCCCCAACTCCAACAAAATTTGCATAATTAAGAAGCAATTTGCATAAAATGCAACTTTAGGCTGCCCAATTTTGCTCATGGCCCCCAATTTTGTGTTCTGGCCCCCGGACAGCAGAATCACTTTTTTGAGGTAACTGAAGTAAAACATGTCAACATCTGAAAATGACACCCACACAAGACTATTAAGTTCAAACTCCAGAGTCCAAAATTACTTAACTGTACCAGTGAAGTCAAGGAGAGAGCTACTAAACACCTATCAGACTGATAGGTGCATTCCCATTTATGTCACACATCCTGTTGGCTTTGATGAGGTCATATATTTTAAATAATAGCACTTTTATATATAATTAGAAGGAAAGAACTGAAAACCAGCACAATAGATATCCACCATACTTTTTCAATTTTCTGTTCAAGTCTAGAAGAGTTTGGATTTGATATCCCGCCTTTCACTCCCCTTCAGGAGTCTCAAAGCGGCTAACATTCTCCTTTCCCTTCCTCCCCCACAACAAACACTCTGTGAGGTGAGTGGGGCTGAGAGACTTCACAGAAGTGTGACTGGCCCAAGGTCACCCAGCAGCTGCATGTGGAGGAGCGGAGACACGAACCCGGTTTCCCAGATTACGTGACTACCGCTCTTAACCACTACACCACACTGGCTCTCTACTGCATAAGAAAACAAAAAATAGCGTTTTCCCCCTTTCAAAATCAATACTATCTGCTTTAATTTATTTAATTTTAAATACTGACTCAGGGATGGAGTACAACTTCTAGAGATGTTTGCCTGGAGTGTTTGTTGCTCTTTAAATTTGTGTGAACATAATGAACTCTGGGCATGGATTCCATTTAGCTAATAACTGGCTGATTCCAAAGAAAGTGCTTGTTTATTTAGCAAAGTCCTTTTATTTATCCTCTAAACTCTTTGGGGATTGTTGATGAACTCTTAATTGGGTGGAATAAAAATGAAATGCCATCAGTGTATCTCATTTTATTGAGGGGAGATGAAAAGTGTAAGGCAGAAAAATTAATGGCGTTCCCTATGTGTGAGGCGAGCATTTTTGACTGGCAAGGCAGTATTGCAAGCTGAGATAATTGGTATTAGAATGCCTTGGTTGCATGCTGAGATATTAGTACCTATGCCAGATGCCTA
This sequence comes from Podarcis liolepis, assembly GCF_965112155.1. Taxonomy (NCBI): domain Eukaryota; kingdom Metazoa; phylum Chordata; class Lepidosauria; order Squamata; family Lacertidae; genus Podarcis; species Podarcis liolepis. Next base: position 53,966,392 of record NC_139557.1, on the reverse strand, counting down.
CAGTTTTACATGACACAGTTGGCACAGCTAATTTAGACTTATTGACAAATGAGCTCACCTCGCTTTAAAATGGTGGCCATTAAACAGTCCAACTTCACACTAATAATTTTCTTTAGCATATATATTTTTTAAAAACTCAGTCCAAACTCAAGCTATATTTTCTGCTCTGGATATATGTTTCCAGGCAGGGAATGACCTTGAGTCTGCTTCTACTCTTCCAGTCCTTTTTCACATGAGCAACTGTAAAAAGCAATCAAGTGGGTGTGAAAACATTTGAAGGCCCAGGTGTGAAATGTCAGGAAACATTTGTCTTGTTAAAATGTAGTTCTTGCATTAACCCAAATGTAGAGAGTTCATAAAGGACACACAGAATTCTCTTTGTGGAGATTTTAGCATTGGGGAACTGGAATCATAGCAAAGATCTCCCCCACCCCCACCCCAAATAAAAATCTGTTGTTAATCATGTTATCAACCTTTCTTCACTTCTTTTGAGTTTGCCCGCCTATTTTTTCCAATGTTATTGCTTATAGGATTACTTTAGGGCAGCATTTGGATTTTATTATTATTAGAGTGGAAGGTGGCTGAGTGGTACAAGTTCTCCTGTCACCACTATCCAAATGGTCAAGGGGAGAAAACTCAAAATCTTTCTTCCCCCCAGCTCTCTCCTTCTGAACAAAATGTCAGTGGAAATAAAATAATCTCACATCATTAAAAGCAGTGACAAAGTACAGGCTACTCTCTCCAGAGAATGCTGCACAAGGTATTGGATACAGCTGCCCTCAAGGAAATGAAAATTGTTTATAGAAATGGCTGTGTACACCAAGCCTAACTTTTGCTTGTAAAAGTACAGTAAGTGTGCCTGATGTGTTTTTCCATGAAGACACATAAGTTTGGCTCAGTGTCACTTAGGATATGTTTTGCAGTCATTTAGGATAGAACAGATTTGTCACATAGTGACTTTTCCCTTTCATTTTCCTCAGGCTTATTTCTTGTTTTTGTGAAGGGCCTCCACACAGAATATACCTTAACAGTGAAATCCTATACATATCTACTCAGACGTAACCCCCCCCCTCCCCATGTTCAAGAGTACATGATTCCAGGTAAGTCTGTATAGGAGTGGAGATTTCTCCCCCTTCAAATGCTCTCTGATAGGGCCTGGGACTAAATTTTGAACTAAGCTCGGGAGGGTAGCCAACATGGTGCTGCCAGATGTTTTTGGACTCCAGATCCCTTCTGCCCCAACCAGCATGAACAGTGTTCAGGGGCGGGGCAGGATCTGGAGGCTGATCCCTCCATCCTGATCCTGCTGATCATCTATCCTTGATTTAAATAATGTATTTCTTCTCATAACTAGGTGTTACATTTGTATTCACTCTTCCCCTATGGGGCTTAGAAGACTTTATACTCACCACAACACTTCCCTGAAGCCTCGAGGCAGGATAAGGATTTGAACTAGTATTTTTGTATGTCCAAGAAAAGAACTTTATGCACTGTATCAAAATGGCTGTCCACAAAATAAAGCCTTTATGTTAATGGACACAGCCCAGTTCATGAAACAGAGGGAGCTCTTCCTAAGTATGCAGCCTTTGTCACCTTCATTTTTACACACGTGCATCGTTATTTAGAACTGAGTAGATCATGATGTTTTTACTTTTATCTACAGCATTATGCACATAATCAAAAGCTGCACTTACAAAACAAATGAAAACATAAGTAGTCCTAACAACATATTAGTCTTATATTATAATTGCATATAGTGTAAATTCCTGCATATTTGGGAATGTTTCATAGGCAAGAATTTCACTTGTGCCGTTTTTCAATACTTCATTGTACTCACTCCTGTATAAAAATTAAGATGTGACAACTGCTCTGCAAAAAAAGCTCAGAGACTGAAGGGAATAAAAGGATAAATGACCATAAGGCAAAGAGACCGAAGGATGACAAAGACAGCTATAAAGTTCCAGTGTCATCCAATCAGTTAATTCAAGGGACCTATGACCTTCCAGTCCCAGCAAAATAATTCCATAAATCATGCAAAAGAATTTGGCATAGCCAAGTCCCTAAGTTTGGGTGACAGAGCAAGTGTCAGAGCTGTGAAGACAGAGCAAGTGTCAGAGCTGTGAATGAATTATTGGATTTATTGTCCCAAGAACTTGAAAAATTCATTTGCCATGTACAGTATGACACAATGTCAAAGATCAGATGGGTCTAAACCATGGAATAAGCTGTTTATTTCACTGCTGAGGAAACAAAGAGGGACATCAAGAAAAAAAAGAGAGGCAGTTTCTCTGGAGGCAGATACTTCCCAACACTTTCTGTGGCTATAAGCCATTCAGAAACAGCTTACTAAGGCAGATCTGCAAGACTTCAGATCTACAAATAGCTGAATAGCCCCTTATTTATATAGCCAGGTCATTTGTGACCCAAGCCAAACTCAGCCTACCAAGCAAACATGGGCACCTGCCAGGTGTTTTTCAACCCCTGTTTTTGTAGCCCCAGGAGACAGCAGGAATAGGAGCTTTATTATATGAAAGGTGGGCTTTGTACGGTTCATCAGGTCACAAAAGTCTCCCGTTGTGTGCTACTGAAATCAGCCAATGTAATTTTGTCTATGTTTGAGACTTATCTGACTTCTGGAATCAGAAACCCAGAGGTTTTTATGCTGAAAAGTTTCTGGCACCTTCTTCTAGTAGCCTAGTGGCAGGATTCATTGTCCTAATTAGTAGCTGGTCATGTGACATCTTCAGAATTATTGTACCACACAGCGTCAGTACTGTTAATTGTAAAGAGAAGACATTAATCTTATGATTTGGTTCTTTTATCTTGGCTTCAGTCAGACTTCTAACTTATCTGTTCTGAGACAATTCTGAGCATATTTTTGAAACACACAAGTTGGCCCAGGTACAAGTGCAAAGCGAGAATATATATTCCCTTCCGCATATTTCGTATGTGTTGCTCCACTTTATATTGCTGAAGTGTTATTTAAGCATCAGGTGTATAATCCTCACAAGACCCAATTATAGGTAACATTTTGCTAGTGCCAATATCTCAGATGTATAGTAACACTTCCTGTTTTGACCTTAAAGCAACATTTCTTAAAATACAACTTCTTGAACAAGTCTAATGCATCCAGTGCATGATTCTGCACTCTTTTATTAGGCCTATACATAATGAGAAAAGGCACTGGCCATTCTATAGGATTATTGGAGTTGAGGATACACTGTTCATTTTCATTTGATACTGTTATTCATGTATAGTTCCAGTGGCTAATTTTGAGAAAAACATTCAAGTTTCCTTTATGCTGGAAGACTTACTCATTCTAATTAATATGTGGGTGATGGTGGCTCCTCTGGTTTATTTTTTAATTGGATACCTTTATATGGATGTTTCTGGTGTGATCCTTGACTCAGGTCAAATCCTGTCTCCTTCTTTGACCAACTGGTACAGACACATCCTTAGAAGCATTTACTTATCTATGTAAACAATGTTCATCTCACTATTCAGCTGAAATACAGATCTCAGAGTGACTTACAAATACCAATAATAAGACTTTCCCTGCCCTGACACTTAAAATCTAAAAAGCACAGGTCACATCCAATGCTAACCATACTTAGCATACTAGCCACTTTTATTCAGTACCCTTTAACCTAGTACATGCATTTAGTGCACACATTACTTGGTTGGAGAACTGGACTGCAAAATTCAGAGAAGTGTGAATTTCTCTGAATGGCTACATTTTGGCTTGTGTGTTTCAAAAAGTGCAGATTTGGCAGTTTCATCTTTAAGCATGAGCTAAAAAATGATTTCTCCTCCATTCCTTCTTAGAGTAGACCAGCTGAAATTAACATACACATCTAACTTAATTTCATTTAACTTTAATAAGTCTATACTAAGTCAAACATAATTGGAGACAACCTCATGACACAAAAGAGAATAGAATTAGACCTTTAATTAATCAGTCTCATTCTTAACTTTTCTTTACTTGTTTCTTGACTGATAATTTGACTCATAGTTTTTCTTTAGTGCCTAACAGCACAATCCTATGCCTATGTACTCAGAGGTAAGTGCAATACATATCCTTCTGGATAGATATGCATGGGATTTCAGTGTAAGAGAAGAAACATTGAGACAAAAATTCCTCCGTTATAATCTCACTTTAGCATCAAACCAAATCTACTAGTGATGTGAGAACAAGCCTTAAATCTTTAAACTTCACCCATTGCTAATACAAGGTATTCAAATTGTTTTGAGTACAGTGGTACCTCTGGTTATGTACTTAATTCATTCCAGAGGTCTGTTCTTACCCTGAAACTGTTCTTAACCTGAAGCACCACTTTACCTAATGGGGCCTGCCACGCCGCCGTCGTGCGTTTTCTGTTTTCATCCTGAAGCAAAGTTCTTAACCCGAGGTACTATTTATGGGTTAGCGGAGTCTGTAACCTGAAGAGTATGTAACCCGAGGTACCACTGTACTTAAAAGATGTAGACTTACCATATTATTTTATTTAAAATATAAATTTCTAATTTCTAAGATTTCTAAGCAGTATACCTGAAGGAGCATCTCCACCCCCATCATTCAGCCTGGACACTGAGGTCCAGCACCGAGGGCCTTCTGGCGGTTCCCTCACTACGAGAAGTGAGGTTACAGGGAACCAGGCAGAGGGCCTTCTCGGTAGTGGCACCCTCCCTGTGGAACGCCCTCCCATCAGATGTCAAAGAAATAAACATCTGACGTTTAGAAGACATCTGAAGGCAGCCCTGTTTAGGGAAGTTTTTAATGAATGGTGTTTTAATGTATTTTTAATCTTTTGTTGGAAGCCACCCGGAGTGACTGGGGAAACCCAGCCAGATGGGTGGGGCATAAATAATAAATTATTATTATTAAATTATTTTAACACAAAAGTCCGTCACAAGGTGGCGTGCAGTTCTCAGTAAAAATTATAAAATCATAGCCCTAAAACACTTTAACATGTGGATGTGCCTCTTTCTTTTGGACTATAGGCTACATTCCAGTCAGTCATACAGTGTCTGGCAGTTCTACACACAAATTCAAATGCGCACATTTCTCCATGTTGGCAAGCAAGAGGCATCATCACACTTAAAGGAGGACACATTCCAGTTTACAGAAAAGGGGGAACTATTTGTCTGTTCAGAAAACATTGCTCTCATGTCAGAATAGTTTGCCGTGATGTCTGTGACCAATCCATGTGACCAGGAAGCATTGCCCACATTTTAAATCACATTTGTTTGCCCTCAGCATCTAGCTGGATCTCACTGGCTATCTAGTGCTGTAATGTTATCACCTGTACTTGTCTTGGAATACTCTGGAGAGAAGAATGAAGCCCTAGTGATGTCATCACCACACTTGTCTGGGAATGCTCTAGTCTAGCGGGTAAAATGAAGGCCAAATCAGGGGAGGGGGAAATGGTACTGAAGCAGTAGCAAATAGAAGAAACTATGACAGTGAACACCTTTAAAGAAAGATTAGCATTTGCTTGTCCAAAGGTTTTAGAGGAAAATCTTTTCTCCCTTGAAACACTAAACTTGATCCCAAAACTGAAACAGGTGAAAATTCTTTGCATCCTATCTATGTGGGGTTGTCACTAAAAATGGTACCCCAGTGCTAAGTCCATACTTTTGGGATGTAAAATGCACTCTCTTGCAATATGTCATCATTACATTGTATATTTCTCTACTCCCCTACTGTGAGACCATAGAACCTTTATGAAACAAATGTCTCTCTACAATTTGCTTTAGTCCTTTTCCCAACAGACTTACTCTACAATGCACATAGCAATGCACATTAAGTAACAAATTTAGGGCATGACTAAGCCAAAGAGAAGACTCCCTGGAAGAGACCCTGATGTTGAGAAAGATTGAGGGCACAAGCAGAAGAGGATGACAGAGGACGAGATGATTGGACAGTGTTCTCGAAGCTACCAGCATGAGTTTGACCAGACTGCGGGAGGCAGTGGAAGACAGGAGTGCCTGGCGTGCTCTGGTCCATGGGGTCATGAAGAGTCGGACACGACTAAACGACTAAACAACAACAACAAAGCCAAAGGTAAGCATTTTTAAGTCCCATGGATTTCACTGGACCGCATTAAGCACATGGTTAACTCTCCTGTTGAAATTAAACTGGCTTAAAACTGCCGGGTTTTGACTGGAACTTCAGTTGAAAAAAATTATCCCCTACCCAAGAACATTTATATTGTACATAAACTCCATGGGTTTCAGTATAACTTACTTCCAAGAAAGTGTGGATCAGAGCCACAACTGTTTAAATGTTCTTGGTGGTTGCTGCAAGTTGTCAAACAGAGTTAAATATTCATTTCCTCCCCTGGGCATTGTAAGGGGAGAAAAGGTCCTCTACCTAATTGGCCTTGGCAGTGTAACAGCAGACCTGTTTCGTAGGTCTGACAGTATTTCACTAGACTCTTGTCACTGGTAATTAAATTTGTCTTAGAACTTAATTGTATGTTAAAAATGCTATTGGAAAGGGATGAGAAACAGCTTGTGCATTATCTTACATAATATGGAACAGAATCAGATTGGATCAATTCTGTATCATAAATATAAACTGTGATGTGGGAATCAATCGTACACCATACTCTTTCCAGATTTTTTTCCCCCGGGGTACAGGGATATCATGCACACAGTTTTCTTGGCGGGGTTAGAACCGGAACATATAGGTTATTTCAAAGGTTAATGCTGATTATATAGGAGGATTGCAAAGAAACTGCATGTACCTGGAACACTAAGAGTTGGTGTAGCAAAGCAGCTAAGAGACTAAGCTAAAAATCAAGAAGCTATCAGCTTGAATTTCACCTCTGCCTAAACTTGCTCGATTGCCCTGAACAAGCTGGTCTTTCTCAGCTTCTGCCCTTCATCCACTGGAGGTGGGGGAGGTTTTTGGTTCACTTCACAACTTGGAGTGAACTTCCCTCATCTGTATCCAATGAATTATGCTTGGAACATAGACATATGGATTAGATTGCATGTCTACAAAACCCTTCTAAGCATTGTTTGTTCCAAGCTGACTTAAAGAAAAAGGAGAGGTGGTCTGAAGGTGTTCCCGGCCATTTTCCCCATCTTTTAAAACCATGTTTACTTGTTTGTAGCATTTGGAAAGTGTGATTCCTGCCACACTCATTGGACACTTTTGACTAAAAAATTCCTGGAAGCAGCAGTACACTGTGATGTGAAAGGTGGGCAGCCACCTTTTTCTCTGGACAATTACTCAGGAAGGGGTGGCACATCATAGTCATTTCAAGGGGACCACTTAATCATTTTTTAAAAAAAAAAAACAAATGCGGCAAGCAATACACTTTCTACTCTACATTTTATTTCCCTTCTCTTGACGTGCTTGGTATTCTTCAAGTATGCTTAGATTTAGGCAATGAACTCAGAAAATTTAGGATTGCAGTCTTAGCAATCAAATTTGTAACAGTGCAATTGTAACAGTGCAATTGTCCTCAGTTCACTGGGATATCTTCCCGGTAAACATGTCTAGGATTTCAACCTAAATTCCATTTATAGCGACGGGACTTAATTTTGAGTATAAAGTAGGATAAGGTTGCAAGTTTTATTATGTATTGGGGTAGTATGCAACTAAATTTCACTTAGAGTAGACCTATATAAATTAGTAAACATGATTCAGCTTTCACCTTGGCCTATTTATGTGGATATACTCTAAGTAAGGGACGCGGGTGGCGCTGTGGGTAAAACCCTCAGTGCCTAGGACTTGCTGATCGTAAGGTCGGCGGTTCGAATCCCCGCGACGGGGTGAGCTCCCGTCATTCGGTCCCAGCTCCTGCCCACCTAGCAGTTCAAAAGCACCCCTAAGTGCAAGTAGATAAATAGGTACTGCTTTATAGCGGGAAGGTAAACGGCGTTTCCGTGTGCGGCACTGGTGCTGGCTCACCAGTTGCAGCTTCGTCACGCTGGCCACGTGACCCGAAAGTGTCTTCGGACGGCGCCGGCTCCCAGCCTCTTGAGCGAGATGAGTGCGCAACCCTAGAGTCGGTCACAACTGGCCCGTACGGGCAGGGGTACCTTTACCTTACTCTAAGTAAACCCTAGTTGTGGAATTGAACATAGTGCTGCAGCAATTATTCAGCTAGCCAGGTGGAACAATCCCTCTCCTCCCCCCCCCCACTGTTCTAGAGGGTTCTCCCAACACTCTCCATACAAAATTTGGGGGTGGGGTATATGCAGGAGGAGATGGGTGAAAGCCTGGTGTATACTCCAACTAGTGAGAGGCAGTTGAATCCAGCCCAAAGAAATTAAATGTTGTACATAAAAACCACAACATGTTTAGCAGAGGAAAAAGGAACTACATTGTCTGCCCAAACACAGAGTACACATTAAAAAGCTGTTCTCTTCCAAAAGGCTTAGGTCCCAAATACAGAATGGAACCTTTCAGGTATCCTTGGCCCTTTTTCATGTAAAGCACATTTATATTAAACTTCCGTTCATCTCCTATCAGTAGACAAGACCTGTCAACTAAGCTTAAACTGACATCTGGAAAAAAATCTGTGCTAATGTCCATGAGGCTCTCGCACAGTTATGTACCGGTACTTCTGAGTCCCATCATAATAATTTGCATAGAATGGTCATGATCCAAAGTTCTTCAGAGAACTGGATGTCTGTATATAAGGAGCCAACACTGCTTGTTCAAGGAAGAATCCTCCTCTGTAGTTCAACCATTCATTCAGGATATAAGAATTTCCTGACATTAAAGAGAAAAGGGGGAGAATCTGGTACCATGGAGCTTCATGTGTCCACTGACGTTCCCAAGTGAACATGTTAATTAGCACAGAGGGGCAAATCAAGTTAGGAAAAGGGGGGTTGTGTCTTGATATGGATAGCAGTAATTTATTTTTTAAACTATGATGCCTCACATATTCAGTGCCTTTGTCAATGATAATCTCACCAGAACTCCTCTCAGGACTGAAAGCTGAAGAAATGGAAGTTTGGGGAAAGCAGACTTGAAATAGATGGACCACGGATGAGAAATTTTCTCTGGAATTAAAAAGATTTCATTAAAAAATATATATGAGTATTTTAAACAGGGAATGGGCCAAGAGGAGGGAAGAACTGTTCTACTGAGACCAAAGGAAGAATGTGCTGAGGGACTGATGACATAGCAGATAACTACCAGATGTACTGGGGTTGACCCAGTGGAGTGAATGAATTGATATTTGAAGGTCATGAGTTATAAAACTGAAAGTACAACAGTTCTGTTCCAGCTCTTTCTTGTTTCCTGGCATTTTTCCCCATCTAGAAAATACTCTTAACAGTGAGAAATGTGTACAGTTTTCTGTCTCCCCTCCAGTTTGTGTATATTCCTCTTAACCTCGATGTCTATAGCCTTCTTCATCTAGAAGGTTGACCTATTTTTACTCTAACTGCAATCCTCAAATCACTTACTGTACACTAAATGGGACTCTAGAGGAATCCTGTCTGAAGTGAACATGGCACCTTAAAATGAATGGCTTGAAGACTGCAGCCTTGATCATTGGGGCAGGAGCGGGGGAAGAAACATTACTGAAACATCTCTGGTGCCCAAAGCTGTGCTGTTATTAAGATACCAGTTAAGACTTTATTACTCCCTTCCTGTTCTACAGCAGTGTCAATTCCAGAAGAAAAGTAAAAGGGAAAAGAAATTGTTTTTGGAAAGTACTATATTAGGAATCCTCTTAACTATGATTTGTTGCCCTGTTTGGTTCTAGGGTATACAGATGAGCCTGATGGCACAAGCTCCACCTGCCTGGGGACCAAGACATTTTTCTGCCTGAAGCAAAGGGCAAGCCAGAGCTTCTCTTCCCCTTCCATGTATAAAAAAGCTGACTGGACTAGTAGTTGAATCTTAATTCAGCACTGACATTGGGATAGCATACTACACTGCACCTGATTCATCAGGTTGGGTGAGGGATACACAGCTATGTCCTTCAACAGTGGGGGATGGATAAAAGGCTCAGGACTCATGTTTCTGGAGGAGCTACTCCCAGTGCCCTTTAGCATCTGAAATGGTCAGCCCATGCAGCTTAGTAATAGGGGCAGCTGCTGAGGCTTGTGGCATCAGCCCCTGCTGTCCATCTGAAAACTTTTCAGTACACAAAAAAAAAAAAACTTCCCCATTTCTTGCATGGAAAATTCCAAGACAAGGGCAATTATGAACCTCCATAATTCCTCAGGGTATTTTGTTACACCCAAAAGTTCAAAAAGTTTTAGTTTTGAAAGTCCCTTTGGGTTGATAGAGATCTAAGAAATAGAAATAGCATGATTTGGGTGATTTTTATTATTATTTTACTAATCAATTGAGTGAGCCAGCTGGTAGTGATTGTTGCAAACAATTTACCAGGGCTGAGAAACATTAAAAGAAGAGTCTTTGTTTAATTACACTTGTATTTGGAAGAGAAGTATCCAGTCTGTTGCCAGGCAAACTCCAGTATGCTACCCTTGTATTGGGTGTGCGTCCATCCCGTCGTCGTCCCCATACTGGATGTGTTACCTCTGAAGATCTCAAACATTTCAGTAGGGGAAGAAGGAATCATTGAGATACTTGCAAAAAGTAAATTAAAGCATTTTGTAGATGAATAGCTGAATTATTTCCAAGAGTTAAACATTGACTCATCATCCCTGCTCTGGATATGTAGCTTTGGTGTCTTGGCTTCCATTTCAGTTCTTTGACTTCACACAACTCTTAGAAGACAAAATGACACAAGCCTTTTCACGAGAAGAAGAACAAATATCTAAAACAATGACTAAACAGTCCTGAGTCAGAAACTGGAAAGAAAGCCAACCAGATGCTTTATTAGTGAGAATGCTCCAACACTTCTGACTTGGCAAGCAGGACCTGGGCAATCTTTTGCAAGGTTTCATCCCTCCTTAAAATAAATTGTATTAAGATTTTATTGTAAGATTTTTTTATTATCAATTATAAAGAAAAAAGTGATACAGAGAAAATGCATAGGAAGAGGATGGGTAAATCCTTATCTCTTGAAAAAGCTTATTTCACAGTACTGGAGTGAAAATAAAATGGAAGAAGTCCCATATTGAGATCCTTAGAGAAACAATGGGGTACCAATCTAATAAATGAATGAGTGATAAAAAATAAACACATTGTGGTTCAAGGCAAACATGTGGAAGATTTGCCAAAAGCAAGGCAGATAACCAGCAGAATGTTTTAATTATCTCTACACAAAAATAAACCTAGAATCTGGTTTTGTGAATTTATGTGGTGCTGAAAATTTTCTTTTGACACTTCAATGTGATCTCTTGTACGTATATCTCAGTGACCTATCCACATTAGGCAACAATATTAACTTTTAGCTAGAAATTTTACTTTAAAAAAATAAAAATTTAAAATGATTTTCGAGTAGACATAAGAGGTAAAGCAACATAAAGCTTTATAGTGTGCATTATTCATGGAAGAAACAACGCCCCAAAAGAATTGCTAACAATAAATGAAAGAGTTGATTCTGGACTGCATCCAAGCAAATTAGTAATAGCCCACATTAGGTACTCGGCCTTCCTACATAAGCTGCTGTTTCGAATAAAATTATTTTTGGAATTATGAAGACGTTCAGAACAAGAGTATTTGTGACTTTTGCATAACTGTTTTTCAAGAATTGCACAATACAGGTTCAGAGTTAGGGAACAGTGGTCTCCGGACAACATGATGCTTTCTGGGACAAGGTTATCAGGATAGTTTAATGATGTCAGAACCTCCAAGTGTCGTTATTTTCCAGAGACAGTCCCAGATTTACAGAAGCTGTCCCGCTTTTCCTTAGGACATCCCTATTTTCATCAGAGAAATATTGGAGGGTATGGAACCTCCCTACTTTCATCGAAGAAATGTTGGAGGGCATATAATGCCTGCATCATCATCATCATCGATTGGATATAGACTTGGTTATACTTATATCTGTTAGAATTAGTGAGATAAGTTGGTTGAACCAATGGCCTGACCTGTGTCCCTAAATTAATTCCATATTGAAAAACAAGGAAGTAAAAGGAGAAAACCTTTCCAGGAAAAATCTTCCTCTTCCTGCCAAGTATATAGTAACAGGTCTATATACCACTAACCTAACTGCACTTGAAATTAAATGGTGCTGTAATCAAATGTATTAAAATTGCAGTGTAACTAATTTCCTTGCTACATTTCATTCATCTGAACTATATTAATGCTGATCTTTCACTTGTGGTGAAAATTGTCAACAGGTGAAGGCCGTTCAGTAGTGGTAAGATGAATTACCTTTGCATTAGAGATTCAATTATGCCTCTCTCTTGTGTTTTAGGTGCTAGTGAACAAACCATTCATTGCTAGCACATCCTAATTGGCACCATAAGAAAACCTGGACAGCTTAATCCTCAAAGTATTTTTCCTGGCAGTAGAGCCATAAATCAAACTGCTAAAAGCGTTTGGGTGTGATACAGAGAAAGCTGTGTGTGCACTTACCCACAATGAAACCAAAAACTGGTTGGAATATATAACTTAAATCTCATTGATTTCAATGACACTCCTGTGGGTTTACTTTTCTCACAATGGTGTCTGGTCTGATCTAAGTAGTGATTTTAAACATGTGTCCCCAAGGAAGCATTTTTGTAGTAGTTCCAACTGGTTAAAATACTAATTAATTCTGTTTGAAGGCTAGGGTTCATCAAATAAATGGTCAGTTAGATTGTACTGACTGTCGATTGAAATATCTTTTCCTTTAATAACAGAATGAAAGAGTAATTTTAAAAAATGTATATTTATATCAGTAGTACACCTTTTCCATTTTAAATTTTTTAAAAAAATTGAAGGGGAAATTTGTTTCAAACACACTCAACAGTGATCCTATGCATTTTTGACTATTTCATTTATGCATCTCAGAAAATGGTTTAACTAAAAAACAACAACCAACAAAACATTTATAAATATAATTTCTAGGCCAATGCATATAAATATTGGGATTTAATATTTTAAAAGGAGTGCTGGAAGGGGAAGGATTTTAATAGGTTCTGATAAAACAAAAATCCTTGAAGTGGCACTTTGAGCTTCATGCACATTTGTTTAGGATCAGGGTGCTGATTGGAATTAAGATCCATTGAATTTGATAGAAGCTGTTTTCTAACACATTTTGTACAGGATCTTCTGGTGATTCATTGCTAAGTCTTGATACAGCCACGTCCTGTGCATGGGGCAACTTTGCTCAGCAGTACAGGGCTCTCACCTGCAGGATCTTAAAGCACCTCAACCATGAGGGCTCAGGGTCATTTTGCCCTTTGCAAGTTTCTCATCTGCCCAATCTCAGTGTTAGAGCATCACTGGGATAATTGGCCGGAGGTTAACAGGGCTGGAAATTGGCCCCTGGGTTGGGTTTTTTCTTTTCACCTTTTTTCTCAGTGACTTGCAGTATGGCTTATTAGGTGACAGTGGAGCTGTGTATACTTGAACTGTGTATACTTTGATGGAAATGGCACTGGGCAGCATTAGCGCTGGTGACTCCCCGGGAGGGAGACTGGCATTTCAGCATTGGCTGGTAGAATGAGGAGCTGGATCCTTGCCCTGTTGCCATGCCAACCCTGCTTTCCACTGCAGTCAATAAAGATTTGGCCAGATTTCGCCCAACCCCAACAGCTTTTTGAGTTAATTCAGTTATCGCAGGGCCACAGAATGTGCCTGCCTGGGCAATGCAAATGTAAGGTGACAATGAGCCATTAAGACTGAGCCGAATCATCTCTATCATTCATTCATTCATTCATTCATTCATTCATTGCGAGGAATCCTATTCGGAATAAGGGAATTTCCCCTTAAAAAAGGGAAACGTTGACAGCTATGGTTTTCTGTGTCACGGGGAAATCAGCTGGAGCTGTGGTTTTCAGGGGTAAAGCAGTAATTTGGGATTACCTGACCAGATCTTCGCTGAATAGTGTGTTGTAGCCCAAGAGTCATAATATGGATCTACCCAGCCTAGTACTATTTATAGCGACTGACAGAAGCTCTACAAATCTTCCGAAATAAGTTCTTCCTAACCCAACTAACTTGAGGTCTCTTTCAAACTGAAGATGACAGGGATTGAATTGGAGATCATACACAGGAAAAGCACATATCCCCCCCCCAAAAAAAAAATTATTCCCCCCTCCTGTCTTAAAGAGGATTGTGTCCATCTGACTAATCAGTTATCAGAGAACCTTTGTTTTCACCTCGTTCCCATAAAAAGTGGTGAGAAATCCATTCATATAGATGGACATTTGTTAAAAGCTGAAAAATGAAATCTGCTCACTGTGATACATCTGAAACCACTGATAATATTTTTTGCTAAAACATTTCCTAGATTAAACCAACATTTATTTATTTTAGTCGTTTATTAAAACATTTCTACACTGCTTTTCATTTACCAAAAGAAATACCAGAACTCAATAATAAAACTTAACAATATCCAACAAAATAATCGGCAGTAAAAACAGCAAAATAATCACAATGGCCAGTGTTAATTATATTAAGGACCTAGTAGAACCTAGGTGATCAAGTATATCTTCAATTGGTGGCACAAACACCCTGCATTTGCTGCTTACTTGATCTCAGTGGGGAGATCATTCAGCATGTCCATTTAGATTTAAAAAATGAAACCAAGGCCACTGGGGAAATTTTCATTGTTTTAAGAGCAGTTCGTAATTGTGTTGCCAACAGCAACAGTTCTTTTACTGGATCCGAATGCAGTGGCCAAAACAGATGAGCTTGATTACAGGCGGAATAAGCAATGTTTATGCCCCTTCAGTTGCTAGGATCTCCTCAGAACAGCAATGGATCAAGTCCTATAATATCGGTCTTTGCTGAGATTTGTGGAGGAGAGTTTCCAAGCCCCCTTTATATATTACAAACCTAAACTTTCTTACATTTAAAGCACTATGGCGCCACTTTTAACAGTCATGGATTTCCCCCAAAGAATTGTGGGAGCTGTGGTTTGTTAACAGTTTTTAAGAGACCTCTATTCCTCTCAGATGCTACAATTCCCAGAGTTCCCTGTGAAGAGAGATTGACCATTAAACCACTCTGAATATTGTACCTATCAGCACCTTTAAACTACAGTTCCCCAAATGTTTTGGGGGAAGCCACAGCTGTTTAAAGTGGTATCATAGAGCTTTAAATGTCTGGTGTGAATGTGGCCTAGTTCTTGATTTTTTTTCTGGGTTACTTTGAGGTGACTTTCCCATGGGCTTGTGTGTGCACGTGAGCTATGTATGCAATTTTTCTTTGAATGTATCCTCATATAAGGGCACATGATATATATTTATCTTTAGCGGGGGCTCATTGAAAACTTCACATTTTCTCCCACCTCTTAAATAATTCACTATATGAAAATTACATGGACAGGTCACCTCTTTGTGGCATTATCACATTAAAAATTAACATGTGAATAAGGCCTCTGGTTAAATATTTTCTGAAAGCAGTTGTACTGTCCTTGAGAACATATGCTTTCATTTATTTTTTAAAAGTACACCTCTGTCTTCCAGTCTCTTGCCTCTTCCTACCCTGACAGTGCAACCTTTATTGTATTTTACTTAAACTATCATCCTGCTCAAGGCACAACTTTCCTGAACTGAGATAGCCTCGCCATTTCTGCACATTCTGTTTTTATTTAAATAGCCTCAAGTTTCATCCTCACTTCTCTTTGATTGATTGATTGATCTGGCAAGCGTCTGTACACCAATGGTGTCCAGGGTGACTAGCAACAAAACAAATGCAATAAAGTACAATATATTAGGCTTAATAAAACACTGTGAAAATCTCTGAAATCAATAAAAGAAACAACTGGTAACCTATCTCCCAATATTCATGGTGGATAAGCCTATCAGTGGCTACTAGCCATGATGTCCAGGTTCTGTCTCCACTGTCAGAGGCTGTGAGCCTCCGAATACCCGTTGCTGAGAATCACAAATGGGGAGAGAGCTGCTGTGTGGGATTCCCTTAAGCATCTGATTAGCCACTGTGAAAGCAGAGTGCTGGACTAGGTGGGCCTTTGGACAGGCACAGCAAGACACTTATATGCTCTTATTTACACCTCAACTTAAGGGCAGAGGACCCCTCTTGTGTGAATGAAAATGTCTTTGCCAGCCAGCAGAAAATAATCAGAGACAGCAGTGCTGTGGCCTTCCTTGGTGAAAAGTTTCACCATCTGGGGGAGAAAAGGCATTGCCTTTTCCTCTACAATTCCATTCTGTTTCGCATGTGCACATTCATCTCGCCACTGAATGTGTGAAATGCCTTCAGATGAAATGATGTGCTGTCAGGTATTATGAGAGCTTTTGTCTATGGCGTTTGATCTGCGAGTTTCAAATATGCAAGTCCTCACTTGACGGTGCTGTTACTGAAAATGCTGTTAATGCTCTGATGAATTATGAGTTCCCACAATGTCAACGCGCTTCTACAACTTAATGCTAAATGCTTGTTTAAAAGGAATGCCTTTGCTTTATGCTTATAAATGGCAACTATTCATCAAAGTTGCAACTGCAAGCTTTGTTAACTATTCCATTTATTTGTTTATTTCTTTAGTATCGAAGGGCTTTGAAATTACCAGTAGTTCTGAGGTGAAGTATGACAGTACAAAATGAGTCAGTTGTCTACTTTCAAAGAAAGTAACTCCAGAAACTAATGAAAACACAGCAGTGTGTTAAGAATGTTACAAAACTGGACTTGGAGTATCTGTGATGCTTTCTTATTTGGATATCTACAAGTCTAACCTGAAACTTTCCATTGTCTCTCAAGCTAGTATATCCCATGGTTTGTTTACAGCCTCCAATTTATACTCAGAATAAATCCAATAAAATTAGTGTATTTAAATTGCATGTTTAGGTAAATGGATTTCAACAAATCCACTCCTAGTGTGACTTAACGTTTGGTACAACTCCTTGTTTTTGATGTTAAACATGTGAGAAATTGTGGTATCTTGTGAAGGAAATCCTATAATAATAATATTATTAATTATTATTATTATTATTATTATTATTATTATTATTATTATTATTATCATCATTATCATTATCATCATCCACATCTACCCTATTCATATTGACATTTCTTGGGTTAACCCCTTAAAATGCTGTGCTTCATCTGTTGCCTTTCATCTTCACTTCATAACTTTATTTTCCCTAGACGGCACTATGGCTTACTTTTCATATAGGACTGGACTTTCATTACATCAATCCTAAACACAAGTTCTTGGGAGCAGAAATTCCTATTACATCTATAGAAAGCTTCTAGAGCCGAAGAGCCCTGGCAGGCAAAGCACTGCAGCCATTTGGCCTGCCTGCTCAGTCCGTAGGCTGTGGGTATATGGTCACAGATGGCACTACCAACCATTTTAGTTTTCCCCACAGTGTCCTGGAACACCCAATGCAGTGTCTTCCTGAGCACTGCAGAATAATTAAAATTGCTGTAGCCCCATCTGAGTCCCATTGCTGAGTTAGCAGGGGCTAGGAGTCTCCAAGGAACACTTGCCTGAGAGCAGGATCCACACACAAAGTCAAGTCCGTTCCGAGGGTCGGGCAGGCAGCAATCTATGTAGTCAGACAGTCCAGATGCCATGGGATCCAGATGATCACAGAGCCAAGGGTCCAAATGGCAAGCAGACAGGTAGGGCCAAGAACCACGGGCATTGTTCCCGGCATCTGACTGCTGCTGAGAGCCCTTTTTAAGAGAGCTGGAGCCAGCTGGTTCTCATCAGTGTCAGCTGGTTCTTACTAGTGCCTTCTCCTAGTGCCCTTGAAGGCTGATCAGCTGCAGGTGGAGCCACTCCACCTTCTCCCCCTTCAGGCTGATGTTCTGCAGGGAGAGCTGACTCTTTATATATACAGTGTAATATCAATGCTTGATAATGATTTAATATTTCCTCTGAGAAAAATCTTTCTTATGGAAATCCTAGAATTGTAGATCCTGGGGGTCATCTAGTCCAACCTCCTGCAATGCAGGAATCTCAACTACAGCATCCATGACAGATGGCCTTCCAGCCTCTGCTTCAAAACCTCCAAGGAAGGAGAGCCCGCCCCTTCCAAGGGAGTCTGTTCTACTGCTGAGCAGCTCTTGCCTTCAGTAAGTCCTTGTTATGAAATAGTTTCTTCTTGCAACTAATAAAAAAGTTACTAGAAAAGTTACTAGAAAAATTGGATTCTATTTTTAAATACATATTTAAGAACAAATGACTGTCCTATATGAAGTATGTTTAGCTTCTAGCAATGCAAAAATTGGAGAAGTGGGGATTTTAGAGCCAGGAATGTAAGCATTCTACTTTGTCAAAACTCCAGCATAGGTTGTCAAATCCAAAATTGTTTTGTTTCCACCCCAATCAGAACCTGGTTTCAGACTGGATTCTAAGCATTCTACCTCATCTCTAATGGCTTCCTACATTAAGAATTTACAGCCAAAAGAATTCTGTCTCAACAAAAATCGTTCATTTTGATTCTGAGAAAATATTGCTTCCATCTATCAGGGTTTTTTTTCTTTTTTCTTTTCTTTTCGACTCTGCCATTCTATTTGGACAAATGAGCTTGTACTCTATTAATTATTTCCTGGGGTAGAAGGGATAAATGGAACACTCTTCATCCATTTTCAGGACCGGATAAATTAGTTATATATTGAGACAATATATCTGAAAAGCTGCAATGTTTGAAGCATTAAGAATGGGATAAAGGTAAAGGTACCCCTGCCCGCACGGGCCAGTCGAGACCGACTCTAGGGTTGCGTGCTCATCTCGCTCAAGAGGCCGTGAGCCGGCGCCGTCCAAAGACACTTCCGGGTCACGTGGCCAGCGTGACGAAGCTGCAGCTGGCGAGCTAGCACCAGCGCCGCACATGGAAACACTGTTTACCTTCCCGCTATAAAGTGGTACCTATTTATCTACTTTGACTTAAGGGTGCTTTCAAACTGCTAGGTGGGCAGGAGCTGGGACCGAACGATGGGAGCTCACCCCGCCGTGGGGATTCGAACTGCCGACCATGCGATCAGCAAGTCCTAGGCACTGAGGTTTTACCCACAGCGCCACCCGCATCCCTAAGAATGGGATATACATGTTTTAAAAGGCACTGCCTTTTCTACGTCACTCTACTGGGCTCCAGCCCAGTGAAAGTAAAGCACACTTAGGTGTTATTGAAACCAAGAGAACAAATTCAAAATTGATCTCAATGGGGCTTTTTTCAAGGTAAGCGAGCAGAAGGTTACAGCCTATTAATAACTAACTTTCTCTGGATTGGGGCAAGAGTGACTAGGAATTTACACAGCCACAAAATGGACAAGTGACATAGAATCTGATAATTCTCTTGTAAAAAGAAAACAGAGCAAGTTTCTAGCTCTGATGTAAATGTTTCTCTTAAATGCTCCTACCAATGCCGTGGTGTTGAAACATGAAAGAGGGGCAGCAACAGAAGAGGTATATGTGTCTTAAATAGCTCATCATCAAACAGCAAATATCCAGCTTTAATTTCTCATTAAGGGAAGTGCATTTCTCCTTGTTTTGAGATTGCTTGGCAACGTGCACTGCCTAGGGTTCCATAAGGAAAGAAAGGCAGGGTACAAATGTAAGAAAATAGAATAAATAAAGCAGCACTTTCACAAGATGATGATGATGATGATGATGATGCTTGGCCATAAGGCTGTCTGCATGCTGCATGTTGTTATACATAGGGTTAAGGAACAGCATCCTCAATCAGACTAAGCACGGAGAGGAAGTCATGGTCTATGTCTGCAAGGAACAGAAAGGAGACAGGCTGTGTGTTGCTTCTCTTATCTCTGTGAGGAAGTCAGTTTGAGTCAAGATGATATTAATTACTACTACTGTTTTCTGTCTGCAGCTCCAGATGTGGGGGTTTTTTGCAAGCATGTCACCAGTGGATGTGTGCACCCACTATTGCTCATGCTTAGTCTCCTTGTTTGTGTCCCTTCTCTGAAAATGACAAGCCACTGCTAGAGCTCAGGTGGAAAGAATAAAAATTGCTTAAGGGTTTCAAAATCATCAGAAAAATATCAGATTTACACCCACACCCAGATGCTGCTGGAAAGAAACAGTAACCACGAAAACTGTGTGAAGGAGAGGGACAGAACACAATTACTTATCTTCGTAGTTTAAATTCAGAGTTGTCCTAGCATGCTGGAAATGTGTGCACTGGCCTTCTGAAAAGTACTGTTCAGTTATAGACATTTCAGGAGGTTAATGAACACCACAGTTCAGGATGTCTGCTTGAGGCACCTCCAACCACTGAGTGTGAATCAATTTGATTGTGTGGGCAAATGTTGTCTTGTGAGAACCTAGATTATGTTTGTCACTTGTACGTGGTACTGCTCAAATCCTAATGTAAATGCTGTCGCTTTAATGAGTAAAGCATTGCAGATTCAGTAGTTGGCAAATTGTGGTATATTGTAGAATGTAGTCGTCTTCATGGCTAGAGAAAGTAACTACACCGGTTACCATCTCATTTGGCAGCCCCATAACTGGGCCAAGGAATGTAATGGAAAACACTGTGATGGGGGGAGGAGTTAAAAGGTAAAGGGACCCCTGACCGTTAAGTCCAGTCACAGACGACTCTGGGATTGCGGTGCTCATCTCGCTTTATTGGCTGAGGGAGCAGGCGTACAGCTTCTGGGTCATGTGGCCAGCATGACTAAGCTGCTTCTGGAGAACCAGAGCAGTGCACGGAAACACCGTTTACCTTCCCGTTGGAGCAGCAGAGGAGGCAAACTGGCACTCCTGCCAGCACTTCTGCACAATCCCAACATCAGTGTTATTGATGGGTAGCAGCCACCCATGCTGTGTTCTACCTCCTCTGTCAAATATAAAAGGTAAAGGTAAAGGACCCCTGACAGTTAAGTCCAGTTGCAGACGACTCTGGGGTTGTGGAGCTCATCTCGCTTTACTGGCCAAGGGAGCCAATGTCTGTCTGCAGACAGTTTTTCCAGGCCATGTGGTCAGCATGACTAAGCCGCTTCTGGCGAAACCAGAGCAGTGCACGGAAACACCGTTTACCTTCCCGCTGGAGCAGTACCCTAGGTGGGCAGGAGCTGGGACAAAGCCATGGGAGCTCAGCCCGTCGCGAGAATTCGAACCGCCGACCTTCTGATCAACAAGCCCAAGGCTTAGTGGTTTACAATAGCTTGAAAGATAGTGTTACAGTAACGAGAAAGAAAAATGTTCTCCATGTGAGTGGTATTGTGCTGCCTTCCTTGGAGGGTGAGGAGCTAAGAGTCATTAAAAAAGCAAAGCAACTAACAGTGTGCTCTGCTGTGGGTGTTGCTGAGCATGACAATATCATGAGCTGCCATTTAGAACAGTTTTTCTCAAGCTTGGGTACCCAGACATTCATGAACTACAATGCCCATGATCCCTGGTCACTGACCATGCTGGCTAGGAATGATGGGACTTGTAGTCCAACAACATCAAGGTTGAGAAAGGCTGATCCAGTTATTCTGATCCAGTCACTGAAATCTCCCCAAATGGGTCAGGTTCTAATTTAGCCTGTTCTGTCCACTGACTGTGGCTGCCTGTGAACTTTTGTTCTGGCCACCCAAAATAAAAAGCGAATACTTAATATGTTGTGCACAATGGAAATATTGGAGGACCAGTCATCTGACTGCTGGTTGGTGGACCCTTCTGTACTAAGGAACATTTTCTTTCATATATGAATAAGTGCATTATTTGGTACCAAGGAAAATCTCTGACTGAACAGGGAGGAGGCCATTTTTGTGAATGCTTCCTGCAGTCCAAACATCACCCCTTATTTTTGCCAGTGGGAGCATCCTGTGCAGAACTCCCCTTAGGGAAAGCAGGCACTAGCGGGAGCAAACTCACTGTCATGTTTCTGCAAAAATTAGAGTTTGTTGCTCCTAGAACTGTTTGAACAATAATCTGAATGTATATGTACATCTGAGTGTGTGTGTGTGTGTGTGTGTGTGTGTGTGTGTGTGTTTTGGGGGAGTTAATATTACCACTGGCAAAGCCCCAAGTATTCAGTGGAAATCACAACGCATCCTTGTCTATAGTGCTTGCTTTCAGAGTGGAGAAAGGTAGCTAGAATGGATCAGTACAATGTCTGCACACTACACTCACTGTGGCATATCTTTACCCTGAAAAAGTCTTTTCCCATCAAATGTAATGCATACTACAGTAAGCATTAAATAAGCACATGTACTCATATATTAAGTGCGCTGACTGGAACTGTCATTTCATGTACAGTCAGTGTAGTGTAATAATCACATATTAAACAGAATGCAGCTTTCCTTTCCTTGCATAGACTCCTAGCTAGATTTCTGCATGGAGGAGGACTGTTGAAAATCCTGAAGACAATGTAGGCATAATTAATATTACAAGAGTTTTTCTGGAGTTGATTTTTCTCACCAAACTGCCTCCCGGAGCTTTGCATTGATTTTTATAGGGCTCACCAGATAACAAGATAGCTAGAATGATGCTTCCTCAGGATGCTCTCATGTTGAGTTTTGTTTTCAGATATGTATGCCTCTGTAAGCAGCCCGCAGGAGAAAAAGCTGGAGCTAAAATGCATTTTTCTGTTGTGTGTGGGAGGATGGGATTTTTAAAAGAAATTTGATGCTGGCCAGGGATGGATTCACACACCACCAATTTAAACTAGCCAGTAAGGTAAAGGTAAAGGTACCCCTGCCCATACAGGCCAGTCGTGACCGACTCTGGGGTTGTGTGCTCATCTCGCTTAAGATGCCGGGAGCCAGCGCTGTCCGAAGACACTTCCGGGTCACGTGGCCAGTGTGACGAAGCTGCTCTGGCGAGCCAGCACCAGCGCAGCACACGGAAATGCTGTTACCTTCCCGCTATAAAGCGGTACCTATTTATCTACTTGCACTTAGGGGTGCTTTCGAACTGCTAGGTGGGCAGGAGCTGGGACCAAACGATGGGAGCTCACCCCGCCGTGGGGATTCGAACCGCTGACCATACGATCGGAAGTCCTAGCCACTGAGGTTTTACCCACAGTGCCACCCGCGTTCCAAAAACTAGCCAGTACCTCCTGCAAAATCTGTTACTGTCTCTGGTCTCCTCATCAGCCTCAGCTTTTATATTTTTCTGTTGTGAACCACTCTGGGATCTTTGGATGAAGGGCAGTACACAAATAATAGTAGTAGTAGTAGTAGTAGGAGGAGGAGGAGGAGGAGTTTGGATTTGATATCCCGCCTTTCACTCCCTTTAAGGAGTCTCAAAGCGGCTAACATTCTCCTTTCCCTTCCTCCCCCACAACAAACACTCTGTGAGGTGAGTGGGGCTGAGAGACTTCAAAGAAGTGTGACTGGCCCAAGGTCACCCAGCAGCTGCAGGTGGAGGAGCGGAGACGCAAACCCGGTTCCCCAGATTACGAGTCTGCCGCTCTTAACCACTACACCACACTGGCTCTACTACTACTACTACTAGTAGTAGTAGTAGTAGTAGTAGTAGTAGTTTATAGTGCATATGGGGGTTAAGTTCAAGGTGCTGTTGCACAAAGCCCTATTAGAATCAGGATAGCTAAAAAGCAGTGTTATTTTTCTAGAAAAAGAGGTGCCAGAATTCACCAACACCTCCCTTGTACTCTTAGAATGGCAATGGCGCCCACCTGAGAGGTGCTAGAATTCACCTAAGAAGTGTCGGAACTGAGTTCCGCCGAGTTCCAGCTGAAAAAAAGCCCTGGCTAAAAGATGAACTCATCCCTTATATACCCAGCCAATCACTATGTTTTGCAGGGGAGAGCACCCTATCATATCAGGAGACACCTACTCTGTCAAATTATCCCCCATTATGTATCGGACAAACGCAATCTTTTGGAGACTCTTTTGGAGACTCTTAGACCTTCAGCAAACCTTCTATGTGGTGGCTGTTATCCTAGTTGGTATCTGTAACAGTTCTGAAATTGATTGATGTATGTAATTGTTTTATATGTAATTGGGTTTTTTAATATATGCAATATGTTGCAACTGTCTTTTTATATATAAATATTTTATGTATGATTTTATTGTAAATCACTTCAAGATGCCTTATAGGAAGCAATTCATCATCATAGTAATAATAATCTAACAAACAGATATTCACTGTTACAATAATTTTATAATCAACAACTATTATTTCTAATGCGGCTTCAATTAGTTTTGTTTTCAAGAACATGTGGCAGTAGCATGCCTGATAAATTTTTGTTGCTTTTTCAGTGTGACCTTTATTTTGTTTACCTTAACTAGCTTGCTGTTTTTGGTATCGTTCACAAAACACTACATGTTTAAAAGCACAGAGGGATCATTTTGTGCAAGCTTTCATAGTCCATATGGTCAGAATTTTCTCTCTACCAAATCTGTAGAGTCAGTAAAATGCTCTACTTTTGAATGCAAGTTTAATTAATAATTCATATTTTGGATAGAACAGCCAATCACACTTTAAATACTCAAATTAGTGAAACAAGACCCCCTTTTTGATGTTTCAAAACCTCATTAGGTACATAAGCAGGACTGTGTGTCCTTTTTATTAAGTCTGGCTGGCTTTACTCTTCAGAGGTATTGCTCATGCATATGTAGACTGATAAAACAAATTGCCCCCCAAGCTTCCTTTCAATAAGATGGAGAGAGTTCTTTAAGACTAAAAGTATTTACTAGTCCCTTTCTTATTCTGTTTTAAAACTTTCTTCCTGATGCCACAGTAGCTCATGCTTCATTGTAATATATGTTCCTTGACTGCTAAATTTATACGAGGGGGTGGTATGGTTAAAAGCTTGGATTGGATTCAAAAACAGAAGAAAAGAACTGATGGATCAGGTCAATGGTCCATCTATTTCCAGCATCCTGTTCTCACAGTGACCATCTAGATGCTGGTATGGGAAGCCATTTTTATTCAAAATCACCCTATTCCATTATAAATCCCAATAACGTGATGCTATAAGACAGACAGGCTTTGTATAATATTTATCTCTGATCAAAGCCTGCAGCATTGTGTGTGTGTGTGTGTGTGTGTGTGTGTGTGTGTGTGTGTGTGTGTAGATAGAGATGATAGATCATAGATAGATAGATGATAGATAGATAGATAGATAGATAGATAGATAGATAGATAGATGATAGATAGATAGATGATAGATAGATGATAGATAGATAGACAAATAGATATAGATAGATGATAGATAGATAGATAGATAGATAGATAGATAGATAGATAGAGATAGACAGATATAGATAGATAGGTTTGGACCTATAATGAGAAGTGAAAATGGGAGCTTTAAAATTAGCACAACAAAATCTCTTCCAATAAAGTCGCTGGGGTCAACAGCAGGCATTTAAATAGAAATATAGGATGGGGAGACATTAAACTTAGTCCAAAGGCACTCCAATGTTTTCATATTGCATTTCAGCTTTCATGAGCTATGAAAGCGGTAAGCCTTGTTCATGAGAGGGGAGGTTATTGCCTCTGCCTGCCCCTCCTCATTAAGGGTATCCCGTTAAAAGGATTCAGCGGTGTGGTTCCTGTCCAAAGCCTGGACGTGGGCTAGGACCATGGCACGACCCCATCGGGAACCCTGGGGGTGCTCTTAATTGATGTATATCATAGGGCTCCCCCTTCCGGTGGTTGACCTTTAAGAGACTTCCTGCAGGCATGCAGGAGTGAGGATATAGTCTGGTTTCACCCAATGCCTAAGCCAAACCGCTCACATCTGTAAGCAATAAAGTTGTGGCCTTATTTATCCCATTGTTGTTATTTAGTCATTTATTCGTGTCCGACTCTTCATGACCCCATGGACCCGAGCATGCCAGGCACTCCTGCCTTCCACTGCCTCCTGCAGTTTGGTCAAAATTTATCCCATTAACTCAAAATATTTATGTCCGTGTGCTTATTATCTAAGGGGAACTGGGGGCCCCAGGGCCCCGCCACGCAATTAGGTAATAGTATATCTTCCTTACATATACACACCATATTTTTTTACCATTTTTTACCATTTGAAATCAGAATTGTGCCATTAAAAAACAAACCTGCACAGAATTCTGTTATACTAATCATTTTTTAAAGATACCATTTCCACTTTCTGATTGTTGCCCCTCAGGAATCCGTGGCCACCTTGTGATATAAACGTGTATAATCTGAGACTTAATAGTTGGGTACAAATTGCAGTGAAGCAGATCATCAAGCTCTCCTTGCTTTCAAAAGCAGAGAAAGGAATTACTATCATAAATGCCATCGCCGCTTTCTCAAATGTTTTAAATGGCTTAAGGCAGATTCATTAAAGCAATGTATCTCCTGATATGCAATGGGGACAAGCTTCTCTGCGTGATGTCTTCTGCAGCCACAGAAAATCTCTTTCTGCATTCCATCTGGTCTGATCAGGATCTGTGCATGTCTCCTGTTACCTCTCCTTAGCAGAAACGTTAGTCTGATTTTAAAGTCGTCAATAATACTGGCTAACAACAGCTTTAGAGGAAACGGGATTTACTGCTACACTCAGAGTGAAGACAGATAGACGGTCTAAAATGTAGTGTGAGTGATTTCAACACACATTTACTTCCTTAAAAAGAAAGGTCTCGGAATGAACTGAATGTGTGTCGAAGCCACTAACACCACACTTCAGAATGACTGTCTTCTTCCAAAGTATACTAAGTGGGAGGGGTGGGTAGAGAAGATTGTCCTGGGAAGCCTTCCAACTGACTCAAGTCTGACTTGGAATCTGAAATGTGGAGCCAAGAGACGGCAAATGAGGGAGCCCACATCAATTCCTTTTGTTTTTTATGATTTATTTTTATAATAATTTGATCCTTCTGAAGAGGAAAAATGCCTTCTAATGCCATTACTTTCGTGCAATACATATACCGCTCATGATGCGTCTTGACATTTTGCCAACTACATATGTGGTTCAGAAACTGCGCAGGCAGGGATGAGGACTTGTTAAATTTGACATTGAAGGAGATTCTGGCCACGGCTAATGCAAATCCAGAAATCCCAATCAGTTATCCTTGAATTATTTTTGCACACCAAAACCATGCATTTCCATCAGATTTGAGTGGAATTTTAAATGTGTGGTTTTGGACCTTCAGTACTGCGCAATTACAAAAGCAACCATTTTTGACAGTAGCAGTATTGACATGGCAAAGGCCCTGAAACTGCTTTCTCATCATGGCAAATGTACAGGCTTTTGGTGTTATATGAAATTGAGCAGTCCAGTTATGTTCTTTGCTTAAAACTTTGGGCTGTATCCAATCATAGCTTTGCATTCACGAAGGAACACTTCTACCTATGCAAATCAGGGCATCTGATTTTTGCTGGCCCACCCACCTACAGGATGGGATATGATTCAGCAAGCTGCACGACACAATGAAAAATGGTGGAAATTGGAGGTCCCAGTGTTATGCGAGTGAATGGCCTTTCGACTGAGGCTTTATAGGTCAAGGTCTGCACTTTGAATTGGGCCTGGAAACTAATTGGCAGCCAGTGCAGTCAAGCTAAGATTGGTGTTTTATACTCAAACCATCTTGCCCCAGTGAGCCACCTGGCCGCTGAATTTGCAGTAGGTGAAGTTTCCGAACCATCTTCAGAGGCAGATCATTCCTTCTGGGAAGCACAAATATTTGCACTGCTGGAATGATCATAATAGTGAAACACTCCCATACATTCTTATTTATGGCTCAATTTTTTCATTTAGTATTATTTTCAATTTATACATATTGCCATTAAGCAAATTTGTGCTTAATATATATATATATCAAAAGATAACACTGAGAACTCCTTGTGCCGATTTAGGAAGGAATCCGTCCTCCACAACGTTTTTTTATATTTTATCTGCAATAGTTTCCTTTCCACATCTGTCACAAGCCTCCACAAATATCAGACTTTCAAACCTGTGCCAGCTAATAGTTGAGAGAATGGGAGTGATCGGACACAAGCTTTTTCTGATCCTCTGATTCATCCAATCTGAAAAATGGGCAATGAATTATTTAGGAAGCTGTGTGATCAGGAAACATAATAATAATAATAATAATAATAATAATAATAATAATAATAATAATAAGAAGAAGAAGAAGAAGAAGAAGAAGAAGAAGAAGAAGAAGAAGAATTCTGCCCCTCTGACTTGGTTGCCCCAGGCAATCTGACCGGCTCCCAAAAAAATATTAAGAACACAATAAAATCTCAAACATTAAATACCTCCCCATAAAGGGCTGCCTTCAGATGTCATCTAAAAGTCAAATAGTTGTTGTGTGGCATTTCACAGGATGGGCAACACTACCGAGAAGGCCCTCGGCCTGGTTCTCTGTAACCTCACTTCTTGCAGTGAGGGAACTGCCAGAAGACCCTCGGAGCTGGACCTCAGTGTCCAGGCTGAATGATGCAGGCAGAGACACTTCTTCAGGTATACAGGGCTGAGGCCATTTAGGGCTCAGAAATGTACTGGGAGCCAAGGTGGAACCATTAAGACCTGTGTTATATGGTCCCTGCAGCAGCTTCCAGTCACCAGTCTAGCTTTCTGGATTAGTTGAGGTAGAGTGGCTGGGGAAACCCAGCCAGATTGGCCAGGTATAAAGAATAAATTATTATTATTATTATTATTATTATTATTATTATTATTATTATTATTATTTGTTGTTGTTGTTGTTGTTGTTGTTGTTGTTGTTGTTGTTGTTGTTGTTGTTGTAGTTTCTGAGTCACCTTCAAAGGTAACCCACTCTAGAGTGCATTGCAGTAGTCCAAGTGGGAGATAACCAGAGCATGTACCATTCCAGAATTGGGGGGGTGCATTCTGAAGGAACAAGAGCAGCAGTTTTGGGACGAGGCAGGGAGTTAGCTGGAAGCATCTTGAAGATGAAAAGAACTTTGCTGCTTCTCACCTTCAAGATGCTTCCAGCTTGCGGGGTAGCAATATTGTCACTGAATAGGATTGTGTCTGATGCTCACCGCCCCCTCTGTAAATAAAGAAATGTCGACACAAAACCCACACCTTAATTTTCCAGAAATCTCTCCTCCAAAGGAACCAAATGTGGACCCTGCATAAATGTGGAAAGGACCATAGCTTAATGGCAGAACATCTGCTTTGCATACAGAGGTTCTAAGTTCAAATTCTGTCATGTCCATGTGGGACTCGCAGAGACTCCTGTCTGAAACTCTTGAGAGCTGCTACTGTATAAGGCAGCTTCCTATGTGTTCCTGTGTTTTTACCAGTGAACCTATATAAACACCCACCAAGCATTTTTCTCTGCCTGCATACAGATCTAGTCTGACTGTTGCAAACGCCCAAAATGGCTAATAAATTAATGAAGCATTTAGGCTGATCAGTTTCAATTAGCTGAAGCTTTATCTTCCACAAGTACCTTTCTCTCTCTCCTCACCCCCACCTGCCACTTCCCCTGCTTCTTGACGCACACCGCAGTCGATGCTATATGTAGGTCAGTGGGAGGGCTGGCCATGTTGATCTCGATCAGCAGCAGCAGGTCCTGTTCCAAAGGGCACCGCTCTCCTGGATGCCAGCTACCAAATGTAAGCCACTCACAGCCAAGAAGCCATTCCATGGTGTTAAACAGGTGGGCTGGCAAAGGAGGGAAACACCAGATGCTGTGATCAGAGCAGGCTGAGGCCAACGCTGGGGTGTTCAGTGCACAGAGCTCTTTTGTCAGGGCAGGAACCATAATAGGTACAAGATAGGCTATAAGATGGACAGGCATGGAATGAACCTGGGGTCAAATTGCCAAATCAAGAGTATAAACTTCTGGAGAAAGAACGAGGAGCCAGTTGAGCACAAGGTAAGCTGTTGCTCAGGCAACAGGCTGGGTTTAATGCTTAAAAATAAATAGCCAGCAAAAATCAGGGAGAGCAAATATGGTCTGGAGCTAAGAAGACTGAAAGTCTCAAGCATGAACAGGAGGCTGTCTTGTGGCCCATTTACTAACAAGGGTTAGTAAAGGAAACAGGATCCTTCCCAGGAGGTGGCATGGCCATTAGTTCAAGACTGGCTAGGCCTGAGAGTTCAAATGCTCTTATACAGTGGTACCTCAGGTTAAGAACTTAATTCGTTCCAGAGATCTGTTCTTAACGTGAAACTGTTCTTAACCTAAGGTACCACTTTCGCTAATGGGGCCTCCCGCTGCTGCTGTGCGATTTCTGTTCTCATCCTGAAGCAAAGTTCTTAACCCGAGGTACTATTTCTGGGTTAGTGGAGTCTGTAACCTGAAGCGTCTGTAACCCGAGGTACCACTGTATTCTGATGCACCGCTGCTTATGACCTGACTCCAGCTCCAGCAGCCTCAGCTGTCCAAAGTTCTCAAACTCCCTCAAAAGACTCCATTTTGTCTCCCTTGCTGCCTCTTATGCCTGGAACTCCACCCCAGAACACATCCTTCCAATCCCCTCTTGAGACCCAGCTTTTCTATGAAGCCTTTGGCTCAACCCCTAGTTGTTCCTGTGTCCTACTGTCTGCAACTGAGCCATTCTGCTGTCCAGCTCCATGGGCATCAAGAAGGAGAGGTGTGCCAGGTTAGAAGGCAGTGGGGCACATTTGACACCAGTATGCCAATACACATCATTTCAATTCATCCTTCCCAAAGCTGGACAAGCACTAAGCCCTCACACCCCCTCCCCGAAGCTTTGCGAAGCAGGCGGGAAGGGGGCCCTTGGTCCCTGTGCCCTGTGGGGGGCAGCCAATTGTACTCCCCTAAATCTGCCTCTGGTTACACAGATAACCATCCCAGCTATTTACCTGCCAGAGCTGGCAAGAATTAGCTTTCCACATAGTCAGGTACCTCTGTAATTTTGTTTGTGAGTTTAAATCAATGTGGCCATGTTTCAGCCCCATATACTTGTTTTTATTTCTGGTTCTGGGAGGAAAAACAGGCACATTTACCTCTGCCTCTACTTCCCTGCTTGTGCCCCAACCGCAGTATCAAATTTTAAATTGTAAGGTCCTTGGCACAGGACACTTTTCTTCATTTTGAAGCCCATGGGTGGCTGAAGATTGATTGCATGCTTTTCTATTCATTTAAAAGTGGCATTTCATTCAGCAATGTTTTCAGGGCAGTTTGCAGAAAGAAAAGATACAATGCGAAAATAAAATAAGTTTCAGTGTGTTAAAATTTCACTATAATGTGCAGCAGTTGTCAGCCTTTCATTACTATGTGGGAAGTATCCTAAGGAGAAAAAGAAACTGGGACAAACTCTGTTTTGTGTACGTGCATAAGCTGCAGCTTGAGTGACTGAATGTGAGCTCAGGTTGTACATGTCTTTGGGACAACGTTAGAGGAAATCCTTGTTTCATAAAGAGAAATTTCTTCCCACTTTAAAAATCCAGTAATATATAATGCACTATCATTAGGGCTGCCAGTTACCCCAGGACACACGGCTTAAGATCAAAGCACTCTCTCCGAGGCTTTTCAGCTTTGTAGTGCACATCTTTATAAAATCCTCTGTTGCCAAAATACTTGCCTCCACAATTACTTCCATCAAATGCCTGGAAGTGATCCAAACTACTCTGCATACCTGTGAAATGAGAGTTGCATTCATCAGTCGGTTGGAATGCATGAAAAGTACAACAAAAAGAAAGGAAACGAGCAATATTTTTCATGGTGGTGCTGGGGAGAACCTCATACTCCTATTGGCTCAGCCAAACTTGCTAACTGCCCAGGCTCTGGATCAAACTAGATGTGACATTAAATGCATTTAGCGTGCCTATTTTTTTCTAACATGCAAGCAGCAGTCATGGGGGGAGGTTGATTACTGAGGCTACAGCAAGTGGGGAGGAGGAGTTCACCTGTTCCTACTCTAATGTGGTCCTCACAAAAACTGCTCACCCACAGCTACTGTTTGCATTTAGAATCAGAGTATGAGTATGAAGAAGGTGACACAGCAACAATTATTAGCCAATCAAACAAAGCAAATGAAGAAAAGTGAGAGCAAGAGCAGTGGAAATGGGGTGGTGCACATGTTCACAAGATGTGCTGAAAAGCAGTGGTTTTTTAATACTGTCTAATTGTTCAGCTAAATTGTTTCAGCTAAATTCCAATTGTTTGTTAATCTTGAATAAAGAAACAGCTGTGTGTTTTGTGTGTGTGTGTGTGTGTGTGCATGTGCATATGAGAAGAAGAGAACACTAAACCATGTTGTCAAAAAGATCACAGGATAATGAGTTTCTGTATTAATTAAACCCACTGCTCCATGTCTTCCAGGCCTACAAAGAGGAATTTGTCCAAATATTGGACCGTGGATTTGAGCCTGCTGGAAGCACAGAATTCACCAAAAAAACTCGTCTTTGAAAAATCATTATATTGCAGTAGAGTTTAGAGACTTAAGGCTGACATTTGTCGCGCCTGCAAATGTTCCTGAAGAAGTATACAAGTCCCAACAAACTGGGCACAATAAAGCAGAATTCTTCCCTTTTCTTTTCTTTTAATGCCTTCCCAGCCAAGGTAGTGCCAATTGTATTGCCGTGCTTTCCTTTGGATCACATCAGCAAGGCCGAGAGGGGTGTTTTGTCATCTGGGCATCCCAGGACCTCCACACACACACATTGCCCAGGCTTGCACCCTGAAGAGGTCCCTTTGGTGCTGCTGCTAATGCAGCAAAAACAACACAGGAGTCAACAGCTATGAGTTACTAGTCTCTGCAACCACAGCAGATGCTGTGATTCTCCAGTGGTTTGACTTCACTCCCAGAGTTGCACTCCATTGTCTCCAAAGACAGAAGGATGCTAACAATGACAGAATTCAAGTCATACCTCGAGTTGAGGTAGCTCTGGGTTGAGTGTTTTCAGGTTGCGCTCTGTGGCGACCCAGAAGTAACGGAACGCGTTACTTCTGGGTTTCACCGCTCGCGCAAGGGCAGACACTCTAAATGATGTCATGCGCAGAGGCGGCGAATCGTGAC
Organism: Podarcis liolepis; assembly: GCF_965112155.1. NCBI lineage: Eukaryota > Metazoa > Chordata > Lepidosauria > Squamata > Lacertidae > Podarcis > Podarcis liolepis. The sequence goes on along the minus strand of NC_139557.1, from coordinate 53,933,552 downwards.
CGGCGCAGACACAGGTTGCATTCGCTTCAGGATGCGAACGGGGCTCTGGAACGGATCCTGTTCGCATCCAGAGGTACCACTGTACCAGGGACTCTGGTAATATATCATGATCTGTTCTGAATCCCAGATACAAATGGACCATACCTTCCCAGTTGGGTAAACATGCTAGTAGGCTACAGTTAAGCATGAGGTTCTCCATGAGTACTTGAGGAGATGAATGGGGAGATACCACCCATGAGCTTCATATGCTGCTTCACTGGACCCACTTATCCATTTATCTCAAGGTTGCTAGACACCTGACATCGACCACTGATCTCACAACTCTGAACAGTGATTTAGGAAGCTTTTAGGTAACCCCGCTGAGGTGCTGCCACCTTCCCCAATCCTGGCCTGGAAGCCTATTTAAATTACAATCCTGGAATCTTCCAAGGGATAATGGGACATCTTCATGACCCTGAATCTAGCAGTCATGGCAACACAGAGCTGAAGGCTGCAACAGCAGAAAGTCAGGGCCAGAGCTCAGAGCTGACTGCTTAACATAGGGAGGCCATTGTACCTGAGGTTGTTGGACAGGAGCCCCAGACCCCCAGGGCCTATAGGGCCAGAGCCTGGACTCTAATGAGCACCTTCCCCTGAGCCTGAAGAACTAGGTGCCTCCCACCATACACCACTAGCAAAATGGAGGTTCTTTTTCTTTGTTTGCAACACTGATCCCATGGCCACAAGTATATATTTTTATTTTAAAAATTGAGATTAGCTATCTGCTTTTAAACATTACATTGTGTTCTCAAAATATTGGGGTTTTGTTTTTCATTAGTCCATCTGTTTAGCATGTAACTGTGCTTATTCTTAACCTTTCCCTCTTACTTGTCTGAAAACAGTAGTGAGAAAAAGGGCAGATTGGCCATCTGGAACAAATGCAGAACTCTGGGTCATCATATGCTCCTGAGAAACAAGAGCCCAAACTTTATATTTTACTGGGTTTCCGGTTTGAATTTTAGATACATTTCTAACCCTGTGGGTAAATTCTGCCTGCACAAATAACCATGTTTGCAAAAATGCATTATCCCGTATGTGCTTTAAAGTTACAAGGAATGCTTCATTCCTGAGCAATGTGATAGTGGAGTTTCTAAGACATGGTGCTACACCTAACGATCACATCCAAGGAACATAATATGCCCTTGTTGATCAGCTACATATTCCAGACTATGGTATTCCATACCAGAGAACAATGGCTAACATCCAATAGTGTTAGACAATCAGCAAAACGGACTTTTCCTTGTGCAATAGGATTTTTCCTTCCTCTCTTCTCCTCTGCATCACCCACCCCCTAGATCCCCAAAACTACCCTATGGAGATGGGGAGCCTTCTAGAGCAATTGGGGGGGCATAAGAATTGCAGGAAGGAGGACAGAAAGGAGAAGTCCCATTGGGCAAGTAGGCATCTATTCACACAGTGGTAGATCAGCCATAAGCAATCATTGGCCTTACGTCAATGATGCCTGCACAAATGAAGACGTAGGGTGAGATCCAACATTAATCACACTCAAGGTAGACCCACTGAAATCAATGGACTTCGACCTGGAGTATGAATCTACTTGGAGCATGGAAATCACCTCCAGTTAGGTAAATAAACCCAGTGAGTCAACCAAGCTAACCAAGCCACACAATAAGTAAAAGCAGTTAAGTGAAATATTGATGACCTCACTATCCGTTTATATCCCTTATCATCTTCACAACAATTCTTTTAGGTTAGATTGAAAGACTGTAACTGACCCAAGGATATGCAGTAACCTTCATGACTGAATAGAGGTTTGAACCCAGGGGTCGCCAGTCTACAATACTATTCATGTGCTCTTTATGTAAAAGCATGTCTTCTTCACATGCACCACGAAAAGGATTTTTCCAAAAGGGTTTTATTTTTTAAAATTATGTTTATTAAGTGCATTTCTCACTTATTTTTCATCTTCTAAATTGGTTCACTCTGTGTCCAGCAACAGATGTTGCTCTTAATGCCATTAGCAACGGCCTGGATCCAACTGTGCAGGAAATTTATTCCAAAAACTCAATTTGAAAACCTTCTTTGAAACGCTTTCAGTGCAAACTTCCAAGTGGACAGTAGCATGCTCATGTAACATCTTTGGGTGTTTTCCCAGATAATAAAGTTGTTTCAAAGGTTCAACTTACAGGTTTATGGGAGTGTGGTAGAATATGACTTAACTTGCAGGGCAATCCTATACATGGCTCCTAAGTTACCTGTGCATAATTTCCATTGGTTTCTATGACATTTGCTCCCCAGAAAGCAAATCGCTCCTATCGTTCTGCCCAGGCAATAAGGTCCAGCTCCAAGGGCCTTCTGGCGGTTCCCTCACTGCAAGAAGTGAGGTTACAAGGAACCAGGAAGAGGGCCTTCTTGGTAGTGGCGCCCGCCCTGTGGAACGCCCTCCTGTCAGATGTCAAGGAAATAAAAAACTACCTGACTTTTAGAAAACATCCAAAGGCTGTTTAGGGAAGTTTTTAATGTTTGATGTATTTATCATGTTTTTAGTATTCTATTGGGAGCCACCCAGAGTGGCTGGTGAAACCTAGCCAGATGGCCTCTGTATAAAAAATTATTCTTATTCTTCTTATTCTCTTGCCCCATATATGTGTCCCATGGACTGCTGCAGAACTGGCACTATTACAAGTGCCATACTGTATATTGTTCATTCTGCGCTTGTAAGGTATCCATCTTTGAGGGTGGCAGCACTGATTCTCTGGAACTTCCTGTCTATTAGTATTAGGCAGGAACCTTCATTGCACAGGAAGCAACCATTCTCTGCATGTACAATTGACACATGACTGCCAACACATGTGCTTTCAGCCCCAGAAAGGGTCAGAATGGGGCAGGAGTGGAGCAGGCTTACATGTGATCACAAACAGGGAGTTGCCTGTACTGTTCACCTGCTAAAACAACCTAACCCAGACATGCAAATTTATTATATAATTTATTTTAAAACAGCTGGTTTTATGCATATTTTGATATTGTTATTGTATCTGCTTTTTATAAGTCTGTTGGTTTTATCAATTGTTTCCTCCAAACATTTTAAATTATTTGATGTATGCCTCTTTATTTGTTTCTATTAAGCAGTATATAAATCCTGCTAAAGAAATAATAAGCTAAAAAAGGATTGCAGCCTTAACAAAGTAAGATTGTTTCAATTCTTACTTCAGCTATTAATTCATTTGGACACATTGGGTAAGTCTTTTATCTCTCAGCACCATCTATAATTGAGGGAAATTAACAGTGGCCTACCCCATAGGGTTATTGTCAGGGATTTGTAAAATAATATGCTGTGAGCAGTTGGAAGAATGCTATATCGTTATTATAGTTTGACCCACAACAAAGCACAGTATTTTAACAACATATGTAAAGAGTTGTGTTTATATAGTCCTCAATCTCTATTAATAATATAGATTAAGGCAACCGCTATAATTGTTCAGTAACATGATTCTATGTCTTACTAGTTGCAGGAAAAGTTTCCCAGCTGAGCTATTTCATTTTTATGTTGACAGGGTACATGTTCAGAAAAAGCTGTAATATAATTAATGCATAGCTCTTTCTGCCTCGCTAGACATCTTGTTTTGTGCTCGTGACTTTAAGTGACTGTCAGTCACATCACCTTCACAGAATTTCCATCTAAGAAGCTAAGAGCCACTGAGTGGTCAGTTCCAAAAATGCAGAAATATTGCACAGGACACTTTGAAGAGACACGTGACTGTTTCTTACTATGACTGAATCCTTGATTTCATTAATTCACCTTCTAATGTGGAAACAATTCCTGGGCACTTTAAATGAACTGACAGTTGGATCTGCCATCTGTCCCAATAATTGCTCAGGTATTGCTCCATGCAAGATTCTAGGTGTGAGGAGGGGTATGCTTCTTAGCCTACCTTCTCCTTGGCATCGCCATCACCTCTTCTCCCAGTCCTCCACATGGTGGGGCCTAAACTTCTGCTGCACCTGATCATTTAGAACCCTGGGAGACTAATTCTAAACTGCATATGGAACCTCCACCATTCCAGGTTATCCATAGGTAGAGCCAGCCCAAGAAATTTTGGCACCTGAGGCAAACCACCAAATGATGCTCCCCCCTGCCAGGGAAGAAGGGATGTGTGAAGATCTACATCAGGAACAATGGAAGAATAAAGATCTACCTTGGGGTCTGCTGCTCCTGTGTTTCCTGCTGTCTGTGGCAATTTCCTCACTTGGGTAGGCTGGCCCTGTCCTTAGGGATGGAGGATAAATTACTTCAGGTCACTTTTTGTGTTGGCTTGATCTAACCTGATGGTGATGGACTTGCTTGTGGACAAGAACACAACTCCCAGTTAAATGACACATTTCCCCCAAATTGTGCAACAGTTAAAAAGTTTCAGTGTTAGGAGTTGAAATGATAGGAGAACTGGTTTTGTATATATGATGCACAAATATGGCATCATTATGCCAAAGATACTTGGGGCAGGAATGACTTGTATTGTTCAAGGACTCTGAAGGTGCAGAGCATCTCTGTTTATCTTGTGGGATCCCTGTTAATGCAGACAGGGGCACCGAATATCACAGGTGAAGAGCTGCTATTTTCTTCACCATTAATGTGTTTCCAAATGCTGGACATTGCTTTTTCTTCATATAAGTCAATGACAAATGTTCACAGATACTCAAAAAGTTAGGGGAAAAGTTGGGATTTGTTGTAAAACAATCCCATGCCCGTAGTAACCTATCTAGTGGAAATAAAATGCGGTCTTAACTGCCATGACACTCTAGTATAACTGGAAAAGCTTCTTTTTATGAGGAGACAAAGCAACTATTTTTGTCCTGCAAGAGCTTTTTTACCACAGATTCCTATGCATAATTATTAGATTTGTCAAACTGCACAGGACCAAACTGTTATACAGTGTTTGTGGCCCTCTTGACAAAACAAAAAATAATAATATAACATATTTTTTCTGTACGAATAATTGTTTTAACCTTGTTTTTGAGATTCTCTTTATTGCGGTGGTTATGTTGTGATGATCAGTCCTGTGTTTTGAAGCTGCTTTGAGTGCCACTTTTGTGGGAAGGGCTTTAGCTCAGTGGCAGGGTGCATGCATGGTGTACAAAAGCCCTAGGTTTGGTTCCTGGCATCTCCAGGAAAGGCTCAGAAAGACCTGAAACCCTGGAGACCCAATGCCCTCCAATGTAGACAACACCAAACCAGATGGACCAATGGTCTGATTGCATCCTGTGGTGTATCAACAATATGTCAAAGAAATAAATGAGATGCTAGATTCTTGCCAAAAGGAAAAGCTATACATTCAAAATTAAATAAACATCACAGCAGGAAAGAGAAAATAATTTATCAGCTGTAACATGAACAAGGATCTTGAACAATGCCATGCACTTAGAAGAAAAGTAGAGCCACTTCAGAATGGAGAGGGAAAGTGGAGTTGATGAGAAAATAGAAGCATTCAGCAAGCATGGCTATATACAGGAAATCCAGAAATAGACTATCAGAATTTTCAACAGTAGAAATAATGAGATCTGATTTGTACAACAGCTAATCCATCTATCTTTTCACTGAACCTGTAAGATCAATGGACCAGCCTGTCAAGTTTTTATCATAATGAATTCCAAAACTAGGCTGATCTGTCAGTCTTCCTAGGTAATAACTTCTACCACCTGGTTATGTCTGTGTCATAAATATGTTTATTTCATGTTCCTACAAGAGCTAATTCTCAGAACATTTTTCATTCTTATGTGTCAGTCTTGGCTGTGTTGACATTTGGACTTTACTTTCTTTATGTAATAATTTGATCTAGCTCTACTGTGAACCCAATTTTATATCCACCTTAGCTAACACAGTTCTATGTAAACTTAGCCGAGAGTCCCATTGAACATGGGGGGAGGGGGGATGATCTCTGAGTAAATATGTATAGACTCATGCTTGTTAAACCTCAGGTAGAAGCAAGTACTCTCTGATCTAACCATTCATATGCAGAAGCCTGTAGTGCCATATTGTGGGAAACGATAGAGGAGATCGGGGTTCTGCCCTGAACTGCAAAATCCAGAGAAGCGTGTAATTCAATTGAAAGTTGTGTTCCAGTTTGCAAGCAAGTTCAGGACCAATAAATTGGGTCAGTCTACTGCAGACTGAATGAATTCCTCTTCCATCCCTGTAACAGGCAAATGATATGCTTATGCGGAGATGCCATTTGTATGAAGAAGTGTTTTGATATTTATGGTTGAGGAGGTGGGAAGCCTACATTGTTTGACTTCTTCTAATTTGGATAAGAGCAGCTGACTACTCAAAGTTAACAATTTGCACATTATCTCCTCCGGATTCTGTCTACCTGAAAAGGATATTTCTTATGTAATTGGCATGAAGGCCAGAGTCTGCAAAAGGTAAAGGTAAAGGACCCTTGGATGGTTAAGTCCAGTTGAAGGCGACTATGGGGTTGCAGCACTCATCTCTCTTTTAGGCTGCGGGAGCAGGCGTTTGTCCACAGACAGCTTTCTGGGTCATGTGGCCAGCATGACTAAACCTCTTCTGGTGCAACAGGACACCGTGATGGAAACCAGAGCGCACAGAAATGCCGTTACCTTCCCGCCACAGTGGTACCTGTTTATCTACTTGCACTGGTGTGATTTCTAACTGCTAGGTTGGCAGGAGCTGGGACAGAGCAACGGGAGCTCACCCCATCACAGGGATTCAAACCACCAACCTTCTGATAAGCAAGCCCAAGAGTCTCAGTGGTGTAGATCACAGCACCACCCGCGTCCCTTTGCCAGAGTCTGCACATGCAACCGAAGACCCTCACATTATCTCTCTGATTGTAATGTACCCTATTCAATTTGGAAATAGCACCTGAATGCTATAGTAGCTGTATTTCAGGTTTTGGCCACACAATAGCAAGTGAGGGTCGCTGCCAGACAAAACGTATATTCAGCAATTGGCCTGATTTGCTTTCATAAAATTTGAATGGTGGTTATACAATGTTGCTGTTAAGTAGCTGTTATCCTGTACTTCCCATTATTTACTCATTTCCACTTCCCATTAAATGCCCTGAAGTGATTTAACAATGTAAACATCATCAATAAAAACATTATATAAAACAGTTTCAAGTCCCAGACAGATACTGACTTGGAGAAAAACATCCACTTAAAAGGCTTGTTGGGAAAAGAAGGTTTTCAACAGATGCTGAAAAGATAATAGAGATGATGTCTGATATGTGGTGGGAGACAGTTTTCCATCACTCTTTTTATCACAAAGAGTCATATATATATAGTGGATTTGTTGCACTAGCGTCTCATTGCCATTGCTATTTATAATAAAATGTCCAGTTTCTTCATGATGGGTTAAGAAGGTGCAGGTCATATTCTGCAACAGGCATATGCTGGTATCTACCCAAATATAGGAGAGATCAGTGCAAAAGTGCTACAGTCTGGATGTCCCCTATGTTTCCTGTTGAAGGATGATAACAAAATCTTCCCAATAAAAGTAGCTCATCCGTTGTAGCAAAGAATAATAAGATATCTTGAATATAATTGTGGTGACGAAAATCTATTTGTAATGGAGGCATTTTGGACACCGTTTTAATTAGAATTAGATTGCAGCATTACAGCACCACCTACAGGAGGACTTTGAATTTCTAGCTTGTCATTTGTATAAAAAGAGGCAAAAAATGTAGACATTTCCAGTGCAGTAAGCAACAAACCATATATAATGTATCAGAAAGAGACCACATTTAACCCCAGAATATATATATACAGTGGTACCTCGGGTTACATACGCTTCAGGTTACATACGCTTCGTGTTACAGATTCCACTAATCCAGAAATAGTACCTCGGGTTAAGAACTTTGCTTCAGGATGAGAATAGAAATCGTGCTCCGGTGGCGCAGCAGCAGCAGGAAACCCCATTAGTTAAAGTGGTGCTTCAGGTTAAGAACAGTTTCAGGTTAAGAACAGACCTCCAGAACAAATTAAGTATGTAACCAGAGGTACTACTGTTTTTGGAAAAGTACTGAAAGAGTGAGCTATCACACATAGTTTACCTTCTAAAATAACGCACTCTAGAATTGTTTCCCTAGAATTTGACTGTTGGATATAATCTTGAAGCATATCTGCTCACAGAAACGTATTGAGATCAGTGTGTCCATAATTACACTAGTTTAAACAAACAGAAAATATTCCTACCAATAAATGCATATTATCTGTATAAATGGGATCATGGGGTTAATATTTTACTTGTGGCACCACATCCTACAAATGGGCATTTGTAGTGACCCCAAAATATGCTTTTTCCACCATTGCCCCTGCACTCTGGAATGCCCTTCTCTCTGCCATTTATCAAGCATCATCCATCAGTTGCTTTGCAGGTATCATTTTGCCCAGGTTTCCCTGACCCATTACCAGACCCCTGTTAATAATGAATAACTATTTTTATAATACTATAGCCAACCAAAGAGCATGAAAGGGACACTGATAGCTCCTGTTTAGTGGGCCTTCATCCTGATTTTCCTGCACAAAGGTTACACAGTGGTTAAATTATGTCTGGTCTTCAGTGAGCATTCCTTCAGATTTGTTTACAGAGCAGTTAAATGACAAGGAGCATTCACCCTGAAATTTGCTTGAGGGGAGTTTATACGTTTCCCCATCATTTGTCCATCCTACACTTTTCAGTGCATTTCTTCTTTACTTTCCAAACTGCAAAAGACTTTTTCTTGAAAATGGATTTGTTGGACTAGGGCAACAGAGCACTTTAATCCACTTTAAATCTACAAACCTAAGGTTCTGGTATGCGCTTAAATCCCTCCCACAAATTGTAATAGTCTGAAGGCACCCATAAGGTAAAGGTAAAGGGACCCCTGACCATCAGGTCCAGTCGTGACTGACTCTGGGGTTGCAGCACTCATCTTGCTTTATTGGCTGAGGGAGCTGGCGTACAGCTTCCAGGTCATGTGGCCAGCATGAGTAAGCCGCTTCTGGTGAACCAGAGCAGCGCACGGTTTAATAAAAGTTATGGTGATGGAACAGCTTTCTACGAGTTGGTTTTGTTGTTGTTTTTATGTCCCTTTGCCTTTGCATAGGCCACAGGCCATGTTCATATGTTCTGCTCCATAGAAGGAGGAATTAGAGTTCCCAAAGCCCAGCAAGGAACAAACAAAAGTCGTGATTTTTATTTTTATTTTACTTCATCCTGTACCTTATCTACACAGCCAGGACCTGCTTATGGCACTGATTCAGTGGGCAAAGATGATTTAGAAAACGTGAGCATGCCAGAATAATAAAGGTGAAATTGGGTGGATTTCAATGTCATGCTATTAGGGTTGTTCCAGATAGGACCTTCTCTCTCTCCCCCCCCCCCCCCGCTAGCACACTGTTAGTTGACTCCAGTCCCATATTTCTAGTGGACAACCTGATTAATACCTGAAAAGAGAATTTCCCCCATCTTTCATTTGGAGTGCACCTTTGCCAAAAGTGTGGTTCCTAAAAAGCCCCCTAAAAAGCCTCCTGGATGGGGATGATCTTTTATTAGTCTTGTACTCCCTGGATATAGTACAGGGCCACAAGCCAGAGGGGTCCTCTTGTTCCTCCTACAATGCCAACAGGCCAGGAACAAACGCAGATGGACCTGACAGTCTGAGTGCTGTGCTGAAAGGACTTGATTTTGTTTCTCTCTCATATATTCATGGTGCCGTTTTGGTAACACAGGAAGGGCCTTAGACGTATGACTAGTTTGAAAATTGGTTGTGTTTCAAATGCATCTGTGCGATTGTGTGCAAAGTGAAAGGCAACCAAAGCTATTTGTTGCTCCTTTGCAGCAAACGACATCTGCATTGTTCTCCCCACCACCACACGGACAAAAAAGAGGGTTTAAGGAAACAAAAACAAGGGTGAAAATGCAGCTTTTGTGTGCACGGATGTCAGTCTTGACATTTCTCAATTCATTTCCTCCTTCCCGTCTCCCCCATCCCTGGCCTCGCCTCCTGCTGTCTCTTGCTCTGTGTCTTGTGTCCTTCCCCTCCCCCTTCTTCCTTTCTTTTCCTGGAAAGTCGAGACTTGGTGAATTACGGCACAGTCTGTCTCAAAGCAGCATGCTGGCTGATTCCCTTGGGCAATCTTGTGCCAACTGGATTATATCAGAGCACTGGCTTTCCCAACAAAGAAGGGAAGGTGCGGCAGATTGAAATAAAGAGCAGCCAACCCTGTCGCTTAGCAAATTAACTCCGGCTATTAAGCAAAATGGCCCTACGGTATGCCAAAGAGGTCAGCTATTAGTTCAAAATGCTGACCTTCAATTCAGCCAGGAGGAAATGTCCCCCCTAATGCTTGTTGCCACCCTCACACATTTTTAAAGGCTTCTGCCGAGCGCCATGCTTCTGTACAGTCAATTGAATCAATTAACACGTTTTAAAGCGAGGAACTCATATTTATGATGGCGCACAGAAAATCAAGTAAACCAAGTACCTTTAATCATGAAGAAGGAAACTCATTGCACTTCGTCATAAACCAGCTCTTATATGGCAGCTCAAAAGGCCAGTTGGATGTTAAGGCAATCCAGTCTGTGTTTTATGTGTTCCAGTTCACCAGAGTCTAAAGCAGTTCCAGTACAGGTTTTCTGCCCCCTCCCCAAAAAAGACCACCTCCCCCTCTCTGGCACGCTAGTGACTAGGCCCTAATGCTGCTGAGGAGACAATTTCTGGTGGGCTTTTCTCATGTGTTTCTGTTTATTTTTGATAAAATGATTTGGCCACCATCCTTCATGTAATGAAGAAGATGCATCTCTGTGAAAGAGATGGTGCAAATATGTGATAAGTGATTAACAGTCTTTTGTGAACATTTTTGGCAACAAAAAGTAACTCTGGTTTTTCTGTGGTCACTTCACTGTTCAGGAAGCACTTCCTTTGCTCCAAATTGACTTAGTTTACCCTCAGTGTTGGCAGCATGTATCCAAATATGTCAGGATTGTGATATCATCTCATTCATGTGATGCCTTATTAACTGGGCTCATCCAAGTGATTGATCAAGGATGCATTGCCTTTACTCAAATTCACCTCATTTGCCAAAAGGAGAATTTGCCACAATGACACACTTCTTTACGCTGACCTTTGACACGTGATATGTGTTTTCAGGACCACCCTCTATCTATCTATCTATCTATCTATCTATCTATCTATCTATCTATCTATCATCTCAGGCATAGGCAAACTCAGCCCTCCAGATGTTTTGAGACTACAGTTCCCATCATCCCTGACCACTGGTCCTGTTAGCTAGGGATGATGGGAGTTGTAGTCCCAAAACATCTGGAGGGTCGAGTTTGCCTATGCCTGATCTATCTATTACTGTTTTTAATACCGAATTGTAAATTATTGTAACGCATCCTGGCATATTCTGGTGATGGGTGGGTAATAAATGTAAAATTATTATTAATATTATCATTGGTACAAATAACTAAATCATTCTGGCCGTGCAATGTATTCCAAGACACTCAGTGACTCCCAGTTCTTTGAAATCACTCATGAGGCTAACCCCAAAAGGACCAGGTTACCTGAAGGACAGTGGAAGGCAACCAGGTCCTCTTTCTTGGGACAGCCTCATCAGTAGTAGAGTCTGTGGAAAGGGAAGGGAGCAGGGAGATGGTGGGTGGCAGAGAGACACCTCCCACCCCCCTCTCCTGGTTCAGATTATTGTCCTCATTTCTCTGTGCCTAATCAGTTCCTTAAACATTTTAATCGACACACCTGAACATTCTAAAAGCCACATGAGGCTTTCTAGTCAGATACGAGGGAGGTAGGCATGAGAAACACTATTATCTTATATTCTGTTTTTGAAATTCAGTGGAGTGTGCCCAGTACCAAAACAGCAGCCGGTAGGCCCAAGACAGGGGTGTGGACAGACTCAGGGAACCCCAAGGCTGGCTAAAGCCCCCAAGCAGCTCCTTAAGAACATTATAGCATGGACTGCTGAGAGACTAACTTTGCAATCCTATACCATCTCACATGGGAATAAACCCCATTGGACTCAATGGGAGTTACATCTGAGTAGACATGGACAGGACTGCACTGTAACAAAGCAATTCTAATAATAGAAAACTGGTGTAATTTACACCGGCATAAATTACGCTGGCTTAAGTTTCTCCTATTTCAAATTCTGAAATATACTCGGTCAAGAGTGGATTTCATGCTCTTTATTCAGCTCATAGTGGTGAGGAGGAAAATGGAAGTTCCCCCAGAATGTCTGCTTTATATACATTATTTACACAATGGGTCCCACGTAATTGGCTAATTCCGGGATTCTCCTGCAGGCCAATCAGGTTGCGGATTCACTTCCACCTGGAGTTGGATTGGGTGGCTCCTGTGGACCAATCAGACTGCTGCATTCTGGATCCTATTGTTGTAGGACCAATCAGACTGCTGCATTTTGGCTCCTATTCAACTCAGTACATAACAAATTCCATTCTGGAGGAACTTGGAAGAGCTGAATTTACACTGCCCTTTTTGCCAGCTAAGTTCTGATGGGTTGCCAGGTCATGTGAGTGTGAGTAGACTAGGTGTAAGCCTTATTGGTTCAGCCAATAAACCCCAAGATCTTCTGAAACCAAACTCTCTCATCTCAATGGGTCTTGGATTTGGATTGTGTTATTGAGATAGGGGCATGTCACAATGTTGGGAAGGGAAATAGAATGGAGTGGCTGGAACAGGAGGACAATTACAGATGCTTCCTGCATTATGAGATAAATAGGAGGGATTCAAGTGAGGTTTTCACATGCAAGGTGTCTCAAGTTGGATCAGGGACTCTCAAAGTTCCAAGTTGCTCTATGGACTCACACAAAAGTGCTGCATTTTTAGAGTGACCACTGCATTTGGAAAAGAAAAAGTGAAAGAGTATGAACTAAGAGCATTTGGACCCTAATCCAAAACGCAGCAAAAGACAGTGGTTGGAAATCTCCACTGACATTTGTACCTTCTATGTAGCGCATATGGCAGCAACGTGAGATGCTTACACACAAGGGTCCACTGCAGTCCTGATGTAGATCCACTATAGCTGTGGGCAAATGGCTTCTTGGAAATTTTAACCCTATTATGATCCAAGAAATTTGGGAGGCCATTTCACCAATTTTGCTCCCACTGCAAGTGGTGACAGTGGCAACTGTTTTAAGCCTGGCCAGTATTGTGTCTCTTCTACAAAGTCTCAGACCAAGTAGCATTCCAAGGCATTGTGGAGAGGAGGGGAAATGGCAGCCACTACACACACACACACACACACACACACACACACGGTAGAACATGTTTGGGGGAAATTCTGTAAAGTGGGCTTTTTTAAAAAGGAGGGTGGGAATGAATCAAAGAAATATCTCATCGATTTTCTCAACAACCATCTGTAGTTCCTGTCCAGAAACAGCAAAAGAACCGTCAACCACGAGCTGTTTCAACATACATCCTCCTTAGTGGTTCAGGTTTTTAATCTTCAAAATATTCAGATTCTGAAAAATGTTGTTCTCTTAGATATGCAAATGTTTTGTTACATAACATAGATTAGTAGTCTATCTTAAAAAGAGAGAACTTGAGTTTAAATATTAAACTGTGTCTTTAAGTTATTAATAAGCAAAAGTTGTTGAAAGATGATATAGGCATACTAGTATCCAAGCACATTTTGTATGGCTAAAATCTCACGATTAATGTTACACATTAATTTATGAAGCCTATGTTTCCTACTTAGAGTAGACCCATTTAAATAGACTTCAGTTAGTGATGGAAATTTATTTCAATGGGTCTACGCCATGTATAACTTAACTGGCATTATTCCTGTATTTTTAACTTGGGTAAAAGTTGTATATTGTAATGATGACACAAAACCAAAGAAATAATAGTTTGCAATGGAAACAGACATTGCTTAAGTGCAGCACATTATGGACACCTTTATAAACATAGTAGGCATGATGGCTTTAAGTAAAAAAAAAAAGTTTCTTAAAATTGTATTAAAAATTAATTTATTCCCTATGTGTTTCAATGCTGACACTTCTAAGCATTGATTTTATTAAGTTGTGTAGATTTCCATCCATCCAGAGCAGGCAACAAAAATAATGTTTGTGCTCTTCAAATGCGCGGCTCACAGCCCCTCTGGGATGAAAGGAATGTTTTGCAAGGAGACATCTTTTCACTGGCAAGCCAAGAAACACACCTCACATCTGCCAAGGCATTTCTTTAGGTATGTCTACTATAAGAAGGCATTTAAATGTATAACAGGTTGTGTACTGGGAGGAAAGGACATGGAAAGTCGGGTTGGACAACTGCCAGCAAATACATGGCAGGAAAAATTTGGTTTATTGGAGTTTATCTCCACAAGGATTCAGCAGAGTCAGAGCAGTGCATTTTAAAAGTCATTTTAAATGCCATGCTTCTACTCTGTTGAAACTAGTCCACAGACTAAACAGGAGATAGTTTAGAGCTAGAAACTTGACAGTGGGTGTACTTCTTACGGAGTTTTCTATTTAAATAGTTTGCAAAGGTGTTAAGATACTGCCATTTGGGGATTTGAAATATGGTATCAACTACAGAAATTTCTGTTGATTTCTCTGCTGCACATAGTTACATTTTAGAGGTATTCCTGTGTCCAGCATTGTCACTAAAAGCTCATATGGTGTCAGGGGTCGGAGTCCATATTTGCCAGCTATGGCTGGTTCTCCAGCTATAGCCATTCCTGGACCAGGATAGGCTAGTTACAGTAACCCTAGTAACCTACCAATGTGGGCTGCCCTTGGAAACGGTCCAGAAATTTCAGCTGATGCAAAATTCAGTTGTGAAGATCCTATGTGGAGTATCTAAGTAGATGCATACTACATCAGTCTTGCAACATTTTCATTAACAGCCACTGGTCTAAAGCCAAGGGGTGATATTAACTTGCAAAGCCCTGAACCACTTCAGACCCAAATATTCGAAGAGGTGCACCCCTCTCTCTCTCCATTGGCTTGCCCAAGTCCTGAGATCTGCAGAGAGAGGGTCTTTGATAGTTCCACCAATGAGCTTAGCTCATTCAGTGGTAAAATGAAAGGGGGCCCATTCTGTGGTGGCACCATGGTTTTAGAACTCTTTCCTGTTAAAGCTGTACTGGGGTTTTGGCACAATTTGATGATACAGTGGTGCCTCGCAAGACAAAATTAATTCGTTCCGCGAGTCTTTTCATCTTGCAATGTTTTTTGTCTTGCGAAGCACGGTCCGTCGCAACTGCGCCTCTTCAAGTGGCTTTAAGAAAAAAGCAAACAAGCCCATAGGGAAATTCGTCTCGCGAAGCAACGCAAAAACCGAAAAACCCTTTCATCTAGCGAGTTTTTCGTCTTGCGAGGCGTTCGCCTTGCGGGGCACCACTGTAATCTTTTCACACAGTTCTTTGGGGGAAACTGAAAGTGCCTGGGGGAGACCAGCTTAAAAAAATAAAAGCTATCAGCCTGCTGCCTTAATTGTTTTAATTGTATAGTTGTACTATTTGAAGTAGTATTTAGGATTGGTTCTATCACTGTTTTAATGTGTCAGTTGTAAACTGTCCTGAGATCCAGTCCAATAAGGCAAAAATGGACTAAATATATGAGCCAATAAATAAAGCGAACTTCTGTGCCGGCTACAGAAGGCAGGATTGCTACATTTTTCATTCCTTTGTATTTATAGCATTTGAAGTGTCCTATTTATGTCTTTTTGAGCACTCTTATCATTACTGGCCATTGCTATAGCTTGGCTGTGGATTCACTACATATTCTGTTCGCACATAATAGTTATAATGGCATAAAACTAAGATTGACGACATTTGATTTAAATGAAATCTAAGACACACCCTAGCCCTTGTTCATATGCTTCTCAATAGCCACAGAGGAAGCCAGAGTCTGTTGTGTATGTTGAGTTCTGCAATTTAAAGTAAGTGAAACTGGGCCACAACAAAACAGGGCCAAACCAGATGTGTCTCCACATCTGGAAAATATCTGAAATCCAAACCTTCACTTGGTTGTGTTTCTGCACGGCCACCTAAAGTTGCTTCCCTTCAAGTCCTTATGCTTTTCATGTGTCTGTCTCCGAGACAGTTTTCAAACCCAGCCTCAGACGACATAAGATAAGCTTGAGGCAACAACAGCTTGAGTAGTTATTTAAGAAGAATGAGCATTAATGTATTTCATGCTGGATCAAAAAAAAAATGGATCATGGCAGAAACACATGCAGAGAGAACTTGCATGAGCTGTGGAATAAATGACATCAATGGTTCCAAATGGATACAGAGGGTTTATCACAGGGGTAAGGAACTGCTCCACGCCACTCTGACTGAGGACGGTGTTCTCTCATGGTAAACCTTCCAGGGAACACATGCCAGCAGTGGGTATGGCCAGAGGCCAAAATGGGCAAACCGAAAGATAAAAGTGGGTGGGGCAAAGGATATGACTCTTCCCGTTGTCCAATGAGCTACATTCCAGCCGTGCTGAAGTCAGAGGTTCTTATACACACATCTCTCCATCTAGACAAGCAAGAGGACACATTCCAGCCAGGGAATAGCATTTTAGAAGAGTGGGAAGCAGTCTGCTGAGGGGTGTGGCCTAAGAAGAGTCCCTTGGGTTCAATCGAGAGGCCTGGAAGTCACGTTTTGCCTCTGGGCCCGGGGTTCTCCACACTCCGTTTTATTCATTAAGACTGTACAAGTTTGTCATGCACGGCTGACTGTTGGCTATGAATGCCTGGCAGTTGAATAAAAGAAAAACTAAAGTCCTTTACTTAATTGCAGGAGGACTGATCAGCTAAAAAGATATCAATTTTGCACCAACTATTTATCAACCATAGAGAGTTAGTCGGGGAACAGCTTTTCTCTTTTATTTTCCTTTAGGTAAAAAAAATCCAGTTTGGAATTTAGGTTACTTTGATATCAAATATCCTTTTCTTTCCTTTCAAACTACTAACATCTGTTGAGGGTATAAATGTCCTGAGAAATGATCAAAGATGACTAGCCAAAACCCAGAAAAATAGATGCTGTGGCGAACGTTCCTGTATGAACTGACATGGTTCGCAATGCTATCTGATACACGTCTAATCAGATGTAAGTCCCATAGAGTTCAATGTAGCTTAGGTACAGAGGTAAATGGATATAACATTAATTGTACTTTTACATCCTTAGGACTAGCTAGATTCTGCTATTGAGATGCAGTTCCTGGCAACATAGATCAAGGAATGTGAATGTGTAGTACAATCCTTTGCAAAATTAAGTCCTGTAGGACTGTAGTAGGACTTATTCCCTTGTAAATGCATGGAGGATTACAGCCATAAAGAAACCAAGTGACACTGAGAGAGGCCTAATAGGGATTCAGCCCTCATTTTCCTGAGACCTCCAGAGGGGGGGGGCAGCAGATGAGCCTTGAAATCTAATTTGTGACTTGCATGATTAACAAACACGTGGGGGGGCAGACTTCGATACAAAAAAGAGAGGAAAAGTTCAACCATTTTGGCCAGCTCAACTACTCTCAGGAAGGTTTCGTCCTACTCTCCACAAGGCAATGCTCTTTAAGAGAGTGACCCACAGGGCAGCCCCCATCATCTCCTCCCTAGGGGTGGGAGGAGGCCAGCAGCACCTCTTATTCACTGAGAGGCAGCACTGGAGGAGCTACCAAGCAGGCGGCAGATCCAGCCTCCAAGGAGTGTATTAGCTGTCGCTGCCACTGTGGCAGCAAAAGCAGAAGTGGTTAATGCATTCCTAGGAGCCCAAATCTGTTGACTCTGTGGATCCTGCCGCCTGAGACAGTTGCCTCACCTTGCCTCATGGATGTGCTGGCCTTGGCCAGGGAGGAGCAAAGAGCCAATTAACTCCTGTCCAGGAGCCTTCACATTCGCTTGGCTTAGTGTTGCATGTGAATGAGGGCATTCATTGGCTCTTTTTGTAAAAAATCATAGATCAGGATAGTGCAAATCATCATTCCTGTAGTTTATAGAAGCAGCAGCTTTCCCCCCTACTTTCTTAGAAACTTCCTTACTATTTAAATGTGTGACCACAAGTACATTTTTGTGGCCAAAGAAGAATGAGATAAAATCTGAAGGATGTGTACGCACTACTAGTGCACATTATCATCTGTATCACTGAATTTATTTAGAAATAGATCCTGCTGATAGCAGTGGAACTTAACATTTAAGTAACTGCACTTAGGATCACAAGCCTTGATAAAGTGGCTTTCAGCTAATTTCTGTGTTTCCTTGATCTGATGCCAATGGTCTGGCATCCATTCTGATATAATATACGCCAGCATAATGGCACTACTTGTTCATGCTGCCGTTAGAAAAGCACCGGCCACACACATTTTGGATGTCCGTAATTCAGTTTATTAAGCTAAGAGATACTCAAAGTTTGTGTGTACATGCTCCATTCTAGTACTGCTCTTTCCCACCTTCTTCTCAGTATCAGGGATGCCAACTCACAGTGGCTGAGCTGTTTTTCCCACCCCTCAATATTCTTCAGAAGGGAGCCACACACACACACACACCCATATTGAGGTGGAAGAGGAGGCCAAGCACAGAGCTGAACGTTGCATAGCATCAGTGGGCAGCTCTTCCTGCTCCTGCCATGGAAGGAAGCCAAGTGTGAGAGAGGAGGAGCCACTGGCCATTGAAGTTGTGCTGCACTTGGCTCTGCACTCAGCCTCCTCCCGATGACGCAATGTCACATGCGTGACATCACACACAACACCGGGCCCCCTCCATCTTCGAGGTAAGTTGGCATCTCTGCTGAGTATGCCACCACTGAAGTCTTCCTGTGTTAACTTAAGTACAAACCAGAAAACTACGGTCAATAGAATCAGATCGTGGCAACCATAGTTACATCCAGTTTGGGTATAATGGGAAAACTATGGTTAATTAATCCAGCTATTCTTCAATCAATGTACTAGAGGGTTTGGTTTGCAAACATTTGCTTGGAGCACACACAATTCCTTGAGTCCTTTTGGAGTGGGGGTTGGGGGGCAGACAATGCTCACACAGTTGGAGGTTGTGTGCCTGACAGTGTGCATCTAGACCCTAGTCTTCCTCCTAAAAGACACGAGGTTGCAGGCCATTTGCCACCCTGAGTCTAATAGCCACCAAGGCCACTGTGCTCTCCCATCACACTTCTAGGATTCCATGATTGTATGAGAGCTGCAACGTGTACACCCCTTGCTCTATTTATCTCTGGGTTTCTCCCTTTATTGAATGCAATGAGGAAGAGACGTGGGGACAATGTTATAGCAGAGACTAGGATGAGCTAAACCTAGTCCCAAATTCAGAGCACAAAACCATATCCATCTTTGATGCAGAAACTATCTTTAATAAAATGTGGAGTCACCCTATCTTACATCTCCTGTTCAGCAGGATATTGTCCCTTAAATCAACAAAACTTGCCCAGCTGTCCTTAACACTGCTTGGTCAGTCGATCTTTGCCAGGGAGCCCATCAGAGGAGTAACTCCAGAATTGCAGGGGATCAGCCAAACCAGGAACAGAGTTAAAAGTGATGGTCACAACAGGAAGGTAGCACTGTGAATCATGGCCCTTTCTGCTTTCCTACCCCAAGCATATGAAGAGCAGAAGGTCCCATTTTGAAAATGAAGGTGTGGTCTCTTTCTCTACCAGAGGCAAAGATGTCGGTTATGAGAGCTGAGAGAAGAAAAAGGTCTTTAACACCCTCATATCAAATACGACAGGCATTTAGCTATGGTTATAGATCTATATCTACAGAGATACATTAAACCCACACTTGATTTTCAATTTTCTCCCCACTGGTGACAGCAATAGTTGTTTAGAAACAACAGTATATATAGAGGAAATTAAGCATTGCAGAAAAATGGATTAAGATGCTATGACAACCCTATAATAGGAAATAATGTGCTGTGGTTTTCAAATTTAGGTGGATTATGTAGTTGATGATATAAATGTACGTTTGGCATATCTTGCAATAAATGTTTGTTTGTTTTTTGTTTGTTTGTTTAAAACCCAGCACAGTGCTACTTATAGCTTGACATGAGTTGACCTCATCTAGACAAATAAGACTCAGACCCTCAATTAAAGTCAAGTCAACATGCCAGGCTCCTTTGTATGAAGGTGTGCAAGTTCTAGGGTAGTTCTTCCCCCTTCAACTGATGTGCAATACTTGTGTGGCCAGGTGCAAGCCAGCCATACAGTTCAGGGACTCTGGGGTCTTTGTGGGAAGGTTCACATACAGGATTAAGCTGTTTGTTTGCCTGTTTCCAGGCTGGTGATATGATGCAAACCATCAACACTGCAGATGAGGATTTGAGTTTATACAAGGAACAATAATCTTCTGCTCAGCTTCAGCTGTCAGGGAGGGGGCAGCTAATAAAATCAGGGGAGAGGTTCTCTGTTGCCGTGCCTGGGTCTGAAACAGCTGTATTAGGATTAAGAAAATGTGATTAGCCCAAAATATCTTAAATATTTGAGAAAGGATTTGGTGACATTTTCCCATTTAAAATAATTGGTTCCTTCTGCAGTAACTAGTGGGATACACATGAAAGGCCATTGGCAGTGGGACAGAATGAGGTATTTCAGCTGTTGTTCATATAGATGGATAACTCCAAGATGTGCAGATGTGATGCACATTAAAAATGTAAAGTTACAAGCTTTCAAAACATTCATGATTCATAGATGGCCTAGGAGACAAGGAGCAAAACACTGACATTTAGTTGGCATTGTTCTGTTTTTATTCTGTTATGGGGAAGAATGCAGTGGTCGAAATTCATATACTGTGGAACAAATCTTTTCCACATGCAACTATATTAACACAAGGAGCCAAGGTTATCAGCATAACTAGCTGTGAAGGTGGGGGAGGCACACATCATGCAGATGTGAAAGTAACTTTGAATGAGGTGGATATGATCAAGGCTTGCACACATTTAAGCATGTGTATCCGCCTACCAACCATGCACAATTTGGGAATGAGAGATCAGGTAGATAGACTAGCGCTATGCCCAGTTTTCACAATATTCAATTTTCATTATGAAAATTGCTGTGCTGGAAGAGGGGGTGTTTCCTGCAAAACAAAACCCAGCCACTCTTTCTGATGAATTACATTTCATAGCAAGAAATGGTAATGATGGCTCCAAGTCAGACTGCAATCCTATACCCACTTTCCTAAGAGTAGGTCCCATTAAACTCAGTAGGTATTACTTAGAAGTAAACAGGGGTGCTTGAGAGAGAGAGGCACTTGAGGATAATGTAGAGAACTGGCTACATAAAGGAATCATGTCTGAAACCTAACAGTTATGATGGATTCAACTCAGGTTGATCAACTCAAGAGTTTTGGAGAGGCAGTGCTTTCACAGGTCCCTTGTGTCCCATACCGTAGCCAAGCGTGCTTTAGTTTTACCCAAGCTTTTGCAACTAAGAGCTGTGGAAAGGGGATTCAGCCTTTGAGAGGAAAAGGCTGTGAAGGTCACCTGCTCACCTCTTACTGGATGCCACAGTTCAGGGAGAAGAAGGCTCTCCAGAAACAGACACTCCAAATCTTAACTGACGCTAGCACTGCAAAAGTGTTGGGTCAAATGCAATTAGGCTGGAAGTAATGTTGAAGTGAAACTCAAATGTGAAACAGGATATGATACTGACAACAAAAACCCATTTTCTTTCTCTCAACTGAGGTCATGGATGATGGTACAGTCAAATATACTTACTGTCTTTCTCACTCTCCAGAACCAACGTAACTGAAATGCACAACATTTCTTATTTAACATCCCAAAATAGATCAGCAGCCCTCCGCATGAGGAGCCCAGATAATCATATGACACAACACAGCTTGGTAACTGAACTCATTCTTACTGGTGCAAAATTATCTCCAGTACATCATGTAGGCAATCCAATGGTGTAGCGCTCTGTGCAAAAGGTTCTACAACTTGCATCCTGGAGGCCTTAAAGACCCTCCCGATAAAAGAATGTTTTCACCAGGTGCCTGGTAAAGAGTAGGCCCATTCTTGTGTTTCCATCCTACAGACTCACGTGGAAGAGGCACACGAAGAAGGGCTTCAGATGATGAACACAGAGTCCAGGACGGTTTATATGGGGACAGAGGGTCCTTCATGTATTGTGGTCCTGAGCCATTCAAGGCTTTATAGGTCAAAACCAGCACTTTGAACTGGGCCCAGAAACTAATTGGCAGTGACAGTCTCTCTTTCCTCTGTCAGACCCTGTCACTAAGAACTACCGCCACACAGACTTCCAACGTCACAACAGCAGAAGACCTTAAACTCTGCCACAGATGTCACAGACTACTTTTTAATTCCAAACATAAACATATATACGGCATTTCTCCGCACTCCTTCAGGAAGCAAAACCCCAAAGTGGCAAGAAATGAAGTGTGCATCATTCATAGTGGCTCCCAAATCATTTCAGTTGGTGATGTATGGAAGCATTGCTGCATCAGGGATAATTCCCTACTGGCTTGACCATTAATTATGAAAGCAGAAAACAAAAATCAATGAAATATTAAATAAAATGTTGCCAGAGTAGCATTAAAGGTTTAATGGAAAGGGCTTTTCCTTTTAACTCCATATATATATTCAAGCCCTGTCCTTTAAGCCAAAGCTGTTTTACATTGTTAAGGTTTTTTTCCCAGGCCCTTCCTTAGTTCTCAGATGACTTAAATATGGTTTTGTTTTAAACATTCCAACTTGGCACATGATTAGTCACCAATGAGAAATGTATGCGTTGCTGACTTTCAGAAAATTGGTTGAAGAATAAAGTTGTGTGTGTGTGTTGTTGTTGTTGTTTTTTAATGAAAATACATAGCATGCCTAATCAGTACCACCAGTAAATCTTTTTTCCTTTTTTCCCTTTTTTTTTTTTTTTTGAATATACGTCTAAAGCTGACGAGGACCATGTACAACATTTAATGAAACAGATGTAAAAGAGTTATAGTTGATACATGAGCCTAAATGTCCAGACTTTTAGCCTGTGTGTGTGTGTGTGTGTGTGTGTGTGTGTGTGTGTGTAAAACACTGCCATTCATAAAAGGCAAAAATGCATTTGATCAGGTCACACTATTTATTTATTTATTTATTTATTTTACTCCAAAGTAGCCCCATGGGCTAAGATTTCTTTTGGAGTAGCAGCCTTTTCCTGCAACAGGAGTAATAACAGCTGGGGGAATTTGGATTGAGGCAATGGTATGGGAAAATGCTTGAACACCCCCCCACACACACACACACATACACACACACTCAGTACCACAGCTCCAGTGAAAATCAGAACCCCACCCTGCTTACTTTAAAGGTGTGGGGGGGATTGTTCACCAACATAGTCTTGTATATAGAGTTCTCATATACTAGAAATGTGTGGTCACATTTTATTAGCATTCAGAAGTTCAAAAACTTATTTATTTGCTGAATTTATATGTCACCCTTCTTCCCAAAGGAACTCAAGATGGCAGAACATGGAAGTTAGCAGTGATGTCCATAATCACATTTTTAAAGCAACAGCTTAGCTTAGAAACAATTTACACCATATTTGTAAGGTTGTACACTTTCAGGACTCATTGTTGACCAGTGAAAACTCATAAGGCCATTCATTGATCCCAAAGGGCCTTTTCAGTTGGGCTTCACATATGTGAAATCCCAGCTTCCCTGAGAACTCCACTTTGTGTTCTCTCTTGCAGCATTCATGTGACTGCTAAAACCTTAAAAAAAATATTGCCTCAGGCTTTTTTAAAATTTTATTGCTGACCCCCTATATATAACTTTACGGGATACTGTCTTTGGCAGGGTATTTGTTCCAGAGTTTTTACAATTTTTACAAGCCTCTTTGTGAGGGAGAGCCCTCAAAGGTGGGGTAGAAATAAATGGCAACACCACATTGTCATTGTCAAGTGGTCTGAGGTGGATACCCTATCCTATTGCATGTACAGGCATATTTTGAAAGAAGCGGGGAGGAGTTATTTGCTGCACCTTATTGGCTTTTCTGTTGCATTCTTAGAGGGCAACTGTAAGCTGCGGGGCAATCATTTCCACACACTTTCTCCACTGTACACACCGAGGACTGCTTATGAGCACTGCAATCCATTCTGCATAATCTTAAGAAAATGTAGAGCAGTCTATGCCAACCTGATGCCCTCCACATGTTCTAGACTACAACTCACATGATTGGCAAAGGCTGATTAGAAGATATACCACAACTTTTTCTAATGTAACATTGGCTCGGTCAGATATAATGCTAAGCCAAACCATGGCTTAGCACAAACACATGAGTGTGCAAGCTCCCAGAGAGGAAAGTGTTATTGGCAAAACCTATTTGGTGTTTCACAACTTTCTGACTAGTTACAGGACCTTAGCCAGACCTAGCAGAGTAAACGCAAAATCCATGGAAGCAATTGGCGACTTGGCTGCAGACAGGATAGACGAAGCAGGAACCAGGAACCTGTAGTTAGGTGTTTATTATATACAGTGGACTATTTACAGGAACAGAACACAGATCTTTTGCTAGCTCTCTCTGACACAACTCACAACTCCTACACTCACTGACACACTGAACCACTGAACACTGAACTCCTGAACTAACAGATTCCAGTTAGTAGGTCATTAATTATCACTCCCTTGAGAGAGCTTGACCAATCAGGGAGCTGTTTCCATGCCTCTGTTATCACCAGGCAGACTTACTCCTTCAGATTGCCTTCTGGCTGTCTGCCAAACCTTAATTGACTCTGTGTGAGTAGCTGCACGTGCGCAGATTCCCAACAAGTGTTGCTCCTTAGGTCACCTCCAGTCCTGCGGCTGGGAGCCATGGTTTGGCTTAGCTTGTCATCTGAACCAGGGCTCTTAGTTTGTCTCCTCTAGACAGACCACAAACTTTAAATCAAGAATAACCTTGCTTAAAGCTTGTAGTTTGCCTAGAGCCCGGGTTCAGATAATGCACTCAGCCAGACCATGGCTTAGCTCACAGCAGCAAAAGCAGAACTTGACCAAAGTAGCTGCAATTTCTTCTCTGGGAGCCCACGCAAGTACGTGTTCACACTAAGTCATGATTTGGCTTAGTATTATAGGTGAATCAGGTCAATGAATCAGGCAATAATGTGGGTCCTTTTCAATGAAAAAACAAAGAGCACAAGCATTTCCTGTGTTTCGCTGTGAATAGAA
The DNA here is from genome assembly GCF_965112155.1 of Podarcis liolepis. Classification (NCBI taxonomy): domain Eukaryota; kingdom Metazoa; phylum Chordata; class Lepidosauria; order Squamata; family Lacertidae; genus Podarcis; species Podarcis liolepis. Next base: position 53,908,413 of record NC_139557.1, on the reverse strand, counting down.
AGTTCATGTGATCAGGTGATTCATGTGTCTGCTCACTTGTTTGCTTTAAATATACAGGATTTCTCTACCATCATTCCACTCTAAGAGAGTACTCAAGGCAGCTTAGAGTATAACAAAATCAATACCATCTCCCCAAAATACAGTTTTGTACAAATGAAGCCAACACCAAACCAGATAACGGCAGATTTACCTGCTGAACACATGCAGCATATTTGAAGTTTGGCTTGGATGCTTTTATAACCCTTGCACACAAAACTGCCAAACCCTATTAACTATAGGGTTATGCAGCAATAGAAATACTAAAGGGAAAATGTTCATGATTTATCATTCCTGGGAATCCACCTCCAGCATTTCAGCCAAACAAGCTTGTACATTTCCCCTCTCATTCTGAATTTTCTAGTATCTTCCATCCTTTATTTTGGGGAGAAATTGTGCAATTTTTGCTAGGGAAGGATATATGTAATAAAAAAAACAGAGCAGCAGGGGGAGGAAATAAATAAATCGAACTTGAAATAGGTAAGACCTGTCAATCCGTCTTTTAGGTAACTTGTCGTATAAAGAGGAAACACGCATTTTTGTGTGTTAATTGGCAGCCTGCTTTAGCTTAAACAAGGTAATTTAAGTATTGAATTATGCATGACGGTTGACAAAATAGCAACTAATGAAAGCACATTTCTGCTCAGTACAAACGAAAAATGGCATGTTGGCCAAGAGCATATTTGGGTCTGGCAGGCAATCCAACTCTCCCTCCTTTTCCATTCTGCCTTTCAAGAAAACAATGTTCAGTTTCAGTTTTGGTTTAAATAAAAACTTTGGCTAAGCTGCATCTCAATTTCCTGTTTCCTTAGAAATGAGCTGTTCTTAATAGGAGACTTATGGCCATGCAGCCTGAATCCCATGCACGTCTATTCACAAATAAGTCCCACTGATTTCAATGGGATTTTCTGTGCATGGCATTGCAACCTAAAATTTATAATCAGGTTTCTATGTGACCTGCTACTCAGAAAACAAATATATCCTTCCAACTGTTCCAGAAAGAAAGAAAGAAAGAAAGAAAGAAAGAAAGAAAGAAAGAAAGAAAGAAAGAAAGAGAAAGAAAGAAAGATTCTAGCTTTCTTCACTTTTAAGTCAAATTAGAACAATGAATGGTCTTGTGACGATATAACCAGGGCAAAGAAAGGTTCTCTGGCATCCTGTGTGGGATATGGAGGGACAGGGCAAACCACCCACAGGGCATAGCTGTCAACTTTTTCCTTTTTTTAAGGGAAATTCCCTTATGCCACAGGGGTGGGGCAAATCACCCGGCGGGGCACATGTGGTGCTGCTATGTACAGCGCATGCATGGCAGCGCAGATACCGACGGCACTGCTCGAGCGTCGTATGGACAGCGGTGGGATCCTCCACTCAAGGTAGCGGCAGTGGCATGGTCCTCTGCTCAAGGCACCGGCAGGATCCTTCACTCACGACTGCAGCTGCAGAGGAGGAATCCTCCACTCATGGCTGCAGTGTCGACGGAGGGATCCTCCGCACGTGGTTGCGGCAGCGCAATGGTGGTGGATTGCGCAGTGCAGTGGGGCGAGCCCCCAGCGGGGTGCTTTCTTGTCACCCCGCTGAGATGGCACCCGGGGCGCCCCGCCCCCCGCCCCCACCGCCTTCCTCCACCACTGTATATAACTACGATAATGGTACTATGAAGAGACCACGAATTGTAGTTTTGTGATCAGGTGGAGATGTCTGAGAATTTCCCAGACAGAATCTAGCCTCACGTACATTCAGGTTTAGCTCTAAGCATTTTGCTTCTACCTTTTTCCTTCCCTGCCTTGCTGATCTAGTTAAAGGTATGACCTTATTGTGACTCTTCTATTCCTTGTAGCGAACATTGCGGGGGGGGGGGAGTCATATCCTCTAAAATTGTTGCTCATTATTCCATGTCTCATTTTAAAGATTGGCACTGTAAACTCTAGAAATGATGCTAACAGAAATTTAAATGGAGCTGAGCAGGATGCTGCTCAAATAAACAACTGTTCTGACTTGAGGCATTGTTGGAGAAAAATCATCATGGTGGTAGGGGCTAGTTAGTTCCTGGATGGGTGAATATGTCAGTTTCAGTTTCTCAGTTTCCCAATCTTAAATTCAGATCTCCATATTTCCATATCAGGCTACAATTTCTTTCTTTCTTTTAAAGTTCTCAAGAAAATATATCAACATTTTAGCACAAATTAATCTCAATATACCCATTTTAATGCAATTTTGCCTGTTATAAACATTTTTGCAATGCAATCGTCCCTAAGGCAGTTTGGTAGGTTATTTTCACTAATATATGCATTTTTGTATTTCTTGAACACTTTATTAAAGTGTGTACTTTACTTGGCTTGAGCCCCACACTGCAGAATTCAGCTAATTTTGAAGGATGGTTATGTTTCAGATCTCATAATGGGGTGTGTTTTGGGGGGGGGTATTTTGTACAAATTTGGTAAGGGAAATAGAGACTTCAAATAATGCATCCATGCCAGTTTTGCTCTGTGGTAGAATAAGTGGAACTAGCTTGGGGAAAGTTGAATAGAGGATGGATGGTTGCACAGACTGGAAGCGAATAAGAAGTCAGAGGCAGAATATGTCAAGGATGGTGCACAGGTTCAAGAAAGGGCAAACAAGACCTGAAAACCTTACCATGTTTATTGAAATTTAATTCAACAAATAGGTCAAATTCTGTAGCCCTTCTACCATTATCAAAATACCTAGTGTTATTAATGTTTTACATTGAGTGAATGAAGCAATACAGTACCACTTGCGTCTTGATAATAGACACGGCTCACAATGCTTGAGATGTGTGTAATAACCAACACTATTCAGACAACTTGGGGCAGCAGCCAGTCATGTGCTGGGTCCTCAGTAGGCCAGGCAGATGAAGCGTTGGGGGAAAGGGTGCCTCAAACCTGAAGTTCTTGCCTGAAAAGAGTCAGTTAACATATTGGCTTGAATTCTGTCAGCTGACCAACCAAGCCAAACAGGAGAAGTTAGACCCTAGACATTAGAGAGCCAGTGTGGTGTAGTGGTTAAGAGCAGTAGACTCGTAATCTGGTGAATCGGGTTCGCATCTCTGCTCCTGGGTGACCTTGGGCAAGCCACTATTCTTTGAAGTCTCTCAGCCCCACTCACCTCACAGAGTGTTTGTTGTGGGGGAGGAAGCGAAAGGAGATTGTGAGCCACTTTGAGACTCCTTAGGGTAGTGATAAAGCAGGATATCAAATCCAAACTCTTCTTCTCTTCTTCTTCTTCCTATAAAGCCTTGGTAGCTAGATCCATCTGCACAACATGTCTTGATTACAAGAACGCTGCCTACTTTTCTGTTTGTCTCTTCACCTCCCCCCCCCCCATATGCCTTCATTTGCTTGTGGTCCTTGCCTTTGACTTTGTGTCTACTTCTGGCCCCTTCAATCCTCTCACTGCCTTAGAATTTAGCTTCTTTCTGGGTCTGGCACTGCACCACACTTGCCTCTGATACTTTAGTTCTAATCTGCCTGCTCCAGCACACAGCATCCAGACCCTCTGACCCTTATCCATCTGCACCGAACTGGACCTGCCTGCAGCCCAACTTGGAGCTAAGCCAAGGCCTGATAGCTAGCTAAAGACCTCTTCATTTACTTTTTTGAACGGTACATCCTGGGAGCTAGATCTCATTTAAGGTTGAAGCAGAGGCGTAGCGTGGGTTGTCAGCACCCGGGGCAAGGCAAGTAATTTGCGCCCCCTAGAGTAGGGGCAGAGAGCTGCGAGTGCGAGCGCGCCCCCCCCAGATGTTGCGCCCGGTGCGGCCGGCCCCCCCTGCACCCCCCACGCTACGCCACTGGGTTGAAGTGCTGTATTGATTAAGTGTCCTATTTTTTTTCACTGTAACTGCTACCGTCTCTTGTAATTCCAAACCTAATCTTCTCATTGCCAGTGCAATCTAAATGTTTCATTCATGTTAGAAAATTATGTTGAGTTTATAAGCTTCTTCCATTTCTAAGTACAGCTACTGCTCATACTACCGCTATTTCCTTACTCTGAGTTTTATTTTTCATTTTATTTATTTATGCCATTCATATTCCACCTTTCCTCCAGGCACTCAAGGTGGCATAAATAGTTCTCCTTCTCTCCATTTTATCCTCACAACAACCCTGTGAGGTAGGTTAGGTCCTAGTCTAACACTCTAATTACTGCACCACACTGCATTATTTTAGAATTACAGTGGTACCTCAGGTTAAGTACTTCATTCGTTCCGGAGGTCCGTTCTTAACCTGAAACTGTTCTTAACCTGAAGCACCACTTTAGCTAATGGGGCCTCCTGCTGCTGCTGCGCCACTGGAGCACAATTTCTGTTCTCATCCTGAAGCAAAGTTCTTAACCCAAGGTAATATTTCTGGGTTAATGGAGTGTGTAACCTGAAGCGTATGTAACCCGAAGGACCACTGTACAGAGGTACCTCAGTTTTCAAACGTAATCTGTTCCGGAAGACCGTTCGATTTCAGAAATGTTCGAAAACCGAGGCACAAAGGGCAGTCCACAAATTTACAAAGAAAATTGAGGAAAAATACAGTGGTACTTCAGTGGAAGCCGTTCAATTTCTGAGGCACGTTTGAAAACGGAAGCATTTACTTCCTGGTTTTCTGTGTTTGAGTTCCAAAACGTTCGTCAATGGAGACGTTCGAAACCCAAGGTACCACTATATACGCACAGGAATGCTATTCATCTTACACTTGATACATGCACAACCTGTGTAACTGAACTTACAAATCAACAATTGTACAACTGCTCACACTCTGCCCGTGTGTAGAGGCAGTATGTACCTGAGTTCAGCATAATGTGCGAGAAAGTCTGTTCATGGAATCATAGGATTACAGAGTTGGGAGGTAGCGTGAGGGTTATCCAGTGCAACCCTCTGCAATGTGGCTGATAAAAATATAAACATCACTTGCCCATTTTTGCCAAATCATGTTTATCAATTTGTCATTCTCCACACTACAGTCAGAAAGGCTGGGATTTGTTTTTGACTTTGAATGTATTTCATTCATTTCAATGGAAGTACTTCATTGACTATACTGAGACTGACTAACCAGTTCAGAAACAGAATATATGCAGCCCTACCTAGACTAGCCATGCTGCATTCAATAGATAATAATAATAGTAAATTTTATTTGTATCCCGCCCTCCCATGCCAAGGCCGGGCTCAGAGTGGCTAACATCATAAAAACAGCACAATATGCATAAAAACAGACATCAATTAATTAAAAGACATCTTAAATTTAATTCAGACAAGTTAAAATTTGGGCAGGTGGCAGTTATCAGGTTGGAATTGAGAGTGGATAATACTTGCCAGGACCAACTGTTTCCACTGATCATACAAGGACCTGTGAGCAGGTTGGGAGCCTCCTTCGGGCTTGTTTTATACAAAGGAAAGTAAGTCAAACTGCATCCAGCCCAAAGGCCTGGCAAAACAGCTCCATCTTGCAGGTCCTGCGGAAAGATGTCAAATCCTGCAGGGCCCTGGTCTCTTGTGGGAGAGTGTTCCACCAGGCCGGGGCCACGGCCGAAAAGGCCCTTGGTCTAGTCGAGGCCAGTCTAATTTCCCTGGGGCCCGAGATAATGAAGGTGTTGTTATTACCAACCATAAGGTCCTCCATGGGGCTAACTTACCTCTGATGTGTCTAACTTGCCTCCACTGATACTGGTATGTCTGCTATGAGTATGAAGTTGAATTACTTCAAAACAATTCATCATCTGTAAACCTTTAGGCAAAATTAAAGTCATACCTTCCGCATCGCAGGAGTATATGTAGAAGATGTCATGTTCTCACATTATTGGTCTATTTTGCATTGTTTTTAATTGGAAATATCAGATATCAGATGAGTGAACTGCAGCCAGTTAAATATATTGTTCTACCCAGACAGGAGTTCTGAAGTTCCATGTGGACATGTCATTGAAACATTAAGTTCCTGGCTTCTTTCAAGAGAATCCTGATGGCCAACAGCTGCTCCCTAAAGGGAAGATAAAATACTAATTCATCAGGGAAAGGACCATCCCTCAACTTCTGTTTGCTTTAATGAGGAAAATAACATCATGAAACAAGGGGCATCTTAACTGGAGCAACAACTGTCTCTATGTGTTAATCAGTTCCCATGTCCCTAGTACAGTTTCCTGTTGCCATGGCAGCTGCGCATGAGAAGGCAAACGGTAATGTAAATACACACCAAGTGATATCAGTGAGGAAAAACCAGATCAGCAGTTCCTTGCAATTAACTGCAGGTTTCCAGGTAATAAAAACAAGTAAAAACTGATGGCTGCTTTTTTATATAGAAAAGGTGATGGATGGAACAACAGGAGTGAAAAAGGAACTGTTAACAAATAGGTTCGTTGTGACATAGACTGCAGCATACCTGAAGAATTGTCTAACAAAGGCTTTCTGTTTCCCGTTGAGTAGCATCACAAAGTGACATAATTAAAAAAGAGCTGCCTTTCTTTTCCCTGAGAACCAACTGCAGCGCTGTAGCTCTCCCTTAAGCAAACACGGCGGTTGCAGTCACATAAAATTATCGCCTACCATGAAAATCTATGCAAGTGCAATTCTGTCTATAAATACTTTACCACTTAACACCAAAAACGAATTAAAATTCAAAGTGATTTGGAGTCAGCTTCAAAGCAGTTTCTGTAACAGTAACACCTTCTGAAATCCTGTTGTGGATTTGGGCATATATTAACACTCAAACAACAATGAGGCGTCGGATTCTTCCACAGTTCTGTATTTATAAGATGCATTGGTGTGGGGTTTTTTTACTTCAGCTGTTATTATCTGTGCTTGGCTTTGCTGCTTTTTAAAGTATTGATTTGCCCCTTTTTAAGGATTCCACTGTTTTGTTGTTGTTTTATGATTGTGGGAGCAGTGGATATAAATATTTTAAAAGAGGCAACCTACTGCAGAAATAAATTTATGTTAGGAGGAGAAGATGCAACAGGAAGCAAAGTAATTGTTATAGTCAGAGAATGAAAGGACAGTTAAAAGAATGTGAAAGTCAAGTACAATGGTTATAGCTGGCAAAATCAGTTTGACGTCCATTTGCTTGTAATTCATTTTTTGTGTGTGTGCTATTCTGCCTTTGACATATGAAGTCCAAGGAACTTACTAAAAGTGATATTAGCATAAATTGAGAAGATTGTTTAAATCAATGCTTATAATGCTCAGTAGCTCCATGCTTCAATCCCCTGCCTATAATATTTCTTCTTTTTTAATTCAGCAAAATGCATATGCCACTTAATCAAAAACAGAATCGCTAAGCATTTTACATAAAATGAATATTTATTCAAAGTGGGAATAAAAACAGATTTTTAAAAGAGTAGACATTATTTTCCCCAATGTATGCCCTTTTAGCACACTTTACCCCAGAATGTGCATATTTCTGGGCTGGAGAAAATTGGGAGAAGGATGTCTGTGTTTTGGTTTATGTATTGTTTCAGAAAGTGTCGTTTAAGTATGTTTATCTTTAAATGCAACTGAATTTAATTTCTCGCCACCCACACCCACCCCTCCTGCCAGATTAGTGTGTAGAGGATTCCAGTGTTAGGGCTGTGGTGCAGTGGTAGAGAAAAAGGAAAATTAGGATTTTTTAGGCAATTGGTTGAAAATAACAGCCCCACTTGGCACTGACCCACGGCAGCTCCCCATTTGTGGAATGCCATCCCGAGTGAGGTGCACCTGTCTTCCTTGTTATTGAAAAATTAAAAAACATTCCTGTTTACCCAGGCATTTGGTGGCTGAAAGACACTAAGCCTGACAATCCTGGTTCTGATAATGTTTTTAGATTTTCTTCCCCTCCTTTAATGTTTTTCCTTGTGGTGTCTGCCATTCTCGGCTCCTTCAGGAGGAAGGGTGGAATATAAATTGAAAGAATAGATGAACTGATAGATTGATTGATAAATAGATAAATAAATATGCACATAAATAAATATAAATAAATATATCACACCTTTGTTATATAATTCTATGATGCAGCCCTGTTTGGCATACTTCCCTTAGTTCAAGTCTTCTCAAAAACTACCGTATGTCAAAGAGCTAAAAAGGTACAAATTCTCTCACAATACCAGTACCTGGGCTCACCCAGTGATCTTAATAATAATAATAATAATAATAATAATAATAATAATAATAATAATTTATTTATACCCCGCTCATCTGGCTGAGTTTCCCCAGCCACTCTGGGCGGTTTCCAATTGAGTGTTAAAAACAATACAGCATTAAATATTAAAAACTTCCCTGCACAGGGCTGCCTTCAGATGTCTTTTAAAGATAGGATAGCTACTTATTTCCTTCACATCTGAAGGGAGGGTGTTCCACAGGGTGGGCGCCACTACCGAGAAGGCCCTCTGTCTGGTTCCCTGTAACCTTACTTCTTGCAGTGAGGAAACTGCCACAAGGCCCTCGGCACTGGATCTCAGTGTCCGGGCTGAACGATGGGGGTGGAGACGCTCCTTCAGGTATACAGGACCAAGGCTGTTTAGGGCTTTAAAGGTCAGCACCAACACTTTGAATTCTGCTCGGAAACGTACTGGGAGCCAATGGAGATCTCTCAGGACCGGTGTTATGTGGTCCCGACGGCCACTCCCAGTCAATTAGCAGTTGGTTTGAAACAGATAAGTGCTACTTGACACATTGCACAATCAACTTACAGAAAACATCATCACAATAGCTTAGATGGTCCTCGTGGTCCTTAGCTTAGATGGCTTGGAAGGGGGTGGGGTGGAAAAATAGAACAATTCCTAGACCAGGAATGGTGAGCGTGTGATCTTCCAAATCGTGTTGGACTACAACTTCCATCATCCCTGATCGGTTGTCATGCCGACTGGGGGTGATGGGAGCTGTAGTCATGCAACCTCTGGAGGACCACAGGTTCTCCACCCCTGGCCTAGGGAATCATAATCCTACATTAATTAATCTGACGAAGGGTATCTCTGAATCACTAATACTGAGAACAAAGACATGGGGGAGTGCTATTGCCTTTATGTTCTGGCTGCTAGCTATGCAATTAAAGTAATGTCTGTTTGGGCCCACAGTTCTTATGGCTAAAAAGGACTCCAGCTGTTTCACCCTGATTAGCTACACCAACAGAAAGTTCAGCTTGTAAAAGCTAGGATGCATAATTTACATGGATGTTGTGCAGCACTTACCTGGGAATAGCACAGTGGAAAAATTAATTATACACTTTTGATATTCATTAAACTTCACCTCCCTTGAGTGTGAATTGCAACTGTACAATCTGTAGCAACTTTACAAACAGGAACACGAAAAAATATGGAGAAAAGATAGAATAAGGGGCTGCCATACCAACCCAAAGTCAAGTCATGCGAAGTATTTTCTCATATTCTGGCTACGTTTTACCAGTCTGACCTATTTTACGGTATCTCTTGCCACCTGTATAGTTCTTTTTCTTTGACATTCAGCTATGGCTATATATTCAAGCCTGAAAAGTTCCAATGGCTGGGCTTTAAATTTTTATTAATCTTGTGATTCTCTGGCAAAGATGGCAGCTGTTGGGATTAAAAGGAACAATTCGTAGAACAACTTCTCATTAGGCACCCTGGACATGTGTGATTATTGTTAAGTGACCATATTCCACTGGTGAAGATGGCATAATAGTTAGATCACAAACAGGTGAACTTTCTGAGATTTTCTGTTACGGTCTGATATAGCTCAGGAACAGAGCCATATAGCTATGTGGCCCTCCACCTGTTGTTGGACTCCAATTCCTAATAGTTGGAACCAATATGGGCCACAGTCAAGGATGATGTAAGTAATTCACCAATATAGAAACTCTAATGGAGTCTCAGTCTTAGCCAGTGATTATCAGTGGCGTAGCGTGGGGGTGCAGGGGGGCTGGCAGCACCGGGCGCAACATCGGGGGGGGGCGCTCACACTCGAGTGCTAAAATCCATGGGTTAGGGGGCGCAAATTACTTGCCTTGCCCCGGGTGCTGACAACCCACGCTACGCCACTGGCGATTATAACACTATAGATTGCAGATGGGTGGCATTCACATCCTGGTTAACTTGACTCCAAGCCCTGCCTACTCTGTCCAGCCAGATGGCTGGAACTCAGATGACTGGATGGCGGGAAAGTCTGCCAGTCCACAGCGGCCGGCCAGGGAGTTCCCCAACGGCTGGCTGCTCAACCCCAACATTGCTCTCAGTGAGCTGCAACAGCCACCCACCCTGTGACTGGGTAAGGAGTCAATGTTGCCCATGAATTAACCATCTATGACTTTCAAAAACCTATGGCAAAATCTGTCATCAAAGGTTGCTAAGTCAACTTAGCAGTTATGGGATATGAAGTTAGGTCTTCTTGTGGATCGATAATTGGTTAAAGGGCAGGAATCAGAGGCAGAGATAAATAGACTATTCTCACAATAGAGGGATATAAGAAGTGGACTTCCCCATGAATCTGTATTGGGACTGGTTCTTTTAAATTAATGCATAATAGCAGTGCTTTTTTTCTTTAAAAATGCTTAGGGGTACTCTCATTTTGACTCACGAAAATCACCATTTTATAGTTCAAATTGGGGGAAATAAATACAGGTACAGTAAATGGACAAAAGTACAAAGATTCACAAAATGGTTAGGGGTATGCGTACCCCTGCGTCCCCCCAGGAAAAAAAATCACTGCATAATAGTATGTAGTTGGGCCCAAGTTCAGAGAAGTTTCCAAGTTTGCAGGTGAAAACAAATTATTCAGCATGGTAAAAGCAAAAGCTGATTGTGAAGATCTCCAAAAGGATCTCTTCAAACTGAATGAATGGGCAATAAAATGGTGATTATGGTTCAAAATTAGTGCATGCAAAGTGATTAAGTACAGCAATAAAATATCCTAACTACACATGTTTACTGATGTGGATTGAGCTGATCAGGAAAGAAATCTTGGGTTCATGATGGATGGATCATAGAAAACATAGATGCCATACACAACAGCTGTTCAAAAAGCAAACTCCGTGCTAGAGCTTATTAGGAAAGGAAAATAAAATAAAACTGCCAATACCTTTATAAAAATGTATCATGTGGTACTGGGGATAATAGTTTCATTGATGCAGAGGAAACTGGGGTGGTGCTGCAGAAACCTGCTAAAGGGCAGAAAGCACCATTTATAAGGCAGTTCATATCCATGGGTGTGTGGGGTGTTAGGGGAGGGTTGGTACCTCTGTTGGGGGACAAATTGTGCTCCTTCTGGGGCAGTTTGTTCACCCCTTTGGCTCTCATCCTGCACTCATAAGAACTGTCACCCTTCCATCTCAAAGGATCCTTCCAAACAATGGAAGTTGCTGGTCATAAATAGAACTATTGAGTCTTTGCATGGGTGTTGTTGTTGATTTAACACTACAAGCTTTATACTTAAATTCCTGTAAATAACCATAATATTGGAAAAGGGTATAAATTGTGCAGTGTCCTGCATTGTCAATTAAGGAATTAATTTCACAGTTGGCATGTGACTAACTGGGCTGAGAATTACTGTTGAAGAAGGATGATCTTCTTTCTAACAGCATCATTTATTCATGTTGCTCACTAACATTCTCCTGCTGATGTTCGGGACAGGATCAAATTTAGGCAGTTTGTTATAGCCTAATTAAGAAATTAACAATTACCCAGCTTTAGCCCCCTGAAATAATGGATTTTTTAAAAAAAAAAATACAACTCTTAACTGTTAACATCACCCTGGCTGTTTATACATGCCCATATAAAACATATTTATAGAACACATTAGACTGCTGTCAGAAAGTGCAAAGCTAATACATTGTAAATCCCCCCCCCCCGGGGGGGGGGACTCCACCGTCTGTCCTGCCTAGCAGAATTGTATTGGATGTTTTCTTCTCCTTGAGAGTCTGAGGCAGACATATGTTGTGTACAGGCATATTGCACTGATGAAACACAGCCACCTTTTCATCAAATAGAACAGGTCAAACTCGAGTGGAGTGTGTTTCCTGCAAAAAAATAAAAAAAGAATGGGCTAAGCATATCAAAAACTCATTTATCTTCCATTTGATCCTGCACACAGCTGCGATCTGTATCTATTACTACAATGGCTCTCTCACTTTGAGGCCACGCTACATTCAAACACCCATCACCTCCCAGATGACAACACACGCCTCACTAGAAGTCTGATGCCAATGTACCATTGTCAAAATTGTGCTAGTTCTATCTGGAGAGGGGTTCTTCTCCACCCACCCCATCATTTGTTTTCTAAACAGAATTTCTCTTTCTGTCCCTCTGACTTCCATTTCATCCCTCAATAAACACATCAGGCTTATTAATCAATTGATTCTGCCAGGATAATGTGTCAGTCTCACCAACAATTGACTGAGCAACGCAACCATGTCGACAAAACAACACCCCAGGTTAGCAGGAAAGCTATCTTAGTGGTGCTGTTTATTTGCATGTTGCCGCTGAAGAGCTCAAGAGAATGTGAAGCCAGTCAAGGAAAAATGTGTGGAAGGGTGATGACATTTCCAGGTTTCCTCTCCTATGAATCAAGAAATTTGTATTATTTTAAAATTGTTATTTAAAGCACACACACCTCAGTTCCACTTTAATAGTTGTCAAAGCAGCTCGCAATAATATACGAAGCTTTATATGTGAATTATATTCAGCACTCCCTGATGAAATTTGAGAGGATTCATCTGTAGTGGCATTTCACTGGTACACCTTTTACAGAGGCACACCCTTGGTCTTTCAACCTGAGTCTCCTTTAGTAATTGCTGCATTATTTTAAAAAGGATTGTTGTATTGCAGTTTAATTCTGGGTTTTATATTTTAATGCTTTAATGGGATTGTTTTGTTTTGTTTTAGTTGTGGATGTTTATATTTTAATGTTCACATCATTGGTGTGAACTTATTCCCCACTATTTTGTCATTAAGCAGCACTTAGCTGAACTATGGAACTCACTTCCAAAGGAGGCTGTTGGGCTGGATCCGGCCCCCGGGCCTTAGTTTGCCTACCCATGGCCTAATTCAGGTGTAGGCAACCTATATATTTTTCAAAATATAGTCCAGCCCACCACATGGTCTGAGGGACAGTGGACCAGCCCACAGCTGAAAAAGGTTGCTGACCCCTATCCCTCAGTTAATATTTTTAATAATATATGTTAGTATGATACATGAAAATCCACAGAGATGCAGTCCAAGATGTGACTCGAGGGTTAGGTGATAGAGATGATTGACGTGTATGAATAAATAAATAAATAAATACAGTAAATAAATTTGTATACTGCCCTTCATCCAAAGATCACAGAGTGATTCACAACACAAAAATACAAAACAAGGACACAAAATACATAATAAAACAAAATAAAACAAACAAAACGAATGAAGTTAGAAGAAGAAAAACTATGGGGAAATAAAAAATACAGCTCACCCAAAATGTTGAGGAAATACGCTTGTAAATCTTTAAAACAAACATTTGTTACAAATGAGTTTATAAAAATTAGGATGCAACAAACCATTTGATCCGGAAATCAGAAATACAATACACTTCATAAATGACATTTTTCTTATTTTTCTTACCCACACCTCATAATGCATGTAATACAGAATGAGTGTTATTTTCTCACGAACAATGTATGGAGGGAGACCAGAAGATACAAAAATCAGTCAGGCAAGCTTCACTAGACAAGACAAAATTTTATTATAATCTTGGGGTCTTATTTCTTCTGTTCAGTTTAACAATGTCTTAGAGAGTGCAGCCTTTGCGTGCCTGCTATCCCCCAGGGAATATGACCCATCTGCCCCCATCACTAGTGCTTCTATCTGTGGCTAAGTCTATGAATAATTGGCAAACCAGTGCATGAAAAATCAGCAAAGTCTAGGGACCTGGAATGACATTGGCTGCCATCTCCGTTCTACAAACCAAGCTAATGTTTTCCTGTAACATGGTTTCCGTAGCTTTCTTCATGAAATATTTCTTGGCACCTTTGTGAGAAGAGCTCTCATTGCACTCTGAGAAATTGCGGCTCTTTCTTATTTCATGTGTGCTTCTGGAGCCATTGCTAAAAACTAAATAAATGGAGCATAAATATAAAAGCAGGTTTCTGGTTTATTTTATTATTATTTTTGTTTCTTGTTGCTCTTATTTGGGCCAGTGGCGTAGCGTGGGGGTGCAGGGGGGGCCGGCCGCACCGGGCGCAACATCTGGGGGTTAGGGTGCGCAAATCCATGGGTTAGGGTGCGCAAATCCATGGGTTAGGGGGCACAAATTACTTGCCTTGCCCCGGGTGCTGACAACCCACGCTACGCCACTGATTTGGGCCACACGGCATGCTAGTTTTCAATGAACTTTCATTGGCTTCTACAGAACCAGTGAACCATCCTGCTAAGCAGTACTCTGTAGTCCAAGCATAGCATGCATACAAAGCAGCACGATCTGCTTAGCCACCTTTCAGCAAGCTGCTGCTGTCAACTTTGATGTTTGATGTTGTGGGGAGGCCTGGGACTGCTTCTTTGAAAACCTGCTTCCACCTGCTGCACGTCACCCTTGCTGAGTCAGGGTGACTCAGGGGAAACAGCTAATATCTGTAGATGTGCCTGGTGCAGACCAGAGATGCTCAAGGATCTTGCGCAGGCTATGCTTTTATGCAAATTCACCTGATTTGGATTTTCCTGGACTACAAAGCAGAACAGAGCATTTCTCCTTCAGTTTTCTCACTTTTTTGAAAGATGTGATAGAGTTCTGAGTTCAATAAAATGTGGAGTTGATATTAAAATGGGTTCAAAAACTGCATTAGTCAGGATGATATATAGAGTTTAATTGACTTATTTGAAATGGAGGTTGATGGGGAAACAGGACAAAACAGACTCACGTGTGTGAAACTGACAAAGACTGGAAACAGACTAATCCATCCACTTCTAATTAAGAACTATATTCATGTAAGTGTTCTATAATTTTTGTAATCATTTGTTTGTTTGCCGGCTTATAAAGTACAGGAGGAGGTTGCGTCATGTCTGATGACTTCTGATGTTGTGTCACACCATGCCCATGAATGAAATTTAGTGTAACATGGTATATTGACCCAAAAGTCACAGTTCCATAAAGTAGAATTTAATGCAGCATAAAAGGAGCACTGTTGTTGTTGTTGTTGTTGTTGTTGTTGTTGTGCCTTTTTCCCTGACAGGACTCAAGGCAGCTTACAGATAAAATTAAGAACTGCTAAAAACAGGGGGAAATCATTGAAAAACAATCATTGATAGAATTAAAATGTTGTAGATTCTATGAGAACCATAGTAATGTAATAAAAACAGCATAGTGCCAGTGCTTTCAGTTGGTTGCCAAAAGCCTGTTGGAAGCAGTTGGTTCCCAAAAGCCTGTTGGAACAAGAAAGTTTTCACCTGCCCATGGAAAGACAACAAGAAGGGAGCCAGTCTCAGTTCTATAGGGTGGGAGCTCCAAAGTTTGAGAGCAGCCACAGAGAAGGTCCTCCAAGCAGCATTAGAAACCGGGGAAGGAGGACCAGCATTATAACCAGGAAAACTAATGAGATAACCCCCACCTTGAGTCTCTTTTCTTTAAGAGAGTTCTTCTTGCATAGTCTCATTGTGTATTGCCACTATTGCAGAAATCATATATTACCAAGCAAGCAAACCGCTCAGAAAGGAGGCTCCATTGTAATCATAACCATCCATTTTCAAAGAAAATGTTTACTTCAGACATATATGTGGTATTGTTAATGTTAGGAGTACTCCACCCTTAAGAGGATATGTAAAGTCTGAACCCAAGAACTGTGGAAGTACTGCATTTTTCCTCAAAGGAATTGCAATTGTCACTTGGAATCTGTTGCTTGACTTTGCTTCCAAACAGGAAAAAGAGCAAAACGTAAATGTTTTCCTCTTTTTACAAAGGTCAATCTATGGCAGGGTTTTTTCATGTGTACTCGATCTCAGGCATTAACAAAGTAAATCACAGGGCTGGAAGCATGGCAAGAGGGAGGTTGAAATCAAATCTTTATTTTCTGTTTAAACAGAAATCACTTCAGCAATTTAACCAATGCAAATGATGACATGAAATTTTAGAGAATAAATTATAGCCTGGAAATTTAGTGCTAAGTATCCATTATTTAGTACTTACAACTCAGAAAATGAAGCAGTTCAGTCACATCTCCCAGCTAAAAATAGCCAGGCAATTCTGAACCGTTGTTTTATGAAAGTACACAAAACACTCTTACGTTTGCCATAAAAAGCATGAAAAGGCTGAAAGGAACCAGAGAATTATTCTGTCCTAGACAGGATCCTGTATATAAAAAGGTAAAGGGACCCCTGACCATTAGGTCCAGTCGTGACCGACTCTGGGGTTGCGGCGCTCATCTCGCTTTATTGGCTGAGGGAGCCGGCATACAGCTTCCGGGTCATGTGGCCAGCATGACTAAGCCGCTTCTGGAGAACCAGAGCAGCGCACGGAAACGCTGTTTACCTTCCAGCCGGAGCGGTACCTATTTATCTTCTTGCACTTTGACGTGCTTTCGAACTGCTAGGTTGGCAGGAGCAGGGACCGAGCAATGGGAGCTCACCCCGTTGTGAGCATTCGAACCACCGGCCTTCTGATCGGCAAGTCCTAGGCTCTGTGGTTTAACCCACAGCGCCACCCGCGTCCCAATCCTGTATATATCCATCACCAAATGAGTGCCTGAGTAGTAGTTAGTTCAAGAGACATAGGAGAAGAAAAAATATGGATGGAACATCATCTATAAAGTGGCAGCTCTTTATAACACAGATACTTACTAAACACTTGCTTCTTTATTAGAGATATACAGTAAGAAGGCATCAATTTCTGTTCTGCCCCATGTTTGTAGCATGCAGTGGTGTTTCAGTTCTGCTGCAGTTTAGCTTCCAACAAAAATTATGTTATTCGTGTCACCATCTGTGGTCATCCCCAGGCAACAGGCTAGCTGTAGCATTCTGAACTAGTTTCCAAACAGTCTTCAAAGGCAGCCCCACATAAAGCATGTTGCAGTAAACCAATCTATATCTCTACCTTACAGAGATCAGCGTCTCTTCTCTATTCGTAACTACTACTTTCAGCTAGTACAGTCAGTTGCCTTCTCAATCATGGCCTCAGTCCAGTGCCCGCCTCCAAACCAAACAGAAGACAGGAATTTCATCTAAGTAGCATGAGTAATCTCTTTGATTAGGATTAAGATGTATTTAAAGGTGAGTATGTCAAAATTAGTGAGGGAAATTTAAGCATGTGCTGAGGTGATCTAATGAAATGCTTGAGACTTAAAAGTGTCATAGTTGAGACAAGGATGGTAATTCAAACTCTTATTATTCATTTGACATTTTCTTTGTTCTTTTTAAAATCTAAACATCCTGAGAAATAGAATTGCATGAAAATGCCCTAAAATATGTGGGCTTGTGGTGGAAAAGATGCAGAAATGTTCTGCTTTCAGTACTGATAGCTATTGGCCTGGAATGTGGCTAAACATTAAACCATTTCCATATGGTGCAGAAATATATGGCATATATGCATTAATTTCTGTAATATGTTCCAGAAAACAGAGCACACAACACATCACAGTGGCAGATTAAAAAGTGGCTGTGGAGTCTCTGATATATTTTGAGACAAACTCT
Organism: Podarcis liolepis; assembly: GCF_965112155.1. NCBI lineage: Eukaryota > Metazoa > Chordata > Lepidosauria > Squamata > Lacertidae > Podarcis > Podarcis liolepis. Next base: position 53,890,788 of record NC_139557.1, on the reverse strand, counting down.
CTTGCTTTTGGATACATTCCAGCCAAGTCACTATTACAAAGGAAATATGAGCCTTGCTACCCCTTCCATACTGATTTTATTATTAAATATTCTCTGCATGCAATGTTTTTCCTAGTTAAATCATTGTTACTTCAGGCCCCTATACTCACATGTTGCTAACTTTTGGGAACTTTCAGCATCTATAGCCTAGACTCAGAATAAACTAGTCTAGTCCCGACAATAGTAAGGTGAGGTACCGACTAGTAATCCCTTACTGTGGGTGAAAAGTCTCTCTCTTTAGGCACTTTGAAAAACTAGCATTTTATGCAGGAATTGGGAAATAGCAATCTCACTACATGAATATCCAATGAATATATATCTAATGAATATTCAAAACCCACCAAGGCTAAACAAATTGTAAGAATCTAAACTTTTCCCTGAAGGGAAAAGTCACCTCCAGGTGACTTTTTTCCCTCTTTTTAAAAATGATCATAATGAATCATCTCTGAACTTCACCCGATACATCAAATATTTCAATAATAATTAGATTGTGATGTCCACTCATAACTGGTGCCTTTGATCATCTCAGAAGAGGCATGATTCACTGTCCTTAAGGTTAGGAACATGATGCGCAAGCATGATTCTGCCTCTTTCAAGAAGTCTGCCAAAAAGAAATGCTCTCTCAGGGGGCATAATAAATGTATGCCCCCTTCTGGGAATACACTTTTGTAACTGCATGCACTCTTTGATCTATCACTTCCACTTTTGCACATTCCAACACCTGGTCCAGGCGGGGGTCTGAGCTGGAAATGATAATCAAAGCAGCTGCATCTGATCAGCGCTGAGACTAAACAGCTGGTGGTGGGGCATCCTCACATTTTACTCCTGCCCTGTGTGTACACTTGAGAAAGCAGAATAAATCATTCGGGGGGGAGGGAGCTACTTAGAGGCTATGTATCAAGTTGTTCAAAATACAAATGGAAAAATAAGACTCCTACTGAATTTAACATACCTTTCAGTCAACATTATATTGATGGTTAATATGATGACAAGGGTGGCCCAGTCTTTTTTCATGACCTTTGTGAAGTAATAGGGTACTTTGAACTCAAAGGATTTGAATATTCATTAGATACTATAACTTACTCTTAGGTTTCCCCCCCCTCCCACACTTTTCTGCGCCACCATCTTAATTTATCCAGGCATGATTTCAAGCATCAAGTTGTGTTTTCTTGATATCATGCCCTTTTAAGATATTTACTGCCTTTCTGGATTCACTGAGTTTCAGTTTCCCCTTACCTAGCTTTCTTAAAATAAACCATTACCCTCTTCTTTCTCCCACCTCTCTTTCCTCACCTCCTTCTCTCCCCCCCCCCAACCTCCCAATGCCTTTGACAGCAGTGTCTCACACCAAATGTAACTGACCTGTAGATAGGACTCTATGAACTGAAAACAGAGGTGTTATATGTATTTTAAAAAACAACAACAACGATTCTACTCACCAATAGTGAATTTTTGAGCAGAGAAAAAATCAGTGACAATCAAGGAAACTATTTTATTGCCAAAAAAAAAAAAAATTACACATTGATACAGGACATGAAAAAATTAAGCATACAAGCATTTAGGTGCCAAGTTTAAAAACATTCTGCATCACAGTATATTGAGAAAAGCTATTAATAAAGAAGCAATATCCAGTATGCTGGGGTTTCAGAATATAAGCATGCCAACCATCCTCCAAAGCAGTCATAGACTGCCAATATCAGTAGAATCATAGAATTGTAGAGTGTGGAGGGACCACAAGGGTCACCTAGGTCAGCCCCCTGCAATGCAGGAATCTTTTGCCCAACATGGGACTCGAACCCAAATCCTGAGAGTCTCATGCTCTACTAACTGAGCTGTGAGTAGTCAGTAAAACCAATGGTTAATTCTGTCTCAGATTCAACCATTCTTCCCACCCCGCACCTGCCATCAAAATCAGCAAGCATTGGAGTTAACTTATGGGGTCACCTTAACCCATATGTGCCAACTCAGTTACTTCTGTCTGCAGAACTTGCCCTTCTACAAGTCTATGCTGCATGTCAAGAGTCATACCTGCAGTGTGGCAGCACCTGTGCTTGGGAACTTCCTTCCTATGACCATTAGACAGGCATCATCATTGCATTCTTCTAGACACCTGCTGAAAATGTTTCTGTTTCAGTGGCCCTAGTCAGAGGCATGACTGGTTACAGGTTTTATTGTGATGCATTGCTTTTAGCTGTTTCTAACAGTTTTGGAAAGATTGAAATATGTTTTTATTTTACTTCTAATTGTATTTTTATTACAGATGCGTTTGCTGCCCTGGGCTCCTTCAAGAGAAAGGGAGGGATATAAATCTGATAAATAAATAAGAGTAAGAACGAGATATTTGACTTTTATTGGACAGTTAAACCACATATTATGGATTTTATGATGTAGGGGTGAGAGCTTAAAAGCACAATAAACCTGGCACAGGGAAGCTCATCTGTCAGACAAGGGAGTAAACCAGCTTGGTGGCAACTCCTGCAGCGAAGTGTAAAATCCAGGCATGTTCCCCTGTAAGCTTCATTCTTCAAGACAAACCAACTGGACAAAGGAGCCCATTCATATATGACACCAGCATGTTAGACTTCTCCATGGTGACAGGGTTGCTGCGGCTTTTGGGGATGCGGGGAAAATTGATTCAGCTTTCATTTAAAGGCAAACCTACAAAAGTAGCACTTTCTGCAACAATATGTGAACCGAAACACAGCAATCTGTCAAAATTCACCCTTCTGAATCTGCAGTGCAGTTCTCCAGCCAAGTAATATGTACAAAATGGCATATACTGGAACAAGGTTTGCATACTATACATATACAGAAAAATAACATACAATGATGCATTATATTAGAGAGAATTGCTTTGCAAAAATGTGAACTCCCAATTGTTCGTTTACAAACAGGGCTAGAAGACAGCACAGATCAGTAGATCTGTGCTATCAGCAAGCTCCAATTTGTCCAGGCATAGTTTGGTTTCAAATTGCTACTGAAAATGGACATTTTTCCTCATATCTTATATGGATTGAGCTCTATTGACCTTTATCCTGTCCATTGCCATTAGGCCAGAGGCTAACTTGATCCTTCTATTGCATCACTTGGATCAATGAAAATGAGAAGCAGACTTGTGTGTGTGTCTGTGTGTGTGTGTTCAGTCAGATTCACAGGGGATTTTCTGTCACATGTATTCAAGCTGTCCAGAAAACAAGGGAGCTGAGTGGTCTCTGCCCAGTGGGAGAGGGCGCTTTGGAAGTGATCAGGTCAACAGCATGAGTCACCTCCATATTTCACAAAGTGAATAGGATGAAAGCAGGAGCACCAGTGAGAGCAACCAGAAATTCCCCAAGCATTTTCATGAATCCCTCTGATTTCATTGGCAGGGAACCATTCTTATAGCTTTCCTCATCCTTACAAAGAGAAGTGGTCACTTCCAGTCTAAGCATCAACAGGAAGTGGTTCAAGTGCGAGAAGGGACTCGAAGAAAATCAAAATGCAACTGCATCCTTTGGTCCAACCCAGAAACCAAAAGTGTGAGCTGCTACATGTTTCAGGCCCCAGAGACAGGCATGGGACCTCTTCTTGTGAATGTCCTTATCATGTGCCTCTGGGTCTTTTAACCACATGCCCAGTCACCATGATTTACAGCTGGGACACACAATATACCCACTTGCCACATGTATTCTTTGACATGAGTTTCTAAAACACATCTTATGGAGAAAAAGAGTTGTGTTTATTGAGAAACCGACACTTGATATTTATTATAGAAGTCTGTAGTGTAGATAAAAGATATACTACTCATAGGACTCACTAAGTCAGCAAATAAAAATAAGGTACAGAGCTTAGTATATAGCTTACTATATAATTATTTGGCTGCTGAGCAATTCATGCAGTACAGTCCTAAATATATTTAGTTGAAAGTAACTCCTGCTGAACTAAACACAGTGGAACTTACTTCCAAATAAACATGCATAGAATTGCACCATTAGTGCCACAGTTATACCATTATTAAATACTGGCATCCCAATCCTCTCTGAGACTTATAGTTATTCTATAACTATATATATTCATTCAGCCATCTAGCTTCTAAATTAAACATATTGTGCTCTTTTATATTGTCTTCATAAAAGCAGTTTGTTAACAGTTGTGGGTATATGGAGTGTTAGGAGAGGGGTAGTATCTCTGGTGAAGGCACATCATGTTCCTTCTGGGGGATTTTGTTCATCTTTGGTCCCCATCCTGCACTCAGATGTCACCTGTGGCTCCTCGAAGCTGTCAGCATGCAACAGCGGCCACACCCTGGGAATAGCTTTGACTGGCCAGCTAAACCAGGCTAGGGTAGCCTATGGGTCTCAAACCCTTAGTTTGGGACTTCCCCCGGCATGCAAAATCTGGTGGATTGAGTGGAAAAGACCAATAATGGGTCCAACGTTCAAGAAGGTAGTTTCTGCACATGCTGTAGAGGGAAGTGAGGGGCAGATGAGGTTCGTCAACCTGGAAGAGGAAAACTCTGACCCTAAACCTCCTCTGCCTTGTGGAATATCTTCAGGAGAAGAAAAGGCTAAGGAGTAAACCCTACACAAATCCACAATGGAGTCCCAAGAGGGCTAGATGAACCTTGTACATCTCATTCCAGCAACTCCTACAGCCAAGCTGGTGCCAAACATACCACTCTGCTTTCCTTTGGACCAAACCAGTGAGGCCGAGAGGGGGGTCTTGTTGTCTGGGCAACCTCCATACACATTGCCCAGGCTTGAACCGCAGGGAGGTCACTTAAGTGCTACTAATGCAGTAGCTTGACTTCACACCTGGAGGCAAACTCCATTGTCTCTCGAGATACACAGATGCCAAAAAAATTCCATTGGCCAATACAACTGCAATTGCTTTAGATCTGACTCTGAGAGACACAGCTTGGAAGAGCTAATATATATCAGGTCCCTTCTTAGATGTTTTTATGATCTAAGTAATATCATTGTTAATCCTTATGCACATTCCCTTATAAAAATACAGTAAATGGAATCACTGAAAGGCCAACAGTGTAATCTTATACACATCTACTGAAAAGTAAGTCTTACTCCCAGGGGCACAGGTAAATGGGTCCAGGGTTGCAGCCTATGTGGCAGTTTTAAAAATCCAGCTAATGCATTACAAGAAGTGACCATTTCTTCTTGATCGCTTGCATCAGTGCAAAGGTGGAGACAATCGGCCATCACCTACAACTTCAGTTAATTGAAACAGTGAAGAAAACTCTTCAATGTTTCATCAGATCGAGAATCTGTTTTGCCCTTTGTATTATATAGTCTAAAAATAAAATATAAAGATATTTATATTGATTTGTTTCCATAGCAATGAGAAAGCTACCACCACCACCCCCTTAAGTTTCCAAGGTAATGGACAGGCTGGCAAATCAGAAAGAGCTCTGGAGATGTCTCTCCCAAGTTAGAAGTATTTGCTGCTAGGCAAAGAGTAGCCTACTATTTATACCAGGAAGGATGTTTTGAGGGTGGCATCTCTCTGCCTGCCAAAAACAGCACAGAATCATTGAAACGACAATTAACTCCTCCATAAAGGTGTTGTGCATGGAAATCCTAAGCAAAAAAATAATTCACTACATGGGTAGTGAATTCTGATCAAGACTCTGAAACTGAGTAAGTTACTGAAGGTGGTTAAAGAAGAAATAGAGGTACTAATGGATGATTTCAGCTACCTCCACATTATCTGTAGTCCCAGATGTGACTAGAAGACAAAAATTCTAAATATAATAAATGGCTGTACCTTTGAACAGTTGCTCCAATATATGCATTTTTGTAAAAACTGTTTGCAAAACCACATAATAAAATTCAGATAACCACGAATTTCAAACTATAGCTGTGTTTCGGTTCACATATTTTTAATATGTGGTCCTGAATTGAATTTCTGCTCCATTCCTAATGGGCAGTGATAAAAAAAGGCAAAGCATCGTAATTTAAAATAAATCTATGATGGTGTTGTGTTTATAATAGTCTGTGTCAAAGAAGACATTGGCAAACAGGAAAAGGTAGAGAAAAGGGCAATCCAAATTGTCAGGAAAGGGAAAGGCATGACAGAATGGTGAAGAAAAAATTGTTAGAAAGAACAATTTTGTCCTCTCACATAACTAGAGTTCAAGATTATTAGGCTGAATGGGTGGATAATAGATTTAGGAAGAAAATACTTCACTCCACACAGACTTAATTTATGGAATTCATGGTCTCAAGATGTGAATGTCATTAGCTTAGTTGGCTTTAAAAGTGAATTTGACAATTGAAGGATGTGACTATAAGCCATTTTGGCTAAATGTTTGGAGGCAGCGTGCCATGGAATTCTACTTGCTGTGATGCAAAAGCAGACAGGGCTATTGTCTTCGTGTCTTGCTTGTGGGGCTTTTCAGAAGCATCTGATTGGCCACAACTGGAAATGGGATGTTGGACTAGATTGATCGGACTGATCCACCAAGTTTGTAATATACAACAACCTCAAACCCATACACTATCCTTTCATTTTTAAAGCAATAGAATTATTCATTCCTTATTTTGTTGCATGAGGTCATGAGAGGTAGGAAAATCTGCCCCCCCCCCACACACACACACATAGGATAATAGTTTTATGTGCAACTCTGGCTCCAGGAAAACGAAATGGATCTCATAAAACCTCTTGTCTTCCTATACCCACCAATGTTCCCAGATCCTGTTCCCATGGATCTCTGGATCAGGGCCATTCCATTTGGGAATTGGAGGGATGCCATGGTTTCTCATTATAATTGCTGCAATGTATTTTACCCTATTTCGCACAACACTGTGCTCTGCGAGAGGAAGGGTGATATATAAATAAAGCAAGTGCTCTCAGGGCCAGCCCCTGCATGAGACATGGTGAGACAACTGCCTCAGGCAGTGGGATCCACGGGGGCAGCAGATTCAGCCTCCGAGGAATGCATCACTTCCCCAAATATGCCACATCTTCATCAGTGTCCCCACCCTAAGGCACCTCTATGGCAGCCTCTCGGCAAATTGGGTCCACTGCTGATGTCATCCAACCTCTAGGAAGGAAATGTCGGGGACTTCCCTCTGGGATCTCCTGGGCACTGCAGTCACTCTGTATGATTCAGACCCCTTTCCTCTAATGATGGTCTTGGATTCCCACTTCAACTGCTGGGTAAGGCTGATTTGATTCCTGCCCCCCAGGTTCCCAGTGCAGATCTTTACTCCCCCCACCCCTTGTTCCTCATGTAGATCTTCAGTCACCCCTTCTTCCTTTGCCCAGCAACATTGGCAAATGATGCACCAACGTCCATGGGAGCCCTCCACCACCTGCTACTTCCTCCCTTTCCCCAAGATATGACTTTTATTATTTGGCAAACTAAGCATGATTTATTTTCAGCGTGAGCAGTAGGCTGCTCCTCCATCCCCAATGAAGACTTTGCTTTGAATTCCTGCTTAAACATAGGAATCCCTCCTTGGCCCACCTGCTGTTTATCAGCTAACCTATCTAACAACACTCCTAGAGTAACTCCCATACATGCAGCTGCTAACTTGTGCTTCTTGGAAGAAGGGTAGATTGGTAGCAAACAAATCATCCGAAGCAGGACATTTCAGTATTCTGTGAATAGTTTTCAGTATAGCGTTGGGAGCTGGATGTACAGATTTACCAACCACACAAGCAACAGATTTTGTACGTGGCACTTTTGAGCCAAGAGGGAAACAGCTGAATAGAAGCCTACCCATTAATCTCATTGCTTCAAGGCTAAAATGTATATACTCAAAACCAAGGGATTAATGAAGCAATGATACTGTGGTTCCAAATATACAAATAAGACATTCTGTACAAACCCTAAGTAATTAACTAGCTATGCCTTTTTCTGGCCTCACTCTCTCTTTCTCCCTCATCCTTCATTTGTTTCAATTTACAAGTTACACATTTGCACTGCAACACTGGATTTTTTCTCATCCGTATCAACCAGCATGTACAGGAAAGTGTGAAAGAAATGCTCTGAGGAACTGTTTGACTTAATACTAAACAGTTACCTCGGCTATGTCTAAAGGAAGACATTTAGCATGTTTCCAAATGTTTCATTGAAATGGATGTACAAACAGGTGACAAATTTGTGTTGATTAATATGCTCCACATTTCTGAGAGTGTCAATTCTTTGTTTCAAACTGTTCTTTGCTCAAGTGTTATTTATCTGACAAAGAAAGCTTTTGTGGCATTCCTGAAACATAAATCTCCAGATTCGCTTAATCAATAAGCATTACACCTTGTCTAGGGATTTCCATTTGATAGAGAATAAAGATAGTTCATCTAAAACTAGCTTCCCACTTTACATTTTAAGATCATACATTAGTTGCACAGAAATTGATGAAAACCAGTTGCAAGAAGCAAAACTGTAGTAGAAGAGAAAAGCATTCTGATGATATTTACAAACTGTCCCAAGAGACTGAAGGTCTCTTCTCGCTTTTTGAAAGATACTTGAAACCACAGTAAAATGTTGCCGTTACATGTAATTCCAGATGACTCATTTCCAAAATGTAATAAGGTCGTTACAAAAAAGAGAGAAATAATTCTTCAATCCAATCTCTTTTTATCCAAGCAAAATTTGGGGATGTTGTGCATAGACTTCATGGAATTATCAGTTATGTTTGGGAAATGCCTGTTGCTACCTAATAAATGAAAATATCATTGTAAAGTTGTAATACTGTTAAAGCCAGGGCAGGATAGCCAACATGGTGCTTCCAGATGTTGCCTTTGGCTGTACAACAGGGGTTTATGGGATTTGTAGTCCAAAAAAATCTGGAAGGTACTACATTGGCTACCCCTGGCTTAAGCAAAACAAATATTGAGAATAGATCCGATTTACAGAGGGAAAGATTCTCAGCCAGTCCCGCCATCAAAACTGGAAATGCTACATCAATAGGTCTGACACTCTCATGTTAAAATATGGGCACTTGAAAGCAAAAAAAGGGAAACCTATCTTAATAAAATTAATGCTGGCAATGTAAAATAAATGCACATCGTCATGCTTTCGCCAAAATCTCTACCCACATAATTCCATTACTAATTTGATTCAATTAGTTCTTCTATTTGTGTAGACAATATAATAAGGGTCTAATGAAACGTCTGCCCTTTTGCACTGTAGATTCAAATAATTTGGCTTTGCTTGCACAGTGAGACATAATGGGTTTAAAGAAGAAGAGGTGCTGCGATGAAAGGCTGAAAATACATCAAATTGTATCTTCATTTTGTCGGGTGCTGCAGGGCTTGAACTTGGGAGTACCTGCACTAATTTTCTGTCCCCTGCACCAATATAACTCCTGATTAGGAGACAGAACTGTTTGTTGATGCAGCCAGGACACTAACACCATGGCACCGAATCCTCATAATCTTGAGAATCTAGGGGTTTCAGAGAGCCAGTCCTATGTCACTACTTGTTATGAAACTCCTAGATCTGCTGCACTCTTTCAGTATACCTGCTTGTTGTAGACTGCTGGTCTATCCATCTGTACCAAGGGTGCTCAGAAGATTTTCTGCCCAGCAGAAATTGCACGTGTAGAGTCCGTTTTATGCCAGGAATTCTGGGACTCGCAGTTCTAATCCTCAGGGGCAAAAGATACCAGTCTCTAGTGCCTCCTTACCAAGGTAATGTTTAGGGTCATGGGACAGAGGACAGAGGAGTGTCAGGGAAGGATTATAGCAAAAAGGGTCAAGGTGAACAATGCTCTGCTTGCCTCAGGCTCATGAGGGGAAGTGATTGCGGCTAATCTGCACTGTCAGACTACCTGCCCACCAGACTGGCTCCTCCTTGCCTGCCCTGGGTATTTTCCAGCCCTCACAACTGATTGCTCAAAGGACTGAGAATACTCCCTACTGAAAAGAATAAATTCCACTTGCAAATGATAGATTATTCTTTAAATGTTATGAATGTGTTTCTGCTTAATCAAAAATCAACTTGATTCAGGTCACCCAACACATGAACACAAAGCCTTTCTTCGTAGCAATCGTCACAACTTTCTCGGCATTGGCGGTTAGGCATTGGCATGGGGCAATGGATAGACAAATGGAGGGGGGGAAGGAAGCGCCATCACCTTCCCCCAATGTGAAGGGGTAGTCCGGTAGAGGACTCCGGGGGGCGTGGCCTTGTCCGAAGCCTTGCGAGGTAGGGCCCCCGGCACGCCCCCGAGCGGTGACACCCGTGGGATCCTAGTTGGCGTACTTCAACAGGACTCCCGCGGTTTGTGTTCAACCCTTCCCGGTCACCATGCCGGGTAGTCGATAGGAGCCAATGCCTAAGGCCAATACCTTCAATTTTCGTAATCAATAAAGTTGTGGCCATTTACGCCCATTAACCTTATATCATTGTGTCCGTGTCTTCATTTCATTGGGGGAGGTAACTTGCCACGCAAATAATCAGCATGGGAAATGAATGCCTACCTTTAAGTAATTTCACTCACTAAGCGATTTGTCTCGGAGAAACGTTCGGCAGGATAAAGAGCCTCTTAATCCTAGGGAAGTTTGCGGCACCAATTGAAAGCCAAGCTTGCCTTATTGATTCCTTGATATGGAGTCTTTGCTTCATGAGTAATGTGTCTCTACTATATAAGCTTGTATAGATTTGACACAAATTAATTCATCAGCCTTAACTTGATGGGTATTGAAATAATTGGTCATAGAGCCTGTATAATAAAAAATAAATAAATGGACTTTCATTAGAAAGCTGTCAGGGAATGAAGATTCCCACATACCTCTGGGATTACATCTAAATTCCAAAAGCTTGAAGCAATCCAGTTCTGAAGCTCTGAGGATCAATACTTTTAGAATAAGACTCTCAGGTAAATCCCATCCATATATGTCAGATTAAATCACAATCTGAATGGCAGCAAGCAAATTACCTATTGGGATTCCTTTTGTGTTCAGAACAACACGGCGCACCTCAGTCTGTCACTCTTTTCCTACATTTTTAATATTTCTGAGTGTTGGTTCATAACTATATCTAAGAGAGACAGTCCCCCACCCTACACTAGTAGGGTCATTAATGGGAATGTAAATGCCCAAAAATACATAGCCCAGACCTTAACCCAATCGAAAATCTATGGAGCCGACTAAAGAAACATGTTAGTCAGAAGCAACCAAGCAATAAAACACAATTAATAGAGGCAATAATTGAATCTTGGTTTCACATTATTGCAGCTGCAGAACTAAAAAACTTGGTTCATTCCATGGGAAGGCTAAAGGTTACCCAACTAAGTATTAACTGACATGGTGAGAATTTTTGTATATCTCATTTTTTCCTAAGTGTTTCACGTTTCTTCTTTATGGCTGCTATTGTTATAAATAATCCTTCATAGAAGTTATTGCAATACATTCTTCATTAAATTATCTTTCCATTGATAAATAATTTTATGGTATTACTCAAAAAAAAAAGGTGGTGTTATGAGCCATCATTGCCAAAACAAGATGACATCTTATTGGCTCTCTAAACACTCCTGGTTATTTGGCTATAACTTTTGAAACAATAAAAGGTAAAGGTAAAGGTACCCCTGCCCGTACGGGCCAGTCTTGCCAGACTCTAGGGTTGTGCGCCCATCTCACTCAAGAGGCCGGGGGCCAGCGCTGTCCGAAGACACTTCCGGGTCACGTGGCCAGCGTGACATCGCTGCTCTGGCGAACCAGAGCCGCACACGGAAACGCCGTTTACCTTCCCGCTGGTAAGCGGTCCCTATTTATCTACTTGCACCCGGAGGTGCTTTCGAACTGCTAGGTTGGCAGGCGCAGGGACCGAACGACGGGAGCGCACCCCGCCGCAGGGATTCGAACCGCCGACCTTTCGATCGGCAAGCCCTAGGCGCTGAGGCTTTTACCCACAGCGCCACCTGCGTCCCATTTGAAACAATACAGATGCTTAAACAAACTTTGTTGCATTACATTCTTCATTAAATTATCTTTCCCTTGATAAATAATTTTATGGTATTACTCCCCAAAAAGTGGTGTTATGAACCATCAAACCTCAGAAATAAGCTTTCTCCAAAAGGTTTCCACTCTAGTGTATTATCAGATATATTTTTTTTAAAAAAAAGCATATTAACATGCAACCTAAGTCTATTGGGCTAAATTATAGACCTGTGGAATTTTTTTGATGCAAAAGGGAGGCAAATTATCTTTACCAGGACTCTATATTTGCAGAGGAAACAGAAACTTCTATGGCCATGGGTGTCTCAGTACTTTGCATACATTGGTTCCAGCTTGCATTATATTATACCTTATTATACCTTGCATTATACCTTAACAAACACACATAGGGATTGTAGAGATGGGAGAAATGATGGCCGACAGGCACTGGGAGGAGTGGTCTGTGCCCAGGGAGTTTCATTCCCCCACCTCAAATTTTATTGCCTGTGAATGAGGCAATGAAATGGGGGGAGCATAATTTTGGCTCAGCCTTAGGTCAGAAATATGATGAGGCCCATCATGCACATCTTGATATGATTTCTGTTTCCTTATTGGGTCTTAAATATTTCTGATGGTGTGCCATGATTGGCTGCAGAGCTAGTCATAATTCTGTCCTCCATTGCAGCTGTTGAGGAAAAAGATTGTAGAGATAGGAAATCCATTGATTTCTACTGGAGTATTTCAGATTATTTCATTTATTCTGTAGACAAAACACTGTGCTGTGGCAGGAGACAGGAATCAGCATATAACATTCCTCCTAGGTCCTACCATACTCCCCACTATCAGCACAATATAATTGCTTCTCTTCTGTGGATTCACTCCACATACATATTTATTCATAGCATTTCTCTTCCATTTTTCCTTTAAGGATCTCAAGCCAGTATACATTATTCTCTTCTGCCTTTGGTCTCAACTCAATAAGGCAGGTTAGGAAAGATTATGACTAACTCATAATCTCTTAGTGAGCGTTACGCATGTCTTAGTGAGGATTTGAACCTGTGTCCCCCATAACCTAATCCAACATTTTAACCACTTCAGTTTAAGAGGGAGACTACCCTGATCCAATAGGTGCATATGATCTGTTAATGTCTTTTCACTAGAAAATTGTATTTCTTAAATAATGTCTCCATTCTACCACTTCAGTCTTCAGGCCTCTGTACAGGAGTGAATAGCCATGATGTTTTCTATCAAAAGCCGTAATGCCGCTTTTCATGTGCATTTTCCCGAATATGCACATTTTTGCCTTAGATGCACATTATTACAAGCTGTCTATTTGCATATAACACACCTTTTTGTAAATTATATTCACTAAAATATACAGTAACTTTTTGTGCCACTTTCTCCTAATGTACAGTTTTCGTATGTGTTTTTTGGAGAACCATGTCACAAAATTCTAAGAAGGGTGTATTTTGGATCATTTCTGTGTTTCAGTTTATGCTGGTCTATGCTGGTTTATGCTGATTTAAGGGACGCGGGTGGCGCTGTGGGTTAAACCACAGAGCCTAGGACTTGACGATCAGAAGGTTGGCGGTTCGAATCCCCGCGACGGGGTGAGCTTCCATTGCTCGGTCCCTGCTCCTGCCAACCTAGCAGTTCGAAAGCACGTCAAAGTGCAAGTACATAAATAGGTACCCCTCCAGCAGGAAGGTAAACGGCGTTTCTGTGCACTGCTCTGGTTCGCCAGAAGCGGCTTAGTCATGCTGGCAACATGACCCGGAAGCTGTACACCAGCTCCCTTGGCCAATAAAGCGAGATGAGCACCGCAACCCCAAAGTCGGCCACGACTGGACCTAATGGTCAGGGGTCCCTTTACCTTTACCTATGACCATAATAAAGTGTTGCTGTTGTGTTTCAGTTTGCGAATTGATTTTAAAAGTGAAAATTATACATTTTAAATAATTTGTTTTCCACTGCTAATCTGAAATGAAATTAATGTATTTTTTGCAGTTTTATTTCTAGATCTTATATAAAACACTATGTGCATGCATAGTTTGACACTGCTTCCAGTTCCTTGAGTAAGTTTCTTATCTTTTGGTTTCCTCTATATTAAAAATGGTTTAAAACACTGTGCTGCTTGGGATTGCCGATTAGAAGGTCGGCGGTTCTAGGCCCCATGACGGGGTGAGCTCGCATTGGTCCCAGCTCCTGCCAACTTAGCAGTTCGAAAGCACGTCAAAGTGCAAGTAGATAAATAGGTACCGCTCCGGCGGGAAGGTAAATGGCATTTCCGTGTGCAGCTCTGGTTCGCCAGAAGCGGCTTAGTCATGCTGGCCACATGACCTGGAAAAACTGTCTGCAGACAAACATCGGCTCCCTCGGCCTGTAAAGCGAGATGAGCGCCGCAACCCCAGAGTCGTTCGTGACTGGACTTAAATGTCAGGGGTCCCTTTACCTTTACCTATATTAAAAATGTACCTGTGTGCAGTTATAAAGCAGTGTGGTGATGGAGGAGAGTCTTATGTGACATTGCACACAACTGTGTGAGGTTTTTCCAAAGTTCAGAAAGCATCCTAATACAACGTTGTGCAAAAAAAGTTATAAATCCATGCATTTTTTCAGGCCCTTACACACTGAAACAAATTTGTGTTCAGGTGAAGTGAGCCTGGCATGCTCTGGTCATGGGGTCACAAAGAGTCGGATATGACTAAACAACTAAACAACAACAACAACAAATGTGCAAGATGATTTTTCACATTCTAAATGGATTATTTTCTCCTTTAAAAAACCCCATGTTTGGGGGGGAAAACAAGTATTTTGAGAGGCAGTATACAAACACACTGACAATATTAATGGCTGTGCCCATGATCTTTTTTGGAGGCAGGGATCAGGTGCTTTTCAGGCACCCTGCTATAGTAGAGTGGTACTTGGTTTAAGAACAGCTTAGTTTATGAACAACTTGGATTAAGAACGCTGCAAACCTAGATGCAGGTGTTTTGGTTTGTGAACTTTGCCTTGGAAGCAAAACACGTTTCACTTCCTGTTGAGTGTGTTCTGTTTGTAAATTGAGTCCCCCGTTGCTATGGGAAAGCACGCCTTGGTTTAATAACGCTTTGGTTTAAGAACAGACTTCCAGAATGGATTAAGTTCGTAAACCAAGGTACCACTGAATCTGCATGTTGTCAATATCATACCAACATTAATCATTTCCTTCCACACCCTCTGGGAAGTAAAATGCACAAGAGAAGAGTCTTGCTGCATTCCCTAACTCAGAGATCAGCGATTTGTGCCTTGTGTGGATTTGTTGTCATGTAACAAGAATCTGTTTCGACTTCCGGAGGCGGCGCGAAACAAGTAATGGCGGTCCTCTTTGCGCTGCGAAGAGGGGCTCCGCAGGAAAGGGTCGTTCGCTGCGGCAAAGCGACGACCCACTAAGAAAAACCACGAGCAGAGCGAGCTCGTGGCCGTGGGATCCGGCGGGCACCAAGAGCGACCCCCAAACCGAAGAAGGGACCCCGTAAGGGGCTCCGGAAGCGCGGAGGGGAAGCGGTGCTGTGGATTCATCGCTCTTTCTGCGGGAGTGAAGCCGCGCGGCTGTTACTGATGAGCGCCGACCTTTCTTCCTTAACATTGGATTACAAATCGACTACTCGTGAGTAAGATTTACTCGAAATTGGATTACAAATTTATGAATTTGGCTGAAAGCGGGAGACGAGAAAAAGGAAGTCCGTCTCCCGGTGGTGCTTAGTGATCAAAGGCAAAGGAACTGTCAAGCTGGAAGCAATAGAAAAAGGCTTTAAATTGGGACATACATGCGTCTGCTGAAGTTAGCAATTGAAGGGAAAGGCAAGTGACTTTTACTCTTTCTGTCATTGTGTTTATTCTATGTGGGGACTATCCTCTTTATTGGACTTTTTAAACGTCGAGAACCCCAGTCTCGGACTTGCAGGGGGAAAAAGGCTTCTTTGCGGATACAAATACAAAATTGAATTTGGATACATAGAGGCAGCACTGGTGGATACAAATTAATAACTGTATCTTGCACCTCAAGATAAACTTTGTGGCAATACTGAGAGGGCTCTGCCAGAGGGGAGAAAGTCTTCTCTAAGGAATATTGTTTACTTATTTAACTGCAGGAACTTTAATGGCGACTGAAACTTTGTTCCTTCTTTCCTGAATTGCAACAATACTCCCTCTAGTGGGCTTTGGGATTTACAATTTGCTGGGAACCAACTTTGTTTTGACTCTCTGTGGCTTGGCTGTTTACTTTGAAGCTTGTCTTTCCCATGGAACTTTTGACAGCTTGACCTTGAATCTAAAGACAGGTGTGGAATGAGTGGCCCACCAAAAACAAGAGCTGCATCGAAAGCAGGGAAAGGACAACTGGTACAAACAACTTTGATTTCTCAGGCTCGCAGATCTTCAGTCCCTGCTGTTTTACAGGGAACTGCACTAACAACAGCAGCCCCTTCCAAGGAAGCTGAACAGCCAACAGCGGAGGATATGGCAGCAGGGAGTTCTAATACCCTTCTAGAGGAAATGCTACAACAATTTGCAATTTTGAATAAAAAGGTTGATGACCAATCGGCAAAAGTTGACTTAGCCATATCCTCAATTACTAAACTTTCTGAACAGGTGGCCAAGCATTCACAAGATATTGGAAATTTAAAGGACGCTACATCTGAAAATCGGAAATTGGCCGAGGCTGCGAATGAAAAAGCAGGTGAAGCAATTCAGAAAGTGGAGGAATTGAAAGGAGAGGTAAGGCCGTTGCACAAACAGATTAGTGACCAGCAGGCCTACCTGGCTTTAGCGGAACTGAGAAACAGGGAAAATAATTTAAGATTACGCTCTATCCCAGAGATTGAGAAAGAGGACCTGATTGGCTTCTTGACAGCAGAATTTTCTAAATTCTGGGGTATAAAGGAAGATACAGACTTCAAGATAACAACCGCATTTAGATTGGGAAGAGTTACCAGGAAAGACAGGCCCAGAGACTGTTTGATCATTTTAAGGGCCAAGCAGGAGAGAGACAAGCTATTGGACTTACATTTTAACAAAGCACTTGAGATCCAGGACAGAAGAGCACAAATTTACAAAGATATTCCTAAACAATTATTGGATCTCAGATCTAACTATTCTGATCTAGCTGGATCTTTGAGAGGCAACGGAATACCGTACAGGTGGGAGTTTCCACAAGGAATATCATTCAACTACAAAGGAAAGAAGATTAAAATCAAAACGAAAGAGGACAGCCAGAAGTTTCTACACGATCACGGAGAAGACCTGCAGAAAGGAACAGCAACTCTTTGGCCTCCACCAGAGTCTGGAAAAGAACCAGCACCCTCGGATTTGGATAAAAAAGAAGACGCCCCATAAGAGCAACAACAGATTGATACAGGATGTCTCTGCAGCTGTATAGTTGGAACATTAATGGCGCAAATTCCCCGGAAAAACGCAAAAGGATATTTCATATTTTAAAGAAAGAAAATTTGGACATAATATGCTTGCAAGAAACACATGTGACCAGGCTTCACAGGAAGGTGTTAATAAATAAAAGACTAGGCCAAGAATTTGTTTCATCAGACAGAGTCAAAAAGAGAGGCGTGGTGATCTATGCAAAGGAGAATTTATCACCAAAATTTTTGTTTAAAGATGAACAAGGAAGAATCCTGGCAATTGAAATACAAACCCAAGGAGAAAAAGTTTTGATTCTAGGAATTTATGCACCGAATGAGGGGAAATCAGAATTTTACAAGAAGCTACATGAGACATTACTGGACTATCTGGACTACTCTAATATCATTATGATGGGAGATATGAATGGGGTTGTCTCTACTCTTATGGATAAGTCACAGAACCAGAACTTGACTAAAGATGGAAGACTACCAAAAACCTTTTTTGAACTGACTGACAATATGGATTTGATTGATCTATGGAGGACAAGAAACCCCTTAGGTAAAGAAGGAACTTTCTTTTCTGAGGCCCACCTGTCATGGACAAGAATCGACCAAATCTGGACATCTAGAGGGCTGGCACCTAAGACTACAAGAGTAGAAATCTGCCCAAAGACTTGCTCCGACCATAATGCTTTGAAAATGGAAATGAGATTTACTACTGCGGATTCCTTCAGATGGAAAATGAATGACAACCTGCTAAGAGATCAAGAGACTGTAAAGAAGGCCCAAAAAGCTATAAAGGACTACTTTGAAATTAATTTGAATACCTCGGTGGAAAAAAGAATAATCTGGGATGCAAGCAAAGCGGTTATGAGAGGGTTTCTGATACAACAGAACACGATTAAGAAAAAACTCTGGAACGGGAAAAAGGATAAGATATTAGAGAAGATAAGAGAAGGAGAGAAAAAATTAAGATCGAATCCAAAATCAAAAGAGATTTTAAGAGAAATCAAATTCCACCAATCGCAATATACGAAATTGATAAACCAAGAAGTGGAATGGAAAATCAAACAAATGAAACAAAGATCCTTTGAATCTGCGAACAAATGTGGGAAACTGCTAGCTTGGCAGTTGAAAAAGAGACAAAAATTAAATTATGTTACCAATCTAGAAGTTGAAGGGAAAAGCATCCAGAAACCGGGGGAAATTAGGAAGTGCTTCCAGAAATATTTTAAAAAACTGTATACACAAGAACCCGAGGAAGCAAACGAGATTGAACAATTCTTGAAAGACAATGGCCTACCAGAATTGTCTCAAGAGAAGAGGTCAATCTTGAATTGTAAAATAACACAACAGGAAATCGAGGATGCCATTCAAAATATGCAGTTAGGCAAATCTCCAGGCCCGGATGGACTTACCTCCAAATATTACAGGACATTAAAAGACTGCTTGTTACAACCATTACTGGAGGTTTGTAACCAGGTTATGGAGGGAGGGAGAGCACCTGATACGTGGAAAGAAGCATTCATCACACTGATACCCAAAGTGGAAACTGAAAAGACTCAACTTAAGAACTATCGTCCCATCTCACTCCTAAACGTGGATTACAAAATATTTGCAGACATTTTGGCCAATAGATTTAAAAAAGTATTAAACGAAGTAATTCATAAGGACCAAGCGGGCTTTCTCCCAGGTAGACATTTGTTTGATAATACTAGGAATATTATTGATATTCTGGAACTTTTACAAACAAATATTAACACTAAAGCTGTGTTAATTTTTATCGACGCGGAAAAGGCCTTTGACAATATTTCTTGGAAATTTATGAAGAAAAATTTGGAAGGGATGGGAGTGGGAAAGGGGTTTGAGAATGGAATAGAGGCAATCTATTCAGAACAAAAAGCTAAGTTGATAGTGAACAATGTGGTGACAGAAGAACTTCATATTGAAAAAGGGACACGTCAAGGGTGCCCCCTTTCCCCTTTGTTGTTTATTTCGGTCCTGGAGGTGCTGCTGAACATGATAAGGAGGGATCAGCAGGTACAAGGAATTCGGGTCGGAGTGAAACAATATAAACTGAAAGCATTTGCAGATGACTTGGTTCTAACATTACAGGAGCCAGAATCTAGCACAAAAAGAGTTTTGGAATTGATTCAGAAATTTGGTCGGGTGGCGGGCTTCAAGTTGAATAAACAAAAAACCAAGGTGTTAGGGAAAAACTTGACAGTTGACGAAACAGAAGGGTTTCAGAAGGAAACAGAACTAAACATTGTTAAAAAAGTAAAATACCTGGGGGTCAATCTTTCTTCCAAGAACTTGAATTTATTTAAAGATAATTATGAGAAATGTTGGACAGAAGTGAAAAAAGACTTAGAAATTTGGTCACGATTGAAATTATCTTTGTTAGGTCGAATTGCAGCTATAAAAATGAACGTATTGCCAAAGATGTTGTTTTTGTTTCAGGCCTTGCAGGTTGTGGACAGAGTGGATTGTTTTGGAAAGTGGCAGAAGGATATTTCTAAGTTTGTCTGGCAGGGCAAAAAGCCCCGAATAAAGTTTAAAATACTAACTGATGCAAAGGAGAGAGGGGGGTTTGCCCTGCCGGACTTAAGGTTATATTACGAAGCTGCGGCTTTCTGTTGGATGAAAGACTGGTTTTTGTTAGAAAACACTGATGTCTTAGATCTGGAAGGCTTCAACAATTCGTTAGGGTGGCATGCGTACCTGTGGTACGACAAGGCAAAAACATTTGGAATGTTCAAAAACCATATTGTCAGAAAAGCAATATTTATGGTCTGGGAAAAATACAAAGACTTATTGGAGAGTAAAACTCCGAGGTGGTTATCACCAATAGAGGCCAAGGCTCGGAAAAAACCCAATATGGAGGCCTACTGGCCGAAATATTGGGAAATAATAGAAAATGTTGGAGGTAAATGGAGGCTGCAGAGCCTTGAAAAATTACAAAGTATGGTGCAAGGTTGGTTACATTATGCCCAAATCAATGAGGTTTTTAAGTTAGATAAAAAAATAGGATTCCAGGTGGAAAAATCGAAACTTGAGACAGAGTTGCTAGAACCAAAGACCAAATTACTATCGAGAATGTATAACTTGCTGCTTAAATGGAACACTCAGGATGAGACAGTTAAATCAGCTATGATAAAATGGGCTCAGGACATTGGTTACAATATCATGTCAGAAGACTGGGAGAGGTTATGGACCACCGGTATGAAGTTCACTGCATGTAATGCTTTGAAAGAAAACATTATGAAAATGGTATACAGGTGGTACATGACCCCGGTCAAGCTGGCTAAGATATACCATTTGTCCGATAACAAATGTTGGAAGTGTAAGGAAGCTGAGGGGACATTCTTTCACCTCTGGTGGACCTGCCCAAGATTGAAGGCCTACTGGGAAATGATCTATAATGAGTTAAAAAAGGTGTTTAGATACACCTTTCCTAAGAAACCAGAGGCATTCCTTCTGGGCATTGTCGGCCAGAAGGTGTTAAAGAAGGATAGAACTTTTTTTATGTATGCTACAACAGCAGCAAGAATTCTTATCGCTAAGCACTGGAAGACTCAAGATTTGCCCACACTGGAGGAGTGGCAGACGCAATTGATGAACCACATGGAACTAGCCGAGATGACTGCAAGGATCCGAGATCTGGGAGAAGAAGCGATGGAGGAGGACTGGAAAAAGTTTAAGGACTATTTGCAAAAGTATTATAAACTATATGAATCTTAAGAAGTCGCATGATTTGAAATGTCAGCCTCAGCAATATAAGTGGATCATTTATGAAAGTTGAATTATCTATGAAAGAGTCAAAGTTTAAATGGGTAAAAAGAAATATTGTAAGATTTTTAAATTAATTGGAATATAAGAGATTTAAACTTAAACTTAAATAGCAATTGAAAGTACAAAAACACGTGAAACAAGGTTATAACTTGCTGATAATTTTATTGCCAAGAATGCATTACGAGGAGATGTGGGGAAGTCCGATAGAAATCTGAAATAAGTTGATGAAATGGTCTGGTTTTGTTGTGCTTGTCTCTTTTTATTTCTTTTTTTTTCTCTATTTTCTTTTTCATGCTTTTTTTTTATTTTTTGCTACTGTTATATTTGTAATCTGGAAAAAGACGCAATAAAAATTATTTAAAAAAAAAAAAAAAGAATCTGTGTTTTCTGCTTTCAATGAAGCATGATTAGCGTGTGTGGCAATATGATTGCTTGGCTTTGAAGCTTGAGACTCTGTGAGCGTTTGCATATGCTCCCTCTGGGGTTCTCCCTGTACAGTATACTGGCAACATTTAGGAGCAGTTTCTTTTGTTCACAAAGATCCCACTTAGTCTTTAAAAAAAAAAAGTCTTATGCTGGGACTGGAAAAAATCCAAGAAAACTGCAAAGTTAATTTGTTTCAAGTGAGCATCGAGTCCCTTGTGCTTTCTCCATTCATGCATTTCATCACTACTTGAGGACTTGCACTGACTCTTAGCTTACTGTGTGGCAAGTTTATGGGCTAAATAATGGAAGGGGTTTATCTACCCAACTGTTGGCAGACCAAAGTTTCAAAACGAAAGGAAGCTCAAGGACTGCTGTTTGACTGTAAGAATAACCTACATACAGACACACTTTTTAGTTGCTCAAACCATGCTCACATCAGCTTAGAGCATGAAAAAAAATACGTAACTACAACAGAACGAAAGTAGTCATAAACAATAAATAAAACTTCAAAAGAATGTGCAACCAAACTGAGCCATTTCCACATACATCACAATTTCTAAAATAAAGATACAGAGAAACCATAGCAGCAACAACAGTAACAACCCACCTCCAAAACAAAACAAAAACCCAAACACCTCAGCCCAAGAGTTTGTTCAGCAGCCTCAGCTTTTGTAGCCCCAGTCAGTCAGAGCCCCACCCTCCCAGGTTGGGTGGGGAAAGGCCTGCAAGGCAGGGAGCAGGTCTTCCAGGACTCCCAGCCAAGATGGCCTCTTGAATGTTTCAAGAGTTCCACAACAGCATTATGCTTTTGAATAACAAAGCAAACTGAAAAGAAACATCAGCAAAGACTCTTGGCACCACTGCTGGAGCTAACATGGAAGTACTGTACAGGGACACTTGTATCTCACAAGTGGAAAATGAGAAAGTGCTGAGAGCATGGCATTGGGATAGCCAGAAGGCAGCAGGACAGTAAGAAATGAAGAATTGCCACCACAAAAGATGTTTATCACAGTTATGCATCTTTTCCTCAGTCCATAGCAAACTTCAATCCATATGATGTGACACAGTAGAACACCACTGGCGTTACATAGATGTGACAAAGCAGCATTAGTGTATCAAAACTAGTGTTGGGGTCTTTTGTCCTCTGTCTGCTTGATTTGAGTCTGCATCCAGACACTGATTAATACTTGAACATGGTACATTGTACCAGAGATGTCAAGATATAATATCCCATTCAATGCTAGGTCAGCTCTATGGTTCATCAAGCAATGCTTGTTTCCTCAGAATTTCCCCGAAGTTCACCAAAAGGCCATCTTAGAAACAGGCATGTTTTCTTATGCAGTGACAATGAAAAAAAGCATAATCAGATATGCTATGTGTTTATAGTAGATATATAATAAAATATTTTCAACAAGCTCAGTGATTTGAATTAGCCTCCAAAGCTTCTCTGAAGTTACTGTAACTTCTTTGGCTTGAAACAAGCCATACTTCATTGTAATCCTTGTGCAAAGTACATGGGGGGGCGGAGTCTCCTCCTAATTTTGTTTGTTTATGAACTAGTATCCAATCATGTACTTTCTGATCAGAGACTAAACATTATTATGAGAAGATGAAATTTAATTAAAGATGAAGTACCTATCTTCAAGAATGAATATTTTATAGATGCATCTATAGATAGTATTAATTGACTTAACCATGTTATATTAGGATATTGCATCATTTTTTTAACATCAGTAACTTTATAAACTTTTTTGAAGAAAGTCC
Source organism: Podarcis liolepis (assembly GCF_965112155.1). Lineage (NCBI taxonomy): Eukaryota > Metazoa > Chordata > Lepidosauria > Squamata > Lacertidae > Podarcis > Podarcis liolepis. The sequence continues at coordinate 53,867,488 of NC_139557.1, read as the reverse complement.
ACAACTTCAAACTGAAATTATTTGTATAGGGATAATTTATGACAAAATTATCATAGGCAGTGTGATGGGAGCATGACACACCCTGTGCATCCTATATGGCCATAGTGGAACCACCAGATAAGAAGTTAATCCACATTGCTGGATTCTGGATAGGAAAGACACATGGCAAGAATAATCTCAAATCAGAACAAAAAACAATGCTGGTGATACATGGTGTCAAGGAGGGGGTCGCTTTCCTGAGTCGTCTCTCCAAGCTACTAATGAATCATACCCACACACCGAACGGGTTTATTGGCTTCTTCTCTGGCACCAGCTACAGAACATCAAACAGCAAGTCTAAAACACGGCATGTTTTGTCCCTCCCCCACCAGCTTAACTCGAAGATTTATAGGGGCTGGGGAATGTTGGCAAGCAGCCAGCTCCATCACATGCTCCCACTTTGGGGACAAATTGTTTCCACCTGCCTGTGGTGCCCCACCCAGCGATACTTGCTCACAGGATCACTACTTCATGACACATGAACAAACTTGAACTGTTTAAATAGTACTTGCTGCTAAGTTCACATGTGTAAGACTGCAGTTTTATGCAGATGGTAAGTTTCACTGAACACAGTGGAGCTCACTTTTGAGTAAATGTGCATGGAAATCAGCCTATTAGTGTTTAATGTTTATGCTAAAGATAAAAGCAAAAGAAGTATTTTTATCGGCATTTATACCAAACCTTTCTATGATAAATCACATTCAAGGTGTGCTTTATACAGGTGTGTATAAACAAATTAAACAATTAAACAATCAACCATTAAAAGCAGAAGAATAGAAAGAATAGTGAGCAGCAAAATTTAAAACATATAATCACAGGCTCTGACTAAAAATTGCTTCTTGGAATAGTGCATTAATTAATTTGGAAATACCCGTAGCAGAATTTGTCAATTGTTTCAGGATTTGGCCAATACAAAAAAGAATTGGAGTCAGTTCCAATCAGAAAGCCAATCTCAGTTTCATTCATTGCCATGATATCTTGTTATCAAAGGTCATCATGTCTGTTTTACATCCATTTCTTCCTCAGATAGGCCTCACTTAAAATAAACTTGGCAAGCAAAGCTTTAAATAAAATTGTGGCTCTGATTTAAAGCCCAGCTGTTTGGAACAGCTATATCATTTAACATTATCCCATTCAAGCATCTTGTGCTCTTTTCTAATTGGCAAACATTTCATCATAGGATTTTTTTCATATTATGAATGTCTAAATTTTGCAGAGCTGTGTGCAAATGGTTTCTCAACCTTCTCTACCCTGTTTTAGGGAAGACATCTGGGAAAACATTTCATCAAATGTGTGCAGTGGAGGAAATTCTCTACCAGTTTCTTGAGGGTAGTGCTCACCACAATTTCCTTCCTTTTCCTAATGCTTTTTTTTTAAAAAAAAACTTGTGGCTGGCAAGTGGTGGCAGCAGCATCTGTGCTGGCAACTTGGCTGCCATTTTGAATCCTCCACAATGCCCATCATTCCAGGGCACTAAGCAGTAAATAGGCAGCCACACACACAAAAATGGGTAAAGAATATCTGGAGAACATGCTGCAATGTGGATTTCAGAGAAATTTCAGCTCAGCTCCCAAAACTCTCACATGGAAGCAAAGGTGATACATTGGCTATGTCCACATTGGCCCTCACAGACACTTGAATTTAAATCCCTGCTTAGTTATGAAATAGGTGGTGTAGATTCCTTTCAGGGAAGATGTTTTCAGGTGAACACTTCCAACCCACACTCTGGAATCCACTTTCTTTTTTACATTTTTAAGTCCTCTCTTCTGCTGCATGCGCCTACTTAAAATTTAAACAGATGGGCTGACCATAGGCCCATCACAAACCTCCAGGGTAACCCATTCTACAAGTTCATCATGAGGGAAAATGGAATAGCACCATGTTTGTGACTGTAAACAAAATGAAGGAGGATACAGAGGTAATAAGTGATTGTTGTGCTTTGTATAGTTCAATAACATTTTTTTTAAATTGTATGTCACTTTTCCACAAAATAAATCATGCTTAAATGGCTGATGGCATTAGCATTTCAAACATGATAATGTTTGAAACCTTTCAAACAAACACTGAAAAACAATTTCATAAGAACATAGCAAAGCAACAGTAAATATAGTAACATACAAAAAAACCCACATTTCTATACTATAAATATAACACGATTACATAAACAACATGTAGCATCCAATAGCAAAAATAACAAGGGAGCTTCACAGCTTCACTTTAGTCCTATAAACATCCCTCCCAAGATGTTCCTCACAGTCCCTCTCCTGCAGCCACTTTCAAGGCTTCCAAAGGTGGGGTAGCTGAAAACATCCTTCCCATGATGTTGATCACAGTCCCTCTCCTGCAGTAACTTCTTATAATACGTCCAAGGGCAAAGGGTGGGGTAACATGCACATTAATACCACAGTGTACCCCCCAGAGAAATGATCCGCTTGCATATGAACCTATATATGTGGTGAAAGTAGGTCTTTACTTTATTATTATTGTAAAAATCACAGTCTTAGTTATGGTAAGTCAGGGTCAAACTATATGGGAAGTAGAAAATCCATGATCTGATCTGCTGGTTTTCAATTATTTGTTTACCACAAATAATTTGGGACCACACTACACAAGATGCCATTCACATCATTAGCAATAGTGTGAATGGCTTTTAAAGTATAGGCATGTATGCATTACATTTATATCCAACCTTTCATGCAAGGAGGTCACGGTCACAACACAGTTCTCCTCCTCCCCATTTTTTCCTCACAGCAACCACATGAGGTAGGTTAGACCAAGAGACTGACCAGCCTGAGGTCACCCCATAAGCAGTGATTTGAATCCCAGTCTCTCACATCCTAGTCCAAAACTGTGACCACTACAGCAGCTTGGTATGGTTTACCCCAGTACCTATTGGGAGCCTGGGACAAAACCCTTTGCCATCCACTCTTGTGCTGATCTAAATGAGGGGACTGCGCTTTCAGATAGATGATCTCCCATTCTCTCTCTTCCCCCACCCACTCTCATGCAAATAGCACATATATGACTGTGATTTGTACTGGGAGCTTCCAGTGGAAAGCAAAGTGTTTAAAACTGTATCACTCCCCCTAACTCATAATCATTTCACTTCCAATATGGGAATTGTGGTCTATGAGGAGCTCATGTTGTACATCTTGACTGTGGTTGGGCTGCAACCAGGATCAGACCATGTGCTGCTCACTGACTGAAGATGCATGGATATTGTAGAAGGCAGTGCTATTTTTCTAGAAAAAGAGATGCCCAAATGCACCATGAGCACCTCCCTTGTTCTCTTATAATGGCAACGGTGCCCACCTGAGAGGTGCCAGAACTGAGTTCAAGTGAAGTCAGTTTTTTGGCTGGGGGGGAAAAGCCCTGGTAGAAGGTGACCCAGGTGGCCATTAAAGCTAGCACACAGGCCCAGATTCAGCACAAGGAGCTGTACTGTGGATCCAGCCCTAGAGAACACAATTAGGGGGCAGCAAGTAGTGTTTCTGCCAGATACAATCTGCAGTTCAGGATGAGAGAGAAACTTTAAACCTAAGGTCCTGGTTTGCTTTCTACAATAAAGGTAAATGTACCCCCTGACCATTAGGTCCAGTCATGGATGACTCTGGGGTTGCTGCACTCATCTCACTCTACAGGCCGAGGAAGCCGGCGTTTGTCCACAGACAGCTTCCAGGTCATGTGGCCAGCATGACTAAGCCACTTCTGGTGAACCAGAGCAGTGCACTGAAACCCCGTTTACCTTCCCGCCAGAGTAGTACCTATTTATCTACTTGCACTTGATGTGCTTTTGAATTTCTAGGTTGGCAGGGGCTGGGCCCAAACAACGGGAGCTCACCCCATCATGGGGATACGAACCGCCAACCTTCCGATCAGCAAGCCCTAGGCTCTGTGGTTTAGACCACAGCGCCACCCGCGTCCCTTGGGCTTTCTACAATACCCACCCCCAAAATGAGTACCCAAATAAACCTGCTTGTAAAGCATTTTCCAACCTGTTCCATTTTTCCTCATGTAACTAAGCCGCTAACAAAGATGCAGGCTTAGACTTGACAGATTTGCTCAAGCTGAATAAAAGACTGGTAGATATGTGTGCCTGGTAATCTTATAGGCTTCAACAATATCCAGCAATCTTGCGTTTGACTGATGTAATCCCTCCTGAGTAGCTATAGGGTTAAGAAGTCAATGGAGCTCTGTCAGTTTATAGCAATTGCTGATCTGACTCATTAGAGCCAAGCACGTTTTTCATCGTGCCCAAGAAGCACAAACAAACATGACACACACGTAGCCTCAAGAATCTTGTGATAAAGCAAAGGTACAGAAAGTCACAGAGAGTGCCCAGGTGCTAGACAAAGCACTTGTGTGTCGGCAAGTGGCCATTTCATGGATCCTAATGTACTTCTACTCCAGAGTCTCCCTGATGCAAAAGCAATCTTTGAAAATTATTTGGTGGTTGGATGTTAAATCTAGCTTGTCAAATTGCTTGGGATTTTATGAGATCACTTGACATATTGTCCTGCGAGATAGGAATTGAAACGAATTTATGGCTATTCCAGCAGGCACTTATAATTCTCAGCAGCGACTTCCTTTTGACATGAATAACATATGAATGTGGGTCTTCTCACTTTCCTGGCTACTTCAGCAAGATGATCAGAAATCACCCCCCAACTCCACCTGCTGTAACTCAGCAGAACTAGAACTGAGGTGTTGGTTTGTCTGACCTTGTTGACCACAGCTTTCCTTGGAGAGAGAAATACTTTCTAATAGCTGAGCAGAGGGTCAGGCAGAGTCCCTATGGGTCTAGGCAAAGAACCCAGAACAGGTCCAGATACAGCATCAGGGGGCAAAGCCCAGCAGTTGTTTTTGTATTTGCATGTCCAGAGGAAAGTTTCTCAATTCACTTAAAGCAACCTTTCAAAATATCAAGGGCTGCTGCTTTCTTTCTGACAATCACCCAGGCAGCAAGACAGGCACATGGGCCAGAAGGATATCCCTTGCACCTTGTCCATTGGCTACTATGATTATTACAGGCAATTTTCATTGTAGGATTCTTGAGCTAAAATGTATTTTTAAAAACTCCAAATCTCAATAATGCCAAGCAGGCAATCATGTACTAAATATTGTTATGGGGTACCATAATCTATTGGTTAATGGCAGAAATTAATAAATGGTAGTATTTAGATAATATTTGGGATATGAAGGGAAGGACAATAAATTCTTGGTTTAGATTATGCAAACCAGCCTAGCCGGGCTAGCTAAGTGCAGAGCATTAAGAAACAATGTACTGGGCCATTAAGGGCAATTGGCAATGCAAAAAGCTATCGTCCCCACCCTCAACCCTGCTCTGAGAAGTGGACAGGAGATTTGGGAGGTTGCCAAGATAATGGGGATGTGGTGTTACACAGGAAAATGTACCCCTTTTGAAACAGAGAGCTTTGGAGAATGGGAGAGGGAGCTTTGCGAAGGTTTTGGGAAGAAGAAAGGAGGTGCCAGAACTGTAGACAAAGACCATGCAGGACAGAACCATCTTGGTGGGCTGGGTCACGGGAATGGTATGCAGGATGCTTTGGACTCCGATGTGTAATGCTGTGCAGAATAAGTTCCTCTCGATATGCAGTGCTGTGAATTCTCTTCCTCCACCTAGACCCAGGTGTATATAGGTGTAAAATAAGTGATATACCTCAAAACACTATAGTTTCTGACATGCCTGAATTCCAAACAGAACCTCCAGGAATCTTGCTACTGCTTGGCAGAGGTTGGGGGCTGTATGGGCAATCTACCCAGAAGATATTTGTATTTCGAGGAGATAGTGATCTGACACGGTTACCCTTCCTGCCTCTCTTTGCTTCCCCCTCTCGATATCTCTTGTTTCTTGTTCAGCTCTTTGATGGCTGTGAACAGCCTTTAATGCCCTAATCTGTGGAAGGAAGTGATAGCGCTAGGTACCTAAACCTTCTTTGATGTTAGACGTTGTTTGGAGAACATGAGGCACTGGGAGAGGTGGCTAATGAATAATCTGCACATAGCCCAGTCGAGCAAGCCATGCAGGCTAACAGGTTAGCTATCTATAAATCAGGTGCTGTTGGGCAGAGTCTGAGAAGCTTGTGCATGGACTGATCAGTCGCAGGACCGCGCAAACCTAAGGCTACCTGGGGAAGTCACTTCACCACTTCTTGAGGGCTTCCAAGTGGCAGATTGAAGTGCTTGCTTGGTAATGTATATATTGCTTGCTGTTTAGAATAAAATCTTGAATATTCGCACTTGTGTTTTGTATTGCCTCTGAATCTCATTTTAAAAGAACCACCTAGCATTTGGCAAGACAGGGATGGTGCACAACCTTCATAGCAATTTGCATGCTCAGATCCAGAGACCTCCCACCTTAAATAAAGACACATTTGACTCAAATTTTAGTTTTGGTTTTTGGCAGAATTTAGGCCACAACTTGATTACAGAAAAGTGAGTGGTTGCATAGGCTCTGGTTCGACTAGCTCCCTACACCCTTGCAGGTAGCGCTGACCCAGAGCTCTATCAAAGGTCAGCCAAAGGTGAACACCTGAGGCAGGTGAAAAGCCTGGGAACAGACTCTGTTCACTCCCCAGATGCTCTCCTGGACTCAGGCATGGGCACAACCCCCTCTCGGGGGCTGACCAAACCAAGTTAAGTCCCTGGATTCCTTTAATGGAATATCCTTCACATAGGGATGGTGAGACCGTTCTCCCATTGCTATCACATGAACCAGTGCCTATCCACAACCTTACAAGTTGTGACGATTTGCTGTGCGGCAGGAAAAACCCAAATGGCAACAGCCAATCAGCCAAGTGGGAGAAATTCCAGCCATGCCCCTGTCCCAACAACAGACGACACACAACGACATAGCAAGGTCAATCACAAAATACCCTAAAATTAGGGAGACGTGGGCAGGTGTTCTGATGCACAAGCCAAAAGAGGAAACTCTAGGACACATGCAAGAGTTTGTATAGGTCCCTCGATCCGTTTACACTGCACCCATTGGCCAGATTATACCCAGAAATTAGGGACCTACCAATTGGGTGTTGTGGCTATCCAATAGACCCACCCACAACCAGGAGGTCAGTCTCCAGGTCTCACCGCAACACGTGCTCTCTTTTAGGGAGGACACAATATATTAGCTGACTGCTGACTGTGCATCAGGATAGGCATACCATATTAACCAACACTTAACAACAACAACTTCACACCTCATCAATATGGATTGGAACTACAAGGGCTCCATCACAGCACGCAAACCAACTGAAACAACTAGTTGCCATTTGTTATTTTGTGCTACATCTTGAAATTGCTCGGCAGAGTGGCATTTGGGAACCCCTTGGTGTTTAAAAGCTTCTCTTAGAAAGACTCTCCTCCCTGAAAGAGAGGGGAGGGGTTGTGGTCGGGAGCCCGAGCTCCGCCTAGCAGGGGGCGTAGCCCCCTGCCTTCAGCTCACCTGGCTGGCACTCACGCCCCCTCGGTGGCCACCCAACCAGGTGCTGCTGAGGGGGCGTGTTCAGCAGCTTTTTGCTGCAGCGACAGCCTTTCCCCGGCCTCATTTCTTCATCGTCGCCTCTTCGGAAAGTCATCGTCCCTCAGAGAGTCATCAGCTAGGAGTCATCTCAGTTATCACAGGGAAGAGCCACGAGGTTTGGAGTCGGGGGAGGGGTCTGTGTGTGTGGAGGCTGCCTGGTTCCTGGCTTGCCTTTTAACTTTAAAAACCCAGGCAGCCAGGTTTGCCTTGCTGTGTCCTCTTTTCCGGGTAAAATCCTACAATTAACCTTCTATTTCCCCCCCACTCCTGGTGCTTGATTTGTTTGTGCGGCCTGAGTGCGAATTAACCTTTCTTAAGCTGCAGCTTGTTCCCCTGCCCAGCACGTGCCCCCAGCGAGGTCTGAGTGTGAGTGTGGCTCTGTCTTTCTTTCTTCCTCGTATCCTCGCTTTCCTTACCCTGCCTCTGCCTTGGTGGCAGTGCATTTTTATTTAATTTCTGGCCAGGGTGCTTGTACGTTTTCCCCTCTATTGCCCTTACCTGTCCAATTGCATGGCTGGTCTGGGTGACTGAGTGGGTTTGCCTTACATTTTAATTTGTTGGCCAGGGTGCTTGTGCGTTTCCCCCCTTCATTGTCCTTGAGAGCCTGGATAGCTCAGTTGGTTAGAGCATGGCACTGATAATGCCTAGGTTGCAAGTTCGATCCCTGTTTGGGACAGCTGAATATTTCTGCATTGCTTGGGTTGGACTAGATGATCCTCAGGGTTCCCTTTCCTGTTCCGCTCTAATTTTAGGTCGTGTGTGTGTGTGTGTGTGTGCGTGTGTGCTTGCAGCGTGTGTTTGTGACTGCTGTTTGTTGTGCCTGCTGTTTATTTATTTATTGCTCTTCTAGTGTGGGTTTAATTTGCCCTGCCATCCCTTCCATTGGTGGCACTTGAAGCGGGAGCCCCCTGTAAAATTTTAAAGGCTGCCAGGGCTGGGAATAGACTGTGTGCTTAGACCTCACCCCTCTTGGTTTCTCTGGGCCACCCCCACCCCATCGCTTGATGTTTAGGGGAAGAAATGAGGCAGGGCTTGGGGTGGACAACTCAGGGTTTCTGATCAGGGAACCATTCCTCAGCATTCCATGTCTATACGTTTAAAACCTTTGAGGGTGTGCCTTTGCCTGGTTCTTGTCGTTGGCTTCACTTGCCAGTACAGGCTCCCTAGAGAAAAAACCACTTTTGCACAACAACAACAAAGGTTTTCGGCTTGTGGTACCTTACTGAAGGGTCCAGGTTGACCCACGGTTTATGTTTCCATTTCTTTTTGGCTCACTGTAAGGGACAGCTATTTTCCTTTTCTTCGAAAACTTCCTTGCCCAGCATGTTCATTTTAATCCCCCCACCCCTCCTCCCTCCCAACTCCCCCCCACGCTTTCCTTCTCCTCCCCCCCACCCGTCCTCCCTCCCTCCCCCCACCCTTTCAGGAGATACATGGGGTCTTTGGAGTTCCCTTTGCTTCTTGCCAGAGTCATCACAGTTGCCGGACAGGTTTTTCAACTCTCTGCTCTTTCAGCAGCTCTAGTTGCATTGTCAGTTTAACTATCCAGCAGTTTGACCAATTGCAGTCTTTTGTCTGTTTAAGTACCCTTATTTCAATCAACTGGTATTGAGCCGACCTTGTGGGCAAAGATTTATTTTTCTTTGTTTGGCAAAGTTTCCTTTGTTTCAAAGAAGTTTCCCCAGCAGTGGGATATTAAGAGCAACCCCACCCCTCCTTTTCTGAGGGCCGCTGGTGTGGGCCTGGAATCTTATTGATTTCCTTTTCTCCTAATTTGGCTGCAGCTTCTGAGCATCTCCTTGTAAGCAGTTATTTTCAGTTCTGTTTGATTACTTGGCAATGCTTTGTGCCTAGATTTGCCTATCATTTAAAAGGGGCAACTCTTATTATAGGCAATTATCTTCTAATTCTGTCTGACTGCAGTGGGGGTTGCTCTGTGTATGGTATTGTTCCTTGGAGCCATGGTGCTAATATGTAGTTGAGCGCTGCTGCTTGAACTCTTGCTGGGTTGTGATTTAATAAATATAAATAAAAACAAGCAGTGCAGTTAAGTGATGTATAGCTTGTTCATTTTGTCAGCAATTACGCAGAGCAGATGATAATAGTAATTCCTACTCATAGCTATATATCCATTGGCTATTAATTGAGATACTATCGATTAATAATTAATCCCTCAACAGTGCTCCGAACTTTATTGATGCACAATAATTGTATACTAGCATTTAATTACAGTTAAGTTATTAATCGAGTGGTGATATTAATACTAATTAAAAAATAATAACAATAATAAAATAAAGTAATAAATAAAATAATTTTGAAATATAAATAAATAATAATAACAATAAATAAATAATTATAATTATAAATAATAAAAATAAAATAATAATAATTAATATTAAAAATATAAATAAATAAATAAAAATTAAATATAATAATAATAATAATAATAATAATAATAATAATAATAAGTGACGAAATAAATAGTAGGCGCATTTTTCTAGTGCACAGAGCAGGCACGGGTGCAGTACCAGCACACACTGCAGCTGTCAACCGTCATAATAATAAACCCAAACCCATTTCGCAGTTCCTTAATGCCTTCAGATCATTCATTGTTGACTATGAACAGCGCTTTCTCTTAGCTATTCTTTAGTTCAATTTGCCTTGCGTTCCTTATTTCCTTGTTTCGCAAACCAGTGGCCAGCCTTTAAACTACCCAGGTGCAGGCCCAAGCCCTCAGACAGGAACGGCGGCTGTGCAAACTAGGTCTCAGGCTTGCTCGCCGACTTTGAGAACTGCACCAGGGCGCCTGCATGGAGACTACCGGCCCGTATCAATAACCCGGTTGCTTCCAGTTCTTCTAGTTCTTTGCAGATTAAGCAGCCCAGGGTCCAGCTTCCAGAATCAGGCACCTCATCAGCCAGTGATGATGAGTCAGAATGGCTTACGCCCTTTCTGGGGAGGCCGCCGCTATTAGCATCTGGCAGTTAGCCCGTATGTCGAGAAGAAGCCATCAGAGGTGTATCGCACTGGAAAGCTGGGCCTTAGAAAGGATTTAAAACGTAAGGTAATTCAATAAAGGGCAATGCCAAAGGCAGTCTTGTAAGTACCCGCACGAGTGTGAGAGATGTGCGGGGGCTCACCCAGCCACAGCGTGTTACAAAGGGAAGCGGCCCTTTTGGGGAGGTCAGGGCTTCCACCACTCTAGTTCCAGACGAGCCCGCACAGCAGGGAACCATCGATAAAGTCCTTTTGGGTCTAGCATTTTCTCCAATTCAGCTTTCTCCTCTCCTCAACCTCTTGTCTATCCATCCGGACGGAAGTGCAGCATCCTATCTTTGGAAGGGTTTCTCAGAGGGTTGCAGATTCCCAGTAGTGGCTCCTTAACCGCGAAGGACTCTCCTAATCAGAAGTCAGTAAGGGGAAGGACGCTCGCCTCACCCAACGGGTAGCTACAAAATGTATCATTCCATAACACCTCATACAGGATTTATTTATTTATTTATTTATTTTTCCTGGGTAACCTGCCTTTTTCTCCCAGATCAACTACAAGAGCAAGACCACAGCTTTAACAAAATGACAGCCCAAACAGGAAGACACATGGGAGCAATGGTACTGCTTTGAAGTGTTCCAGATCCATTTCCTGTTCTCCCAATTAGTAGGGCAGCTGTGGGCAGAATTGCAAAGAAGTACAATAATGATTTAGTCCTTAGTCCTATAATCTAGTAAGCCTTTAAGCCCAACAGTCGAAATCACATAATTTCAATGCTTTAACTATATTAGGGAACATGTATAGTTAGTAAACAAATTGCTAGTTTGGTGAGAAATAACACTTCACTGAAGTGGATAACGCTTTGGCCAAGAGCTCACCTTTGGCAATCTTCTAGAACATGTTGCATATGTAGCAGTTCTTTCTAGCTTGAGTGAAACTCAAACCTGACATTTACAGTACCAGATAGAAGTGTTCTGGAATGTCATGGCTGTGTCTGGAATGTCCTGGCTGTGTCTGTAGTACAACAGTTTTGGGAAATCTGTAGGAGAGCATTCCACCAATCTCTTGTCATACTAACAACCGTGTTATCAGCTAACAATCAAAAGTGCTAAAATTTTAGCTACATCGGCAACAGGATGTTGGCTAGAAGCAACTGGTTTTCTGAAGCTAAAGGAGTTACTTGATCACAATATAGAACGATTTGTTTATCCATTATGAGTTTTACACATGATGAAAACGTATACTCAAGCAGATATTTTATAATCACGGTACTATACTATGATACAGTGCATAATGGACATCCACATTCAACTAGTCTGTGTGCCAGCCCCCTTCAGATTCAGCACAGAGAGCACCAAGTGACTCAGTAACAAATCAGAAGTTTAAAAGTCATGATACAAAATGAGGCTTGGGGCCTATGTGCATATCTAACCTTAAAAATAAAATAAAATAACAAAACAAAACAAACAAACAAACCGCACCACAGGGTAGGACTCCCAAAATCAGTTAAGACAGACCTTGAGATCTGGATCACGTTTCTGCAACGCTTCAATGTAGTCTCCTTATGGCAGGAAATCCTCAACCTGTCCTCAAATTGCCAGGTTCACTGATGCCGCTGGGTCCTTGGGCTTCAGTTTATTCTTTAGGGGACGCTGGGGTGCTCAACAATGGCCAGCAGAAGAGCAAGGTGAAGCTATCACGTGGGATCTCACTTTTCTGGAGTTTTTTCCCCCCTTAGTTGTGGCTGTTCACATTTGGACTGAGGAGTTCCAGAATCGCCGGGTGTGCTTCGGATCTGAAAACCAGGCAGTGGTCAACATACTGGCAAAACAGTCATCGCGTTCCGAGAGGGTGCCGTGCCTACTCCAATCATTCGTCCTCCAGTGCCTCACTTCTGAGCATTACCTCCCAGGGCTCAGCCACTGCCAGAACCTGTTCCGGAGCACCTGTGGAACCTTGGAGACGTGAAGTGATTAAGGGAGTATTAGCATCTGTCGCACCCTCTACGCTTAGATCATATAAGAAGGTCTGGTGTGATTTCATGGGGTTCAGGAACCTGGAGCACAGCTGTTGCCCGAACCCTTTCCGGAGCACCTGTGGAATGTTGGAGACGCAAAGTGATTAAGGGAGTATTAGCATCTCCTGCACCCTCCACCCTCAGGTCTTACAAGAAGGCCTGGTGCGATTTCTTGGGCTTCAGGTTCGGATCTTCGGGGCTTTCTGCTAGTGTGCCTCCAACCACCAATAACATTTTTGCAATACCTTTCACACCTTGATGACCTAGGGTGCGCACCTAAAACATTAAAAATACATGTAGCCGCCATTAGCTTCTTTGCTAAGGCCACGTTCTCCTCCGATCCATGCAGTGACTTCCTGCTCCGTAGAGCTATCGAAGGCTGGGGCAGGTTACAACCCCCTAGGGTTCAGGGCCGTAAGCCAATTTCTTACGGGTTGCTCTCTCAAAAACGCAAAAACTCTGGTCAATTTGTTGGTCCCGGTTTGAGGCCCGCCTCTTCTCTGCGGCATATGCCATCGCCTTTTTGCTGCCCTAAGAGTGGGCGGGTCGTAGTCAAAGGTAGTGCGAATGGTGTGATGCGGGGCCTCCATATGGAAGATGTACAGCTGTCTGAGGCGAGCATGTTGGTACGGATACGACAATCCAAAACTGATCGGGCCGGTAGGGGTGTCTTTCTAAAACTCACAGCGTCTGGGGGGCAGGGCCCTTGTCCGGTAAAGGACACCAGGCAGTATCTTTGCCTCAGACCACCTGGTCAGGGTCCACTTCTGCTACACAAAGACGGGTCCCCCTTACTGAGACACCAATTCACCAGGGTACTCTGCAAAGCTATTGATGCTTGCGGTTTAGCTTCCCGGGCTTATGCCGCCCACTCCTTTAGGATTGGTGCTGCCTCAACTGCCGCGTGCCTGGGCTTGCCTGCGGACAAGATTAAAGAAATGGGCCGATGGAAATCCAATGCTTATAAGGGTTATATACGTTAGTTTGCGCTCCGCTACACTGAATCTACTTACCCGCTTTCTCCTTTCTGTCGTTCTCAGCTGTTTCCGGGGGCACCGTGTGGATTTGCGGCCACAGTATTGTTCATTGGGCCCACGTTCGGGCTGTCAGCAGCGGCCTTACCCATCATCTGGGTTTGCCTCCTGGGATACAAGTTGCCTGGTTGTCGCGACGCGGCATGCGGTGGGAAGAGCTTATGCCATTGCTGATTGACAGAGTTGCCATGTTTGGCCCTCCTGACATCCTTATCATTCACTTGGGAGAGAATGACCGGGCCAATAGCTTTGCTCAGAAGAAATGTGTGGATCTGCGGCCACAGTATTGTTCATTGGGCCCGTGTACGTGCAGCAAGATGCGGCCTGGCACCTAATCTTGGCCTCCCAAATGATGTCCGAGTTTCCTGGTTTGCGAGAAGAGGCATGCGATGGGAGGAGCTGATGCCTTTGCTGCAGGAGAAATTAGCCAACTTTGGCCCTCCTGACGCTATTGTGATACAGTTGGGAGAGAATGACCTAACCAACAGAAAGAGTGCGGACTTATTGGGGAGCATAAAAAGAGACTTGAATGCGTTGGCAGCCTTGTGCCCCAGAACAATGGTGTTCTGGTCCTCCTTCCTGAAGAGAATCGAGTGGCGCGGTGCGCAAAGTTGTTTGGCCATTGAAAGAACCAGGAAACTCGTAAATCGGGCGGTAGCCCGTTGGGTGCGCTTTATGTTTGGCCGTGTCATCCGGCATGATCGCGGTGCGCAAAGTTGTTTGGCCATTGAAAGAACCAGGAAACTCGTAAATCGGGCGGTAGCCCGTTGGGTGCGCTTTATGTTTGGCCGTGTCATCCGGCATGATCGTATCCGTATTAGCGACCCAGCTCTTTACCGGAATGATGGTGTCCACTTATCAGATTTGGGGAACGACATTTGGCTAGCTAGTGTCAGCAAAAGCATCTGGGATTGGTTGCAGCAGTGAGGGTATTGGCGGCGAGCCGTTTGGCTCGGGTGGCGGTTAGGCATTGGAATAATGTGTTGTGGTGTGTCGAAGTGCTAGGTTTGGCCATCGCCTATGCCTTCAATGTTTTAGGGGTATTCCGTTAAAGGAATCTGGGGGTCGTGTATTCCGTCCGATGCCTGCTTGGCGGGAGGCCTTGGCACGACCCTCGGTGACAACAGGGGTGAGCTTAGAGTCGGATTAGCATCGACAGGCTCCACCTACTGGTGAATAACCCACTTGCTTCGATCCAATGCCTAAGCCAATACCTTTTCATTGCTGTAACCAATAAAGTTGTGGCCTTTTCTTGCCCATTAACCATATATCACGTGTCCTTGTGTCTTTATTTCACCACACGGGGGTCGGGTCCTCGAACCACAAAGACTCTCCTCCCTGAAAGAGAGGGGAGGGGTTGTGGTCGGGAGCCCGAGCTCCGCCTAGCAGGGGGCGTAGCCCCCTGCCTTCAGCTCACCTGGCTGGCACTCACGCCCCCTCGGTGGCCACCCAACCAGGTGCTGCTGAGGGGGCGTGTTCAGCAGCTTTTTGCTGCAGCGACAGCCTTTCCCCGGCCTCATTTCTTCATCGTCGCCTCTTCGGAAAGTCACCCACCCTCCACTCCCCTTTTAGTTAGGGCTTAGGTTCTTGGCCTTGCTATGGACCTTAGGTTGGTCGCCCCGGTTGCCTGGGGGGCCTGGTAGGAGTTTTTCCCAATTGGCACTAGGCTATTTGGTTTTTTCGCCTACCTCATAGCAATCGTCACAACTTTTGTGGTATTGGTGGGTAGGTTAGGCATTGGAATAATGTGTTGTGGTGTGTCGAAGTGCTAGGTTTGGCCATCGCCTATGCCTTCAATGTTTTAGGGGTATTCCGTTAAAGGAATCTGGGGGTCGTGTATTCCGTCCGATGCCTGCTTGGCGGGAGGCCTTGGCACGACCCTCGGTGACAACAGGGGTGAGCTTAGAGTCGGATTAGCATCGACAGGCTCCACCTACTGGTGAATAACCCACTTGCTTCGATCCAATGCCTAAGCCAATACCTTTTCATTGCTGTAACCAATAAAGTTGTGGCCTTTTCTTGCCCATTAACCATATATCACGTGTCCTTGTGTCTTTATTTCACCACACGGGGGTCGGGTCCTCGAACCACAATAGCATGTTTTCAAAGAGTAACCTAATATAAAAGAAGGAAAGGCTTTTAAAGTTTTAATCAGTTGAGTAAGAGTGAATTTCAGTGGGTTCTGCTTTTCTCAGCCAAGCATGACAAGCTCTACCTGCCCAAATTCCCTTTTCTGTTCCACTGTTAAACATCCAGGAGCCTCCTTCCATTTTGCATCTGGTCCCTGTAGTGTTTTACTGTTTCTTCTCTGTTTATAGACACCAATTACCGGTGCTACAAAGCAGATTCAACACGCTGCTTACTCAGCAGAATTTCCCTTCCTTATTAATTCCCTTGCTTGAACAGTTTCAGTAGAGCAAGAGTCACAATGTTTCCCCTTCTAAGATCTAGCTGTACAATTTAAATAATAGTTTAGAATGGAAATGAATCATGTGGTGACTTGAGAGGTGATTGCATTATATCACACACTTAACCAGTAATTTAGCTGGAAATAAGACAAAACAGATGAACCAAACCTAGATTAGTCATAATCAGGTTGGCCCTCAATTGAACTGCATAGGATAACTGTCACTTTAAATGTTTTGGATCAAAGGGCCAGATTTGTAACAAAAGCAGTAATGACCTCTTTCCTTAAATAGCAAGACTATAAGGGAAAATTCTGTTGTATATATGTATATAAGAATCACTTCCTATGAAGTGATTTAATACATAACGACCAGAGAATGTGCAAAAGTCAGTTGACAAATGCACATTACCCAAGGCCTCTTGGAGATTATGCACATTGACTGGAAAATGTGCACAATGCCCTCTTCATGAGGCCTGGTGAATGTGTACAATGGCCAGTTGTTATGATCATTAACTGCTTAGCTTACATTCTCCTTTAGATTTATACTGTACTGTACACAAATGGTCAGCAACATGTTTTCCTGGAGAGCTACTATGGGACAAGAATTGAGGATAGTGCGGAAGTGCTCTTCCCCTCCCCTGCTCCCCAGAGGCAAGTTCTTTTGCCTCAAATGCCATTTCTTCACATATTCCCCACGCCATGCCCAGAAGCCAGATTGCTTCTCATAGACACTAGAAGTAGTCTAGGCAGCTCCAGTTACTAACTTCCTCTATGCCTGTGTATAATTTTTATTGCTACCTATAAAGAATTTATAGATAATAAGCAAACTACCAGTTGAGCATGAGAGTGCCACCTGCCTACATATTCTATAAAGATAATTAATATAATAAACTTAGCATTCGCCCTACAGATGGCACAGCGCAGAATAGACTTTATATGTATGTTTAATTAGACTACACAGTCCTGTTCTCTATTCAAAATCCCCCGGCAGCTCCTCAGCTATTTCATTGATTTAAGATCCTGTTTTGAACTCTTTAGTGGGAGGGGGAAAGTCTCCTTTAGCTTAAATGATGCTTCCTATTCACTATGTATTTTGAACTCTTAAATGAGAGAAATATTCATAACCTGCTTGTCACGGTGCTGTAAACAAACAGAAGCTTTGTTTGATCTCTCTTTGCAGCTTTCGATGTGGCTAATTGTTTTGTTCATCACATTTTTCTTCCTTTCTTCGTTCCTTTGCCACATGAAATTTACACAGCGAATCAGACAGAGAACAATATAAGCTTCATCCCTCAACACAAACAGCCAAAGAGACGATGATCCAAAAAAGCCAAAAATTATACAGGAAGGAAGCATTCCTGGCTGATTTATGCACAAGAATGCAAATAAGCCCCCACCCCCCAAGATCCCTGTTACTAGCAGAGCTCAGGCATTCAACGCTTTTCATTTGGTTTCACTTCTCTTCTCCCCCTGCTCCTGTTGTCATGGCAACCGATAGACTTCCAGCCCTTAGAAGAAGCTGCTATTGCAGGTGGTTTGCAGATACTGTATTGAGGGGAGGGGAAATTACTCGTCCACATACTTGTCAAGGAGATATCAATAAAAATGTGTTGCTTCTCATTTATGATACTGCTATCTGTAATTTGATTACTTGGGCTTTATGGGGCAGAGTTTACTGCAGCAAAATATATAAATGCATCTCACATCTCTTTCCTGGCTCTGTGTTTGTTTGTGTTTACAGGCTCCTCTATAGCGATCCACTAAAATATTCATCAACATGAACGAATGGGATTGAAATTAAAATAACTTGAAGCATATATGTATTTGTGCAGGCAGGAGTATGCGTCAGATCAACCCTCTCTCACACAAACACACGTAGATGAGAGAGTGTGATTAATACTTCCTTGTACAATGTTTAAGTAAGTACCTTGTTTATCCAAAGACATTTTGGTGACCCAAATCAAAATCCAAGAAATTGATTTTTAAGCATATAAATAATAAAATGCTTTGTCGATTTTTGTGTTCCTCTCTCACAATATGAAAACCCCAGTTTTCTTTCAAAATCAACATTGATTTTGTTTTTATTCTCACTTTTAAAAAGCGCATTAGCCTCACTGACAAATGCAAACAATATTCCATGTTATTATAAGAGGGCACACGTTTGTTCTCTGTACACAAAAGTGATGGGAGTCCCTGGGAGCATTCTGCAAAGGGATAAGAGTGAGCACAGATGGCTGTAACACACTGCATGGTGTGGACATAGCGATACAATCTTACGCATGTTCATTTGGAAATAATCCCAGTTGTTTCCACTGAAGCATACTGTGCAGCAGCGTTCCCCAGCCTGGTGCCCTCCCAATGTTTTAGACTACAGTACTAGACTCATCAGCCCCAGCCAGTACAGCCATACTGATGGGAGCTGTAACTGGAAACTTCTAGAAGGTAGCAAGTCAGGGAAGGCTGAGCTTTAAGACTGCAGCCTATGTCTCTTTCTGTGGTTGTGGGGTCAACTAACTGCTGTGTCATTGCAATGTTCCAAACCAGGATTTTTATGAATTACATGCAACATATTCTTGCCTCTGCAACCTCAAAACAAGCGTCTAGAAGTGACCCATAGTAAGTTCTGGATAATAACTCTGTCACAAGCACCAGGGTGTGTCCATGGAGCTAGAGCTCGATTTCTGTATGGACTCCCAGAGGAACTTTACTCTGCATCAGCTCTGAATCCATATGGAATGGCAAAGAACACTGGAAACACATATCCAGTGTGAGGAAGTGGCCATTAAAACAAGTGATGCAGTTCAATGTAAGTAAGTGCAGAGTGACTGACATTGGGGTAAAACTTCAATAAATCCTAAATCCACATTTACACTGATGGGCTCTGAGCTTGCAGTGACCGGGCAAGAAAGGGATCTTGGGGTGGTGATAGCTCAATGAAAATCCTGTGTGCGGCAGCTGCAACAGAAGTGAATGACACGTTAAGGATCATTAGAAAGGGACTGAAAATAAAACTACCAGTATTGTAAAACCTTTACACGGTACAACTGCACTTGGAACATTGCAAACAGTTCTGGTCACTGCATTTTTAAAAATGATCTAGATCTGGAAAAGGTTCAGAAAAAAGCATCTGACATTATCAGTGGGCTGGAGCAACTCTACTGCAAGTCATAATGTTTAGAACATTTCTGTTTAGCAAAAAACATTAAGAAGAGGAAATGTGATAAAGGTTTTTTTCAATTTAGGTGTGGGGTGGAGAAGGTAGGACCAAAGTTTTTTCCTCTGTCTCAAAAAACTATATTCGTTCGATAATGTTGAATAAATAGTGGGATATTCAGGAAAAACACAATGCCTACAACAGAATGTGAAGGTAGCCACTAGGATAAAGCGAGCAATGGCTACTAGTCAATAGTATTCATTATTTATCATCACAATTATTATTATTCATTAGATTTGTGCATCTCCTACACCAAAGCCTCTAGGCAACTTACAATATACAAGTAAGTACTACAGTTTAAAATGCACATTTCCCGTGCACTATTATGCAAAGATCTAAAAACAAAAATAAAAGCTCCAATAAACCATAATAAAGCTGTCAACACGAGACAGGTTACCTCTAAACCTAAAAAAGAATGACCCTATTAAAACTAATAGAACTACAGGAAATTACTTTAAAAGCCTAGGGAAAAGAAAGGTATTTGCATGGTGCTGATAGGATTTCACAAAAACCACTAGGGAGAGCATTCCATAAGTAGGGGGCCACCACTGAAAAGTCTCACCCCCATTTTGCTACTCTCCACTCTCTCCATGAATGGGGCACTCTGATGAGGACCTCCATAGATAAACTTAAGGACCAAATAATCACATACAGGAAAAGGTATCCCTTCAGGTACTGGGGTCCTAAGGCATAATGATGGTTATATGCTGTGTTTATCCATTGATTCATTTCTTTACGGCATTTATACCCCACTTTTCACAATATGTCTCAATGCAGCTTACACACAAAAAACAACCATGCAACATACAAAACTTAAAACATCAGAAAATAGAGCACTTGAACAACATGTACAGAATCATAGAATTGTAGAGTTGGAAGTCTGTGTTCATTTGTTGCCTTTTTTCAGTGAATACAAGTTCATGGATGCAGCACTAAAACACCACACACACAAAAACCTTGATGCAATCATCTGTATAGTCATCAAGCCTGCCTTAAAAACACACACACCCTTCTCAGCTGTTTAATCAAAATACACTGATAATTTAGAGAGGGGTAGACACTAATGAACTGAAAATAGGGAGCTGAAAACTGTGGCCAACATCACATTAGTACTGTTTTGCATAAAATTCAGAAGAAGAAAGTAATAATGGATGCTTCCTAATGCAGTGTTTCCACTTTGAAAAGAAGCAGTGGAGGCTGGCCTGTTAAGGTGAATGGGATGCTGCCCCACCCACCTCAATCTGCCCTCAGCCAGGCCCTACCTGCCTGCCTTCCTACTTACAACCGGTCAAAGGGGTAACACTGCCAGTCAGTGAGGTAATTTCAAACTCCAAATTATGGGGATAAATTCAGGTGAGAGGGAATCTGGAAGTTTCCCTACCTTCTTTCTGAGGGTAGTGTGGACCGAGAAAGTTCCTTTCATTCTTGATGTGTGAACTGAAGCAGGCTGGTGGTTGTTTTGTATGGTAAGCTTAAAGGAAAACAGAACATGTAAATAGGACACTGGTATTTTTGTAAACTCACCTGGGTTTTGCTGCATCAGGTGATTTGGTTTGTGCAAGGATCATTTATTTTACAAGCCAGTAAGTGCAAAGTCATCAAATGGTCTTAACAAATGAGAGTTATCTTTTTAATTAAATCCAAATCATTCAGTCAATGGATTATCTTTAAATACGTGTTAGAATAATGCTCTTGATGGAAGTTTCATGTGCTCTCTGGGGAAATGTACACCCCAAACCTAAAGGGCTCTTTAAATTTACAGTAGCAATGAATCAGCGTCACAGGTCAAAGTCAAGCAGAAGTTCAACTAATGCACAATACTTAAATAATTTGAGGGTTAACCCTTGGCCCCATTTTTTGTCTCTAGAACAATAGACCTTTCACAAACAAGACTCCAGTGACCTCCTTTGGGGTCACTGAAACGCGTAAGCCAACTGTTACAGTTAGACCCTCTTTCTAACAGCATTCCCATACAGATTTGTCAGAGACATTCAGTCTATAACAAATATAGTACAGAGAAACACAGACCTGGAACTGTCTTCTGTTTCATTATAAATATATCTGAATGGCTTGGACCTCTGACCCACTCCCTGAACCCTCCCACTCTCCTCTCCTTCTCCTTCTTCTTTTTTTTTTTTTACTCCCTTTGTTTGCTTTGCCTCCTCAGCATGCTTTTCTTTTATTTTTGTGGATATACAACCTCCACTTCCTCAGAATACATTCTTCTGTTAACAGTTCCCCTGCATTTCTTACCTTTATGGTGTTACCACCTCACACAACAAAATGCCCTGTGTTATGCTGCCCAAGAACACAAAGCCTTTCCCAAGCATCAAGCCTACAGAGTCAAGCCTACATTACTCTTGGAAGCACATTAAAATGTTCCAACTTCGACTGGCAGAATCCGAGACCAGGGAGAAGAGTCGGTGGAAGAAGACTGGAAAAAGTTTAAAGACTATTTACAGAAATACTGTAAAATTAATGAATGTTAGAAAAATGTTGGAATGAAGTTATATGGCTTTAGTAGAAATGTTATAAGGAACTAAGTATAAATAGATTAATGGAGTATTAAAGGAAAAAATAAGGTTCGAATGTGTCAAGATAATTATAGGATAGAAAACAGAGGAAGATGGAAAGGAATTGCTGAAACAATTAACAGAAGTGGAATACAAAAAGGGAGGTGTGAGGAGGTCGTTGAAATAAGTGAATGAAAGATAAGATATTGAAATTGTTTGATGTGTTTTAAACGGTTTTTGTTTTGTTAGTTTAATGTGTTAGTGTTATGTAGTTACAGATGGGTAGCCGTGTTGGTCTGCCATAGTCAAAATAAAAAAATTCCTTCCTGTAGCACCTTAAAGACCAACTAAGTTAGTTCTTGGTATAAGCTTTCGTGTGCATGCACACTTCTTCAGATACACTGAAACAGAAATTGCTAGATCCTTCTATATATTGAGAAGGTGGGGAGGGGTATTACTCAGAAGGGTGGTGGGAATGGGTGATTGGCAGATAGCTGAGATGAGCCTGTTGACGACTCTTAACGACTGTAATAGGTCTTACAGGAAAAGGCAAGGGGTGAGAAGGTGAGAAATGGCTTAGTCATGTATAATGAGATAAGAATCCAATGTCTCTGTTCAGACCAGGTCTCTCCATTGGAGAGACTCATCTCAGCTATCTGCCAATCTCCGATTCCCACCACCCTTCTAAGTAATACCCCTCCCCACCTTCTCAATATATAGAAGGATCTAGCAATTTCTGTTTCAGTGTATCTGAAGAAGTGTGCATGCACACGAAAGCTTATACCAAGAAC
This sequence comes from Podarcis liolepis, assembly GCF_965112155.1. Taxonomy (NCBI): domain Eukaryota; kingdom Metazoa; phylum Chordata; class Lepidosauria; order Squamata; family Lacertidae; genus Podarcis; species Podarcis liolepis. The sequence goes on along the minus strand of NC_139557.1, from coordinate 53,844,944 downwards.
TAACTTAGTTGGTCTTTAAGGTGCTACAGGAAGGAATTTTTTTAGTGTTATGTAGTGTTTTTGTATTGTATTGTTCTTTTTTTTGTAGTGTTTAAATTGTTGGGAAAGTAATAAATATTATTTTTTTTAAAAAAAATGTTCCAACTTCAAGCAGGCCCAGTCTAAAACCCTGGAGAGCTGTTGCCAGTCAGTGTGAACAATACTGAGCTAGATGGACCAATGGCCTGACTCGGTATAAAGAAGATTCCTAAATTCCTAAGGCATTTTCTGCAGAACATCACCTAGTCTACTAAGATGTATGCACTGTGGACAAATCAGTACATTGCAGACCCAACCAGTAATACTGTGTCCTAGAGCAGTACAGTGGTACCTCGGGTTAAGTACTTAATTCGTTCCGGAGGTCCGTTCTTAACCTGAAACTGTTCTTAACTTGAAGCACCACTTTAGCTAATGGGGCCTCCTGCTGCCGCTGTGCCGCCGGAGCACAATTTCTGTTCTTATCCTGAAGCAAAGTTCTTAACCTGAATCACTTTTTCTGGGTTAGTGGAGTCTGTAACCTGAAGCATATGTAACCCAAAGTACCACTGTACTAGAGTGTGAATAGCCAACAAACTCCAGATTCTGCAAAATCTCACCCATGACCTGCTAAATCCCTTGGCTCCTCAGGGTCTGCCTGATTCTATAAGGATCAATCCCTAGTCTTCCTTACTCTGGATCCACTACTGGGTCAATATAGGGGGTAGGGATGGAAGGGTCTCTCCATTTTGGCTCATTCAGTTTCTCATTTCTCCAATATTCAATTCTCCACAATTCTGCAGCAATTTGAATTTTTTTAAAAAAAAAAAAGCTCATGAAAATTCTTCAGCGTTTTAGTTCATTTTCTCCTAATGAACACATTTCTCTGTGCAGTTTCATGCATTTGTATGTTATTTTCCCTCATGTACAAATTTTTGAAAACGTTTCATCAGAGAACTGCATACAGCATTCAGATAAGTGCAACGTCTGAAAGTTCGCTTTGGTTCTCATATAGTTTCAGGAAATGCATATCTGATCAATTTGCCTTTAAAAGTGAACTGAATCAAATTTCTCCCCCACCCCTAGAGGGAGAAGCCTTTTAAAAAATCTGAAGTTGGTAGCCCTGGTGGATGGTCGTGTTTCATGTTTGAAGGTTAAATCAGATGGTCTCTCCCCTGGTATGTTCCAAATTTATGAATATGAATTTCATACCACAGTGGATCCAGGGCACTAATTTTCTAAACTGAACAATTTGGCCTCATGAGAAACCCATTTGTCTATGTAATGGGCATCACTTAGTCAAATAGAAACAGAGAATGCTGCCTTATATCTCTTACATCATATATCCCTTTAGCTGAGTTTTGTCTACACCAGCTGGCAGTGGCGTTCCAGACAGGGGTCTTTGTGAGCCCTACCTGGAAATGCCAGGGATTGAACTTTGGCTGTGTACATTGAAAGCAAATGAGAATCCTGGGAACTGTAGTTTGTTAAGGTTAACTATAGTTCCCAGGATTCTTTTGTGGAGGGAATAATGTGCTTTAAATGTATGGTGTGTACACATTGCTGATTTGGCAACCCTGCATGATTGTCACCTTTTCCATACTGGGGGATTCAGAAGTAACCCAAGTTTACAAGGGTGTTATGTTAATCCTTAAAAACCAGCGAGAAAAAGGTGGCAGGCAAGCAAACAAACATGATATGTACATATTTTAAGGTGATACACAAACTATAAGCCAAATACTGAGTGAATTACATTGGGGGTAGAATCTACAGCTGACACCCTACATACTGGCAGTGCTGGTTGAGTTCTATAACATGGATCATGTAGGCTTCTATGGAGAAGATTATTTGCAGTACAGAATGAACTGGCAAAGCAACTGAATGGGGTTTTATGTATCTGGAAGTAACTAACCTATGGACTGAGCCCTGGCAACTATTCCACTGCTATCAATCTATCTAGCATTGTCAGGGGCAGAGATGCATTGCATGGTTTCTGTGCTGCCACTTAGTAGTCCCCTCCCCCCGCCTCACCGGATGCTTAGAATTCCATATATTTGGGGGGATAAAACTTTCAATAGTCCCATTGACATCAGAGTATGTCAATAATTCAGTGTATTAGTTGGATGCAAATACTGCACAATAAGATTTGGCGGGGGGTGGGGAGAGAACTGTAATTGGGAATGCCAGAGCAAATGGGGCTCTATCTTTTGACTGAGCCCATTGTTGAACTCCAGGCTGAACCTCCGACCTCTTACTTTGGAGGGACACAATAGGCTTTGATATGAGATGGTGGGAAACGGACTTAGAGGCTCATTTCACATTCAGCTGCAATTCATCAGCTTGGCTGGGACTTCTAGCAGCTTTAATGACCACTGCAATTGATGGTTAAATCAATTTGTGACGGTGACAGCATGGCTGGCCTCTAGACTGTAACAATCCGGGATTACAACTGGCAGAAAGGACCCTGTTATTCAGATGTGCGTGGTTTCTCCTCAGCTCTGAGTGGGAAGAACAGTGGGACAAAGTCTCTCACAAAATGAGGTCTGTGGAATGTACACATTCACTACAGTTGACTACACATTGCCACTGACTCTTTGTGAAATGATGGAGAGCAGGGTTGGGTATTTTTTAAGAGCATTGTTAAAAGTAAAAATATACAGTGTAGAACAAAAGGATCTGATATTTAGCCATATCCTTTGGGAGGTTGGCAAAGCAGAAGAAAAAAATCATTCTGGGCCGAGTGGGTGGTCCCTCTCTCCCCCTACTCTTCAGCCCCCTCCTTTTCCCTCAATAAGTATGAGGATTATAATAAAATAGAGCAGGGGGGAAGGGGAATCAACAGAAAGCAAATGAAAAACAAATATTCTTCTTTCACAGAGCTGCCAGGGCAAGGAAGAATTGCTCCCTCTCCTGTTCCTAGAGAAAAGCACAATTTTTAAAGTCACATGCCAATTAATTGTCTGTTACATCATTATGATTATTAGTTTACAATAACAATGAAAGCAGTCACATTGTGTTACAAATAAATTGTGGCATTGTGCACACAGCAAGTCCAAGATGTGATGCTAATTAAAAATCAAATTATGTGTTCTGGAAATCTTTACTTTCTTTAGGCTGCAATCCTAGACATGCTTAAAAGGTAAAGGGACCCCTGACCGTTAGGTCCAGTCACGGATGATTCTGGGGTTGCAGCGCTCATCTCGCTCTGTAGGCCAAGGGAGCCGGCGTTTGTCTGCAGACAGATTCTGGGTCATGTGGCCAGCATGACTAAGCTGCTTCTGGCGAACCAGAGCAGTGCATGGCAACCCCATTTACCTTCCCGCCGGAACTGTACCTATTTATCTACTTGCACTTGACGTGCTTTTGAACATCTAGGTTGGCGGGAGCTGGGACCGAACAACGGGAGCTCACCCTGTCTTGGGGATTTGAACCGCCAACCTTCCGATCGGCAAGCCCTAGGTTCTGTGGTTTAGAACACAGCGCCACCTGCATCCTGGGAATAAATCACATTGGATTTATTGTTGTGGAAGACTGTGCTATTAACATATTCAAACCCATGGAGTATAAAGAGTACTAATGAATACAAAGTCATGTTATGATAAGGAGCAGAAAATTATCGTTAGTATTTTAAAGTTTATGGCAGAATAGTTGACAAGCCACTGTCCATTTATGGACTATCTTCCTTAGGTGCTCTCTGTGGTCTGCATAGGGGAACTGCTAACTCATTGGGTTGGATCCCAACTTATATCACAATCCTATGAATGTCTATCCAAAAGTAAGCCCCACAGAGTTCACTGATGCTTCCTTTGAAGAAAGTCCATGTATAATTGCAGCCACAGCCATGCATCAAGTAGATTAGGGATAGTTGAAAACATGCCTGCCAAATGTTACTAGACTACAGCTTCCATCACCATTGGCTGTGTTGGTTTGGAACTGTCAACATTTGAAGAGGTCCACATTAGAGTAGATCCACTGAAATGACTTTTAATGTATTTTAATGGGTATGTTCTAAGCATGGCTAAGGCTGGACTCAACTCATTATTTTGGAAATTGGAGCCAATTTGTATATTATATATTTTTCCAGGGAAATATTTCTGCCCCACATGAAGGGCTAAAGAGGAACCACATATTATCCCCCAGGGAGAAGGATTTGATCCAGGAGTCAACAGTTGTTGGTTCCTATTTTGAACGTTATAAGGTAGGGGGGAAGGTGAAGGACAACTGGGCAGTTAAGTCCAGTCAAAGGTGACCTTTTAATATTCTGTAAACCGCTTTGAGATTTTTCTTAAAAATGTAAAGTGGTATAGAAATAATAATAATAATAATAATAATAATAATAATAATAATAATAATAATATCGGGTGCAGTGCTCATCTTACAAACGCCAAGAGAGTTGGTGTTTGTCGACAGACAGCTTTCCAGGTCATGTGGTCAGCATGACTAAACCGCTTCTGGCGCAACAGGACACCGTGACGAGTGCCAGAGCGCATGGAAATGCCATTTACCTTCCCACCACAGTGGTACCTATTTATCTACTTGCACTGGTATGCTTTCAAACTGGTAGGTTGGCAGAAGCTGGGACAGAGCAATGGGAGCTCACGACGTTGAACAGATTTGAACCCCCAACCTTCCAATTGGAAAGTCAAGAGGCTCAGTGGTTTAGAACACAGTGCCACCCGCTCCCACAAATTACCTTGAATGTTATATATGCCCAACACATGTGCTCTCATAACAACAAAGTAAGGTGCTTTCTGTAGTCTGCATAGGGGAACTGTAACATCTAAACCAGCTTAAATATATATATTTCCAGAAAGTTTATTACTAAGTAAATATGTTTAGAACTAAATGGATCTGTCCATTTTGTCTTTCTTGGTTTCTTGTTTTTCTGATTTTAAATTCAGTTCTCCACATTTCTGCAGCAAAATTCAATATTTTTTTAACCCTCATGAAAATTCTGCAACATTTTAGTGTGATTCCCCCCCCCCCCAAACACATTTTCTGATACGTTTTTGATGAATGGACACATTTTTGCAAGCAATTTCCCCTACTACAGTGTTTCCCAACCTTTTTTGGGCAAAGGCACACTTGTTTCATGAAAAAAATCTCAAGGCACACCACCATTAGAAAATGTTTAAAAAATTAACTCTGTGCCTATATTGACTACCCTATTTTTCGCCCTATAGGACGCACCGGCCCATAGGACGTACCTAGATTTTGGGGGGGAAATAAAGGGGGGGAAATTATTTTTCCCCCCCCAGACGCGGGGCTGGTGCGGGAGAAGCCCGAGCTTCCCCCGACCCCAGCCCCCAGAATGGGAGCCAGAGTGGCTCCCGGAGCTTGCGGGACTGGGGGTGGGGGAAGCCCGAGCTTCCCCCGCCCCCAGCCCCCAGAAAGGGTCCGAGAGCGATGGCAAAGGTGAGCGCACCTTCGCCATCACTCCCAGAGCTTGCGGGGCTGGAGGTGGGGGAAGCCAGAGCTTCCCCCACCCCCAGCCCCCAGAAAGGGTCCGAGAGCGATGGCGAAGGTGAGCGCACCTTTGCCATTGCTCCCGGAGCTTGCAGGAGCTGGGGGTGGTGGAAGCCCGAGCTTCTCCCGTCCCCAGCCCGCAGAGCAGGTCGGAGAGCGATGGCGAAGGTGTGCGCACCTTCGCCATCGCTCTGGGACCTTGCGCGGGCTGGGGGCGGGGGAAGCCGGAGCTTCCCCCCTCCCCAGCCCCCCGAACAGGTCAGAGAGCGATGGCGATGGTGTGCGCACGTTCGCCATCGCTCTCGGGGCTTGGGAGGCTGCGGGCGGGGGAAGCTGGAGCTTCCCCCGACCCCAGCCCCCCGAACGGGTTGGAGAGCGATGGCAAAGGTGCGCGCAGCTTTGGCATCGCTCTGGGAGCTTGCGTGGCTGGGGGGATAGCTTCCTTAAGCCTGGAGAGCAAGAGGGGTCGGTGCGCACCGACCCCTCTCGCTCTCCAGGCTTCAGCGAAAGCTTGCATTCGCGGCGATGGGATGTGGGAGGGAGCTCGCTCGCCGCCCCGCGTGTGCTCGCCGCCGCCGCCCCGCCTCTCGCCGCCGACTCGCCCGCCTCCCTCCCACGGCACACTAGGCAACATCTCACGGCACACTAGTGTGCCGCGGAACACCGGTTGGGAAACACTGCCCTACTATAATGCATTTTTGTAACCACCGTGTGATTGGAAAACTACATGAAAAAATTTGGATAATTGTGAACTTTGAAGGATTGCTGTATTTTGCTTTGCATATTGTTTCATAAAGTGTGGATTAGACAGGATTGTTTTTAACTGTGAACTGAATAGAATCTTCCCCAAATCATTACAAACAACTCTAACCTTGTCGTATGTAAGTACCATTTAAATTATTGGGTTACTTAGAAATAAAGACTTCCCTTGGGATTATTGTATATCAGGAAAAACAACATAAGGGCCATGTAGTACAGGTATGTACAGTACTTGCATCATAGGAGCCTACACAACACAAAACACTGTTGCTGTATGCAGGTTTTATTTTATTTGTTTTTTATCTTATATTTTGGAAATGTAGATCCAGTTTTTTTTGGGGGGGGGGTAAGAGAGTGGGGCCCTAAGCTATAGCTTTAGTAAATCCAGCACTGCCTGCAGCATACATTTGTGCCACCACAATGAAAAACAGACAAGCCAACAAGAGGGAACGAAGAAGCTGTCAGGAAGGAAACTGGGCAGAGACAACCCACTCTAGGCACCATGCTCTTTGGTTAGAACAACCCTTCATGCTTGCTCTTGTTTCTCGCTGCAGCTTTGGTGGTGGTAACAGACGGGGCTCAGAGGCACTGGAAGGGCTTCACAGAGACTAAGGGCAGCATGCCACCTCTGGATTGCCCACGTGTGATTTAAAACATATATTGGCTAGCATTCCACAAGCAACTTTAGATGCATGCAGCATGCAACAGTTGGGCACGCTCAGTGAGTTTTTTGTTTGTTTGTTTGTTTGTTTTACTTTTATACTTTGAACGGCAGGCGCTGCCTGCTGTATCACAAGCTCCTTTTTTGAAACACCGCTCAGTGTCAAATGGAGTTTGCCAAATGGTGTTGGGAAAAGGGGCCTATTTGAGAAATACAGGTTCAGTGTCTAGAATTAAGTCGGCCATCTTTTGATCCCAGCCAGAAGGTGGCTGCTAATCCCTAAATCAGTAATAAAAATAACCTGCACTTCCCTCTTTCACAAATAGTTCCTCAGCTTATAGATCCTCAGAGCTGTAAGTTCAGTACCGAGAAACCGTTGTGTGTTTAAATGGTAAGCACTGGGGATTGTGAACTGGGGTGAAGGGGAAGAGAATGAATGTATGTATGCCACCAGTATTTTCTTGCTGCAAACATAAAGATATATAACTACTGCTATAGGGGTTGTAAATGTGTAAATATTACAAGTAACTAATCATACGGTTAGTTTTATATGGTACATTATTATGCTTTTATGTTTGCAGTTCTTTATTCACACATCTTTTTATAGCAGGCAAGAGAGAAAGAGGACCCAAAGGAATGAAAATTAGAGGATTCAACTCATTGACCTATTAACACAAAACACTTTATTCACATCATTAGGTGAAGCATGAGATTGGTAACAAATTCTGGCATACGCCACAAACGAAATCTTGCAAACAATATACCATCTAGTTCCTTGAAGGACACAAATCAGCCAACTGGTAGATGCGCACACACACACACACACACACACACACACACACACACACACATTTTTCCCCTTCCAATAATATGCCTAAGCGCTGAAGAAATATCTTTACTGTACTTGCAGGAAGAAAGATTTTAGCACCAGGTTCAAACCTTGCTGGCAGATCATGAAAAGAAGGAGGTATGGGGAGCTACTTTATTCCTATAGCAACTTTGCTAGGTAAGTGAGGGGGGGGGAGAACCTGAAGGGCAGGGGAGGCAGCTTCTGCACTTTCTGCTGAATAAGCATTTCTGAATTTTTCAGTAGCATGGACAATATTTTCATGGTGAAGCCCTTCCAGAAACTTACGAAATGGACCTTACCTGAATTAGCATGAAATACATCTGTTAACAGCAAAAAGGCATGTGTTTGTGTGCAATGTGAAAAACTCTTGCTACTGCCAATCCTAGAGAGATAGGAAAATTGATAGATGGATTTTAAGGAATTGAGTACAAAGCCCTTTAAAAATATATCTTTACTTTTAAACATTTGGATGTTGAATTGTTTACACTCAAGATAAAAAAAAGTCTACAATATATTTCAATGAATAGCTTGACAAGGAAAAATGCTGCAAGACTTTCATTACAGGTTATGTGTGTTTAACATAGTGGCAGGGGCACTCACGATCCAGATTCTGTTCAAAACAGCATTTGAGCCAAGGCTGAGGATGCTTGAACTCTAGTCTGTTTCAGTAAGCCTGGTTCAGTTCTAGACTACTTGGAGTAATAACAAGTTAAAGAAATGCCATTGAACTGAAAGAGCAGAGGGCCTCACAGTCTTGAATAAGGAGGCAGGGATTTCTGCCTAGAAAATGTGGCTCCACCACCTCTTAAGGTAAAGGTAAAGCTACCCCTGCCCGTACGGGCCAGTCTTGACAGACTCTAGGGTTGTGCGCTCATCTCACTCTAGAGGCCGGGAGCCAGTGCTGTCCGCAGACACTTCTGGGTCACGTGGCCAGCGTGATGAAGCTGTTCTGGCGAACCGGAACGCCGTTTACCTTCCCGCTAGTAAGCGGTCCCTATTTATCTACTTGCACCCGAGGGTGCTTTCAAACTGCTAGGTTGGCAGGCGCTGGGACCGAGCGACGGGAGCGCACCCTGCCACAGGGATTCGAACCGCCGACCATGCGATCGGCAAGTCCTAGGCACTGAGACTTTAACCCACCAGCGTCCCCCACCACCTCTTGGTAAGCATGAAATATTTACTAAACATATCTTTATGGGAAATAATTATTGTCTAAATGTATATGAAGGAATGGGTGTGGGAGCGAGAGTGTATATATTAAGGGGGAAAGTTATAAACCAAAATATATTTTTCACACTATTCTTCTGCTGTCCTTTTGCCCACTGAAATCTTGGGGGTGTAAAATAAATAAATATTTGAAGTGATTACCATTATCTAAACCAGATGTTCTGCTCTTTTAGGAGCTTATTGGGATAACATAAGATCCTGGCATTTAAATGCTGGCAACACTTTAGAAACTGTCACTTTCCAAGTGGTTTCACTGTTTTGATTTCTGTGGCCCAAACCTCACAACTGCCATGTGAATCAGCCTTCTGCTACTACTGCCCATGAAGAAATACCACATTCTAAGAAGTAGGACTCGGCAAAGTGGATGGCACAGTGAAGTCATTGCCCAGATGGATGTTCAGTTCAGCAAACAGTACACAATGATTTAGTCCCCTCATCTGTACAACCTTTTCATGCGATTGAATGTGAGGAATGTTTGCTCATAATTTTGACCAGAATGGCTCTAAAGCCATCAGTAAGGAAGCTGTGAAGAAAAGAATTGTTCCTTTGAAGCTGCTTTCTACCAGAAGACCACCAGAAGATAGAATCCTTTTTGGGCAATCTTTCTGATTCATCAGGATGATTAAACCTTTACATCAGTACTAGCCAACAGGATTAAGATACTTTTACACATACTAATAGCCCCAGACCAAGCTGATTTTGTTCCCTGTTGAAACATCACTTAACCAATCAGAAAACTTTAAAACATAATCAAAAATAGTACATGGGCAGTCCTTGGCAGTCATGGACTTGGACATCCTCAAGGCCTTTGTCTGCCTGGAATGAGAGTACTTGCTGGCATTCCTATCTAAAATGCAATTTGGCCCCAAATTCATATAAATTTCAAATAAATCTACTCCAAAGTTTATGGAACAGTAAGAATAAACAGTATAGATTCATCCCTGGTTGCGATTTAGTGGAGGAAAAAGCAAGGCTATCTGCTCTCTCTATCAGTTATTTGACTTTTATAACAGAAATACACCAGTATCCGACCAAGAAATACGAACTAGGCTAGGAAACTTACAAATCCCTTGGCTGCTACTCCACCAAATCCACACTTTTAATATCTACAAGCAGGACAAGGCCCAGGAATAACATCCACAATCTATAAAATTCTAGTCAGTGCAACAGTTGATTCACTTGACCCTATTAAACATTAATGGGAATGTTATTTTGGCTCTGAATTTGACCGAGGTCAATGGAATAGACTTTGCACAAAAAGAGCCCCTTTAAGTCTTATTTTGGTGAGCAATCGAGAATAAACCCTAAAACGCATATGTAGGTGGTACCTAACCCCTAGCAAGCTGGTGATGATCCGTTGTGGTGCCTCACCACATTGCTGGAGGAGCTGCCCCACACCCAGTACATATCTCTACATGTGGTGGAAATGTACAACAATCCAGCGTTCCTGGAATTTGATACTCCAAAAAATTAATAAAATAACAAAACAACAATTGGAAGTCATAACAGAATTAGCTTTGTTAAATATATTAAATATATTTAAAAACAATCTGGATTTACATAATAAATGATGAATAAGCCTTTTATTACAAGTGATGAGGTGCTTCATAACCAGACAATGGACAGACCTTTTTGGCACAACCATAGACAGTTTGGGAAAAAGACCTTCTTGAGAGATTACCAAATAAACTACAATTAACTTGTGCTTAGATCAAGAAAGATGGCTTTACCCTGGTGTGGTTTAATTTCATAACATATGCCAGTATTCTATAAAATGAACAATCTCCTCCATCAGCATTTGTCTCAATCTGTTTCTCCATACATGTGAGTCAGGAGAGGCTGTGCATGATCAGGACCATAGCCTGGGTACAGTGGTGGGCTGGATGAGAGCCAATAAGCTTGAACCCTGATCTAGATCTAGTTGATCTAGATCTAGTTGAGATTCCTGCATTGCAATAGGTTGCACCAGATGACTTGGGGTACCTTCCAAGTCTACAATTCTATGATCCGATACCTTACCAAAGAAGGCATTTGACAACCAGGGAACCACCACTGAAAAGGCCCTGTCATGGGTCACCACCAACCAGGCATCCCCCAGTGGCAACACCAACGACAGGTCATCCCTTGCTGATTGTAGGGCCCAAGATTTAGAGACAATTAAAATGCATATTTATAAAAACAGGGGAGCATTTAAAGATGTGATTCCTCCCACCTGCAGTATGAAGTGGTACAGTCCATTTTATCATCTCAGGCTCTTTTCATTCTGCAGAATGTGTATACCAGATTTCATAGTGTGCCACATCTACAATCTTACATGTCAGTGATGCTTACTCTTGAGTAGATATTTCTAGGATTGCACTTGTAATAGACCCATTTCAAATATATTATCTTGTGACTTGAAATGTCCAGCTGGGGGAAGATTTAGGGGGAGAAATCTTCTTTGTATACAGCTTTAAAGGAAATCTGTTCATATATAAAGCTGCAGGCTATTCAGTGATTAGTCAGATTTGGGATCATATAGAATATATGGCATAAGGTCATAACCTAGGTAGGACCCTTTGTAATAAAAAGCAGTGATTACTTTTTAATATCTTCAAAGGATTCCATTTTTGCTGCTGCATGTGAGTACGTCTGCAAAAAAGGGGGAGAATGAAAAACATATATACTGTCTGGCACTGGTTGCCATGGCAGCCAGTTGAAGTACAAGGAGAAGTGGAGAATCTGACTTCTTTGGTAAAGTAATGAATTTAGCATCTACTGGGACAGAAATGGATTTTCTGTCACAGCCTGTAAATCACCGACAGGAAACTCACATACTGTAGATCTTTGGGAATGCTTTAAATCCGCTTCTGATGTAAGAAAAATGTATCAAAAATTATCTCCTGGGGTTGTGTCCTCTCATTCTCTCTCTCTCTCTCTCTCTCTCTCTCTCTCTCACACACACACACACACACCACATCAACAATCTTTCAAAATTTAATGAAGTGGGTATTTACTGCTGGATAAAGAAGAGAGAAGAGGTTTCAGCATGTCTGTAGAATATGTGAAGATGAGATGCATTGCCCTAGCCTTGGAGAATAAGGAAAGGTAGCTCTGATGGATGAAGGAAAATATATGCGGTGTGGGGGGGTGTCTCAGCCAGTCTGGGTCTCCTAACCATCAACAGAAGTTGATGCTCCATGGCTGTAAGATGAGAAAGCATAGAGGTAGGAGTTGAGAAATGAGACACAGAGTGACTTGTGGGGAAGTGATATGCTTGCATGTGTCAATCAGCCTTAAGATTTGCTACACCGGCAAATAAGCATATAGGACAAGTATGTGTAGAGCTTCACAAACAGGCCAGGAGACTTTTGCATCTGCCCTTTCCACCATAAAAATATGTTTTAGTAGTTTTCAAAGAGTCTTATTCCCATCAGTTCCCACCCGAGTTCTATCAGTTGTTGGGCGTATGAAGGGGTTGCCCCAACCATCACCACACCATGTGTGCTGGCCATGCCCCCTGGCCAATGTATGAGAAGGTTCAGTCTAAAGGGGCAGCTTTTATATGTGTAGGGCAGGGGTCAGCAAACGTTTTCAGCAGGGGGCCGGTCCACCGTCCCTCAAACCTTGTGGGGGACCAGACTATATTTTGGAGGGGGGAAATGAACGAATTCCTATGCCCCACAAATAACCCAGAGATGCATTTTAAAGAAAAGCACACATTCTACTCATGTAAAAACACCAGGCAGGCCCCACAAATAAGCCAGAGATGCATTTTAAATAAAAGGACACATTCTACTCATGTAAAAACACACTGATTCCCGGACCGTCCACAGGCCGGAATTAGGATCCAGCCCCCAGGCCTTAGTTTGCCTACCCATGGTTTAGGGTTTCCAGCATGGGGACAAGAACCCCAGACAATCAAATGTCCTATCCCATGAATGAAGCTACACCCATCAGACTGGCACTGGTCATACAATGGCTGGTGTGCATGACATGAAGGGTACAGGGTTATCCCTGATTGTTCCTGTTGGTCCATTCACTTATTCAGTACCTACAGGTACCAAGCTCCTGAATAGGGCTCTGATAGGTAATAGATACGTTTCTGCGTAACTAAGAATTAAATAGAGGCTCAGTCCACAAAGGAACCACTTCTGCTTGGTTCAGTCCTGCACCAAGTAATCCAAGCTTGTGCATCTTTTCAGCATAGAGAAGGACCATAACTCAATGGCAAAGCATCTGCCTTGGATGGAGAAGGTCCCAGGTTCAAATACCAGCGTCTCCAGGTAGGGATGGGAGAAATTCCTATCTAAAATCCTAGAGAGCCACAGTGGATCAATGTAGATGATACGGAGCTCAGTGAATCAATCATTAGAATGCTTCCTATGTTCCTATGTTACCTAATTGGTTCCCTTCCACCTATATGACCACATCATTCACACGCACACCTCCCCCCTGTGTTGTAGAATTGTGCCGCATGGTAAAAGCAACCTCCCACATAGCTGGCTGCCTGTGTGAAAGTGTCTTACTATCTTTGAAACAGAGGCAAGAATTGGCATAGACAGCTGGGATCACTAACTTCAAAGTGTACTTTAAGAAACCTGGATAGGAGACAGAAATATCAATTATTTCTGAAAACGAATCATACACTTGCAGAGGAGTTTCCAGGTAATTTTGCAATTCTGAGCTAAACTGCTTCAGTAAGGGTTTGAAGGGATTTTTTAAAGCCAGACTTCCTCAAAAAGGTCAGCCTCCAGTTTTCTTTATTGGCAAAAAAAACCCCCAAACTTGATTCCAGGAATAATTCCTTCTGCAAAAGCTAGCAAGAGCTTGGCATATTTTATGCCTCAGTGGAAAATATCTTGGTTTTGCCTGAAAATGATTTGATGATAGAATCGGCCTATTATTTCAAATATCACTCCTGCTGTGGAGATATAGGGCCTATCTGCAAAGCAAACAATGAATAACTTTGGTTTATATGACATTTTAAAATGATAAAGGGGGTAGAAATAAAGCTTTGTTCTCTCCTAGTACCAGGAAAAGCTGTATTGTAAACATACTCAGAATAAGAAAAGGCCATCACTAGTTTGCATCCTTCATATAACAGGCATTTAGCATAATTTGCATAAATTGTAATTGAGCATTAAAGATAGGAAGTCATGCTTTTAGCAAAGCCACATACTGCTTATTTATCTGATGTGTCTTGTTTGGATGGAATGTTGTTTTAAAAGCATTGGATCCAACATACTGCAAAATCGATAAGTCCATTTATTCCAGCTCAGTCCTCCAGCCAATGGGAGTGGAGAGCAAAGAACAACTTGAATGATTAAACTCCAATATTCTAAATCCTCAGGCGATGCTTATGCCACAGTTAAATCTATTTAAATCTCCTTACTTGTTCCATATGCCTATGCCACAATAAATTTGTTGGAAATTGTTTGATTTTGACTTCTAGATTTTAAGCAGTTCAGTTATACTTTTGTTTTATGTCACTGTTTCAGGCTTTTCAAGCAGGTAAGCTTAAAAAAAACCCTTTAAAAAATAAAAAGCAGCTTTTTCAAAAGCCCATGGAATACCTAAAAAGACTGAAGACTGAAGAGCCTTGTAAAGTACTGTGTTTTTGTACTTAAACATGAATCCTAAATAGCTTTGAGACATATTTTTTGTGAAAACTAATGAATAAATCTAACTAATTAATTATAATACTAGTTACCTGTAAAATATTTACATTTATGGTCTGGATTATGTTTGTCCACCAACGTCTCTCAGACCCGGCCTATAGACTGTCCAACTCTACCTATCCACTCATGCACAGGAATGTCTCTGTTTTTATCTATACACACGGGGACACCTTTCTGATTAAAAGAGTTCAACCGTATCTAACTGAATCAAAATAGTTCTATGTGGTATGCCTGACATATTGGAATGCACATTTTTGTAGCCAGCCGAGGCATAATTAGCAGCGCCACCCTATTCGTTTTTACTCAGAAGTAAATCCCACTTCATTCAGTGGAGTTTACTCTCAGCATTTCAGTTTAAATCAAATCAACGAACTGAGGTGTGCTGTGGTGTTCTCTGTCTCTTTCTCAGTACATTTCCGAGCGCAATTCAAAGTGTTGGTGCTGACCTTTAAAGCCCTAAATGGCCTCGGCCCAGTATACCTAAAGGAGCATCTCCACCCCCATCGTTCAGCCCGGACACTGAGGTCCAGCACCAAGGGCATTCTGGCAGTTCCCTCACTGCAAGACGTGAGGCTACAGGGAACCAGGCAGATGGCCTTCTCGGTAGTGGCACCTGCCCTGTGGAACGCCCTCCCATCAGATGTCGAGGAAATAAACAACTATCCAACTTTTAGAAGACATCTGAAGTTTTTAATGTTTGAAGTTTTACTTCACTTTGCTGTGGTCACTTCACAGTGCTGATGGAACAAGTCTGGCCAATAAGGTCCCACCTGTGACAGTCTTCATCAATATGCGAAAAGATAGAGCATAATATCGTAATAATACTTTCTTCATAAGATTGATCAACTGAAATTAATTGAAACTGTGTTATAAGTATTCACTTCCCTATTATACTAGTTGGTTTCTACTACTTCCAAGTAAGTCATCCCACCTACGTTTACAATTTAAAAGGTGACAAACATTTATATTTGTGCTGCAAGCTGTACCTTTACTAGTTGTGTATTGATTTTGTTGCTGTTGCTTTGGCAACCTTCTTTACTATAAACTGCAACTATCCAAACATTATTTGCAACTGTAACTTTATCTTTAACTGTATTCAAGCTTTAAAGTGCATTTCATCTCAAACAGATCTTGACAAAATGATGGCTATTTCATTCCTATTCCAGTGATCAAAACAGAATAAATACCGTTGCTTGCACTTTGTCTCTCACTGTTATCTTTGGCTTATACTAAGACGAAAATCCAGTTCATTGTGAGATGGGAAAGAGGGGGAAGATGGGGGACGCGGGTAACAAAACCTAAAACTATGAGAAGTCTAAATTTTTAAATACTGCTTCTAACATTAAGAGGCAACAAAATCCCAAACAGCAAAATTCCCATTGCATTAGTACTGCCTGAAGGGTAA
Source organism: Podarcis liolepis (assembly GCF_965112155.1). NCBI lineage: Eukaryota > Metazoa > Chordata > Lepidosauria > Squamata > Lacertidae > Podarcis > Podarcis liolepis. The sequence goes on along the minus strand of NC_139557.1, from coordinate 53,828,901 downwards.
CTGAGTTTTCTTGCCTTCCAGGCACGAATAATATACCAGACACCAAATCACAACGTGTTGTTTTCTTTTTCCTATTTCTGTCATAGGAAATAAAGAACTTCAGCATTTTCCCTGCACTAGAAGTCATATAAATGATTTCACAGATTTAGATTTGTATCTGCTACAAAGAAAAAAAAAGTAAAACATCCTGCATATTTGCAAGCAAATAGTGCAAAAATGTAAATACATGCATCAGTTTTAAACTCTGCATTAAGCAGGGACTATATAGATCTTATATATATGAAAATGGGGGAAACTGTGGTCCCACACTGTATACAATGCCTTTCCTCAGCTTCAGAGACTATAAATGTTTATGTAATCATTGGGTGCTATTGTCATTCCCCCCGGTCTACCCTAAATTGACGTCTCCTACTATCTCTTAGTGAATCAGTACATGCATGTGCCCAGTCCAACAATGTTATCTCCGCACTGGCTTCTAGCAATAGAAATGTTTGCACAGTTCTGTTTGCATGCCCAAGATCCAAACCAAAATGGGATCCATACATGAGAAACAGCTACCATGCACAGCTGGCCACCAGGAGTCAGATAAACTTCATTATTTCACATCCTATCAAGCAAATCCCACCTTAAGATTCTCCAGCTGCTAGACCAGAACTGGGCTACGCTCAGGATCTTATACAGGGCTTATGCCTCGGTATAAGATAGGGAATGTTTTCTTCTCTTTCTGCTATTTTATTTCAGTTAACCCATATTACTAAAACAACAAAAGAGAATATGGCACTTTTTCATTTATAGATGCTTATTAACCTTTGTGTGAAATGATAGGCCCTCCTGATATACTTTTGACTTAGGTTTTGCATAATGAGATCAAAAGATTGCTTGCTCCTTTGGGACATTATGGCCCTCCAGTTATATTTTAATAGGCTTCCTTCCAGTGTCTGTAACATGTCTCGTGCCTATTTATAATAATCACTTTATAAGGGAGTTTATGAATGGAGATATTTTGATGTCAGTAAGTTTCCTATCTTATCCAGCCATGTTAGCAGGGGGTTTTGTGCAAAGGGACAAAATAAAGTAACTGACTTATAAAACCAGAATACATTTTTGCAAGTCTGTTTGTTCCAAAGGAACAAAGGTGCTTAGTTTTTGAGCTAGTGGTACATAGAATGATATATTTCTAGTCCATGTCAGTTTAAATGGGTTCAATCAAAACTCTATTCCATCCAGTTTCTGCAAGAACAACAAATGCATTTCAGTTGTAAGCCTTTCCCCGTAAAATAGCATGCACTTCTCCCCAGTGGCGTAGCGTGGGTTGTCAGCACCCAGGGCAAGGCAAGTAATTTGCGCCCCCTAACCAGTGGATTTGCGCCCCCTAACCCGTGGATTTGCACCCCCTAACCCTAACCCCCAGATGTTGCGCCCGGTGCGGCCGGCCCCCCCTGCACCCCCCACGCTACGCCACTGCTTCTCCCCACTCCCCAAATGTGGCCAGTTCGCATTTTTCTGTAGTTACCAAAGCTCAGGTCTTACCACAGAAAGTAAATCTGCACTACAAACCTATGGCTTTTGCAACTTTAACTGTTATGGTTTCCCTCAAAGAATCTTGGGACTCAGCTACATTCATAAAGATAAATCGCTTTATATGTGTTATAATACTGTGGCACCAGATGGCGCTGTGGAGTCCCGTTTTTCGGCCAACGGGATTTCCCTGTAAGAAGTTTACAACGCGTTTAACTGAATTGCTTCTTTGATGTGTCTAGATCTAGCCTTGGTGTGGTTGTAAGAATTCTCTGTTAAGGATTCCCAAGACCCCCTTTACAGAAGTACGGCTCCAGGGGTTCCCTGAAAATCAGTAGTGCATATGGACTACAGGAGCTGAACATGCACATCTAACTTCAAAGCTGTCCTGCAGATGTGTCTAAAGGAGAAACAATGTGCACTGAATTATTTTCAACCATCTGCCTATTGGTCTCCCATGTTTCCTTCCTAGATCCTAGTGACTTATGGGTTCATTTTCCTCCTGTAGAACGCTTCGCACCCCATAGCTCCCTCAATAGTTCCTTGCTATACTCCATCTCATTCCCATACGGCTTTTCTTTGTCATAGATCCCTTTTCCAGAAGTGTTATGATTAGCAGCTAAAATTGTGGCAGTGTGATATGGGGGTGGGGGTGGCATTCACAGATAGACCTAAGGAATATTTCCGTTCCAGCAGATGTTTACAGTGGTACCTCGGGATGTGAACGGGATCCATTCCGGAGCCCCGTTCACATCCCGAACGGAACGCAAGGCGTGACAGCAACCCGAAAGCGCTCAACCTGATGCGTATTTATCTCGAGGTATGACTGTACTTTGAAATAAACACATTTGGATGAGAAATAATAGCATAATAGTTTCCTTTCCCAAATATCACCATGCAGCTATGCAAAGCTGAGGATCACTTAATAATCTCTTGCAGTGGATGACATAAGAGATAAAAGATATCTAGAAGGTGGAATTGTGGGCCTGTAGGGGATCCAGCAAAGCAAGGCCATGGGAAGCCATTCGTGGAGTAGTGAGCACAAGCTGGCGGCAAGAGCTTGGATTATTAGGATCTCTGATGAAGGTTTTGCTCAGGGATCTGTGTCTGTCCACAACATAAGATCCTCCTCGATCAGGTCAGTGGCCCATCTAGTAGTCGGCCTGATGCCTATGGGAAGCCAAAGAAAAGGACCTGTTCACAACTGTGGGTGGCACGGTGGTCTAAACCACTGAGCTTCTTGGGCTTGCCAATTGGAAGGTTGGTGGTTCGAATTCCCATGACAGGGTGAGCCCCCATTGCTCTGTCCTAGCTCCTGCCAACCTAGCAGCTGAAAAGCAAGCCAGTGCAAGTAGATAAATAGGCACCGCTGCCTTGGGAAGGTAAACAACATTTTCATGCGCTCTGGTTTCTTTCACGGCATTCTGTTGCACCAGAAGCGGTTTAGTCATGCTGACCACATGACCCGGAAAGCTGTCTGTGGACAAACGCCAGCTCCTTCAGCCTGAAAGCAAGATGAGCGCCGCAACCCCATAGTCACCTTTGACTGGACTTAACTATCCAAGGGTCCTTTAGCTTTAGCTTACCTCCTTTGTGGTTCTCAACAACTGTTCTTAAAGGTCCCACATGTTCTTACTTTGGATTCTGGGTTGAGTCCCTCGAAGAGAACACAATGAAATTCCAGGAACTAGGTTTCATAGAGAGATATAGCAACACCTTAGCATGCTAGATCTCAGTGACAGTTCTTATCTCATAGAGAAAGGCATGTTTGTGTTAGACTCCTAATGAGACTGGGCCTTTATTTTATACAAGTGGCTGAAATGCCATTGGGAATTTCAGCTGTTCTTGATATTCTTCGGCTGCTCAGCAATACATCAGTGGAAAGGCCCAAACTTCAAATCTGTCTTGATCACATCTCTCCATGAATCTAAATCAAACAAATAAAAGATGAGAACGTTAAGTATAGCCTTCCAGATGCCGGGAAATGTGTAAGCATGAATGTTTTATATATGCCTCAACAAAACCCAGGGAGTTTTTACATGGCAAGAGAGCAGGTTAATATGGGCAGGATCACATAACAACTTTTCTGGTTTTTGTAGGGAAAAGGGACTGTGAAGGGAGATTTTAGAGGCTTCCTCCATCCTACAGCGCTCATTAGATTTCCTTTTGCATTTCACACTTGCTGAATAACTGCCTCACTCTGGGCCTTGGGCAAAGCGGACAGGGATCTGAGAGTGCACAAATGTGGCGTGTATATATGTATATAAACATGCATTCATTGTGACAAAGAGAAAAAACTCATATCCTTCCACATTCGTGTGGATTTTTTTCCTAAAAAATGCAGTTATATTTCTTCCAATAAACAAATGTGAAATCAAAGAGGCTTGCCGAGAATGCTATAATTAGGTCTACTGCAAAATGACAGCCTGAGGGGATGCAGCAGTACATTACAGCCCACCGTTCTCAAGCTCCCAAGCATTTTTCAATAATCAGCCACAGATATCGGGAAACATACAGAGAGCTATATTACAGAAAGTAAAATATATCCCCCTGCTCCATAGCAGTAAATGGAATTCTGAAGGTATATAGGGTTAAGACAGCTGATTTATTATTTTATTTTTTGTTGTTGTTGAAATCAACAGAAAGCTAAATGTTTCTCCTTTTCCCTGGATTTGTTTGTGGTTCAGCAAGCATTAGAAAATAGAAACCATGGCTACTTAAATTTCAACACGTTGCCAGTATACTTGAGGACCTCAGAAGCAAGCTATCTAGATTAATAGCAGTTTCTCTGCTGGTTGGCAAAAAGAACGGAGAGATGCTGTTAATAACTTCAGGTTGTGTGTGTATGTGCCTTATGTACAGTTTGCACTTGAGAAGCAAAGGGGAGGAAATAGATGGCTGGGGGGAAAGAGAATTTGATGACATTATTTCTTATTTGTTTTATGGCTTTTCTGGAAATGCTTCTGATCTTATGGTATGAATATAATTAAAATGCAAAACCAAGCAAAGACTTAGTAAAGAGAAGCATATTTTACATCGTGGCACTTTTAGCATTCTGCAGGCATCATGGCACCTCCCATAAAGCCCCTTAGCCTGCAGATCTTCAGTATATAATTACACCCTTAATCTCAAGAAGAGCATACTATATCCATGGTGATGGGATATATTATGTCAAAGGTGCTTTCTGCATTTAGCTCCTGAACTGAAACAACACCTTTCTTAATACTGTATTTACTCATCTGTTAACAATCAGTTTTCTGGATTCAAATTAATGGTGTTTTCAGTGGCCCCAGCAGACTTCTTTTTCTAGCAAATTGGCAACATTCAACCTGACAGAAAAGCCTGCAGCACATCATCATGAGAAGAGATAGGCTTGGGTTGATTTTTGCCTAATAAAAACTGATGGGAGCATTCCACAGTGCAAAGCTTATAAGATTAAGGAGGGCAAAAGTCTCTTAGGCTCATGACCGCTGTCACAATCCAATAGTGTCACCCATTACAATCAAGCCCGTTGACTACCAGCATGAAGCCTATCACAGCATACGGAAAGTTATCTTGAGCTTCATTGTGCTATCCTGAACTTCACTAATTAGCTGTGCTCATTAAGCAATCTATTTGAGGATATGTAATGGAAACACAAATCAAGAGCTTCAGATTTGACGAGCTGGGACTCGAACCCTTGAAGGTCTAACCCCCCTAGTGGTGAGCTACAATGCAAGAATATAGAGGAGAAGGGAAGGGATCAGTGTGACTATATTACAGTCTACCTCAGAAAACATCGTAGTGAGATTCTCTTGATGAGTGACCATAATAAATGATTGATGGAGCCCTATCCATTAGCCAGAGTTGAAGCAGCTGCAGCGAGCTTGCTTCCTGCTTCTCTGCAGCACTTGTCTCCAGTTGCAAGTTGCCCTCAGACTGGAGAGCAGAAGGGAAGTGCTAGAGGAAAAAGGGCTGCTTGGTCGGCTGCAGAATTTCTATCCAAGCAAGCCCACCAGCAAAGGAAGATCAGTCTGGCTTTAACTAGATAAAAAGGCCTGGATATCTAAATGGATAAAAATGTAACAAAATATATTCTTTCCTCCTTTATAATTTTTATAGGCAATGCATTAGGGCAAGAGTTCATGTCTGGCTGAAGCGCTTCTTTAGAGCATACTTCCTTGCCCTTATAATTCGTCTAATCCAGCTATTTTTTAACAATTGTTGTTCGAAAACACAGTATGCAGCTTTGCATGCTGCACTGTGTTCAGCCACACACAAAAATGGTAAAACGCAAATGAAAAATGATAAGCAGGTGGTATCAGAGGTTAGAGGAGTCTAACTCCCTAGGTTAAAAGCACCCCCAACAATGGCAACCTTTCAGTACCAAAGAGTAAAAAATAAAAACAAAACTTTATAAGCCTACTTTTTTATTTCCTACACGTGGTGATAAAGGAGACCAAATGGTTGTAACAGCCACCCTTAGAGAAATCCTCCTTGGGTGTGGAAGAGAATTTTAATGATTGGTCAAGTGCTGAAGTTCTTCCCTTAGGACAGGTAAAGGGGATGCAAGCTTACTAGCTCTCCTAGACTTCTCGCCTGCACTGATACCACTGACAATAACATCCTTCTGGTTGGAATGGTAATGGGAGGCACCACACTCTGGGAGCTACAGTCCGACCTGGTAGGTCAGTTCCAGAAGGTGGTGCTGGGGTGGGTAACTATTTTGCCCCCTATGCTTAAATATGTGAAATGCTGCTGTTTTATTCTTCTGCTTTATGTGTTGTTTGTCTTATGTTTTACTTTCCATATAATTTCCCTTTAACATATGTGCACATGTGTCATTCATGTACCCAAAGTTTCTGGACCATGAGGGACAGAACCGAGAAGGAGTTTTAATATAAGAGTAAAAGTCTTCAGCAGCCAACATGGGCATGAATGGTGGACAGTGGTCCTCCAGTTGCACTTCGAATCTCCCTTGCCTGTAATAAATTCCTGGACTGAGGCCGGTGGGTTTACAAAATTCACAAAAAGATTGTATTTAGCCTACCCAAAAAATCCCTAATTCATTAAAGCTGCACATGCACAAAATGTCTTGTTTAGGGATTTGAGCTACAACAGGCGTTTATAGAATGCTAGCAATAACTTGAGAGAGAATATTTCTGTTTGATACTTCTTAACGTCAGAGAAAACAGACACAGTGCCCATTTATCATACAGAGGTAGAACAAATGTATGATTGAAAGCAGAATAAGTTGCTATCATTTCTGAATGTGTTCCACATTTCTACACTCCAGTGGAGTGCATGTTTGACAATTTACATTTGCTATGCCAGAACTGGAATTTTTCAAGGTAAATTAGGAGAAAGACAGGGATTCATATTTCAGGCTCTGCCATGTGAAAGCAGAAAATAAGTGTCTCCTGGGTGCTGATCATTTCCACCACTGCTGTTTGCAGTTTTACTGCTTTTCCTATCCAGCTGAGAAAATATTTTGCTGTGAAACATTTAGCTGAGGAATGTGGGCGCTGACGAGGATCGGGGACATCCTCTGTTGTGGGCTTTGCTAAACGGACTAAAATAAAGCTTCCAACAATTCAGGTGTCTTAGCAATAGCCAAAACAAACTGTTAACAAACACAAAGCATTGTGCAAAGTAGCTTTTTCAGTAGGTTGGCTATGATTGAATCACCACCTACAGTCACAATCCTTGGCTTGAACATGGCAACCAATAGCTGCTACAATTTTCTGACAACCAAAGGCTGGAAGGACGGCTCTGCTCTCTTGAACCTACTTTGCCAGAGAGTGCCCTTCTTCTATTTCACAACATACCCTAGAGGAATTGTGCTCACACAGCTGAGTGCTGATTACCTCATATCTCAGCCTCTTAGCAGGAGCTTCAGAAGATGTTGATGTGTTTGCTACACACAATCGGGGACATATTGTATAAGTGATATCATTAGTGGGTTACGTTGGTGCCAAATGCCAATGATTGTCCCAGTGATGGGTACATCAGCATTTCAAATGTCAAAGTCAAACAAACAGGAGAGTTGTCTGGGAGTCAGAAAGCTGGAAGTCAACTGAAAATTGGAACCAAGGAACCTGGCTTCATGTTCCTGATGAGCTAAGCATGCATTTTACAAATCATTAGCTCTTAGGAGAGAACTAAAAGATGATCTTTGGCAAAAGCAGGTTCCCCAACTAGTGTTGGTTAAGGTAATACAAACGCAGAATATTTCTGGAGGAAAATCAGCAAATGAAATGAAACATTGAAACTTGCCCCACCCATTGATTCCCCTGCGCAAACAATCCGTTAAGCTGCTCCCAGTCCTCCAGTCAGCTTTATCTGGTCTTAGAGGGTCTGGGAGAACAGCTTAAAAACCATGAATTGGGGGCAGTGCATTTGCATGGATACCAGTTGTCCTCTCCATGTTTATCCTCCACTGCCTGCTTTTTAGGAATGGGTGAATCTGTCAGGTTCAGTTCCTCATTTTTCCAATTTTAAATTCTGTTCTCCACATTTCAACATCAGCTTGATATTTCTTTTTCTTTTTTTAATTCCTCATAAGAAATCATCAGTGAATTTCTCCTGGAGTACAAGTTTGTATGCAATTTTGCCTAATATACACATTTCCAAAGCAAAGTTTAATTTAATGTGTTTAATTTATTTCCACTAATATTCATTTTAATGCACACTTTACTATAGTGTGTGTATTTTGGGGCACATTAATTGGCGGGCGGACTGCATTGTGGATTTCAAATGAGGGCTACATTTTGGTTTGGGTATTGTTTCAAAAGTGCAAGTTAGATCAGTTTGGCTTTAAATGTGAACAAAATCAAATTTTTTCCTCATTCCCCACACTACCTTTAAGCTTATCCATAGCTTCTCCTTTGCAAAGTAGGATCAGGAAGACACAAGATGAAAAGGAATTTGCTCCTTCCTTTCCTATTCCCCTTCAGCTGCTTTTCTTCTGCCCAGCTTCCACAATCCATGAGAATGGTGGAGAGGCTTTGAAGACTTACTGGGGGGGGGGGCTGCCTTTACCTAAGCCTTCCTTGCTTTCAACCTCCTCTTCCACACACTCCTTGAATTAAAAGTTCATTTTTCAGGAGGTTGGTTTTAGTTTTAGACACAAAGCTAGTCTGATTTGGCCTAAAATGAAATAATGATTGTCAGGTCTTTACAAATGGTTTTAAAAACACGTGCATCCACACAAAGATTGGAGGAAATGAAAACAGCACCAATCTTTATTTTAAAAAAAATTCAGGAGATGATATTTCTGTTTATATTGGTGAAACTTGAGCTGGTTGGCCCTAAACATCTGAACTTTATTTAAGCTTTGTGATGGGGGGGGCGCAATGCAGATGTGCATTCATTTAGCCAATATGGAGCAAGCAAAACACATGGTTAGAAATAGGTCACAAACTTGAAATGGAGCCTGAACTACATAATAATTCATTTTCACACTGCAGGCATTCTCGTTTGAAAGCTATGGGCCTTTTTTCTTTCTGTTTATTTGTTTAAGTCAATTTAATTCTGATGAAAGAAGTTTGACTGACAGGTTCAGAAATTGAGAAGCTTGGATGGATGAATTCAGCATGGATAACAGTTGTGCCCATTTACTCTCGTTCACTGCGGCCCATGGGAGTAGCTCTTTATCCATTGTCTCTGTGGCCAGAGAGCTGGAGATTGTGGCAAAAGGGCTCACCTTAAAAATCCTGAATTTTACAGATTTCTTGTTGCACAACTCATCTAGTTTTTAGAGGAGAAAAACATCCCACAGTTTATGACAGAAAGCAATCTTTTTGTGAGGTTAAAAGAAACAAAGAATTCAAAGAAGAGGCAGAACCTCCAAATGGAACTGAATAATATTTCTTACCAAACGATAATATTTCTTTTAAAAACCAATAAAATGTCCAATATGTTTTAATTGATTACTATGGTTCGCCTGTCAAGCAACATGTTGCCTTGGCAGGGGAACCTTACTGTTGTGTCCCAAAAGAACATTGGACATTTTATTGGTTTTATTAGGACTAGTATTATTTGACAATAATTTTTTATTATTTAAAAAATTGATACTGAATATCGATACCATTTATAAACTCCGTGTTGCCTAAATGAATGCAAACCTGCATTTTCCCCACCACAACACTTAAATAAAATTCAGGGACAGCCAGCTCAAGTTTCACCAAAATACGTAAAACTATCATCTCCTAACATTCAAAAATACTCTATGAATTAAAAGTGAAGATGATAGATACTTTCCCCTATCTGTTTTATAATACAAAAAATCCTTAATAAAAACTAATTAAAAAACTCATTCAAATAATAATAACAAAAGGCTGAGCCTCTACTTTTGCTTCCTTTGATTTTTTAAAATCCTGCCCCCCTTTTTTTCTTTTGAGATACAAATATCAACATTTAGTTATTTAAAAGAAAAATGATGTCACCCAAAGCAGCAAGGAGTGCAGTTTTGCCTAAGAAGAAAGAAACGGTCATTGGTTTAGCATCAGCTTCCTCCCATGAGAGAAATTAGATAAGGAGGTCTCCCCTTCTCCCCTTGTACAGAGATAGGTAAATCAGTTATTCCAAGACTGACATGTTCCACAGTCCAAATTTCAGAGTAAAGGGCAGCCCATGCCCCAATTGCCCAGCCTGGCTGTGGTGGTGGGAGGGACTTTGGGGGAGCCTGGCACAGGATCAATATTATATGGTCACAAACCCTCAGGGTTTGGCTATTATGGGAAAAGGGGGGGTAATCTAGTGGATTACCTGTAAATAGGTTACTTGTTCATCTGCTGCATTATTGTTATTTTAACTGACATGTTAAAACTAACATGTTGGAAAAACTAGTTAACCTCTATGGGGTTTTCTAAAATGTGGTCTCTTATTCCCAAAGAAGCTTCGTAAAGAGAGACACTACTTATATTCTTTGTCAGCTGAAAAGCAGACTGGACTCCTCTTTCTAATAGAGAATATTGTTAAATCAATAGATTGTGGTTTTTCTAAATCTTCTGCCCTGGTTTTTATTATCCAGGCAAAACCTAGTTCAAATACATTTTTTCCCTTTGTTATAGGACTGAATTTATATTCCATTTTCTCGATTAAAGTTTAACAGTTTTCTCCCCCACTTCATTCTCCCTTAGGTTATTCAGCATTCTTGCCAACCGCACAACCTTGGCCAGAAGTTTGAATCATATGCTTGAGAGAATATATAGGAGAAAGATGCAGTAGGTTGGAAAACCATTAGAATAAATGTAGAAACGTAGACATAGACCTCTGTCAGCTTAATGCTTCACTGTAAATCTCCAGATATCCATGCTTGGCTAGATAAAAAGGAAGGAATCAGTTTGCTGAGATCTCTGTACCACACTAGAACTGGGGGCATAAATGCTTCAGTTATCTGCACTGCTGTGTACAATGCAAGCAGACATCGGCATGTTTTTCAGTGATTACATCAGAAATTCCATTATGCAGATCCAGGGCCTTTATGTTCAAATGCCTGAATCTATGGAATTTTTGGGCCAAAGTTCCAGCTGAAATGTGGAGAGGATGTGTCTGTGGTGCCTTTGGACTTTCCTGAGCACTAATAATAATAATAATAATAATAATAATAATAATAATAATAATACAACATCCCCACCACATCCAAGAGGCAAGCAACACCATGCAAATGTCACTTGGAATCCAGCAGGGGAAAATATCTCCACTGTATTCTAAGCCAATAATAATGCGAACATAACCATGGAAGCTGTGATTATCTGTGTTGCTCACAAGACTCTACACCCGTATTCTTCAACCTTTTCAAACTCAAGACTCTCCTTTCCATCTCTACTTTCCTACCTTTGCACTGGTTGTGTCATGCCTGCCCTAAGTTCCCCTGGTGCAATGGCAGTGCTTTATGGCCCTGGACTGCCCGCACCAGTGTATGTTTGGGCTCCACTGGCACACGAGGATTTTATGATCTTGTCCCCACCAAGCAGGCCTCAGTCAGGAATGGGGTTGCAACTGTCAGACTTGGAGGCTAAGTCGTCTGTATCGCCTTTCTCTCTAAAAGTTAAATGAGAATTTAATGAGATCACAGCAGGGCATGCCAAAAGGGAACAGAATACAGATCTTTCCCACTGCATATCCATAATGTTATTTTGCTTTAGATATCTCCATTCCCTGCCGTTTGCCTCCATGTGATAAAACACAAAGCCACCTAGGGGTTCTGCATTTGTAACAGCCAAAGCCCTCTTTCAATAGAGAGTCCAACTGGCAAAATTAAGGCGCTTATTCGCATTTCTCTACAAAGCTTTTCATACCGCTGTTCTCTTCTCTCTTCTCTCTTTTTTTCACTTCTCCCTGTCGCAATATCTGTAGGCTGAAATAATCAAATCTTTCTTGTTTTTTTCCAGTTTGTGAGCATGATGTAGTAGGTGAAATGAAGGCATTGCAACGAAAGGTCACAGTGTGCTTTCAGTGAAAATATCAAGAGAGCAGAAGAGAGGATCCGCTGAGCTTTGCTCCTGAGAGGGAGCAGCTTACAGCCATGACAAGAAGAGCACAGGGTTAGAAGCCAGAAGTCAATCAAAGCAAAGCAATATTGCCAGGGCCAAGTATGTACATGTTCCATAATCAAGGTACACACCGAGGTCAGATCTTCAGTAAGTTATTTCCATGCTGTTAGTAGATCAAGGTAAAGCAAAATATCAGCGCAAGAGGTGAAATGTAGAACTGAGTGAAGCTACCAGCACTCGGGGGGAGTAGACTAGTCTAATTAAGATATAGGGTATGGATAGCAGTAATGTTATCATCATTCAGAGTAACAAAAACAAAACCAGAAAGGGAGACGTTAGAAATTATAATGCACCAGAGAGCTGCAAATTGTTACAGATCTCTATTTATACAACAACATCGATGTACATGGTGCTTTACAGAATTTCTTGGTGGGGGGCAGGAGAAAGTACTCTGCCCCCAAGGAGCTTACAATCTATATTTTGATGTTGGGTGGGTGGTGAGGGCAGAGAAGGACAAAGAATAACAGATGGGATGATACTTAAGAAAGAAAGTGAGCAAGGAGGACAGATGTGAAGCAATACAGAGACACCAACATTCTTCATTCCAGTTGATGACGAGGACAAAGGAGTTAATTATGCCAAAAGTTATGTGGAAATGTAGCCCCCAACCAAAGTGGCAAACAGAGAGTGATCCATCTTCTTATTGAAATGCCCAAGGAATAAGGACAACACTCAAAACCCACATACCAGAATCAACAACTGGCAAATTACATGCATCACTTTAACATTGTCTGTCCTCTTTGCAATAGCATACCCATTGCCACACTCTTTTTTCCTTCTGCCAGTCCTCACTGCCATTGAACTGTGCTTCTGTCCCTCACCCCAGGCCACAATTCCTAGATCTGTCCTGCGTAAAGAGGGCTGTGCATAACATTGCTGCCACCACTTGCTGCCTTCTTTCTCTCCGTTTGCTGCTCCCAGTGTCCAGAATGAGGCTCCCAGGGGACAAGAGGATTTCTTCGTATTGTCTTAAAACTGCACAATAGCTCCAGATGCTTCTTTGCAACCAGAAAGTGAGCACTGCCTCTGGCATTTGATTTCCCATTAGATATGCTGCCGAACCAAGCCAAAATTTTCTCAGAAGACATTTGCGAAAAGGAAAGAAGCTGTGCTTTTGCAAGGGGTGCAAGCTGTTGCAGGATTTTCCTCCTCTGGGGAATTATGGTGAAATGGTCCCCCTAATTTCTCTTCCTGAAAATAAGGTGGAGAATTTTGAGAGGCCATTCGCACACAGCTCAGTTTGATTAACTTATAGCTGTTCCAAAGATTGTTCAAGACAGGGCAACCTAGTCACTTACATCGGGCCCAATTGAAAATCCACTGTGATATAATTCATGACTGTATGCCAAATAAAGCACACTATCTTGAAAATACGTCAGAATGAGAGGTGATGATACATGCTGAAGCTGAAATGGAACCTGGTGTGAAAAATGTAAGTTTTTCAGGATCTGAATATTTTGAGTCTGAGACATACATTAAAAAAAGAAAATGTTTTAAATTGCATTGATATGTTTTAAGGAAATAATGTCAAGCCTCCGACCACCAAATTCAGCACTTTTGACACCTTTGTTATTATTATTTTTTAATAAAAAAATAAAACCCCATATCAAAAACCAGTACCCGTGACTGAGAATTTTTAAACAAAAAATTCAAATTAGGAAAATATGAGTTAGAATCCCCAAATCCATTCCAGCTGTTTTCAGTACTGGTGGAGGGCAATTTTCTGAAAAGCTTTTAGGAGAGAGTGGTGAAATAATATCACGTTGGAGGGAAAACAAATGACCCAATTATCCAAAACAAGCCTTGAGGACACCATCTGGCTTTGCTTAGTGATACAATAGTGCATGGTCCTTATATAAATAGCAGCAAAGTGGCTTTATTTTACTAGATAACAGTGTGGCAATGCTAATCCACCCCCAACTTGTCCCTGGTGGGGTTATTTGATCACTGCTGTCAAGAGGACCAGGTCATGTCCAACATTCTCGGTTGAGATCCATAGGGCATGTGTGGGGTTTTTACATAGTGAGAAGTCATCTATGCAGAAACAGGCCTTGTGACACCCAAGATCAGAGCTGCCTTGGATGTACTTCTTCAGCCCATTACTTTTTCTTTAGTATATATTTGAAGGGCCAATAGCGTGGAAACAGAGAACACGCCTTGGCATACAGAATGTCCCAGATTCAATCTATCTCCAGTTAAAAAGAGAGAGCAGAATGGGAAAGGACCTCTGCCTCTGAAAATATATTAGTCACAAACTGGGCTAGATAAAATATTGGTTCTCCTTCAGTATACATTTGCAAGAATGTAAAATCTTCTCTGAAGGGACAAAATGTATACAACTCTACAGAAGCCATTACAAGTTGACAAAAGGTGTGTAGGGATCCACTCCATCTTCTCTTGCCTCCCAGCGAGCCTATTTATATCTGCTCATCTGTCATTTGTTGCTGCTTTCTTTTTCTCCAACCAAATACCGACGGACAGATTTGCATTGCTAAAAGCAAAGCAATGCCAATAGGTTTATCTCTCTGTTTTCCTCCATCCCTTGTACACCTTACTGGTGTCAGTATAAGGTTCCAGATTTTTTCCCAATGAATCCAGGGACACTTTTCAACTTCCTACTAAATCGATTTTGTATGGAGACTGATTTGTAAATCCGGGGACTGTCCCTGGGAAACGGGGACATCTGGTAACCTTATGTCAGTATCCCCTCCCCCAGGGTCAGGTCGCATGCCTTCTTTGGGGAAACCCTGGTACAAAGGCTTCAATTTGTATTTGGCAGAATCCCCACTGGAGAAAATGGCTTGTGGTCTACAATCTCAAGTAAAAAGAGCATCATATTCAGAAGATATCATATGCAGAACTGTGTTGACTCACACTTACACCAAATAATTTAGGATAGTTCCCTCCATCCATTAAAATTTTATGTTTGCTTGTTTAACTTTTCCTCTACCACCACCTTTGAATATATTCCTCAAGACTATCTTTCTTCTTCCTGTGGACAACCTTAACATTTGATGAAAAGCTGCAAGAGAAGGCTGTATCAATAGGTTACTTTTGCTACCTGAGGGCCAGATTCCCACCTGGGCAACCTTCCAAGGGCCACCTGTCAGACTTCAAAGGCACATTCCAGTCAGGCAAAAACACTTGAAATGTGAAGCAAGGCCAGTGAGGAATGTGGCCTACAGAGATGGGGTTTGACGTGCAGGAGAGTGCTGAGGACCAAACAAAGAAAACTGGATGGTCACGTTCAGCCCCCAGGCCCTAGGTTCCCCAGCCCTGCTATAGTATTTGAAACTAAATTCACAGTTCCATAATTCCTTACAAGGCCACTTTTTTCTTGGAATCACATCACTGTCAGAACTCAAATGCCCAGATGAGGGGAAAGGAAGGGGCTATGAGAGGACGGGTAGGAATAGTCACTTTTGAAAAATATATTCTTTCTCCATACCTATCTGTTTCCTTGATTAACCTTGAGCTCTTCGGTGTACAGACCTAACCTATATGTATTTGACTTGCCAGAAGTCCTTTGTCCTCCATTCCCTCAGGCTCTGCCATTTCATGTGCTTCTTTCACCCGAAGGGGATTTGATTGCTGTAGCAGTGAACTCATCATTCTGAAGAAGAGGAATCCTTCAAGAATATGCCACTAAACACAACTCAAGAATACACCAGTGAAATAAGATTAATCAGGCATGATGCTCCAGCTACTGTATTCTCTTAAGCAAGCTTCTCAGTGCACAAAGATTTCCTGTGTAATCATCTGTTATCGGTTATAGACTCGTAAGATTATTTGGCCTTAGAGAAGTGGAACTAGGAAGGCTCTGTCTGCATTTAAATCAGACCTGCAGCATTTTATATGCATTTGGCACTTACAGTGGCATAAATGACAAGCATGCAAGATAGAAAAGCATCTGAGACTATGATAGCAGCTGCTGTCCAGTACCTCCGATGGCATTAAAATAAAATAGAATCATTACCATCTATGCCATTGGAAGAAGCAGTAGAAGGCAAGTGATCTAGCAGCACAGGACCTAGTGTCTCACATTCCAGGTACCTTTTGATATATTCCAAGTACAGGACACCATGATGGCAGACATTCCTGGCTAGGGATGGGGGAGGTATACAGGTGAGCTTTTAAAAATTGGGTATATCTTTTAAATATGCCTTGACTTGTAATGCTGACTCAGGCCTTCAGCCAATAAACGTCTGGGGGAAATTCAAGTCTAATGATATCTTACAGATTCACATGAAGTTACCTTTAAAATACCTTCTGTGTGTCAAGTCAAATCAGTTCTTCAATTAAACAAACCTGCAATTGCTTTCAAAATCACCAGCTGGAGAAAAAACTCAACCTGATGACTTAAGTAACAAGACAGCAATCAGAAGAGCTCAGCTAATTAAAAAGTGTGTGCCACAACAGCTCTGCAGCTATACTGGACGATGTCCACACCTACACAAACCAGGTATGGCTGTAGCTCTATATGCTTGGAGAGGGGGTTTGTATGTAGTGATTCATTGAAGGTTGGACCACTCTGATTAGCTATTAACAATATGAGTTAGGATAGCAGCACTTACCGTATATCCTGTATACTTGTGGCTCGAAGAGTGTAGGTGCTTTTGTAGCCAAAGCAGTACCTCCAGACACAAGACAGAAGGAATCCAAGATTTGAAGAAACACAAAAAATCTTGGGGGGGGGGGAGAAACCATGAGGAGGAGGAACCCAAAACCATTTCATGGGGACTAACAGTACAATCCTAACCATATCTACTCAGAAGTAATTCTTACTGAATTCAGTGGGGCTTCCTCCCTGGTATCATAGAATCATAGAATCATAGAATCATAGAGTTGGAAGAGACCACAAGGGCCATCGAGTCCAACCCCCTGCCAAGCAGGAAACACCATCAGAGCACTCCTGACATATGATTGTCAAGCCTCTGCTTAAAGACCTCCAAAGTAGGAGACTCCACCACACTCCTTGGCAGCAAATTCCACTGTCGAACAGCTCTTACTGTCAGGAAGTTCTTCCTAATGTTTAGGTGGAATCTTCTTTCTTGTAGTTTGGATCCATTGCTCCGTGTCCGCTTCTCTGGAGCAGCAGAAAACAACCTTTCTCCCTCCTCTATGTGACATCCTTTTATATATTTGAACATGGCTATCATATCACCCCTTAACCTCCTCTTCTCCAGGCTAAACATGCCCAGCTCCCTTAGCCGTTCCTCATAAGGCATCGTTTCCAGGCCTTTGACCATTTTGGTTGCCCTCCTCTGGACACGTTCCAGTTTGGTAAGTGGGGTTATGGTTGGAACCCAAGTATATATACCAATTGACATTTGGAGAAGGGGCAGGCAACCAGAGGAGATGGACTTGAGTGGTTTACCCTGGAAAAGGGCATGGCATGGTGAATACTGAGACGGAGTGCTTCACACAGAACCATTTTGTTGCAGTTCCCACATGCAGAGCTTCAGCGTGTTCAAAGTGCTTTGCATACATCTTTCTAATAATTGTCACAATTTAACCACATATTGCATATGCTAGACTGGGAATGAGAAGATAGTGGCTCACTCAAGGTCACCTAACAACTCACAATGTTAGCCACTGCAGTATACCATCTATTCAGCAGAGCACTGGCTGCAGTTATGACAAATTGATTTGAGGACTACAACTATACCCTGAGATCCATCAACATTTCTGTTCCATCAAAGTCCATCTGGACTCCAGAGGATACACATTATTTGAAGGCCATAGCTTTGCTTTGTGTGAAATGTGACCAGAATTAGAAGATCCCTGTGATTATTCTCACTGGTGAGCAGTGAGCCACATCTCTTGACAGGGTTGCACAGAGATGCTGGAAGCCCATTTTTTTTCTATGTGAGACTATTGGTTCTGTCATCTAATCTGACATGGTCTCCAATAGTGGTGAAGTATGGAATAAAAGGCAGAAAGAGGGAGGAGCCCAGTGAAGACAGCTAGGTATCAAACAGAAGTTTCAAAGGTATACAAGGAAATGTATACAAGTAGGTTGAACTATTGCATACCCTTTTGCTGTCAGAAGACTCTTTCCCTCTGGATGGTTGTTTTACTTTTAAAATAAAGAATAGTCCTCTTCCCTCTCCTCTTTGCAATGCAACAGCGCAGTAGAAAGGCTGGGTTGCTTGCTATGTAAAGTATCTTTGTTCATAAAATCAGAGTAAGAGTGTTTCCAGAGGGAAGACCTTAACAATAATTACTATTACAAATTATTAATATGATTTTTTTAATGGACTGGATGAATCTTTTATGATCATGTCCCTTGGGTAAACACACGTTAGAAAAAGCAAATGTAAAATCCATCTTCTCTCAAGATTCAACCATGTGAGTTTAATTTTCTCCCTGACTTTTATGGTCAGACACCACACACATTCTACTGTAAGTAATACTCAAAAAGCTGGAGTGAAGTCAGTAACATAATCCTATTTATAAACCTGAAATTAAAACGGGAGGAAAAATCAAACAGTATGTATCTTACCAATAATGTAAGAATTTTATAAACTGAACTATACTCTCTTTTTTGGTGGGGGGTGCTTTCTCAGTAGGAACAGTGAAATTGGTTTCTCATTCAGTTCACTATAACACAGTGACATTCAAACATTTTACACAGGGCTACACTAGACAACCACTCCTTAACAAAAGCAGTGATGGGGATGTCCAAAGTGCATCTGAACTTCTGAGCCATAGTAGTGTGGGGTTAATCCCCCCCTTCCAACACAAGAGCTGCAGATCTGACCTCCAAGGAATGCATTACCAGCTCTCCTTGGAGGTTAGATCTACTGCCTCCTCAGCAGAGGGCCCACCACCACCTCTACAGTGGCTTCTTCATAGTGATCAACTCCTGCCTGGAAACCTATGTCCCCACAGTGGTAGGATGTGTGGATCCAGAACTGGCTTTCACAGTCACTTACGGACACACCGTTAAGACCGTGTTTGTGGAAGACAATCTTACTCGGCTATGAGTGATCACCAAAATCAAATCACAGTGGGTGGATATGGGATTCCACTGGTCTTCTCCCACCAGTAGGGAGCAAATGGGAAGGACCACCCTCTGAGGTCTCCTCCCTGAATGATTCAAAGCAGGCCCCTTGCCCCTCTGACAGCTTTTGAATCCCACTTCGGCTGTTGGATAAGGTTGATTTGATTCCCCTTGTTCCTGCTGCAGATCTTCACTCACCCTCTTGTTCCCGCTATAGATCTGTATTCCCCCCCTTGTTCCTGGTGTCACCTTTCAGTCACTCCTTCTTACCTGGTAGAGGGAGTGCAATTTTGTGGTTGGCCTCAGGTGCCAAAATGTCTTGAGCCAGCTCTTCACCATGCCAAGCAACACACAACATTGGGAGAACACAAGAGCAATGAAGCTCCAGTTCCACAGCTACTGGATACAATCAAGTAAAATAAAGAGTACTACAGTGGTGCCCCGCAAGACGAATGCCTCGCAAGACAAAAAACTCGCTAGACGAAAGGGTTTTTCGGTTTTGCGTTGCTTCGCTAGACGAATTTCCCTATGGGCTTGCTTCGCAAGACGAAAACGTCTTGCACTTTTTTCTTAAAGCCGCTTGAAGAGGCGCAGTTGCGACGGACCGTGCTTCGCAAGACGAAAAACATCGCAAGACGAAAAGACTCACGGAACGAATTATTTTCGTCTTGTGAGGCACCACTGTACTGTCATGTGTAGCTTGGTGGTCATCAACACATATTGTTCCCTGTTCTTCATCATGCTCCATGAACCTCTGGAGTGTACTTTGTTAACAGTGCTCTCAGGTGCAACATGATATCCTGCTTTGGGATGAAGGAGCTCCAACCCACCTGCCCACCCATCTCTTGGTCAAAGTGGTCCTCTTATAAACTGGTCACTGGTTAGGCTTACATGTTTTCTGGTCTTCCTGGGTTCTCCTGATACACGAGACTGCAGAGGGAAATTTATCATTGTGATGGGAGGGAGGATGCAGATAAGAAGCTGCAGCAAAGAACTACAAAGCCACAGCACAATGTAAGTAGCATCTCTGTCGATTCTGTTGCAGTCGGCCAAAGCAAGCTATATACTTTAACATGTTTATAAAAGGAGGAACTGGGCAAGTTTTGCCTTGGCAATTCAATGGCTTTGCTACACATTAAGTAAATTGTACTCTTTCCTCTGTCCGCAAGTTTCCAAGGCAATATAAGCAATCACTCTGTGGCTCTCAGATCCGTGACCTCGAAAAGAGGAACAAGGCTTGTAAAAACCTTGCCCCACAAAGCATTGGGGACAGCCGTAAAAAGGGATAATAAATCAGTTTATAAGACCATAAAAGGTAAGTGGTTTTAAAATAAATCAAATAGAAATCTTGAACTGTTGCATTACATGTCAGCTTTGCCGGTGCAAACGTCCCTAAGGACACATTCCAGACCATGCCATGAAGAGAGCCTAATTCACAATGGAGTAATAGGCATTTTAAATTCCTTCACATCCCACCCACAATTCCCAATTCAATTAGTGTGCTAAGACCTATGAAGAGAAGGTGGGGGAAGAGAGCAGTAAGGATGCATTTATTTCCCAGAATGTGATTTTTTATTTTTATTTTTAGTGCGGCACCAATGATGTCCAGGAAAGGAACTTCATCACTCAAAATGCAGGCCAGCATCTTTATTACAGTGGTGCCCCGCAAGACGAATGCCTCGCAAGACGAAAAACTCGCTAGACGAAAGGGTTTTTCGGTTTTGCGTTGCTTCGCTAGACAAATTTCCCTATGGGCTTGCTTCGCAAGACAAAAACGTCTTGTGCTTTTTTATTAAAGCCGCTTGAAGAGGTGCAGTTGTGACGGACCGTGCTTCGCAAGACAAAAAACATCGCAAGACGAAAAGACTCGCGGAACGAATTATTTTCGTCTTGCGAGGCACCACTGTACAAGTTATAGAACAAATGCAAATTAAGAGAGCAAACATAGTGTTAGTTCCTCTTTGGACTTCTAGCAAAACCCATTCATGTCCTCAGATCCCATCAGAATGACAGAAGAGAAGATCAACAATGCAAGCTGTTATTTAGTTGACTGAAGTTTTTTAATGGATGCATAGATGCATATAATTTATAGACCACCATATAACACTTTGCCTGTTGTTTGTACATTGTCTTGTGTTCCATAATGGGGGAAAGATGAGATATGAATGTGGTACAGTCATCCCTTGTTGTCTCCTATTTCTTCCTGTGTTCACTTTGTCTCACCACTATTAAATTTTTGATTGCGAACTCTTTGGGGCAGAAACTTGCTTTTGCTTTGTAAAATACCATGTCCTTATTTTGTGCAAGAACAACAACAGCTGTCTTTTTAATTTTATGGATTCACATATTCCATTTGTCTTTAATAGCTTTGTTGCAGTGGTGGATTTAAGCCTTGGCACTACTTAGGAGTGCTTTGTAAAGTATCTTTTCCCCCCAGTGTCTGTTTCCTGTACAGCAGATCACACAACAGGAGGCAAGTTAAATAAAAGTCCTTGCTGAATTATAAGTTGTCCTGTGGAATCTAATTTCTTTCCATCACACCACCTGCAGCTGGAAGGGGTGCTGAGAATGCTTTCATGAGAACACTTCAATCCTTTCCCTACCATGTTACATTCAGATTCACAATCACCTTTATCTATATTATTATTCTCTTCTAAGTCCCAATTTAAATATATAATAAGAAGGTAAATATATAACTTGGGGGGGGCATGCTGCATTTCTACCAGATTTTCTGGAACAAATCTGAATTCCCAGATGAGAACTTGGCAAAAGGAACTCGAAGGGGATCTGTAAATGGAAGGTGCTGAAATGTGTACACTGGTCTCTCTCTCTCTCTCTTTCTTTGTGTCTGTGTATGTGCGCACGCTTTTATAAAACCTGCTAAAATTCATGAAGTGCTCGCTTATTGCAACTTTCCCAGGGTACTGAAATGGATGAGCTAATGTAGAATATCATTGCTGTATTTTTCCACTCAATGTAGATAACAGTGAATAGGAGAAAGAGATACTCACATTTTTAATGCAGTAGATAGATAAAAGTCATAAACATGAGTGCAGTGACCCAGTTCCTGTTGTCTGCAAGGAAGAGACAAGGGAACGGTTTGGTTCCACAAGAGACTGCCTCGTGACTGAGTGTGAGATATAGATAGATGGATGGATAGATGATAGATAGATAGATAGATAGATAGATAGATAGATAGATAGATAGATAGATAGATAGATAGAGACAGACGATAGATGATATAACATATAACAATCTGAAAGCACAAATAAGTCAAAAGTTGGCTTTTCCAGGCTTGTACCTTCTCCCACACAATTCCACAGGTTCTTATTTCTAGGAGATTCCAGTGTGTGGAAAGTTGATTGGGTGGCCCTGGTGTCATTTACAAAGCCGCCCCTCTGCCTCCTGGCAGAGCAGTATTTTGAGTTTTTCACACACACAAAAACAAGGTCTTAAAAATGTATCAATTGATAAATATGCCACTTATCTTGGAAAAAGCCAAAATCCTACCCAAGGCACAAAAGTCAATGCTAGAATGTAAGGTAAGGTAAGGTAAAGGACCCCTGAACGTAAGTCCAGTCAAAGGTGATTATGGGGAGCGGTGCTCATCTCACTTTCAGGCCGAGAGAGCTGGTGTTTGTCCACAGACAACTTTCCGGGTCATGTGGTCAGCATGATTAAACCGCTATTCGCACGTGGAGGACTGTGATGAGTGCCAGAGCGCATGGAAACACTGTTTACCTTCCCACCACAGCGGTACCTGTTTATCTACTGGCACTGGCATGCTTTCAAACTGCTAGGTTGGCAGGAACTGGGACATAGCAATGGGAGCTCACCCTGTCATGGGGATTCGAACCGCCAACCTTCTGATTGGCAAGCCCAAGAGGCTCAGTGGTTTAGACCACAGCACCACCCACATAAATGTAAACGGGTGTGTTTCTCAGTACAGTAGCAAAGACAGAAAGAAATGCACTTGCTCCTGGAGGGAAATGTGTCTGCATTGATCACCCCTACACAATGTCACCAGAAGTTCAAAAGGTTCTGATCTCTCCCCAACCCCAGTGGTGGCTAAGGTCCATGGGTAGGGCAGAAGGCAAGAAGACAAACAGCAAATGGAACCAGAGACTGGAGGAAGGAAGGAAGGAAGGAAGGAAGGAAGGAAGGAAGGAAGGAAGGAAGGAAGGGGCTGAGGTGGAGCTCCGCCAGTAAAAAAAAAGGCAAATGGTTCAAACAAGTGAGTTTTAATTGGTTACTTGTACAAGTATCCTTGAGAGAAGCGCAGGCTTTGGAGTACTGCTTGGAGAATGTATCCCAGGGTCAACATGATTGCATAAACAGCTACAGGCATCCTGCAGACACCTTATTATGCTTTCGATATTGGGAGTTAATAATGGTTCAGGCCATAAATGGGTAGATAAATGGGTGGCTAAATATTTCATTAGCAAGGCCCGTTTCTTCGGCACTTTGGGAAGGAATAATCAAGGCACGTTTCTCAGCAACTACTGAAGACAGATTGCACCAGTATATTAATGGTTATGACAGTGTGGCTGATTGAACGTTTAATCATAGAAAATGAAAATGGATGAAGAAAAATGAGTCTCACAAAGTTCAAAGTCCTTTATGTCAAAAAGCCTCCATAAGTATTCAGGAAAATAAAAAAGAACAGAATGACAGCTCTTGTGGCACTGGACTGAAACTGTAGCTTGTTTCATACACACTGATGAAAGGGTACTTTTAATACAAACCAATCAGTGTAAATTAATGAAGAAGGGCAACTGAATCTCACAAAACAGAGTGGCACAGAATGAGAGTCTTCTACATTCTCTAGGATGCAGCATTACATCAATGAGTCAATGCAATTGTCAGGAATAAACACCTACCGTAATTCCTGAACACTCAAGGTGGGCTTGTTCATTTAACTCAAGCTATTGTGGTCACAATGTCAGAGAAATAAGTGAGTTTGCTTCTCCCAGCATAGGAATCTCAGGCAAAACATCTTAGCTTGCTCAGGTATTTGCCTAAAAATTCAAAAAGCAACAGGATGATAAACGCTTTGACCCAACCACCCCAGGCATTTGTGCCATGGGGTGCTGCAAGGCACTGTTTTGACTGAATGCTATGCAATAGATATATTAATCCACTGGGAGCAATTATAAGGGGTTATGTAGCAAAGTACTGTCAGTATGCTGATGACACAAATCTCTATTTCTCTGTAAAATCTGAATCAGGAGTGACTGTGAAGGTTCTGTACCAGTGTCTGGGCACAGTAGTGGGCTGGATGGTGGCTAATAAATTGATATGATATATTACGCAGGTAGAGGTTTCCAAGCCTGGTTAGCTCAGATGGCTGATAATACTAAGGATGCAGGTTTGGTCCTTGTATGGGGCAGCTATATATTCTTGCATTGATGGGGATTGGAGTAATAATTATTATAATAATTTTATTACCGGTATTTGTACCCTGCCCATCTGTCTGGGTTACCCCAGCCACTCTGGGTGGCTTCCAACAGGTATAAAACATAATAAAACATCAAAATGATCCTTAGGGTCCTTTCCAACTCTGTAATTCTATGATTCTATGTCCAGGACCAGGAGATACTTCAGTGAGGACAGGGCTGAACTCCCTTCTGAAGGAAGAGATACCTGGTCTAGGTCTGCTGCTGGATCCTTCTTTACCCAGGTGGCCACTGCAGCCAGAAGTGCATTCAACATATGAGGGGTAATCTACACCTCTCTTCCAACAGAAGCAGGTGATATACATATATATAGTATCATCGCAATGGCAACACATGAAGATACTTGGTTAACCAAATCTTTAGCAAATCCTAGGTCAAGTATACACACCTGTTTTGGGTTGTTGAGTTGTTTCCATTTACTTATCCTATCCTGCCTTTAGAAATGTACAGGAAAGGGATAAATGAAGGGAACTGACAACATTTTCTGAAGATGTGTGAAATATGCCAAGATTGTTCAGAGTTCCAGGAAGAAACCATTATTGCTTGCCCCTATAAATATACTTCTCTAGAACGCCTCTCTAAAATGAAGGGTCAAAGCACTGAAATACTGGAGAAAGAGTAATGAAATACTGAAGGTATAAATCTGGGGGCATAAAAATATCCGCTTGGTATCATTGAAAGAACAAAGTTCATGTTTTATAAATGTGGCCATTAAGCCTAAATCCATGACACATTTTCAAACAATTTTGAACAACTTGAGAAACGGATGAAAATAGGGCAAATCTTTACCTATTTAAAACAAAAATCCATCTATCAAACAGCTGAAAAGGACTGATCTTGAAATGCCGGTCACAATAATTCAAAACCTCATAGTGCATCTAAATAGAAAACCCCATTCCCTTCTGTTTAAAATCACCATTTCATTACGACAAAGCTGGGGCAAATATTTGTAATAATTAAACTTTTAGGAATAATAGAGGACATAACAATCCTATTTTCCCATTTACGATGGGATGTGTAGAAAAACAGTACTAAATCATTCATAAAAGACAAACATTGATAAAGCCAGTGGCTATCTCACAGAATCCTGCAATGAAAAGTGAGAAAGTATAGCAATAAGAATGAAATTAATGCATTTAAATGGCAATGTAATTTATGAACAGCAGCCAAATTAGCTTTTTTGACATTTAATTTGTCTCACACTGAAAAATATTCCTTGAAGAATAAAGAGATAAATCACAATGTAAAATGCAGCTTGTGTAAACATGCCCTTCCTTACACACCTGCATTAGCTCTCCAGAGGATGTAGGACAACTGGGACAGTGATGTCAAATCTATTTCTATAATACGTATATAGCACAGAATTACACAAATGTCTAAATATTACACTCCTGGCTCTCCGTTTCCCTTCTTCTGTTTTTGTACATTTTGCTTCTTAGGTTTCTGCCACTGTCCCTGCTGCTCCTGAAGCCCCAACTAATGTGTGTGTTTAACTGTTAGTGTCCATACCACCCAAAGATCTTTAAAATCCTCTCTCCCTGAAGAAGGATAGGCAAATTATTTTATGCTCATTGTGTGCAGGGCCAGATTTAGGTTTGATGAAGCCCTAAGCTACTGAAGGTAATGCAGCCCTTTATATGTCCAGCTGTCCTTTGTCAACAACGAAATTGTCACTGTTTCTTTGTGTTGAATATATGCTATATGGTAATTTATGGACCTAATAGGTATCCGAAGCCATTTACACATGCAGAATGTAGGCACCCTATATATAGAAATGAGCAAACCAGTGATATTTTAGGGAGCAGGCTAGTAGGCAGGGCCCATTATTTACATCATAGGAGCCTACACAACACAAAACACTGTTGCTGTATGTAGGTTTTATTTTATTTGTTTTTTATCTTGTAAATATTTTTAATAAATGTACATCCAGGTATTTTTCCTTTAAATTTTTTTGGGGGGCCCAAGAGAGTGAGGCCATAAGCTAGAGCTTGTTTAGCTTATATGTAAATCCGGCACCTCATGAGAAGAGAAGACTCCCTGGAAAAGACCCTGATGTTGGGAAAGATGGAGGGCACAAGGAGAAGGAGACGACAGAGGACGAGATTGTTGGATAGTGTTCGTGAAGCTACCAGCATGAGTTTGACCAAACTGCGGGAGGCAGTGGAAGACAGAAGTGCCTGGCGTGCTCTGGTCCAGGGGGTCACGAAGTGTCGGACACGACTAAATGACTAAACAACAACAACAAATCCGGCACTGATTGTGTGGTATTTCTGCCATCTTGAAAAATGGCTTCAACTTGATATGACAGTGCAGTTTGGGAATTTTTAGGAGTGAAACGATGGACAGGATAAAGCACACATACTTCGGCTACTTCTTCATTACTGTTGAATTGATCTGGAGCACATTTTGCAGTTCAGAGGCCCTGAGGGGCAAAGCCGCATTGTAGCATATGGTTTGCCATGGCCCAGCCCCCTACATATCACAACTTCTATGTACCCTGATTCAAATATCTGTATACATGCTATGTGTACATCCCTCTTTCACAAACAAGTTGCTGCTGTTATTGCAATAGAGCTGGTAGATTTGCAAACCACAAAGATGCATGCATGTTATTTGTTTCCCCGTTGAAATAAATTGGGAAACCGCTACTTGTAATGAGAGCTCCGTATGCAGATCAGCAATTCTGTGCACAGAACAGGTTGCTGAATCTGGGCAGTTTTATTTTACTTCTTTCAGAGAGTCACATTGGCCTCATTTTGTGACATATTAGAAAAAACGCTATCTCATTTCCCTTAATCTTTTCTTATTAAATATTCTCTAAGTAGCAGGCTCAACAGCAGTGCTTTTCATTCACTGTAGACTTTGCCCAACTGGCAGAGCTCAGTGCTGCATCCTTTGCCAAAGAAAAGAAATGATCCGTCCAAAAGTAAGCACTTTCAAGTCCCATTGAACCACACTTTACACTGTACGTGTTTTTGCTATATGAATGCCAGCTTGATTTTCAGGACTTCCCACAGCAAAGGTGTGGGTTGTGGTGGTGAACAACACGTATGTCTATACACATCTTTAAACTCCTTCATACCCATCACTGGGATCCTTGATTGGGCCAGGGTGTATATGAGCATTTAAAAACATTCATGTATGACGTCCACATCTGACATGTTTGCTGCTGTACACACAGCAAACACTTTTGCCCATGTAAGCTGCTGCGCAGCCTGGTTTCACTAGAAGACTTAACTATTGAAAGCAGATACCGTTTTCAAAGCGTTCACGTCTAACCACGTCACTAATCTGAAGAGGGGAAGCAACAACCCTAATTTTTGCATTGTAACATTGTAGCTTGGGACCAAGGCATCATTCATTCTGTCTCCATGGTTTCAGGATACCCCGCCGCCCCCCCCCCACCCTGAGATGCATCAAAGAAAAATGTTACTGGTACCACTTAATCAGGTAAGTAGCCCAGCCTCCCCTTTTGCTGTAATTGCTGACTTCTCATTTTGAGTTACTTATTATTTCCCAGCCCATCTTAAATTGATTTTTTTATAAGCAGGAGCAAGACTAATGCTACTATAATAGTTCAGGTGCTAAGGCAAATGGCACAGGTTCATTATTTCTAGAATTGTAAGCACCTGAGTGCTCCCTGATACATTTATGAATGTGCATCTTTGAGTGACATGCTCTTATTAAATGTCAGTGTTTGGGAGCATTTTATCGCATTCTGCAAATGGTTACTTCAGTGAGAACTGGATTTGCTCAGATACTGCAGGCAGAAAATAGCTCTCTGCCATCATATATTCATGCTATTCATATTTTATTCATAAATTACCTGTAAGCATTTTTATTAAACACTGACTATAGCAGAAGCCTAAGTAAGCATTCATTCATTCATTACAAAAGTATCTTAATTAGATAAATATAGACAATTTAGAGACATCTTCTCAATTAAAACTTCTTCCTTGTGCAAGGTGATAATGGGCACCACTAATCTCATCCTATGAGCTTCTACTTCCATAGGCACGTTCATATAAGAGCAAGCAAGGAAGCCCCCAGAAAACTGTGTATATTTATACAGCCCCCCCCAAAAAAAAATCTATCACTGTAGTAGTATAGAAAATATAGAAAATTTACAGACCTGGATTTTATAAATCACATCATACTTATTATTATTTCAAAATAAAAAAATTCCTTCCAGTAGCACCTTAAAGACCAACTAAGTTAGTTCTTGGTATGAGCTTTCGTGTGCATGCACACTTCTTCAGATACACACTTCTTCAGATACACACTTATTATTATTTGTTTGTTTACTTTTAGACATATATATAAATATAAACCTCTCCTTCATCCGAAACATAATTTCAGGATGGTAGACACAGACATTTAAAATCTTCAAAACAGTATTAAAACTTTATAAAACATTACACAAAAATGGAGAGGAATAAAACCTCAACCAGCTGATCATGTAATAATTTAACATGTCTAAGAATTAAAAATAAATAAATTCAAGCTTGTGTCAGAAATAATACATTGACAGCACCAGGTGCTGCTCCTTGCAAAAGGCTTTCCAAAGTTGGTGTCAGGTGTGCGTGCAGGAGCCAGGCCCTGTGACCAGGACTGGGGCCTTACTAGGTTTGTTCTGAAGAAGCAAGGCGCGGTGAGGCCGATTGGTAACTCACAGCACCTGGTGGCAAGAGCTGGGAAGGGATATAAGGACAGCATTTCCCTTCAGCTCTTTGCCACAGCAACACGTTCCCTGCCTTGCTGCGTTTGGTTCCTTGACTCCTTGCTTCTTGATCCTCAAACCCCTGCCTTTGTGATTCCTTGCTTCTTGATCCTCGGACCCTTGACTTTGTGACTCCTTGCTTCCTGACCCTCGGACTCTTGGCTTCTTGACTCCCAGTTCTCTGACCCTCGGACTCTTGGCTTCCCGACTCCTGGCTTCTGGACTCCCATTCCTGTTCCCACCCCACCATCTTGCCCCTGTCCTGACGTCCCCTGCCGGGACTTCAATCACCCGTGAACTGGACCGTGACAGTTGGGGTCCAACTTCAGAGAAGGCCCTCTCTTTTGTACATACATCATACATTTCTCCTAATGATGGAAAGACTGAGATGGACCTTCTTTGACAACCTTAATGTAATGGACAGGTTGATGACAAGAGGAGGCTGTCCTTTGGATATTTGGAGACCAAACTATTTTGGCCTTTAAAAGTAAGCACGAGCACCTTGAATTGGGCTCAGTAGAGAATGAGAAGCCAATGTGGTTCCTGTTCTGATGCGTCCGGGGAGACGGCGGCATTTGGCAGGCCCCCAGCTGGCTCCAGCCACCGGCCGGCAGCCGGGCGAACTCCGGTTCCTGGAACAGCATCAATCTGCAACTCGAGCCTCCAAAACGTTCAGAAGCTGAGCACACTCTTATCAGCAGAGTGAATAAATCTTCAAAACGGAAGTGGTGGACAGAGACATGTGTAAGCATTATTTACAGGCGTTTATTCAGGATAGCTCAGGAACAAAGGAAAAACATGTCTGCTTCCTTTAGTGTCCAGCAAAACAGCAATATAGCAAAAGCAATATACAAACGGAAGTTCCCAGCAAGCCTGTGCTGGAAGCAAACAGGCATGTGACACACAACAGTCATGCCTGTTCCTTTTAAGGTGGAACGGAACTATAATCCTAACAGTTCCCTCAGAACTGATGTAATTTGGGTTCCATCGAGAATACTAGCAGACAAATTCTGAACTAGAAGTTGTCATTTTCAAAAGTCTTACAGGGGTAGCTTTGCTCCTGCAAAAGAAAGGTTTCAGGAAACTGATCTAGATCTATTTCCACCAAATCTTTCTAAGGTCCATTGTTTGGGCCCCCCAAACAAATATAAAAAATAGATCAATTAGCAGCTGTGAATTCCCAAAATCTCGGATAAAAATGCACCTTTTGTAGTCATCTCTAGATGTGTGTGTGTATGCTATAAAATTGAAATCTTGCATAGCTGATATTTCTTGGCCCTGATTATGAAAGTGTTTTCTCCACTTACAGCTTATTGCTAAGAATCCCACAGTGTACTACTCACTACTTAGAATTTTGATCAGCTAAAAATCCCTCCATATATATTCTACTGGTGTCCACTTAAGAATAAATGCATGCATTAAATATTGTGATGAGGACATTAACAAATCACTCATGTACTGCTTGAGAAAAGGTCTATTGAATATTTTGGGCGGGTAGTTCAGTGTCTTGAAATGTACTGGTTTGACATGCCCTTTTTAATGTTTACCATTAGAATTAGAGTCAAAGGAAATAATTAGAAGAGTCGAGTCGGCGCCCAGGTCCCCGTCAGTATAGTCACCTTTGTTTATCTATGACATTTTACTTCACATACATTTCAGTGTACACTGTACAGCCCTCTGTCTCTTATTAGTAGTCGAGTATTGTTGTGTTTCTTAATAGGCACGTGAATAACAGCAGCAGCATGCTCCTTGTCTGTTGTGAATGAGTGACACTGATTGTGAGAGAAGCGGTTATGTTTTGGGTGTTCCACAGATATGGCTGTGATTGCAGGGGGAAGAGGTTCAGAGCGAGTCAACACTGGCACACCACAAAGCAAACTGGTCACTCTTAGGGTTATCCTAACTTGGATATTGACACTGAAGATCTAACACTTGGACATAACTGGCCTTTCTTATAATGGCCTTTTTTATAATGGCACCTTAGTTGTAGAACCTTCTTCCCCATAAAGGTCATTTGTATTTTTCGTCAGTTAAAAACATAGGCCAAGTTTTTGTTTTATTTTTAATTCTGCTGTGCTTTGGAAGGTGAAAGATGGATAAAGAGATTCTAGGGTCTTTCATTTTGTTTTTAAAATGTTGTATACATTAAAAAATGGTTTTTTTGCAGGTGTTAGTTTCTTTGGCGGTGTATATAATATGAGGCCCTTCTTTACTATACGTACCTACTCCACAAGGGGTCTGGAGGGCAGCAACACGAGAACAAGCTTTTTCTGCAGTGGCTCCTCTCTTCTGGAATGTTCCCTCACCTGGTGTCTTCCTTACATGTCTTTAGAAACCAGGCAAAAACATTCCTCTTAACCCAGGCCTTTGGCTAATTCAACAATCTATGGCCTTTTAAACTGGGAAGGGGGGGTACTGTTTTTGTTTGTTACTATGTTATATATTTTTGTGTTTTTACGGTATATTGTGAGCCTTGGATGAAGGGTGCTGTGATGGGATGATTAGCTGCTTGTGCGTAAAATCGTGCTCCCTCAGAGTTTGTGCCACTTCACAAACCTCTGTGTGTGACAGAGCTCCACAAACATGTCTGCCCTAGTCACTTGTAGTTTCCGACAGTGGTTGTTTTCGGAATCGTCTCCAACATAAGAGCTCCTTAACGGAAACCCGCCTTCTGGACTCACGGCGTGACAGTTTCCGGCGAGGTGTGGGTCTCCCTATGGGAGCTTCAGATACCTCCCCACTGTTCTCGCTGGAAGCGTCTCTGAGCCCTCCCTCCTGCTCGCATTCCCTCAGAGATCCACTCCTCCCCCTGCTGGTTCCTGCTTCAGCTGTTGAGTCTCTTCCTTCCTCCCTGAGCCCCTCCACCACCTGTCCCTCCGATGGCAGTTCCCTGACATCCACCTCCCCTCCAGGGCCCCCCTCACCCCCTCCCATTTCCTCTCCTCTGGGAGGTGAAGAGGTAAAACCCCGAAAAGAATCTTCTTCATCTTCAGACGTCTCGAACAATTCCCTCCATCGATCGCCGTCCTGGCTCGCTGACTCCTCCTCCTCCTCGGAATCTGTGAACCCCTCCAACTCCTCTTCTTCGTCGGTGGTGGCAAAGTATTCCCTCCGGAACCTCGCTACAGGCTGAGGTTTACGTGGGAACCTCTGATGAAAAGTTTCTATTAAAACTTCGTCATTGACATCCTCTGCCCTAACCCAGGTGTTTTCCGACTCCGGTTCCCCTTCCCACATTACCAAATACTCTACTTGATCTCCCTTCCACCTGGAATCGAGGATCTCCGCTACATTGTAGCTTTGTTCCCTTTCCTCCATTGCTGGTCCCCGAGTGACCCTCCCTTCTCTGTCCCCTTTATACAGTGACAGCAATGACCTGTGGAAAACTGGGTGCAGCTTCATGTGGTTCGGTAACCGGAGTCTGAAAGCCACTGGATTGACCTGTTGTGTGATTTCAAATGGTCCCAGTCTTTTGGGTCTTAACTTCTTACAACCCCCTTTGAAGGGTAACCCTTGGGTTGACAGCCACACTTGGTCCCCCACCCTAATGGTTTCACCTTCTCTCCTGTGTTTGTCTGCCTGCCTCTTATATTCCTCCTTGGCCCTGTCTAAGTTAAGTTGGAGCTGGCGATGGATAGCTTCCATTTCTTCTACAAACTGTTCGGCAGCTGGAACGCTCCATCTCTCGCCTTCCCCCCCTGGGAAAGCCCTGGGATGGCACCCGTAATTTGCCAAAAAGGGGCTCATCCCCGTGGACACGTTCTCCGCATTGTTGTAGGCAAATTCCGCCAATGCCAACTTCTCCACCCAATCATTCTCTCTGTCATTGACGTAACACCTCAAATATTGTTGGAGGATGCCATTGGCTCTTTCCGCCTGCCCATTGGTTTCAGGATGCCGGGCCGTCGAGAAATTTACCTCTACATGCAGTAAGCTCATGAGCTTCCTCCAGAACCTGGAAGTAAATTGTTTCCCCCGGTCTGAAACCACCCTCAAGGGGGCGCCATGCAACCTAAACACATTTTCTACAAACAATTTAGCGGTTTCTTCTGCCGTGACCGCATGCGAGCAGGCTATAAAGTGTGCCATTTTGGTTAACAGGTCTACCACAACCATGATGGCTGTTTTCCCTCTGGACCTTGGCAGATCAGTCATGAAATCTATAGCTACTGCTTCCCATGGTCTTTCTGGTGTGGGTAGCGGTTCTAATAACCCTGCCGGCGCCCGCCTTTCCCCTTTGGCTCGCTGGCATTGTTCACAACTCCTCACATACTCCCGCACGTCTTCCCTGACCTTAGGCCACCAAAATTCCCTGGTCACCAGCCACATGGTTCTGTGTTGCCCAAAATGCCCCGCTGTGGGGCTATCGTGCAGCTGCTTGAGTACCTTCCCCCTCAACTCTCCTTCAGGTATATATAACGCTCCCTTGTAGTACAACGCCCCGTTTCTCTCCTCAAAACCTCCGGGTTTATCTCCCTCCCTCCTGAGTCCCCTGAGTTTGTCCTGTGCGTATTCATCGTTCTCCGTTCCCTCTACCAGTTCTCTTTGCCCCACCAATGCCGCCCCACACACCCAGCGGTCCTCTGGAATGACATGTCTCTCTTCGGGTGCTCCCTCCCCCTCCAAATATTCAGGTTTACGTGAGAGAGCGTCCGCCCTAACGTTCTCTGGGCCTGGCACATAACAAATCTCAAAGTTAAATCTGGAGAACTCCTGTGCCCATCTCAACTGCCGTTGGTTGAGCACTCGTGCCGTTCTCCAATACTCTAGGTTCTTGTGGTCAGTGCACACTTGCACCTTATGTTGTGCGCCAATTAGCAGGTGCCTCCATCTCCGAAAAGCCTCATGGATAGCGAGAAGTTCTCGATCGTACACCGTGTAGTTCCTCTCGGATTTGTTCAGTTTTCGCGAAAAAAAGGCACACGGTCTCCACTCTGACTCCTCCCCCCCTGGCTGCAGGAGAAGCACCGCCCCAATGGCTCTGTCTGATGCGTCTGTTTCGACTCTCATCTTTTTTTGTAAATCCACATGCAGAAGTTGTTCTTCAGAGGCGAAGGCCCTTTTTAGCTCCTCAAAAGCTCGCTCCGCCTCCTCAGTCCAAACAAATTTCTTCTTACTGCTGAGACAGTCCGTTATGGGCGCCGTCAAGTGGGCAAAGTTTCGGATGAACTTACGGTAAAAGTTCCCAAACCCTAGGAACCTCTGCACATCCTTCTTTGTTTTGGGAGTTTTCCATTCCAGCACTGCCTGGACCTTGCCGGGATCCATAGCCAATCCCTTGTCTGACAGGCGGTACCCCAGGAACTCCACCTCCTTGGTATGAAACTGACACTTCTCCAGTTTCACCCACAGCCGGTTGTCTAGCAGCCTGCGCAACACTTCTCTGACGTCTCTCACATGCTGCTCCTCATTCTCCGAATACACCAACACGTCATCCAGGAAGGCCACACAATTCTTGTAAAGCAAAGGCCCTAGTACGTGGTTCATCAGCGATTGAAAGCACGCTGAGCCTGCTTGTAATCCAAATGGCATAACGAGATATTCAAATGCCCCCAAAGGGGTGAACATGGTGGTTTTCCATTCATCCCCTTTCCTTATACGTATCAGATTGTACGCCCCCCTTAGGTCCAGCTTGGTAAAAATCTTTCCCTTCCGCACCCTGTTCAAAATGTCATCTATTCTAGGCATGGGAAAGGCCAATGGTTCTGACACTGCGTTTAAGGCCCTGAAATCACACACAAGCCTCGGCTTGTTCGTGTTTTTTTTATCCACAAAAAACACTGGACTCCCCCCCACTGCCCTTGACTCTCTGATGAAACCCCTCTTCAGGTTCTTGTCGATGAATTCTCGTAACTCCTGCATTTCTCTGTCCGACATGGCATACAACTTGCCTACAGGGAGCTGTGCCCCAGGGAGTAAATTGATTTGACAATCAAAGGGTCTATGCGGGGGTAGTTGGTCAGCTTCCCTTTCGCTGAACACGTCGCTGAGATCTGCGTATTGTTGTGGCACCTTCACTTTCTCCGTTATTTCCGTTCCTGCTAGGGTGGCTTGGGCCCCTGCTGAACCCTTTCCCTCCCTGCAGTGTTCTAAGCAATGTGCGGAACCAAAGGAAACCACTCTCTGATGCCAGCCTACCAGTGGATCATGTAACGCCAGCCAGCTCATCCCCAAAATAATGGGAGCCCCTCCCAAGGTAGCCACATTAAACGCTATCAGTTCCGTGTGCCTTGCCACCTTCATTGTCATTGGGACGGTCTGCAAGCTGACTTCCCCTCCCAACAGCTCCCTGCCATCAATCGTGGTCACCTGCAGGGGGTTGCTTAAAGGGATCGTCTGTATCTGGTGTTCAGCTGCAAACTCCTTGCTCATGAAATTGCAGGAGCTGCCTGAGTCCAACAGCGCCTTAATCTTCAGAGGGTATCCGTTTTGCAACTCTAGTGACACCTCTATCACTAGGGCAGGTTTGGGGGGTTCTGGCGTGGGCACTTTCACTGCTCTTTGGCCTGGCTGCTGTGCCCTGACGGTGGCAGCCAGGCGTTGGCTTTTACTTGCTCCGATATCTCTTCCACTCCTCCCTCAACAGCTCCCACCATTCCTTGCCATTCCTTCCTCTGGGGGCAGACTCTGGCAAAGTGACCTGGCTGTTGGCAGAGATAGCATTTCCGGGCGCCTTTTCCCTCCTTCCTACCCCCTTCGCTGGGCTTTGAAACTGCGCGCGCGCGCGCTGTTCCGATTTCCATCGGCTCTGCCGGCGGGAAAGCTGGCTCAGGAATGTCTGGAATGCGGAACTCCTTCCAACGTTCCCCTTTACCTTCCCGCCTCTCCAAGGCTCTTGCCTCCTGGCGCGCTCCTATGGTCAGCGCAGATTTGGTCAGCTGATCCATAGACACCGCCCTGGGGCTCCGGGACAATTCGTCTTTCACAGCCGAAGAAAGACCTTCTTCAAATAGCATCTGAATGGGTGCCGCCGATAAATCCCACCCCAATCGGTGAACCAGCATGGTAAACTCAGTCCAGTACTCACGGACAGATCTGCTTCCCTGCTTGCAAGCCATTAGCTGTCTGCGCACCACTCCCTCCTCAATATCGCTGGAAAACATGATATCCATTGCACGAAAGAACTTCATGGTGTCCTTTAGGACGTCATTGTGCGTTGCCATCAGGGGTCGAACCCAGTCCCTTGCCCCCCTCTCAAGATGCCCAATCACGAAAGCAACTCGCGATTCCTCATCAGGGAATTCATCAAACTGCACATTAAGGGCATATTGCATCTCTGTCCTAAAGGCATGGTAGTCCTTGGGGTCCCCCCCAAACTTCTGCACCAATCCTGGTACCTTTCTGGGGAACTGGGTGGCTCTCCCCTTCTTGTCTGCATCCTGAGCCCTTCTCTCCTCAAGCCTCGCCGTCTGCAGCGCAAGTTGGATTTCCAACGCTCGGTACCTTTCTTCCAAGCTTGGACCAGCTCCAACCCCTGCTCCTTCGGTTCCGGCTGGGTCGCTCATGATGCCTGCTCCTGCACAAACAGCTTACAAAGACTGTCGGAATGCTGTGATGGGATGATTAGCTGCTTGTGCGTAAAATCGTGCTCCCTCAGAGTTTGTGCCACTTCACAAACCTCTGTGTGTGACAGAGCTCCACAAACATGTCTGCCCTAGTCACTTGTAGTTTCCGACAGTGGTTGTTTTCGGAATCGTCTCCAACATAAGAGCTCCTTAACGGAAACCCGCCTTCTGGACTCACGGCGTGACAGTTTCCGGCGAGGTGTGGGTCTCCCTATGGGAGCTTCAGATACCTCCCCACTGTTCTCGCTGGAAGCGTCTCTGAGCCCTCCCTCCTGCTCGCATTCCCTCAGAGATCCACTCCTCCCCCTGCTGGTTCCTGCTTCAGCTGTTGAGTCTCTTCCTTCCTCCCTGAGCCCCTCCACCACCTGTCCCTCCGATGGCAGTTCCCTGACAGGTGATATAGAAATTTAATAATAAGTATGATAACATATCATGAGAAGAGAAGACTGGAAACACCCTGATGTTGGGAAAGATGGAGGGCACAAGGAGAAGGGGACAACAGAGGACGAGTTGGTTGGACAGTGTTCTCAAAGCTACAAACATGAGTCTGACCAAACTGCGGGGAGGCAGTGGAAGACAGGAGTGCCTGGCGTGCTCTGGTCCATGGGGTCACGAAGAGTCGGACACGACTAAACGACTAAACAACAACAACAACATGATAACATATCATTAGAAAACAATAGTCCTATCTTTTCAATTGAAAATGTATATTGATTGCTTAAACAATAGCAACCCTCTTCTATAATCATGATCAACATATCCCCCTGTCACATTCCTTGGTCATGCAAATGTATCTCCCCATTGTTTCAAGGTGCTCAAGGTAGAAAATGTAATGCAACCACTTCTCTGGTGCCTCTGAATCTGTAGTAACCATGTGGAAGTTATACGTGACCTACACACACACACACACACACACACACACATCCTGTTGGATCTCACATCAGGAAAGTTGTTTCACAGCAGCATTAATCATATCTGCTCTTTGTCTGCCTCAAGCAATTAATCCAGTCAAAACCATTTAGGAAAGTATTCTGTGTTATGATCTATGGAATCTGTTGTTAATTTTAGCAAAGCAAAATATAATACAAGATTTGGCATTGGAAAGACACGTTGAAGTGATGGGCTTATGAAGAAATGAGTGTTCATCTGCCAACACTCTTTTAACAATGGAATTTTATTAAACTACATGTTTCACTGTAACATTATTTTTAAAAGTGTGTGCTTTTAACCAATTAAATTTGATGACCATATTGATTTTTATTTTTATTTTTGCAATGCCTACAAAAGAAACAGCATTCAAGCTATAGCAATGCAGAGAGAGCAAACTTGATTCTAAACAACTAAGTTCACCAGCCACAGCAGCAGTTTCCATCCTTATTGCAGTGGTGTCCTTCAAATGGGCCCTTTTATTTTCTTTCATACAAGTGAATGGTTGCCATTTACTACTCTGGGACACAGTAAATACTTTATCTTGAGAATACTATAGCAGTGACATAAAGCATGTCCCCACCTTTTTATTATTAGTAGTAGTATTAGTATTATTACAATACATACAAAAGTAGTTTTTAAAAAAAAAAGTGAAGAAAGAGAAAAGAGAAATAGAAATAATAAACAAAGGCTGCCCCCATCCTAGCACTTAATAGTCCAGCCCTCACTGACAAAGATCCTGTGGAGTACATGTTATTTCTACACAGAAACACACTGTCCCCCTTGGAGACTTGTCCTAGTGGTGGACTTGGGGGTCTCAAATTTCAGCAGCAGCCTGAATAGTGGATTTGAGTAAAGCATTTCCGCCTGCCTCTGAAACTACAGGAGCAACTTATACTTAATTGTGTTCAGTTATTAAAATATATTCTGCATTCCTAGTAAACTGGGGGCAAGGGAGAAAAGAGTGGTGATAACAGTTTGGGGTTTAAAATATGATAAAGTGAACAGTGCAAAGGGCCTTTCTGTAACTCCACAGTGGGTGGCCTGGACAACAGAGTTTGCAAACCAGGCTAGCCACCCCTCTTTTCTGACTCAAGCACTAGACACAACTGCCAAGAAAAAATGCAAATTTAGCTGCAAGGTTTGTTTTGTTCTTTAATGTTTTAGCAGTGTGTCCTTGGGGATCTATAAGAGCTTAAGCATCTGCCTGAAGATCATGGCCAGGATACTGGCGAGGAAAGGGAAGATCATGTGACAATTACGCTCTCTACAGAGGTCTACAAGCGCTGCTACAGCACTAGCTGAGAGAAGTGCTTTTAGACCTTGTTTCTCTTTGGTATTATGTAACTATTTGGTAAGCTTTCTTCACTATGTATTTTAAAAGTTAAATTGAAGACGTAACACTAAAGCTGTAATCCTATACCCAGAAACAGCTGGTGGATTGGGCCCTCTATTTTTGAAAATGTTGATATCTCCAGGGTACTTTTTGTTATGTGATTGGTGCCATGGACACTCTGGGTGGGTTGCATAGACCCCCTGGTGTCCCCAGATCACGAACTGGGAACCTTTGTCTTAAATAATTAAGACTGTAATGGCCACTTACCTGGGAGTAACCCCCACTGCATTCTGAGCAGACATGGATTGGGTTGCACTGCAAGAGTTCAGTCCTATGCATGCCTACTCATATATAAATCTTACTGAGTTATTTTAGTCTTGCTTCCAGTTAATTATATACAGTGGACACTCGGGTTGCGAACAGGATCCGTGCAGGAGGGACGTTCGCAACCCACAGCACTGCATTTGCACACGCGTGGGTCGCAATTCTGTGATTGTGTGCTTTTGTGCATGTGCAAGCACCGAAACCCGGAAGTAAACCATTCCGGTACTTCTGGGTTAGGCGTGGTGCGAAACCCGAATACGCACAACCTGAAGCGTCTGTAACCCAAGGTATGAATGTATAGCGTTGCAACTGAAATATTCCACACCAGAAAATCACCCATAAGGTTACTTATGAAAGAGACTCCTCTAACACTGTCTTATTTTCCCTGCATCTGGGAAATAACATACAGCCCCAAATATGCACAGTGGACTCTTCCACATCACTGACTTTTTCTGTTGAAAAGGGGGAATTCAAATATTCTGTGTGTCCTGTACCCATCCCCGTCCCCCACCGCCCATGGCAAAAATGGAAATAAGTAGCCAACAGCGTCCATTTTTTTCAAACTGTGTTTGTTCATAGGGACAAGGAAATGCACGTACTTTTTAATTGCTTCAAGTTAAACACATGTTTGTGGTATTGTGGTTTCCATTCAAATAAAAAATGGCTGATTACCATCATCACAAGTTCTCAAAAGTGTTAGAAGGCAAAAATGTGTTCTTGTTAAAGCACTGTAAAAAAAGAACTCAATATAAGCAACATGCCATTTTTTCCCATGTAGAGAGAATGCTCTACTCACCCCAAGACATACCTCCTTATGAGTCGCATGTGTACAGATGCAAATTTCCAAGCATTCATGGCAATGTTACTTTTCCGTTTCCATTGTGTCAACTTCGGGCCATTCACCAAAGAGGACAGCTGCTCTTCCTCCCTGTGAAATGAGATTGTGCCTTGATATGTGCAGAAATGTGGTTTCCCACCTCACCCCTTTAGCCAGGTATGTAAATGTGTTTAACTTGGAAACTTGCAACATTTCTCTTGGAAGATCAGCCCACAGGCTAATACAGGGATCACACATTTTCAAATTGAGGAAACACACTACAACAGAGCAAATGCTGCAATGTATTCCATTGGCTACAATAGAATGCTTCATTCAAGCCTAATTTCAGTAGGGGAAAGGAGTGAAGGAGAGGACATCTGAGAAGGGCATCAGAGAAGGGACTCTAGCTTTTAGTTATCTGTATCCTAAGAGACTATTTGTTAAGGTAAACAGAATCCATCTCAAAGCACAGGAGCAAAGAAAGTATGGAGACATGTTTTATATGGCCGGTTTTAACGTTGATGACCATGTCAACTATAGGTGCACTCATATTTTTGCTACATCTTTCAGCAACATCTAAAAACACATCTTTTTGCTAGTGATATCATCAATATGGTATTTCTGGGCCTCAAAATATAACTCTCAGGGCTTTAGAATGCTCATCATTCGCCGCCTCCATTGCATCTGCAGAAAACAGCAGCAGGAGACTTTTTCAGGTGGTTCGCAAT
The DNA here is from genome assembly GCF_965112155.1 of Podarcis liolepis. NCBI lineage: Eukaryota > Metazoa > Chordata > Lepidosauria > Squamata > Lacertidae > Podarcis > Podarcis liolepis. Next base: position 53,787,966 of record NC_139557.1, on the reverse strand, counting down.
CTATCGGAACCACCTGTACCACCGGGGCCTGGTAGGGACCCCAAGATCTCCTGCAATGCTTTTGCAAAGTTTTTTGCAGATAAAATCGCTCAGATTCAGAAGGAGGTAGACTCCACCATGGGAGCAGGGCCAGGGCGGGAGAGTGCTAGAGTTCTGTCTGGTCCTGTTACATGGGATCAATTCCAATCTCTTACCTCCGAGGATGTGGACAGGCTGCTTGGACAAGTGAAACTGACCACCTGTCTCCTTGATCCTTGCCCATCCTGGCTGATAAAAGCGTGCCGGGAAGGACTGGGCGATGGGCTTCGTGGGGTGGTGAATGCTTCCCTCCGTGAGGGAGCCTTCCCAGACCCGCTGAAAGAGGCGTCATTAAACCGCTTCTTAAAAAAACATCTTTAGACCCGGCCAATTTGGCCAACTATCGCCCAGTCTCAAATCTGCCATTCTTGGGCAAGGTGATTGAGCGGGTGGTTGCTGAACAACTCTAAGCACGCCTGGAGGAAACGGACCATTTGGATCCCTTCCAATCGGGATTCAGGCCTCACCATGGGACTGAAACTGCCTTGGTCGCGCTGGTTGATGATCTCCGGCGGGCTAGGGACAAAGGTGAGAGCTGTTTCCTAGTTCTGCTGGATCTCTCAGCAGCCTTTGACACCATCGACCAAAACATCCTTCTGGACCATCTAGAGGGGCTGGGAGCTGGGGGCACTGTCATACAGTGGTTCCGCTCCTTCCTCCTGGGCCGTGTCCAGAAAGTGGGGGGGGGATGAGTGTTCAGACCCCTGGGCTCTCACTTGTGGGGTGCCTCAGGGTTCTGTCCTCTCCCCCATGCTTTTTAATAACTATATGAAGCCGCTGGGAGAGATCATCAGGGGGTTTGGACTGGGTGTTCATCAGTATGCAGATGACACCCAGCTCTACCTCTCCTTTAAATCAGAACCAGTGAAGGCGGTGAAGGTCCTGTGTGAGTGCCTGGAGGCGGTTGGAGGATGGATGGCGGCTAACAGATTGAGGTTGAATCCTGACAAGACAGAAGTACTGTTTTGGGGGGACAGGGAGCGGGTTGGTGTGGGGGATTCCCTGGTCTTGAATGGGGTAACTGTGCCCCTGAAGGACCAGGTGCGCAGCCTGGGAGTCATTTTGGCCTCACAGCTGTCCATGGAGGCGCAGGTTAACTCTGTGTCCAGGGCAGCTGTCTACAAGCTCCACCTGGTACGCAGGCTAAGACCCTACCTGCCCACGAACTGTCTCGCCAGAGTGGTACATGCTCTAGTTATCTCACGCTTGGACTACTGCAACATGCTCTACGTGGGGCTACCTTTGAAGGTGACCCGGAAACTGCAATTAATCCAGAATGCGGCAGCTAGACTGGTGACTGGGAGTGGCTGCCGGGACCACATAACACCGGTTCTGAGAGATCTGCATTGGCTCCCAGTACGTTTCCGAGCACGATTCAAAGTGTTGGTGCTGACCTTTAAAGCCCTAAACGGCCTCGGTCCTGTATACCTGAAGGAGCGTCTCCACCCCCATCGTTCAGTCCGGACGCTGAGATCCAGCGCCGAGGGCCTTCTGGTGGTTCCCTCATTGCGAGAAGTGAGGCTACAGGGAACCAGACAGAGGGCCTTCTCGGTAGTGGCGCCCGCCCTGTGGAACGCCCTCCCTTCAGATGTCAAAGAGATAAATAATTACCTGACATTCAGAAGACATCTTAAGGCAGCCCTGTTCAGGGAAGTTTTTAAAATGTAACGCTGTACTGTTTTTAACACTGATTGGGAGCCGCCCAGAGTGGCTGGGGAAACTCAGCCAGATGGGCGGGGTATAAATAATAAATTAGTAGTAGTAGTAGTAGTAGTAGTAGTAGTAGTAGTAGTAGTATGAACTCTTCTCTGGCTTGGATTTCAGTCTGGCTTGCAGAAGAATTCTCTTCTACCTAGCCAGCCCCTTCCAATCCATCTAGAGTTCCTTTCTGCATCCTTTCCCCAGTACCAGGGAAAGTGGTCCATTGGGAAGCGATAGCAAGTCTTTGCTCTGCTCCCCTGCAGTGTAGTGGTAAGTCACAGGAAGATCGACTTTATTGTGTACTATTTGAATTCTAATGGATTATTGAATATTGTTTTATTTTATATTGTTATTGTTTAGTCGTTTAGTCGTGTCCGACTCTTCATGACCCCATGGACCAGAGAACACCAGGCACTCCTGTCTTCCACTGCCTCCCGCAGTTTGGTCAAACTCATGCTGGTAGCTTCGAGAACACTGTCCAACCATCTCATCCTCTGTTGTTCCCTTCTCCTTGTGCCCTCCATCTTTCCCAACATCAGGGCCTTTTCCAGGGAGTCTTCCCTTCTCATGAGGTGGCCAAAGTATTGGAGCCTCATCTTCACGATGTGTCCTTCCAGTGAGCACTCAGGGCTGATTTCCTTCAGAATGGATAGGTTTGATCTTTTTGCAGTCCATGGGATTCTTAAGAGTCTTCTCCAGCACCATAATTCAAAAGCATAAATTCTTTGGCGATCAGCCTTCTTTATGGTCCAGCTCTCACTTCCATACATCACTACTGGGAAAACCATAGCTTTAACTATATGGACCTTGGTCGGCAAGGTGATGTCTCTGCTTTTTAAGATGCTGTCTAGGTTTGTCATTGCTTTTCTCCCAAGAAGCAGGCATCTTTTAATTTTGTGACTGCTGTCACTATCTGCAGTGATCATGAAGCCCAAGAAAGTAAAATATCTCACTGCCTCCATTTCTTCCCCTTCTATTTGCCAGGAGGTGATGGGCCCAGTGGCCATGATCTTCGTTTTTTTGATATTTAGCTTCAGACCATATTTTGCGCTCTCCTCTTTCACCCTCATTAAAAAGTTATTTAATTCCTCCTCACTTTCTGCCATCAAGGTTGTGTCATCTGCATATCTGAGGTTGTTGATATTTCTTCCGGCAATCTTAATTCCGGTTTGGGATTCATCCAGCCCAGCCTTTTGCATGATGAATTCTGCCTATAAGTTAAATAAGCAGTGAGACAATATACAGCCTTGTTGTACTCCTTTTCCAATTTTGAACCAATCAGTTGTTCCATAGCCAGTTCTAACTGTAGCTTGTTGTCCCACATAGAGATTTCTCAGGAGACAGATGAGGTGATCAGGTACTCCCATTTCTTTAAGAACTTGCCATAGTTTGCTGTGGTCAACACAGTCAAAGGCTTTTGCATAGTCAATGAAGCAGAAGTAGATGTCTTTCTGGAACTCTCTAGCTTTCTCCATAATCCAGCACATGTTTGCAATTTGGTCTCTGGTTCCTCTGCCCCTTCGAAATCCATCTTGCACTTATGGGAGTTCTTGGTCCACATACTGCTTAAGCCTGCCTTGTAGAATTTTAAGCATAACCTTGCTAGCGCGTGAAATGAGTGCAATTGTGCGGTAGTTGGAGCATTCTTTGGCACTGCCCTTCTTTGGAATCGGGATTTAGACTGATCTCCAATCCTCTGGCCACTGCTGAGTTTTCCAAATCTGCTGGCATATTGAGTGTAGCACCTTAACAGCATCATCTTTTAAAATTTTAAATAGTTCCGCTGGAATATCATCACTTCCACTGGCCTTGTTATTAGCAGTGCTTTCTAAGGCCCATTTGACTTCACTCTCCAGGATATCTGGCTCAAGGTCAGCAACCACACTACCTGGGGTGTACGAGACATCCATATCTTTCTGGCAAGTGTATACTTGCCACCTCTTCTTGATGTCTTCTGCTTCTGTTAGGTCCTTACCACTTTTGTCCTTTATATTGCATATTTTAAACATGTTTTCATTATGACATTTTTGTATTGTTACAAGGTGTGCAACCTTTGTTGTTACTTCAGCTTGTGTATAGCAATACAGAAAGGCGGTATACAAATTAAAAGTGAAATGAAATGAAATGAAGTATGGATAAACAAGATCAGAATCAACTCTAAAAATCCATCAAACAAGGGAACAGCAAAAGACACCTATAAGGGCCATTAAGTTATCAGGAGGAAATTTTTCATTTATGAAAAGAATTGAAATTATACCAACACCGTACTTGAGCTGCAATAATAATAATAATAATAATAATTTATTATTTATACCCCGCCCATCTGGCTGGGCCTCCCCAGCCACTCTGGGCGGCTTCCATAAAAACCAAAAATACAGTAAAATATCACATGTTAAAAACTTCCCTGAACAGGGCTGCCTTAAGATGTCTTCTGAATGTCAGGTAGTTGTTTATCGCTTTGACATCTGCTGGAAGGGCGTTCCACAGGGCGGGCGCCACTACCGAGAAGGCCCTCTGCCTGGTTCCCTGTAGCTTTGCTTCTCGCAATGAGGGAACCGCCAGAAGGCCCTCGGCGCTGGACCTCAGCGTCCGGGCAGAATGATGGGGGTGGAGACGCTCCTTCAGGTATACTGGACCGAGGCCGTTTAGGGCTTTAAAGGTCAGCACCAACACTTTGAATTGTGCTCAGAAACGTACTGGGAGCCAATGTAGGTCTTTCAAGACTGGTGTTATATGGTCCCGGCGGCCGCCCCCAGTCACCAGTCTAGCTGCCGCATTCTGGATTAGTTGTAGTTTCTGAGTCACCTTCAAAGGTAGCCCCACGTAGAGCGCATTGCAGTAGTCCAAGCGGGAGATAACCAGAGCATGCACCACTCTGGCGAGACAGTCCGCAGGCAGATAGAGTCTCAGCCTACGTACCAGATGGAGCTGGTAAACAGCTGCCCTGGACACAGATTTGACCTGTGCCTCCATGGACAGCTGTGAGTCCAAAATGACTCCCAGGCTGCGCACCTGGTCGTTCAGGGGCACAGTTACCCCTTTCACGACCAGGGAATCCTCCACACCTGCCCGCCTCCTGTCCCCCAAAAACAGTACTTCTGTCTTGTCAGGGTTCAACCTCAATCTGTTAGCCGCCATCCATCTTCCAACCGCCTCCAGACACTCACACAGGACCTTCACCGCCTTCACTGGTTCTGATTTAAAAGAGAGGTAGAGCTGGGTATCATCCGCATACTGATGAACACCCAGCCCAAACCTCCTGATGATCTCTCCCAGCGGCTGCATGTAAATGTTGAAAAGCATGGGGGAGAGGACAGAACCCTGAGGCACCCCACAAGTGAGAGCCCAGGGGTCTGAACACTCATCCCCCCCACCACCACTTTCTGGACACGGCCCAGGAGGAAGGAGCGGAACCACTGTATGACAGTGCCCCCAGCTCCCAGCCCCTCTAGACGGTCCAGAAGGATGTTATGGTCGATGGTGTCAAAGGCCGCTGAGAGATCCAGCAGAACTAGGAAACAGCTCTCACCTTTGTCCCTAGCCCGCCGGAGATCATCAACCCGTGCAACCAAGGCACTGCAAAATGTGAGCAGGTGTTTGGGGGTGGGTTGTTCACCTTCAGTCAGTTTCTCCTTCAGGCACTGACCAGTTAAATCTGCTTAGACCCTGGGACCTCAAACTATTTCAACATACTTCATGTACAGTCGTACCTTGGATCCCAAACACCTTGGTACTTGGACATTTTGGCTCCCAAAAGCTGGTTTACAAACACGCCGGTGTTCCCGTTTACAAATGTTCTTTGGAACCTGAATGTCCGATGGGGCTTCCACGGCTTCCAATCGGCTGCAGGAGCTTCCTGCAACCAATTGGAAGCCTCACTTTGGTTTCTGAAAGTTTTGGAAGTTGAATGGACTTCCAGAACAGATTCTGTTTGACTTCCAAGGTATGACTGTATATATGTTTCCTATTTTCTATTTCTTAGGAGTGGTTGGGGACACGCTTCCCATAACTGTTTTAGCTGGTGATAGCTTGCCTTACTTTGTTTTTAAAGTAGCTGGCCAAAGCAGTGTGTGTAGAGGGCGAAGATACTTTAAACTTTATTTTTGAGCATTCTGGCAGATGCTGAGCTTTGCCTCATAGGGGCTGGAGGAGAGAGCAGTTGTCTTTAAATGGGTTGTGTGGGGATGGGTGAACCACCACAACATGATTTTTAAGCTTAAAAAATCAAGAAGAAATCTCCCCACAGGCATCTTATTTAAAGGAAAGCAACTCCCCCCAACCCCATGCAACGGGGAGTAAGAGAAGTGTTCATCACAGCAGCAACTTGGGAGTCACTAAGTCATTTAACAAAAAATAAGGTTAAGAAAATGAAACACACACACACTTCAGCCGTCACCGCCCCCCTGGAATCTTCAGGGAAATTTTCTCCCCCTCCCTCCCAATCTTCGAGGCCATTTCTCTTCCAGCCCCCCCCCTCCATGTATGGCCAAAAAACAGATTGGCCAGATATATTGGCACAGCACTAGTTTTATGACATGAACCCCAGGCCACTAGAGATTAATCGAGATCAATAAGATGTTCTCGCATAGCCAAGCTGTAAGATAAGAAGAAGGCGGCAGCTGCAACTGTAAGTGTTAAAAGAAACATGGTTTATTACATTAAAATTCACAGCAAAAGAAAGAACCCGGTTATGTTTCATGGCATCCCCGGGACAGAGTCAATATCCTTGCCGAGCTGCTGAAACTCATTCAGTGAGGTCACCAAAAGGACAGCCTGTAACAGAAACGAGAAGAGAATAAATATGGCTTTTCTAGAAGTACTATTTTGCCGAGAGACGTACAGTAACTCACTAACTGGGTTTTTTCTTTCTTTCTTCCATCAGGGGAGGGGAACCACATCCTCCCCCCCCCCCCTTGTTGAAGAGAGACAGATTTAAAAATGCTTTTGTGCTAAAGTCATTTTTGAAAAGCTGCTCTACAGCTGAGAAGCTGACCCTCAGGAACTGCCCTGATCCGTCGGCATAGTAACAAAGAGCATGAATTAACTGGCTTTCCATAGCTTCCAATCCAAGATCAGCACATCCCTCAAAACACACTGCTCATGCCTGATGGAGCTATTGAGAAAAATAATCACTGTTATTATGGAATGCCACTGGCTGGTTCGTACAAGAGGTTTATGCATGTTTGTGTAAAACACGCAGTCTTGTTTTCCCAAGGTAGAAACCATAGCCCTGTGACTTATTTTTCTGATCTTGTTTTCATGTCACCAAATTGACAGTGCCTTGGTTAACAGGGTGCCATTTTCCCTCTGTGTTTAGTATTCTGAGCATTGCATTGGGTAATTATGAATATAAATGGGAAGTAGGACTGTGAATGAGTAGGGGCATTTAAATTGTTGGCAAATTCCCTCCCTCCCCCTCCCCCCGCCACTCCAGAGTTGACAAAGGGACACTATGTGCAGCATTGCTAAATGCAATGAAGTGATTTGTTGTTTTTAATTTGGTTCACACAAAAAGAAGATAAGCAAGCAAATCACAGTCATGTCACAAAATAAGATGGGAGTTTTATCTGGTTAACTTTTAATTATATTTTATTTCCCTTCTTTTTCAGGGAATATCTAGCCTCACATCCACTAAGGCTGAAATCTGAAGGTTGCAACACATGAAATATGAACTGAATAATCTACATTCTGCCAGAGCTGAATTTGCAGTGGGCTGAGGGGAGAGTGGAGAGAAACCAGGTAAAATCTGGCTTATCGCTTAAAGCAAAAAATAGATGATGATTATAATCCATAATATGGGATATACAACACCAAATGAAATAAATTTAACAGTTTGGATGTATTATTCTAAAAAAATACATTTAGGATAAGGTTACTATGAGCTGTGAGTTTAGGGGCAGGACCTCTCCCAGCTAGTTCTTCCACTAAAGGAAATTCTCACAAAACCTTTAAAGGTAAAGGAAGTTAGGAATCTTATTTATAATATGAAGCTTAGGAAAGCCCTAGACAAGCTGGTTCTTCTATGTTATGAGACATACCTAGCCTCATATCATATCCACTGAGGCAAAAATCTGAAGCACTTACCTGGGAGAAGATCCCACTGAACTCAATGAACTAGTAAAAAATTGCAATATAGCCTGCAAAGGCACATTCGCGTTTGCCAGGAAAAAGTCTGAAAAACATGCAAAGAATGTAAGAAGTGCATGTTGGATCAGACCACTGGCCCATCTTGTCCAGCATCCTGTTCTCACGATAGCCAGCCAGATACTCTTGCTCACGTCTTGCTTGATGGTTTCCCACAAGAGCACTGTCCCCTCCCATGGTTTCCAGCAAGTGCTATTCCAAAGCATCCCTGCCTCTGACCATGGAGGCAGCACACAACCATCATAGCCAGTAGCCATTGGCAGCCTTATCATCCATAAATTTGTCTAATCCTCTAAAGTTGGTGTCATCATTGCCTCCTGTGAGAGTGAGCGCCATAGAAGAGAAGAAGAAGAAGAAGAGTTTGGATTTGATATCCCGCTTTATCACTACGCAAAGGAGTCTCAAAGCGGCTAACATTCTCCTTTCCCTTCCTCCCCCACAACAAACACTCTGTGAGGTTAGTAGGGCTGAGAGACTTCAGAGAAGTGTGACTAACCCAAGGCCACTCAGCAGCTGCATGTGGAGGAGCGGAGACGGGAACCCGGTTCCCCAGATTACAAGTCTATCGCTCTTAACCATTACACTACACTGGCTCTCTATGCACTGTGCCAATAAATTCTTTCATTTATCTGTCCTGAATCTTCCAGCATTTGGCTTCCTTAGATGTCCACAAACTCTATTGTTATGAGAGAGGGAGAAAAACTTCTCTATCAGCTTTAGCCATACCATGCATAAAAGCATACCCTTCTGTTGTGTCAACCCTGACTCTCTAAACTAGAAAGTCCCAAATACTGTAACCTCTGCTCAGAGGGGAACTGCTCCACCCCCATGATCCTTTTGGCTGCCATTTTCTGGACCATTTCCACCTCTACAAGAGCCTTTTTGAGCTGAGGCAACCAGAACAGTACACAGTATTCCAAATGCAGTCACAGCACAGATTTGTATATTGGGATATCAGAAATTTTATTTTCAATTCCTTTTCCATCGCTGGCATGAAATCTGCCTTTTTCACAACTAGGGCACGTTGAGCCAATATCTTCATGAGCTGTGAACCCAAGATCTCATTCCTTGTCAGTCACTGCCAGTTCAGACCCCATGATCATATATGTGAAGTTAAAATTTATTTATTTATTGCTTCAACATGTGCCACATTACACTTTTTTACTATTTTATAGCAAAATGGTATTTGGCATTTTACCGCCTGTTCACTCCTTTTGGAGCACTTCACAATACATTTTGGGTTTAACAGCCCTGTGCAATTTAGTATCATCAGCCAACTTGGCCACTTCATTACTGGCTCCTAACATTTATGAACAAGATAAAAACTCCCAATACATTACTGTATTGTTGTTGTTGTTGTTGTTTGTTGTTGTTTAAACTTCTTAGTTCCTTGTAACCTAAATGGTCTTCAAGCACTAGGCTAGTGTTGGCAGGAACAAGAATGGAGTGGATACTTGGGTATGAGACAGGAGAGAATATGTCTCCCTATGAATGTTCCAGGAACAATCCTTCATGCACCAACAGCAAATGGAGTCAGCGGCATGGAAAGGACACATATACTGTCTTCTGTGGAAGACTATATTTTCCTCCATGACCTGCTGCCCATGCACTGCTGCAAAATGGATTGCACTAAAAAAAATCAATTTATGTATTATGGGCTCTCTGAAGACCCAAACTATTCACAATGAAAAGGACTAATGGCAGACGGCTACAGGTGACTACTAGAGATGTACTATGTGGATCCAGAAATTACCGTATTTTTCCGTCTATAAGACGCCCTCATGTATAAGATGACCCCTATTTGGGGGGACTCCGATTTAAGAAAATGGGGGGGGGGGAGATCTATCAGTGTAGAAGATGCCCTCAAATTTTGGACATTATTTTTTGGGGGGAGGGAGCCTAGTTTTATACACTGAAAAATATGGTACTCCAAATGATGTATTGAATTGAGCTTGCACCACTGAACTTTCTCTTCCCCCACTGATTAAAGTTTCCTCTTGCCCTTCATTTCTCCCTCCCACTGTGGCCTAAATGATACAACCCCTACTGTTCAGGGCTCCCCGGCCCTATCAAGAAGGTTTCCAGGGGGTACAAGGGCTGTAGGGAGAGATTGGTAAGTGAAAAATGCACTTTCAAGAGATTTGATACAATTTTGGTCAGTGTTGGGCTGGAATCCCTGTGTTTTTCATGGAAAAGCTGTGGATGGAATGTCATCCCAGCCAAGGCTCTCAAATCATGGAGTTTGCTTCCCAGGCATCATGGCAGCCAGAGTCTTTTTGTCAGGAATACTCATCTTGGTCATTTGCTGTTTAAAATGTTGTTTACATATCGCTGTCATGGATCATGTTGTGCATCTTTGCCCTATGAAATGGTAGCCATCTTTGTGCACCAGCCTGTGAAATACTAGCTGTGTGAGAAGCATGTCAAATAATCTCTCTTGTACCAGCCTGGAAATATTAGCATTATCCTTCCAAGTTGCCTTCCCTTTTAAACTTCTACCAATCAAGTTTCCCAAACTTGGGTTTCCAGCTGTGTTTAGACTACAATTCCCATCATCCCTGACCACTGTTCCTTCTAGCTAGAGATGATGGGAGTTGTAGTCCAACAACAGCTGGAGACCCTGGTGGGAGTCTGGGAAACCCTGGTGTAGTGTAATGAAAGAGAAGACCCTGGTTCAAAACTTGCACCTGCCATGAATTCACTAGGTGGCTTCAAGCAAGCCACTTCCTCTCAGCCACACACACACACCTACTGCTATCTAGAAGCAAAATATTTACACGCTTTTAAGGACAAAGCCATACAGTGTGTTTAGTGACCTGAAGTCCATAACGTGTTCTGAATGCTTTAAATTCATCATTCACAATAATAATTATTATAAAATTACAGTGGTACCTCGGGTTACAAACACCTCGGGTTACAAACACTTCGGCGGATTACAGACTCCGCTAACCCTGAAGTAGAACCTCGGGTTAAGAACTTTACCTCAGGATGAGAACAGAAATTGCGTGGCAGCAGTGGGAGGCCCCATTAGCTAAAGTGGTACCTCAGATTAAGAACGGTTTCAGGTTTAGAACGGACCTCTGGAACAAATTAAGTTCATAACCAGAGGTACCACTGTATAATTAATTCTCAGTAGTGGGCAAAAAGTAGAGCAGTGGAAATTTCTTTTCTTTTCTTTTTTAAAAATAAAATAAAAGCCCAGTTTTAAAAGCCCAGCAGCAGCCACTGCCAAAAGCATGCATCATGATGTTCCACGTTAGTCATATTCTGAAACCAGAAAAATCAGAGACAGTTCATTTTGCTGATTTGACATTCCTGTTCCCTAAATGCGACCTATATTTGAATTCACTTTGTTTCATGCAAGACTTCTCCTTAGCTGTTTCACTCAGGCAAGGGAAATGGTTAAGTGGACCTACTGATATCATCTTGCTGGTTTCCATCAGCAAGTTACCTTTAGGAATAAGATTGATAAACTAATTTATGTTATATACTGCCATCTGCTGTGTCTCCTGCCAAATTGCAGCCTGGAACTCAGGCCATAAGATGTCTGCAGTCCCGTATTTTAAATTTAATTGCAATACAATTACCAGCGAGGATTACTCTCATTCTGTTTGGCAAGGGGTTAACATCCTACTAGGAATAGGCCCGTGCAAATAGCCAAATAAAATGATGCAGATACACACAATTAAATTTCGTTATTCCCACCCAATGACACTAAACAGGTCATCTGCATTTTTCTTATATGAACACAATCTTGTAAACAATGGGTTTATAGATGCAGTCATTTTAATCAGCATGGAAAAGACCTTGTAAAAATAGTAGTGTGGTTTTTAAATCATCTCCCATAGCACAACGAAATAGGCCTTCTGAGACTATACAAACCTTTGGGGAAATTCTATTACTTCACACATTGTATCGTAAGATTTGTGGCACATTTTGTCCATAATTGGTCTGTTGCAACATCCATTTCCTGATATCTGGATAAAAGGACAATGACAGCATTCATCTCCCTTTAAAAATGGGAATCCATTTTGTTCTTTCTCACAGCACCTTTAAAAGACATGGGAGCATAACTTGGAGCCAAACGCATGGGAGGAAATATGTCCTGGAGAGCAGACATATAAAAATTGCACCAAGCCAGGTATTACAGCTCGTCCAGTCTTGAATAAATGCTAGCCAGGTCTTGCTGCAGGGCCAGGCATGCAGAGAAAGCAAAAGACTTGGCAAACCTTTGGTGAACTGCTACATCATTATGCTGGTGCCTTTAGCTTAAACAGACATGCTCTAAAGCTACAGTTGACATATTTCTATCTCTAAACAAAGATCTATGAAATTTGAGAGTTCAAAATTCATAGCTCTTTTAGAAAGACACTACCCCCACATTCCATTTGCTGATACTGGAGGGAACTCAAGGTAAGCGTGATCTCGAGGGCCAGCCCATCCATTAGCCACATCCATTAGCCACCTTTGCCTCAGGTGGCAACTTGGGAAGGGCAGTGGGTGTGTATGCCATTCCCTGGCCTGGCCAGCCATCTTTTAGCACTCTTGAAACAGCGCCAGCAAAGTGGTCAGTAGCACTCTTACAGTGCTCTCCAGTGGGGTCAGGTCACCCACACCTCCTTCTGAGGAAAGATTAGGGTTAAGAAGGGTTGGGGGAGAAATTTCGTTTTGTTTGCATTTTAATGAGAAACTACCTAATTTGCACTTTTTGAACCAATACAGAATATCGAAATCAACATTCGCACTTCTCTGAATTTTTCAGTGAGGTTCTCCAACCAATCAATACATACAAAAATGTGTCTGTTAGAAGAAGGTGTTCATAAATGGGTGTATATTGGTGAAAACAGCATGCAAAGGCATTATATTAGAGAAAATTGCTTGCAAAAAAAAAGTTTGCATTAATTAAAACTGCAGACAAAAATGGGTTTCCCAAAAATTGCTGTGGAAATTTGGAGATCGGAAATGGAAATGAAAAAAAATTAGAAAGAGAAAGCAACCAAAAATGGCAGGCCCTGTATTGGTCAGAGGAGGACACTGTCAGATGGGGAGCCTTAGCACATCCCATGTTGCTGGTACTGGTGGCCAAGACAAGATAAGGAGAGACGAGGTCAGTACACTGGGGAAGGGTGGAATATGGAGCAGGAGTGACTCTGCCTCATCTTGCAGGATGTCTCATGCTGGCCCTGATGATTCCCCTCAGAAATAGTCTCTGTCAACTGAGGAAGTGCAAAACAGACAGGCATCAATAAAGCAAAAGCTGGTCTAAATTCACAATTAAATTTGGGTTAAACGTTGTTATATGACAAGAAGGGTACCGTATTTTCCGACGTATAAGACGACTGGATGTATAAGACGACCCCCAACTTTTCAAGTTAAAATACAGTTTGGGATATACTCATCATATAAGACTACCCCTCTTCCAATGCCTGCAGCCAACTAGAGGCAGCCAGTCTTTTCATCCCTGTACGCAACTGCAGCTGGGGTGCGGGGGGCCTCGCAGGAGGATCGGGGGGAAGGGAAGACTGAGGGGAGGACTTCAAAGCACCGCTTGCCTCATCCCACCTCCATCCTTGGCAGCAGCCAGAACATATGGTATATATCTCTCTCTCAGTATAATAGTCAATGTTTCCCCCTCATGATCCACCTCCCCGGCGCTTCGCAGGTCCGCCAAGCCAGCACAGCCACCTCTTGCCCCATTTTGGCAGGAAGGGCTCCCTCCATCATTCTCCGTGTGAGGGCAGGAGAGGAGGAAGAGAAGCTGCTGCCCCTCTTTTCCCTCACCGGACCCACCTCCCCCCACCTCCCTCGCCTCACAGAGCCCCAACAGCCGCCAAACAGCTGCTTACCTGCCCCGCGCATGTGAGAGACCCACGCACACCTCTCCACAGCTCCTCCCTCCCTTCTCACTCCCCCTCCCCTCCACCCTTTCATAAGAGGGAAGGGAAACAGTGCAGGGCTCGTAAGCGCAGTTCACGCAGGCGCTCCCCCCTCGCACCAGCTACCTGAAAGTGCTTTCACTCTCTGTCTCTCTCATGTGTGCCAGAGCTTGGCGACGTCCATCTGTGTAGGGTGGGGAGAGAGAGAGAGAGAGCAGAGACACGCACAAATGTAGAAAACACGTGTACATGCTGGGATCGCCCGAGGCAGGTGTCGCTTCAGCGGTCCATGTGGGTGAGCGGGGAGGTTCAGCACTCGGGAGGCATGGCGAGCTGTGAGAAGGGATTTCCCTTCCTCCTTCTCCCCCCCCCCCCCGCTTCTCTTGGGAACAATAAATGAATGAATCTTTATTTGCGTCAGCCATCGGCCATAGCAATAAAACAACAATACGATATACAAAGAATAAAACTAAAAAGTCAATTATATAAAATACATTTTAGGGGACGACAAAATAATAGTAGCAATACATAATGATAATAATAGTAAGATCCTAGGAGAGGAATCTGGGTGGCAACGCTAATGTCACTCAGATAGCAGCTCTCAGTCTCATTGCTCTCTCGACAAATTTGGCAACTCAGATAGCAGCTCTCAGTCTCATTGCTCTCTCGACAAATTTGGCAACCTTCTCTGTTGTCGAGCCGTTCTGGTCGGCCAGGAGTGAGAACAGTTTGGCTTCACAAGAGTGGCCCGGGATGGCAGATAGGAGCGGCGTGATGGTCTCGTCCCTGAGATCTTTATATAGGGAGCAAGACAAGAGAATGTGTGACACAGTCTCTACATAGCCAGCTCCACAGGGCAGAGCCGGTTCTCGAATGAAATTCCTTGATATCTACCCTCAAGAACAGCCGAGGGTAACATATTTAGTCTGGCCAGTGTAAAGGCCCGCCTGAGTTTTGGAATGGTTAAGGTAGACAAATAAGGTGCCCGAAAATCAAAGTGGGAGGGGGGCAGATAAGTGTACCAAGCACTAAATTTCTTAATATAGGCCAGATTATTTTGCTGCTCAATATCCTTCATGCGCTGATCAATAATAGTTTTTGCCTTGGGGAGACCCATTTTCAGGAGATGCTGTGCTTGGAGGCCACATATAAGTAGTTTTTGATGCACTACTTTGGACCACCGACTTCTATGAGCATCTTGTGCTACTAGAGGTAGTAGTCCGGATGGGTTTAAATTTAAGCGAAGCCAATAGTTAAATGTTCTTAACCAGGTTCGGGTTTCGACGGAGAGGAGGCCAGTCTCCAGCCATAGGGCCGCATTTGGTGCGCATGGTGGAACGGCTAGAATCTGTCTTAAGAATTTAGACTGGACCGTTTCAAGTGTGCGGCAATGATTTCCCATCCAGATTTGGGCCCTGTAGAGTAATTGCGCCAAGGGTTTTGCTTGAAAGACCTCCAGAGCTGCTGGGATATGTCTGCCCCCTTTCGTAAAGTAAAAGCGAGACAGTATTTTGGCGCTTTGAGATGCTTTTTCCCTAGCATATTTATGATGGGCCTACCAGGCCCCTGTTGACTGGAAAACTACTCCTAGGTATTTGAAAATTTTGACCTGTTCTATTGGCTGATTGTCCATCTCCCATCTATGATGTCTGTGTCTCCTAGCGAAGACCATGACTTTGTTTTTTTGGTGATTAACCACCAATTGATCTCTCCTGCAGTAGGCTGAGAATTCTCTTAGTAGCCTTTTGAGGCCTACTTTAGTTTGTGATAAGAGAACCGCATCGTCCGCATAGAGGAGTACTGAAATTGGTTTTTCGGCCAGTTTGGGGGCATGAAACTCCGGAGATGTTAGGTATTTGACCATGTCATTTATATATAAGTTGAATAAGGCCAGGGCTAAAATACAGCCCTGCTTGACTCCTTTGGTGGCTGGTACAGGACCTCTCTTGGGGACAATGGTTCGCTCTGTCTCCTCCTGCTTCCGCTTCGAAGGTCTCCGAGGGACGTCAGAGGAGCTGCCCCCCGTCCCATGTCTCATGGGGGGAGCATGGGCAGCTAGTGGAGAGGTTTCCATTGGACTTTACCACTATGGAGGGCAACACTCAGGCGACCCCCACAACCATAATCAGCGTATAAGATGACCCCCGACTTTTGAGAAGATTTTTCTGGGTTAAAAAGTCCTCTTATACGCCAGAACATAAGTAGCTTCTTAACGACCAATAAATTTTATTTCAGCATAGGCTTTCATCAACTAGATTCCACTTAATCATATTTTATCCTCAGTTTTATTGTTATCCTCAGTTTTCTGCATATTGTGCATTCAAATTCTAACAGTGCTAAGTTTATTAATTATATTCCCTATGGGGACAGAAGAATAAGATGGATCCAGACTTAATTATGCTTAGAGCTGACCCATTGAAATCAATGAAACTCTCTCACACACAAACAGCTTATTAAATATCTGTTGGTGTTGCATAGGCACACCAACTCTAGGGGGCAGAGGTTTCTGAAGCCCCCTCAATCTAGGGGGCAACCCTATGTAGGGGGCTATGTACATTTGTGAATCTTTGAATCGACTGAGTGACAGTCAGAATGAGAATTCTTTTCTGCCATATTTTCAGAATGAAGCTTTCACAATTCCCAGGGATTCTTCCCATAAAGAGCCAAAACCAATAAGGTTGGAATTTTCCCCTCACAATTCTTTATGATGTTGAACCCTAATTACCCTTTTAAACTATCTGCATTGGTTCTCAAGGGAAATCAAACATTTGTGCATTTGTGATTAGCAGAGTTTGGGTGTAGGAAATGAAGGATTTACTAGTATCTGCAGCAAACATTTCCGATTCTTTTCTATGCCTCAGTGTGGGAAACAAAAAGGGTTTTGTGCATGTGTGTGTACATGTGGGCGTGTGAATGAATGCGTCCAGCACCAGTTTACTGGCTCAAAGCCCAGAGCAGGGAAAACTTCCACATTTCCTTACATCACGTAGTTATTGCTATTGCCCATCCACAGCAAGCTTCCACTCTGCTCCTCCTCAGTGTGCAGTAGTGACCCATTTCTTTGCAGTCAGTGTACCTATGCCCAGCTCTCTGAGGAGATACTGTTTCAAGGGCTGGTTGGAAGAAAGGAAGCAGTCTTTGAGTATCAGGCTTGCTTGGAAAAAGGCCTGGTTCTCATTGCGGACTCTTTACTGATGGTTCCAGAATTTTTGCAACCACCCTTGAACAAGCGAGTACATGTCAGTTTTGAGCATCATAATTGCCAATAATGCTTTGCTTTTCCAAATTCTTTGGACGTTGAAGCTCACCCGTGGCAATTTAGGACGGGTTCAGAAGAAGTTCAAAGAGATAACTTTCATTGTGCCTGCTGTACCAAAACCACAAAATCAAAACGATAGTCGGATGAGCATTTGGGACCTCCAGCATATTTGACAGCTCCAACCAAGGAGCGTAACTCTTCAAATAAAAGAGGATTAGACAAATTCATGGAGAACAAGGCTCTCAGTGGCTACCAGCCATGATGAGTACACTATACCACCAGTTCCAGAGGAAATGTGCATCAGAATGTCAGTTGCTGCGAATCACAAATGGAGACAGAATTGTGGCACTTAGGCAGGGTGGGTGCCAGATTCCAGGTGGCTCTCAGCACAGTGCCAACCAGGGAAGGTTGTGTGTTCATCATCATGCATGGGGGCAGCAAAGCCCCTTCTCTCCAGGCCACCATACACCAACAAGGACAGGACACCTGCCTTGCTGACAACCACACATGGGAAAGGCAATGCCACAAGTTCCAAACTACCACCCTCCCCACTAGGCCCCCAGAGCTGGGGAGGTGCTGCTGCTGCTTTGAATGGGAGCCAAGCTTGGTTCCCATCTGCGTTCCCATCACCAGACCAGCTATTGTCCAAAATGCACTGCCCTGGTCTGTAGATTTATAAAATGGATAGACAGATAATCCCAGTAGGAACACAGGTCTATAAAATCTACAGATGGGTCTATGTATTTTGTAGATCTATAGAAGAAGAAGAAGAAGAAGAAGAAGAAGAAGAAGAAGAAGAAGAAGAAGAAGAAGAAGAAGAGTAGTAGTAGTAGTAGTAGTAGTAGTAGTAGTAGTTTGGATTTGATATCCCGCCTTTCACTCCCCTTCAGGAGTCTCAAAGCGGCTAACATTCTCCTTTCCCTTCCTCCCCCACAACAAACACTCTGTGAGGTGAGTGGGGCTGAGAGACTTCAAATAAGTGTGACTAGCCCAAGGTCACCCAGCAGCTGCATGTGGAGGAGTGGAGACACGAACCCAGTTCCCCAGATTATGAGTCTATCGCTCTTAACCACCACACCACACTGGCCCTCCAGTAGGACGTGAGAAGAGCCCTACTGGATCAGACCAAAGAGCCATCTACTCCAATATCCTTTCCTCACAGTGGCTTTCTTTCTGACATAAGAAAGCAATATGTGTGTGCATGTGCTTGTGTATGTGTGTGCACACGAGCACGTGTATGTATTGGTAAGAATATGTTTATGAGCTCCATACCAGATGCAGCACAAAGATAATAAAATATCAGCTATGAAAACCCCAACAGTGGCCTAATTTGTAGAATATTCTTAATGTGAACAAGTTAATAAAAACTCATTGTAAATCCTTCAACCATTACAACAATTACAAACCAGTGTTTCCTTGCGTCTTAGAAATGTGCTTAATGAATAAAAATGCAAGACTCATTAAGATTTCTTTTTATGAGATCACTGGCTTACATTATCATTAACAGCAGCTTCCTAGGTTTGGGGTCTCTTTTTACAGATCTTTAATTAGGTACATTAATATTTATTGCTGGCTTGGCTAATTGGCTGATGGGACACATGGGACCAGCTTACATTTTGACTGTGTGTACATGGGGTGGGAGAAGGCCGGGTTCAATGCTGTTGTTCCTATTCTTCCAGGGGTTTCATTGCTGATTTCTGTTAGTTTGCAAAAGGTCTAGCACCTCAGTCTCTAGACAGACAGCAAGATTGCATGTGTCCTCTCTAACATAGTGATGCGATGACATCAGCGTACAGGCAGAAAAGAAACCCAGTGTTTTGCATTCTTGAAAGTGCAATAGTGAGAAAACAGGAGTGTGTCTTATTAACAAACCAGGGGTTGCCAGTGCCATGTCATCCACAGCCCTGACCAGCCCTGTAGGACACTACATTGGTGACTTGTCATTATTATTATTATTATTATTATTATTATTATTATTATTATTATACCCCCACTCATCTGGCTGGGTTTCCCTAGCCACTCTGGGTAGTAATAAACACTTAAAGAAGATGCTACTGCTCAGCTCCAGGGTTTTTATGGTATGGCCATCTTCAGGGTCTATCTTATTCTCTATCTTATTCTCCATGCTTTTTGTAACCTTTACATTAAACTGCTGGGACAGAGGATTTGAAGTGAGGTGATGTCAGTATGCTGAAAACTTTGAGTTTTCTCTCTCATCAGATTCAGGTGATGCAGATGAAGTGCTAAACGGATACCTCAAATCAGAAACCGGCTGGATGAAGGCCAATCAATTGAACTCATTCCTGACAAGAAAATGCTTTGGCTAGGTGATTTACCTGTTGATGTTCAGTGGTAAATAGCTGCCAATCATCAGCTTGGCTGGTGTGCCCACTGCAGCTTCTCCAGACAGAAGCTGCTTCCACGCTAGACCTTGCAAGGGTGCTAAAACCCTCTTCCTGGGGCATGATCGTTATAAATTGGAGATGCCGAGATTTAACCTGGAATCTTTTGCATGCAAAGCATGTGCTCTACCAATGACTGTTAAGGTTGAAATCCTGTGCCTACTTCCTTAGAAGTAAGCCTCATTTAATTCAGTGAATCTGCAAAAATGTGCATAGGATCGTGGTGTTAGGTAATATGTTAATGTTTCAAGCAATATTGGGGAGGTTGTGAATTTAAGCTCCTACTGTATAAACATATAGACAAGGAGACAGATGTGCAGCAGTTCACAGGTCCTTGGAAAGGAGGGGGAAATGCAACCTTGAAGCAAGGATAAAGAGGGTGGGTATAAAGAAATATCGAGGTTGAATTTCATTCTGTTTTGTCTCTCTTCCCTCAGTATCCTATTACTCATTCCTTCACTGAGACCAACAACAACCTTCAGCCTATCATTTTGAAATGCCTTTTCTTGTAGCTGAGGGGTTGCTGTGGGACTTTTATTAATGATGCAAGTTGTCTAAAAGTGCCTTTCCACAGCATATATCATTTGCTGTAGTCTCAAATGGCATATTCAAAGTGCACATCCCATTAAAGTATTGTGGGGGGGAGTGCCATCAACATATTTCACAAACGATATATATGCAAGCAGAGCTGCCTGCGTTCTTTCCTGGGCCCTCACTTTACCTGAGAACCTTCTAAATTGGAAGATGCCAGGGATTTAATGTTCTTCACACAGAGCTTGCTGTGATACTACAGTTCTATGCATGCTTACTTAGGAGTAACCCCTCTTTAACTCAGTGGAGCATACTTCTGAGGTAACATACAAATAATCGGTTTCTTTTTTTAAAAAATTGTCGCATTTTTCACAAATATTGCTGGATATTTGTATGCACTTACCACATTCTGCTTTTAAGTTATAGGATTCCTCCTACAATCAACCTCATGTCTAAGAACATAATGTTGGAATACATCTTCAGGCATTATTAAACTATAAGTACTGGCCTGTCTGTACCACTCCAGCCCTGCCAATCTTGCCATGCTAAGTGACAGAGTTTAAAGAGGGCTTACGGGCCACCTCTGTGATTGACAAAATTAGAAAAGGACAATCTTCTCTCTAAAGGCCAAGTTATGCCCAAGTGTTTATAATGGTATAAGCCAGTGAGGCTTCTGGCAAGCAGAAGTAGTAGTCTGGAAAAGGCAGCCAGGTATCATTTATCTAGCCACAACAGATACTGAAAACCTCCAATGGCGTTTGACCAGAGAAATGCGCTACTATAAATGTGCTTGATTCTATATCAACAACAGTACTTGCGTGGGTGGTGCCTGGAGGTTGAAAATGCTAATATTATGTAGAAAACATTATGTAGAAAAAGCTGCATGTATGAAGCCTGGCATGGAGAAATATAGGACTTTACTTTTTTCCAGGGGTAGGTGAAGTTTTGTCTGCTTAATTCCTGCTTGCATGTTTTTTTTAATAATAAAAAAGCTGGTAGCTTCACAAAAGCATCTTTTTCACCTCAACCTTGTGGGGCTGATGATGCAACAACTTTGCACTGAGAGGGCTGTTATTCCAGCACTATGGGAAGTGTGCTTTTATCTGTCACACAGCCAGCATGTAAACATGTGATAGGCAAAGAATCTATTCATTTTCTTAAAGAAATAAAAATTAAAAAGACAAATGAAACGAACACTAGAGGGCCCCCCTTCTATTTGTGGGTAGTCCCTCAAGAGAACCCATTTTGGTTGGGTGAAATACTCTTTTAAAAGCTGTTGTGAATTTCAAAATGCTCTTGAATGGCAACAGCTGTGCATAAATCTGTTTATTTTGCATTGGTATAGTAACAGTCTATATAGTCAACATATTTATCCACAGACTCTTCATCTCAATAATGTACAACATACTAATAAAAATAGCTGGTGTCACATATGAACCTAAGGTCCAGTTTTGTGAGGTGAATGTGGCGGGTTCATTCTTTCTTAATGGCCCACCACCACCACCATTGACTAATAGAATTTGCTTCTGAGCTCTGTTGAAGGCAGGTATAAATCTGGAGGGAATATGGGAGAGCAGTAGATTCAAGAACAAAAAGAGGAAACTGCAAAGGCACAGAATGAATGGCTTCCTGGCCCAGCCCAATATGTCTTTTAAAACTATTGTCTGTTCTTCAGGGTTAACTGATTTAGCTCTTTCAGAACATGATCAAGACTGCAAATCTCATCATGTTTACTCTGAAGTAAGTCCTGCTGAATTCAAGAGGGATCACTTCCAGGGTTAGGATTGCAACCCAAACCACACTGTCTCAAGCATATTTTGAAAAAGCCAAATCACTTTGCCCAGAGGAAGAGTCAATAGACTTGAAATGCATTGGGCTGGTAAGCCAACCTCCAAGACGCACCTACCTTTGAATTCTTCTAGATGTCAATTAGGTCAGGGCTCCTGCACCATTGTAAGCCATAACAGAAGCAAAGGCACTTCAGCAGCAGAATTTCATCCCTGCCTGACAAGCAGCCTCTGCCTAAATTTCCTTTTTCTCATCACGGATAAAGACCTAGAGCTTCAGCCTCCTGTGTACCTGGGTTACTCAGAGACAATCAGCAACAGCCACCTAAATTCAATTGCAGTTTCCTTATGTTCATCTAACAGCCCGCCCCACCCCGCCCCACCCCACCCCAAAAAATCCCACCCTAGGAGTCTGCTAAGAGGGGGAGAAACCACCTGACTTCATTTCTGGTCCATTCAGAAGCACATGAAAACACTTTTTGATTAAACTCCAACCAGTCAAGGATAATGGCATGGTTTATGATATCTTTTTGCACACAGGACAGGTGCAGTGATTAGACCTCCCTAGGGAAGAATGTGTGACTGCTGGTGGCAGCTGTGTTGAGTGCCATAAATCCCTTGAGGAGAAACAAGAAGTATGCATTCTGGGGAAGGGAGATAAGTGTAACCTTGATGTGAGGTCAGAAGAACAATTTATCTGATTCAAGCCAGTGTTGTTATGTTCTGTGCTAGGCTGGACCCATGCACACTTAATAGCCTGCATAGAAGCTTGAAGGCTGAATTACATTTTTTTTATTTTTTGCCCCCACTACTGTTTCAGTATCATGAGAAAAGAACCTGCACCTGCAGGGATTCCTGTTTCGGAGGTCTTTGGGCTCTCATTCAATATCACCTCCATAGCAGGATAGCCACTGTAGTATGGCTGCTTCCTGAACTGCTCAGGGAACATCACATAGGATGAACAGTCACTGCAGCTACTTCCATACTTGCATCTCTTCTCCCAGAAGACATCCAAAAATAAGCCAATGGCTTCTGCATGCTTAGGAGAATGTATTAGGTACACAGACATACATAGGTTTGAAATTATTTTAATGGCTTTTTATTTTTAATGCCTAAAAGGAGAGGTTAGGGACTCCAGAAATTCACTTGCTATTCTTTTCCCTGTTTGTTTTCTGGATGTATTCAAAGTCACTTTTCTGTCACTCACACTCTGAAGGACAAGACCTGAAAGAAACATGGGAAGACAAAGAGACAATTTAGTTAGAGGGCTCATGAAGCTTACAATAGATTAAGTTAGTCATTATCTTTCATTTTCATGATCACAAATTAGGAACCTAGCTAAAGAGGATGTGAGGGATTATAAAAAAAATCCAGTAGCACCTTAAAGACCAACTAAGTTAGTTCTTGGTATGAGCTTTCGTGTGCATGCACACTTCTTCAGATACACGCGTGCATGCACACTTCTTCAGATACACGCATGCATGCACACTTCTTCAGATACAAGTGTTCATGCACACTTCTTCAGATACAAGTGTTCATGCACACTTCTTCAGATACAAGTGTGCATGCACACGAAAGCTCATACCAAGAACTAACTTAGTTGGTCTTTAAGATGCTACTGGAAGGAATTTTTTTATTTTGACTATGGCAAACCAACACGGCTACCTATCTGTGAGGGATTATGACAGTGACATTTTAAGAAATGACACAAAACCGTATTAGCTTTAGAATGAAGGCTATGATCCACAGTCTTTCACTGCTATTAAGTCTTTCATGTTTTAGGTTGGAACAATGATCTTCCCCTTCTACAGCCTTCAGTGGCATGATAGGGGCGGCTCTGAATTTTGCAGCTGTTGCTGCCACCCTGGTGCAGTTCAGACAACTCATGTGGCAGAAGAAAGTTGTAGACTGGCTCTTAACTTGAATTCAGTTATTCCAGGCAGGAGTTTATTGGAGAGTCAGTGCTGCTCATGCCCACTTTTTTCACAGCATCCACTAGATGTCATCAGCATCAATATCAGCATCTCGCCCCTCTTTTTTATCCTTTACATATGATCCAGATTTCTTCTAAACACAGAAAATCTAGTAGGTAAAAAATATATTGTCAAAGGGCCACAATCTTCTTTGACCTATCACCATGCCTCTACTTCCTTCTGCTCTTCACCTTAGCACAGCTAACCATTTTTCTGTATGAGAGAAACTATTTCCACCAATTGCCACATGCCAAAGACACAGCCGGAATTTAAGCAACTGGGTTTGGAGAAATAGACACATCTAGAAGAACATCTCTGTCCATTGTTACACTTGTATATTACACATCCGTTCACTATACCAGTTGAATGAATAAGCACATTTCCCCCAGCAAACAAGTATTGCTATTTGATAGTGGTGTTACAGGGACATGTTGTACACTTGCTCTAGCGAAGTGATATACCTGGAACATATACTATACCCCTGCCACAAAATACTGCAATATTTTGCATTTATCATGCAAAAAAGGACTGTCTGGAAAGGCCCCAAGAAAAAGAATTGTTATACCCTGGGGCTCCCATTCTCGTAAAAACGTACTTGTGTCATTGTCAAGCCATGGTCTAAGATGATGGAATCATACAGCCTTCCAGCACAGTCCACAATCTATAATCATGGGTGGGGGGTGGTGTCAGGGAACTGCCATCGGAGCATCAGGTGGTGGAGGGACTCAGGGAGGAAGAAAGAGACTCAACAGCTGAAGCAGGGACCAGCAGGGGGAGGAGTGGGTCTCTGAGGGAATGCGAGCAGGAGGGAGGGCTCAGGGAAGCTTCCAGCGAGAACAGTGGGGAGGTATCTGAGTCTCCCATAGGGAGACCCACACCTCGCCGGAAACTGTCACGCCGTGAGTCCAGGAGACGCGTTTCCGTTAAGGAGCTCCTTTGCTGGAAACGCTTCCGCAGACAGCCACTGTCGGACTCTACTAGTGACTAGAGCAGACATGTCTGAGGAGCTCCGTCACACACGGAGGTTTGTGGGGTCGCACAAACTCTGAGGGAGCACGTTTTTACGCACAAGCAGCTAATCAATCCCTAACAGCAGTCCGACAGTCTCTGTACGCTGCCTGTGCAAGAGAAAGCATCATGAGCGAACCAGCCGGAACCGGAGGAGCGGGGGCTGGAGCTGGTCCAAGCTTGGAAGATAGATACCGAGCGTTGGAGGTCCAACTGGCGCTGCAGACGGCGAGGCTGGAGGAGAGAAGGGCTCAGGATGCAGACAAGAAGGGGAGAGCCACTCAATTCCCCAGAAAGGTACCAGGATTGGTGCAAAAATTTGGGGGGGACCCCAAGGATTACCATGCCTTTAGGACAGAGATGCAATATGCCATTAATGTGCAGTTCGATGAGTTCCCTGATGAGGAATCGCGAGTTGCTTTTGTAATTGGGCATCTTGAGAAAGGGGCGAGAGACTGGGTTCGACCCCTAATGGCAACGCACAATGACATACTAAAGGACACGAGGAAGTTCTTTCGTGCAATGGATATCATGTTTTCCAGCGATATTGAGGAAGGGGCGGTGCGCAGACAGCTAATGGCTTGTAAGCAGGGAAGTCGATCTGTCCGTGAGTACTGGACTGAGTTTACCATGCTGATTCACAGACTGAGTTGGGATTTATCGGCGGCACCCATTCAAATGCTATTTGAAGAAGGTCTTTCTTCGGCGGTGAAAGACGAGCTGTCACGGAGCCCCAGGGCGGAGTCTATGGATCAGCTGACCAAATCTGCGCTGACCATAGGAGCGCGGCAGGAGGCAAGAGCCTTGGAGAGGCGGGAAGGGAGATGGGAACGTTGGAAGGAGTTCCGCATTCCAGACATTCCTGAGCCAGCTTTCCCGCCGGCAGAGCCGATGGAAATCGGAACAGCGCGCGCGCGCGCATTTTCAAAAACCAGCGAGGGGGCTAAGAAGGAGGGAAAGGGCCCCCGGAAATGCTATCTCTGCCAACAGCCAGGCCACTTTGCCAGAGTCTGCCCCCAGAGGAAGGAATGGCAAGGGATGGTGGGAGCTGTTGAGGGGGGAGAACAGGGGGGAACGGAGCAGGTAAAAGCCAACGCCTGGTTGCCACAATCGGGGCACTGCAGCCAGGCCAAAGAGCAGTGAAAGTGCCCGTGCCAGAAGCTCCTCGACCTGCTCTAGTGATTGAAGTGTCGCTAGAGCTGCAAAATGGGCACCCCCTAAAAATAAAGGCGCTATTGGACTCAGGCAGCTCCTGCAATTTTATGAGCAAGGAGTTTGCTGCTGAACACCAGATACAGACTATCCCTTTAAGCAACCCCCTGCAGGTGACCACGATTGATGGCAGGGAGTTGTTGGGAGGAGGAGTCAGCTTGCAGACTGTCCCAATGATAATGAGGGTGGCAAGGCACACAGAACTGATAGCGTTTAATGTGGCCACCCTGGGAGGCGCTCCCATTATTTTGGGAATGAGCTGGCTAGCTCTACATGATCCGCTGGTTGGCTGGCATCAAAGAGTGGTGTCCTTTGGTTCAGCACATTGCTTAGAACACTGCAAAGGGGAAAAGGGTTCAGCAGGGGCCCAAGCCACCCTAGCAGGGACTGAAGTAATGGAGAAGGTGAAGGTACCACCACAGTATGCAGATCTCAGCGACGTGTTCAGCGAGAAGGAAGCTGACCAACTACCACCTCATAGACCCTTTGATTGCCAGATCAATTTACTCCCTGGAGCACAGCTTCCCGTGGGCAAGTTGTATGCCATGTCAGACAGAGAAATGCAGGAGTTGCGAGGGTTTATTGACAAGAACCTGAAGAGAGGCTTCATCAGAGAGTCCAAAGCAGCAGGGGGTAGCCCAGTGTTCTTTGTGGACAAAAAAAACGCGGACAAGCCGAGACTTGTATGCGATTTTAGGAGGTTAAATGCAGTGACTGAACCGGTGGCTTTCCCTATGCCCAGAATTGATGATATTTTGACCAGGGTGAGGAAGGGAAAGATTTTTACAAAGCTGGATCTAAGGGGGGCGTACAACCTGATACGCATAAGGAAAGGGGATGAATGGAAAACCACCATGTTTACCCCTTTGGGGGCATTTGAATACCTCGTTATGCCATTTGGATTACAAGCAGGCTCAGCGTGTTTTCAATCTTTTATGAACCACGTACTGGGCCCTTTGCTCTACAAGAATTGCGTGGCTTTCCTAGATGATGTGTTGGTGTATTCGGAGAATGAGGAGCAACATGTGAGAGACGTCAGAGAAGTGTTGAGCAGACTGCAAGCCAACAGGCTGTGGGTCAAACTGGAGAAGTGTCGGTTCCATACCAAGGAGGTGGAATTCCTGGGGTACCGCCTGTCAGACAAGGGATTGGCCATGGATCCCGGCAAGGTACAGGCAGTGCTGGAATGGAAAACACCCAAAACCAAGAAGGATGTGCAGAGGTTCCTAGGGTTTGGAAACTTTTATCGTAAGTTCATCCGCAACTTCGCCCATCTGACGGCGCCCATCACTGACTGTCTCAGCAGTAAAAAGAAGTTTGTATGGACGGCGGAGGCGGAGCGAGCGTTTGAGGAGCTGAAAAGGGCCTTCGCCTCTGAAGAACAACTTCTGCATGTGGATTTACGAAAGAAGCTAAGGGTTGAAACAGACGCATCTGACAGAGCCATAGGGGCGGTGCTTCTTCTGCAGCCGGGGAAGGAGGAGTCAGAGTGGCGACCGTGTGCCTTCTTTTCGCGAAAGCTGAACAAATCCGAGAGGAACTACACGGTGTACGACCGAGAACTTCTTGCTATTCATGAGGCGTTCCGGAGATGGAGGCATCTGCTAGTTGGTGCACAACATAAGGTGCAAGTGTGCACGGACCATAAAAATCTAGAGTATTGGAGAACTGCGCGAGTGCTCAACCAAAGGCAGTTGAGATGGGCCCAGGAGTTCTCCAAATTTAACTTTGAGATTTGTTACGTGCCAGGCCCAGAGAATGTTAGGGCGGACGCTCTCTCACGCAAACCTGAATATTTGGAGGGGGAGGGAGCACCCGAAGAAACCCATATCATTTCAGAGGACCGCTGGG
Source organism: Podarcis liolepis (assembly GCF_965112155.1). Lineage (NCBI taxonomy): Eukaryota > Metazoa > Chordata > Lepidosauria > Squamata > Lacertidae > Podarcis > Podarcis liolepis. The sequence goes on along the minus strand of NC_139557.1, from coordinate 53,760,144 downwards.
TGTGTGGGGCGACTTTGGTGGGGCAAAGGGAATTGGTAGAGGGTACGGTGCAGGATGCATACGCCCAGGACAAACTCAGGGATCTCAGGAGGGAGGAAGACAAATCCGGTGGTTTTGAGGAGAGAAACGGGGCATTGTATTATAAGGGAGCGTTATATATACCTGAAGGGGAATTGAGGGAGAAGGTACTCAAGCAGCTGCACGATAGCCCCACAGCAGGGCATTTTGGGCAACACAAGACCATGTGGCTGGTTACCAGGGAATTTTGGTGGCCCAAGGTAAGGGAAGATGTGCGGGAGTATGTGAGAGGGTGTGAACAATGCCAAAGAGCCAAGGGGGAGAGGCGGGCGCCGGCTGGTTTATTAGAACCACTGCCCACACCTGAAAGACCGTGGGAAGCAGTGGCAATAGATTTCATGACTGATCTGCCAAGGTCTAGAGGGAAAACAGCCATCATGGTTGTAGTAGACCTGTTAACTAAAATGGCCCACTTTATAGCCTGCTCACATGCGGTCACAGCAGAAGAAACAGCCAAATTGTTTGTAGAGAATGTGTTTCGGTTGCATGGCGCCCCCTTGAGGGTGGTTTCAGACCGAGGGAAACAATTTACTTCCAGGTTCTGGAGGAAGCTCATGAGCTTACTGCATGTAGAGGTTAATTTTTCAACGGCCCGTCATCCAGAAACCAACGGGCAGGCGGAAAGAGCAAATGGGGTTCTCCAACAATATTTGAGGTGTTATGTTAATGACAGAGAGAATGATTGGGTGGAGAAGCTGGCGTTGGCAGAATTTGCCTACAACAATGCAGAGAACGTGTCCACGGGGATGAGCCCCTTTTTGGCTAATCACGGGTGCCATCCCAGAGCCTTCCCAGGGGGGGAGGGGGAGAACTGGAGCGTTCCAGCTGCAGAACAGTTCGTTGAAGAAATGGAAGCGATCCATCGCCAGCTCCAACTCAACTTAAACAGGGCTAAGGAGGAATATAAGAGGCAGGCAGACAAAAACCGAAGGGAAGGTGAAAGCATCAGGGTGGGGGACCAGGTGTGGCTGTCAACCCAAGGGTTGCCGTTCAAAGGAGGTTGTAAGAAATTAAGACCCAAAAGGCTGGGTCCGTTTGAAGTCATGCAGCAGGTCAATCCAGTGGCTTTCAGGCTCCGGTTACCGAACCACATGAAGCTGCACCCAGTTTTTCACAGGTCGTTGCTGTCACCGTATAGAGGAGACAGTGAAGGGAGGGTCACTAGGGGACCAGCAATGGAGGAGAAGGAACACAGCTACCATGTAGCGGAGATCCTCGATTCCAGGTGGAAGGGAGATCAAGTAGAGTATTTGGTAATGTGGGAAGGGGAACCGGAGTCGGAAAACACCTGGGTTAGGGCAGAGGATGTCAATGACGAAGTTTTAATAGAGACTTTTCATCAGAGGTTCCCACGTAAACCTCAACCTGTAGCGAGGTTCCGAAGGGAATACTTTGCCACCACCGACGAGGAAGAGGAGTTGGAGGGGTTCCCAGATTCTGAAGAGGAAGAGGATTCAGCGAGCCAGGACGACGATCGATGGAGGGAATTGTTCGAGACGTCGGAAGATGAGGAAGATTTGTTTCGGGGTTTTAGCCCTTCACCTCCCAGGGGAGAGGAAATGGGAGGGGGTGAGGGGGGCCCTGGAGGGGAGGTGGATGTCAGGGAACTGCCATTGGAGCATCAGGTGGTGGAGGGACTCAGGGAGGAAGAAAGAGACTCAACAGCTGAAGCAGGGACCAGCAGGGGGAGGAGTGGGTCTCTGAGGGAATGCGAGCAGGAGGGAGGGCTCAGGGAAGCTTCCAGCGAGAACAGTGGGGAGGTATCTGAGTCTCCCATAGGGAGACCCACACCTCGCCGGAAACTGTCACGCCGTGAGTCCAGGAGACGCGTTTCCGTTAAGGAGCTCCTTTGCTGGAAACGCTTCCGCAGACAGCCACTGTCGGACTCTACTAGTGACTAGAGCAGACATGTCTGAGGAGCTCCGTCACACACGGAGGTTTGTGGGGTCGCACAAACTCTGAGGGAGCACGTTTTTACGCACAAGCAGCTAATCAATCCCTAACAGGTGGGATACCAGGTGTTCCTCTTGTTAGGCTTGGAAAGAAACAGCCTTACGTTCATTTCACTCCCACAGTGGAAATAACCCTAGGCACTCATCTTTCCCAAGAATCTGCTATTGTTATTAACCAAGCCTCAAACTATTTTGGGCCTTTGGGCTTTTTCTTTTTTTAACTCCTTCCTGTGGGTGAGAGAAATAAATAAAAGACTGGTGTTTTTAACAATACACACAGAAAAGCTGATGTATTTGAGGGATGCAATTCCTATGCTTTTCCTTTGATGTTCAAAGTTAACTTTGGGCAATAGCCAGGTACAATAAATAAGCACTTCTTGTTGTTTTTTTATAAAAGTGGAACGAAACCCAGCAGAATCGCAAATTGTCAAAATGGCTAGAAGGAAGAATGTGGAGATGATCTTTAAACCATTTCAAATCAAAGAAATGATTTCATACTGGTCATTTTTTATTCGGTAACCACATTGTAAAGAAAGTGCTTCCTGTACAATGCTTTTATATCCCTAAAATATCATACTAACAGTCTGAAGTAGTGGAGGGCATTCCATTCAATTTGCATTTTAATGCAAACCCAATTAGCACCTTGAGAAATACAGTGGTGCCTCGCAAGACGAAATTAATTCGTTCCGCAAGTTTTTTCTTCTTGCGAGTTTTTCGTCTTGCGATGCACGGTTTCCCATAGGAATGCATTGAAAATCAATTAATGCGTTCCTATGGAAACCGACTTCAGACCAGGTCCGGGGACAATCTGTCCCCCGACCTCTTCTGAAGGCTGGGGGGGGCGAAAGTCTTTGCTCCCCCCCCCCACGGCAGCATTTTAAAATCGCCCCGGACAGCGGAGGACTTCTCCGCTGTCCGGGGCGATTTAAAAGCCCTCCCGGGAAGGCAGCCAGGGGGGACAAAGATTTTCGCCCCCCGACAGCCTTCAGAAGAGGTCCAGGGCCTCTTCTGAAGGCTGTCGGGGGGCGAAAATCTTTGTCCCCCCTGCCTGCCTGCCTTTAAAAGCCCTCCCGGGAGAGCGGAGAAACGCAGCGCGTTTCTCCGCTCCCCCGGGAGGGCTTTTAAAGGCAGGCAGGCAGGCAGGCAGGCAGGGGGGACAAAGATTTTCGCCCCCCGACAGCCTTCAGAAGGCTGGGGGGCGAAAGTCTTTGCTCCCCCCCCCCCACGGCAGCATTTTAAAATCGCCCCGGACAGCGGAGGTCCAGGACCTCTTCTGAAGGCTGTCGGGGGGCGAAAATCTTTGTCCCCCCTGCCTGCCTGCCTTTAAAAGCCCTCCCGGGAGAGCGGAGAAACGCAGCGCGTTTCTCCGCTCCCCCGGGAGGGCTTTTAAAGGCAGGCAGGCAGGCAGGGGGGACAAAGATTTTCGCCCCCCGCCAGCCTTCAGAAGGCTGGGGGGCGAAAGTCTTTGCTCCCCCCCCCCACGGCAGCATTTTAAAATCGCCCCGGACAGCGGGGGACTTCTCCGCTGTCCGGGGCGAATTTAAAATGCTGGCGGGCGGCAGCGAAGCCTTCGCTGCCGCCCGCCAGCATTTTAAAAAACCTCGGGACAAAGGAGAAGTCCCCCGCTGTCCCAGGGTTTTTTTAAATGTTGCTGGGCGGCAGCGCTGCCGCCCGCCAGCATTTTAAAATCGCCCCGGACAGCGGAGAAGTCCTCCGCTGTCCCGGGGTTTTTAAAAAACCTCTCCGCCCCCCGCCAGGCTTCAGAGCAGCCTTCCGAAGCCTGGCGGCGGGAGGAGGTCCGAGGACAGTGGGCAAGACGCCCTGTCCCGGAGATTTCCCTATGGGCTTTCGTCTTGCGAAGGAAGCCCATAGGGAAATTCGTTTTGCGAAGCGTCTCCAAAACGGAAAAACCTTTCGTCTAGCGGGTTTTCCGTCTTGCGAGGCGTTCGTCTTGCGGGGTACCACTGTAATAGGAGAGCTGAAATGGAGCTGACCTTTGAAATTCACATTTTTCTGAATTTTGTGTTGCAATTCTCCAACCAAAACTTGCGTACAAAAATGCATATAGGAGAAAGTGTGCATAAAAGATAATATATTTGTTTAAAAGAGCATGCAGTAATTCGATAAATTAGGAGAAATTGCATGCAAAAATGTGTCTATTAGGAGAAATGCACACTAAAATGCTAACAATATTTATGACTTCTCTGTAAAAATGTGGTGTACTCAGCTTATGATGCTGTTAAGAGAAAAGAGAAACTGAGATAAACCAAAATTGACAGATCTGTTCATCCATATTCTGTACTCGTATGCACAGGCGCTGGTGTTGGATGTTTCCAAAATTAAGTGGTACAAAGTTGTTTGGATGTGACACAATTATATTTGCCTAGTATATGAAAGCCACTTGTGCTATAGCAGTGAGGCCTCAGCCTGCACCATAAAAAGCAAAGCACCAGCCAGAAGGGGGATGAACTAGAAATGGAATTTCTAAGATGATACTGTGACAAGGTCAAAATTCACTGCAGAAAGAGGAGTCTCCCTAAAGATACAAAGATAACTGATAATTCCATATATATAGCTGTAAAATCCCCTATCATTCCCTCCTAAGAATTAAATATAGTTTATAAGGATGTTACAGTGAAATGTCAAAAATCTGGTGGATGTTGTCATGTGAATTCTGACAGTGATTCACAAACACATGCTTCCCCAGCTTAGTGTCCGTCAGAAATTTTGAACTACAGTTCCCATCATGCCTAACTGTTGGCCATGTTGGCTAGGTCAGGTGGGCATTGGAGTCCAAAACATCTGGAGTGCATGAGAGGAAGAAAAGCTGCATAAGAGTCTATCTGAAGATCCAAGAAGTAAGCCAAGGTCAAGAGTATAAATATAATCCAGAGAGTGCCATTGTGTTCCTGTCCTGCTTGTAGATTTGTCGCTATGGGAACAGAATGTTGGTCTTTGGTTTGAGCCAGAAGAGCTCTTCTTATGTTCTTATAGATAAAAGCTCTGCATGTCCTTTTCATCATCCCGTCAGACTAATAAAAAGATAGCCTTCCCTGTGTTCTAACTTAGATATTTTCTGCTCTGAACACAGATTACAGGCAAAGACAGCAGTATTTCCTTTCCATACAAAATCCATTAAATGAGCTACTCTTCTTGAGATACCTCACTGGTAAGCAGCCAGCCAATATTTAATCATTTCACTCTTATACAATTAAGAAAAAAGTCAAAACTTGAGGATGAATGCAATTGGCCCAAGTAGAAAAATTCTGAGGGCCTTATTTTGAAAAGAATCCAGCTCGCAGGGGGTTCAAAATGTCTGCAATGGTTCTCATCCTTTGCTCTTCCTTTCCCTGTTTCATTGGGCAGACAAGATTAATAATGAATATGAAAGCCATTTCCTGGTAGTTTCCATTGAGCCAGTTCTTCCTGTTGGCCAATAATTTGTTTTCCATGCCAAATAAAAAATAAAAAATCACATTAGAGCATCTATACAAAACTAATTTCATATGCTTTCCCTTTCCTTAAAAAATTAACAGCACTGACTTTCACACTAATACTGTGTTTAAGTAAATCCTTAAATTTCTATAGCGGTTCTCAGAAGGATGCTTTGATAGCAGCAGTATGTAGATAGCTACGTGTGAATCTGCCATCACAGATCCAACACCAGAGGGAGAGCTTTCCCAACACCTCACCTTCTATCAAGCACATTAATTTTCAATAGTAGCAGGTCACACATTCTGTGGTGTGACTCCTGATGTCCTTCCTCTAATAAGATATTAAGTGATAACATGTGTGAATTAGGCATCGATCCATATCCACATCCAAAGAAACAGCCCTTTGGGCGCATCTGTGGCTGGTCAAAATGCACTTACAGACTGTCACTATTTTCAGATGGGATTTAATCACATACCAGCTAACTCAGGTTGCACAGTTTCAGTGGACTGCAAGCTCTTGCGAAACAAACCCCACTTCCTCAAAATAGTGGACTTTTTGTAATAAGGGAAGTGACAGGAAAATACAGTAGAAAATGTAGGATAATGCTTTGATGAAACATCATCTAACTTCAGTGCAAACAATTCAGGCTGAATGCACAATACACAGGACATCAGGAGGCACCCTTAGAATTGAAAGCCTTTTAATCCCTTTACAGTGGTACCTCAGGTTAAGAACTTAATTCGTTCTGGAGGTCCGTTCTTAACCTGAAACTGTTCTTAATCTGAGGTTCCACTTTAGCTAATGGGGCCTCCCACTGCCACCGCCACGCGATTTCTGTTCTCATCCTGAAGCAAAGTTCTTAACCAGAGGTACTATTTCTGGGTTAGCGGAGTCTGTAACCTGAAGCGTCTACAACCTGAAGCGTCTGTAACCCGAGGTACCACTGTGTTAGCCTTTTAATTATTTTATTCCTTAGAAAGATGTAGTCCCATTCCAATTATGGCCTCATGCTCATTTTGCAAAATTCCTGTTAACAAATTTTTGGCACCATTTTGAAATTCCACCGATCTATTGAAAGATTCCCAAACAGCACTAAAGGAAACCAGCATTGTATTAGGATATTTGGGATAGCCACATCTGACTAATACACATACACATAAGACACATATAGGCATGTGACATATCTATGCTAATTTGGATTCTTCTCATTTTAACCTGTAGATAAATACATATCCACTTGTTGCTTTCCATGGATGGTATCCAACTAAATACTACTCCAAGTGGATCCACTGAAATTAGTGGGCATGGCTAAGTTTGTTTACTTCAGAGGCTCAACTTGGAGTTTTGTGGGCTGGAACTGATGAGAGTTGTAGTCCAAAACATCTGGAGAGCACTAGGTTTGTGGAAGCTGACCTAGGAACAGGAAGAAAAATGAAATGCCTGTTCATCCATGAAGCTCACTAAGTGATCATAGAATTGTACAGTAGAGCTGGAAGGGACCTTGAGGATCATCTAGTCCAACCCACTCAATGCAGGAACATGCAGCTGTCCCACAGAGGGATCAAACCTGCAACCTTGGCATTATCAGCTTATCTTTACATCTCAGCCTAATCTACCTCACAAGGTTGTTTAAAATGGGAGATGGGACGCATGTTTGCTGCCCTGTGCTACTTGGAAGAAGGGTAGGATAAGAGTCTAATAAATAAGCAGATAATCCAGATTGCCAAATTGTTGAGATGGACTCTGCATTTTCTGTACACAGTGAGCCTCAAAGCACCACTAAAACTGATGAAGAGCTTAAAGAACTGGCCCTCAAAACAAAGACATCATTCAGTACTATAAAAAGTGAGATCTTTGGCTAATGTTGTGACCTTGCAGCAACCTGCAAAGCCTTAAGGATCAATCCTATATCTACAGACACCCAGTGCAGTGGATAGTGCTTCCTGAAACAATCTGAGAAACCTCTAATGGACCTCAGGGCTCTTGCGTTCAAAAACTAACAAATTGCCTCTTACGGTTTCCTCATCCTTTTGTTATCAGTAAACATTATGAGCGAGTGCACATTGGCTGCTCCTGTGTGGTCTCTCCCCACTTCATCTCTGCAGCATGTTGCCACAGAAAGCACAAACCAGTCAGCTCATAATCAAGATAATGTCTGCACTTTCCAGAAGGAGCTTGAGAATTGCAGGAGGGAGTGGGAATGGCTTTTTCTTTCCCACTTTGTTTGGCCCAGAAGCCAAGATACACACAGCAACATCAGAATGGCTTTTATCTGCCTTGATTTATTGCAGCGTCTTTATCTATTGTGTAATTCCTTATCTCGTTTTCTCTCTTTTTTTAAAAGATGGAAAGCTTTCATGCTGTACCTCTGAGTGTCAAAATGCTGGGAACAAACAGCAGGAGGAGGCCATCACTTTCACGCTCTGCTCATGACCTCACCAAATACATGTGACTGGTTGTTGTTGTTGAAACAGAAGACTAGACTGGATAGATGCATCTTGCTCTCAACCACCAAGGCAGTTCTTACGTTACTGTGCTTATTGCAAAGCGTCCAGATGCAGGCGTGAGAGTAGAGAATAAGCTCCTTCTTTTCCCTTCCTTTCCCCAACCCACAATGCCTATGAAACGTGCAACCCAGTTGACCAAGATGATCGAGCAGCTCCTCTATGAGGAAAGGCTACGGCATTTGAGGCTTTTTAGTTAGAGAAAAGGCAAGGAAGAGGCAAGATGAAAGAAGTGCCTAAAATTATGCATGCCATGGAGAAAGTGGAGAGAGAATAGTTTTTCTCCCCCTCTCACAGGTGTGCCAACTCTAGGGGGCCACGGTGTATTTGGCCCCCTCAATATTTGTCTCAAGGGGATCCGGCCACCTCAATGTTGAGGCAGCCCAGCACGCAGCCTAGCGGAAGGCTGCCCCGGCCTGCGCAGTGTCAGGAGACATGTGTTATATCATGTGACAAGCCTTGATGTCATGTGACACTCAGCACACGCTGGGCCCCCTCAATTCCCTCAGTTTTGGGGGCAACCTGCTCTCTCATAACACTAGAACTCATGGGCAGCCAATGAACCTGAATTGACAACAGAAAGTACTTCACACAGCACATAGTTTAACTATGGAATCCACACCCACAAGAGGCAGTAATGGCCACCAACTTGGATACCTTTAAAATAATTAGACGGATTAATGAAGGCTATCAGTGGCTGGGAACCCTGATGGCTATGTTCTACTTCTGCTGTTGGAGGCAGAATGCTTCTCAATACTAGTTGCTGGAAACCACAGGGTGGGAGAGTGCTAACACACTTGGGTCCCTGCTTTGGGGCTCCCCATAGGCATCTGGTCAACCCCTGTGAGAACAGGGTGCTGGACTAGATGGGCCATTCTTATGTTCTAACAAAATACTGCCCACAAAGAGACCTGAGATACGTGTAAGATTAGCAAGCCAAACTTCCTTTGCACGAAACAGATGGTTCATGGCGGATCCATCCCAAGCCATTTTGGTGACTACGGTGAAAACAAATAATCACCACCTCACACACTGTTTATAATAAATAAATATCAGGCCATTTTGTGTTTTTTAATGGTGTCTAGATACTCTTTCTCATGGTCAAAGCAACCCTGGTTCAAGCCCATAACAACCCTCAGTACTAATAGCAGCTTGTTTTGTAAGCTGGATGCCTTCCTTAACTACAGCTTCCAGACTATAGCAGTTTTTGTCTGCTGTGCTGTTGACCTTTTGCTGTAAGAGGAAGGGATGTCTTGTGTTGGCAGGCAGGCATGAATAATTTCTAACATTAGCTGACACGTTTTCTTGGATTCTCTCCTCCCCCAGAAATTAAAAATTGCAGAAACATCAACATCATCTCCTCTCATGTTCCTAACAGCTTAAACAAGTAAGAGAATAATAAAATGAATAGAGAAAATGAAAATAAGAGGTTTTTCAGCTTCAGTATACATTATGCATTTTCTGTCCTACTTTCTGCTTAGATATCTTGGCTGGAAACCAAACTTTGAAACATTTCAATATCACATAGTAAAATTGTGTTTCAGGGTCTTCTCATTAGTCTGCGCTGCTTTGTTTTGCATGTATCATTTAGCAATGAGAAACATGCAAAACAATACTTTATATTGTGTTAAGAGTCAATGCTTAATGAGAAATTGGGGGGGGGATAAAGAATATGCATGCCCCTAAATTGCAGTTTTGGTATTGTCATCTCTTTGAGCTGTCTTCTAAGGCAGGGGTGAGGAACTCTCTGGCGCTCCAGATGTTGCTACACTACAACTCCTATAATCCCTGAACAGGGCTGGCCCAAGACATTTTGGCACCTGAGGCAAGCCACAAAATGGCTGGGGAAGAAGGGCTGAGGGAAGATCTGCATGAGGAACAAGGAGGGGAATAGAGATCTAGATCAGATTCTGTTACCTTTGTGGGTTCTGTCACCTGAGGCGGTCGCCTCACCTTGCCTCATGGGTGGGCTGATTCTGTCCCTGACCATTGGCCATCCTAGCTGTGGTTCAGTTGTAATTACTGCTTCCATTTCTACTCCATGGCGGATATTACTGCTGGGGTTAAACAGGGTTTGGCAAAGGACCATGTCCATGGCTTTCACACATCATAATAGCTCTGTTTAGGTGTTCAACCTGAAAGTGTGAAGGTTTGCATGGACCAAGGACACACATCAGGATACCTGCTCCATTATTTCTATATACTACACCTGTTCTACTTCTATATGCTATCTGGGACACGTGTCTGTGGGTGTGTGGGTGTGTATCTTGTATTTGTAACAGTAGGGTTTCCTACTTCATTCATGGTTTGTGTCATTCATTGTTTGCTCCATTCATTGTTTGCTCTCTGTCTAGAGCTTTTTACTTGTAAATTTTACTGAGATATATTTTTTTCTTTAAAAGCATTTTTTAAAGAGGGTAAAATATTTCATTTGTCAAGTACATGCTAGACCTGGAAGAGAATCTGTGGGAAACCATGAAGGAACAGATCTTAAACTGTAGACTGTTTGGTGCTAGCCTAATTTGTTGTTGTTGTTTAGTCGTTTGGTCATGTCCGACTCTTCGTGACCCCATGGACCAGAGCACGCCAGGCACTCCTGTCTTCCACTGCCTCCCGCAATTTGGTCAGACTCATGCTGGTAGCTTTGAGAACACTGTCCAACCATCTCGTCCTCTGTCGTCCCCTTCTCCTTGTGCCCTCCATCTTTCCCAACATCAGGGTCTTTTCCAGGGAGTCTTCTCTTCTCATGAGGTGTCCAAAGTATTGGAGCCTCAGCTTCACAATCTGTACTTCCAGTGAGCACTCAGGGCTGATTTCCTTCAGAATGGATAGGTTTGATCTTCTTGCAGTCCATGGGACTCTCAAGAGTCTCCTCCAGCACCATAATTCAAATAGCCTAATAGTATGTGAAGATAGGAGCTGCTTGTGTTGGAATACATGTCAACTAAATTAGAAATAACTTGTTTGTACATTCAGCTGTTCTATGCTGTTTTAGCATACAATAAATACAAACAACAGGAATTCACAATATTCTTTTTAAATCTTTGCCTCCTCATATCTTTGGCTAGGGAGAGACTCTTGGTAGCCCCTGTCTCTATCTCTACAACTGTTCAAGGCTGCGTTCGGGGTGTGTAATCATGAAGAAATAAGCTGCAGGACTCCTGCAGCTTCAGCTGGATGGGATTCCGTGCTTGCTAATCTCCATACGCTGCCAGGCATGTCACTCATCTGCCTTGTTCTTGGGTGAAAAGTGACCCCCTGCCTTGGTGCAAGCAGTGCCTTCCTGCCAAGTCTTTGTGTTTCCTGAAATAATATATAGTGATGATACCAAAAAAACCTTTAACAGAACCTCTCTTTAAAAAATTCCCATAGCTAGGCCTATTTTCTAACCACACAACACACTCACATATTTGACTTTCACTGCCTTTGAAGTTAACATTCCACTTTGGTGGGATAATATTGAAGTGTAGGTGGGTTGAAGCATGACCTAAGACCAAGATTCAGCTGAAAACGGATTTATTGGAGCATCAGGAACAAGAATGACAAACAGGAGCACTTGGCCCAGTAGGCCTATATATCCCTTAAGCCGGCCCAGGCAAAACATACACACCACCTGTGATAGGTCACCTTAATACTGCAATTAGCGAATCACAATACTGTCTCAGCAGGGATTGGCTGCCTGCCAGCTACTAACAATGTCATTGGAGGGTTTTAGAACCCTCTCTGTCTTTTGTTATGCAGATGAAGCTCCTGAGCTCCAGGAGGTCTGAAGGCCTAGGCCTGTATTGCATGCATACAGCCTGGCTTCGGTCTAAAATGCCTGCATACATAACAAATATGTCCTACGCACACACACACACAGCTACTACTATAGAAGTATCCAGCAGCGCTTCCTCTCCTCTCTAGGGACCAGCAGAAGAGGGATGCATTCTGATAGAAGCTTTAAAAGAGACTAATATGCAGCCTTCCCCAGCCTGGTGTGAAGCCATTCATACATTTGTATAACACATGAGAAGACAAGGATATTGCATGTACTATATATTTCAGTAGATCACCGTTGAAGTCAAGGATGGGGAACCTGAAGTCCTCCAAATTTTGTTGGACTCCTCCTAGCATCAGACCCAGTCTGCAGGGCAACAGGTTCCCCATCCCTAATTTAAATTCTGGGGTTGGCCTGTAATCCTACCCTTGTTCTACTCAGAAATAATTCAGTGGGCCATACTTCCAGGTGTACTGGATTGCAGCCTAAATTTCTTTCAGTGATCGTTATACATAGAAAACCAAGGTCACAACACATGTTTAATGCTTTCGTTTCATATGCTGACTGTGTTTTTCCCACCTCCTCCCACTTCAAGAGAATGGAGTTAATATTGATGGAGGGAAATGAGCTCATCTGGGTGGAGGGGAAAAGATACAACTGCATAATTTTACTGTACATATAATATACTGCATATGAAAAACAGCTGCTAAACATTTCAATAAACTCATAAAATGCAGTGTCCTGTTTGGGAACGGATGTATCGAATAGGGGATTAGGCATTTATATCCCTGAGTAAAACTAGCCATGTCAAACTTTCTGTCTGTCATTTGAAACTCTCTTTCCTGAAAGAGATTTTGTTTTTCAGTTTTGGTTTTTCATTCTGGGCAAAACTATTGCTGAGTTGACATTACAAATCACTCAGAGTTCTCCCTTGCAAAATTCTCTGAAGAAATGAATGTTAAAATTTCCCATGAGGTGATGGAAAATAGGGTTAGGGCCAAAATCTTGTTTCTTTCTAAATGCCCATAAAGAAATGTCGAAACAGAAGTCAGACAACATAAGCCCTTGGAAGAATAAGAACTCAACAATGATCTGAAGTAGACAATTTCACTGTACATGATGCACAATAGACTAGTTCATTAATTCAAATCCTCATGGGCCAATTTAACGTTAATATGACACGGGATTTTTATTTTCCCCCTGCAATGTAGTGTTGGCTGCTATGGTTACCAGAAACATAAAGCCACTGCAGCTGCCCTAAGCACTCAGATGTTTCTCAGTCTCTAAGGCTTCGAAAGAAAGAAAAATGTGAAGTCCACTGTGCCTATCCAGCCCAAGCATTCCATTTGCCCCTAACAAGCTCTGGAGCTGAGCAGGCTGCAGAGCAGAAGATTATCACAGCAGGACAGGATATAAATCCACCCCCAGCTAATTTTGTGCTTGTCAACTGAGTAAAAAAGGAATGTAGAAAATAAGAGCATGCAGAAAGTATTTGGAGAATAATTCTTAATGATGAAGTGTGAAAAACTTCCTGGCAGCTAGAAGGCAATTTACTGGGCTAGTGGTGGCTACCAAGAAAAGGAGTTTTCACATTTCTTCTTCCTTAAAAAAAAATGGCTGGCTGATACTTATGTAGAAATAAAAGAATTTCTTTTCTCTCTATTTTCAGTTATAACTTGGGGGCAAGTAAAGATCTGTTAGGTTTCTTAAGCCAATGTGCAAAGATCCCCTAAACCAAGGCTGTCAAATAAAATCTTTTTCCCCCTCCCTATTGATCCTAGAATCAATGGAGTTGCTAATGCGTGCCTATGGTTTTATGAAGTGTTCCCAGGATACATGCAATAGAAACTTCCAGGCAGTGCTTGCCGTCATAGACTAAGAGGGCTGTTCAGTCACTCACTACTTTGCTATACTAGTATAAGAACATGACTACAGAAAGATGTGTGCTGGCTCACTTTACATTGAGGAGATTGACAGTATAGACATGTTAACCAGTAGCAGTTCCAGTATATATTAACTAAAAGGGATTGCTGAAATTAATTGATTATAAATTGTGAATGATCAGAACAAATAATTCTGAAATTCCAAGATGAAACCCATTTCCATGTCAGGGACAGCTCACTTGGTAAAGCATGTGAGTCTAAATCTCAGGGTCAAGCGTTTGACCCTGAGATTCAACAAAAGATTCCTGCACTGCAGGGTTTGGACTAGATGATCTTCATGGTCCCTTCCAACTCTGCAGTTCTATGATTCTATCACATGCCAGATGGATAATGATTCGAGCCATTGTGAACCTAAAGGCAAATATGCTGATGTCTTCACAATTTGCTTCAAGCAGAGAGGCCAACCTTTACCAGATTGCTTCCTTTATACCAGGCATCCATATGTTTTGGCCTACAACTCCCATGATCCCTAGCTAACAGGACCAGTGGTCAGGGATGATGGGAATTGTAGTCCCAAACATCTGGAGAATCGAAGGTTGGGGATGCCTGCTTTATAGAGTTGAAAGGGACCCTGAGCATCATCTAGTCCAACCCCCTGCAATGCAGGAATATGCAGCTGTCCCATAAAGGGATCAAACCAATAATCTTGGTGTTAGGAGCACCATGCTCTAACCAGCTGAACTATTGGTTACTTCACTGAGAGTCAAGCTCAAAATATTGTCTGACACTGAAGTCAGGATCCTAAGAAAAGCAAGTTTCTGGCCCATATTGGCTACCTAGAGTAGACTGAAAACAGGCCAGTTCAGCCATGCCTAAAGAAAACTCAAAAGCTAGAAATGACTCAAGTACATGGAACATCAGTGCACTAATCTCTTACCCATGACTCACAGAAGCAACATTATTTTCTGATGTAAGCAAGCGCGACACAACTTTGTTATGTGCAAATGATCACATAATTCAGCTTTTCTTTGCACAGAATTTTGGTTAGTGGTGCTGATTTAATTTCTTTTTGGTGACAACACATATAGTTCATGATAATATGCCAGGACCGAAAGAGCAGAGAAAAGAAGCTACCAAGGTGCAGCATAATAACACCCAAAAACAGCAACCATGGAATAAATGTGTGTAGAGTCACCAGCATGGCAAAAAGAAAACATTCCCATGCTATAGGGAAAGGCAAAAATAAATCCAGGCTCACCAACCAGATGGGGAAAATTCCTTCCCAGCCTCAAAATGACTTTCAGATAAGAAGTGTAGTAAAACTTTCCACAGTGCAAATATCTATATCCCTAGCAGCAGTCCCAGAGGGATTGTTCTTTTCTTCTAATTTCAAGCTGGGCTGGGTTGTGTTTACGCACTTCATTAGGCCACAAGATGTACTGCAAAGCAGGTTAGCAGCTGAATTGTGTAGCTGTTGTTGTCAGCATTTCCCACCAATGGAATGGGAGCCAGCTGCCCAGCCAGCTTGGCTGCTAACAGAAAAGCAAATCAGCCTCAACCTTCTGTCACATTTCGTTGCTCAGTTTTCTGTTGGAGTTTAGGGATTATGAGCACAATGTTCAAGAAACTGATTTAAAAAATAAATACATCCAGCACCTGCAAAAAGCGATGCTTGAGCAATCACAGTTGCTGTCCCTTCTGCTGTTCTCCAGTGGCTTTACAGAATGAACAACCAATGCAGCTGTTTGAAGGGTGCTTCTTGCAGGCCCACTCCCTGCAATTGTAAAATCCAGTGGATTTAAATATCTGCTAGAGCCTGGAAGATATTTGCATGACCCCCTCAACACACACATACTTGGTTTTAGAGGGTTTTGTCCCTCAGACATGCCTCCCCACCCTCATAAAACACTTGTTCTTTGGCTGTGAAAACAGCGCTGACCAGAACGTATGAACTCTCAGGCAAATATATCTATGCCTGATGCTGGTGCGCTTCCATTTTTATCAGTGGAGGTGATATGGAATGAACTGGAGGTTCCCATTCTGAAACACTGAGGATGCTGGGAATTCCTCAGCCATGGAAAGACATGTCAAAGCCATTTATGTGGGAGCTCAGTGGGAACAATGCCCAAAAAACACAGCGCTTCTTTGAATTTTGCATTGAAGTTCTCCAGCCAAGTAATGTGTGCAAAAATGCATCTACGGGGGCAGAAATATACATATATTCGTTCAAATTAGTGTTATTATTATTCATTTAATTTCTGTTGCTGGCATCCATCTGTCTCGAGAAACAATGGAGTGCACCTCCAGGGATGAATTGAAACCACGATACCACTTTATATTTTTATGGGGCAATAATTTCAAAGTGTTCTACAACACACTGAAACATCAAATAAAGCAATACAGAAGAAAACATTAATGAAGAAATTCAATTGTATACATTCAAAGCAGCATAATAAACAGGAAACTAAAATACTATCTTAAAGATTTCAAAATAAAACATTACAAGCAAGGTCAACAACAGAATGCTCATTTAACACAGCAAAGTTAACAAAGTAAATAAATATCTTAAACATTCCAAAAGAAAATATTACTAAAGGAAGTCAGATATAAAATGCACATTTAAAACAGCACAATTAACAAGAGAATAAAATATTATGAACATAGAATATATCTGCTGCTGTTGCTGCCAATCCTGCCAATGGTGGTTCATGGTGGACAGCGGCTGGGGAAGCTCAGGCTTGATGACTCAGGTCTGCCCGAAGACGTAGCCAAATAGTATGCAAATATGTATTATATTAGCAGAAACTGCGTATTATACCAGTGCTACTCAAAGTAGTGGTCCACAGGCCGGTACCAGTCAGTGAGCCATCAGCTACTGATTCCCAGGAACTCCACCACAGTCACATAGGGTGGGATGCTTCAGGGACCAAATGCAGTCCCAGTCCCTGGCACACTGGGAAGGGGGGCAGAACTGTCAGTCCACCACATCAGATAGCTTGAGAGGCACTGTATTTGACAAATTTCATATAAACATGCATTGACTTGGAGAAATTTGCTCTCAAATGCAGGTGAATTTGCATAAAGTAAGAATTTTCGTTTTAAAAAATCAAACCGATTGGGAAATGTGGACTAATGAAGACTGAAAAAAACGAGAAACCATGAGAAACTAAAATTGGCAGTTTCTCCCAGCTCTCAGGGCAGTAGGTCCAAATGCTCTTGTCTTGGGGTGTGGGCCTTTGGCAGTTGCTCAGCCATGAAGGCATGCAACATTTCAACGGGGAAATTATTTTAGCCTCAGCCTGGCACAGTTAGCTGCACATGAGGATTAGGAAATTATGAATGCACTGTCAGAGAAGGATGTGGTCGAATGATCTCAGAGAGAGTGAAGATATTTGCAATGGAACTATAGAGATGGAGAGCATAATTGTACAATGATTTTGTTCTATTTATGTCTCCCCAATTCCTCAAAGACAGTTTGCTGCATGGGGAGGGGGAACCACAGTGTATGTTCAAACATAAAATATGTGGCAGTATTTCTTTAACATTCACTTGACCTTCTAAACCCCTGGACGCCCTGTACTATACAAGCATAAACATTTATACAGGGTGTATATAAAACCTCCGCCTGTATGAATCTTCTTGGGCTTAGGGAGAATAAAACTTGCAAATAGTTAAAGTGAACAAATTTTCTTTTGTTGGAACCAGTTATGATAGAGCTCAAGATGAACAAAACACAAAAATAATTTGTTTAAAACATAATGAAATATTCTATCCAAGTCCAAGGAGAAAATTAGGCACTTCTTGCTTGCAAACTTTGTAGTCAGCTAGTCCAAAAATTTCTCTCATCCATCATTGTGTTGGGTGCTTCCAAGTTGCTTCTGGGTTTTGCCGTCACTTCGCGCATGCGCAGAAGCGCTCTATTGTGCTGTGCACGTGCGCAGAAGCGGCAACTCTGGATACGGACTGTTCGGGGTAAGTACAGACCCTCCAGGACAAATTACGTTCATATCCAGAGGGTCCACTGTACTTCATGTGAGGGCAGGATAACTTGGGCCTTTAAATCTAGGGGGCCTCGCCAGCCTGCCTGCTCCCCAGTGCCGCAGTCTGCCCTCTCCCAAAATTGCAAACCCAAGACTTCATGCAAGGGCAGGGCAACTCAGGCTCAGCAACTATGAGACTTGGGGCTAGCCAGTGGGGCCCAGTTTGAAGCAGTGGGGCACAGCTTGATTTTTTTTCTTTTGTAGGGCCCCAGTTCACAGCCAAAGTCTGCAAAATCTCATAGATATAAATAAAATCCATCTAGATTGCCCTGGTGTGGGGACCCCCTTAGGAGCAGCCCGTGGGGCCCAATGTGGCCCAATTGTTCCAATTGCCTTAAGGTCAGCCCTGATGAGTCTGTGCAGGGGTTGGACTGTCAAGCCCTGCACCTTCTAGGTCCCTGGTGTCACTATTCAGGGTACAGACTCAAGGACTTGTAATGGAAATAGGGGGGGCACTTATTGGAAATCAGTTTTGTCACCTCCCCACCAAACCCCGGGGACGATGAGCCCAGCCACCTTTTATTCACAGTCACATAAGCACTACACTACAGCATGGCCATAAGGCTGTACGTTCAACCATTGAAATACACATCCAATATGTAGCAATGGAGATTTATGTTACTGCTTTATGAATGAACACTGTGTTTTATTAATGTACTCTGTATTTTTGGAATTACCTAAGAGCTACCCATAGGGAGCTCTAGAATCTGACAGCTAACCAATTGGGTACTACCAAACAGCGACCCCTATTGCTGAAAGCAGGTAACCAGCAGAAAACGCTTCAGCTCAGCCTTTGTACTGTTTATTGAACACCACCTGCTGTGTTGCCTGCAGGGTGGCAACAGAAAGCAAACTAAAAATGCTTTTGCAGTTCATCAGAACTATCCAGCAATATCAAGTTATAGGAAAACTGGTGCTATGATCAGTAACCCTAGTTGGTTAATTGATTTGGTAACTTCCATGCACATGACATGTGATGCTAATCATTTCCCCCAAGAGTTAAATGATAACTAATCAAAGGCAGCTACAGTTGCAAATGGCAACAAAATATCTGTAAAAGGAAGAGAAGCAGGTTTGCTCAAGTGTGTTGCAGATAGAAATACTGTTTGTAATGAAGTGAGAGCAGTAGTTTACTTGCTCGAATTAGTAAGAAAGTTTTGAGTATATAAATTCTAGATTAAAATTGATTACTTAATTGAGAAGGGGATTGTAACAAAAACACCAGGCCTAATTTGAGTAGTAGAGTGCTCATCCTTTATTTCCACACTGTGACTGCAGAGCAAATCACCTGTCAGGAGAGTTATGAGATTCAGGTGAGGGTCAGTTGCCTTGTCAATCCTAGCAGGTATATAAGAGGCCTTTTATGCATTTTTTAAAATCACCATGGTATTTAACAATAATATCTTATGTCTTTTAGAGGAGAAATTGTGAATTGCAGAATTTTAAATACCCGTCATCATCCTTGGCTTCACTCAATTTTGTTTATAACACTCTTCCATTTTCTTTTAGTTGTGAGGGTGGGGGATGGGGAGGGGCCTCACAAGTGGAGTAGCCTAGGGCCTCTCTTCATCTAAATCCGGCCCTGGGCCCATGCCTAAAATGCACGGAACAAGTGGAAGACCACTCAGACCCATGCTTTCTAGCCACAGGGCAAGCCAAAATATGGATGAGCTCAGAGTGTTTAGTACAGTCAAATAACTAGGCACCTGTAGCTTTTTAGAAACTATGTGAACTACCTGATAATTCTCTCACTCTTACTAACATATACTGTAATATATAGTCAGCCTGTCTACTTCATAGACCTTATGATCCAATTTTGTCCAGACCATTTCATCAAGATTAATCACTAGACATCATAATAGAATTTGGGTTAATTCGCATGCTATCTTATGATATATTAACATCGGAATAAGGAGAACCTGCAAAAGCTCTGGGTTGGTGTCTGAATGCAAGTATTGCCCTTTTGCAATACTTTTGCCCTTCTCCCCCCCCCAGCTCCCAGCTAACTGTGCAACTCATTTCACTTGTTATTTATCAAACGAACTATTCAACCTTCAGTCCTTCAAGTTCTCTGAGTCTACCAATTTTTTAATTATTTATAGCATAATAGCCGTTTTCAGTGATCTAAAGAAAATTCATCAGCATTGTGTTTTTAAATGCTAGGCTCAATGAGCTGTTTTCTGTATACTATAATAACTATAACTATAATTTATATAACTATTATTATTATTATTATTAATTATTTATTTCCCCAGCTACTCTGTTGCTTCCATTTTCCCCATGAGACATAACCATAGAGTTCTGCATCTTATAAATGATTTCCCACCCATCTTTCAGTTTTTGTAACACAACAGATGCACTGCATCACTGTCCTCACTTCCTTTTCCCTTACCGTTTCACGATCATAACTTTGAGAACTCTTGCCAATGCGCAGATGTGCCTCTCCCCCCCCCAGTAAAAAATAACTCATAGAGTTGGAAGGGAGCCCTGAGGATTATCTAGTTCAATCCCCTATGTAATGCAGGAATACGCAGCTGTCCCATATGGAGATCAAATCATCATCATCATCCTGGGGATGTTCATCAGACTCAAGATAAACAAAAACAAGCCATGTTTTCAGGGCATTGCAGGGAGAGAATGAGTCTTAGGGATGAAAGAAAGAGAAAAACTAGCTTGGTATTCATAGCATAAACCAGACTGGCCAAATGCCAAAAGTTCACAGTGCAAAGGATTAGAGATGTCAAGGCGAAAACACTGTCATATGGGAAAGGGCAATCAAACAAAGCATCCAAAAGAAGATCAGAAAGAAAGAAAAAAGTAGAACATGTGCTCATGTTTGTTTGTTTGTTTGTTTGTTTGCTTGCTTGCTTCTTGAGAACTCCAAATATTGCAGGGGGGGCAGTATTTATTTCATCCAGCTGGATCATTCTACGTCATTAATCCTAGCATCTCCCACAGCAGCCGGACCAAATGCTGAAAGTAATACAATCTTGTATGAAAGAACAAGGATAGCAGAAGAAGGAAGTAAGAAGAGAAAATGTTATTTCCCAAGAGTGTTGGCCTAAGCTGTTGGACACATTCCACCCCTAGTTAACTCAAGGACATCCCAGGCGCTCCAAAAAGTTGCAGCGTATTCCAAGCCTCTGAGCAAGAATGCTCTTGTCTGGAAAATGGACCTCTGCAGTAATGTTTGGGCCTTTTTCTTTCCCACCTTCCTGAAACATTTCCCCATGGTGCTATATAGTGCTAAAGGGTCCAAGCATTACTTTGCTCTAGCTGTTATCTAGTTATTTGGTAGCCATTTCATGGACAATCTAAGCTATGAGGAAACATCAGACACTCTAATATAGTTCTACTACGTATATGGAAGATGCCAAACTGCATGTTACAGGAATCACACCCTAACAACAATAATTTCTTAGCCATAATATCTGGGTAAGTCCTCCTGGTTCAGAAGCACTATATTTCTGAAAACCAGTTGCCTGGAATAAAGAGAGGGTGGCTTATGCCTGCTTGTGACCTTCCAGATGCATCTGGTGAGTACAAAAAAAAAAGTTGGGCTAGATAAACTATGACGTATCCAGGAAACTGTTCGTAGTCTTGTCTATCTGAAATGTATCCAAATTCAAATGCACTGGGGGCACAGCATGTAGGGAACACCGCTGGAGTGATCCCCACCCACTGGAGCTAAGCGGGGGCTGCACTGTGCTGCTTGCCCGGCCGCACAGTGGGGAACCCTACCAGCCAACGCTGCCCTGCTTTAAGGGGTGCACCCATGGCGCCCTGTGAGCCCAGTGCTGCTTTGAGATACTTGCAAAAGCGGTGAAGAGCTGGCAGGGCACATGCCTGTTGTGTCCTTCTCACTCAGAGGGCAGCTTCAGAAGGATGCAACAGCTCACGACACCCTACCAACCTCGAGGACTGGCAGGGCATTGTGAGGAATGTGCCCCTGGGACCAGGTTGAAGGCCCCCCAGCCCTGACCACAGTACACCTCCTGGAACGGGAAGTCCCATTGCCTGAGCCGACCACATTCCCAGTGTACATACCCCACTTTGCACTATGTTAGATTCCAATCAAAGTTTCAATTTCTATGTTTTTATCTTGGTTATAAGTGAGCTAGAAACTGCCCTGTATAAGGTAACTAACAATGGAATAAGAATTTAGGATGTGCCACTTTTAAGCTGCCCTGAGTTCCTTTTGGATGTAGGAGGAAGGTGGGAGTAAAAAATACAATAAATTAAATAAACAGAAGCCACTGAATTTGCTAGGGCCTGATTTGACATACAATACAACTAGTAGATAAGTCCAAGGTAATAACTGGCAAAGTTCTTTGCTTCGGAAGCTAAGAAGAGCTTGAACAGAGAACAGCATCGTACACAAACTCGCCATTCTCTGTGTGACTTGACTCTGCAGTCTCCTTTTCCTCACAATGCTTCCCAGAGGTATTAATTACTGTTACTGTGGATCATGTGAACTGGAAACCGACAAAAATCATCCACCCACCCAATCTGGCAATAGAAGTCTGAAAAATGCCTGATTGTTGCTTCACTGCCAGTTCTCAGCAACCTCTTTCCTAGCACTCAGAAACAGCCCTTGTCTTGTCGAACTTCCTCTCTGTTCCTCATATAGGGCCAACCTACTGATAGACATCTTACAGGGAACATTTTTATTATTGTGTCCCCTTTCGTTCTTCTCACTTTGTAACATGACCTTCCATGTTTTAAGATCTAAATAAGGCTACAAATATATAGTTGGCCAGGCAAGGAACTATCAAATGCAATCTTTGCTCCACTTTCCCTAAGTTTTTTTCTTGTTCCAATATTTTTCTAAGCACTTTTCTTTTTCTAAAAGCTTTTATGTTTTGCCCTCTTGAAATAGATCTTGATTCTTAAAAGCAGTATTAAATGAAGCTCTTAGTGTGCATGTGCTTGATGGCTGCAATAGAGACTTGCCTTTCAACCCTTCCTATCTTTTTCCCCAGACACATGCTGTGATCAAGGAAACCAAGAAGAAAATGGGTATCTCATGCCACAGTTTGCAGGATCCACATGTAGAATGGCTCTGCAAATGGCTGGCAAACTGAAAGAGAATTCGAGTAACAGCGTATGGCCAGTTTCTTTCTTCTTCTTCTTCTTCTTCTTCTTCTTCTTCTTCTTCTTCTTCTTCTTCCTCTTCTTCTTCTTCTTCTTCTTTCATTTATATCCAACCTTTCCTCCAAGAGCTCAAGATGGCATACATGGTTCTCCCGCTTTCCCTTTCATCCACACAACACCCCTGTGAGGTATGTTAGGCTGAGAGACAGTGAGTGGCCCAAGGTCAACCCACAAGATTTGACTCCTGGTGTCCCAGGTCCTGGAAGGGAAGAAGAGATGGGATGAAATTGTGAGAGAGGTTTAGAGGAGACATGGAGAATGGAAAAGGGCATATGTGATATGCCCTGTCCTGCCTAGATATGCTAAGGCTTGAACCTGGGACCTTCTGCATGCAAATCAGGTGTTCTATCACTGGCTACACAAGTGCAACCAAACAAGTCTATAAGACCCTCCCGAATAGGCGTTTCCCAGGGAAGGTGCTCTCCGTTTCCACACAAGGCAAGATGGGCTTCAGAATGTGTCCCAAAACACAGGGGAGCTTATAATATCTTTCAAAACATCAAAAGACATACCAACAATATGAAGACAACAATGTGTATGCATTGATTGAAAAATGAGTCTGTAGAAGGCAGTGAATGCACTTTATGGCATGTGTCAAGAACATGTTGCAGAAGGCACTCGCAATAAAACACCAATCTGGAGGGAAACACACACACACACACTTCATGTCCAAGACATTCTACAGCCTGAAGCAGAGCTCATTGCCTTTCACATTCCACCTGTGGAAGCTAACAGGAGTAGTGATTGAATTTTTGTTCAGCTATGGCAAAGAGGTAACGTATTATACTCAAGGGCAGCAGGTTAGTGTAAGGGGCACAGGGCAGGCTATGTGGTAGTCACAGCTCTAACCTCCAACTTGCTCACCAACAACCAGCATCCGCCGCCTGAGGCAAGTACATCATTCTGAGGTAGAGTGGGCCAGGCCAGGACATTTTGCCTCCTGTGCCATGGGTGCAGTGCACCCTCTCCACCACACGGGGCACACCCATGTTGATGGTGGAGTGCGCCCAAAGCAGCAAAGGCAGGGGCAGGGGCAGAGCAGCACACCTGCTCAGATATGCCACCTGAGGTGACCACCTCACCTCGCATCATGGGTGGCAGGTGGCCCTGAACTCATCAAAACCAGTTTCTTTTGAAACTGGATATCCACACAAACATTCAGAAACTGAAAATCAGAATGAAAACTCTTCCTTCTAATTCAGATCACAGTCCAGACTGTGTTAAGAGTGGCCACCTGACTAGTGTTTTGCCAGCCTGCCAGTTTTTCCATTGTCTGGGGTAGTTCTCAGCACAGGGTGGTGAAATGGCCAGAAAACCTGGTCAGTGAAAGCATTTCCCTTTCCCTTTCCCTCTTTGCCTTACAGATTAGTGGTGTGACAGCAGCGGAGAAAAAGACCACCCAGAGTCCAGGCATTCCCTCTCCCTTTTCAAGGAAATATGAAGCTGCCTTATATGGAGTCAGGCCATTGGTCTATCTAGCTCACTATTGTCAGCACTGGCTGATAGCAGCTCTTCAAGGTTTCAGGTAGCCCTTTCTGGAGATCCTTACAACCCCCCTCCAACCAGCCTTCGGCCTTGGAAGGGTTAGAATTGCTCTATAAACCAACATTTAAAAAAATTCAAAGCATTAATGTCAAAATTCAAGGTAGCAGCTAACCATATGTTTATTTTATTTTTGTTGAAATTAAATATTAAGTTTTTAAAGAGCATGTAAAGCAGTAGTGTCATGAACTGGCAGGACAAGGAAGAAGAGGATTCCAGCAAGGGGTGTAGCTGGGACTGGGACACACTGGGGGTGGGGAAGGAGAAGTTGGTGGCGGGGGTGGTGGAAGATGATGAGGGGATTAATGCACAGGAACCAGAGCAGCAGGACCCATCACCAGAGCCAGATGAGCCCCTTTCCCCATGAACACAGTGGGCTCTGGGGCATAGGGAGCAGTGAGAGGGGTGCTCTAGGAGGCTGAGGCAGGCAAGGGCCCACAGTCCAAACCCTAGCTGGGAGTAGCTTGTGATTCCTCTGCTGGAGGAGGCTTGGAACATGTGAGAGTCACATGACTCATCAAGCGCAGGTGCTGCAATCAGCATGCAGAGTATAAAAAGGTGGTGCTGTGGGTTAAACCACAGAGCCTAGGACTTGCCAGTCAGAAGGTCGGCGGTTCGAATCCCCGCGACGGGGTGAGCTCCCGTTGCTTGGTCCCTGCTCCTGCCAACCTAGCAGTTTGAAAGCACGTCAAAGTGCAAGTAGATAAATAGGTAGCGTGCCAGCGGGAAGGTAAACGGCGTTTCCGTGCGCTGCTCTGGTTCGCCAGAAGCGGCTTAGTCATGACCCAGAAGCTCCCTCGGCCAATAAAACAAGATGAGCGCTGCAACCCCAGAGTCGGCCACGACTGGACCCAATGATCAGGGGTTCCTTTACCTTTACCTTAGAGCTAAGGAGCTGTGTCTGCTCAGCTGCTCATGTTGATGGACCTCAGCTTGGATGCTCCAGGGTCTGTGTGGGACTGTGCTTCAGTTTGGACATGTGGATTAACCCCAGACTGGGGACTTGACATATTGACTTGCCGCCAGGTAGGCCAGGAGTTCAGGACAAGTAGCCAGGTAAGACAACAATGTACTAGCCAAGTTAAAAGGTGGATTAAATCATTTTCACCTGGAGATGGCATTTCACAACTGGCATAGAGAAGTTCCAATCCACATTCCCCTTTTGCCTAGTCTCAGTAGATGTGAGTAAAGGACCTTGGGCAGTTTCCTATGGCAGTAGGTGATTCTCGAGTTACCCTTATTCCAAGCTGTTTTCTAGGTCAACATCAGCACTTGTCACTGAACCTGGAAACAGGGCGCCACTTAACCTGTTACAAAACTGACAAGACCTATAGCTACTGCATTTTGAATCGCCTGAAATTTCTGATAAATTTTCAAGGGCAGCCCCATGTGCAGCACACTGCAGTAGTCAAGCACGGCTGTTACTTGAGGCATGGGTGACAATGGTCACTTACAGGGTTGTTGGAAGGATGTCTGGGCAAAATCCTATCTCTCCCCGAAACATCTTTGCATGATAGCATTACACCTATAGGCAGTATTTTTACAGTGCTGCTTGGTCAGAGAGTGGGAGAGGACACCTGATCTACAGCACTAAACTGATTAGGGGAGGGGAGAAAGGCTTTGGGGAGAATCAGAAGGGAGAAAAAGATCCAGGTAGGAACTGGAATGCTTAAAGGAAAAGGTGACAACCCTGCTTAAGAGCCTTGGAAACATTAGTCCACATGCTGATGTCAAGAGACTTTACCGGGTCCATTCCAACCAGTATAGTTGGCAGGCGTCTATACACTAAGAGCCTTGTTTCAGGGACCTCACAAAGCATCTCTTGAAGAGGAAAACAAGTTGGTCTTTGTAAATAAAAGTTCATGCATTTGCGTAATGAAGTCCCTTTCCAAAACAGTGCTGAATGATACTCTTTTTCTTTTTGCGAGCAGACATGATGATGAGGAGTGGGGCTGAGGAGAATTAGGACGGCTAATTAACTGTGTTCAGCTGCACATTTCCCCGCAAAGTATGGTCTTGCGATTCTCATGAACCTGATCCTTTGGTCAAAAGAAAAGGCGTTTCAACTCCTCCCAACATTTAGAATGCCTAGAATCTCTTCTGCCTGTTGAGACTGCAAACATATTATTTTTTTAATTCACATTTTCTGTGACTGAAAGTGCTTTAAAACATTAAGAGAGACCATCTGAATCGGGAAACTTCTTATTAATTAAATCCTGATTGTGGAGCTTGGCAGTAGGAAGAGAGGAAGCAGTCTGACTCGGTGTGTGTGTGTGTGTGGCAAAGTTTGAGTGGGTGGCGAGGAAGGTGGAAAAGGAGTGATGATAATAACAACTTGAAGGAAGCCAGAGCTTTGAATGCAGCCTCAGTCTGTATCCTGACAGAGTGAAGATAAGGTGGCAGCACAGCTCATGGTGCTTTCCTGGAATACAATCCGCATTTTGACACTCTCTGTTTAAGCACTGCCCATCTGTATGTTATTCAGCCGGAGCCTCTAGGGAGACAGAGGAGCTACAGGCACGGAAAGGCAGCGAGCGAAAGCAAAGGCACTCCTTTTAATAAGGATCTGCTGAAGAGCTGACTTAGAAGTGCCACCTCTGGAAGCTGGAAGTTAAAACAACTGAGGCGCCACTAAACCAAAGGGGGTGCGATTACAGCAGGAGCAGAAATCAGTGCTGGATGTGAGGGGAGGAGATGGCTTTGATCTTGGCCTGGCCCCTGGTTTCTCCTCTATTCTTCTGCCTGGGATATCTCTCCCTCAGCTCTGCCTCAACGGAGGGCAACATTTTTCATGCTGACATTGAAGGCAGCTCAGCGGTCGGCAGCCAAGAAGACACCCTTATCAGAGGGCAGCAACAATCTGTATCTTTTCGAAGTTGGCCGCATTTTGCTGAGGTAGAGTAACTCTTCTGTCTGTTGACCTTTCTCCTTCTTTGTACTGTTTCCAGCACTCCCCCTCCCCTAACCCCTTTGTGTTTTTATAGTGTCTCCATTTGGCTCAAGCGAATGTAATCCACTGGGTGTTTTGAAGTGGGAATGTGGAGTTTTCAGGATTTAAGGCATTTCAAGGGAAACTCTAAAATATGCCCTCCCCCCCCCCCCGTCCAAAATGTACATGTCACGCTGCCTTCTTTGAATAGGCTGTTGTATTATAAAGTCATGTTCAGTTGCTTGGATTTCATGCAAGAGCAGTAGAACGAGTCTGTCCCCCCAAAGCAGAGTTTCAGGTGGATAGATTTATCAGTGCACATTTTAAAAACCTGCTACTTTTTTTTGAGATGTTAATGCCTTTGGGTATCCAGAAAGGAGGAGCTTTTATGGGGGTGGGCACTCTCAAACACAGTGTGTACAAAGTCTGGGGTGTATTTCAGTGCTTTTGACTGTGCTGATGGGCATGTGTCAATCCCATTCATTTCAGTGTGAAATCATTGATCTATGTCTGTCCGGGCCCATCTATCCTGAAAGTCCCTCTCATGTCTAATCTTGTAGTGTAGGAAAGGTGTGTGTTTTTTCTGGATTCTCAGCTCACTTCTCTTCAAATCAGTACTGCTTAAGAAGTCCTTGCATGATAGGAAGCTGGTTGCCAACCTATCAGAAATGCTGTGGCAGTGGATTTTATTGTTTTGCCAGGGGTTGGACTAAATAACCTTTTGAACCCCTTTCAATTCTATGTTTATGTGATCACCACATCCGGCGATCTCTTGGGGACATAGGAGCTCTGGTTATGCACACTTTTACTTCTATGAGTAAAAGTGTACACTGTATATGCACAAAGTGATACATGTTCACTGTTGTATGTACTCGGTGTGAATTAGGAGCCCTGAATGTATGGGAGTCCTGTACGCACAGACCAATATTTGTATTGTGGTCTATGATTTTAAATAAACATGTGACTTGTAGGAGCATCCCCATGAGATGAAAGCCTAATGAGGGAAATGGCCACAAATCCTGTTGGTTTCAGCGGGATGTGTATGCCTCTATTAGGGTGCCATACAGGATCCTATAGTTCCTGAAAGAAATCTACATGAAAAAGTATGTGCAGCTAAAACTGTTTGTTGACTTGTAAGTAGCTACCACAGAATTCCATGGGGTTTCCTTCTAAGTTAGCAATGGAAAACAAACAGCTGAGGAAACACCTGCAGAAATGAAATGAAAAGAGAAGCTTAAAACACTTTTGACTTTGCCAGAAACAATGGCAATACTTTAGTGATATTTAAAAACAAAAAATAGAAAATGTTGAAGGTGCTCTTACTCTCATGTTTGTGTACACACATACACACTTAAAGGATTATCTAATGTGTCCATGCGGACCTTCCAGCGCATCAATGTGGTTAGAGAAGTGCTGTGCATGGGCACCAGGAAGACATATTAGGCTGGCAAACATGGGAAACAGGGCCTTGTCAGTGATGGCACTTACAGAACTCCCTCAGGAAATGGGATCAGCTCTGTCCCCATTGTCATTTGTGTTACTTTTTCAGATTGCTTTTAATTGGCAGTGCAGATTAGGTTGCTATTTGTTTCTTAGTAGCCCTATCTTTAATCTTTGTGCAGGAATGGAATGGAATTGTTATGATTGCTATGATTTTACTGTTTTTTATTTGTTTTAATAGTGTATATGTTTTAAACTAGTTTTTATCAGGTTTTTGTATGGGAAAGTACGTATTATACAAGGTAGCTAGCAAATCCATGCACCAACACAACAGATATTGTTGGCATAATGGATTCCCGCCCGCCCCCCCCAGACATCCCTCACACAAAAAATATATACTCTGGAGGGTATAGGGACCTTCCAGAGCAGAATTTTGGTAGAGGTGTGCAGTGGTGGAGAGAGGGACAAGAGGTCTAGTCAGCTGCTGTTGGAAGCCACCTATATCAGCTCCCCAAAAGGGTGCTATCTCGATTCTTTTGGACTCCAACTCCCATCAGCACCCGATCAGCATGGTCAATGGTCAGGGGTGATGGCAGGTATAGCCCATCTAGAAACACCATATAATGCCCTATATAATAAATGCATCATTTGTTTTCTTGAAATCTTAGATAGTTGGAACTCATTGGTTTGGTAGCAGCTGAACAGAACTATGTTGAAAAAACAAGAATTACAAACAAGAGAGCAGCATCACATGAGGTTATGGAATGGGAGTAAGTACCTCCTGTGGAGGTGACTCAATGTAGCAGCCAAATTAAGCCACATAAGGTCATGGGAAAGGAAGGAGTGTGTATCTTGGCGCCAGATCTTGAAAATGAGCAGAGATTAACACAGCAATGTGAATATCACAGTAATGACATGTTCCAGTTACTAGCACTACTACACATAACACTACTGATAAATGAATAGCAGTCTTGGTTGAAGCTCAACATTTTTGGTATTTAATTCATATACAGCATTTTTTGCCTTTCCTCCAAGGAGCTTCAGCATGCATGGTTCTTCTGAGGTAGGTTAGGCTGTGAGATGGTGACTGGGCCAAGGTCACCCAATGAGCATCATGCCTGAGTGGGAATTTGAACCTGGCTCTTGCTGCTCCTAATCCAGCACTCTAACCACTATGCCACACTGGCACGTATAGCTGAATCAAGATTCAACTAAGGGTGAATTTATTAAAAACAAAACTGTCGTTCTATTATTCCATCAGGATTTCCTTCCAGTGTGTTCTGATATGTTGATCTCAATAAATATGCCTGTCAATCAAAATCACTCAAAGCTTACCATTTTTGGGTGCATGGTAAGATATGGTTAACTAGAAAGTAGCCCTGTTCAGGTGCTGGTGTTCTCTCAGAGTTCCAGCTCATGGCAACAGCCTGTGTGCAGGCTTCCCTCTCTTCAGACCTTCTGCCAGTACTTGGACAAGCTCAGGTAGGGGCCAGCATAGGGTGCAGTGCCAAGGGCAAAGTTAGCACCTATGACACTGCTATGGCTCTCCATGCAATTTGAATCATGTGGGCACTGACTTCAGGATCAGGCTAGAGTTGATAAGGCTAGCCTTAGTCATTTGTAACTTGGAGTAAGGAGTTAGGGATGTAAGGAGAGAGCGATTTCCGTCCCACCTTGTGTTTGTTGCAATCAGCACTGTTTCTTTTCCTCTGCAGTTTGGCTTCCACTAAAACATATGTAATTCATCTCACGGGCCGCTATAGCAAAAACTAGCATAATTAATTATGTAAGTAATTTAAGTGCATTTCAAAGGAAGGACAACATTTTTTAAAAAACTCCAAAAATGATGTACAGTGGTACCTCAGGTTACAGACACTTCAGGTTACAGACTCCGCTAACCCAGAAATAGTACCTCGGGTTCAGAACTTTGCTTCAGGATGAGAACAGAAATCGCGTGGCAGCAGCGGGAGGCCCCATTAGCTAAAGTGGTACCTCAGGTTAAGAATAGTTTCAGGTTAAGAACGGACCTCCAGAACGAATTAAGTTCTTAACGCGAGGTGCCACTGTAATTATTTACATAATGTTAGTGCACTAAAAAACCGAAACCTGCTCATATTCACTTTTATGATCTCTGTTCCTGACCAGACAAGCATGCAAACTGTGACAATTTCTGTTCACATTTCAGTTTCTGATGGAATTGTCTGAGATTCCCTAGGAGCGAGCATGAATACAGTCCATAATGTGGTGGGGAAATTGCCTGTTCAGAAGCTTGTTGAAATTAATAGTTAAGAAATAGGATCACCACCTGCTGCTTGGTGAATAAAGTATTTGATTTAAGACCTGGGTGGGACATAAATGCTAGCTTGGAGCAGAGAGTGGTCACAACCCAACCAAAATCCAAGGGGGGAACTAAACATGTGCTTTAACCTTTCCCGTAATCAGTGGATTAAGGAAGGAGTGGAAAGAGCATGAGATCACCCATCTCAGCCCACACAAAACAAATGATAGCTGAGTGCAATCTGGGATTTCTAGCTCCACATTTTATATTCGGCTAGGTTTTACAAAACACATTTATTTTTTCCTTTAAGGGACATGGTTAGAACCATGCAGACACATCTTCTGTACATTCTTTAACTAGATTGGAATTTACAGTGAGGAAACAGAGTAATTTTTCCAGTGCAGCTTAGGAAAGATCTCCTCATGCTGACCAGTTGTATACCACATGTAGGTGGCCCCATGGAATGTAGGCAAACTGCTACCAAGCAGCAGACAAGATACCTGCTAGTCATTATAGCTCAGTGGCAATTAACCATGTAGTAGGAAGGACCAATCTGAATAGTGCAGCTATTGTCCCACCTCATGCATTGCACCATCTTGAATAGAGCACTGCATGCTTTTGCAGCTTTGGATGGGTCACAAATCGTCTGGTGAGGCCTGTTATTGGCTGAATTCCTGAACAATGAAAGAGAGGGGACTTCCCCACCCCTGTTAAATGACTGATCCTTCTGAGAGATAGACCACAGAACACCTCCCTTCCTTTGTATCAAGAGTTGCCATGACATCAATTGATAGATTGGGGATCTCTGTTCATATGGTGAGACACCAAGCCATTGCAACATCTATCTAGGCAATGGGCAGCCTTTGCTCATCCAGCCAACAACTGGACTCCTATGGACAGTATGAGGACTTCCTGGTCACAGCTGAGCTTTCCTGGGCAACACAGATTTACTGAGCTTTGGTGTGTTATTGTATCCTATGATTGTTATCTAGTCATAACTTCTGGCTTGCTTCTTGCTCCTGCTCTGGACTCTTCCTGATGGATGCTTCCTGTGTTGGCAGCATCTCTGCAGGGTTTCAGACATGACATCCCCAACCCTACCTGAGATGCTGGAGATTGAACCCTGGACCTTCTGCATGCAAAGAAGATGTTCTACCACTGAGCTATGGACTTTTTGTCCATATTTGTCAGGCATGATGCCTTGAGGAAGCATCCATGCATGTTTCATGAAACATTCAGGAGAAATACCCAAATTACCATACTAGAATAGAAGAGGTAAAAAATGAGTGTAAATAAAATAAAAGTAGAACAAAACAAAGGCATCTAAACTGAAAGAAGTGCAGCTTTAAAAACAAAACTATTTTTCCTTTGCACATCCCTGCACAAAAATGACTAGCTGTACTCAGCCAAGCCATTCAGGCTCAGGATTGCCCTGTATATGAAAGTATACGAAACAAGTCATTTTATGAGCTTTATTTTTATATATATATATTTTTCACTCAGAAATCCTTCTTGATTTATTTCTTAGTCCAAATATTGACTTGGGTTGGCCTCTCTCTCCTAAACAGACATGGTCTGTTAGTCATGCTCAGCAGTGCCAGTTTTTATAAAGGGTGGTTTCATGAGAACCACATAAGCAATTCATAGAATGTTCCGAGGTGGACTACAGTTTCTGAAAAACCACTAGGAAAATATGGCACTATATAGTGAAGAAAAGCATATTGAATACATACATAGGCAATTATGGCATGTCAGATGAATGCCACACAGAAATTTTCCTACAAATGATTTGGTCATAGACTGTCCATGCTGAAAACGTATTTCATTTGAAATGTCTAGTGTGGAATTCTAAACAAAATATACACCTTTATCAGCTAGAAAGGGTTGTTCTTTGATTCTGGTGAAAATATAATATGAGCCTGTTTGAGACAAGAAAAGCTGCAGAGAAGAGAAAGATTAAGGAGAACAACCATTAATGTACATCTGTTTCTCTTTTCCCAATGTGATAGTTATTAGTTAAGGGTAAATAATGGGGGGAAATGCAAGAGAGGCAGAGAGTGGTGGATGAGGCCTTCAAGGACATTTAAGCTGTGTCCCACTCCCACAAAGATAGCTCCCCAGCTGTCTGGGAGCATGAAGGTCTCAGGAAAAGAGTGTCGCCTTGAGGAAGAATGAAGCATTCCCTTAGAAGAGCCCATTCCTTGAGGGACTCCTCTTGTGCTAAGGAAACTTCTCTGGAGGCTTGGAGATTGGGTGATTCAACCATTAGGAACATAAATAGTTGGGTGTGCGGTGGGCATGCGGATGGCAGGGTGAATTGCCTGACTGGTGCAAAGGTTGTGGGTGTTGCCCTTTGTTTATATAACATGGAAGAGTTATCTGAGGAGGAGTCAGTGGTTTTTTTGTCACCAGTGACATGGGGAAATGTAGTTGTTGAGATGCTGGAAGCCAAATTTAGTTTGCTAGGTAGGAGACTGAGAGCTGAGACCTCCAATGTAGCTTTCCCTAAAATGCTACTGGTTCCACATGGCAGGTTGGCTAGACGGACTCAGGTTTGTAGTCAGTGTGGATGAGGTATTGGGAGGAGGGGTGTGCATTTGTTAGGCACTGAAAAACATTCTGGGGCAAGCTGGGCCTGTATAAAAGGAACAGGCACCACTTGAACCAGGATGGAACCAGACTGTTGGCACGTAAAATCATAAAGGTGTCAGAGCATATTTTAAACCGTTTGAAGGGGAAAGGGAGCCGACAAGAGCTGAGAAGGCTCCAGTTCAGAATGAATCTCCCCACCTGGGAGGAAGATGTCAAAGTAGATGAAAATTTAAATGGAGGTGGCAGGCGACTAGGTGTTGTGAGTGTAGGGGCACAGGACAGCAATTCAGAGGCGCCAAAGCACTTCAGAACAAAATGCAAGTACCAAAGACACTTGAAGAAAGAGGCTGCATGCAAGCATTTATATTCTAATGCTAGAAGCTTCTGAGCCCAGGTGGGTGAACTGGAACGGAAGCTTGGTCTTGGAGGATGGTATTGATATTTTGGGTATAACAGTAACCTGGTGGAATGGAGAGAACCAGTAGGACATGGTTGTCTCTGGAAATAAGCTCTATAGGAAGGTCAGAGAAGGACATCACAAAGGTGGTGTTGCTCTGTCTGTCACAGAGAGCATTAAGTAGTAAACAGCTTGATAAACATGTCAATCCAGTGAATAGTATTTTAGGGATAGTTGGAAAATGAATTGAAGATACAACGGCCAGCATCAAAATGCTATTATACAACTCAGTGGTGCTGAGCTAGATGGGTCATTGGCCTGATCCAATAGGCTCTTATGTTCTTAGCTGGCTCAGATTCAGCTAACCCGGTGTGCTAGAAGAAGCCACTGTAAGGGCTTCTACCTGCCCAATGGGGTTTTCCCCGGTCTCTCCCCCCCCCCCAAGAATGCCAAGAACAGTGCTTGGGGGAAGAGAGAGGCGGTTGTTCCATGTAGCAAGCAGGGATGCTTGCGCCAATCAGAAGAGCACAGCGCTGAATTCCTCCACCTGAGACCAAAGTAGTCAGGGATTGAGAGCAAGGTGGGAGGCAGGTAGCTTAAAAGTCCACAGATTGTTACAGGTCTTTAATTATATTAAATATGTCATTTATTGAAGGTGCCTACCTGCCTTTTTACATTTCCTTCTTTTATTTCACATCAAAGCTGCTCAAAATCTAATAAACTTGCATGTTTAATTAAATGCAAACCACCCAACTGTCATTTTCTATCTAGTGTGCCCTGTGAACTGATATGAGGAAAAATAATCTGTAGTGCACAACATCTGAAGCCATGAGATAAAACGACATATATTTACACCTTATATTATTATTTTTAGCAAGGAAAAGCCCCACCCCAATGCATATAAATAACAACAGAATGACAGATTATCAACAGTGTCAAACCTTGTAGGGCACATTGCTATGGATGGCATTTTTTATGATAGCAAGCTTTGAAATTAAACAAATTATGAGGCTAGAAATAATTTATACCCTAGAAATCTTGCAAACAGCAAGCATGTTTTTCCCCCCTTTGTAGGAAAGAATCCCTTTTAAGTTAAGGCTTTGTCTATCTCACTGTATATGGAAAATATGAGTGTGCACTTTTATAGAGAATGCCTAACTGCGAAGTGTTTATACTGGAATCAACCCCATCTCTAAATCACTCTCTGTTGCTGAATGGTATTTTGTTTTGCATTTGAACTAGGAGAGGAGCAGCCATGTGGAAGCTTCGGCAACAGAAGAAAACTAGATTTTACCACAGCAATAGATGATCTGATTTAAACCTTATATACACACAGAGAGACTTGTGCTTTTTCCTCAACTGCTGTTCAGCTGCATTCAAGTGCTGTGACACACTTTATGATCAGGAAACAGACTTTGCTCGTAGTACAAATGATAAGCTCATGCTTAATTGATTTGAACAAAGGCAACTTTTTGCCCATTCCCAAGCAGGAAAATTTCCATTGCAGCTTTTATAGAAACCTTGTTGTCATGACCAGGCCTGGCACCCATAGTCAGCCAAGCTGGGCATAGGTTGAAGGCCCCAGGGGATCAGAAGGGCTCCTCACCAACCTGACCAAGGAATGTTGACTCTCACCATCCTTCTCACTGAGCCACAGCATGGGTCTTTTGACGTTGGTAGGGCTGCTTTTGAATGGGAGCAAAATTTTATTTTCCTCTGTGGTTGCTTAATATAACTAAAATGTTGGACACTGCATTTTGGATAAATTAAGATGGTGGGTAGCCACCACTGATGGGAACCAACTTTGGCTCACATTCAAAAGCTTTACTGCCCCCCTACCCACTGTGCTGAAATGCCATCTGGGGTGGGACAGCAGGGAGGGCAGTTTGAGTGGTGGTGCTGTTACTGCTTTGGCAGCAACAAAGAAAGTATTATGGCTACATGCATACCCTCCAACATTTCTCCGATGAAAATAGGGACGTCCCATTCCATAATGATAATTTTAGTATTTACACCCCACACATCTTACTGGGTTGCACCAGCCACTCTGGGCAGCTTAAAAACATAATAAAACATTAAACATTTTAAAAAAAAACCATTCCCTATGAAGGATTGCCTTCAGACAGCTCGGGGGTCAGATAACTCCATACCCTCCAACATTTCTCCAATAAAAATAAGTAAACGTAAAGGTACCCCTGCCCGTACGGGCCAGTCGTGTCCGACTCTAGGGTTGTGCACCCATCTCACTTAAGAGGCCGGGAGCCAGCGCTGTCCGAAGACACTTCCGGGTCACGTGGCCAGCGTGACGAAGATGCTCTGGCAAGCTGGCACCAGCACAGCACACGGAAACGCTGTTTACCTTCCCACTATAAAGCGGTACCTATTTATCTACTTGCACTTAGGGGTGCTTTCGAACTGCTAGGTGGGCAGGAGCTGGGACCGAAAGATGGGAGCTCACCCCGCCGCGGGGATTCGAACCGCCGACCATGCGATCAGCAAGCCCTAGGCGCTGAGGTTTTACCCACAGCGCCATCCAATAGAATGGATGTCCAATAGGGACATCCAATAGAAAAGTGGGACATTCTGGTATCAAATTAGAATGACCGCTCCCCGCTTAAAACGGGGGGCGACCTTTGCGTGGACACGCGCAGCCCTGGATCTGGAGCGGCCCCATCAGCATAGGCTTGGCTTTGCCTTCCCTCAGGTGGGATACCTGGAGGTCTCCGCCTATCTCAGTCAGTTGTCCAATCCCACCTGGGGGAAGTGTTGTCAAGGAGACCAGGCCAGGTAGGGGAGGGATTACCTGCCCACACAATAGAGGGAGGATCTTACCTGGGAATCCTTACTTGGCTCCAGAGCTTCTCCCACCCTACCCACCCTCAGTTAATGTCTTCTTTGCAGGTTAACTTTTCTTCATAGGTTTTACAGGTAACTTTTATTCACAGGTATGCAGGCGGTGCTACGTTAAGGTCGCTGTTAAAGGGCCAGAAAGGAATTTCCCTGCATTGGCAGGTTTCGCCTTTCCCGTAGCAAAACGTCACAACTTTGGCGGTATCAGGCCTTGGGCGGAATCCTTTAGTCCATCTTCCTCTTTGCGGCGGCGATACCAGGGTTCCCCATTAAAGGGGTTTCTGAAGGGAGGCTTTGACCGTACGCCGAAAGGTCATCATTGCTCTCCCCTGCGGTGGCGGCGTAATGGGGGCAGCTATCTCTGCTTGAACATATGTTCTCCAGAGCCAGCCCATCCCCCACAAGCGCACTGGATAACCCTGATGCTCCCTAGGCCCCCGGCTGGGGACTGGGGAGGGAGAACGCCCAATGCCTAAGCCAAGGTCTACCCACATTTGAAATTTAATAAAGTAGTGGCCAATTTAATCCCATAGCACGTTGTCTTGAGTCGTTATTCCACATGACGGGGGGAACCGCTCGGGATCTGGGGACTCCGCCAGTCCACGCAAACCAGGATGGCTTCTCTAAATCAGAGACATACCTGGAAAATAGGGACACTTGGAGGGTCTGTACATGTGTGGATGTTGGAGTGCGGTGGGCCCATTGGCAGCATTGTGCCTAAAGTTGGGCATCAGCTCTACTCATGTGGATAGACTGAACATGTCAGGGAAGGAGCACGGTTGTGGTGACAGACCTTGCTCCTGTCCTTAACATGTTCACCAGTTCTTTTCAACAGAGCCTATGAACATAAAAGCTCTGTGCACCATTGAGAATCCAGGTTTTTCTGTATGTATAGAAAACCCAAAGAGCTACCTGTTTAGGTATTAGATGATTCATTATTAATTTTAATAATGGAGATTTGTTTGACTTATGTGAGTGTTTGGTTATTTCCCTTCTTCATTGTAATTGTAATGAAGTTCATATAGAGTAGATAATCAGGGCAGCATTCTCCCAACCCCAAGGGCTACCAGTTGCACAATGGGGCTTCCCTCCTCTCTTCCTCCTGAGCACCTTCACACCCCTTGGGGGATTGTGAGTACCCCCAGAACAGCACATAGGGTGAGGATTTTGTTCAGTCTCACAAGCTGATAAGCTTGCACAGATGGAATGTTCAGTATAGTGTGGTGTTGATTTCCACCCTATGATTATTTGGAATGTCCTGAAGTTGTAAGATATGCCTTTTATAGTCCAGTAAAATAGGTCTGATAAAGTAGATTAATGAATGCCATTTCACTGGACTGGCTAAGAGTTTGCCTATCCAGTGATTCAGTATTCATGGTTACTAATGAATATAATAATTAATTATGTTCTATACTAAACTATATGATACTATATGGTGTGTTTTATTTATTGTTTTTGACTACTGTGGTTATATTTGTAACTATGTAATTTGTTTCATGCTGTAAGCACCTTGAGCATGGTTTTAGCTATGGAAAGGTGACATACAAATAAAATTATGTATGTATGTATGTTTATTGTATCAGTATTCCATAGCACGTATTTAAATTAAATTATGTGCATTATCATCTAACAAGTTCGCTCCTCTTAGACCATTAATCCAGATTCTAAAATTACTTGCTTGAACCACTGGGTGTGTTTAATCATTCCACATAGCACATTGCACACTGCAGCTGTGAAACAGTAGTAATTTTCATCACTATCAATATACATATTGTGGGACTGTGTTTATTCAGAAAGTAGTGGCTTGTTTACATTTGACTTTTCAGAACTGAATCCAATGCAGTAAACTGGTTAGTGAGGAAAAGGGGAAGGGTCTCTAGACAAAAGATATTAGGCACCGGCTGTTCATAATAATAATAAAACACTTTCCAAAGGAAAACTTAGGGCCTCTCTGATGATGAGCCAAGTACAAACAATGTCATTGCGTCAGAAGCAATGAGGTTAGAAATGTGAAATGACATCCAAGCTCTTTTCATCAACAAGGAAAACATTCAATTTAGACAGGGCTGAAAGGTAACCTATAAATAACAAATGTGAATTGCCTGAAATAGAATGGTGAGAAAGTGAAGACTGGAGTTTAATGCTTCACCACCCTGAGCTATGGGGCCTTCCTCTACTTAACAGACCATAACAACAAACAAGCCTCATCATTGCCATGGATGGTTGGGTTACAAGACGTTGCTTTATGGGTCAGTTTTGGGGGCCTCTTCCTCTGCAGTAATTTCCCCATAACCACCTTTCTTTTGCAGTCTTTAAAGTCAATGCGAACATGATTCCTCAGAGCAGAACTTATTCATTTACTTCAGTGGTTGTGTAAAGTATCTCGGGAGAAATACCATTTAACAAACTTCCATAACCACAGCAGAAGTGAACTGGTTATTATTTAAAAGGCATGAGTGTCTTGTGCACATACCAAGAAAATTATGCTAGAAGAATACCATATAAGCAAGAATAATAATCAGTTCTCCTTCTTCCTTGTATGGACTTGTGTATGACTAAAGTAGGCATGGCTTGAGAATATTTTTATTCCACAACTTTCAGTATTATATAGGACTTTTGTTCTTGATTATCTTTTCTTATTTTCTTTGGTTAACTGGGCTATGGCAGTGAGATAATGTAGCTTGTCTTGTAATGCCCAAGGCAGACTACATAGGAACTGTTCAGGGAGCACCAAATAAGGCAAACCCCCATTAATAAGGGCATTGGGGCCCTGGTGGATCAGGCCAATGGCCCATCTAGTCCTGTATCCTGGTCTCACAGTGGCCAACCGGATGCTTATGGGAAGCCCAGAGGCAGAACCTGAGCAAAATAGCACTCTCCTCACCTGTGACTGGTAAAACATAGCTGTCGTGAACGTGACCTGTCCACCATTGAGCAACATATATATCAAGACAATGTTAGAGTTAGATCAGGAATGTGAAACCAGCATATAATGGGTATACAGAATGAATTATAGTTGTACATAAAAGGAAAAACTTGATAGAATCATCATTATGAAATGTAAAGTGTAATGGTTGGAGATGCTATTGTGAAAAAATGAAGGAATGCTTTGAAGATTGACGAACAGAATATAGAAGTGCTGGCAGATGTTCATCCAGATGTTTTGAGGAGGAGGAGAGCTATGTGTCCTAGGGAAGAATGTATTTGATACAGATGGATTCCCTTAGGTTCCATGTATTTATGATAAAGAATGGGTTGCTGTACATAATATCAATGAGGAAGGACCACTTTCAAAAACAAATAAGCAACAGCATGCAGAAAATAAGTAGTTAAAAGAAGTTAAGATCAGGCTGAGACTGTGCCTTCAGTTTGGCAGTCCCTGCCCTGTAGAACTCCCTGCCAGTTAAGGCTTGGCAGAAATCGTTCCTCCCTTCTTTTCAACATCTCCTAAAAACTGTGTTACTCAGATGGGCCTTTGCAATGTGAATACCAACCAGTACAAATAGTTTACTAATCTTTTTGCTAATATTTTTATTTCTCTTCTTGTTGTAATTTTTTAAGCAGTATACTGCCTGACTATATTGTTTTGAAAGTGCACTCTATAAGTATTTTTATAAATTAATATGTGTAGAACGTATGGTTAAAAAGAAAGAAAGAATAGAGGAGCAACAGAGGTCTTGAAATTTAAGCCACAAGATGAAGAAATATCAGAACAGTTGGGAGTAGTTATTATAGCTCTTGTTGTTTTGCAAACTGTTTCCCATCAATCTCCTGAAGAACTGAGTCTTTGTGTTTGTGTTTGCAAAACTTCACTTCTGGACTCAGTGTACTGGTTGGAATTTGAGACAGCTGCTACTTTGGTCAAGATGTGATGGTATTTTGAAATGGTGCAGCATCCATGAGAATAACAAGAAAGGCACACAACACAAACAATTCATATCCTATAAGAGATGCTAAGAAGTCTCCATTTTTTCTTTTGTACAAAAGGCGTTTGATGCTGTCCAGAGCATGAACTTTGTGGTTAGTTAGTCCTTTCTAACCAATAGTTTGGGGTCAATGCCACACCAAGATAACTCTGGAATTTTCATTTAATTTGGCACATTGAGGATTATATGATGAGCTCACAACCACCATCTTCCCAGAGGTGAGAGAAACCCCAAAATGAAATGAACAGGAATGATGGTATGGTGGGGTGGGGGTATGAAGCCACCCTCCCAACAGTGGCATCTATTGCTTACTGAGACATTGCAGCAACGTTGAGGCTCAGTGGGCACACTGATAGATGCTCCAATCTGGTTCTCCCACCAGTGGGCACCCACATAGGCCTGTCCTCCCCCTGCTCTCCTCCCCCCCACACACACATACTGTGCCAGTTGTTCCTCATAATAAGGACAAGTTCCAGTCCATTAACTTAAATCTGGCCATGTAATTAAACCTTCAGAGCATCCTCCATGATGTGGAAGATCTCGAGACCAGTAGAAAAAAAGATTCATTGTCTATGTGGACAATCAAGTTCAGGTCACTGAGATGTCAAAAAAACCTCAGTACAGCAAATGTGTCAATGGTTATATGAAAAATCTGACTGAAGTCATCATGGGTAGTACTAAGACTAATATATTACTGCATGTCCCTGGTGGTAAAGTAATGCAACCAGTTCCTTCCAGATCCCTAATACTGCAGTTGCCTCATAATTATGCTCTACTAAGTATTGTAGTTAGTGAGCTTCTTTATTACTGTAGTGACCTTCTTGTGCTGTTACATGCATTTCTTTTCTTGCATGTATTTTTAACTTTCAAAATGAAATTTCATGGTGAAAATTGGTGGTTACCAAAGTATGGTGTGGCAAAACTGCCCAAATCATGTATGCTGTAGTTTAAGAACTGATATGTGTCAGAAAGAAAGAAAGAAAGAAAGAAAGAAAGAAAGAAAGAAAGAAAGAAAGAAAGAAAAGGTTATCTGTATTTCCTCAGTGGAAGGTGCCAAAGCCTCAAATGTGGTATTTCTGGAATATTGTAGCAATGAAGAACCTCAAGAAGAATCTCCATAAAAGCAAGGTATCATAAGGCTGCTAACATGTTACACTGAACACAGGTGCAAGTGTCTCCACAGATGTACATTTAAAGAGTGTACAGCTCTTCACTCCCTGATTGTGAAGAACTGTACAAGTGTACAAGTAAACTATCTATGTACACAAATTGTGCACTCATTGACTGTGATGTGTGTATATATCTATATCTCTATATATCGCTTTAGTCATCTCGCAGTGATGTGCCAGCAACCTGTTTGATATACAGTGGTACCTCGGGTTACATGCGCTTCAGGTTATATATGCTTCAGGTTACAGACTCCGCTAACCCAGAAATATTACCTCGAGTTAAGAACTTTGTTTCAGGATGAGAACAGAAATCGTGCAGCGGTGGCGCAGTGACAGCAGGAGGCCCCATTAGCTAAAGTGGTGCTTCAGGTTAAGAACAGTTTCAGGTTAAGAACAGACCTCCAGAACGAATTAAGTTCTTAACCCAAGGTACCACTGTACTTTGTTAAGCACTGCTGATGTTGTAGTTTAAAGATGAGACATGTTCTTTGTGGCTGCAAATCTCATTTCCGGGCATGGAAGTTCAAGCAGAATGAATGAATGAATGAATTTCACAAAAGTTATTCCACAATTAAAGTCAAACAGTCCCATAAGCCTTGTGTTGATGGGATTAGTTGTCTAGTTTAGACCAGGCGTTGTGGTTTGGAATGAAGAACAGAAAATCATGTTTAAGAAGTGAATCCCCTTTGTATATCATGGCAAAAGCAGAAATCGAGAAACAGAACACCAGAAGCATCTTGGGGGGAAAGGTAGACAATGTGTCAGGAAATGTTTTGCTCCCCACATTTTAGAACCCTGATTTTCCATGGATACAAACAGCTCCCTGCTTCCACATGTTGAAAGGTAACACAAATTGAGCAGAGGGGATACGGAGCTAGCATGCTCATCCCCACTGACTACTAACAGCAACAACTGAAGAGGCTTTAAATTGTTACCGTTATCTGGTTACCATTTAATTGCTGCTGGAACTGGGCTAGGGTGTGGGTGTGGGTGTAATTTGTTAATTCCAGCATTGTTCACAGCATGGGCTTTATTCCAGCCTCCAAATCTGGATATAACTAGTACATCCCTTGTACTGCACACTCCACTGTCTCTCAAGACAGATGGATGCCAACAAAAATATACTGTGAAGGCACAACCTTCTTACATGTGCTGCTGTATTATTATCATTTTAAATATGATGTATCAATAAATTGTTGCTGGCACGGGGAGCCGCACAAGGGTGCTCCTCTGCTGCTTTAACATGAGGTGGACATAATGGGTGGGGACAGCCTGAGCTGAGAATTGAATTTAGAACTGCTTGCACTGACCTTACCATAAAGTGAGCATTTTATCACTTATTATACAATGCAATGTAAGAGAGCCAATGTTCAAAATCTTTTTCACAGAACAAAAGGGGATGGGAGGAATTTTTTTCCCCTTGCCTTTGGGAAGGAAATGTGCTTGGCTTATGATTTGTTTGAAAGAACCAAAAGAAAAAGTATCTTAATAAGCTAGTCATGTTACCATAAAAGTAGATATGCAGAGGAAAAAGCTTTTCTTTCCATTACACAGAGTCTTCCTTTTCCAACAAAATAGAAAGCAGCTGCTATGTCTTATTCCTTTGAATCCATTTAGTCATTTAGAGTTCTGAGCTTTAATTGACTCAAAATGGAGAGAATTTCTTCTGGGGCGGAATTAGAATATAGAAACTTTGTGGTGCATTCATATGGGGTTTTCCAATGATAGCAAAGTTTCCCTCTGTGAAGTGCTTGATCTCGCCCCACCAACTGCAAGACGTTTGTGTGCATGTGGATAAGGATTACGTGCCATTGGCTCTATGGTGGTCATGTTCATTCTTCACCAATGTGGTGCTGTCCAGGTGCTGTTAAACTACGACTCCTGTCATCCCTGGCTGTTGGTCATGCTGGCTGGGCCTGGTGGGATTTGGATTTGAACAAGATCTGGACATTGTCTACCCCTGCACTAATGACTTATCTGAAAATGATATTTTGTTCCGTTCCATCGTTGTACCAACAGGTAACTGAAGCAAATACCCTGAGCCTGTTTTTCATTTTACTAACCTAT
This sequence comes from Podarcis liolepis, assembly GCF_965112155.1. Lineage (NCBI taxonomy): Eukaryota > Metazoa > Chordata > Lepidosauria > Squamata > Lacertidae > Podarcis > Podarcis liolepis. The sequence continues at coordinate 53,716,148 of NC_139557.1, read as the reverse complement.
TTATTACATGGGTTAAATGCTTACAAAGAGCTCAGAGTAGCTTTCATAAGGTCCTCAGGCAGCTTTCCAAGCTAGATTTCATTAGTTTCAACAGTAGAACTGGATGGGATGCATTCCAATTTTTAAAAGCAATTTCTAACAGCAATTTAATAGCATAAGAACATAAGGAAGGCCCTGTTGGATCAGGCAAAAGTCCCATCTAGTCCAGTATCCTGTTCTCACAGTGGCCAACCAGATGTTCCTAGGAAGCAGGAGCTGTTGTACAGTAGTGCTGTCTCTACTTACAGTTTCCAGAAGCTGGTATTCAGTGGAAATTAAATTACTAGAATTAAAGAAGGTTCTATAACCACAGTCAGCCACCAGCATGCATCTCTATAATATAACATGATGTACCATTTCAAGAACCCTGGCTCAGATGTATTCATCCCACAGGAAAAAATACTACCAAACTATGTGCTCATGGTGGTGATTTGCTTACCCTTTGTTCAGTGATAAAACAGAAGGACCAAGGAATCTGTTCTTTAAACTTTCTACTGTGTGATCTCTCCTGAAGAGGAGGAGCATGCTGGCAGAATTTATAGGAAGGAGATGCAATTGGTTTCATATATTTCATATATGTTCCATACATTATTTCATATATTTTGCTAGAGACTGTATCCCAAACAGAAAATATAGTTTGTATAAAGTTAATGCAAAGCTGCGCCTTGCATAACAGAAGTCCCATGGATGCTGCTCTTCCAGGGTTCCACTCAGTGTGGCCCTAGTAGAATTAGACTAGAGGCAAACATGTTAGAGCAAGTGATGGCAAGGCTATGTCCCATGCCAGCCCGCCCCACAGCTTTCTGCTATAGCTTCCATGGCCAACGACAAATTTTACAGCTTGAGCAATACTGCTTTTAAGCAGCGTCTTTCGCAACTCTTCACTTTAGATCAAGAGGCTGAGACAGGGATTCAGATCTGACAACAGGTTTGTTTGACTTGAAGCGACACATATAATGTTTGCAGACATACTGTATATAAGGGCTCAGTATCTCACCATTGAACAAAATATGCTTTTTATTGTCAGTTTGAGAATATCATCTATTTTAATGGCTAGTTCTGAGCACTATGTGATTTTTATTGTGCATATCAGCTCAGAAGTAATCCCACTGAACTGAATGGAGCCATTCAAGCCCAGGATAAAACACAGTACTGCCAGAGCGCTCAGCCCTTCCTCTGGATGTGTGCTGGAACTTCTGTAAGTTAGACCCACCTTTCATTTTGAGTGCAACAAGCCAAGAGTAAACAAAAACAGCACTACTGCAATCAGTTGGTGTTTTCAGATAGTATGGTTGGGAGTAGAAGTTCAATTCACTTCACATTTAAAGGCAAACTTACCTTTCTGGTAGTATATATAATTTGCATATCTAGTAATTCTTTGGGACTTTTCTCACCATGCTTAAGTAGATCTGAACTGAAGTTTCTCAGACTACATTCTCCTGAGAAAATGTTTGAATTTTTTCTCTTTTTTCTACTCCCCCCTCCCAAAAAAGGTTGCTTTGCATCCCCCCCCCCAAGTATTTTCCACCATTTTTTAAAAATTGTGATGGCTGCCATTTTCTTCCCACAGTGCCCCAGAATGAGGCCAAATCACTTGCTGCTGCAGCAGCAAAAAATAAATAAATAAATAAAGGCAAAAGACATAGGAAAGGAAGGAAGAAGCTATGCTACTGCCACTTGTAATGGGGAATCTGATAGGGCAGGGATAGTCAGTGTGGTGATGTCTAGATGCTGTTGAACTTCAACTCCCATCAGCCCCAGCCCTTGTAGCCAATAATCAGGGATGATGGGCATCACATTGGCTACCCCTTTGTTAGGCCATAAGGCACTGTTAATCCTTTGTCACACTTTGCTTTTCTTAAAAAAAAGAAGAACTTTCCAGTTCACACACATCCTGTTTTAGACTGGTTTGCTTTGTTTCTGCTTTGACCATGACACTTCCTTTCCTTTCCTTTTCATATCATGTTTTGTTATCTCTGCGCTGACAGCTTTACGCTATGCCATTAATACTGGCTAATGCAGGATAAAGAAGCTAAAAGGGAAGAGGAAGTAATATCACTTATTGTTTGATTTAGGCATAGCAAAATGCCCAAAGGAAGACAACAATCATTTCTTTGGCATTATGGGACTGCAGATGTATTCTGTCTTCAAAAAAAAAAAATATGCAGGTGTCAAAACAACTTAAAATATGTTTCTGGGATTAGTAAAACAACTGTTGAATAAACATGCTTTCTCATTTGTAGACTGGAAAAGAATCCCAACCCCCCGGGCTTGAACCGACCTCCAGAGCCAATAAGTGTTTTAATCCTAAAGAAACAATTGAAATACAGGCTTGATATTTCAGCCCACCAACTGTTTCCAAAGTTCAGATACAGGCCAGGGAATGGAGAGGTGGGTTAATTGTTGTCCATGCAATGAAGAAAGCCAAGGGCAGTTTGCCAGATTGATTCCTTTCCAGACCTTCATACACACACCAATCAGTTATTTTATGCACCAAGGAACATTAAGTAATGCAAATCATTCGGCCAGCCAGATGCTCTGATGATGAGCTTTTTTAGTACTAGAGGCGTAATGGAACATCACTGGTTTGTCTCAAGAAATAAAGACAAAGATAATGACGATAGCAGCCTTAGAGAAAGATAGCATTCTGGACCTGATATTCAGAACTCAATATGCTTCAACAGAACTCTTCTGCTTTCATCCGTTGCAAGGAAAGAGCCATGCTCCTTGTGGTCAGTAGTCAACGCAACAACATCAAGAACAGGTCTGGGGAATCTGTGGCCCTCCATATATTGTTGGACTACTGCTCCCATCATCCATGGCCATCACGCATCCTGACTGGGACTAATGGGAATTAGACTGTGTACACATTACCAACTTAAATGACAACAGGGTGGCTCTTTTTCTCAATTTCAATTAAAGCTTGTTTGGAGTGGGGGTGATGATCAAAGTACAGTATTTCATAAGAAATGGCAGGATAGATATGGATTGTGGTGCACGTTGTATGTATACTGCTTCCCAAACCAGCAATCGGAGCACACTAGATGCAGAGTAAACAGGAGTGTGTACACAGCCTAAAACTACAATAACATCTGGAAGACCACATGCTCCCCATTCCTGATATACAAAGAGAGAGAAAGAGAGCTGATAATTTGTATGTATTATCCTAAACTGCTCTATGCCTGTATTCATGGGTTTTATTGGTTATCACATAATGTCACCGCCCAACTCCTGAAGTCAGTTCTTCCCCTGATATTTTCCTTCACAACCTTCTAAACTATAAACGTCATCTGAAAGCTCTTATTAATGGATACAAATAGCCTACATTCAGATTAGCTCTGCACCCCTGGCTTGTCACTTTCCATATCTTCTCCATTGTATCCTTATTTACATGATACTGAATCTGAAAGCCTGTTAATCTTCTCACTAAGTGGTCACGGAAGTACAAAAATGTCTATTATCTGAAGCTCTGTTATCTGAAATGACCAGTAATAAAGGTCTACTAGAGGCCTGGCTGGTAAAATCCAGGGCACACCCTACCTCATTTCTTTCACTTGTAAACCTCCTCACAAGTCTCCTCTTCTCTGCCCTCCCCGCAGCACCAGCTCAACCATCTGTTCCTCCATCACCCATCTCTGCAGCTTAGTGATAAGAGCACCTGCTTTGTGTGTAGAAGGTCCCAAGTTCAATCCAGAGCATCTCCAAGTAGGCCGGGGAGTATCTGCTCCCTGAAACCTTGGAGTGCCACTGTCAGCCAGTGTAGACAATAATAAGCTAGATGGACCAATGCTCTCACTCAATATAAAGCTGCTTCCTATGTGTTTATGTTGTTGGCCTGCCTTGTAGTTCCTATAGCCAAAGGGTTACAAAAATGCAAGGTTGTTTTAACAACAAAAGCAACACACACACACACACACACACACACACACACTCCCCAAAACCCTTAATAACCTGTGTAAAACCTCAATCATGTATGCGTACTGAATGTTTTTCTTGCATTTGTGTTGCAGAGATGCCAGGAAGGGTTTTTCCGAACTTACTCAGGAGACTGCAGCCCATGTGAGTGCAACAACAATGCATACAAGTGCCTTGATGGATCTGGTGTTTGTCTGGTAAGTAGCCTTTTCTGGTTACTTGTAGCACAATCCTAGCCATGTCTACTTAGAATTAAGACCTACTGAATGCAGTGAGGCTAAGTCCCAAGTAAGTGGATGCATATTTTGTCAAAAGTAATAATGAATGGTATCCGGACTGAAAAGGCAGATCATTAACAGGCCTTCCTCAGTTCTTGATAAAACCTTGTACTTGCTCTCTGCCTGAGGCTGAACAAATAGAGCTGGTGAAGTGACACAGGTGGGACTCTAGCCCCGTCCCTCCCCCTCTCCAATGCAGCAACCCACTGTGTTGGAATGCCAAGAGAGCAATAGAAGCTACCTCAGTGGCTGCTACTGATTGCACCTGAAGAAAGCAGGCTAGCTTAGGGAATGGCAGGCAGGCATTCTCCAATACATTGTCACTTCTTCACACTCTCCGGTTTCTGGTGCCTGAGGCAGTTGCTTTGCTCTACTTAATGTTGGGTTGACCCTGATTCACACAGATAATTGAGCTTTGTCACAGGAGTTTTGTCACTGTACTGCCTTTAGCAGCAATAGGTACAGGTGTCACACAGCTATTAGTTGGAAGGCTTGAACATGACACTCAGGGAACATTTGTGGCATGGATACGTATTACAGTAGCAAACACATAAAATTCTGCCCTGCGCTTTCAAATGACTAAAATGCAAAGTAATGTATAAAGTCTCTACAAACTGCAAATAAGTTCTTTAAAAAAATACTAAAAGCTTTCACTAAAGGTAAAGGACCCCGGATGGTTACGGTAAGTTCAGTCAAAGGTGACTATGAGGTGTGGCACTCATCTTGCTTTTCAGGCCAAGGGAGCCAGCATTTGTCCACAGGCAGCTTTCTGGGTCATGTAGCCAGCATGACTAAACCACTACTGGTGCACAGAGGATCGTGAGAAGTGCCAGAGCTCATGGAAACGCCATTTACCTTCCCACTGCAGCAGTACCTAATTATCTACTTGCACTGGGATGCTTTCAAACTGCTAGGTTGGCAGAAGCTGGGTCAGAGCAACGGGAGCTCACCCCGTGGCACAGATTCGAACTGCAAACCTTCCAATCGGCAAGCCCAAGAGGCTCAGTTGTTTAGACCACAGCACTACCCGCATTCCCTTATCACTAAACCATGTTGCTTTGTTGAAATTAGAGTGTTTTAAAAAGATCATTTTCTTCTCTTTCATTTTCTGAAGGCTGCAACAATGTTATGCACCACTCTGTTAAGAATAATGAATATGCAAATCCTTAATAAAGTGAATAACACCAACCTTTCAATCACTGCTAACCTGCAGTTTTCACTGAGACTCCCTTTCAATCATTATTTTACAAAGAAGGACCAGACTTCTCATACCAATATGCATCCTCTTTGAAATGTAATAATAATTGTAGGTTCACCGGAATACACATCAGTGACCAGTCTTGAATGAGGAAGTATCAATAAAAGGGATTGTTTATTTTGAGTATATCCAGCCATGGACAATTCTGAATGCTAACAACTTCTTTTACTGTAGGAGATACAAAAGTTGTACAGAGTGAGTCAGAACTGCCTCCAGATATACGCCTCCAGAGATAGCCTTGCTCTTGTAGGCTGTTTTGTCAAAAAATTATTTGGCAGTCTAGCATTACTGTTCAAAAGATCTCCATTGGCACTGCACTGCCAATTCCAAGCCCTTTCAGTTTACTCAGTCGATTCCTGGAAGGTTTTGGTAAAGGGCAGAAAGTCTTCTCATTCTGCTTGCCAAGGACGTTTATTTTAATGCTTTCTGCTAGGCATGAATTCAAAGTTCCTTCCTTTGCTGTTCACAAGTGTCCTCCTCCTTCTTTCTATTTAATTGCAGGATTGTCAAAGAAACACAACTGGAGACCACTGTGAACAATGTCCAGATGGCTACCTGGGAGATGTCACCAGAGGAGCACCCAGCTTCTGCCAACCTTGCCCTTGTCCCTTGCCACTGGTTGCCAAGTATGCTCAATTGATTTATGTTATTGGTTCCAGCAGCTGTTCTCCCTGCTGCTAAGTCCATGAGACTTTCTAAGGGAAGGGAGAAATGACAAAAGAACAAGTAATTTTGACCTATTTGCTTTTACTGTCAGCTTGGGAAAATGCAATAGCTTTTCCTTTTTTTATTATTATTACTTCCCCAGTCACGCCGGCAATTCCAGCAAGCACACAAAGAAGTACAATGCATTTTATTATCTCTGAATCCCCTTTTCTTTTTAAACTTTGAACTATGTGATGGCTTGTAAATTGGCATTGCTGATAGGCAGGGGATCAGATGCACAGCTTTGACATGTCTAATCCCTCCAGTTTGGACTCCTGTCCAAACACAACTGGTGGGCGCCATTTTGAGCCCTGTTGAGATATGACATCGGCTGGTTCCCCATTTACCTCTTTAGTAGAATTTAGTAGATTCAGTCCTCACCCACTCCAGTGAAAGAGCATGTGGAGAAGGGATAAGGAAGATCCCTGCATAAGTCATTGGATTGCTGCTACCTATCAGAGTAGACAATTCTGTAACAGATGGACCAATGTTCTAGTGACCTAAAATAAAAGCACCCCTGCTTCTCATAGGTATATGTTACTTACAGCAAATCTCCATAATTAGAGCATGGGCATAGCATGATGCATGCATTCACCAAAAGCAGTGGAAGATACATAAAGCTGTATGCATGAATGACAGAATCTATGTAGTCTCTGAATGGTTAATATGCACATTTGCTGGTAATTCTGGGCAATTCTATTGCTTTAATATATTCATATCCACTTATCACTGTTTCATATTATTGTGCAGTATGGCTGGTTATGCAGATACTCTATAAAATTAGCCTTGCTATGCAATGGTAAGGCCTGTCCCTGACCTTCACACATTCACTACATTGTGTGTACCACCCATTGGGAGCCTTGCAAAATACAAGGTTCCGCAAACAGCAAAAACATTTATTACAGTGGTGAAGCTGCTTTTCAGCAATATATCAAGTCTAGCACATCAGAAGCCCTTGGTCTTTATGTGGCATGCCAATGCACATAAGGCTACCTACAGCAAGCTCTTGATAAATCCTTGTTCCTGCCTCCTGCCTGGAGCTGAAAAAACAGAGGATTTGTCAGCTCGGCAGAGACAGATGAGGAATTGCATGCAAATGGATGCTGCACACACAATTCCTTTCCGCAGTGTAGCTGTTGGGGCTACACACTTGTACATCAGCTGACTGTGGCAGAGTCTTGGATACAGTCCTTCATGGAGGTTAAGTCTATCAGTGGATATGGATCATGGTGGCTATCTTCCACCTTCACCTAGGAAACTGGGGCAATTGGCAGGCCCCCAGCTGGCCCCAGCCCACCGGTCAGTGTGCCGGGCGATCTCCAATCCTTGGTACAGCATCAGCGACCCGAGTTTCAGAAGCTAGGTCATGCTACTCAGCAGAGTAAACGCTACGCAACAGAAGTGGCAGGAGAAGTTGTGTGAGCATATTTACAAGCAGTTTATTCAGCATACAGCAGGACAAAAGGAAAACACGTCCAATCTCCTTCGTGTCCAAGCAAGACGGTATAAGCAAAAGCTATACACAAATAGAAGTTCCCAGCAAGCTGTGCTGGAGTGTAAACAGACATGTGACATGCAACAATTCCACACGTCTGTTCTTAAGGTGGAACGGAATATCTCAACAGGAGGCAGCTGCTGGGAGTGCTTAGAGTGTTGTTGTGCTCAGGTCTTTTTTCAGGCTTCCCAGTAAAAACAGGATGCTAAACAAGATGGACCATTGGCCTGATCCTGTAGGCTTGTTTTATGTCCCCCTGTAATCCCTTCCCAGAAAATGGTGGGTTTTCCGTTTTTTAGAAGGGACCTATATGCTGAGCTACAACTACTCCACATGTTCTGTTTCATCACAGCTTAATGGCTTCTCTTCAAAACAAGACTTTCTCTGATAGTAAGAAGTTAAGCAAAACACCCAATTTCTGTCTGCCATTACAAGGGATAGGATTTTAGACTTATTAACTTGTAATTAAAAAAGAGTATTTAAAAAAGAGAGAGCCTAGTTCTCTGGTCAGTTAACTGGGTTTGTAAAGGGTTAAATTATTATAATGATTTATTTCCCTTTCTTCATCCCTTTGTTTTATATGGCGAGGGAAATGGAAGCAGAATCAGATTTCATACCTTGAAAGTGTGAGAGGAGATAGGGCTTGCTCTTCTGCTTGCAACAAAGGAACGAGCCCCATGAATAACATGCCAATGGGTTTAGGAAGTCTGACAAATACTGTATCAAAAGCTCTAAGATGGCAGATTCATTATATACACAGTTGTTCTTGGGATTCATCTCTGTGGATTTTATTTCAATATTTTTGTCTGGCCAAACAATTTCCATCCATATCTGATATCCTGGGAACTTGTGGAAGAGTTCTCATTAAAAAGAGCTATCATTTGTTTGGAACAACTGGATACCAGCTGCTCCAAACCCTTGCAAATGTGCTTAGGTTTTTTATTCACTTGGAATTGTAAGACCACTTTATTATTATTATTATTGGTTTTTTGTAATGAAACCTCCTTTTAAAGGCTCAGGAATACTTTTGGCCTGTTACTGTGTCCCAAAGAGCGGTTTCTTAAGAAATTAACCCATTCATGGGGAAAATATCTAAAGCTCTGTTGGGATGGTGTCATTGAAATGTTACAGAAGGAAGTGTATGAGTATTGTTTTTCACAAAAATTGCAAACTGAAAACCTCAAATCTCACTGATGCTATAAATGTCTCCAAACAAGGCAAATAAATGCACTCATTTTAACTCTGGAGAATAATTTCGTAGAAAAGCAGATGAAAAAACTCAATGTAAGCCAGAATCCTTGATACTTTTTTTCATTCGTAAGGGAAACAATACACAGACCACATTCTTTCCTTGCCTTCTGATGATTGACTGATCACAACAGTTCTTTTTTAAAAAAACACACAAAACCCACTCCAAAATATTTTAGTGGATGGTGGCATAACCCATAATCTCTGATTTATTTTTTTATGTATGCTTAGCTTTGCAGTTTCCTGTTACAGAAAAAATGGAGTGGTACGCTGTATGTGCAAAGAAAATTATGCAGGGCCAAACTGTGAAAGGTAAGTACGTTTTCAGGTGCAAATGTTAAGGAATCTTTGTGCCATTTATCTTGACAATATATATTTGGTTTTACAGATACAGATTTTATATTCCCTCCCAGCTTTAAATGGGCAAAGAAAGTCTTTTTTTAAAAAATAATATTTATTAATAATTTCAAAATTACAGAAAAGAAAGAAAAAAAATTAAAACAACACTACAATACATAGAAAAAAAACAAGACATAAAAACCAATGCAACAATACAGCAAAAAGATAAAAAAGAAGAAGAAAAGACACAAATCCCATATTACATATCTTTAACTTCCATTTGCTTGTTTCATTGACCTCCTCACACCTCCCTTTTTGTATTCTAGTTTGATTGATTATTTCAGCAAATTCTTTCCATCTTTCTCAATTTTTACTAAATAATTTATCTTGACAATTTAACCTATTAATTAACTCAACAAATCCTTTCCATCCTTTCCCCATATTCTGTTATTCAAATTACCTTAAGTTATTTAACCTTATCTTACCAAAAAATACTTTAGAGCTTAACCTATCAGGTTCCATCAGTCTCCAAGGGTGGACCATCTGGACAGGTCCAGAATCCCTGCAGGGGAGAATGGCCACCAATCCAAAATTTACCAGATCATGATCAGACCTTGACAATTGGGTGCACAGCACTTCCCTGTCTTCAGACCGCCCCTCACCTTACATTGATTTTGTTGACTTGACCACAGAGAATGCCCCCAAGCAAATGAGTTAACAAGACATTGCCATTAATTATTGCTGAATTTGTGTTTCCTTCCAGGTGTGCTCCAGGTTACTATGGAAATCCCTTGGTGATTGGCAGTTCCTGTAAAAAATGTGACTGCAGTGGCAATTCCGATCCTAACCTGATCTTTGAGGATTGTGATGAAGTGACAGGCCAGTGTCGCAACTGCATGCGCAACACTACAGGGTTCAACTGTGAACTATGTGCTCCTGGCTATTATGGGGATGCCAGAAATGCTAAAATATGCACAGGTATTTGCTATGTTCATATTAAGCCCATTCATTGGTTTGGGGCCAGAGATCTTTCTATTATTGCCAGTCTGCTTTTTGCGGGTTTATAGAAAGGAAGTTGGCTAATGCTGCTGTGACTGAATGGAAAATTATTCTCCTCAATCTCTTGGCAGCTTTCAGTACTATCAGCTATGGTATCCTTCCAAAATGGCTGTCTGAGGTTCTGTTAACAGGGGTTTCCTCAGATTGAATGGATGGAGTGCAACCTATTCTGGATGGATTTGCGCCATGTCACACCCTGAAGAAGCAGGTGCAGAGCTGGCGAGTGCTTCTGGATCCCTTACTGTCCTTGGAGGTGCCTCTGTGTTGCAGAGTGCCTTCTGTCACTTGTGGATGGTAGCGGAGACTCTTATCTGGGTGTGGATAGCCTTGCTGCAGTTACACATTGGTAACTTATAGGTTAGATTACTGCAATGCAGTATATGTGGAGCTGCCTCTGAAGATGGCTCGGAAATTGCAGCTAGTGCAGAACTCAGGAGTCCAGTTGCTGACTAGGCCCAAGCCAGAAAGAACATGGATTCTGGCTTAACTGCATTGGCTACCAGTTGATTAATATGCCCTATAAAGCCTTGTATTGTTTTTGACCCCAACACCTTCCCCCATATGAACCTACTTGGACATCAGAGGGTCTGCAGAGGGTGATAATGCAAGAGTGACCCCAAGCAGTGGCTGCCCATTGCCTGGGAATGCTCTCCCCAAGGAGGCTTGCCTGGCTCCAACATTGGTTTAATTTTAGGCCTGTTCTTAGTGTTCACCTTTTAGCTGGATGGGAAAGGATATTGTTATTGATTCTTGGTCCATGTACATTTTAGTATGGTTTTATTGCTTTTGTCCATTTTATTGTATATTTATCTTATATGTCACTTTGATAATTTTTAATGGATATATTTAATTAATACTACTGCTGTTATTACAGTCATACCTTGGAAGTTGAATGGAATCCATTCCGGAAGTCCGTTCGACTTCCAAAACGTTTGGAAACCAAAGTGTGGCTTCTGATTGGCTGCAGGAAGCCCTGGACATTCGGCTTCCAAAAAGAATTCGAAAACCAGAACTTCCGGGTTTCGATCATTCGGGAGCCGAAACATATGAGTACCAAGGCATTCAACAACCAATGTACAACTGTACAATGTACAATGTACAACGATGTCATTATTTATGCATTTTTAAGATCCAAGCAAAACCTGCCTATGGGTAAACATGGGGCAAGCTAGATTGGAGTAGCCCTCCCAACCCCACAAGCCCACAAGCTGTTTCTAGGTTGTTGGTTTTTGTTTTGTTTTTTAAAAGCACTTACTGGGTCTAATGGGTGACGTGGGTGGCGCTGTGGTCTAAACCACTGAGCCTCTTGGGCTTGCCAATCAGAAGGTCGGCAGTTCGAATCCCCACAACAGGGTGAGTTCCCCTTGCTTGGTCCCAGCTCCTGCCAACCTAGCAGTTCGAAAGCACTCCAAAAAGTGCAAGGTACCGCTCCGGTGGAAAGGTAAACAGCGTTGCCGTGCACTGCTCTGGTTACAGTGTTCCGTTGCGCCAGAAGCGGCTTAGTCATGCTGGCCACATGACCCGGAAAAACTGTCTGTGGGCAAACACCGGCTCCCTTGGCCTATAGAGAAAGATGAGCATGCAACCCCAGAGTCGTCTGAGACTAGACTTTGCTGTCAGGGGTCCTTTACCTTTAGGTCTAATGACTTACAAGGTCTAATGGCACATCTAGGCTGGCCCTAGCAATGCCTTTGCAAAACTTAAAAGAATGGCACAGAGAAAAAATCTTCCCATGTTATTTACTCCCACATCTAATACTTAGAGACCTGTAGCCTTGGATGTTTCATTTTGGTGTTGTGGCTAATAACCAGTGAAATACACCAATCACTGCTTTGGAGCTACTTTCAGGTAGAGGCTTCTTTTCTCTTTTTGCCACATTAGCTGCCCCACTTTTTGTGTCATTGCAAGTAAGGCAGACTAATATGCTCACGTTGCTAACCATAAAAGGCTTCTGTCTGCTTTTCAGTGTTTCATTAGCCATGCAGTGTATACATTACATGTCTTTAAAACAAACTACCCCTGGGAACAAAGCTAATTTTAGAAGCCATAATAAGATGAAATGGCCAGAAGGTTTTAACGTACTCTGAAAATGCAAACTTTAGAAGAGCACAGAATTTCTAAGTGGTAGGTGATGTACTGTGGTTCTTAATCTCTGCAGTAATAAATAACAATTCAAGCAGTGAGAGATTTAAAGAACCGTTATTTTACTTCAGTCATGTATAGCAGTAATATGTGCAATTATAACAGAAAACATACAGAGACATTCCATTTAAGATCTGCCTCCACCTTCTCTGTTGTAGGTCATTAGGACTGTGCTTTATCATTTTATCACTCAAATGTGGTAAAGAAATGCTAAATGGCATTGTTATTACGCGGCAAAACACCTTTGGAATTCTGATTTTAAATTTATTCCTCATAAGTAATGTATTTAATGTTACTTAGTTACTTTGAATAGAAATTATTCAGCTGCTGCGTATAGCAGTTTGAATTTTTTAACAGTTCGGTTTTTTATGAGCAAACGAAAGCACGTCAGTTTGGCAGAGATCAAAATATCACATGGGGGCAGTAGCTATGCATGAGAGGCTGAGAACCGGAAACAGCTCCCAGGAAAGAAGACCGCGTAGAGCTATGAAAATACTGAAAAAGGGGACTCCATGTGAATGGTAGATGAAGACAATGTAAATTCAAGGAAAGGATCAGAAGGGGTGGGGAACCAAGAAGGGGCTAAGAAGAGAAGTTAAGCATTTGGTTGTAGGTTTCCAGTTTTAAACAATTACTATAAAATTCTCTCTCTCTCTCCTTTCCTAGCATGCAATTGCAGAGGAGGACCTTGTGACCGTCAAACAGGGCAATGCCTAGCAGAACCTCCAATATCTCCTCCAGTCACAGATTGCCCAGTAATCAGTAAGAATAGCAATTATATGAAACATTGGCTGCGCTGTCAACGTCCTCCAGCTTCCCCCTTTCCAGAGCATCTGTATCTTGAAGACATACATTGAGGGTTATGGTCTGATTATGTGATTATGCTTATTTCCCTCTGTCCTTGTCCTCCACCCTAAAGAAAAAGATTATGCTAGTGATGCTAGTGACCAGTACTGAGGCAGCCATGAAAACATATCTGAAATAATGTTCAGTAGTGGTGTGGGAGAAAGAGCCAGGACAGCAAATTAGTACTTGGGCCTGTGGTGAATTTAATACTTATCCCAGCCCATTATTTACCATGTGGCACACATTAGTCCTACCCTCCAATCATGTGGCTACTCATTTTGGGGCTGGTCATTCTGAAAAAGGCAGGAAGCTTCTCTGTCCAGTAAAAGTCCTGACAGGCCAAATACAGCCTCTTGTATCAAGGATACCAGGAAAGGAGTCAAGAATCAAGCAGGCCTTCTAAACACAATTATTTTTATTTTTATTTTGCTACATATGCTTCATATGAAGCTATTCATAATTTTAATAATAATAATAATAATAATAATAATAATAGCAGCAGCATATCTACAATAACCTTCACTTGTTAGCCACTGCACTGACTTTGAACCTCAGTGCTCCTCAGCATACAAAACACAGTCCATTGTGGTTATACTGACTGCCCTTAACTCTAAAAACAAAGACTTGATTCAGTGATACGATGACACAGTTGCTTCTAATGGCAGTGCTGCTTAGAATGAAACATGTAATAATTGGTGGGGTGAGGGATTCCAGAGTAATTTGGAAACCCAGTTCATACATTATCTGGAGCCTTTGCACAGAAGTGGAGCATTGTGTTCCCCACATGTCCTGTTGGACAGGGGATACCAAGCTCCTGGAGGGAGGCACAGATTTGGATGCAGCAGGCCCTGCACTGAATTCCATGGATCAGAGGCAGCAGCAGCTGCTGCCACAACCCCACTGTACCCCTTTGCCGTGTTTGGTATCTTCTGTTTGGTCATATCCACAAGGCTATACCTTAATATCTATGAGGTCAGTGATGTCAGAGCAAAATACTATTGCTTAGGCTACAGCAGGGAATGTTGTTGTTTAGTCGTTTAGTCGTGTCCGACTCTTCGTGACCCCATGGACCAGAGCACGCCAGGCACTTGTGTCCTCCACTGCCTCCCGCAGTTTGATCAAACTCATGCTGGTAGCTTCAAGAACACCATCCAACCATCTCATTCTCTGTCTTCCCCTTCTCCTTGTGCCCTCCATCTTTCCCAACATCAGGGTCTTTTCCAGGTAGTCTTCTCTTCTCATGAGGTGGCCAAAGTATTGGAGCCTCAGCTTCACGATCTGTCCTTCCAGTGAGCACTCAGGGCTGATTTCCTTCAGAATGGAGAGGTTTGATCTTCTTGCAGTCCATGGGACTCTCAAGAGTCTCTTCCAGCACCATAATTCAAAAGCATCAATTCTTCGGCGATCAGCCTTCTTTATGGTCCAGCTCTCACTTCCATACATCACTACTGGGAAAACCATGGCTTTTACTATACGGACCTTTGTTGGCAAGGTGATGTCTCAGCAGGGAATAGACTGTCTAAGCATCACTGAGGCCAAATAAAAAAATAGGCACAGGGTTTAATTTGAGCTCTAACCCAGAATCTTTCTTTTTTTCAGTGCCAGGGTTCAGCCTTGGAACACATGTGTGCAGTTATGAAGCAGAGTTTGCATTTGTGTGTGTGCAGTTCCCTTTTTAATAATGCCCACCCCTAATATATTTTGGAGTAAAGAACAGTAATTCAGGCAGAGCAATCCTATTTTTGTCAGAATGCCAACATCAGTGAAACAAAGACTGCTGAAGTTTCAGACTGCACTTAGGAGGCTCCTAAGGTTGAACCCCTCAGAGAAGGAAACCCAAAACATCTTTTGTCTGCAGGGAAGCCCATACAGGGGACATAGTATTGTGCCCTTCATTAGAGTCTGTATGGCTTCTGAGCAACTCTAAGCCTGGCACTTCTTTTAGAAATTAAGTCCTGAATATGTCTTTAGCTAGGGGGCGCAGGGGATGCAGCTTTTTCTACATATTTTTATGGCAATTTGGGGGGGGGCAAATACATTTTTCACAAAATTACATACAGACATATTCTGCATAACATGACATAATATAAAAAGTGTGTCTATGAAATCACTCTTTAATAGCTAAAATTGTTTCTTTTGTAGAAAACCTGCTTAGGGGTTAAGCTATTTTCCTCTTCTTGCCTGGTATAGTGGACAGTTTCTATATTATGCTAAATCTTGATATTTATTTGGATAGAGTTGTGAGAACGTGGCAGATTACAATGGGTACTGCCTTTCAAAATGCAAAACAATATTGCTATATGGGATTACAAGTGAGGAGATCTTGACAACATAATGAATTGGTTATCCTTATTTGTAGCTTTTCTCTCATCCTCTTGGAACTGTCTTTTCTAATTTCAATTTTATCTTCACAACTGGAAAAGCTAATAGAAACTTCCTTTTTCCAAGAGAAATTAGTGGATTTCAAGATTCCAGCAGGAATGTATTCCCCATTCAACTGCCCATATCTCATTTCATTTCATTGCCAGGTTGTGACAAATGCATTTGGGATTTGACTGATGATATTGGCTTGGCAGTTCGGTCCATTGACGAAAGCAAAGCTACCCTGCAGAGCATCTCCACTGGGGTTGCTGTTCACAGACACTTGAATGACCTCAACTCCACTACTTATGTGCTGAAGGTACCAGTTATACCTTATTTGGTTGTGTCTCTGCTTTTCCTTCAGCATTAATATACTGCAGAAAGGTCAGAGTCAAAGTAGATGTGGTGCAATTAAAAACAGCCATAGAGGGACGCCTCAAATCAAGACTGAGGAAGGAAGTTAATCCTTCCACTTGCTGGCATGTTCCTATTTTAAATTGACATTCCCTGAAGCTATGGCTGCCCTGTCTAGGGACAGGGGTGCAGGGACAGACCCTCCAAGTGTCCCTATTTTCCAGGGACAGTCTGGTTTTACAGGTGTCCCAGTTTCTGATTTGATCCCAAAATGCCCTGCTTTTCCTTAGGATGTCCCTATTTCCATCAGAAAAATGTTGGAGGGTATGGAGTTGTGCCACCCCTGAGCCATCTGAAGGCAGCCCTCTATAGGGAAGTTTTTTAATGTTTTGTTATGTTTATATATATGTTGGAAGCTGCTCAGAGTGGCTGGGGCAACCCAGTCAGATGGACAGGATATCAGTAGTAAAATTATTATTATGGAATAGGGTGTCCCTATTTTCACCAGAGAAATCTTGGAGGGTATGCAGGGATACAGATATAAATATGGGTAAGGGCTGTGCATCCTGATTGAAATGCATCTAAGGTCTGAGTATTGTTCTCAGATGCATGTTCATCACTCTGTGCCTCAGGCCGAGCCCACCCATGAGGCAGGTGAAACCATGGGTGGCAGAAGCTCCTGAGGCAGCAGTGCCATGAACACCCTGCCTGTCCTGCAACCTCTGCCAGTGGCAGAGAAGTGGCACTGGAAATCAGTGCTGATGCCAGTGCCGCTTGTCCACTGCCGGCAGAGGTAGTGGGGAATGCTTCCCATTCACCACAGGCAGCAAAATGAGATGTTCTGGCCCTGCCATGCCTGCAACATGATACTTTACACATGTGAACAGGCCATCCAAAACCTATCACCACTGTTTTCCATGCAGTCAGTTCTCACATTCTGCTTTCAGTCTTGAAGTGTTTGAATAATTAAGTGTTATAAACTCAGACGGTAGTCATGTGCATGAGTGAATTGTGTAGTGAGGTGTAGTCTGTGAGGTGTAGTGGTTGGAGTGCCATCTTGGGGGAAATGTGGGATAAAATGTTACTATAGAGCAGCATGTTGTTGTTGTTTAGTCGTGTCTGACTCTTCGTGACCCCCTGGACCAGAGCACGCCAGGCACTCCTGTCTTCCACTGCCTCCCGCAGTTTGGTCAAACTCATGCTGGTAGCTTTGAGAACACTGTCCAACCATCTCGTCCTCTGTTGTCCCCTTCTCCTTGTGCCCTCCATCTTTCCCAACATCAGGGTCTTTTCCAGGGAGTCTTCTCTTCTCATGAGGTGGCCAAAGTATTGGAGCCTCAGCTTCAGCATCTGTCCTTCCAGTGAGCATAGAGCAGCATAGGCTGCTGTAGTACTCTGCGCAAAGAGAAAGAAGATAAGTTAATGAATTGGAACTAAGAACATAGGAGCTGACAGGCTCAGGCCAACGGCCCATCTCGTCCAGCTTGCTTTTGCCGCAGTGGCCAAACAGTTGTCTGTGGGAAACATGCAAGCAGCACATGAACACAACAGCACTTTCCCCACCTGTGTTTTCCAGCAACTGGTTTTTGAAGCATTACCTGCTGCAGTACCAATGAGGAAAAAAGTAGAACAAGTTGGGGGGGGACTGTGAATGAGAGAGGGGAATTACCTCCATTAGATATATAAAAGAGGTTCATAAGCAAGATGGTAGGTGTGTGTGGAGGTTGGCTCTTGCCACATCCTTCTCACTCTAGCACTCAAGTGTTCCCTTGATTGACAGCCAGACCATGCATATCTGTGGGCCTTGACCAAGGCTGAAAGGTGTTCTTATTACCTCCTGAATGCCCTATTCCTTTTGGTACTTCCCAGAGCCATTTTCCATCACAGCAGGAAGACAGTTGTTTTCCCTCACATCTAAGAACAGAAAAAGGGGCATTGGACCTAAAGTATAAGAAGCTATACAGTTTAGTGATCAATTTTTTTAAAATCCTGTAACCCAATGGTAAGAATAGCAAGTTCAAATTCCTGCTTAAATTTGGGGGTTATGTTCTGTTTGTGTGCTGCTCCCCGCAGCAGACAAGAGCAGTGCACACGCAAAAGGTAGCAACGCATTTGTCAGGGGTTTAGGAGCAGAGGCACGGGCAAGGGAGGAAACAGAGAGCGAAGGGGAGGAGGCAGAAGAAAAGATGAGTGATGACGACGACCCGAG
The DNA here is from genome assembly GCF_965112155.1 of Podarcis liolepis. Classification (NCBI taxonomy): domain Eukaryota; kingdom Metazoa; phylum Chordata; class Lepidosauria; order Squamata; family Lacertidae; genus Podarcis; species Podarcis liolepis. The sequence goes on along the minus strand of NC_139557.1, from coordinate 53,697,900 downwards.
ATCTCCTAGTCTTTCCAGTGAATCAGAGGATTCACAGAAGGGAGCACCAGTGGCCAGGGCAAGGGGGGAGTCTAGGGGGGCACCCCAGGAAGATAGAGCCAGAGGGGACTCAGGGGAGAGCAGCTGGAAATCGGGACCAGCGTCACCGCCAGGAAGCAGGGAAGAGGAAAGGAGCCAGGGGGGAAGCGCTGGCAGCTCACCACAGGAGGGAGGGCATGAGTCAGGAGTGGCCACACCTCCATCGGGGAGCGAAGAAACGGTTAAGAGGAAAGTGGAAGGTTGGGCGCGCGCGCCAAGTTCAAATGCAGAGGAAGGCGGCGCAGTAAGCAGCCCCGAAAGGGAACCAGGTCCTAAAGCCCGGCGCAAGGAGGCAGGAGGGTCCGGGTCAGCGTCAGAAGAATCCCGGAAGGAAGAAGCCCCGGGGGGTAGAGGGACCCAGAGGAGGACAGTCAGGCGGAAAAGGTGGAGCAAGGCTAGGATATTAAGTTGGTGCACACGGGGCGGAGACTCAGACGGAGCTTCGCCGACCTAGCTACTAGACGTAGAGTTGCGCGCAGCAGCGTGAGAATGGAAACTGTAATTCAATAAAGACTTTTACTTAATGATCGCTGGCTAGCGTGATCCTCCGTGAGCTAGGATCTTCAAGCAGCTCTGACAGCATTGAACTTTAGTAACTCTATACTCATGCTCCCATACCCCATAACAACAAAAAGTGTCAGGCCCCCTGGCCACTTTGCACTGGGATGGTATGCAGAGTGGCATGTATGGTATGGAAAGAACAAACAAGTCCAGACCAGGAATGTGAATCCTCCCTCAGACAATAGGACAAATTGCCTGGGAATCTATGCAATTGTCCTCAATAGACATTTTTAATAAAGCACTAAACAAACATCTGTCAGTGACGATTTAGAGCTAGTAACTCCAGCCTCACTGCAGTAGGTCAGCCTAGCTGCCCCATGAGGTCCTTCGAGCACTGTGATTCTATGACATTCACTAAATACTTCATCAGTGTGCTATTTTGATGATGTTCATTTAAAAAAATTGAGGGAATTGGCTTTCACCTGTACTGAATGAAGAGGCTTCGTTAAAAACAACTCAGACAACCCTTGTGTTTTGTTTTGCTTTATTAGGAAGAATTGTCAGAAAAGGATAACCATTCTCTGCTGAGGAAGAGCCAGATTGATAATGCTACGATTGAAATGACAGAGCTGCTGAAGGAAATCAACGCACTTGATGAAAAGGTTTGCTTGCCATTTTGTGGTTTCATTTCCTTTGATGAAAAGGCCTGTTATAAAGCTTGTTAATTCTATGGAAGTTATTGTGAACTTCATTGGGTAGTAAGGTGGATTAATGCTACATCTTTGGATAGACCTGAGGGACAAGGGTTAACAAATTCCACAGGGGCAGCCATATTCATCTCTTACAGCAAAAAAGGCAGAATCCTGTGGCATCTTAAGGTCTCACAAATTTTATTATGGCATAAGCTTTCATGGAACCCATTTGCATCAGATGTATTAAGTGTGATCCTCAGTAATCAGGTATTTTAAACTTTTTTTAAAGTTTCAGACACACAAAATATACAATATAAAACCTCACTGTAGTCAGAACTCAAAAACATGAGTCCCTGCCCCAGCAGCCAATGACCCTCCCTCAGCCCATCCCCAGAGAGCTTCATGTCATCAGCACATCAAAAGCATATTCCTAGTACTTGGTTAACAGCAGGAACAGACAAGTAATCAGGTATTTACACGTGAATGTAAATGGGAAAACTGTTCAGGTTGTGGTTATGTGTCAACTGGATGCAGAAAATGCAGTCTGTGACAATTGTGTTTTTTTCACATTTATGATCAAATAGGTTGCATCAGATGCAGATACAGAGTTAGTTATTTCCACTGGAGGTCTCTGAATATTCCCCCTTTTTCTTGTGTAAATGGGGATGAAGCATTTCTGATTATAAACTGGAACATTTTGGGAATGGGTAGGAAATTTCCTATTGCCTTGCTGCCAGGCCATCAAAGAGTATTTGATGATTCCCACACTGGTGCAATCTACCCTTATGAGTCCTAGGAGCTCAATGAATTACTAAAGAATTATTTAATTTTGCATAACACAAAACACATTTTTTATTATTATTTTTAAAATGTATGTGCATGGGGAGGCGATGAGGGAGGGGAGAAATGTTCACATGAAGAAAAAAGTTTGGCATAATAGTATGGGTTTGTCCCCAAAACATACATAAAATATATCTTAATGTGGGGCTCCATTTATGAGGGGCCCATGCTTCAGTTGCAGAACATATACTTTACATCAGATGTGGTGAACTGGTGGCTCTCCAGAAGTTGTTGAACTCCAAGTCCCATCAGCCCCAACCAGCATAGCCAATGATCACCTGAAGGGCCACAGCTTTTCTTCTCCAGCATTAAATGCATAAGGTCCCAGTTTCAACCCCTGACATGGTCAGTTAAAAAGTTTTGATGGACTCCTGTTTGAACCCTGAATCCTCAGGCTAGGACAGAACTAGGTGAACAAGTAGCATGAGGCAAGTAGCATAAGGTGAACCTGACATAAGGCAGCTTCCTATACATCCTGCTTGTCTGTTATTCACTTGGTGCTCCTTTTTTTCCCCTAATGGAAATATGGCATGCCTACTTCAAATTCTAATTTAAACTGATTACAGTAATAAAGATAAATGACATTCCGTTGCTTTTCTTTCTCTTTTGGATATTTCAAGCTATGGGTGCTGTGCATGGAAGTTTTCGTAGCATTTCCATTAGCACAAAAATACACTTCAAAGTCTTCCCCGAGCTTGTCAATTATCAGCATTAATCGTTTACACAGTAAGTAAAGGTAAAGGTAAAGGTACCCCTGCCCGTACGGGCCAGTCTTGACAGACTCTAGGGTTGTGCGCTCATCTCACTCTAGAGGCCATGAGCCAGCGCTGTCCGCAGACACGTGGCCAGCGTGACAAGCTGCATCTGGCGAGCCAGCGCAGCACACGGAACGCCGTTTACCTTCCCGCTAGTAAGTGGTCCCTATTTATCTACTTGCACCCAGGGGTGCTTTCAAACTGCTAGGTTGGCAGGCGCTGGGACCGAGCGACGGGAGCGCATCCCACCGCGGGGATTCGAACCGCCGACCTTTCGATCGGCAAGTCCTAGGCGCTGAGGCTTTTACCCACAGCGCCACCCGCGTAAGTAGCAGGCGCTTAAATAAGGATCATAATTTTCTGGTAGGGATGAGCTGATCAGGCATCTTTTGTGGATCACGAAGGGTCAGTATGAGTGGAATTATATTTGTGGTGCAAAAGGCACAGCAGTACAGCTCCTACCTGAAGAACCTGCTGCCCTCCAGATAGTCTTGGACTCCCATTAGCCAGCATCAGGAATGTTTTGATTTGTAGTCTAGTAACATATGAAGGGTCACAAGTTCCCCAGTCCTGTTGTACTTGTTGTATCACATCAGATGTTCTCAATCATATAATCTCTGTGTTGGAGCTGAAGAACCACCCCAGTCAAGGTCTGCATACTCTTGGTCAAAGGCTGTACACACACAGTTCACACACACACACACCACTAAGCCCCTTCACTCACATCACATTCTCACATACACACCACATATGCCACAAATTCAGTTACAAATGCATGCAGCACAGTTAGAAAGAGACACCTTAGTGGGTTTCCTTTGGCCTATAGTCTGGAAGCTCCCCATCCCTAGACTATGGGGTAGCTGTTGAAATAAAAACAATACATGTTACATGTGATCACACACACACATACCTTTATTATTATTTTGCTTTACTGGATGTGCCTAACACACTGGAAAAGAAGCTTTTCTTTCCTGTATTCTGTATTTCTCATTATAGCAAATACGTTAGTGTATAGTGCTGTTGTTTGGTGCAATATAGATTTATTTATTTCCCCAGCTATACTGTTCCTGTAAATTTCTTTTTTGGAACAGATCCAGAAACATGATACCCATTTTGATAATTCTATCAAAAGAATGGATTTTTTTAATTAAAAAAAAAGCTCTTCTAAGTAGAGTATGGCTGGAAATTCCAAGGTCTAAAATAAGCCTGGGCAATCTGTGGCCCCCTACATGAAGCAAATAGTCTGATTTCATCAGAGTGGCAAGGAGGGAAAAAGCAAAGGGAAATGGGATTGCAGAGAGAGAGAGAAGGGAACTGCAGAAAGAGCAAGAAAGGGGGGCTGCCCCACTCCCTCTGACTCTGAACATGTCGACTGCCAGTATACGGCCTCTGACAGACCACTTATGAGGGAATGCAGCCCTTAACATAAAAACCCTCTAAAAGCAGGTTCCCATAAGCACAGCATTAACAGGAAGAAATTCGGGTCTTCGATCCTACACCAACAAATGTGTTTTAACTGTACATTTCAGTATCAGGAGAGGACACAAGGGAGAAGATTCGTTCACATGATTTGAGGAAGTGGCTATGTGATCTTAGACTCATTTTTTTCCAACTGGTTGAAAGCGCCACCTGGTGCTTCAGCAAGCAAAGCACTGATTTGCAAAAGAAGGTGACACACTGAGTCATGTTATATGGCAAAACTAGACACTACATGCCATGCGGACATGTGTATGTTTTTTTAAAAAGCCTAATGACTTAAAAGAAAATCAAAATTAACATGAGAAGGGGAATGGGGAACAATTTTTCCTGTTCACCGTTTTTCTAATCTACTTTTCCACACACACCTACATCTCCTCCTTTTCCAAATTGCCTCCTTCAGAAGCTGCTTATTAAAAAAATCATCAAGATAATGTTGCATATGTAGTTGCCAAATATTTTGTGCAGAAAATTTGCTCAGATATAAATCCCACTATCTTCAATGAAACTTCTTTCCTAGGGAAGTTTGCATAAGGATCAGCTTCGGCTTCAGAGTTGGATCAGATAAGTGACGGTTTGAGTGCAGCAAATGACACTGAAATGTGGAGCAGGTTTCCAAAGCCTGCATTGTAAATACCAACCACCTAATGAGATGCAGCTCTTTTCTTCCAACATTGCCAAATATCATTTATACGCTCAATAGACCTTCCTGCACTCATCAGACAGATTTTGCTTACACTGGTCAGACCTGCACATGCCTGGAGATTGAAAAGAAAATCTAATATTGCAATTGCATGGTTTATTCCTAGGGAAATCAAGAATCCAGCAAAGGCCAATTGATACAGAAGGAAACCATGAAGAGCATTGACCGTGCTGCTGTTCTTGTGGAGGCACTTGGAAATATGATAGATAATATCCAAGGTAAATCTGTGTTTTGTCTTGGTTCATCTAATTGGCGAGAACAAAATGGCAAGACTGCCAATGGGCAACTGTCATCGCAGGAGCAATACAAGTGTGGGAGACGTAATCGGGCTTTCTTGTACCTCCCCAATACATTTTTGTGCTGAGAGAAGGAAAATAGCTGTGCAAGCTACACATTGGTCTCACAGTTGCTCCTACCAGCTGTGCGGATGAGTGTCGAGTGAGGTTTCCTGTGTGTATTGAAACAATACATTCAATTTCCTGTGTAAGAGCAGTGATAATGTGGCTACAGTGAGGGTGTAGCAGGAAGTGAAAAGGCTCCCTATTCTGATGCCAATCAGCAGTCTACCAGAATGTTGTGGTTTGTTACTTTCAAACATGGGGGGAAATGCCCAAGTCCTGTCTAGACAACTCTTAGCAAACTTAAGTATTTTGACTGAGATCTTTGAGATCATTATGTCTACGTAGCCATCAAAATACCAGTTGTTGGTCCCCCCCCCCCAACATTTATTATTACTTTATCAGAATACAAACAGGAGAACTAGCTCTGAGTTTCTGAAAGAATAGCACAGTCATTTGGGCTGAAAAAGAAACGACCTGCAAAAAAGAATTTAGAGCTGTTTTCCATTTGTAACCAAATTCAATAGATGTTGAATTATTAAATCTTCCTGCTGCCCTGGGACTTATAAAACTGCTATTTATTCATATTAGCTTATTGATCAAGAGAGATAGCCTAAATGTAGCCTCCTGAAATCATTGCAACTTTGTACAAAAGAGGCACAAGTTTCATTCCACTGGTGTATCGTGAGGTGTTTGCTACTAACTACAAATTCTGCATAATCCAGTGTTCTTATAAATGCAGGTTTGCAATTCTAGAAAACAAGTTGTTACCAACAAATGATTTTTGCAACTGTCCACAAGACTGTTTCTACAATACAGAGAAAGAGAACCACATGGGCACAAGAGTTGGGTACCCTGAAGGACCTCAGGGGGAAGGGACTATAAACATATCAATAAAGATATGAAACATGCAGGGTCTTGTCAGAAACCCATGATTCAAGGGGGCCTGTGTAGTTAGTTGTTCAATCACAATTCATTATTGCTATATCTGCCTGGGGTTTCTTCACAGAAGTCAGCAGCAAGGTGGAATACTATGGCATTGAACATGACCTGAGGCCTGAGGATATCATTCAGAAGCTCAAGGCAGCAGAAGAGATGGTGAAGGACATCAAACGTCGCAAGCCATTCACTATTCAGATACCACTTGCGTATGAAGAATCTGATGCAGCACAAGAGTGTGAGTTTTCCTTCTGTCAAGATAGTGTAATGTGGCATTCGAAAACTGCAGTTGCATACTGAAATACATACTCACAGATCTTTATGAGTGTCAGGCATGATGGCACCAATTAATTCAAAATCATGTGCAATTCATATAAAAGAGTACAGCCGTACCTTGGATCCCAAACGCCCTGGAACTCGGACGCTTTGGTTCCCAAATGCCACAAACCTGGAAGTGATTATTCTGGTTTGCAAACATTATTTTGGAACCTGAATGTCTGACGGAGCTTCCGCGGCTTCTGATTGGTTGCAGGAGCTTCAAAGTTCACACTTTTCTGAATTTTGCAATGCAATTCTCCAGCCATATAATGTGTACAATAATGTAAAGTGCATATAAAAGCATATAGTCATCAAAATAATATTCAAAAATGCATTCTATGGGGGGGTTCTGCAAAAATGTGTACATTAGGCAAAATTGCATTCAGAATATATAGAAATAGAAATACTTTATTGTCACTGTACCACTTTACAGTGAGATAAAACGAGCCCGCCTTCCCCCCACAATCTCTCAATCCTTGTTACACTCTGTGTGCTATCGTACGACCACCAACCCCAAACATAGTTTATTAGGATAAATTTACCCTGAAATGCTAACAAATTTTTACAATTAAAAAAATAGTAATTACAAACAGATATGGAAATGTGAAGAACTGAACTGAAATGAGAAAATGAAAGAAATTGGCAACAGTTTGTTCATCCCTAACCATGTGTGGCTAAACTTGCTGCAGAAACCAAGAGTAAGGCCATTCACAATGGTTAACCAGCTTTATCTTCTCTTAGTGCTAAAAGAAGTAGAAAAGTGGAGACAGACGTACAATGAAACCAGATCTCTGATTCCTGTCGTTTTGGACCAGCTTGGGGACTACAACACCAAGCTTGCAGATTTGCAGAAGGCCCTGGACCAGGCTGTTGATGACATTAAGAAAGCAGAAGCTAGAAATAAAGAAAGCACCGCCACGTTCCGAAGGCAGGAGGTACCGTGCAGTATATTGCACTGTGAATCTGTGAAGAACATTCCCCTCCTCCTGCCCTGATTAGGATAGTGGAAAGAGAGGATGGTGATTTCAGGAACTGCTTCCTTTCCCAGCATGATTCCAAAATCTGCTCCAGAGGTTGGAGTAAACCACAGAGCAGATTTAAGGGTCACGCAGGGGGCATGTGGACAGAGGGGAGGGAGGGGAAGTACAGCTAGAGGTCCTTGCACTGGTGGAACTGTTTAGCTGGATGCTGCCCTATGCGTTTTGTTGCTGCCATGTTTGGCTGCAGAAAAGATCATATACAAAATGGGTTTCTCTTGATATGAAATTTACAAAGCCCTGGCTATAAATGTGCATTCTTTGCCCTGGTATTTGAAAATTGAAGAACAGATTTTGGTGTCCTTCCTGTAAGGTGTTGTAAGGTATCATTTTTGTATTGTGTTTATTGTGTTTTCACATGATGTAACCTGCCCTGGGACTTTCTGGTTAAGGGTGAGTAAGTAAAACTACTATTGCTACTACTGTACTACAATGAGGCCAGTAACAACTCAGGAAAATACACCATCTACCTTTCTTCCCAATCCATTGCTTTTTCAATATGCTTTTTTTATATTTCAAGTCTTTTCTCAGAAATTGCCTAAGACATATTAACTGTTTCAAGTCTTGTTTCAGAAAGTCGTGTGTGTTGCTCTTGGCAGCGTTACTGAATGACTAAAAACAGACTGTGCAAAAGTGACCTGCCACAATAGGGGTCAATTAAACTAGCTATTATCTGCTCTCTTTTAAAATTCCATTTTTCTTAATTCAGAACCTCCTAATAACCTCAGCTTCCAAATTTTAATTGGATGACAGCAGTTCAGCAGTGCATTTTTAGGATAGATCAAAGCAACTAACCCAAAAAAATATAATAAATGTATCCAACATTTCTTGGAGCTCATTCATTCATTCATTCATCTATTTTCTCACAGAAGCAACAAGAAGTAGTGGAGGCACAGATTAACAGTGTCAACAGTACCCTGCTGCAGGCAAGAGATATTTTAGATGTACCTCAGCAACTCAACTTGGAACTGAGCGAGGCAATCAAGGTAACTTCCTTGTGAATGACACATTCCTCACTGACCTTAATCAGAGTTAAGGTGTTGCATCAACATCAGCATTTCCCATGGTCAACACCAGTGCTTTTCTCTAAAAAAAATGTTTAGGGGTACTCTCATTTTCCTACTCATATTGAAATACTGCCCCTCAGGGGTATGCGTACCCCTGCATCCCCCCCAGAAAAACGGACTGGTTAACACTACCCAATTTTTCTTTTCCAGTGTTTGCTAACCAGCTTCAAATATTGACTAAGAGTAACTTCCCCAATAGCATTAATCATGGTGAACAGCAATGCCCAGAAGCAGCTCACCAGGTGGAGCAGAGTCACTGCACTACCTTCCTAGTTAGTGGGATGCTGTTGTTTAAAGGGTGGGAGAGGAGGGGCAATGGGGATGTTGGTGCTGTGCAAATGTACTGGCAAAGCCCATCCAATGCTCCTTCTAGTACATTTGTACCATGCCAACCTCCCTACCCCCATACCTCTTTCCCTCCTGGTAAGTATTAACAACACACCTGCTGGGGAAATAGTATCAATTTGTAGAAATATTAACCTTGAATTACTTTTCCCCACTCTGTACTCTCATTTGAACAGAATGCATCAGGGTTCTATGCAGAAATAGATGGAGCTAAAATACAGCTACAGGACAAGCTGGCCAATCTCTCAAGGTTTGATGGTGATTTGGTGCAAAGGGCCATGGAATATGCACAAGAGCTTGGTGTTCTTGCAGATCAGCTAGACAGGTAAACTGCCATCAGTTAATATATATTAATATATCATATTAACTGTGCTCTATAAATCAAACAGATGAGCACAATTCAGCCAGTAGCCTAGTTTGCACATCACATTAAGCCAAACCATGGCTTCATGTGACTCCACAAGTATGTAGGCTCCCAGAGAGGAGTTTGCTGCCATTTTGGTCATTTTGCTCCTGGTGTGCTGTCTCCAGGACTTGTCCTAGGTTTTACAGCTTGTGGTTTGTCCATGAGTCCAGGTTCTAACAACATACTAAGCCAAATCATTGGCTTAGCTCAGTGTGGTGCAGCAGCAAAATGACTGGGGAGAAGCAGCTATTGTCTCTTCTCCCAAACCTTGTGTGTTCACGCTAAGCCATGATTTGCCTGACTGTGATGTGTGAACCTGGACAATGTGAAGTGCATTTCAGCCTTATGGAACAGAATTAAATGTGTGGTTTATTCTCCCACTGAACACAATGGAACTTAAATGTGCTTTGCTTTGGCTGGATTGTGTCCAATGTTCATAAAAGGATTGGCTGGTTGGGAGGAAAGTAGAATATAGCAATACAGTAACTGTACTTTGCATTATAGTCTTTTCCCCACTGTGCTATGTATACCAGCTCTCAACATAGGGTCCAACTAGATGATCAAATCCACCATTGTATTTTTCTTTCCTTCAAAGCAGCTGTTTAGAAATAGTCATCACACAGTTTTCAGTGAATATCCATTTCACTTTCCAAACCATAAAAAGTCCAATTCTTTTCTAAAGTGAGTTCACTGCGCTATAACAAGAGTCCTTTAATCCACTTTAACTGTGCAGACGTAAAGTTCCAGTGTGCAGATGAATCCCTTCTGCAAAATCATGACAGTCTGGAGGCAGGTTTAGTATTTTTATTGCAAATAATGGGTTTCAAAAAGTTAGGCATATCTCCAATCCCTGTTCATGGACAGATTCAGCAGCAGCTCTGCAACTGATACTGCAGCTGACTTGTGCAATGGTGACAGCTGAGCTGCTAGTGAGATCTGTACTCACCTTTTAGCATGTACATGTGCCATTACTGAGCACTAAATAAGTGCACAAAACCACTTTCTCTCAATTACCTGATTCAGCTCTGGCAAATACTCACCTGTTTTCACCTGTCAGTAATTCAGATTATTATTGTTATTGTTATTATTGTTTTCTCCTTTGCTGTAGGACCTTGCATGGTGTTGATACAAACGGATTAGTCCAAAAAGCATTAAATGCTTCCAATGTTCATGAAAATATCATTAATTACATTCACGAAGCCGAGCAAATCTCTACCTTGGCATTAAACACTACAGAGCGGGTCAGTGATGTAAGTAGCAGCCTTATAAACCCTGATCTATGCTCCATGACCCTTGTATCATTGGGATGAAGCAAAATTTCCAGCGCCTGCTGAAAACTCTTTTATAGAATTTTTAACATGTAATGTCTAATTATTAGGCTGCATATACAAAACACACCAGAAATAATGTGAATGTTATTTTCCATAACTATTGCCCAGTTCACCAAATGAGAAGAAATACATTTCAGTCTCAGTCTCTGGTAAAATTCATTTTGGAGCCATTTCCTAATTTTTACTGCAGCAATTCTATAATTTCTGTATACTTGCAAAAGTTACAACAGGCTAGATTCAGAGCACCCATGAGTGGAACCTGGGTTGCAGGATGGCTTTGCTGGGCAAAGTGGAGTTAGAGACTTTTTGCCAATTTCCCATCCAGCCCCTTTAAAAGTAAAGGGCCAAACCAAATGTCACATTCAAACTCCCAATGTAAATTTTCTTTAGTAAAATCAGCTGTGTGAGCCACCTGATTTGGGTAAGGCTGTGTCAAAGGGGAAGGGGCAACATGAGTCTTACACACCTCCTCCGAATTCAGATCACTTACCATAAACTGCTATTAGACATGGGACTCAGCTATACAACCACAAATAAAAAAAATTAATGTGTCGTAAAGTGCAATATACAAAAGTGACACTAGATGGCCACAGTGAGCTATGCTAAATTCAATGTGTTTTTCAAAACTTTTTAAAGGCATTTTCATAACGTTTTTTATATTTGTGTAGATTCCACCATGGTTATGGGCTTAATAGCAATTTGTGCTTCATAACCTTCCACTATCTGTTGCAGAAATTACGAGGGAGAGAGAGAGAAAATGAGGGGAGGAGGCTTTTTGGTTAAGGCTCTATGCCTGTGGAATTCTCTCCCTAGGGAGATACACGTAATATCTCTCTACTGAAATGAAACCCCTTTTTATTTCAAATTGAGTTTTATTTTAACTGCTCCTTTTTTAGTGTCATTTTTAAATGTTTGGGTTGGGTCATAGTCTTGACATAAGCTGCCTTTGGGGGAAGGGTTGCTCTGAAAAGGTGGCATAGAAATCCTGAGCATGAAAAGAAATAAATGAGGTTTTATTCTGACTCTCTTTCTAAAATGAATTTGTAGGCTGTTGTTGGAATTGGCACCCAGATCACTTACCATAAAGAAGAAAGCAAAAAAGTTCTCAATCAAGCCAGTGATCAGGAGCAGACGGCACATACTAGTAAATATAATCCTGTCTCTTGATTTGGACATTTCTCTGGAACTATAATAGCTCTGCATATGGAAAGGGAGCATCATGAAGAATGAAAAATGTTGACAGGAGAGAATTAATCATTATATCCCACTGAGAATTCTGTAATTCAAAAGCTTGTCTATTTTCAGTAGAACAGAAGCTGGTCTAATAAACACTCATTGCTTTATCCATTTTGTATCTCTTGTTCTCTGGGACCTGCACTTCAACAAATGTCTATACAATTACCAGGCCATATAGAAGATTTACAGGATGCTAGTACTTCTTTTTCTGAAACTTAAAACTATGGAAATTACTGCTTTTAATCTGTCAGAAGCAAATGCTTTTCACATTTGTAGTGCATTATTTTTCTAATGTAAATGTACTGTCACCTAGCTCAAGAGAATACCATCTGCCAAATTCTTTTTAAGAGGTCCCTGAAGACAATTCAGTATTCCATCAGGAATTGTTGCTGGGCATTGACAAGGAGACTATTGAGAAAGCGAGACTACCTAAATGTGTGTCATTAAATATTTCCTAATTAAATATTGTTGTCAGTGGCGTAGCGTGGGTTGTCAGCACCCGGGGCAAGGCAAGTAATTTGCGCCCCCTAACCCGTGGATTTGCGCCCCCTAACCCGTGGATTTGCACCCCCTAACCCTAACCCCCAGATGTTGCGCCCGGTGCGGCCGGCCCCCCCTGCACCCCCCACACTACGCCACTGATTGTTGTGATTAGCACTAGTTATACTTACGGTGGAGTGCCTTTTTGATAAAATTAATACTAAGACTAGATGTAGACTAGATGTTTACAATGATAAGCCACAGTGAGCATTCAGCTTGTATGCTTCCACATCCTATTCTGGAATTGCCACAAAAAAGAGTTTAGAAACTTTGCTGCCTTTTAAGACTAACCACAGCTTGTGGTGACATCCAAATTTAGGCAAACTGTGGTTAGTTATGAACTGTGGTTAATTGGAAAAGCTGGCTTCAAACCATGGGTTATTAACCTCACTTGTTTTCACTAACCATAGTTAAATTTACCACAGGGATTGGATATAGCACTAAAACTGTGGCTAATCTAAAATGAAAGCAGAAGCATTTGATCTCATTGTCAAAGCTGCACTGGAAGAGGGGAGGAAGGAAACCACATGAGGCTTATTGCGGTTCATCCTGATAACATGATTTAGCACATGTGTGAACTGGGTCTTGAGTCCTCCATAGTGGTAAAACTGTTCCTTACATTTTATTTCTCCTTTACAGATTATTTAGCTGTTGCTGACGCAGGTCGCCGTGTTAATGGAACTGTTGCCAGAAAGAATAATTGGAAAAGCTATTTGCTGAAAGTCATTTCAAAAATACAGATGTCAGAACAAGGTCAGGAGATAAATACTGAAAAATTTAATCTTGTGAAACTGATTGAAGAAGAAATTTATACTAGAAATCCCCTTAGCGATTATGTCAGGAAGGATTCAAATCAAAATCCTACTTTTGCTGATTCCTTTTAATAGTTGAATCACAAAATTGCCTTCAGATTTGTTGTGTTTGTTGTATCTTCTCCATAAAGGTAATTGTTAATTCTATTTACAATTAATTTTGGCAATCTCTGCAATGTTCAAAAGGGTTAAGCATGGTGCAAGGCTGCCAAGTTAGCTAGATAATAAAATACATTTTAGTGCCCATGCAGAAATACCTCTGAATGCCTACATAGCAAATAGTTGGCATATAATGTAGCAAAACATCTCTGTCCATCCTGACTCACACCTGTTTTCAGTGTGTGTGAGTGTCTGCAAGGGGAGACAGAGTTGTATCCTATGGTAGCTTTGCCGTAATAGAAAGTATAGAAAAATAGGAAGTTGCCTTGAACTGAACCTGAACTTGTTGTCAGTACTGGCTGACAGCAGCTTTGTAGGATTTCAGGCAGGGGGTCACTCCCAGCCCTTCCTGGAGTAACACAGGGGACCTCTTGCATGCAAATCAGGACATCAAACACCACTAAAATATTGTCCCTTGGGTGAATTGAGGCAGCCATTTTTTGCCATTTCTCTCCTCACTACTGCATCCCTCTCTACCATATCTTGTACTGTTCTTGGTTTCTCCACCCCAGTCCTCAGGTTCACATTTTTAGTGATTTCTTACTACAGAGAATCATTCCCCCCGTCATTGCAGTGTATCTATCCTATCTACTGGCTATTAAGAGTCATTTTTTTGCTTTTGGTCTTTTAACAGATAATGCAAGACAACGTCTGAACCAGTTGAAAGTCATTACAGATCAAGCTCTAGATACTGCTGCAGCAGTAACGCAGACTACTAATCCAATGGCTGAGAATGTGAGCAAATGGTCCCAAGACCTGAAGAACTTTAAGCCTGAAAGAGCAGCCTATGAACGTGCCACAGTCACAACAAGGGATACAGGTACTGTGATGGGAAACACTAGGATGCAAAATGGGTACCAAAATTGGTGGGATGTCGGGGGAATGTACCCTCCCAACCCCACCAGGTGTTTTTTTTGGGGGGGGGGGTGGCAAAGAGAAAAGAGAAGAGAAGTCCAGAGGGTGGCAACATGAGAACAGGCCTTCTCTACAGTGGTTCCCCATCTGTGGAATGCTCTCCCCACGGAAGTTCGCCTGGCACCTTCGTTATACACCTTTAGGCGCCAGGCAAAAATGTTCCTTTTTAACCAGGTCTTTGGTTGATCCAACACCCTTTTAGAATGTGGCGGGGGGCGGGGAATATTGGGTTACTGCTTTTGGTTTGATTTTATATGTTGTGGTCTTGTTGTGAACCGCCCTGAGACCTCTGGCTTGAAGGCTCAGCCAAGGGTGAATGTTGACTCAGATCAAGAAAATTTAGCATAGATTATCCAGATCAGCATCTTCAGTGCATGTGTGAAAGGAGATTGGAAGTGGCTCCATTTCCACCAACTTTTCTGAGCCACACTATGTGTCAAAACATGGGCAGTTTATTATAGCACTAGCAGAAGAAGCACTACAGCAAAAATGTCCTTTAGAAAACATGTTTAGTTCTTTTCTTACATTTATATCTCACTTTGCCCCTTCATGCATTTCTCACAGAAATACAAGTACATCATTTTTATCCAGTCATTTCTATGGTACTGTGGCATATTTTCATTTTGGATCCAAATTGCTGTAGTTTTATTGGATTTTAGAATTACTTTAAATATTGTTACAGTCTGACAGCATGAACCATTTTCATGCTCCTTAGGGATAAAATGGCAGCTACAAAAATAATGTATAAATTGTTATAGTGGACAAATCTTGCTTGTAACAAAGAGTACAGAGCCACTGCTATATAATATTATTCATAGACGATAGATAGATGATAGATAGATGATAGATAGATAGATAGATAGATGGATGGATAGATAGATAGATAGATAGATAGATAGATAGATAGATAGATAGATGATAGATAGATAGATAGATAGATAGATGGATAGATGGATAGATAGATAGATAGATAGATAGATAGATAGATAGATGATAGATAGATAGATAGATAGATAGATAGATGATAGATAGATGATAGATAGATAGATAGATAGATAGATAGATAGATAGATGATAGATGATAGATAGATAGATAGATAGATAGATAGATAGATAGATAGATGATAGATACCTCAGGTTACAAACACCTCAGGTTACAAACACTTCGGGTTACAGACTCCGCTAACCCAGAAGTAGTACCTCGGGTTAAGAACTTTACCTCAGGATGAGAACAGAAATTGTGTGGCGGTGGCAGCGGGAGGCCCCATTAGCTAAAGTGGTACCTCAGATTAAGAATGGTTTCAGGTTAAGAATGGACCTCCGGAACAAATTAAGTTTGTAACCAGAGGTACCACTGTATAGATATAGCAGTGCTTCTTCTTCACTCCTTGCTACAAGTAAGATTTTCTTGTGTTTATGAGTTGAAGTTTAGAAAAATGTATACAGAATTTTTCACAGAATGGAATTATTACTTTCTCCCCCACCCTCTTCTTTCCTTTTCCATGACAGTGAAGAGTCTCACAGAAGTTGTCCCCCAGCTGCTAGATAAGCTGCGGACAGTGGAACAGAAGTGGCCCGCAAACAATGTCTCCGCCAGCATTCAAAGGGTCAGGGAGCTCATTGCACAGACAAGGAGTGTAGCCAACAAGGTAGAGAGGCTGCTGGAAACTTTACTTGTTCAAATAATATATTAAGCTATTTATTACAAACATCTCCTAAATTTAAACTTGGTGTTCAGTTATATCATCTGAGCTGGATGACCCTTGGCAATATATCAACTGTTAAGTTTTGGAATGGTAGGTTAAAGGTAAAAGACCCCTGGACGGTTAAGTCCAGTCAAAGGCGACTATGGGGTGTGGCGCTCATCTCGCTTTCAGGCCAAGGGAGCCAGCATTTGTCCACAGACAGATTTCTGGGTCATGTGGCCAGCATGACTAAACCGCTTCTGGTGCAACAGAACACTGTGGGGGAAGCCAGAGTGCACAGAAATGCTGTTTACTTTCCCGCCACATTGGTACCTATTTATCTACTTGCACTGGCATGCTTTCAAACTGCTATGTTGGAAGGAGCTGGGACAGAGCAATGGGAGCTCACCCATCACAGGAATTCAAACCCCCGACCTTCTGATCAGCAAGCCCAAAAGACTCAGTGGTTTAGACCACAGCGCCACCCGCATCCCTCCTGAATGGTAGAATAGTGTTGGTACTATGCTAATGTTTACTGCCACAGAATTCCTGAACTCTAGGAAACCTCCAGGATGCCCAGAGGTGGAGGGCAGCAGCAGGAGACTATTGCCCTCATGTGATTCTTATTGGTTTCCCAAGGCATCTGGCTGACCACTTTGGTAAACCAGGATGCTGAACCACATAGACCTTTGATCTGGTTTAGTGGGGCCTTTCTTGTGTTCCAGCTTCATGACAAATTATTTTGTTTGTGTGTGTAGGTATAGGGTCATATTTGACTCAAAGTTAGACACACTAGAATTAATGAACATGGCTAACTATTAATTTCAATGGGTCTACTCTGAGTTTGCCGAATGGATCTAAAGCTCTTCTGTTACACCTTTATCAGAGTGGCAATGTTAGAAAAAAATGTTTTCAAAAAGACATTTAAATCTGCAGATTGAAACCCATCACAGTGTTTTCCATCCACTTTTATTTGTTTAAGGATTTATTTCCCACATATAAATTAAGGATTTATATGTGCAGCTAACAAGACAAAAAAAATGCTGCATGGTAAACATTAAAATGAATTCTGATGAATAAATGAATACTTTGGGGTGGGTGTCCTCACATTCATTACAGTCTTACACTAATGCAGCTCCACTGCATATATTTTACACCTGAAGTACATGAGTGTGAAACCAAAATGCAGCCCTCTTATATTCAAAGCAAAATACAAATTGCTTTTAATGATATAAATGGCATTGGATATATATTTTTTCATTTTAGAAAATTTCACAGGGCTGGATATCCAGACTTCTCATGAACAAAGTTTTGCTAACAAATACCCTCACTGGAGGAAGGAGAGGGTTTCCCTTGATTTCTCTTTCTTCTTTCTGCACCCCCCAGGAAAGCTAATCCAGAGGGTTGAGGGACCCTCCAGAACAAATGGGAGGTGGTGCTGGGGGCTGCAGGAAGAACAGAGGATCAGTGAAAATTGCTTTCTCTCCCCCACCCCTTCCATATGCAGGCGGTCTACTGGATTGCAGTCCTATCTACAAACAGAAGACCTTTCATTCATGGAAAACCATGTCTGGATCCATCCCATAGTTTATTAATCTTCTCAAATACTTTTTTACACCTCTGACTGTGGAATAGTGGAGTAAAATGAATTAATGACTGATTTACATTTTCTAGTTTATTTTAGTTATTAATCTCTCCTCACACCCTCAAAACACGTGAGCCACCAAACCAGATGCAGTTCATTAACTATGTATCATGCTGTTATAAGGTTTAACTGTTGCCTGTGATTTTTGCAAACTGTCCATAATCGATGTCTCTAAACTAAGCATAAAATCTGACACATTTTATCTTCTAGGTTCAAGTCTCAATGTCATTTGACGGTCAATCTGCTGTTGAAGTCAATCCCCAAACAAACATGGAAGACTTAAAGGCTTTCACATCTTTGAGTTTATACATGATGCTTCATAAGGACAATGCAGAGCGGACAACACCTCAGGATCAGTTTATTCTGTATCTAGGAAATAAAAATGTAAGCATCATTTAATTGTTCTCATAGAAAATGCACTGTTTTATGAATGGTGTGATTTAGGATTTTTCATAAGTATGGTTCTATTTTTTAATGAGATTTTCATAGCAGCATGAACAAAATTAGTGATTTTTCAAACATCCTGTGAACAGATTCTCTTTCCATATTCTTCCTTGTGCTCTTCAGTCTCTTCAAATAGCAAATTACATCATCTACTACGGTGTGATACTGAGCATCCACATTTCCAATCAACTCTCCACATACATTGAATATATTGAGGAAATGACTCCACTTTAGCTTTTAAGGTTCACATTCAATGAGCAGTAGATTGCTTGCAGTATATACATCAAGTGCTCCAGTTCAAAGATAAAGAGTGCTTATTTGCCTATTGAATGTAAGAGTTTGTGGTTTTCCTAGCAAACAATAATGGCCTCCCTTGTGCCCCCAGAAATCTTGTAGTCACATTCAGTAGCAAAAGATGTCCTAAAGGCTGCATTACAAATTCATAATAGACAGCTCTGAATACTATGCTGAACCAAATGTGTTGTCTGTAGCATATCTTGAAACCATTGTGACTGTCTATTTTTCATTCCTTCTCTAGACAAAAAATTACCTGGGTCTTGCAATTAAGAATGACAACTTAGTATACATTTATAATTTGGGTAGCGGTGATGTGGAGATACCGCTAGACTCCAAGCCAGTCAGCTCCTGGCCTGCCTACTTCAGCCTTGTTAAAATAGAGAGGTAATATGATCTTGATCTGCTACATGTTTAATGTGGTTGGATGGGTTGAATAGAATGGAGATGAAATGGGAAACATTGTTTTAAAAAAACTTACATTGTGGAGTAATGCTTAAAGGTGTTAATTGTACCTTTTGAACAAACTGATAAGATGGCAATCGCCCCTTAATTATCATCAGCACTTACTGCTTCAGTACAACAGTCCCCAGGGGAGGAGAAAGAATGTAAGTTTGGAAATGTTTCCATTCCTTTTTCTGATCACCACATATGCTAAAAAGTGGGGGGGAAACATTCATCCTGATTTGCTTGTGGCTTGTATAAGCACCTTCCCTTTAATTCATTCATTCATCCAATACTTTTCAATGCATCACCATTACCAGTCCTAGCCTAGCCTGATCTTAATATCTGTTCCAAAGAGACTGAAGTCTTGTTTGCATAAACCAGATTCAGACTTTAACTCACGTTTGTTAACATAGTTTGCTACATCCACAACCCACTGTCCCAAGATTACACCCCTTGTCTATATGTACATCAAAGGTGAGGGTGCTAACCACCTTGCGTCACTGAGAGATTGCTTGTGTTCCTCTGTGTCCCGCGGCAAACCAGAAGTACCAGAATGGGTTACTTCCGGGTTTTGTGCAGAAGCGCCAAATCACACCACGCAGATGCAGTGCTTTAAGTTGCAGGCTTTTCACTTTACAGACGGGCCTCTGGAACGAATCCTCTCCACTGTAGTTAAAACAACTAATCTCGCTGCAGAGTGCTTCTTTCTTTCTTTTTCTCATAAGCAGCTTGGAGGTTGAATTGGGTTTTCAGGTGTTAGGCTTACTCATAATATCTGAGAGGAAGACCACTTCTGAATATTCTTAAATGATTTTTCTACCTATAAAACTACAGCTCTTCATTTCCAAAGAACAAGAACATGAACAAGAACATGAATATTTCCAATTGAACAAGAACATGATCTAGAATCTGTAGTTCAGCTCTTCCTTTCGAAGTCTAGAATTTCAGACAACTGTTGCTTTTGCTGCTGATTTCAAAAATACTAACTTAAACTTTACTTTTTGTTTTTGATTGTTTAACAAGTCTTTTGTAATTCAGCTAGCTAATATGACCTTGGGTCCAATTTCTCACCCTACTGTTCTTCAATAGGATTGGGAAGCATGGCAAAGTGTTTCTAACTGTACCAAGTCTTAGCAGCACAGCTGAGGAAAAGTTTATCAAAAAAGGAGAAGTCCCTGGTGATGATGCGCTGCTGAATCTGGAACCTAAAAATACAGTTTTCTACGTTGGTGGAGTGCCTCCAGATTTTAAGGTAAGCAAAACAGGATGGAATAATTATTAAGTTGGCACCTTTATCTTGGAAATACCTTTGTAGACAGCTGGTTTATAATGTATTAAACAAATAAGATTTTTATGTTGTCACCTAAGTCTACCCTACAAAAAGCCTTTTTACAGATGCAGATTGGCTCACTATCTCATTTGGCATTGACTTGAACATAATCTATTTTGCTTCCTTCTCTCTACAGCTCCCTGCAACCTTGGCTCTGCCTGGATTCACGGGCTGTTTGGAGCTTGCAACTCTGAATGATGATGTCATCAGTTTGTACAATTTCAAAAATATCTATAACGTCACTAAATCAGTACCCTGTGCCAGGTAGGGTGAACTGTATTCACTGTACTTCTCATGATGGAATGGATTTAGCTATATTGCATTTAGCCTAATGGCCTGGTCACACGTGTATCTACTTGGCTTGATTACGCATTGCAAGTTAGCAGGCATTAATGTATACCTCTCATCAGCCATTAGTTCAGTCGACATCACTTCCTGTCCAGCACTTCTGAGACCCCGGTCTATATAAATAGAAACATGGGCACCCACCTTATACTGAGTCAAACCATTGGTCCATCTTGCTCAATAACAGACTAGCAGAGGATCTCCAGGGTTTCAGGCAGGGAACATTCCCACCCCTACCTGGAGGTGCTAGGATAGAACTTGGGACCGTCTGCGTGCAAGCCGGATGCTCTACCTCTGAGCTATAGCCTTTCCTTAGATGATACCTGTACTACATTAGCCTTAGTTTACAAAAATAAAAAATAAAAATAAAAATCATATACAGCCCCCTCAGTTGATCATACTGATTTCTTAACTCCCTTGCCCACTTCACACGTTTGCAGATTAGTACAACAAAACGTGCAAGCAAAAATAATGCAAACACTCCCAGTAAATTTTACATAAGGTAGCACTTTAAGTAAGCAATTTTACTGAATAATAATACCTTGGCATTGACTATATTTTGTTCAGACCTCATTTCCGGAGTTCCCCTTTCAATATTGCTTCCATAATGATCTTTCTAGGTTGGAGAATGTAGGCCTTCAGGCTTCTGATTTTTCTTTGCCTCTGTTCCTGTCCACCCTAGGAATAAGCTGGCCTTTACACAGAGCCGGGCTGTGAACTATTTCTTTGATGGCTCCGGCTATGCTTTGGTGAGGAATATTGAGAGAAGAGGGAGGTTTGGCTTGGTGACGCGCTTTGATGTGGAAGTTCGGACACCAACAGATAATGGACTTCTCCTCCTGATGGTTAATGGAGTAAGTGAAATGAAAAGAAAAGAAAAATCCCTAAAAGTCTTATTTTTAATTTTACTGATGCCTAAGAATTCCTAGTTTCCAATAAAAATCATAGTAAGGTCATCCTGGGACGCGGGTGGCGCTGTGGGTTAAACCACAGAGCCTAGTACTTGCCGATCAGAAGCTTGGCAGTTTGAATCCCCGTGACGGGGTGAGCTCCTGTTGCTCGGTCCCTGCTCCTGCCAACGTAGCAGTTCGAAAGCACGTCAAAGTGCAAGTAGATTAATAGGTACCGCTCCAGCGGGAAGGTAAACGGCATTTCCGTGTGCTGCTCTGGTTCGCCAGAAGCGGCTTAGTTATGCTGGCCACATGACCCGGAAGCTGTACGCCGGCTCCTTCAGCCAATAAAGCGAGATGAGCGCCGCAACCCCAGAGCGGTCACGACTGGACCTAATGGTCAGGGGTCCCTTTACCTTTACTAAGGTCATCCTTGGTCTTGGCATTTGTCTGGTAGACTCATAGAATAACTAAAGGTTGAAGATATTAACATGCCTACAACCATTAGTTCCTCTGGCTGAGATGTCATCTAAGCAAAGAGAAACTTGTTTAAGAACATAAATAGATGGTTGCTGTGAGTAGAAAAGCACATCCACTTGTGCAAGATTGTCTCCTTCTATTGCAGTACCTACACCCAACATTATGCTGTTCCAAAAGGTGGGTGAAGTGGACAGGAGAGGGTATTGCATAAAGGGAACTACACTTGTGCCTCGCTTACAGCTATAAATTTAAAGTAATAGGCAGTTGTGCCATATGCTGACAAACAATTTGTGAAACCTTATAAATACCTGAAATACAAATCCTCTCAGATAAATCTTACTGGTTTTGTGTGTCTGTTGTGCAGAGTATGTTCTTCAGCCTAGAGATGCAGAATGGGTACCTGTATCTACAGTATGACTTTGGCTTCCCCGGTGGCCCTATGATTCTCGACGATCATTTGAAGAAAGCTCTGATTAATGATGCAAAATTCCACGAGGTATATTGTTGCTGACTTTCTGAAATTTGCTTTTATTGATTTTTTTTTATAGTTAATGTATCGTCTCGGTATTATTATCACTATAGTTATCTGCCTTAGGTGCTTTACACGGAAAGACAAGGTGTAATAATAAGAAAGAAGTAAATAACTATAGATTATTGAGCAAAATAATGCAACATATTATATTAAGTACCAAAAACCTTTATTGAGTGGGAAATAACACAGTTTCCAAGAACAGGTTGAGTGAAGTGGCAACAAACTCTCTGAAAGAGATAGTGACAATGAAACTGCAAACTGAGTATGTCTTCTTAACTACAGTTGCCAGGTAAGAACTGAGTAAGAACTCTGAGCCTTGTTGCTTTAGAAACAGGATCTTCTGAACACAAAACATATGCTTTAACCACTGCCCCAATGGGCCCTCTCCAGTCCACCAAAGTTACTAAGTATATTTGCAAAACAATTACAAATGAACAGTAAACAGACAATAAAGTGTCCTTCTCTCTTTTAAAAGCCCTCTTATTTTACAAACTTTTAATGAATCTTATTTTACAAACTTTTAATGAATCTTACTACATATAGTTATGTACTATATTTATTGTGGTTTTTAACACCCTTTTTTCGCATTTCAGATATCTGTTATATACCACAATTCCAAGAAAATGATCTTGTTGGTGGATAGGAGACATATCAGAAGTGTGGAAAACGAGAAGCAAAGCATGCCCTTTACTGATATCTATATAGGAGGGGCTCCTCCTGAGATTTTAAAATCTAGGTTGGTTTATAATCCACATTCAATCACCATTAATGTTTCAGTAATTTCTCATTTTATATGTTGCAATGAATTTACTGCACCCACATTGCTAAATTAAAACATGTAACCCTGTGGGAAAAAGTTTTTATCCAATAGGACAAATTATATATGTAGGCGTATTGTTTTGCAAACATCGTATATTTCATTATTTATTTAAAATATTTATACCCTGCCTTTTGGAGCAAGCCCTCACAAAGTGGTTTACAATTTGGAGAAAAGCAAGAAAGAATAAATGTAAGATTAAAAGCAGTGCTATGCTATTTTTCTAGAAAAAGAGGTGCCAGAACTCACCTTATTCTCTTAGAAGGGCAATGGTACCCACCTGAAAGGTGCCAGAACCCACCGGAGAGATGTTGTAACTGAGCTCCAGTGGGTTCCAGCTGAAAAGCCCTGATTAAAAGCCACTGCTTACATCTCAGACAGAACCTAGTAGAATGGACATTCATCACAAAATATTTCTGTACCTATGACTGTGCATGCTGTGGCTCTGTGTAAGTGGTTAACTGGTTCCCTCTGAACAAACATTGTGTCTTCACAGTAGTATGAGATCACACCTAGCCACCACCACAGGCTTTAGAGGCTGCATGAAAGGCTTCCAGTTCCAAAAGAAGGACTTCAACTTGTTAGAGGAACCAGGAACTCTGGGAATTGGCTATGGATGCCCAGAAGAATCACTTGTAAGTATGGTACATAGATCTTCTGTTTGTGTTTTTCAACATTTATATATTCTGATATTTTCCCCTATCTCTACTGAGTTTTTCCTCAGTTTTTCAAGTGCAAAGCATTATTATTTTTCTCCCCATCTGCTTATGATACTTAGGGGGTAGGAACAGATGATGTTCTCAAAACAATACATACACACACAATAAATTACATTCATTTAGCGTATAGAAATGTAGTGCTCCTTATGTTATGGATTGGGGAAAGTAAATTTGAATTTTAAAAAAACCCAGTGTGGTAGGCCTCCAACACTATGCACCCACTAAGAAATCTGAAAGCTTAATAAATCTTTCTAGGCTTACTTCAGAAGACATATTTTAAACTAACTTTTAATCTTCAGATTCACATACTTGGCATAAACAAGTAAAGTACAAACATGTATGATGCCAAACAGCAGAATTTCAGCTGCAGAAACCATAAAGCAAAATACAAAACTGAACATAAATATGAGGGCAATTTCTCTCCGTCAAGTAAAAGTTCAGTCCCAAACAACTGACTTGTAGAATTATGAGTTGTATCTAATATTAGTCCCACACAGTGTAGACCCACTGAAATGAATGGACATGACTAACTAAGGTTCATTAATTTCAATAGGTCTAAGGCTAAGAAGTAAACCCTACACAAATCTAGAGTGGAGTCCCTAAGGTGATTGGATGGCACCTAGTATGCCTCCTTCCAGCAACTCCTGCAGCCAAGCTGGTGCCAAATATATTCTGCTTTCATTTGGGCCACAACAGCAAGGCTGAGAGGGGGGGTCTTGTCGTCTGGGCGTCCCAGGACCTCCCTACTCACAGCTCAGGGAGGTCATTCTGGTGCTGCTAACACAGCAGTTTGACTTCATCCCCAGAGGCACGCTCCATTGTCTCTTGAGATGGGTGGATACCAGCAATAACCCTATGAGCAGGATTCAGCTAATGACTCCCAACAGCAGGTGCCCTGTGCAAGAACTAACACAATAGCTCTTAAAGGTGCCAGCCTTCTCCAGTAGTCTCCTGGAGCCTAGGACATTTTGCAATCAGAAAACGGCAGTGCCACATCCTGGGGGTGGGGGTGTCCTGCACTGGCAGGTTTATCTGAGAGTGCTTGTTGCGCTGGCACTGTGAGGCCTTCCAGTTCTGCTTCAGAGCCCTTGCTTTCATCCCTGACAATGGGGGATCTATTTCCAGGCCATAACACAGAGGTTCCAAGAGGGGGAGAGTATCATCCAAACAGCCCCTTTCTTCCACTTGAGACACAATTCATGAAGTGCTGTTCAACAGCATTTAAAAGTGAGCTGTTCCCATGTAATAAGAGTTTGCAATATCCTGTAGCAATGACATGTGAAACACAGGGGTTGCTGGACTTTTATGAACATGAACACTTACGCACCTGTGGCCTGCATATTCTGTTTCTTCTATTGTTATTTTTTTTAAAAAAAAAAAAAAAGATCTACAACTACCTCTGTTCTGTTTGTTTGGTGAGCAGATGTCCCGCAAAGCATATTTCAATGGAGAAAGCTACATTGCATCCAGCCAGAAAATCTCCCCCTTTAATGGATTTGAGGGTGGCTTTAATTTCCGAACTTTACAGCCTAATGGACTGCTCTTCTATTGCAGTGAAGGAGTAAGTAGAATTTCCCCATTAAATATAATAAAAACCTGTGTTGTTTTTAAATAAAATGTTATTTCTAAATAGCTTTGTCAGTAGATATATTTCAGGGCAGCCTATGGGCTGAATGGCAGTGGCAATGACCCTGAGAAACTTGGTCAAAATAAAGTCCCATTGAGATTAGTGGAACATTATTCTTATTTCAGTGGACCTCAGTGCAACCAGCTTTTGCTAAATTGGGGCCAAAGTATTAAATTCTCCCTGAGACCTGACAGTGAGTGCAAATGTGAATGTCCTGTACATACAACCGTAGTTTAACTTTGGATGGAATTTATTTGTGGTCAGTAAATATCACCACTTTCAGACTTTTAAATGGTGGTGTTAAAAAAATAATAATCGAAGTGTGCATAGGTCTGGGCAACTGTTGCTAAAAAATCAGCTGAACACCCAGAAGCCCAGTTTTATGTGTGAATTTATTTGAGTAACTTTTCACAACTTCCTGGAAACTACCTTGCACATTCAGATTCAGTTAGAAGATTTGGCATAATAGTTGTTCAAAGGGAAAATGGCATCAGTCCAGATGAATTTGTTTATTTTAAACATTTACATTGAGCTGCCTTTCCAAGGCAACTTACATAAAACGCAATGAGCAGGTTAAACAAGACATATCAAGCCATAATAAAAAAATATGCATCAACGAATTTACAGCAGTGGGTGACAAATCAGCTGCAAAAGGCACTCTGGAATAAATAGGTATTGCATCATTTATGAAGAAGCAGAGTAGAAAGTGCAATTTCAAACCCCCTCTGAAATGTCAATCCAGAGCCCTGGGACAATTGCATTAAAGGAGCCACTCCTTGTTGCAGAGGCGGCCCTTCTCCTACCAAAGGACCCTTTCTCTTCTGCCTAATTCTCATCATGGTACATCTGAACAGCAGTTGTGAATCTCTGAAAGACTGTTAGGGTGGGGGGAGTGTGAGCACATATGTAGAACTTTTAGGTCCTTTTGGATCCCAGCCAAGAAAATGACCTCATTTCTTTCTCCACCCCACCCTCGCCATCTTTTTTAAAAATGCTATGATAGGGAAAATGCTTAAGCACTTAGAGACAAAACAGGTGTGTTTACAACATGAGGTTTTTTAACCCCACAATGCATTCACACACATCACATCCCGTCCGTTTTGGTTCTATCTCAGTACGCTTACTTTGCTCAACTACATTACAAGAATTATTACTAACCGTTCCTTGACTTGTGGGTCTAATGTTTTTCTCTGTGTTTCAGTCAGATGTATTCTCTATTTCCTTGGAGAAGGGAGCTGTTGTTTTAAATGCTAAAGGAGTCAAAGTTCAGGCAGGAGAAAGATCTTATAATGATGGCAAAGCCCATTTTGTCATTACATCCGCCTCACCAGAAAGGTAAAACTATTTTTGTTTCGATGCACATCTTATTACACTCACAGTTCATTACTCCACTTGGATATATTTATTATAATACAAAATGCACACTAATACATTCCACACTAATATCTTATTTAAGAAGGTCAGCATGGAATAGATGTACCCCAAAACTAATAGGAACACCCCAGCTCAGCAGAAGAGTATTACAATATTTTTATTTAACACAATTAATAAAAAGCTCAGGTCCAGGGTACCGTTGGCCCTCCAGATGTTGCTGAACTCCCATGATCCCTGGATATATGCCCATGTTTGCCGAGCTGATAGGACTTGTAGTTCAGCAATATGTGGAGGCCCATAGGCACCTGAAATAGGTCAATATTTTGAATATGCAGCATAGGTTTTAAATGCCTGGTATATCTTTGCGACATTGAAACTGGCAAGATGCTGTGTGGCAGTCCTGCCATGTTAGATCTGTTTCCACAACAGCAGCCCAGTGGTCACACACAAAGATTGAAATATCAGTACAAAAGGAATGAGTGGGGGCATGGCGTCTGCATGCTTTTTATTCAGCCATATCAAAACAATGTCACTCACATCCCTGCCACATGAAATATTATAAAAACTCAATGGCTTTTCAATTTCTGCATTTCCTTTGTCTGTGATGCTGCTGTAAGCATAGTGTTATAGTTAGGATTGCACCGTGACAATGATTTATAGTGCAATCCCACCTATCTCTACTCAGAAGTAAGTCCAACTAAATTCAGCGAGGCTTGCTCCCAGGTACTGCAGTTAAGATGTGTGTGACTTCAGTATTTCCAGGGGTTTTACGGAGCTGCCTCTCATTTCTGAGCACACTCGTGGTTTGATGGTGCCACCTAGTGACTCCTTCATCAAGTTCAACATCACCGAAATGGCTACGCTGCTTGGGTAATATATATTATCACATGCTGAATTTAAAAGACTCCGTGTAAGATGCATTATTTTGTTCTGCAGACTTGAGCTTTTGGTAGATGAAGAAAAGAAAAGTGTAGATAATTCAGCATATGAAAGTGAGGAAAAGCCAGTGAGCACCAAGAAATTCTACTTTGGTGGATCTCCCATCACTACTGAGTTTGCCAACTTCACCGGGTGTATAAGCAACGCTTATTTCACAAGGCAAGTGCATTTCAACTTGTATATTTAGCTACTTGATGCATTTCTATACCACCGCTAATCCATCCTGGGGCAGTTTAAAACAAAAATAAAAGCAATTATAGCACAATAATAACAAATTAAAACACCATACCATGAACCACCAGTATTTCTCCAGCATTTGAGTATGTCAATTACAGCTGGTCTCACCTCATAGCCTAGTATATTCTAATGGCCTGGATGATTCTATCAGGCCTATGATGACACTGAAACCCCATTACAGTGGTACCTCAGGTTAAGTACTTAATTCGTTCCGGAGGTCCGTACTTAACCTGAAATTGTTCTTAACCTGAAGCACCACTTTAGCTAATGGGGCCTCCTGCTGCTGCCACGCCGCCAGAGCACGATTTCTGTTCTCAACCTGAAGCAAAGTACTTAACCTGAGGTAATATTTCTGGGTTAGCGGAGTCTGTAACCTGAAGCGTATGTAACCTGAGATACCACTGTAATTAATACTCTATGTACCTCCAAGGCTAGAGAGTTGCATAAAAGAGAGCACCACTACAAAAAACCTCCATGTCTTGCATCACAGTGAGCCAAGCTCATTGGTGGGATGATGAAAAGGGGCACCCCTATAGATAGCAGCCCGGGCAAGCTGGTATAGAGATGTTCCTTCAACTATTTGGGTCCCGAACTCCTCCTGATGGGTATATGGTTATTCTTCATGTTATCAATTTTTTATGTGTCATGAAAAACATATTTTCTGCTTCAAGTCTTTGGGAGACCTAATGGGCTGTCTTTTCCCGGGACTGCATTGGTTTTGTTTGTTTTGATACACGTTGACTCCATGGTCGTGTGATATGTTGATATGTAGTATTTCCATGTAAGGGTATGTACTGCTCTGATAACTATTGAGTACAACCCCGGGGCATCATAGCTACAGAGGTGCAAAGAGCAGTTTCTGCCACAGAAGCTAAAGTAATGTCATCTGGTAAGAAACAAGATAAGAGAACAACAGTTACCCACTTGTTGTCAAACCTGCTTCAGATTCAATTACTGCCTTAAGGCAAAGGAACAAGGATCTAGGACCGCCCTGTATACCCCATGCAAGGAGCCAGGAGCTGTGTTCCACGGAAGAGAGAAAAATCAGATTCACCTGTGTCAATGGCAGCTTCTGCTGCATAGGCTTTCTGAGGATGTGATCATGTCTTTTGGTAATAGAATTTGGATCTTGATACATCTTTTGAGTAATAGGATAACTAAAACAGAATAAATGAACCTGTTTATCCTGGCAATGTTTTCAGTGTTAATGTCATTGCTGAAACCAGGCTTGAGCAGTTATCCTCTTAATATTGGCCATTTTACCTAATGCTGTGTTTAAATTGTTTGGTACCCACCAAGAGCCTTCTAGGATGGGACAGGATTTTAAATGTAATGAGTGCATTAAAAAATAGGCTACTGAGATAAGCTGCTGGAATACTTCAATAAAGTCAATTGTTGATTGCCTGCAGTTTTAAAAGGTTAGCAAAGTCTCCGATCTACAACCATACACTCTTCTGTTTCTGCTTTTCCCTTGAGGATGAAAGGCGATCTAGATCGTATATCCCATTTATATTTCCATTTGCAGTCATTTACACACTAGCAAACAGACATACAGCCACTCAGTTTGAAATATAATACAAAAATTATATGAATGATGCAGCAAAGCTTGGCTGTAAGTGCAGCAAAAAAAGTGGCAAAGGGCTGAGTTTCCATGAATCTATTCCATGAGCATGTAGTTCTTACTGACATGGATTTTTTAAAAATTTGTTTTAATTTGTTGTTTGTTTTTGAGGGAAGGAAGAAAATCCCTACATGCACAATCATAGTGGATTGTTAGGAATAACAACTTTATCTTTTTCAAAAACCACACAGATTGGATCAAGACGTTGAGGTGGAAGACTTCCAGCGATATCCTGAGAAAATCCAAGCATCCTTATATGGATGTCCTGTTGAATCTCCTCCTGCTGCCCTTTTCCATAAGAAAAGAAAAAATTCCTCCAAACCCAAAGGAAGCCAAAAGAAAAGGGTGAGCTGCTCCAGACTTACAACTGCTCATGGTGCTTTCAGACCAGGGATGGGGGGTGACCCAAGTTCCCTTCAACACCGGCTCTCAATGATGTCTTGGAAGGAACAAAGCCTTTGAACACCATTGAATGTTGGACCTGCAAAATGCTAGTTCATATATAAAGAAGGGCTGGGATATAATTTTAATAGCAAAGGGAAAACATAGGTGAGGGCAGCTGGAGTCTTTCCACATCCTGTAGCCTCTCTCTCCAAGGGCTTTAAATAAATAGGTAGCTGTTTTTACCATGGGCCTGTGCAATTTTGATTAGAGCTGATTTATATTAGCACTACAGTGAAGATTAGATCTGACCATCTGAAGTAACATCTACAAGTAGACAGAAGAATTGCCAATTCTGTAGCAACTATTTTTATTTATTTATTTATTTATTTATTTATTTATTTGTCTGAAGGTTGGAAAAGACAACATAGCAGCCTCACAATTTTCAGCAAGCATTAAAAGAAAAGGTCAAGAAGAGATCTCTCAAGGGGACCCACATTGTACCTTCCTCAGCAGCCCCAAAGCAACTGAGCATACATATCTGTTTGGAGGAACAGCAAATAGCCGGCAAGAATTTGATTACTTACCAAAGGATTTCAATGAAAGGTACAGTCAGCTAAGCATACACTTGTAATATTACAAATCAATGCCGATAAGCATTTTTACAAAACCGAAGGAATAAAAACTAAGCTAACTAAAGTAATTTTTGCCATTTCACAACTATTATTCCCTGTATGCATATTCCCATCAAGTTGTGCAAGGCAGGTTGTTCACCAATTTCTGTTCACATATTAAAGTGCCGTTTTTGTTTGACAGATCTCAGTTTTCCATTAGCCTGAAGACTCACTCATCCCATGGAATGATCTTCTATGTCTCTGATCAAGAGGAGGAAAATTTCATGGCCCTTTTTATTGCCCACGGCCGTCTGGTTTTTATGTTCAACAGTGGCTACCGGAAATTAAGAATTAGAAGCCAGGAGAAGTACAATGATGACCAATGGCACAATGTAAGCGGGAAGAGAAAAGATCATGATGTGCTTTAAAAAACTGCTATTCCAAAAAAAGCATAAAATCTGTCTGTCAAAACATTTGGGATTTATTGCAATAAAAATACCAGGCTCCCACTTGTGAAGTGGATGAAGAGTTTCTAGAGTAGTGGAATAAATCAAACAGTCTCCTCTGAAATACATATGATGCTATACAATTCTATATTGTATACTAGTCTCTGTATGCTAATGTTGACTTCACCTCTGCCTTTTTTTAGGTAATGTTTGTTCGGGAGAAAAATATTGGCCGCTTGACAATTGATGGTCTCCGGGTGCTTGAAGACAGTCTTCCTTCTTTTGATAAAGCATGGCAAGTTGCTAGACCCTTTTACGTAGGGGGTGTGGCACCAGGAAAAGCTGCCAAAAATATCCAGGTAAATGTATTTTTCTACAACAAAGCCGGCATATATTAAGATCCAAACCAACATGGGAACTAACTGGGCAGAAATGCTTTAAAGCTCTGCATCTATTGGAGATGATTTGCAATGAATCAGAATATATCCTGCATTTGAATCTGTTAACACTAATATATTCTGGATCCATTGGCAATGATCTCATTCCAAATTTCCTACATCACATGAGATTAGACTAGAACCTCTCCAGTTATATGATTAGAAAATAACTCATGCTGCTTTGACACTAACAAAAAGAACCAAGCAGACTGTGAGAATCATTATTACTCCCACTATTCTTTTTGGCCTTAAATTGCTTTTTTGAAAAAGTATCCATAAACAGTTGTACACCTAAGCAAATGGAAAAGCCAGAGGCTTTCTCTTTTACTTATTTTACTATTTTGCTTAATCTGTTTTGTTTTATCAGATCAACTCCGTCTACAGTTTTAGTGGTTGTCTGGGCAGTTTACAGCTCAATGGAAGACCAGTCACTTCTCCTTCACAAACGTTTAGCGTAACTCCTTGTTTTGAAGGCCTATCAGAAGAAGGAACATATTTTTCATCAGAAGGAGGATACATTATACTTGGTAATGTATCACTAACCATTGACTCATCCATCAGACTGATGCCTGAATTGATACCTAGTTGCCTAGTGAAGGGGCGGGAGGGGGAGACATAACTAAATTGAAATGAAACCGTTATTTGAAAATTATACTGGGTGCCATGTAGTCTTCTTAGCATACAGTAGAATCATTTGCTCCACACACTCCCCGCCTTGCTCCAGATAACCTGCCTCACTGGAGGAAGAGATTCCAGTCCTTTCAGTGGCAGCACTAGTGGGCACTAATCAAGTCCAGCCATTAGTCTTTGGTTTTACTGTAGCATAGGAACTGCAGGTGTCACCCTCAATGCCACAGATTATAAATTCATAAATAGTGCCTAGTGGTTGCTCACCTAAAAATGGATAAGCATGGAGCCATGCCCTCTCACAAAACCAGCACATTGCTCAAGTGGCAATGGACTGAAATTCTGCTAATATACATAATATACAGTATACCCATTGATACCCACTGAAATAAATGGTCATAACTTTAGCCATGATACTGGCTTAAGTTAACTGGATACCACCAAATACAAATTCAGGCAAAATATTTAAAGCAAGAGTTGAAGAGTTGAAGAGCTCTTAATCATCATTCCTTGATGCTATCAAGGGAGGGGGGGGCTCATATTCCCAAGATGAAAAATATTTAAGAAATATACACAATTGGAAGCCATAGTTAATCTTTATGTCCTGCAGCAGGTGACTATTTTTTCCCAGTTAACTCTGGTGCAAAAAACAAACAAACACAAAATCATTCTGTGATTTGTCATGGTTTTCTCCTACAGATGAATCCTTCAGTTTGGGGCTGAAATTTGAAGTTATTTTTGAAATCCGTCCTCGAAGCAGTTCAGGAATCCTGATGCATGCACACAGTATAAATGGAGAATTCCTGAATGTACACATGAAACACGGCCAGGTATGAAGGAGGACTAATATTTCCCTTTACATTCTTATATGCAGGCCTTTTTGAATGCTCATTGTGTACAAACCAAAATTCGCTCTTAATAGCGACAGGTTCTAATTTATCAAAAAGGGGATCCCATTTACCCATAAAAAGACACAATATACACGAGTTGTAGTTCTTCTGTTTCAGGTGCATACAGAGTCCACGCAATTAAAAAAAAAACTTCAGTTGTAACATCGATTTTTAAAAACACTGTCAAGATGAAGGGGAAAAATATTTGACATTTTTGTGTTGCTGCCTTAAAAATTCAAAATTTACAGCTGCTACCTAAGAACATAGGAAGAGCTCTGCTAGATCAGGCCAGGCATCCTGTTCTCATGGTGGCCAAGCAAATGCCTTTGGGAAGCCCTCGAGCAAGATCCACGCACACAAGCAGTCTCCCCTTCTGTGGTCTCCAGTAACCCCCCTTATCTGGGTGTAAGCCCCACTGAATTCAGTGGGACTCACTTCTGAGTAGATGTGGTTGGGACTGCAGCCCTGGTTAATTTTAGACCCTGAGCTTAATGGTCTTATGAAAAGCCCTTTTTAGATGGTAGTTTGGTACACCAGCCCGGCTGTGTTGTCTGCTGAATGGCCCTGGCAGCAGCACTACGCTAGCTAGGTAATTTTTCTTTAGTTTTGGATCAAGTGATAATTTCTTTATAGCATGCATCACAAATACCATTTCCTGTGAATGTGTTTGGGTGTCCTTGAATAATAAAGGGGGGAGTGACAAAAAAGCCAAAGACCTCAAGAATTAGATAGCTATGAAAGCATTAAACGGTCCTTGAGACAAGTTTATTCTGGATAGCAAAGCCTCAGCCTAGAGGATAGTACCAGCATCGCTTAGCTTCAGCGAATGAAGTCCTTCTGAGCAGTCCATCCTCAAAGCTCTGTAACTGCCACCATAGAAACGGAATCGTTTTTATCACAGCAACTGATATTGGTAGAAGCTAAGAGGTTTTGCTATAATTTAACATTTATGTTTTGTTAGTCACTATATTTTATGTTGGGCACAAGCTTAGGAAAGACCACATTTTTTCCAATGAATTATACAGTGTAATCTAGCAGTGCTAAGTGGTTCTGAGAACCAATTACTTTATGTTATTTATTTAACAAACTGTAGCCTCCTTTTGTGTTTTAAATGCTGGAAATATTTCATCTGAAGGCTATGGTAGTGCTGGTATGGTGTAAATCCTGAAAGTGATGTCCTGGTTCAAATTATGCCATGGTAAAAAAAAAGCTCACTAGGTCCCCATTGGCAAGCCACTATTTCTCAGGCTCACCTCGTGTAGACTTTGGAGGTGGTAATCAACCATCCAGGATTTTTGCAAGCAATCCTATAGACATACCTGAAATAAGCCCTGTGAAACTCTAATTTACAGCTGAGTATACATGTATGGGATTTCACTTTGTGAAGAAATATAGACCTTATGCCTGTGGTATAAATTCATGCTGACTCATTTGGAGAACAGTATGTTAAAAAGCCTTTACACCGCTTTATGCATTTTAATTAAATATTTCTAGTCAAAACTAAGGTTTTAAATGTGAATCAAATGGTTCTCCCAGGTCATTGTGAAGCTGAACAATGGCATCAAAGACTTCTCAACCTCAGTTACACCAAAACAGAATCTCTGTGATGGCCGATGGCACAGAATTGCAGGTGAGTGAACATCTAAAGTCCTGTTCAGTGTTGATTTCTGATCTTCCCTCTCATCAGTACTCTAAATCAGGGATGGTTGATGGGGTGCTCCCTTCAGATGTTGTTGGGGCACAACTCCCAGCATCCCTGAACATTATCAATACTGGCTAGGGCTGTGAATCATGTCATGTATGTAAATGACTTAGAATTATAAGGCTATGCATGTGTGGAAATCAGGTAGTGCTTGGTCTGAAAAAGGGTGACAATGTATCCAAAATTCTGTGGTTAAGAGTTTGGCTGCTACTGAAAATGGAAAACATCCAATTAATCTCCTATCATCTTTTGCAATATCTGTCACATTATCTATTTCCCTGCTTCTAGGCTACTTGCATAACAGGGTGTGGGGAAGAATGCCATGTTATATTAGGATGTATGTAATTTGTCCTAAGCATGGGAGGTTAAATGTCATTTCCATTTTCAGCATTTCAGCTTGTCAGACAGCAACGCCCCCCCTTTCCTCCTCAAATGTGCTGTTCTTGAGGTTCTCACAAGTCCCCTCCCAGCTAATTTCAGAGGCAGAAGGGGGAAAGCCCCATGGTGCAATTTGAAGCCCTTGCACAGCGTCCACTTACGGGATTTGTTAGGTAAATCCTGCCCATGGCTTTGGAGCATAGCTGTCAACCTTCCCTTTTTTTGTGGGAAATTCCCTTATCTCAGCGCCATTTCCCCATTGCTATCCCGGATTTTTAGATGTCCCATAGACTGTCACCGGGACAGGTGAGGCTGCTGATCCCTTATTTTCAAATCTGAAAGTTGACAAGCTATGCTTTGGAGTTATAAGATCCATGTTGGGACCTACTGAGCTATTCAGATATGAGAGCGTATCCAGGCCATGGGAAAATAGTCTAGTTCTTCGGGATTTTCATATGTTTATGAGTACTGTATGCTTACATGCTTGTATGCAAGAAAAATCAGAAAGAAGAGTGGTTGACAATATAACAGAATATTATTCTTTTTTGCTTCATATGACAGTTATTAGAGATGCTAATGTGGTACAGTTGGATGTAGATTCAGAAGTGAATCATGTAGTAGGACCATTAAATCCAAGAGCAACTGACCACAGGGAGCCTGTGTTTGTTGGAGGAGTGCCAGGTACGATTATTCTCATTTTAATATTATTTTCAAAGATTAACCGTGTGTGTGTGTGTGTTAAAAAAAGTATTCTTTAAAGTAATGGTCACATACCTTGTGCTGTTCATTAGCAAAGACCTATAATTTGGGGGAGGGGGTTTTAGATTTTAAATTATTGTACCCCTCCCTCCTTATGCTGGTCTACGACTGTAATAAATATTTGTTGTTGGAGGTGGGATGAAGTAGCTCTCTATACATCTTTGTGCTATATTTTAGAAGGAATAATTTCAATACAAGTGATTGACAATATAACAGAATACAAATATAAGACTAAAATAATTTAGTTTATTGAAAACCTTTATTTGACAACT
This sequence comes from Podarcis liolepis, assembly GCF_965112155.1. Lineage (NCBI taxonomy): Eukaryota > Metazoa > Chordata > Lepidosauria > Squamata > Lacertidae > Podarcis > Podarcis liolepis. Next base: position 53,661,480 of record NC_139557.1, on the reverse strand, counting down.
ATTTATAAATTATACACACACACATATATATATAAATACACACACAAATACAAACATATATATATATATATATATATACACACACACACACACACATACATATATACCGTACATATCAAAGTAAATAGCAGTAACAAGGGCAATACTATTCAAACAAACCACATTCCAAGTTTTACACAGCTGTCTCTTTTAGTTAAACCAGTCCTAGCATGATCTTATATTGATACTGGAGTTCTTGAATGACTTATGTATATATATTTTTACCTCTCTACAGAGTCTCTCCTGACATTCAGCCTTACCACCCACAGTTCCTTTACTGGATGCATCCGTAACTTTATGATTGATGAAAGACCAGTAAGTTTCAGTAAGGCAGCTTTGGTCAGTGGTGCTGTGAGCATCAACCTATGTCCTGCCACTTGATGAACTGCTAACTGCAGGGGCCTGTACAGCCCCAAAGGAGAAAAACAACTGTGCAACCTTCAATTTTTAGTACCAAGGAAATGAAAATATATCACTCACTATATGTACACGATAAAGCATTATTATTTTTTTCATTGGGAATTTGCTTCCAAAAAAATTATAAGTATGTTGCAATGTGTCAAATTACTGAGGGACATAAGGGCAGCTGGGGAATGAGTATTACGAGTCTAATTCTAAGCAGATACAGTGGTACCTCGGGTTAAGTACTTAATTCGTTCTGGAGATCCGTACTTAACCTGAAACTGTTCTTAACCTGAAGCGCCACTTTAGCTAACGGGGTGTGCTGCTACTGCCGCGCCACCGGAGCACGATTTCTGCTCTCATCCTGAAGCAAAGTTCTTAACCCGAGGTAATATTTTTGGGTTAGCGGAATCTGTAACCTGAAGTGTATGTAACCCGAGGTACCACTGTATAGGTTCACCAAGCCCACTGAAATAACAGATTTAGGCATGCCCAATTCTGCACAAAATTATAGCTGTTGTGTGAATCAGCAAGGAGCGCAAGCAGAAACCCACCCATCTGTATCAAGAGGCTCCAGACAGAGAACTTCATTTCTTCTATTGTGACACTGCAAATGCCTTGCTTATCATTGCCCAGAAACTGCACTTCAAATATGGATTTCTGCTTCCCCCACACTTAAAATCATTTTGTCAATTCTGCCCCGAGTCTGGGTAGCAAGCCTTTCTAGGTGTATTAAGAGCACTGAAATGTTCATTGGCTATGAACAAGTAAATTAAAATCTTTTAAAAGGTTTAACAGAACCAAAGGTTTTATTTCAGTTTATATGCTGCAGATTTGCTAAAACAACCTTTGGTCACTAGTCAAATCGCAATTTATGCACATTAACCTGTCTGAATTCAGCTTTATGTGCTTGGCCAGGAATTTTTTTTTAAGAGTGCAAGCTCCCAGCAGAAAAAACAATGGCAATCCCACTTGCCATTGCACTTGCCTTGGGAGAGAGTTTGGAGATGTAAGGCACGTGAATTTTGACTATACAAAATTTTGGCTTTATACACTATCCCTGGAACATAACTCCTGAGTCAACTGTATTCACTATGGATCTACAACAAATGCATGGAGAATCCTCATCCCGTCCTATCTCTCTGCCCAGTGCAGTACTCATGAAGCCACAATAACTTGCAAGGCACACTACAAGAGGAGTGTTGCCACATGTGCATGTAATTAGATGCACCCATTGGTGGGAAAGGGGGGAAACAGATCTCTTCTGAACTGTATTGGGATCCCTCATGCACAGGTGCTCTGCCTGTGCTGTGAGTGGATCTGTGCTTGTATTTTGTACTGAATAAATCTGCCACATGTACATTACAAAATAAACTATGTCATGGACATGCTTCACAAGCAATTGTCTTTTGAATCGTTTTGTTTGGTCTCTTTATTCTTCATTCAATTAGACTGGGGAAAACAATTATCACAGGAAAACTGATATTTTATTCAATTTTCATTTGAATGCATTGAACTTACTATAATTCATTTCCATAACTGACAAATGTAATTAATTCCTTAATTTTTTTTGCTCATATTAGTTTTATAGATAAATTTCAGTTACATGATTTTACTCTTAGCACTCTTATTAGGAAATCGGATTTTCAGTTAAGGACAAAATGACCTACTAAGTTGGAGGCAGAGTTATGCATTTATCCCTGAAACTAGAAAAAACACCTGAACAATCATTTTCCACTTGAAAAATTCTAATTTTCCAGCCTAGTCTACCTTAAAACAAGCTGTACTCAGCACACTGAATGAGTGTTCATTTTAAAACTATTTCAAATGTTTTAAATTCCAAATGTAATTCTTGTTTCAAATAAAAGAACTACATGCCTCAAATGCTTGTGCCTTTATTTCTCTATAATGAAAGCCAAAACAATGGCAGTTGATTGACCTTAGCAGAATAATCTCTATGGAAATGTAAACGAGGAAAATGAGAAAGAATAAAGAAATAAAGCTTCAAATTATATATCTGCTATATACACATTATTTCCGTATAAAGCATTAGCAGCAATACATTTTGCATCAAATATGGAGATTTTTCTTAAAATATTAAATCTCTAGAAACTAGTACCTTATAAAGATGACTGGTACCTTAGGACAGTGCAACCATTTGCCCTACTTTATTCATTTACCAACCATCTTCCCTAGTACAACATATTATTTATCCTGTTTGGTCCACCAGCAGGTAATCTGAACTAAGAATGAGCTTCCCAAGGGTTAGGTAGGAGTACACCTAATGGAATCTTCTCCAAAACAATCTCTAGTCTGAACTGATGGACAGGTCATGCAGAGCAAAGAGGCTTCACCCTTTTATTTGAAATTTAGAGACACTTGACTGTTATGGGGAAAAACACAGCAACATCCATTCTTGTGCTTCTGTACAAGATACAGAGCCTGTATACAGGTAGAACAGAGTTAATGCATTTCTTCGGGGGGATTATTTAGGGGAATACGATGAAAGGTCAAGGCTGTCTCTTCCAATCAACTTGTGTATGCAATCAAGCTTTGCTTCTGCTTCATTTCACCCTCTGCACTGGGGTAAGGGTGAAGGTCAGCAATATACTTCCTATCCGCACGTCTGAAAACAAGTAGAAAGAAAAAATGGAACAGGTGATTGTCTGTTCTAGTACTTGAAGGTAATATACCTACAAAATCATGAAGCATAATCTTTTGTAAACTTCATATTCTATTTTGAATTAAAAGACTAGCTTTTATTATTTTCACAGGCATTATGAAACTGTATTGACTATTTTAGATACTATTTGCTAAAATGTTTCTTGATTAGAGCGCTCTAGGTTCTTGTGACTGTATTATTACAGCTCACTTCTCAGTGCAAAACTGTGATCTTTATAGAACAATGCACTCCTGTCACAGGAGTGTGATAACCTACCAGACCCTTGTGACTGAGAATTTGTGTGCCTTTGCACGATTGGGTTAAACAATGAAGCAATTTGCTGCAGTTCCCTATTTAGTCCCCAAACTTGTCTCTTTTACAACATACCAACGAGGAGCCCACCAAGTACAGCGCATGGTTCATGTGGGAGCGTAGGAGGAGGGTCACCTAATGTCTGCCTTTTCAGCGTTTAGTAATTTGGTTTTAATATTATGAAATGGAAGGGATGTGCTGTTCAAACAGAACCGTGCATTTTAAACAGATTATTTTGCAATGCATACACAGGATCAAAAAATGCGTTTTGATTCCAACTTTTTTTAAAAAATAAAATGTTACTCTTTTGTATTCATACGCGACGTGCTTAACGACATGATCCTTTCCCTTCGCGTTTTCTACTCTCTTCCAGACGGTCATTTCCAGATGGTGGCCACATAAGAAGGGAGAGCGATGGGACTCCCGGACCTTTTAGCAGCCGCAAGGAAATAAGTTGTCCTGCAGGGGGCGACAGAGGCTAGCGGGACCGACGCGCCGAAATCCCCGCTCTGACATGAGCCTCGCCCTCCTTTGCATCAAGTACGACCGTGAGGTCGGAACAAAGCGAGCCAAGGTGGGCGTGGCCCGCGGTCTACAAACGGATAACTGTTATTAGCGAGGGGACCGGATGGCAGGAAAGCACCGTTTGCGGCGCGGCGCGGCGCATGCGCGCAAAGCAAGAACGAAACGCTCCACGAGCGTTCGCGGCGCGTCTCGACAGCGGAACGTGCGGCCAGAACTCCTCTCTGCGACACAACGCGGGGAACTTTCCTCACGCTCACGTCCGTAGTGGGCGGGGCTACACTTCTCGCCGGCCTTAGAAACCAGATCCGCGCCAACGGAAGACATGACGCAGTCCGTGGTGGTTCAGGGTGAGCGCGCGCTCTCTCCCGCCCCCTGCTCCCTTCTCCCTCTCTGGCCCCTTTTCACACCACTCTGCTCTGTTCGGCAGCTTGACCTCTGTTTGTTTCTTCACCTCACAGTGGGTCAGTGTGGCAACCAGATAGGATGCCGCTTCTGGGATCTGGCACTGCGGGAACACGCCGCCGTCAACAAGGTAACAAGCCCCGCCTGACGACTGAGAGGAGAAATAAAACGCCCGTCAGCTCGCGCATGCTCAGTAAAATGCAAAGGGTTCGGAACGTTTTACGCGCATGCCTGCTTGACTGCTCCCTCTGAGGGAGCCGCTGAAAGGTGTGTCCGTTAAACCGCCGCGCTTTGGAATTTGTGGGCGTGGTCTTGGCGCGTGCGCTGGCGCGATTTTTAACGCACTCAGCTAATACTTGTCCCTGAGCTCCGCAGTGGACGAGTTAAAATGGCTGCTTGTTTAAAAGAGCAAATCCTATTCTTAACTCAAGTCATTTTTAGAAATAGCTGCCGTTTCCTTTGTTCTGGCATTCCCGTGTCTTACTTCGCCTGCTTTAGGCGAGGGACTAAATATAGCCGGTGGCCAGGGAATGCTGTTGGGGAGAACGTGGGAAGATTAATGGGCATTGGAAGGACGAAGGGAATGGCTGGAATGTGGAGCACAGGATCTCCACACAGGAGCACCATTCTTTTAACGCTTGTGTGGCCAGAGTGGCACCATTAATAGAGAACAGGGATATGCACAAGAGAACCTCAAGGTTTGCAGAAGGACAGAGATCACTTTATCAAAAAGCTGACGGGAACAACAACAAAAGGCCCAGTGAGGACTGAGCATGCTTAGTGGAGTGTAGTATCCTAGAAGAAGGGATGGCTAACTAGTTGGAACATTAAACAGGAGCCATCAATAGGTCCAGAGAATCAATAGGGGCATGTTCTCTCTCTCTCCAAGAACTGATCATCCATCAGGATGACCAAGGCAATTTTCCATTACGAAACTGGGCCTGAAACCCGATTGAAATGGGTGTTTAAGATCAGTTTCATCCAAAAGACTCTAGAGATGCATAGCCACCATTTCAAGGCCACTGTAACAAGGAGACATCAGCCACTTCCTGGACCCCACTAGCCAACTCTTTGTCGGCTGTTAATGGCTAAGAAGGGCAAGCGTGATCATTCAAATGGGTCACCAGACTACTGATGAAAAAGCTGTCATTTTCTTGCAGAGAAGAAGAGTCTAGGATGAGTTGATCCCAGCCACTTGCTCTACTTGCAGAATATAAGATCAGACCAGTGGCCCACCTTATCCAGAGTCCTGTTTTCACAGGGGCCAACCAGATGCCTGAGGGGTTGCCAGGGCAGGCTGAACAACCTCACTCCAAATTTTACTAATAAATATTGAGAGCCAGATGTGCATTAAAGCATTAATTCATCCTGAAGAAAATCCAAAATTATTGCTTTACTGTGATGCAACTTTCCTTTTCATTAGGATGCTCTCTCTATATAGAGTCATACTCTTCCACTATAGATATGAAATAATTTGTGGATTCCATGTTTTTGAACGCTACTTGCACTTTAGTGGCATACATGAGGCTTTATATTAGGAGCATGTATAATCTCAGAAGAGTTAAATAGTTTTAAGAATGCATACTTTAAGTTTTAGCACAAGTGTCACACTTTAAGATTTGCTTACTGAATGATTCTTTTTTAGAAAGGAATTTACGATGAAGCATTAAGCAGTTTCTTTAGAAATGTGAATACCAGGTAAGTTTTCTTTTTATGAACAATCTTAAATTATTAAAGATGCCCTTAAAATAAATAACAACACAATATTTGGATCCATAGAGAAATGTTGCTCCATCATACCTTGCACTACTGCCGGCAAGTTAGTTAGCATCTTGTGCTGCGTCACAAAAATAAAATTGCAGTGATCCAGCATTTACTTTGTGGATTTCTTGTTCAGTTTATGTCCCACTTACTATTTTTATTTCTCTCCTTCCATTGGGTTTTGTAGATACCGTGGGTATCAGTGGGTAGGATCTTGTGGCCAGTCATGTCAGCATACATTACAATCAGTTACTTGTGTCTGACCTGTACTGAATGGGCTTTGGTGCTTGGTGTTCATTGTTTTGGAGTAATTCACATTTTGCAGTGTCAACTTGCCTCAATAAGATTGTGGTCAGTGTTGTCCTCGCATCCTGAGCCCTTCAGTCTCCAGTTTGAGTTACTAATGTGCCCTTTAATACCTTTGCTTGTCATGTTTCACTACAGTGGTGCCTCGCAAGACGAAATTAATTCGTTCCGCAAGTTTTTTCTTCTTGCGAGTTTTTCGTCTTGCGAAGCACAGTTTCCCATAGGAATGCATTGAAAATCAATCAATGCGTTCCTATGGAGACCATCCGGGGACAGAGGGGAAGTGTCACGCACCTTCCCCTCTGTCCCCGGACCTGTTTAAAGCAAGGGGCGGCAGGGAGAAGATTGCTTCTCCCCGTTGCCTGCCCCACAATCTCCGGGGACAGAGGGGAAGGCGCGCGCGCCTTCCCCTCTGTCCCCGGACCTGTTTTAAAGCAAGGGAAGGGGCAGCGGGGAGAATCGCTTCTCCCCGTTGCCGCCCCTTGGTTCAAAAGGTGTCCGGGGACAGCGGGGAAGACGCACTGCGCTTCCCCGCTATCCCCGGAGCTTGCGGGGCAAGCTTCGTTTTGCGAAGCAAGCCCATAGGGAAATGCGTCTTGCGAAGCGGCTAAGAAAACGAAAAACTCCTTCGTCTAGCGAGTTTTTCGTCTTCCGAGGCGTTCATCTTGCGGGGTACCACTGTATAGGAAAAGTGCTTTATACGTAACCTGAATCTGCTTTTTGCCTTCATGAAACTGTTAACCCCTTGTTTTTTGCAGTTTGCTCTAACAAAGATATAAAATATATAACTGCTTACAATTGGGAGGCATGACAGGTTTTATTTAATAGTTCTCCTTTGTCTACACAACTGCAGAAATTAAGCAGATGATGTTTTTTCCATCCCTAGGCTAGGAAAAGCCTAATTGACTTCTGCATGGCAGGCTTCTATAAAATGAGCAAGAGCAATGAAATTCATAAAGTGTACAGTCTTTATATTAGTTCTTGTTATTCTGCTTTTCAGTTTAATTTAATTTCGATGAAAGGGGAAAATTGTAATACTCTGATAGCTTAGGTGTAGTCCTCTTTCATGATTTTTATTAATTTTGCTTCTGTTTTTTTCTAGGACAGATGATGATAGCGCTGGCTGCAGAGGAAAAATCTATTCCTTAAAAGCACGCGTAAGGGGGAAACATCTTTGATTCTGTCAATTCTTATACTTTGTATGCCTCTGAAATATCTGAAATTTTAGGTTTTATTATATCTATATGTATGTGCACTTGGGTATATGTTTTGCTATTTGTTTGAAAACAAATCCTATAGTTCAATTGTAAATGGTAAACTAAAGATAATGGCTTCCAGAAACGTATATTTTAACAAACGAGAAACCAAGTAAAAGAAACAAATTGCAAGCACAAGGAATATAGGAATGTTGCAGGTTCCTTAGAGACTGACACCGATCCAGCTATAAGACACACAAACCTTCTGAACTGCGCATGCACAGTTCCCCCCCTTCAATCCAACTGTCAATTCCACACTTAAAGAGCCCGGTTAGAAAAATAAGTAAAAGCTCATCAGAAGATGAGCAAGTTTGTAAGCTAGATTTAATAATTTTCTCTTTATCTGATAGCTAATGGCACAATTGCTGCTTCTCCAAACACGGTAAACATCAAAGTACCGTTAGCAGTGCCGTTTTATTTTATGTACATTTAGCTAGTGATAAAGTACTGTTGGCTTCAATGTGTTTAAATTGAAAATACCGGTGGTGACCATTTTGCACGTGTCCAATTGACACATGTTCTTTTGAAAAGGGCAGGGCGGGCTTACGTGCTCTGTGGATGCACACAGGAGTCAGGAACGGAACCCCAATAATACAATAGTGTATCAGTTTGTGCTGTAGTGCGCTCAGGTTACAGAATGCCATCCCCTTGCCGCTTAGCATCAAGTTAAAAACATGGGTATTTAAGTTGCCATTTTGGTTGTGCTAGTTATAGTAGGGTCTATCTAGTAGTTAAGTTTATTGTTGGTTGTGATTTTAAGATGTTTTATTCTGCCACCTGTTTTGTGGAATATGCCCCAAGAGCATTTGATACAGGGGAGAAAAGATTGAAATAAACAATAAGAAAAGATTAAAAGTTATGTACCATTCTGAAAAGGAAATTAGCTGAGACATAATAGAAGTCATTCTAATTTGTTTATTTTTTTAGCAAGAGCATGTTTCCTTATGTGTTGCATATGTGCATTTTAATTCTTGAGTTGCCCTAAATCAGGGTTGCCAAAATGATCCTTTATTAAATTTCATCCTGAGGCAAATAAATTAGAGATATTCTTCTGAAGTCTGCTTTCTTATTCCAAGGGTGTGCTGAAATTAAAGTAAAGCAAGCATTTTTTATCTTTTTAATTTATTTTGCGTAATGTTTTTAAAGACAGACGTTCTCAGTCCAAATTCTTTTTGTTCTGCTCCCTAAGGCTCTCTTGATTGACATGGAAGAGGGTGTAGTGAATGAAATTCTGCAGGGGCCATTGAGAGATGTCTTTGATAGCAAGCAGCTGATAACAGATGTTTCTGGCTCAGGGAACAACTGGTGAGGATAGATTCCCCCCCCCCTCAAATCTTCATACAAAAATTTCTTACACAGATTAGATGGAAATTTAAAGCAGAACTCCTACATTTCTGTCTTTTTACTTTCTGCAGTCTCTTGAATAAATGGCCATGTTAATATTTTATTTTATTGTTACCTTTAGGAAAACTTGAAAACACAACTAACAGCTATTCTGCCAGTATGTCATATCTACATAGCTACTCTTTTTAAAAAAAATTTTTTGTGAATTTCCATGAACAGATGTATCATATCACTGTGTTGGTATTCTTCTACTCCTAGTGTTGTTCATTCAGGTCAAATGGTAATCTAATTACAGATATGAACAGCTGACTAAAGAGAAGAAGGGAAACAGATGGAAATTTAAGTCAAAGAAATCTAAACTTTATAAAAAATGCTTTTGAATGATTATATAATGAAAGGGGAGATTCTGAACAGAAGATCAAACTTGATGATCACAAAGAAGTACTAAAAACTTCTAATAAGTACAGTACTTCAGTCATTAGGGGGGAAAGTGTGAACAGATAAATTAATTCTATAATAATACATCTAATAGTAAAAATACTACAAAAGATATACCGTATTTTTCGCTCTATAACACGCACCAGACCATAACACGCACGTAGTTTTTAGAGGAGGAAAACAAGAAAAAAAATATTCTAAACAAAATAGTGGATATATGATTTTTGTGGTTCATGCTGTGGCCACACACATGTGATCTGACAGTGAGTTTGGAGTAGCCCAATGCAAAAATCCTGAGGATCCATGTGTAACCACGGAGGAGGGAAGGAAGGGGAACCATGGATCCTCTGCTCACGACTGCAGCAGATCCCCCCTGCCACCCGCAGGCATTCGCTCCATAACACGCACAGACATTTCCCCTTACTTTCTAGGAGGAAAAAAGTGAGTGTTATGGTGCAAAAAACAAGGTACATCAGATTAAAAACAAGTTAAGACAAAGGATCAGTCTACTAAACCTCAGCTTGACAGGTCAAATTCCACTTAGAATAAAAATGTCTTAACCAGGCGGCAGAAGGCCAAGAGAAAAAGGACAAGGCAGTTCTTTAGAATTCTATCCTGGTCACACTGAACACTGTATGGTTTGGTTATACCTTTATTTTCTTGATCTTTTTGTTTTTGGTAAAAAGCTTTTGGTAATATATCATTTTGTTTCATGCTGTTTCACTGATCTCCCCCTGTCCCGTCCTGTCCCCCGGCTCTTTTAACATGAATCCATTAACTTTTTGTTTAGGGAGGCAAAGAGTGTCCATGGACACACACCTGCTGAGTCAGCCCTGTACATGCCAGAAGGCCTTTCCCCTGGTTGCCTTTAATGGGGCTCAGCCTGCTATTTCCAGCGTAATTAAAGCTGCCTTCAAATTCTCCTAAGTTTCATTTCATTTAATTTTTAAGTTGTAAACCTTTCTACATTGTCGCTCTGTTAAGTCTGAAAAACTCAGTGGGGAGAACTCTGTATAGGCATAAAAATACTTGAAGAATTTAAAACATTTTAAATAAACTAGAATTGTCAGAGTTGAACTAGAAGGGTAGCATATTAAATGTTTCCTATTTACAGGGCTGTGGGTCACAAAGTGTATGGGTGTCAATACCGAGAAGATATTGTTGAAAAGCTAAGAAAGACTGCAGAGCATTGTGACTGTCTGCAGTGCTTTTTTGTCATTCATTCCATGGGAGGGGGTAAGTATGATAAAAGGTGAAACAAAAGCTTAAGAGTTCATGACCTTAAGAACCGCCTCTAGTGCTCCAAACCCAGCACATGATCAAAAATGGGACCCTCGCATCTCCCCTATCCTCTGGGCATACTAGAGTACTTGGAGGAGAATTTGTCTGTCTCCAACCTAGCACAAACAAGAATTCCTTTTGACCTCTTGTGTTTGCTGTGTTGTGCAATGAGCTTGGGGCAGGCAAGTAGACCTTTCCTGAATCAAAGCTATAACCAATAGAAATCTGGTGATTGAATTGTGGACCTCCTTATCAGAAAATATTTATATAATGCATCTTAAAAGCTCTGCTGCATATTGACGTGTTATGCACCAAAACTCTTTTGTCAGCATCTTTGTAATTTACATGAGAAGAGCATGGTTCTTGTGTAGCCAGACTCCCAGTTGCAAATCTTACTTGGGTCATAAACTCGTTAGGTGACCTTAGGCAAGTGATCATCATTGAAATCTATGATCTGTGAATAATAGTACCCTATGCTAGAAGATTCTTTTGAGGACAACATTGTAATGTATAGAATACATTGGCAGCTTCTAAATAAGCAATATAATGATGTTTTCATTGTAATCTGACAATAAAAAATGTATTTCTGCAATAAGTATATTTCTATCACAAGCACAGAACACAACATAAATGTATTTGCTCTGTAAAATACTGTAAATTGGATAGTTCTCATGATGTTGAATGTTTTTGCTTAAAATAATCAGCTAGTCGTGATTAGAAAGTCTCAAGGAAATACTGCCTTCAAATCTGGGTTGTCTCTTTAAATCCAAATGTTGGATACCATTTGAGATTGCAGTCCATACTGCAATCTCATTATCAAAAGAAATGATATTGGTGAATTGCTACCTTAAGCGCTCATAATTTTTCCAGTAGAAGACAATCTTTGCATTTCCAAATCTGAACTTTCAATTGGTGAACTTTAAAATAAAAATAAAAACCTTTCTCACTTGTAAGAAAATCCAAAGGAAGTTGAATACCACACAAGACTTTTTCATGTACTCGTTGTCATTCTAACTATTTGAATTCTTGCTTCTAGGGACAGGATCTGGTCTTGGTACATTTGTACTAAAGCTTCTTGAGGATGAATTTCCAGAAGTATATAGATTTGTTACTTCTGTTTATCCTTCCCGGGAGGATGATGTCATTACATCTCCTTATAACAGTGTATTGGCTATGAAAGAACTCAGTGACCATGCAGACTGTGTATTGCCAATTGAAAATGAAGTAAGAATTTATAATACCGTATTAATGTATTAAAACCTTTCTAGATTACAGTTTTAAGTGCAATGTAGTTATTCTTTGTTTATTCTTCATTTTAAAATTTACCTGAAACAACTGAGTAAAATATTAAAGCTTTCCCTTACCTTGAAGTAAGCTCTGTTGAATCCAGCAGACTTTCTGAGTAGTCATGCCTAGGAGTCTGCTGTAAGTTGGATAGCTTTGCGTTCAAAAAAATTTACCAGCTTTTTCACCTATGCTTTTTCCAGTCTTTATTTGACATTGTTAGCAAAATTAATCAGATGACCAACTGTGGAAAGTTAGGATCAACCATAAAACCAGCCAGCTTAGTAACTTCAAGCGCAGGTGGAATAAAGTGTTCTCGGGAGAAACCATTTGATGCTATGAACAATATTGTGGCCAACTTACTGTTGAACTTGACAAGGTGAGCTTCTGAAAATTTTAATTAGATAAGAAGTGGTTGCTAAAACTGAAATCAATGGATGTCACCTTTAGCTTGTGTAGTAAAATGTCTATGCTCCCCTTTCATTTCTTCTGTTTGGCAGACCCAGCTTCTCTCACGTCTAGTCTACCTGCATCCGTTATTGTAGCATACTAAGAGATGTTCCTTTTCCATCCCATAATTGAATAGAAGCTTGTAGTGCAACTGTTATGGTATGATGTGGGAGGGAAGCACAGCAGAGATGAATAGCCCTGCTTCACAAGTACAAAGAGGAAAAGCGCTTGTAGCAGCAGCTGAACACAGCAAGCAATACTCTTGTAGCCCCTAGGGTGTTGTTTCTTTCTATATTGCTAAGGGACTTTCCCCTACTTGAGGCTGGAAAATTAGTGAAAATTTTACAATGAAATGATTTCAACACATTTCACAGTGTAAGCTTACAAATATTCAAAAGCGTGATTTTGTATGCTGCAATATATGTGTCCAAACTTTTTTTCTATAACTCTTGCATTATCTGTATACAGCTCTGCTAGGTTTGAAGGATCTCTTAATATGGATCTTAATGAAATCAGCATGAATTTGGTTCCCTTTCCTCGACTTCATTATCTTGTTTCCAGCTTGACACCTCTGTATACGTTGGCTGATGTTAATGTGCCCTCTCGAAGGTGGGTAACCTTGTTTGATATGTGAATGATAGTTGCTCACTACATGAAGATAAAATGGGATGTGTTTAGTAACACATGATAAAGTAATGGGAATCTTGTACTCTTGTTATTTTTAAATCTTCAACATACTTTTCAATTGAAATAGTGTTCTATTTTTATTTGATGCATATTTAGAATTACTCTGCTGACAAATTATGATTGTGTTAACATTTGCTAAGTTTTCTCAGCTACATATTCTCAGATACTCTTTTTTTTCTCTTAGGTTGGACCAAATGTTTTCAGATGCTTTTAGCAAAGATCACCAACTGTTACGAGCTGACCCAAAGCACAGTTTGTACCTTGCCTGTGCCCTGTTAGTCAGAGGAAATGTGCAGATTTCAGACCTTCGTAGAAACATTGAAAGGTTTGCACACGTCATACATTAGAAGAGAAACTGCTAACTGCTCATACAGCAAATCTTCCCAGTTGGTGTTCGTTTGTAGGATCAAATTCCAGTAAGCTTATTAAGGTTATGTTGATCCACTCCTGCAGGCACAGCTGCATCCAGAGGGAGAGGGGAAAGACCATATTCTCAATAACCTACAGAGACTGAAAAATTAGTCACATATATTTATGTACATATGTATATAATTTTTCAAATATATGCTTTTAAATGCTACGGTAGCATATTTGCCTGAAATAGGTATTAACACTATCACATACTATTTAACTGAACATTTAATTAACTTGGGGCTGGATATGGTAATCCAACTTGCCCTGATCTGGCAGAAATCAGTCTGAAGTCTGACCCATTTTGACTGGATCTGGAAATTCAAATATTTGGCACTCCTATTCATGTGTATTTGGAAATACATGTAGTTGCATGAAATTTGGAGGCATAGCAGCCCCTCCTTGCTACACATTGGAAAGGTAGATGAGGGGGATTTTGTGCTAGCAACCTTTTAAAATTTGCTTTTTCTAAACACACTCACACATAGAGAGATGTTCATGTTTGTGTATGGAAGACTGTACAGTCAGTTGAGTGCTCAGTCCTGCCAATTCTCATGCTCTTTGGCCTGTTTAGCTGCATTTCAGTATAGCAATTCAGCTCACTGTCGGTCTGGCACTGTTTTCTGTGAAGTAGCAGGGCAGGGTGACTGCTCAAAGCTTTTGCTATGATACATTTGTCTCACAAGACCTACTGACACAAACCCACGACAGCCTGTTTGTAAAGACAGACAACAAAATACATTGGATGAGATTCTAATCCTGGATTGGAAGCTGGAGGTCTTAATGAGCAAAGTCTAGCTCCCTCACACCCAGCATTCTTCTGTACAGGCGCACACACCCCATTTACGCACTTTCAATATGTGTGCAACTGCACATGTACATTGTGATCCAAAAACATCACAAAAAGGGGCAGGGCATGGGCAGAACAGGTTGTTTGCAGGCTTTTTCAGTGGTTTCAAATACATGCTAATTCAATGATGCACGCGGTGCCTCGGAACGTAGCCCCCGCGTAAATGGGAGGTTACCTGTATTTAATTGCAAAACTGGCTCTTAGAAGCTGTTTTTAGTTGAAATTGATTCAGATCAACCCAACCCACTCTGTAGTGGTTTGTAGCTGCCTTTAGCCAATCTGGATTTGGTAGAAATTGGTCCAATTGTGTTTAGGATTCAGCCAGATCAGTTGCACAGCTGTAGCTGAAAGCACATGAAAGTGCCATTGGGGGGGTAGAGTCGAATGTGCATTTAGGGTTCATGTTTTGTGTAGTTTATTTTACTGCTTGCCTTCATGTCAGTCTCATAATTTCATATTGCAGGTTGAAAACTTCACTTCAGTTTGTCTCCTGGAATCAAGAAGGATGGAAAACTGGCCTCTGTTCAGTACCACCTGTGGGTCATTCGCACTCATTGTTGGCACTAGCAAATAACACTTGTGTGAAATCTACTTTTGTAGAGCTCAAGGAGAGATTTACAAGGTTGTACAAGAAAAAGGTATGTCACATAATGAGACGTAATATTGTCATTGTAAGTAGTTCAATTGTACTTATATTACAAGTGGTATGTGGAAATATGCTGCACTAATGGTAGCCTTCCCACATGCTTCACTTGGACTTAGAAGGGGTTATAATACAGTTTGGAGATAAAGAAATGGTTGGGTGACTGTGGTGCAAATGCACATGGACATGAACTGGAGGAAAAGAGCAAAAGTAGGAAGTCTCTGTTCTGCCCTGTGCCAAATCCCTCACATACCCAACTACAGTACACACATGGTGGATAGATTGTGCGTGATATTCTTGTTGTTATTGTTGTTGTTAACCCTTAATCCAAAAATTATCACAACAGATCCTTACATTAAAGTTTTAACCAGTTTTGCACGTGGTATTGGGAGAAGACTTGAATTCATTTGTTCAATGTTCCTGTAAACCATGTGACTAATGTAACATCTACTCTTGCAGGCTCACCTTCACCATTACCTACATATTGATGGGATGGAGCAGTCCTGTTTCCCTGAAGCGCTTTCATCTTTGTCTGATTTAATAGAAGATTATAATCAGCTAGATGCTGCTAACTGTGGGCCTGCTATAGATCCACCAAGACTGAAGATAGCAATGTAGCACTTGTTACGGGGGTGTTAAAGTTTAGATCAGCAAATTATGCTCATGCAATCCAGTTAAAAATAACCTGGGACAAATTTACTTTGGCTGGGGTTAGTAAATTTCATTGTCTGTCAAAAGGTAGTGGAAGTGTTCAGTTTAAGTGACAGTTTCACATATTTCTCATATTGCACAGATGCTGGATTACATATCTCAAAAAAGTAGAAGGAATTATAATACCTTCTTAGGGTCTACCTCTCTTGATGTAATTTTAACTTAAGCACTATTTTGAAGATACTTTTATATGTAGATTATGAAAACAAACACTTTTGATATAATTTGACCATATTGGATTTTGTCATAAATGAATTTTATTTACAAGATATTTACATAATAAAATGTATAATTTCATAAAATTTGGCCTCATCCTTGTGAATCCTTGTCTACTACATGCCCCAAACTGTTATACATCTAGAGTCTAGAGCACCAACTGCAGTTTAACAACATAACATTACTAGCTCTAAACTGCAATACAAGACCTGATATATCTACTACTGTAAACTCAGTACATACTTCTGAGCCTTATGTTGTAGAGAAAATTATGTTATAGTGATTTTCCATGAAAGCACGGTAACTTTAAATAACACAGTTATCCATGAAATGGCATACAAGAAGGTTCTATCCTCCAGTTCACAAGTTGAGCATTTACATTCTTACTGATTTGCAGGCTCTGATACAATATTTTTAAGAGGAATACAGAAATACTGCTAAATTGCTTGGCTGCTTTGTTTTGTTTTTGTTGAAGAGAAAAGGAAAATACTAACCTGGGAGATCGATATCATAGACTGTTCCATATAAAATTGCCTGTCTAGAAAACTACGATTTGGTTCCAGTAAACATAAAGGTGTTTCACTATGCTATCGATCATCAAGAAATATGCAATTTGATACATACAATCATGCTTTGTAGATCTCATAAATAATCATAAATAAATGCCCAAATCCTTGTTTTGTGTTGACTCCCTCAGTCACCCTGATCTATCTGAGGAGATGCATGTGTTGAAGTTTATGTACCCATTACTAGCTGGTTTAGATGACAAATTGCACACCACCACATTTTCACACAGGTGCAGTACAATCCTATACATTTCTATTCAGATGTAAACTCCATTGAGTTCTTCTTAATCACAAGTTAAAACTATGCACATGCATGCAAACTATTTGGATAAATGATTTTATGGGTTTTGAATTCTTACTTTTGCAAGCCGTCTGATACTGTTCACTTTACAGCTTTGAAATATTGCTTATGCGCAAATTTAGAGAAAAGTAAAGGGGTGTACACACAATGTCCATGCATTGCACACTGATTCAATCCCTAATCATACCTGCATTGAACAGGGAAGATCTTCAGGGAGCTTTCACTCATGTTCAGCTGAACATCTCATGCAGGCTCTATGAGGTCCCTTGCAGACCTGTTCACTGTGGAGATGATCAGGGATTGAGCACTTGGATGTTGGGGTGGGGCTTGTGTACATGCATCTTTGGGCAAACATCCATATGAATCAGTTGTGTATAGGTAACTAATTTGATTGAATTTTTATGCATGAAAACCTGCCATTTTTCTGTGGGATTGGTATACCCCTTCCACATAAACTATCTAAGTCTTGCATTTTAAAATATTTAAGAAAATGCTTTATTGCTACAGTATTTAACTGGATTTAAATAGCCACACATTCTGCTTTTCCAAATAAAACACATTAGGGGCAAGCTGAAATGAAATGAAATGAAAGCTTGGATGAAAGGGTTGCTGTGTGGATTCATTTAAAACCTACAATTTCAAACACAGCTACCTGTCAGTGGTGTTGCATGAGCAACTTTTCATGGGACTATTCGACCATTTTCTTTCCTGTGTTGCCACTTACAAGAGTTTGAGTTCAGAAAATATGTTTCCTGGATCATTGCATATCTTCTGACAAACACAAGATGTAATCCACATCAACTTCCACTTAAAGGAGCCTTCCTTTGGACAGTCAAACTGCACTGTAATCATTACAGATTTGTTGGGTATGCAACATCTCTTGTCCAGGCAGATTCCACAAAAGGTTGGTCTATATCTTTGTGTACTTGTGCATCCAGAAAATACTAGTTTCTCTGCCTTGGCAAGCTGGAATGTAGGTCGGCATGTTTTTCCTTTAGGTATCTTGAAATATAAATAAAAGTAAAATCTTGCTATTATGTTCAAAGTGAAGTTTATTACATGCATATTGAAGTAGCAGTGTTGAGGCCATGTTTTTAGCCACTTACAGTGCATGCAAATTTAAAATATAAGTTTAGCATTGCTTGATTTTTGTGCAGTGCTGATAACTTAGTTCTACACAGTTAACTCCTGCAGGTTTACTATCCTGCCACCTTCAAGACCACTGTGACACTATATGAGTGGGAAATTTAATCAGTGACCTGTGAGATTCATCCCAGCACTTTACCACCTGACTTTCTGGACACCTGATTTGGGCTAATATAAACATGTGACAACTGGGGGATGCAGTCAGCAAGCACCAGTGCTAGTAGACATGGATTGTACACTGCACTACAGTATATATTTAAATCAGCATGATTCCACTTTAAATAGCCATTGCTTTCCCCCAAAGAAAACCTGGGTTCTGTAGTTTGTTCAGGGTTCTAAGAGTTCCTAGGGACCTCTAGTCTCCCTCAAGTAGCTGAAATTCGCAGTGTTTGCTGGGAAGAGATTGACTGTTAAATCACTCTTGGAATTGTAGCGCTATGGGGAATAGGGAGTCTATTAACCACTCCCAGTACTCTGAATATACTACAGTTCTTAGGATTCATTGGAGGAAAGCAATTAATATTTTAAGTGGTATAATTCTGCTTTAAATGAATAGAGTAGATGGGACCTGAAAGAATCTCCTTTGAACACCAGTAGTGCAAAGAAGGGCCCAATAATTCTCTATTGGTAGTTATGTGCCATATGAGCAATGTAGAAAACATTCCATAAGTTTCCATGAGATGATCTGTTATTCCTGTCTCCCTAATTTTCAAATCCACAACTGAACAGACCAGAACTTCTCTCTCCACCAGCCCCATGGTTATTTAAAAAATCATACATCTAGCAGTTAATACTTTCAGCCTAATGAGGAAATTGTGTTCTGAAATGTGGTTTACCTTTATGCTCTTTGGAAATTTTGCTTGGCATGGTTGAATGTAGCACAGTCTCTTTTCCTTCCTTATTTCACATTTACTGTTTTCATTGGTCACTCTGTCAGATATTCCCATGCCACAGGTTCGGGAACAAGGTGTCCAAGGAGTTGCTTGAACCAGGCACTTCTTCTTTAAAACAAGCGGCACACTTCTGAAAGCTAGAAGACAGGATTATATTACATCTTGAGCCAAATATTTTTAAGCCATTTAATTCAGATCAGTTCTACTAAGGCAACCCAAAAATAGCATGGAACATGAGAATTAAGCATGCCAGGTTACCAGGATCACCTTTTGGATTTTACTTGCTTAAATTACGGAAATTGGGTTTAGATTTTAAGAAATAGCTGCCACAAGTTCAATTAACTTTTAGAGGAATTTAGCACCTCAGTCTCCAAAGATTTGATTTTATATCTTGGTAATGCTGCTTGTTTGTTTCTTAATGCTATGACTCTCAAGTCTGCCCTAGAAAGCAAGACATTTTCCTGAAAGAGTTCTTACAAAATAGACTGGCTATGTGAAATACCTGTGTTAAAGTGGATATGGGGCGTCTAGGCCAGGCTTTATCAACATACATATGCTGAAAGTTCTGTATCAAATTAGTTTTCTTTAAGAGGATTGGGGTTGAGGGCTTTTATCCCCACATTCCAAAGAGTTGGAGCAGTAATAGCTATAGATCAGATCTTAAACCTGCTTTTTACAATCTCCACATAGCAAATCCTGATAATGGGAGTTCTACAGGATGACTGACCAGATTTGAAATGTGCACAGTTTAAGAGGACAGAGCAGATATATGAGGGTACCTGGGAAGTAAGCAGCAGCAGCTTAAAAATCACAGCACAGGAAGCAAATTTAAAAGCCTGGCACAGATCTGAAATAAATAAAGCAAGGTTACAAAGCTGTGGGTTTATATATATGTGTGTGTGTTGTACATAAAATAATTTCATTGCTTTTACAACAGGGATTTGTTAACTAGGGCAGTGCATGCAGAAAGAAGGAAAGATAGTAAAATATTAAAATTAAGCTTGTTCGGCAAGATACGGAAGGAAAAAACCCTTAGTTTTCAAAATTAATTGTGAGAGCATGCAAACCATGCATTAATAGTGTATAAATCATAAGCTGCTTGGATTGTTTTGAAGGTTCTCAGCATTTTCACAGAAGTAAGATTGCAACTGTTTGTTTTGTCTAATCTGCCTTTTTCAACTTTTCTCTTGTTGCTGCCTAGTCTTGCCCTAATATCTTGCAAGCAACATTAGAGGGCATGTTCTACGTCCAATGAGTGTTGCTATCTTCTGAAAAGCTTTTCTATGTTACACAAGTCATTTTGTTTCAGACCCCTAGGTTGGCTGGTGTACTTCTGACTATATTGATAACGTAGCTGAAAAATCTGGCAGGCCTATAAGCATTTAAAACAAAGGGAGAAATCCCATCCTTATCGCAGGAGTGGGGAACTTGCATTCTGGGTCCTGCACGTGGCCCTCGGTGTAACTTCATGTGGTTGGGGTGATAAGAGGGAAGAATGGAGTCAAACAAATGGAGTCATGGAAAGAGGTGGGGGGGACAGTCCTCCCAAAGCAAGCTGTTCCCATTCTTTCTGGCAGCTTGTGGGGTGGAGAGGGGAGAGAGAGAAAGGGGCATAAAGAGAGAAAAAGGAGTGGCAGAGCTAAAGTTGTGGCTCTGGCACAGAGCCCCCAAAAGATTACCTCTGAGGTTCTTGACACAAAGAAGGTTTCCCAATCCTGTCCCGGAACCTAACAGTGACCTACAAGAAGAGACAAGCACCTACTCTACCCCAATCTAACAATTATAAATTCAATTATAAAGCTGCCCTACAAGTACCAGAAGTTTCTGTTACCTATTTAAAAAAGAGAAATGCAAATAACTTTATCTGCCTCAAATAATAAGGAAACACCTCTTTAAAAAAATAAATCTATCATGAAGAAGATCTCAGTCTAGCCTTGCCTACCTGACATTAATCTGTAACTGGTTGACTGCTGCTCCTGCTGTCCTGAAACACATTTGGATTGTCCAGATTTCTTTCTGCTCTTCGGTGCTGCACATTCACTAGGTGCTGGCTTTGAGATGAAGACAGGTGTACATCCAATTGCACCGTTCACACATAGACATTTGTAAAGAGGAGTGGGCTGGAAGTCGTGGCCATTGGCATAGTGCACCCCATTGAGCTCACAACCTACTGCTATCATATCTGGGAATAGTGAAGAAAAAAACCAAGTAAACCTGTATGGATCCCTGCAAGAGGTCTGTTCTAGACAAATGGAACGTAAGACTTCCTAGGTGACATTTGTTAATAACAGTAGAGTTTAGCTTTTATGAGTCCTTTGGAGTATTCAAATAACTTACATATACTTATTTTGCATATATAAATTGACTCACTACTGTATTAAAAATCCACAGTTCAGACTGCTTAAGATTTTGCACCTGCTGTAGTATAACCATTGACTATGACAGCAGGATATAATATCACAGTTGCTACAACCATTATTTTATTTGCTGTTTCCCAAAAATCTTCTATAAAAGGGCAACGCCACAAGATTCCTTTCCAAATCTCTCTGTGGGTGCCTGAGTTCCTAACGGTTATCAGAATCCAATTTAGAGATATAACTTCCAAATTGTTAAACACCAGCAATAATAGATTTCTTAAAAATTTAAGGCCCATTGACATCAAGAAAATACATTTCTTAATTATCGTTTAGGGTTGCATCTCCTTTGAAAGAAAATGGGTGTGAAACTGAAGAAAGCAACGGAAGTCACGGTGTTACATTTTATTCCCTATTCCCATAGAAAATAGAAAAAACGAGGGACTTACATGCACACACTCCATTTTCATACCTAGGCTTATCTGCAGAGTAGTCGCAGTATAGCCCCTTGTGGGGGTCACAGACCTCAGCTTCATTACATGTTTCCCCTGACTGCTTGGCACACATCTTGCAGCATCCGCAGCCATCCTTCACCAGGCTCACCCCGGGGCTGCAGGTTGGTACCACTGGGCATCTGCAGGGCCAGTGGCATAGCTCTCTGCGTTGATGAACCTCTGCAGATTTTTCTCCAGACTTTCCTTGCTTCTGCCTGTTGGTTTGCACCCTGCAAGAAAGCTTTCATATAGGTGGACTTACCTGAGAGCTGGAAAACGTCCAACAAAAATGGCAAATGTGTGTATGCACACAAACACACTGCTGTTATTCATATTTATTTCCCCTTTGCGCAAGAGATCGTGGCAAGCTACAATTATGTACAATACAACAACAAAACATTTTCCCTTGTAAAGAAAATCTTGTTTAACTCTGTCCTAATTGGTACTGTATAATGCAGTGCTTTTTTCTGGGGGGATTCAGGGGACGCATACCCTTAAACATTTTGTGAATCTTTGTCTTTTGGGCCATTTACTGTATTTATTTTTCCCAATTTGAAGTATAAAATGGTGCTTTTCTTGAGTCAAAATGAGAGTACCCCTAAACATTTTTAAAGAAAATTCTATCATGCATTTGTCGAGCATGTATTCAGTCTGGTCAGGTATGACTGCCTTCCTTTGTACAGCAGTCTACATTCTTGCTAGGCAAAAGTCAGAGGTATCTACATACACACCATGTACACATGCACACGCACGCACACATCTCCATCGAGTCAAGTAAATGGCACTGTACCCAGATGGTACAGTAACACAGAAACTATACAACTATAACTATCCTCAGGGCTATGGTGCAATCTTAGTATCCTTACAACAACAGCTTTCGATGTGGGGCTTGGCTAACAGTGTTTAGCCAGCTTCCTGCTTCAATTGCCAGGTGTAGTTTAGGACCAACTAAACCTGAAACTCTTCACACAGCTAGCAAATGTAGATCACATCTTAAAAGTGAACAACAAGCATTGGAAGGCCCTGATTTGGATCAGGACCCTGGCATGGGGGTAGAGGGCTTTCACCCTTTCTTTGTGTGTCCCCACTGTGGTCCTAATCTAAGGTTACCAGATGTCTCTGTTTCCCAGGGACAGTTCCTGGATTTACAAATCAGTTCCCTGACAAAATCCATCTATTTAGTAGGAAGTTGAAAAGTATCCCCGGATTCATTGAAAAAAATCTGGTAACCTTATCCTAATCCAGCCCAGGGGTCCTGAGCTTGCTATTAGCATTGGGGAGAGGAGGCTGGAAATGGTGTTCAGAACCTTTCTTTCCTTTCCTGTGCAAACGTTCACAGGTGCAGCACCATCCCACTAACCGATGGCATTATTTGTGTACTTTACGTTACTCAGGAGGTTGAGCTATTCTGGAGGCGCAAGGGAGCATTTGTAAATTCTTGTGTCCAATGGGAGTACATGCAGCACACAAGTCAAATATTTGAGAACTGGGCAGTGGGCGCATAGCTGGAAGAGCCTCAGTAATATCCAGCGAGAGGAAAGAAAATGAAGGCCTGCCAGCAAAGGATTTCTTTTAAAAACAGCACATGCGTACATGCATATTCAGCAGATTGGCACTCCTACAAAACAAGCTGCAGGAATCTTTCAGGGTAACACGCTCCATACACAGAAATATTAGTTTTCCCCACTCTACTCCCCAAAGTGCAAACTTCTGTAGTCTTTAGAAAAACTAGTTCTGCTCTATTCTAAAATTATCTGTTAACCATCCTGGAAAAAGTGTACAGCTAATATTGAACAGTTCTGCTATCCTCATTTCACTGATTATTTATAACCTGCCTTTCCCTCCCAAGAGAATCCCAAAGCAGCTAACAACATAAAGCAATTAATGCAAAATATCAGAATGATAATCAACATTATAAAACAGAGTATATAAAAATACAAGGCAAGTTTTTTTAAAATCAACCTTTTCCAGATTAAGTTGATTTCCACAGTTTTATCTTTCTTTCTATCCATAAAGCCTTTTAGGACCGATTAACCATTTCCCACCAAGTAAAAACAGTGGAGTGCAGAACTGAAAATTGTGTAGCAATTTCTTGCAACAAAGGTACTATTGAACAAAATACTTGTGATAGGAATCAATAGTAACCTTGAATTGTTATTTTTTTAACTAGGTGGAAAGGAGATAATCAGTCCTAAAAGACTTTATGGCTAGGAAGAAAGATAAAACTATGGAAAATAACTAGATACAAAAATGGGGATGGGGAAGAAACTGCTTGTGTACTCTACAAATCCCATTTCCATGTAATTTGGGTCATTTGTATTGGTCGATGAAAAACGACTAGATTTAGTTAATAAAATTAAAGCAGTTTTCTAAAAGCAATTTATTTGTAACTCAAGCAGACTGTACCATGAAAGACAACAGGGACCTAAACAGGGGAAATATGCTTGCTTTAAACATAGTAGCAGAAAATAATTTATAAAAATTTCTAGAGACTCCCCCAAAAAACGCTCTAAGAATTTTATAAAACCATAATGCCATAATAATCTAATCAAGTGCCTTGTGTTAGAATTGCAAATTATGTAAAAAGAAAAAAGAATCACCACAAGTAGGAACAACTCAATATTATGCATACACACTTTATTCCCTTAAATTAATTTCACTTGCTTAAGTTTCAGCCTTTGTTCTGGCGAGGATTTTTTTCTAGAAAACTTACCTGTTGAGCATAAGTGATTATAAGGATGGTGGGGATGAGGAGCCACTGCATGTTCCTGTGAAGGCAGAAATGAAAAACAGAGAGAGTGAACAGGCTGAGCTGTGTCAGAGCCAACACCACGCACAAAGTCTCCTCTGTCTCTCCCCTGCAAACCTTCTCTCCTCAGCACACTCACAAAGACACACATATTCAGGTTTGGAATCCCTCACAAAAAACTAGCTTCATCCTGAATCTTTCAAATAACTCTTTTTCCTGAGGCTTATCCTCCAAGTTAGGCTAGTTGTGCCTGCTCATTACTTTTAGGAATATATTTTTAAATATTTTCCCTTGTTTCAGAGCATTATTTTTTAATGCAAAGCAGGAGATTGTTCCCTTGCTTCTTCTTTTTTTCCCCAAATTTCAATCTAGCAAATCGTGAGGCACTGCTCAGGGGTAGGCTGTGTCTGTCTGAAGATGTAAGAGATGTGGGGGTGTCCATACTGGGTATGGCAGCTTTGAGATCAGGATTAAAGCTAAGGAACAAGTAGACTGGTAGGATGAGGATTGTCTACAAACCATAGAATCATAGAATTGTAGAGCTGGAAGGGACCCCATGGATTGTCTAGTCTAGTCCAACTCCCTGCAATACAGGAGTCTCAACTAGATCATACATGGCAGATGGCCATTCAACCTTTGCTTAAAAATCTCCAAGGAAAGAGAATCCACTACCTGTTGTGGGAGTCTGCTGAACAGCTCTTACTGTCTGAAATATAATCGGAGTCGAGAGTGGATTTCATGCTCTTTATTCAGCTCATAGTGGTGAGGAGGAATGAAAGTCCCCCCCAAATTATCTGCTTTATATACATTATTTACACAATGGGCTGCACGTGATTGGCTAATTCCGGATTTTTCCTGTAGGCCAATCAGGTTGTGGATTCACTTCCATCTGGAACTGGATTGGGTGGCTCCTGCAGACTAATCATACTGCTGCATTCTGAATCCTATTCTAGGACCAATCAGACTGCTGCATTTTGGATCCTATTCAACTCAGTACATAAGACTGTCTGACTATTCTTCCTGAAGTTTAGCTGGAATCTCATTTCTTGTAACTTGAAGCCACTGGAGGAGAAAACAAGATGGAATTGGAATATTTGGTTGAAATGGCTGCCACTGATATGAAAATACCAAAGAAGAACTTTTGGGAGGTGTGGAGATGTATGGGAAGTTATTAATTTAGAGGGCAGGGCGATAAAGGTTGGAAGGAGAGTGAAGAGGAGCCCAAACCATAAACAGTTATTTGCACTGATAAGTTGTGGAATATTTATGATCAAGAACCCCTAATAGCACACCCTGTGACTGGACTGAACGAGGCCTAAAACAGCTCCCTTTACTAATTTTAGCTCTGTTACAGACTTCAGGAAAGCAGCTGCTTAAGGAAGGCTTGTGAAAGATGAATCAGACACCCATATTTAAAGGTGTCAGTGCAGCAAAATGTTTGTCAACAAATGTCAGAAAAAACAAAGCACTTTCATAGATTCCTCCCTCCTCCCTCCTTCCAGTGTACCCCCCAGAGAGTCATTTCTGCTCTTCAAAACATAGCTGAGAGTTTCCTCAGGCTAATCTCTTTCCCAAGAGCTTAAAGCTGAACTGAACCATAAAGTGCCCTGCAGGCTTCTGCTTCCAGTGTTCTCTACAGCAGCTACATTGGCTCATTGCTCTCTAGCTGAAGCAAGCTGCTGATTGCTACATTTAAGATGCCCTAAATTAGCTGGAGCTGGCTGCCTCAAGATGGAGGAGTTCCAGTTGACAACAGAGTGGTAGCTGACTGTTTAGGGGCACAAAATTCTCATCACTGCAATATTATTAAGGGCTCATCGACAAGGGAGTTTAATGTGGATTTGAAGCTGCTCATGCCTCTCTTTGTGTCACCCACATAGTATCATCCTCACCTACCTGGCAGCCTGCACTTTCCCTCCATTAAATTTGGATTTTCCTGATCCAGGGATAATCCAGCAAGGAAGTATATCCAATGTTAAAATTACATTAGCCACGTGTGGATGTTCTTAAATATATTGTGTGGGTGTGTTGACTTTTGGGGTGCTGTCTATCACCACACACCGTACTCCAATTTTATTCCATCGGTCCAACAGAAACAATGCTGCGAAAAAATATAAACAGATTTATTTATTTTTTGCAGAATTGTTCTAGCACAAAACAGCTGCATTAAGAGCCACACAGGCATAGAGTATGCATGAATGGGAGGGAGGGAGACATCTTCCTGGCAATGATTATTTAGCTTAAAGAGATGTGACCAATTTTCAGTTACTCAGATCTGCAAATTGCCAAAACAAAGCAGGGCCACAAACAATTTAAAAGTTAAAGGTGTGTGCACAGATAGATAAACAGGCCTCATGTGAACTCAGAGAGTCAGGAAGTACTGAGCAGCAAGGAAAACACACAGTGCAAGAAGCACCCACTAATGTGAACAGGAAGCAATGAGATAGACTTCAGAGGCATAAAACTGAAAGTGCTCATGTATAGATGGTGCAGCATAAATGTACATGTGTACACAGTGCATGGATACAACATAGGAGAGCTGAGACAGGTCTAATTTGTTCAAGAGCATTACTGCTCCAACCTACCTCCAAACAAAGCTGTCCCTTCTTGATGACATCATCTGAAGCCATTGAAGTTTAACTCTTTCTACTATAACAGCCACAACAAAAAGATATCAAAACCATATAACTATTTTCTTTAGAAGGTGACAAGAGGTTTGTCTTTGCTCCTGTGAGAAAGCAATGAAAATACAAAACCTTAACAGGAGTATAGTTAAAGGAGAAACTCAGTCAGATGGGTGGGATATTATTATTATTATTGGAATACTATTTAGTAGTACACAACCTGTGCCCATCGCACTTAACAAGAGCAGCAAATTCCAATAGCTGAAACAAGTAGCCTGGTATTGGGCAGTATCATCAGGACTACATCAGACAACTTGTAATTATCAAAGACAATCTTTGCTGTCCCTGGTTACAAACTCTACCTGCTGATGGCATAAGGCAGTGGAGATTCTAGCTCCCAGAGCTTTAGCACCTCATCAATTGCTACATTGTGATGTGCACACAAAGACACTTAATATCTTTAATAAAAATACATTGTAAAAATATAAAAAATAACCACATCCTTCGTTTTTAACCAAACTGGTGTCAAGGACTTGAATACAGCTCTTATATGAGGTGTGTGCTCTGTGAAAGTCTACAAAAAAAAAAGAAAGAAATAGAAATAGGCTTGAATCTCTTTTTGCTTCAGTTTTCCAAAGATGTACATCCATTTACTACTATGATAGGAATGCTATTCATTTTTTAACTCATCTGAGTGAATGGATAATCAAGTTCTCTGTTTCCATGGAAATGCCAGCTGGAAGCTGAGCATAAAAGCATTCCCTTAGTTGAAATGGGAGGGGGCTGGGGGGTAGGCTTAACCATTCATATTGGACATAGGGTTACTGCCTGTGGGTTATCCTTTGAAAAATTCCCTGGATGTAGAAAGCTGTTGAAGTTATGAGACAAAATCCCAAATCTGCCGCAACTGTTGCCCAAGCCGAATTGGCTAATGAGATTATGGAGGCATTTGGGGATGTAAGGGGTATTTTTGCCTGGCCTTTAGATTTTAAAAGTCCTCAAGACAGCTTACAAAACAAACGTCACATAAAATTTTGATCTGTGCTTTCTCCTTCTACTACCAACGGAAAGGAGGGTGCAAATGGCAGTTGGCCCCAGGAAGGTCAGTGGAGTGGGGGTCTTGTTTAGGGTTACCAGATGTTCCCGGGGACAGTCCCCGGATTCACCATTCTGTCCCACGGACAAAATCTGTCCCCGGAATGTCACCGGATTTTAATGTCCCCAGATTCATGCCTGGGGACTTCCGGGGATGCAACATGGTGGACACCATAGCAGCAAGCAGCACCAGAGGTCCCAGCCATGTCAAAGTTCCAGCCAGCCAATCCGCCACTGGGGCGCGGGGGGTGGGGTTTGAAACATTCTTAGGAGACGGAGCCTCCCTCCCTCCCTCCGCGCCTCCTCCAGCACCAGCAACCTCTCTTGTGAGGAGGGCTGTGTGGAAGTCTGCTGTTTGTCCACCTCTGGTAATGAGACACCACCATGCCAGTTAAATCTCCATAGAGACTGCACTCACCCTCCAGCAGTCTCCCGGTTATGGGAAGCTGGTGCTTTGTGTGTGTGTTTTAATGTGTGTTTTCCCAAGACCAGTGAGCGCCTTTACTCGATCTCCCCCCCCCCAACCTCTTTGTTTGGTGTTTGTGTGTTGTAGATGGGCTTCTCTGCCTGCCTTGTGTCAAGGTGCGTGACTGACAACTTTGCCCCCCCCCCCCAAAAAAAGGTCAAGAACTCTGAACAACCCTTTCCTAAAATAAAGCATGAAATCCCCCACCCTCAAAAAAGTGTCCCCGGATTCCTTGAAAAAAATCTGGTAACCACAGTATTGCTGCCTTGCGTCTTCCTCTGATGCCGGTGTTGGAGGCCTTCCTACTGATTCTCTCTGTGATCCATGGAAGGGAGGAGCCAAAGAGCAATTGACCCCTCCCAACCATGCCAATGAAGGCAGTCCTGCCGCTGCCTTTCGTCTCCCTCCAGTCATTCCCTCTGGGATTTCAACAAGGCTTCCATCGTGCATCTTCTTGCATGTTTCAATAGCCAAAAGCCTCCGCTTTGGTTTTCTGGCATCCATCTTCCTTGTGGGAAGATGTTCCATCAAGAGAAGGTCAGTATAGCACTTACCTGTGCATAACCTGACAACAATTGCATGGAACATCATATGACTTACTAGTTATAAAAATGGGGCCACTTTTCATCTGCTTCACAAGAGAGGGAATGGGTTGAGCACCACTCATCCAAGTAAATGAATCACCTACCAACAGTACAGTGGTGCCTCGCAAGACGAAATTAATTGGTTCCGCAAGTTTTTTCTTCTTGCGAGTTTTTCGTCTTGCGAAGCACGGTTTCCCATAGGAATGCATTGAAAATCAATTAATGCATTCCTAGGGAAACCGCTTGCCAGGCTGGCGGTGCGGAGAAGGGCTTTTCTCCCCACCGCAAGCCTTCAGGACAGGTACGGGAACAGAGGGGAAGGGGCGCAGCGCTTCTTCTCTGTTCCCGGGGCTTGCGGTGGGAGGAGGGTTTTTCCTCCCCACCGCCAACATTCAGAACAGCATTCTGAATGTTGGCGGTGGGAAGGAAAACCCTCCTCCCACCCCAAGTCTTCAGGAAAGCCATCCGATGCCGGGCGGGGGAAGGAGGCTTCCCCCCCCCACCTCCCGGCATCGGAGCTTCGTTCTGATGCCGGGCGGGGGAAGGAGGCTGTTCCCCCCCCACCTCCCGGCATCGGAGCTTCGTTCTGATGCCGGGCGGGGGAAGGAGGCTGTTCCCCCTCCACCTCCCGGCATCAGAGCTTCGTTCTGATGCCGGGCGGGGGAAGGAGGTTGTTCCCCCCCCCACCTCCCGGCATCGGAGCTTCGTTCTGATGCCGGGCGGGGGAAGGAGGCTGTTCCCCCTCCACCTCCCGGCATCAGAGCTTCGTTCTGATGCCGGGCGGGGGAAGGAGGCTGTTCCCCCCCCCCCACCTCCCGGCATCGGAGCTTCGTTCTGATGCCGGGCGGGGGGGGGAGGAGGTCCGAGGACAGTGGGGAAGACGCGCTGCGCTTCCCCGCTGTCCCGGAGATTTCCCTATGGGCTGTCGTCTTGCGAAGCAAGCCCATAGGGAAATTCGTTTTGCGAAGCGCCTCCAAAACGGAAAACCCTTTCGTCTAGCGGGTTTTCCGTCTTGCGAGGCGTTCGTCTTGCGGGGTACCACTGTACAGCTGTCTTGTCTGGATTGAATCTCTATTAACCTCATCCAGTCCATTTTGTCTTACCTTTTGTCTCTCTGCATCAATTTTTGAACTGTAAACAATGCTCTCAGTTGCAGGGTTTCTAAAATTTCAATATTGTTGCTCTTTTGTATATTAAAGAAAACAAAAGAGAAAATGCTCAATAAAAGAATCATTAAAAAAAAAGAATTTTAAGGTTTTGCAGTGTTGTGGCTTTTCTTAAATGAAGCCATACAACACTTTTGCTTCTGAAAGACATCTTGGGGTAAATTGGCTGAATAGCAGTTTCAAAGCTTTTCTGGCTACAACTAAACTGCTGTTTTGGGGCTGGGATAAAATTTGCATCATAATGTCAGAGCGAAATTATGCAAAAAGATGGCTGTGTGACTGCCAAAACCATAATAATATATTATTAAGTGGGATGGGAAATCTATAAAAGAGAGTTTCAAGTGAAAGATAGCTGACATGCAAAATTACATTCAGGGTAATTTAAAAGGCATCATGGTTGGTCTTGGAGTTCATATCAGAGATCTGTTATTAATTGAGAACCAAAAAGGCTAACAGCAAAATGTTTCAATAGACATTTCTGGTTCAAAAAGGCCTCATTCCTAGCATATCTATTCCCATGAGTTTTGCAGCAAGGGAGGCCATATCCTGTGAATAAATGCATGACATCATGATGTCTCCATGGTGACAAATCATTGGCATAAACATGAAGTTTTATGATTTCACAGTTGGATTAAAGGAGAAAAAAAGAAAATTAGTGTAGAGCACAAGGAAGGCTTTTACTTCAACACCACTTAAGGGAATACAGAACACAGCAAAGAGAGAAAATTGCTTTCCATTTAAATGTTCTTTTCTAGTTTGCCCTACAGTGAAAGACCCTTTTTAAGACATATAATTTGGGTAATGATGCCTATCCATTTTGAATATGCAGAATAATAATGATGAAGCTAATCTAGTGTTGGAGGAAAAATTACAGCACTAATACTAGATGCTTTCTAGCAAGACGTTGTTGGCATTTGAAAATACATTAACATTTCTGGTGTCCTAAATGTGTAAAATCCAGATTTTTTGGGGGGTGGGATGGATATTTGCTAGGTGTTCTTTGTTCTGGATTTTGTTTGGGGTTTAATTTGTTTTCTTCATCCCTGTAAAAACTAAGAATGCACAGTTAAGCTGCACTCAGGACCTTCAGCTTTTGCATGAAACAAAATTCTCCATCATTTTAGAATGCCATAGCATACACGCTGCAGACTATACACTAGAGGTCACTATTATGATAACATAAAAATCTAGATGTTAAAATAAGCTAGAAGCCATCCATCATCTCAAAACGGTAATAGAAAATGAAACACCTGAACAAAAGTTAATTACAAATAAAATTATTTTGATTCATCCACTCAATAAAATATAGCAGTGGCATATTGGGCTATTGCATCTATAATTTTAAATGCTTCTTGTTACTATACAGAAAAAACACAGTCCAAGAAAATAGCCTTTCTTCTCTAGCATTTTCAAAAGGTTCTCTGGTTTAGCATGGATTAAGCCAACTTGGATTGCATTCTGGTATGCTAAACACTAGGGAACTGTTCAACAGTGGCCTACAGAAAATTGATTTAGTCATAGAAGTGCCAAGTGGCACAGAATTATTTGTGTATCAGCTGTATCATCTTATATGTGGCTTAACTGCATGTGTATAAAAGCACCTTGATAAACATGGAGAAGGACCTTAGCTCAGTGGCAGAACAAATGCTTTTCATGAAGAAGGTCCCACTTTTATTCCTTGGTATCTGAAGGTGGATGGGCTGGGAAAGCCTTCTGCAATCCTGGAGAGCCACTGCCTGTCAGTGTAGATTGCATTGAGCTAGCTAGACCAAAGATCTGATTTGGTACAAGGCAGCTTCCAATAATAATAATAATAATAATAATAATAATAATAATAATAATAATAATAATATAGTAATAATAAATTATTATTTATACCGCACTCATCTGGCTGGGTTTCCCCAGCCACTCTGGGCAGCTCCCAACAGAATATCAAAAATCTGATAAAACATCAAACATTGAAAACTTCCCTGAACAGGGCTGCCTTAAGATGTCTTCTAAAAGTCAGGTAGTTGTTTATTTCCTTGACATCTGATGGGAGGGCGTTCCACAGGGTGGGTGCCACTAATGAGAAGGCCCTCTGCCTGGTTCTCTGCAACCTCACTTCTCGCAGTGAGGGAAGCACCAGAAGGCCCTCGGAGCTGGACCTCAGTGTCCAGGCTGAATGATGGGGTAGAGATGCTCCTTCAGGTATACTGGGCCGAGGCTGTTTAGGGCTTTAAACGTCAGCACCAACACTTTGAATTGTGCTCAGAAATGTACTGGGAGCCAATGTAGGTCTTTCAGGACCGGTGTTATAAGGTCTTGATGGCCACTCCCAGTCACCAGTCTAGCTGCCGCATTCTGGATTATTGTAGTTTCTGGGTCACCTTCAAAGGTAGCCCTATGTAGAGTGCATTGCAGTAGTACAAGCTGAAATTGTTTCCTTTAAATATATGCTTCCATAACTCACAAAACGGAATTCCTTAACAAGAACTCCTCTGACAATTTTTTTAGGTTGTCTATGTAGGAGAACATAAGGAACTGGTGGCTTGCCCATTTTTAATTTATGTTAGTTCTAGTGGGGGAGTGCCTCACACTGCCCAGGTATTTTTAAAAACCAAAAGACATTGTGATTTTTAAATGGATAGTACAATTTGTGAATTTGAACCTGTCACGCCAAAAATCAAGTGAAGTCAATCCAAAGTGACCTTTTGGCCCACCATCTTGATTCAAAATTGTGCCTGGCATCCAAGACTTTTGCTGCCACCTCAGGAACCCCTGTACCAAGTTTAGCAACAATATATTGAGAGACAGCTAAACCTATGCAAATTTTTTTTAAAAAAAAATGGCAACATCATGCCAAGGTCATATTCTGGTCTGCCATCTTGATTCAAAATGGCTCCCGGCATCCAAATGGTGGCGAAGTCCACCACTCACCTCTCAGGAACTTTCATGCCAAGTTTGGTGACAATATATCAAGACACAACTGAACCTATGCAAAAAACCAGGTGAAGCCATGACAAAGTCATGTTTTGGTTTGCTAACTGGATTCAAAGTGGCAGCTGGCATCCTAACGGTGACAAAATGCCACCTACACCTCAGAAACCCTCTTTTCATGTTTGGTGAAAATATATTGGGAAGCAGCTGAAACTATGCAAAAAGAACCCCAGTGCAATCATTCCAAAGTCACATTTCAGCCGGCCATTTTGATTAAAAATGGCAGCTGGCATCCAAAACAAAGAGCACCGCCCAACCTCAGAAACCCTTGTGCCAAGTTTGGTGACAATATCTTGAGAGGGGGCACACATACCACTGGTAGGCAGAGCGACAAATAGAGCTCTAACCTGTGTATGGCAAGCTAGTTCCTGCACACACTCCTCTCCCACTTCCACCCAAAAAATAGGCATTATCTAATTTCTAGCCAAGCAAAACCACTCAGGGAGGGTAGGAAGTAGGGCTGCTGAGGGGTGTGGCCTAAGGAGAGGGCTATGATTCAGAAGGATGTGTGACCTTGAGCCAGATAGTCCCAAGGGCCAGATAGAGTCCTTGAGCGCTGCATTTGGCCCCTGGGCCTGAGGTTCCCCAGCCCTGCTGGATATGAGTCTTAAAAGGCAAGTGATTTCAAAGTGTAGCTCTGAGGCTGTGCATAGAAGGCTTTGATGTTCTTTGAGCCAAAGGCTCCCAGGCCCAGATTATTCCTCTTTGCAACAGAAAGAGCCATGGTATATTCACAGAGCGTATGAAAAGCCCTGTCTATGTCAGTTACACTCTGCTCCCACAGCCTTCCCTTCTCTCACTTATTTGGTGATGAAGCGTGGAAAGGCAAGAGTGTCAGCATGAATTTCCCATGGTCCATCTTTGGCAGGATTTTGTCACAATGATAATGTTCACATTTAACGTTCCACCCTGAACAGATCGCTCCTTTCTTTCCTGACTCAGCAGGGTAACCTGTCTAGGGCCTGCTCTCTGATTATTCGGGACATGCTTCCTGTTTTGTTTCCTCTAAAGCTCTGTGGTTCCTGATGTTTTTGCACATCTTCATGTGGCACATCCTGCTCAGGGATTTCTTATCAGCGGTGTTGACAATGTGTTTTGTCAGCTGCGCCTCCTTGCTCTATCTCCAGCTAAAGAGAACGGCTTCTTTGCATTATTGTTATGTGGCATCACTTGATTCTGCTCTGTGAAATAGACTTTGTCATTCAGTTTGGTCTTCTGCCATGTTAAGTGACAGAGTGAAACTGCAGGTGGAAAGTGTGCTTCCCTACACAGCTAACACGGGGGTGGGGCTATCTGAGCTACAAGATGGCCACATGATTCCTCTGCTCTGCATTCCTCCAGACTGAAAATATTTCATAGAACAATCACAGCTCTCCTACATTACCTTTCTTTCATGCTAAAGCTCACAGGGGATGTTACCTGACATCTTAAGAAACAAGGAAGGTCTTTTTACCAAATACTTTAAGCCT
This sequence comes from Podarcis liolepis, assembly GCF_965112155.1. Taxonomy (NCBI): domain Eukaryota; kingdom Metazoa; phylum Chordata; class Lepidosauria; order Squamata; family Lacertidae; genus Podarcis; species Podarcis liolepis. The sequence goes on along the minus strand of NC_139557.1, from coordinate 53,626,614 downwards.
TTAGACACGGCCAGCCTAAGCCTTGCAAAATGACCCAACATCAGCAAAATGGTGCCCAGATTGCAGAAGATAGCTAACACAAGACAGTGGCGTAGCGTGGGTTGTCAGCACCCGGGGCAAGGCAAGTAATTTGCACCCCCTCTGCCCTAGGGGCAGAGAGCTGTGAGTGCGAGCGCCCCCCCCCCAGATGTTGCGCCCGGTGCAGCCGGCCCCCCCTGCACCCCCCACTCTACGCCACTGACACAAGAGCATACATATTAGAAACTAGGTTGCTTTCTCAAGTGAACAAGTGTACACAATGATCATTCTCCCAAATATCACTTACTCTATTGATCCTTCTGAGCACCCTAACAGCTAGGCCATAAATTAAACCGGGGGGTAGCTAATATGGTGTCCGTCAGAGGTTTTGGACAACCACTCCCATAATTCCTGGCTCTTGTCCATGTTGGCTGGGTCTGGTGGGAGTTGCAGTCCAAAGCATCAGGGGAGCATCATGTTGGCTACATTGCACTCACCAGGCCTTTGTCGAGCATGACTCAAGTGTTCGGTCTTCATGACATAACATCTAACATAGGAAACCTGCAGGCCTCCAGATGTGGTTGGGCTACAGTTCCCATCATCCCTGACTGTTGGCCATGATGGAAGTTGGAATCCAGTAAGGCCCTGCCTTCCTAATCTAAGAGAACTAACCACAGAATGCCCCTCTCCCACTGTAGCAAATGGCATGGAGCCAGACTGGGGGAACTCCCAACATGACGAGTGCTCCAGGGTGATATGGCAGGAAAAAAAGAATTCAGAATGAGAGATAACAAAATATTATATATAGCTATATTCTTAATTGCCTGCATTAGCTTGGAAAGTTACGTAGAAAAGTTTTCAGAAGACATTTAAAGACTAAAAAAGAAATTTAAATGAGTATTTCTTTCAGTCTTTAAAAATTGCATATTATAGCTTAGGGTTGCAGAAGCTTCGCTTTTTATTTTAAATCGGTTGTGACATATTGAATATTTAAAATGGAAAACATGAAAAACAGATTTTAATTTTTTTTTTAATGACTAGCCACGGTGCAGAACAAATACACTGTTACTGCAGTTCCTGATGAACGCTGACAATAGCCTTGGGAGCAAGCAAGCTGCCCTATAATAGGCTACATTTTTTACATTGTTTACATTGTTTAAAAGCTGAAGCACAAAAGGAGAATCAATATGAGATGAATGCAAGTTCCTTCACCCACACGGCTAATTGAAATACAGTTTTATAAGAAATGATGAATACAGGACATTATAGTGTATTGTGGTAAAAAATAAAAATACTGTCTTCACACAGTCTTAAATATGCATGCAGTTGAAATATTTCCATAATTCTGTTATATATAGTGATGCAGCTTAGTATTTTTAGCCACTAGGGCTTAAATCTTGTGTAAAGGCTGCTTTACACTCCGATTAATTTCATCCTAACTGGGCAAGATTGCTGCTTTATTTCTTATTGCCAGAAGTTAAGGATTACCCTATGTCTGACATTGCCTAGAATCAGTCATGACTAATGTAGGTCTTTCTAAACATTATTTAATAAACATTCCAACTTATTTTGTGGAATTTATTCATGCCATTTGGCAGTCCTTTTCATGGCAATACTAATGCATACCCTTCAAAATTAAAATAGGGATATTTCTATATATTTGCAACCTCTTTGGCCTTACCTCAAAGAACAAGGTATTTTTGCAGGGCTACAGAAATATTTAAAAATAAGATGTGCACACCATGCCAAAGCAGGTAAAAGTTCCATCTAATCCATTATACTATTTCTAAGCACTTTGGCAGATGCTTCCAGAAAGTTTACTAGCAGGGGATGGGAGCAATCATCCCCTCATTTAGTTTACCCCTCAGCAATTGGTATTCAGAGGTGCAGTGCTTCTGAACAGGAATATACCTCATAGCCAATTACAGTGGTACCTCGCAAGACGAATGCCTCGCAAGACGAAAAACGCGCAAGACGAAAGAGTTTTCCGTTTTTTGAGTCGTTCCGCAAGACGAATTTCCCTATGGGCTTGCTTCACAAGACGAAACGTCTTGCGAGTTCTTGCAAGTTTGTTTCCTTTTTCTTAAAACCACTAAGCCGTTAATAGCCGCTAAGCCGCTAATAGCCGTGCTTCGCAAGACGAAAAAACCGCAAGACGAAGAGACTCCCGGAACGGATTAATTTCGTCTTGCGAGGCACCACTGTAGATTCATAGAACAGCAGAGTTGGAAGGGACCCTGAGGAATCCTGCCCACAACTGTCCCTGGGTGGGCTCAAAACAACAACTTTATGGTTAACAGCCATACATACACACTGAGCTATTGCACCACTGGGGGACAATGACTTCTGATAGTGTGTGAAGCCATTGTTGACAGGACTGCAGCAGGCGAAAAACAGGCTGAAATTCATGCTCTTCTTCACATGCCATGAAAATGAGAGAGAGAGAGAGAGAGAGAGAGAGAAACAGTAAGTAACTTGGGCCTGGGTAATTGTTCAACACCTTCTGCAGTGAAGGAGATAGAATTCTAGGCATAGAATTATGTTAGCTTGTTTGTCATTTCAGTCCGTGATTCATGGGAACCATTTCTCTTCTTTGTCCTGTAACACAGGGGTGGGGAATCTTTCTCAGTCTGAGAGCAACAGCCACATTGCCTTGTGGGCAACCTTTTGAGGATCACATGCCACTAGTGGGTGGGGCAAGAGCGAAATATTTTCAGTAATAGGCTCATCAGATTATTATTTTCTTGCTTGCCTTATTGCCAGCTTACTTTTGCTCCTTGCCTCCTCATAATTTGAACAAGACCAACACTTTCTAAAGGAAGTCCTCTTGCTCATTATGACTTCCTTGCCTCTCTTCATTAATCATGTAGGCATCCTCTTAAAATAGTTTGTGATTCTCTCTGAGCTTATAGTATCATGGTTTTAAATAATTCCCAAGCGCTGGTTTGATTTTCCTAATTCTTCTGGTTTCAATTTCCCATCATTTTTTCAAAGAAATTTAATCTTCTTTAAAACATAACCACTTTTGTCAGGATGCTGTCAGCGGCTCCCAGCTGGTTGCCCAGGAAAGTGTAAAGATAAGGAAAAGTTTATTATAATCCTTTTTTATTTCAAACTTTACCGAGAGAGGCTATAAAGAGAGCCTCTTGGATAACGGTATTGTCCCGAGTGAATCTCCACCCCACCCCACCCCATCTCTCCCACTTCCTCATTTGTCATCACCATCACCTCCTCTACGGGTGCTGCTAAGTGCCCTCTGTCTTCAAACTCTTTGCTCTCCTACTTTTAAGGCTTGCCAGGTTCTAGGAGATGGTGGGTCTGGAATGCTTTCTAATGGCAACGTGTCAGACAGCTGCTGCTCCAGCTCTGCCTGCTTCTCCTCTCCCATGATTTCCCAACTTTCCTGCTCATCTGCCTCTGAGCTTTGGCCTCCCGCACACCACTGTTGTAAATCTATACTGTCTTCCTCTTCCTCCTCCCTGGAAGGATCAGGATGGGGAGGTGGTCTCTACCATTCGTCCTCCTCTGCCTAGTGCCTAACATCTTTAGACTTTCAGGGCAATCTAAAAAATATGTCGGATTTGATGACACTGTGATGCGATCTAACAACACATTCCCAAGTGGTTCAACGAAACATACCTCATTCTAGATTCTGAGTCCCAGATCATGGGATACTTTCATTTGATTTGAATATCTAATGAGGATCTGTGGTCTTCTAGATGTACATGGATTCCAACATCCATCAGTCCCAGCCAGTCTGTCCAATAGTCAGGGATGATCAGAGTTGGAGTGCAACCATTCCAACTGAAGGACCACAGGTTCCCCATCCCTTATCTAAGTCCCGGTTATGTGGCAGCTGCACAGCTCTAATCATTCTGTTGCATCAAGCCATCCAAATTCTAAAGGCATCTACTGCCACCTGTGAATATGTACGGCCTTTCTTCTGGAATTAGGCTTAAAGCATGTGAGAACTGCTGAGACGCAAATTCACAAAGACACCACCCTTCCTAAGCAACATCTGTCTTCTCCAAGTAGGTCAGTGTGACAGGTTGTTGCATAAATATATATTGCAGACATGTGATGCTGAATAGGGCATTGGAAGTGCAAGTGCAGACAGTTGCAAGTCCCACTCTGCCTCCTCAGCTGTCAAGTTCATCTCTTCCATATTCTCCTGATTCCCTCAAACATTGGGCTACACAATTTAGAAAATCCGACTTAAGCAAATAAAACCAAACAGATTTTTATTCATGAAATAAAGGCAAAGGAAAATATTATGTTTTTCTTATCAAACCTGTTTTCTAAGATCATAGCCACTTAATTCATTTTTGTATTTGTTTATAGATAGATACAGAATAGGATGAAAGCCAATTTAACCACATCTTTAAGTTTTAACTTTTAAAATGTAAGTTTCTGGAAGCTTGTGTTTCTCATCATCCAGATCAACTGTAAGGTATAGAAAGAGGGTCCCCGCAACTAGTTATGAGGAATAATGTTCCGATAATGTAAAGAATGTCACTGACCAATCATGTATTAATTTGTGGTTGCAATGAGGAAACTTGTTATTGCTCCTTTTTATAATCACATCTTCCTAAAAATCCTGTTGAAAACATTATTTATAAAACATCCTCATATTATATATTAAAAACATCCTCATATATGCAGCTATATTTTAAAGTGGGATTTTGTGTTAACTGAGAGCACATTGCAAAGCAATTAACAAATTACAAATGCTTTTGAGTACAAACACCCAGCTGGTTTTAAAATGTACCTGGATAGCATTTAAATTTTCATTGTTTTGCAGATTTTCAGTATAGAATCTGTCTTGGGCTAGCTCTAGATATGTAATTGATGTATTATTATACCACTTTTCCTCACAAGAGGCAATACACAATGCAACAAAAATATGACCATATATACTGTGCACTAGTGTTTCTAGAATTAGCAGAACAAGAATTCTTGCTTTTGCCTGCAATGCTGTTATAATTTAGTATATTAAACAATGCCTCCTATCACATAGACCAATACTACAGAGAAAATCTTGGATACAGTGGTACCTCAGGTTAAGTACTTAATTCGTTCCGGAGGTACGTTCTTAACCTGAAATGGTTCTTAACCTGAAGCAGCACTTTAGCTAATGGGGCCTCCTGCTGCCGCTGCACCACCGGAGCCCAATTTCTGTTCTTATCCTGAAGCAAAGTTCTTAACCTGAAGCACTATTTCTGGGTTAGCGGAGTCTGTAACCTGAAGTGTATGTAACCTGAAGCGTAGGTAACCCGAGGTACCACTGTACATTAATTAGTTAAGTTTATTAAATTTATATATTGCATCATACACTCAAAGGGAGTCCTGAAGCAGTTTACAAAACAATAAAACTCAAAGCTATCATATACAATACAGTATAAAGTTAATTAAAACAGCACATATGTAGAAATACTAAGTGTTCAAAGAAATCATCCTACAACATAAATTATCCACCCACATCCAACAGACCAAAACACCAAACAAAACCCCAACCATTAGTGTTGCCCAAATGCCTAGGAGAATAAAAAGATTTCCACTGAGCACCGAGAAGACCAAGTCAACGTCAGGCAAACATCCTTGCAAAGTGGATTCCTTAATAGGTTGCTGCCACAGAGAACGCCAGTTCTCTCATTGTCACTCTCCAAACATCTCTCAGAGGGATCAGAAAGAAAATGGCCTTGAGAGATCGACCTCAGGGTCCAGGAAGGTTTGTATGGGGAAAGGCAGTCCTGGATGAAGGTCCTGAGCCATGTAAGGTTTTATAGCTCAAAACAACACTTTGAACTTGGCTCAGTAACAAATTAGCAGCCCATGTAGGTGTACCAGAAATGGACTTACATCTTCAGCAGTTTTTACAATGTAGTATGAGAAAAAAGAGCCAGTCACTTGAAGTAAAATATTTGTATTTTAGTGTGTAGGTGGACCAGAAGTGGACTTACAGCCTCAGCATACTACAATACATACTACAATGTAGTATGAGAAAAAAGAGCCAGTCACTCACTGAAAGTCACATATTTTAGCGTGTATTAAGCTGAGCTGCAAACTGTTTGCTCTGTCTCTGCTATGGAAAGTTATATTTGCTATTTTTTATTGCGTTTTGCTGCTTTAATTATTGTATTTTAAAATACTGTATTATGTTTGCTTTTGTTTTGTGAGCCGCCTAGAGAGTTTCATTGATGGGTGGCAATATAAGTTGAACAAACAAATAAAACAGTAAAATATGTATGTTGGCGCTTTCATTTTACCTGCAGCTTTCATGCACCTGTCATCCTTGGTCAAATTATTTTCCACATCATGACAGCAGCCCATCAGGGCAGAGCATATCTAAAGGAAGAGCAACAGAATGCTGCTTTTCACATTGCAAGTTTTGTTCAAGGGAGCAGGACTGCAAAACATTTCCATTGCCAAAAAACGAAAAACAAAACACCACACAAAAAACACATCACTTAAACGTGGGAAGGATATACATTGGTACCTCGGGTTACATACGCTTCAGGTTACATACGCTTCAGGTTATAGACTCTGCTAACCCAGAAATAATACCTCGGGTTAAGAACTTTGCTTCAGGATGAGAACAGAAACAGCAGCAGCAGGAGGCCCCATTAGCTAAAGTGGTGCTTCAGGTTAAGAACAGTTTCAGGTTAAGAACAGACCTCCGGAACGAATTAAGTACTTAACCCAAGGTACCACTGTATATTTTTTTACCTTAGAATCCTGGTGAGTTCCGCAGCATACTTGTTCCTGACTTAAAATTGGAGATGGGTTTTCCATTATGTTTCCACGTTATGTTTTCCATCAAGGATATAGTTCTACAATCACTGTGAGATGCATCATGGATGGCACTGGTTCAAACCAGTGTTTACCAGCCTAGAGGGATCGTGATGGGGAGTTACCAGACTTTCCTCCTTGGTCACCCACAGTTTCATGCTCCTGTCTTAACTGGGTACATTATAAAGTTGTTTTGCTTGCTCTTCTTCCCCACCCACTCATCTCCTTTGCTCCACAAGCTTTCCCTCTCTAAGGTCCTGCCAAAAGTGAGGCGGAGCAGCTTGAGGGGAATCTGACCTTTTAATATGACAGGCTTTAGCAAGGATTTGTTTTATGTAATCTGATGTGGCACTTCACTTGTAAAAATTATCATAGTAATCATTTGGGTTTTTATTTTCACAGACAATAGAAGATTGGACAGCAATGCTTAGAGGTTGTACTAGATTTGCATAGTTGGCTCTGAATTTTTATCTCCTTTCAAAATATTTATAATATTTTCAAAGTGAAGGCAGACCTATGAAACCTAATCAAATACATGTTTATTCAGAAGGAAGCCCTGCTGAGTTCACTGAGATTTTAGCTTCCCACAATCTTAAGTCCCGTACTTCACATTTTTACATCAATTTACTCTCTCTCTCTCTATGTGTGTGTGTGTGTGTGTGTGTGTGTGTGTGTGTGTGTGTTCATATATTCATGAAAAAGTCATTAGCCTTTTAGCATGAATTTCCCCTAATTTTGATATCAAGGCTAGACCCGTGTAGGTGCAGCAACATGGCCAATCCATCACTCCCGTTGGTGCAGTTGCTTAGCCACAACCTCACCATCACTCTGCCCCACACAGGTAAGCAGAAACAATGGAAGTCGCACCACTCTCAGGAGGACAGGGGCATGACACTCCCTCATTGCACCAGCCACTCCTGGAGGTATCGCCAGGCTGGGGGAAATCCTGAGGTTTCCAGAAGTACATTTCTTTTAAAAGGAATAATCCCTGAGGTGGGTGGAATTCCAAATAGCACAATCACAAGAACTGATTGTGCTTAATGAGTGTAGAATTTGGAGTGCGTGTTAGCAGTGGGAGGTATTGGGCATGGGGAAATAGAGGAAGGCATGGCTGGCTGGAAAGGTGAACAAAAGCACATTACAGTGCAACATTTTGCTACAGATCGCATTTGTGAAACCCTGTTTGTTCTCTCCATCTCAATACCTGCTGTCTTCAGGTTGCTCTTATGAAAGTCAAAGGATCTTTGATACGTGGTTCTGAAGGCTCACAGAAACTGTCAAAATACCACATTTGGAATGATGTGTGATCAAAGGGTAAAGATACGTTGCTCAGAAGTTAGAAGGAGCTAGGAATGTGCAAAAAACCTTGGATGTTTTAATTAATTCTGAGATAAAAGGAAAACAGCTATATGAAATTAACAGCCCAGTCATATCCTATGCACAGAAACCTACTTGGGCTGGAGTAAGTCCCACTGACTTCTGTGTAGATTACTTCTGAGTAAGGATTTATTCAGTTGCACTGCGCTGGCGGCTCACATCATTTAAAAAGGAAAACATTGATAGAGAAGGGAATTATTGAAATGTTTCTACACTTAGGCTGCTTCTAGATGGGAAGTGGTATCCTATCATTGTTCTTCTGTTGTAAGCTACAAGGAGGATGACAATAGACTTTTCCTTTGTGTGTATCCTGCTATTTCTCTCATCAGTACTTCGATAAGTTGTTTCAGCATTTTATTGATTTGTATTATAATTATATAGTAAAAATTGACTTCTTATTGGTATTATTATTTATTTTTACATTTATGCCTCACTTTTTTCCCAAGGAGTTAGTTAAGTCCATTGGTTAAGGCTAACCAATTTGTAGGGTTCAATACATGCTTACCACTAGGTCAGCATGTAAACCCCATGGAATTCAGTGGGGCTTACTTCTGAGTGAATGTAGGCAGAGTGTATGTACAGTTACTGTAGCATAAACCCACTTCTGACCATAGAATATTATGTCACAATAAACATGTTTGTTGGTTGTTGCAGTTAGTTGACTGTTGCAGGTAGTGTATCCTTAATGAGCAATAGCACAGTCCCTGAAATGCTGAAATATATTATGGAGGCGCACAGGCCTATACATGCCCTCTCAAAATTAAGTCTCATTGAGTTAAACAGGTAAGTGTATAAGATTGCAGATCTACCTCTGACCGCAATGCAGTGTCGGGGATAGAATTTAAGAGGCACATAATTTTCTGCACATGTTGAAACAATGAAGGGGTGAGGGAATTAGGTGTTAATCTAATCTGATAGTCTTTAAGGTTCCACAAGTGACTTTTATTCTACACATAGAAATGAGACTATGTTTCTAATTGCATGAGAAGAGGTAAAATTTAATTTGGTGGTTTACTTTTGATATGTTCGTTTTCTGTTTACCTCCAATGTATAGATATCTCACTGCAATCCTACAAACACATCTACTAAGAAGCAAGCCCTAATGAGTTCAATGGGATAATTGTGTATAGGATAGCAGATTACATTACCTTTAAATTATACTTTGAAGACAAGTGCAAATGCCTTGCTGTCACTGCTTTGGGGACCACTGTGTGGGACCAAAAAGCAGCCTAGATATGCTAGTCTACATAATCATACTATAAAAAAAAACCTAAAAAGATGGAGTGTGTCTGTGTATTCCACCTAACACACACACTCATGGACTGCAGTCAGATTGGGAAGCAATTTATTTTTTTCTTTGTCATATGAATGAAGACCAACAAAGTCATGTTATCTGAACCCACCCACATATTATTGCCAAACATTTGGCAGGCTGAACTGAGGATTTCATAATTCTGCGGGCATTACAAAGTGCAACACTTCAGTGAATTCTGTTTTACTGAAGAATAGGAAACAGATGTTTTATGGTGGAAAGCAGACCTTCCATTCAAGAGGTGAGGTGCTAAACGCCAGTGTTCCTCCCTCCCTAATCGGTGGGAAGGTCAAGGAAACTTTGGCATGGTCAAGCTCCCTTTTGGAGTCAAGAGCACAGGAGATCTACAGTGTAAATTTATGCATTCATTCAGTGGCTGAAAAGGAACCAACAGGGGTGTAGCACAGGCAGCACCAGAATTTGGTGGCCCCAAATGGAAACTTTGAGCCTCTTTCTAGCATTTGGCCCAGCCCAAACTTAAGTACCAAACCTGCGCACTAGGTCAGTAGAAAACACCTACATTTCTATGGCTTGACAAACTGTGAAAAGCATCAAGTCATTCTGATCAAACTAGCACCACCAGATCCCTATTCACGTTTCCTTGGATTGATTCATACAGGGATGCTGGCGCGGATGGTCACTGCGGGCGGATGAGATGACACGCTGGTTTTTCCAACTCTCTGACTCACTCAATTCTTGCAATGCAAAGCCCAGGCATTTAAAAACAAGGAAGAATCTCTCCCTCTGTTCCAGTTTCCTTTCCGTTTCATTGGGCGGCTGGAAGAACCCTTCCCCAACAAAGCGCTCTGTCAGCTGGGCGCACCCACCCCATCCATCCCACAGAGCAACCCGAGATGGGATGTGCAGAAGCGAATCCCACTGCGCCCGCCTTCTCGAGTGGCGCGCGTGCCAATAAGAACTGGAGTCCCCTCTCCCCGCCTAACCCACCCCAAAAGCGCTTCGCCATAGGCCGGCTAGGGATGTCAGTCTTCCCTCCTCCTCCGCGCGTGCATACGCGCCCCCCCCCCATCCTCTCCCCGCTTAGTGAACTGACGCAGGGGTGAGGAGGCGAGGGACGGCGAGGCAAGGCAGTGGAGGAGTCCAGGCTCCATCCGCGCGAGCTGGCCAGGAGGAGCGCCAAAGCAGCGATGCTGCGGTTGCGCCATCTGTCAGGAGCCTGGGTGGCGGTGGTGGGAGGAGGAGGGGAGGAGACAGACTGAAGCGGCTTTGGCTTGAGTCTTGGGCACAAAAAGAGAGAGAGAGAGAGAGGCAACGGAGCCGCGCAGCGCGAGCCCATCTTCCTCAGGACAAGCAGCCCGCGCGCCAGACAAAGCTGCCGCCCCCTCCTCGGCCATTTGGCGCCCCCCGGCAGCTGAGGCAGGGACGTCCACCCCACCCCACACCCTCCTCCCGTCGGTCCTCACGTTAAGAATAGCAAGGGGGAGCGAGCGACAGATACCGCCCGGAGCTTTTTTTCTCTGGAAAGGGGACGCCTCCCGCCGCCGCCCTCCGGACCCTGCAGAGAGCGCGAGGGGGAGGGGGCGTTGGGGTGAAGGCGGCGCTGCAGACCCAAGTCCGGCTGCGCTTCAGGTAAGCACGAGAACGCGCCGCCCGGACTTCCCGCAGCCCCTGCCTTATAGAAGGGAGGGAGGGAGGGCAACGAGGCATGCGCCGGCTTTTGTACCACCGGGCTGGGTTCCCCGCTTTGTGCTGGCGTGTGTGTGCATGTGCGTGCGCGCGCGCGCGCTCTTCTCCTGAAGTGGCTCTGGGAGCAATTGTCTTGCTGCATGTCGTTTCTCGCGCGGAGCTCCCACCTCTAGAGCCGTGTGTGTGAACGCCAGATCAAAGGGGATGGGACCTAGAAAGGGAGTGATGATGGGACCAGAGGCGTGGGTCCGTTTATAATTCGAGAGGCGTGGTGGTGGCTGGGCCTAAAGAAGATTTGGAAACCAGAACAGAACGCTTTCATTCCCCATGCAATAACGGCATCGTAGAACATGGCAGAGAGGTGTGGATGGGGAGCCAGAATACTGTAATGTCATTTCTAAAGCATGGCATTCAACGTATTTACTAGCTCTCTAAAGCCCTGCTATTTCGATATGCCATTTGTGTCCAGCTCTTGTTGGATAAGGGTGCCCTGTGCTGGCCTCTGGGAGGAACAGTCTGCAGTTAAGAAGTTTTTCATTTGAGATTTATAGGATGTTGTGTGTGCGTGTGTGGCTGCCTGTCCCACACCTTTGCAGAAATGCTTCATAGCTATCAAAAGCAGAGATTTATGTGAGCTGCTGTCTGCTCTGTAGGATTGGCCCTTCTTGTGACCCTGCTGCTGACGGGGTTGGTGACTGGCGTGGCCATATGACAGGATTTTCAAAACAGGGGCACTTTGGAGATGATGCCTCTGATCTAGAGTAGAGCTTGGGCTTTCTCAAATGAGGACTGCTGCCTGCTAGGTTCTACGTGCTGAGATGTTGTGGAATACAAAAACCTTCTTTTTAAAAAGAAGGGGATTCTTCTTCTGTATAAGGGACATTTGTCAACCCCTGATGGGGATGCACTGTGATTGCAAGAGGATCAATTAGATAATGTTTTGTGGCACGTTGAATGAGGGAGAGGGTGAGAATAACTACAATGATGTAATCCTTTAATAATTGATAGTTGTCCTATACAGTACAGTAGAGTTTTCCACATGCACAAGCTGCTTCCCCCTTCCTTCTTGGCAAAAATGCTGAAATTTGTCCAGATCCCCACCTTCTTAACTCACACAGACTGATGATTTTACTAGAGAGGGGAGGGGAGGAAACAGCTGAGAATCATCCCAAGGCTTTATGTGCTGCAACTTAACTGCAAAAAGGGGGAGTGGGAAAAATAATAAATAAAGTGACTCCTCCCCCTCTTGCAAATAGATCTTGAAGTGTGTGTGTGTGTGTGTGTGTGTGTGTGACAAAGAAGGCTTTCAGCGGAAGAAAAGAGATTCACACAATGCTCAAGGGTAGTGAGGTTTGAAAGAGACCCCCTTTCCCCCTCCCTTCTTCCTTTGGTTGTTGTTGTTATTATTTGCTTATTCCCTGGGGCTTCTTCTTTCTCTTTCTCCAGAAGATACCACTGAACTGTTCTCAGTATCTTTCCAGGCACATTTACTCTAGTGAAGGATTCGTAACACCACACATGGATTGCCAGCATTTTGCTGTGCCTGCAGAATCACAATTTATATATTAAAGCCAGCTCTCTCACTCCCCCTCTTTTTTAACCTGTGAAATATTAAAAAACATAGAGTGATCTTTGCTGCTTCCATCAGGAAAGATGATGAATGAAGGGAAATTAGTAGAACATCAGGGGCACAATTCTGTGCATGTCTGGTAAGTCACATCAATATCAATGAGACTTACTCCCAGGTATGGGAGTGTATGGGATTGTAGACTAAAAGACATAGTATTTGTAAAATGCTTTCTCTCCCCCCCCCCCCCCGCTCCATCACTGTGGTACATTCATTTCTTATGCTCAGAAGTGGGGGCAGGGTGTGTTAGAAAGGCATGCATAGAAATTGAAAATTTTCCCAGGATACTTACCTGCTCACATGTGTTCTCAGCCCCACATTCTTCTTTGTATTACCTGAAAAAATGTGTAACAATTTGTAGTTCTTTTAAACAAACTCTTCTCATGAGAACTCTGTCAGCATTTAAACAATTGGTGAGCACTTTTGGTTATGTTTGCAGACGATACAATTTGTTGTGGTTTAGTCTGAAAGGTAAATTTGAAGGGTCCTGTTTTTGCAGTTAATTTAGTTCATCTTTCAATGACAGAAAAAGGAGAATAGTTATTCAGATGCCCACCATTTTATTATAATTTACAGTTCTTGGACAAAATGTAAATTGAGTGCTCTAAAATAACCACTGATTGTAGGGAGCAAAGTGAAGCACATGTTGATTCTTAAATTATGTCTGTGCTTTCTTACAGTGAAATCAAAGACAGTAAGATCCAAATTAGACATGGTGGCAGCAACCCCCCACCCATTTTAGATGTCTGGATCTGCAAACATCTCATGTAATGGGCTTCAGAATACCTATCTTGGCTGAATTGTGCTTATTCTTTTTATAATTAAATTGGTATAATAAACTCTTTGTTCTAAAATTTGAGGTTGTAAAATATAATTTAATAATTTACAAGCTTCAGGGGCACAGAGCAAGTGAAATGGTAACTTTATTTGAATTACATCATGTTTAAAATGTGGGGTGCAGTATTTTGGGTTGTACATACTGTATAGGATGTTTCTCAGGCTTCATGTTCAAGAAGCAAGAAGGAAAGAACAGAAAGCTGTAGCTGTTCCAGGCACTTTGTCAAATATACTATCTTCAGACTTTTCAGTACCATGCCAGAGGAAATGCTATCATTATCTGCCTTTGCAACAGTGCCACAGTATTTTATGTGAGACAATTGGGGCAGAGAGCTGTATGTCTCTGCTGACCTTGCTATTTCAAAGGAATGCCTGGCACTTGCAAGGTGGTGGTGCTCATGTTGGTGCTACTTCATAAGGGTTGCAAGGAGCTGCATATACCATAACACTCATATCTGAAAAACACATACCGAAAATTTGCCTTAGCATTGCTGTTGTGCCATGCAGTACTTACTTTTTCTAGAATAGCAGTGCTAATTATTGCAATCGTTTTGAGCTCCTATCCACTCTGAACTTGACAGCACAGTTCATGCAGGTCCTACTATCTGGTAAAAGTTAATGGGATCACTTTCAGTTGTTGTATCCTGACACTGTGGACTGGGTGTTGCAAGGGTAGGCCATCATGACTTTTAAGATCTAACAGTGAGGGACTGACTGGCTTGATACAGAGAGTGGTTAATGCCTCATTGTGGGAAGGTACATGGCTGCTGCCTTGAAAGGGACTGTGGTGTGGTCCCTCCTGAAGAGGTTGCCCTGGATCCCAAGGTATTAGATAACTACCATTCAATTGCAAATATTTCTTTCCTGGGCAAGGGGATTGAGAGAGTGGTGGCTGGCCTGCTGCAGACATGCATGGATAATGTGTAGCCCATTTCAGTTTCTATTCACCATTGAAACAGCTTTGGTCATCTTGATTATTTATCAGGGGACAAACAGTGTTTGGTATCACTGACCATGATATCCTTGAGCAGTTGTGCAGGTTGGGACTCAGTTACAGTGATTCTGCTTCTGCCTGTGGGGTCATTACCAGAGAGTAGCGTTGAGGAGCTTCCACTCAGCCCCATGAAACAAGGAACTTACTTGTCCCCCCTTCTATTGAAATTCCTAGGAGGTTCATTTGGGGATCTGGAGCATGGTCTCACTGATTTACTGATGACACTACATTACATATGAATTAGGAGAGGTGGACCAATGTCTGGAACAGTGATGGCCTGGATGAGTGCCAGTAAACTGAGAATGAATCCTGACAAGATGCAGGAGCTATGGACAGGTGTTTCTTGGGTCCAAGAATTGGGGGAATTGCCTGTTTTGGAGTGGGTTGTACTTCCCCTGAAAAAACAGGTACATAGTTTGTGGGTACTCATTCATTCCAAGCTGTTGCTAGAAGCCTGAGTGATATCCAGCTATGACTGGTTCACTAGTTATAGCCATTCCTGGACTAGGATAGCCCAGCTTCAGCAGTATTAACCTCACATTTTGACCTTGTGACCTT
Source organism: Podarcis liolepis (assembly GCF_965112155.1). Taxonomy (NCBI): domain Eukaryota; kingdom Metazoa; phylum Chordata; class Lepidosauria; order Squamata; family Lacertidae; genus Podarcis; species Podarcis liolepis. The sequence continues at coordinate 53,611,455 of NC_139557.1, read as the reverse complement.
ATGTGGTGGTATCCTTGAAGACAGTCCTGTAGCTGCAGCTGGTATAGAATCATGGAATCACAGAGTTTAGAATTGTAGACTCATAGAATTGTAGAGTTTAGTCAAGTAGCACGATGGGCTCAGATGTCACTAATCCTTATAGAATTGCATTCTGTGTCTGTGAGCTACCAGATGTATTTCAGTGTGCTAGCACTAATATATAAATGGCTTGGGGCCTGAGCACTTAAAGGAGTGCTTCTTCTAATGCCTACCAGCTCATGCTTTGAGATCAATGGGGGAAGCACAGCTCATGGTCCAGCCGATGAATATGGGTTGTGGTGTTATAACATGAAAATGAGTCTTCTCAGTGGTAGTGTGCCAACTGTGGAGTTCTCTTCTTGAAAAAGTGGGTCTGTCTCCTATGTTGACAAGCTTTAGGTATCAACTGATCATGCATTTGTTTGCCTGGGCTTTGAGGACATAAATGTGTTATGGAGTCCATGGGATGGATTCAACTAACTAGTCATGCCAGCAGAAGCCCACACAAGGGCTTCCATTAGTGCAACAGGACTTCCCCTGCTCCTCCTTCCTCTCATGTCGCACCAAGTTGGCTGTGAAGGGAATTGAGAGACCCCTAGAACAACACTGAGGTCAGGGGAGAAAGTAGAATGTTCGGTCAGGGAAGCAGAAATACTTGCACCGGTGGAGTGGCCTGCTTAGCAGTACATTAAATTCCTCCCCAACAGTTTTACTATTGATGTTTGCTGCACTGTGTCTTTGATTTTAGCTACGCAGTTTTAGATGTTTTAATTATTGCTTTGTGTTGGTTATATTTTATTATGCTGCAAACCGCCCTGAACTCCTATGGGAGTAAGGGTGGTATAAAAATACATTGAATAATAATAATAGGAACGGCAGGCTTCCAGCATAGCAATCTACTGTTACGGGTCTGAAAACCCTGAACACAATTCTGTGCTCTGTTGTCTTTGCACAGCGGGACATAGGATTTGAGTTTTTAATCATGTCAGAATAAATGTTCTTGACTGTAGTTCATATGTATGCTTTTGGAAAGAGTTGAGCTGCTGAAAACAGGCATTAACTATGCGTGGAACTGTGTCGTTATAATAATGAGCATCCTTTTCCCATAAGCGACATGGCCTATAGTGGATAATTGTTGATTTACTGAGCAAATTCTGTTTTTGCCTCTGTGAAGCATATATACTTCATCAAACAATATACATGTTAGAACATTCAGATATGCTATTTAAAGTTAATGTTTGAGCTCACATTGGCATTAGAAAAAAACCTAAGTAGTAACAATTTTCTGCTACCCATCTGCAGCAAAATATTTATTTCTTACCTTCAGTACTGGGCACACAACTCATAACACTTGTAGTAATCTTTGTTACCACTTGATAGAGATGGCATGTTTGCATTCTTTGGAAGCAGTTGTCAGATGGACAAACAGTGGGCTTTTGAAGTAGGGATTATCTGGTGATTTTTTTTTCAGAGGGTACAAATGCAAGGCATAGCACGTGACAACTTTTGCTTGTGGAGTTTTCCAACAAAGAAGATCACTTCTAAAACAGATCCTTTCTATGTATAAAACAGTGAATTTGCAGTTGTGGAATGTGTTAATACGCAACAGTTATCCTGCTTAAAGAGCCTGAGTAATGTTATCTAGATATATATATATGGAGCAGTATGTGAAGATACCATTGAGGCCAACAGCCCTATGGGCTTCATTAGGCATGATATGATTTGCAGTAAATTTATGGTCTAATAAAAATGTGATTGGACAAGTTAAAACTGTCTAGCCTCTGCAGAAGTATGATTCACTTTACAGTATTTTTTAGTCATTGCAGTTAGACTAAAACTGCAGGTTTTGGGGATCCTATTTCCCCACAATTTATTATTCATTTTATTTACACATTCTGTTATTTATTTATTTATTTATTTAGTCACTTTGTTTTTTCCAGGCCAGCCCAAATCAACTTAAAACCAAACAAATAGACAGATACCCCCCTCCCCGAGATAAATTAAAACCAAGAAGAAAAAGAAATACATTAAAAATATCCTGCCCACTTCCGTAAGGCCACAGATAGTTAAAGGACAGAGGCCCAGTTGCAAAGGGGAAAAATTGCATGGCACGTAAAGATACACAATGATGGCACCATCATTGTATGGAGAGAGCATTCCACAAACAGGGAGCCAACACAGAAAATGCCCGTTCTCATGTTGCCACCCTCAGAGGTCTCATGGAGGGGGCACAAGACGAAGGGCCTCAGATGATGAGTACGGGGTCCAGATCAGTTCATATTTTTGCAATCTAGGAAACTGTAGGAAGTCTCAGTGACAGATGGTCAACAAAATTTTGTAGCCTTAATTTGCACTGTTGGTCTTTTTCAGACTAAGGTAGTAAGGTTTGCTTCCCTGTTTAGGTACATTGTTAATATTTGATGTTTTATCGCATTTTTAATACTCTGTTGGGAGCCACTCAGAGTGGCTGGGGAAACCCAGCCAGATGGACGGGGTATAAATAATAATAATATAATATTATTATTGTTATTATTATTATACATAATGGATGCTGAGTGACTGTTAAATCTCCCTTTAAAATATTGCTTTATAGTTATATTTTAGTAGTTCTGCTGGTAGGGCAAGCACAACAAGAAAGAAGAGCTGAAAATAATGCAAGCAAAATTAATAAGGCATAATTCTGTGTGTGTGTGTGTGTGTGTGTGTGTGTGTGTGTGTATTCCCATGCAGATAACTGAATGCTGATGAATGTTGCAGTGAAACTCACATTTGGAAAATTCATGCATTATTTCATGATTTGGGAAGAACTGCTCCAGCATTATTAACTTTCAATTTGATAGGAATTCAAATTGTGTGCTTCTATGCGCTTAGGGTGCAATTTGTGTTTGCCTCTTTATCAGTGAAACTGAACCCTTCTGCTGAGATAGTTTCTCCAGCCAACTCAATATTGTCCACTCTGATTGGCAGCAGCTCTCTTAACGCAGACTTCCACACTCTAGTACCTTCTAAATATTTTGAACTAGTAAGTAGTCCGAGCAGCCCCAGCCGGCATAGCTAGTTGTCTAATGGGAGTTGTAGTCCAAAACATCTGGAGGGCATCAAGTTGGTCAATGCTGCTCTAATATATGACAAGGTGTTTTCAGCACTGCTACTTGGAGGTCACCTTTTTAGTGTAGACATTCTGTTTTTTAAAAGCACATAAAATGTATTGAATCCTAGAGAAAGAATAGCATTAAGCATACTCAGCATGCCTGCTTGTAATCAGTTTTTTCCTATACGGTGACATGACTCGTTGACTTCACGTGTCAGCAATGCAGAATGATGCTGTATTACAATATGAGCATTTGCTCTTTGGAAATTCTGTTTCATTCCACATAAAGCAAAATATTGGCATCATATATCTGTCTGTGACTGAGCAGCTGAAACTCTTGATTCCCCACCCCTTTAGAGTAGTTTAAGTAATTTTTTCTAAATCCCTTCATAGTGGTGTGGTGTGCAAAGAGAGAAGGGAACACTAGCATTACTATGGAGCCTCTGTGTTTAATGAATGCATCTCAGGAGTCAGCTGTTCTTCTTTTAGGGCTTGCACACGTATTACATTTTGGAAGTTCTTGCTCAGTGGAAAGGACTTGCATTCTTATAGACCAGGCTACAAACTCTAGTTAAGAGACACAGGGAAAATAAGAGGAAAACCAGGCATGACCACAGGAAAAGAAGTTTGTGGTTGTGTTTTCAGAAAATGAGGGAATTTTATCCTTTAGGTTTAGAGGAGGGTTTTTGGTTGTTTTTGTCTTTAGCTGGCATCTGAAATTGGAAAGCTAAATAAACTTTCCTGCCTTACACTTAAAAAACAAACAAACTGCTGATGATCAGAGTTGCAGACTAAGGCTGCAATCCTGTGCACACTTATCTGGGAGCACGTTCCATGGAACAAATACAGCTTTCTTCTGAGTACAAGTGCATATGATTACACTCTACAATTGCCTTGTTTAGGCCTGATAATTTCACTCAGATTCAAGACTACTTCTTGTTTACGTTTCCTACCTGGGTATGGAATCCTTGGTTTAATAAACAGGCATCTTGTTGATTTAGTTGAGAATGATGCATGTGTGTCTTAAATCCCCGCTTTTGCTCATTAAATATGTACAGACACCATCAAGAAAGAATTGAGCCACTTTTAGATATAGTTCATTGGAAAAAGTGGCAATTTCAATGTGTATGAGCTGTTCCCAACCAATAGGAAGTTTATGCATTTTGTACTTGAGAAACATATACATTTATAAAATGTAAAGTGAGAAATTACCTTCAGCTGGCATCTTATTTCAGAGATGCTAAAGGATACCAGCAGATTGCAGAGCCTTTCCTAGAACTTTAGCGACTTCAACTTTGCTCCTGAACCTAAGATACAGCACATTTCTCCAGTCTTCAGCTTTTTTCTTATAGTCACTTCCTGAACAAATAATCTAGAGTTCAGAGAAAGGAAATGAGGGCAGTGAAGGCTGATGGGGCAACATGCCTCAAGGACTGAGCAAAAAAATAAAATAAAAATTACCTATTTTCTTTCTGGAGCATCTAGAATTTTCCTTCTCATGGGCTGGGATATAAAGCACTCCAATGAGGCATGAGACACCATTGCGAGAAGAGTTGTTTGATGACAACTACCCATCATGCATGGAAATGTTTTGTTCATGTGCTTCAATGGATCACAAATATGGTGTACTGGATAATGTGAAATTGTACACAGTAAAGCTTGTAGTTTATAGTGAATGGGATTTATTAGTGTTCATGAATTTATCTTAAAAAATGTCCTCTCACGTTTTCTCTCTGGTTTTAGTATCCTGTGGTTTGAATTCTGAAAGTTAATTAATAGGTAGGTGCCAGCTCTGTGATTCTGTGGTAATCATTGTGAACCCATGAGTGGGTGGTTAGTTTGTAAGAAATGGATGGAATGGGCTTCAGAATTCTGGTAAATGTCCGGCTCAAAGGATTTCTTTTATGTTTTGTGAACAGTCACTGGAATGTGTTGTCTTTTTCTAGGTTAACTGTTCTAAAATGCTTGGAAGCACTACCAATACCACTTTGTCCTTTCAGCTCAGGGTGACTTAATAGCAATTTCCTTGCCAATATTCTGGGCAATGAAGGGTGCCAGAAGCAAACCAAGGGACACCTGATACCTTTTCACTCTTCCCAGCAAGCACTTTCATCTCTCCCCCAAATGATTTCCCCCCCTTTCCTTTTTGTGTCCAGGTAATTACTTTAGAGAGAGCCTTCAGTCTATTAATATGGCTTCAAAATGGAAACCATCGTTCTGTTTAGCAGCCATTATTCTGATAGATGATTTCACACACATACCCTTCAGAACAAGCAACACAAAACACTACTTTCAGGGGAAATCTTAACTTTGCCTTGAGGCATTTAGTCTATCTTACACCCCAAATATATACAATCACTCATTTCTTCGTGAGCTTGTATATCTTCTACACATGAAATATGTTTAGTTGTGGCTTCAGTGCATTTGATAGTAATGCTTCTGCTGTTGCAAATTCAGCTTATGTATTTTCCCTCCAGCCTTAATTTTGCACAGGTAACTGTTCTTATTCATTTATTTAAGATATTTTTATGTTCTTTTCGATCTGTAAACCAACTCCAAAACAGGTAAAAATTGAAGGGTTTGAAAAAACAAAAAAACACCTCCAGCAAATAACTAAAAACAAGAAAATCAGCAAATTTTTAAAAAATAGCCCTAGAAGTTTAAAATCAGGGAATAAAATCAATTCATATGCAAACTTTTGGGTTCTGTCCATAAAGCCAGTTAAAATGCCTGGTGAATAAAATAATTTGACCTGCTGTCTGAAACTTGTTAGTGAAGGTGGCATGTGAGTCTCTAGGGTATTCATAAGGGGGCCATCACCACCTGCCTCATTTCCGAATGTAAGGGAGCACAAAGAACGGTCTCTTATGACAGCAAAACACAGAGCACATAGTTAAATGGTACAATTTGGTCCCACAACATGTAGCAATGGCTATCAACTTCAATAGCTTTAAAGGGGGATTCTGCTAATTTATTGGGGCAGCGAGGGATAAAGCTGCCAATGACTATCATATTTAGTGATTATGTACTACCTCCAGTGGCAGAAGAAATATGTTTCTGAATATCAGTTGCTGAGGAACATGAGTGGGGAGAGTGCTGTAGCACTCAGGTCTAGTTTGTGGGCTTCCTACAGGCATCTAATTGGCCACTGTGAGATTAGATCAGTGTTTCCCAACCTTTTTTGGGCAAAGGCACACTTGTTTCATGAAAAAAATCTCGAGGCACACCACCATTACAGCCCCGTGACGTCAGCGCGCAGCGTCACGCCGGGAGGGACATGAATTGCTAGCAAATTACATAATCACCTCCTTGAGGGCTGGCTCATCTTCTCCGAAGGCAGAACCCCATTAATTAACAGCACAGACTCACACCATAGCCAAGACGAGGGGGGAAAACCTCAGTCATGCACATGTGGGGGCTAAATGAGGACGAAGACCGGGCAGAGAGCAGGGTTCAAATCACCCCACCTGGCCAGGACAATCCCTGGGTGCTCCCTTGGGCCACTCGCCTGACCCACCTCGCAGGGCTGTTGTTGCGAGGATAACACGGGGAGAACCACGCGCGCCCCCGGGAGCTCCTTGGAGGAGAAAGCGGGCGATGAATGCAATGCACGAAATATATGAGAGGCGACCAGGTTTTGCAGGTGAGGGGCCCCCGCCAGCCTCCGCTTCCAACACCCGGCGCAACGACGCCGAAGTTTCCCCCCCGGGCTCGGCTCGGGGAGCAGCGCTGCTCCCTCCCGGCTCTCTCTGCCGCCCACTGGGGACCCCCCTCACCTGCCAAGTCCGGAGCGCCGGTGGAAGTTGCATGCATGCATGCAGGGCACCGCGTTGCCATTGCATTGCACTGCACTCCATGCAACGCCTGCACGCATGCATTGCCTTGCACGCCCGCCAAGGGGTCTCCCCGCGGTCCGATGCGTCCCCTCCGGCGCGGATGCAGCATTGCAAAAATAAACACACACACACCCCCGACGCAGCCCTACCTGGGGGGCAGCCTCCGCCTCCGCCGCTCCGTCTCCGCGGGGATCCCCGGGCTCCATCCTGCTGCCCGATCTCCGCGGGGGCGCAGGCAGGCTGCGCGGGGTCTGCGCGGAAGAGCCCCTGCCCGCCCGGCCGCCGCCGCTGCGCTCATTCCATGGCCGGGAGAAGAGCGCTTCAAACAAAACGCCTGGCCTGCCAGGCCACGCTGGGAAACGTAGTTCGCGCACCCCGCGCGGGCGCGGAGCCCAAGGGCGAGGGGATTACGGATCCCGGCAGCCCCCGCGCCGGGGACGGAGGGGGAGAGGCCGGGTGCAGGGATGGAGGGACGGGTGGGCGAGCGAGTGAGTGAGTGGCAGCCGCCAAGCCTTGGCCGAGAGCCAGGAAGGGCCTCCCCGGAGGAGGAGGAGGGAGGCGCAGAGCGGGAGGGAGGGAGGGAACCCCAGGGGTCATCTAGTGACGGCGCCCCAATCGAAAATTTGACTTTAAAAAAAAAAAAATCTTTCGAATTTTTTAATTTTTCCCGCGGCACACCTGGCAACATCTCGCGGCACACTAGTGTGCCGTGGAACAGTGGTTGGGAAACACTGGATTAGATGGACATGTGTTCTAATCCAGTAGGGTTCTTCTTCTTATGCTCTTATGTCTCATTTCTTGTGATGTTCATGCAGGTATCTGGGTCCCACTCCGTATATGGTTGCTAGGGCTTTTGAAACTCATGCTGCCCAGAATTATGGCTGCAAGCAAATAAGTCAATAGAGCTGCTTCTGGTGGCTGTTTCTTTCATCTAGTCATTACATTCTGCACCAGCTGAAGTTTCCAAGGCAGCGTCACAAAATTAAACAATGTGATTTGCTCTCATAGGATGTGGAAATGGCTGACAATTTAGGTGGCTTTAAATGGGCATTAGACAAATTGATAGAGGATATAGCTATCAATGGCTACTAGTCATGGTGGCTAAATGCATTCCGCAGGATCAACAGCAGGAAGCCTCTTGTGCTGGGGAACAAGAACGGGAGAGGACTATTGCCTTGATGTCCTGCTTGTGTGCTTCCCAGAGGCATCTGGTTGGCCACAGTGGGAAGCAGAATGCTGGACTAGATAAGGTTCTGCTTTTCTAATGCTCATCTAAAGTTAAATGTAACCTTGTTTCTAGTATAAACAGCCTGCTGTCTTACAAATGTGTATTTTCAGAAGGCAAACGCTTGTTATATGTGCTGAGAATAACTTTGTACACTGGACCATTAAAAAAAACAAATCCAGAAGATGGCAACAATATTACTGAACATTTTGTTTAATATACTGCAATCCACCAAAAGTGTTGATCATTAACATATATTCTCCTATTCTATGTACCCTACTCTGAATTTTGTACCTGAGTATATATTTTTTACAGATTATGATCAGGCATTCTCCCTTGCTTTTGCTTTCAGTGGAGGAGTCTCACTTGCCCATGTGAGGCTCCATCTCAGGTTCACAGCTATTGTTCTTTAAAAAATATTTACAAACAAAGAAGAAAAATATTTTTGTTTAAATAATAGCTTTCAATTTGGAGATGAGGGGTTTATTAAATGAAAAGAGGACTCTGGGGTGGAGATGAATGGAACTGTTTTGCTGTATAGTGAAGTGACAGCCCCTAAGGTGCACTAAATTTTATCTATACAGCTCACTGCATTTTGATAGTTGCAATTATAAGCAGAAGCGGAAGATAAAGAGGGTTACCTTTTTTACAGTGACAGATGAAGATTATAAATCAAAACATATTAGTCTGAATGAAGTCAGTAGACTTTAGTTCAGAGGTAAGGAACTTGTAACCTCCAGAACTTGTAGTTCTGGATTGTCTAGGTTTTAGAGCTTCTCTCCTCTTGTTTTGCCTGGTGCTTTCCTTCATCTCCTTTGTTGTATACTGGAGAAGGGTAGCAGGAATATCCACTATTTTTATCTATTATATACAGTACTGTATTTTGGAAGGTTGTTTGTATGTTTGTTCTCTATGGGTTCAGCCACATCTCAGGATATAATCACCAAACTTGGCATGATGGTTTCTGATGTAGGGCAGCGGACTTTGTCGCTATTTGGATGCCAGGTGCCATTTTAAATCAAGATGATGGACCAAAGCACCAGTTTCATGTGACTTCATCCATTTTTGACATAGGTTCAGCTGCCTCTTCACTGAACTGGGTATGAGGGTTCCTGAGATGAGGGTGGCGGTCTTTGCAGACATTTGGATGCTGGTCACCATTTTGAATCAAGATAGTGGACCAAAACATAACTTTACCTGATTTTTGGTATGATGGATCCAAATTCACAAATTACACTATCCATTTAAAAATCACAATATTTACCGTATTTTTTGCTCTATTGGACGTACCGGACCACAGAACGCACCTAGTTTTTAGAGGGGGAAATCAAGGAAAAAAAATATTATTTCCCCCCCCCAGCCCCAAAGAGCAACGGACAGGCTGCACGCATCCTCTTTAGCCTTGAGCAGCATCTTTAGCCTTGCACAACGGGATGGATCGTGCCCGCTGTCCACCGGGGCTGGACTAGATGACTCCTGGGGTTCCCTTCCAACCCTGCAATTCTGTGGCCTCGGAAGTTGTTGGGGGTCTCCACCACTGGAGGCTTTTAAGCAGCAGTTGGGGGACCATCTGCCTGGCGTTCTTTAGCTGTGATTCCTACATTGTGAGGGGGCTGGGCTAGATGACCCTCGGGTGGCCCTCCCAACTCTATACAGTCCTACACTTCTGCGGCAGGAGATCCACAGCCACTTCACACAATGCCCACTCCCAATTTTCATTGGAGAGACATGTGGTTTCACTGTCTAGGTAGGTACCCTCCTACCTGCCACTCTTCCCTCACCCCACTTAAGCCGAGGGAATTCCTGCCCAGAGAAGCTCCCAGGTGAGGCAAGGGTTAAGATCTACCTCTGGTAAATGGCTTTGTATCCTCCCTCTTTCCCTTTTCTCTTCTTCTTCTATGCTAGTTCCTTCTCTTGTGTTTTGTTTAATCTGTTTTTATTGTACACTAAAATAAAAGCTGCAAAGTTTCCTTTTTTATAATATTCCCCCCTCCAAACTAAAACGTTAATCTAGATAAAAACACTGATCCAGAGGAAAATAAGGGGGTGGAGAAAGGACGAAAAAAGAAAAAGAGGTAGAGATAGAGAGATTTTTAAAAAGTTGGCTTCTTTAGCCTAGTGTAGCCTCCCGCGGCTGGAGAGGCGTGCTAGGCAAAAGAGGAAGCCCGGGCAGCAAACAGGATGGATCGCGCTCGCTGCCCGGGCTTGCTCTTTAGCCTTGTGCAGCCTCCCACGACTGGAGAGATTGCACAAGGCTTTTCTAAAGGAGGGAGAAGGGACTGACTGGCCGCGTCAGTCCCTTCTCCCTCCTGGGGAAAAGCCCGCAAGAGCCACGCGAAGCTTGTGTGTGGCTCTTGGGGGCTTTTCCTGCTTGCCTCCCCCCCCCTGCATTCGCGCCATAGGACGCACAAACTTTTCCCCTTAGTTTTTAAGACGGAAAAACTGCGTCCTATGGTGCGAAAAATACAGTATTGCTTTCTAAAAATTCCCAGGCATCACCAAGCACTCCTCATTAGTTGTCTATATATGGCTGGGGCAGCGTGTGTATTTGTGTGCAGAAAAATAAAATCTGTTTCTTATATGGACTGTTGACAGATTTTAATGAGATTAAGATTTGACTTACTGTTTGAGAACAGCAGTGAATAAATACTACTAACAAAGTCTCAGTTATTAAAAGCTCTTGCATGTCTGCATGTTAGCCATGTGGCTGTTACAAATTAGTGAACATACATTTTTAAAAAGTTTTTCATTCCTAATTGCATTTAAAAAAGAAACATCTCAGAGTTTTGTTTATTCACACTGCTGTTGAACCTCTAAATCCAGCTGTGTCACTGTGTCCACTCTGTGCTGGGCCTCAACTAATATTATTGAGGATGCAAATTATATGGAGTTGTTCTATGGACAGCAGCCAAAATAGAAACTGTTTTGAAATTCCTATAGTTGCTTCCCATAGGAGAGACCAAGGAGCCAACATATGGCAGCAACTTGTACATGCCACTGTTGTGACCTGTATAATTTTAAACTAGTGACCCTGAAGGATCTTGATGTTATGTATCTTAGATTCCTCTGATCTCCTGTTCATTTGCATGTTACACACTACTGTCTGCATTGCAGACCTTAAGAAAATGTCAGATTGTAAAATCCCATGAGTAACTTTAAGGGTTTGACCTAAATCCTTGCAGCAAGTAGAAACTTAATTAAGCTAGACAGCTGCACTCTTGGCCCCAGTGATTTTGCCAAATATTGCAAATTCTGCAAATATTGTCTCATCTTGCCTTTAGATGTGCCATTTATGTAGCTGCTACATAAGAACATTTAAAATGTTCTTGTAACATACTTGCTTCCAGTGATTTCCGAAAGTCTTTTTGGGTCTAATGCATTGTAATACAATTCATTTTATGACTACATGCCCATTTTTTGGTGTGAAAATGTAATGATTTATATATATGTATAATTGGCTGGCATCCTGTGGCGCCAGAGAAAAAGACTTGCCAATCTCAAGAGTGTCATCTGATTCCTAGTTTTGCAAGCTGCTGTGATCTCTTCACAATATTAAAAATTAAAGCAAGGCAACATTATGATGTTTACAAAAGGCTTGGTATTTTGGTTGTGGATTCCAAGGGTTCTGCTTATAAGGAAAGAGACCTAGATGCAAAAAAGAAACCTTTTAGAAAGAAGTCATAGGAGGAGGAAGAAGTTTCTTGTCTGATTTGCAATTCAGTGAATAGATTGAGTATTCATTAGTTTCTGGCATTGTTCACCTACGCTGAAGTTACTGGCAAGCTAAAATCTGGAGTGGAATCTCTTTTACTAACATAAGAGCATGAATGTCAAGTGAGCAAAATAAATTGTATAGGTTAAGAGAATATAGGAGGAAACATGCTTTGCCGTCATACTTTAAAACATCACATGCTGAGTAGTAAAAACAGCAGATAATAAGAGGATTTGTTGCTGAGTTTGTTTTTTTCAGTGGCTGCTGTGACATTTAAATATGGAGCAGAATATGTAGCAATGGATTTCTAGCTCATCCTGTATGATGGCATATAAACACTTTGATATATTTAAAAACTGGCTCATATGAGAATGAAAACAAAATCTTCTTGTCCTCAAAGAAAACAGCAGAATCTTCTTGACTTGGCTTTGACACAAAGTGACGTTTGCATGAGAGCCCCAGCTGCTGCCTGAGATGAGCTACTGCTGTATTATTTCATTCAATATGCAGGTATGTATTTCATGTTCTTAATGAAATTGTGAAACCTTGTAAAAAGACACTGTTAGGCCTTGACCCCTTAAAAGCACTATCTAAGTTGTTTACTAGAACCAACTGAGAAAGTATTCAGATGGACCTGGTTGGGGTATTTGGGAACCTGGGTATCTGAGAATACAAGTTAACCAACCTCTGAATGTTGAAAAGTTTTGCATTTTTTATTTTTAGGTTATTTTATTTCTCTTCCTTGATAGCCTTCCCCAGATTTAACAAGAAACATGGCAAGAAAGTGCCGAAACATGCCGCCTTCTTTAACAATTTTTTTCTTTTACATAGGTTATTATGTGCCACCAAAAAACTTCTTTTCTCCTCTATTCTGTTGTTGGTAGGGTCAGGAAATAGTATTTCGTTAGCATTGACATTTTTGAGTTTCATAAATGTTAAGGGCATTGGGTTCCTTTGCAGGTTCAGAACTCGAGTGGCACTGATATGTGTGAATATCATTTCAGAGTCAGACACTTGTGAACACTAATTCTGAAATCTTGATTTGTAGTGTTCCTGCTTTCAGAGATGAAAGGTTGGGGAAAGATCTCTCCGCTTTCTCATGAATTTATTGCGTACAGGATAAAAGGAACCTGGGGAGGTCAGTGCTGTGTCCAAATTGCTCTCCAGACATGGTAAGAGCATAAGAAGAGCCCATCTGGCTCAGCATCCTGTTCTCACAGTATCCACTGTGAGTTTTCTCTCCATATTGATGTTTAGTCCAATTTAGCACTAAAGAACAGGTTTTCCCTGGGAAAGGAGCAGGGCAAGGGGGAAAACCACGCAGACTCTTGCTCTGGAAAACCCCAAGAGCAGATTTAGGGGCACTTGCGGGGAGAAGGATATTCCCTCATGCAAGGCGAAATCCTTGTACTGACAGAATGTTCACCCTAGTGCTACACTGAATGCAATGTAAGGTATCCAAACATAAATTCAGGTATGCAGAATTGTGGGGTGGGGTGGGATCATCAGGATATGGCTAAGCACCTTAATGCTGCCCCCTTTCTGTGTGTGCCTTAATGCAGATTAAATAAATAAATATCACATGCAGGCGTGTGTGTTTTTTATTAAATGGGCAAGTCTTTTTCAACTGTTTCATTGGGACTGCATGATCCCCAACTGCAACAGTTAATACCGAAGACAAAGTTCCCACTGGCTTGCACTGATTTAAAAAATAAAAAATAAAAAAGGATATGGGAACACTGTTATTTTGTTACTAGTTTGAACAAAAATTCCCAGGGAAAAAGATAAAAATATGTGGGGTGCTTCCCATGGGGTTCATAGTTGTCTTGTGCTATTAAACAAGTAAGATCTCATGCTATATATTTTGCATGTGGTGAAGTCATTAGGTTTCTTATTTGAAGTGCTTAAAAATAATAAAAAGGGACTTTTGTTATACAAGAATTATTATGTATGGTGTGCCCGTTTCAATGCACTTAAAATAAAAAGATCTATTTAACTTACAGCATTGTAAATCCATTGGGGTGGTTAGAAATGTTTTTAAAATACAACTAAAATTAAGAGCAAAACCAGCAGCCCTATATCTTGCTGAGCCATCTGTTTGCTGTTTTCTCCAGCCACATTTTCCAATGTTCAGCTGCTTTTTATATTATGCTTATCAGTTTTAGTGTGGAAGGGAGCAAAATGGTGAAAAGCTTTAATGTATTTTCTGAGTGGGAAAGTGTGCCGTTTTGTGTTTGTGACGCTGCTGGAAGTCTTCTGTGGAATTTTGCTCTGCTGAATGTTTTATTGGCGTACCAGTATTAATTGACTTAATATTGTCAGGTGTGTTCTCAGAATGCCTGTTCTGCCTTCTGCTCCTAAACTTAAAGATCATTGGATTATTTTTTTAAAAAACCCTATTGAGGTTCATATGATATACAGTGAAAAGAAGGAAAATGTGTCCATGAATATTTAACATTTTTATCATGTGCAAGAGAACTTCAAGAACCCCGCGTCATAGGGATAAATAGCTTTCATTTTGCCACAGAAGTTTTCATTCTTGGGGAGCTACAACTTTGCTTATTCATAGTGGATCGGTCTCATCAATTCCTTATCTTAAAGACTATCAGACAGGATCCAAGTTCCAAAAGTAGAGGAGCAGCAGTATGACAGGACTGATATCTTCTTGGCATAGGAGCCAACTCCTAGGGGCCATCTGGGTTTTGGCCCCCAGAATAAAATATTTGAGGGGGCTTGGCCCCCTGCAAAGTTGATTGATTATGCGAGGTGGGGCTTAACTAGGCAATGTACTGGAATTCTTTGATTTGGTACATAACATTGGTTTGGTTCTCGCAGCATGGTAAGCCAAAGTGTGGCTTAGCAAGGCTCCACAAATGTGTGCGGTCCTGGCAAAAACCTTGCAGTCACTTTGCCGAGGTAACAGATCGCAGTTAGCGAGGAGAAAGCTTAACCACAAGTCCCAGTTTGGATGACACGCGAAGCCAAACCTTGGCTTAGTTCAAAGTGGTGCAACAGTAAAAAGGACTGGGGGGAAGCAAAGAGGTTGTGAGCTTAGCTCCAGGAGCCCACACATTCATGCCATCTCTCTGCACTATATTTTCGCCTACTCTGTCATGGGAACCAGCCCATAATATTTTGGTAATGGTTGCGTAATTTCAGCTATGACCCGAAATGAGAGCCAGTGTGGTGTAGTGGTTAAGACCGGTAGTCTCGTAATCTGAGGAACCGGGTTCACGTCTCCGCTCCTCCACATGCAGCTGCTGGGTGACCTTGGGCCAGTCACACTTCTTTGAAATATCTCAGCCCCACTCACCTCACAGAGTGTTTGTTGTGGGGGAGGAAGGAAAGGAGAATGTTAGCCGCTTTGAGACTCCTTAAAGGGAGTGAAAGGCGGGATATCAAATCCAAACTCTTCTTCTTCTTCTATTACTTTTTAAAGCAGCCAACTGATGTTAGGGAAGATGCTATTTTCAGCCTGATCGGTAGTGATGGGGTAAGCTCAAAAACCAAGATATGTTACTCTACTCAGAAAATTGCTCAATTTATTCTCACCCAATTGTCAATCAAATCAGATTATATGATATTCCTAAATATGTCCTTGGGAGCACGATAATGTTTTGTTTCTTTCTTCAGCTACTTTCCATCACCTTAACTTTTTTCAGATCTTAGGACCAGCAGGTCTCTCCCTCTCTTCCACACCCCTCTGATACATGGCATGTTGTTATAGCCATGCTGAAAATGCATTTTTTCCTCATGCAGCTGGCATCTGTCAGGGTGGAAGGGAGGACTTCAAATCTTGACTGGCTTGGATTTTAATCCAAACCAGAGACATTGCAGGGCTATGATGCTTGCCCCATATTTGAGATGATGGTTGCAAGCCACCAAAATTAATGTATCTGAGCAAGGAAATGTATAATTTGGCAACTTGACTACTCATTTGAATCTGTCTCTATGTTCAGTTTTGCTCCTAATCTCAAACCCACTGATTAAATGGAGAGTAATACTAATTTTAATCTGTCATTGAAGCTTTAGTAAAGCTATCAATTAAATCGATTGAAAATTGTAGCCCTGGAGAAAATTAATTCAAAAGTTTATTATTACTAGTGGGCAAAAGGCCAAAGCAGCATATTAGCACAGACTTATAATCTTCACAATACAGTTGCCTAGTACATATTAATGTTGTAGTTATACAAAGAACACTTAATTATAAGAACAATCGTTTCTTTTTATAAAAACACATTTTAAAAGACTGTTCCATAGGTCAGAAAACAGCTTACTTAAGCCCATACATATTTATGGATAAAATTATCAGTAGTGAACACCCTTGAAATTCATAGGTCCCATGTATGAGAAGGTTAATGCATAAGTTTATATGAGATATTATATTCAACATCAGGCCTCTTCTTTCTTTTTCAGAGGAACCATAGGCTAAATCCTGCAAATTATAATGTTAGTCTGATTAGTTGACATGTGTTCATTTCTGTTTTTGGCACAAGTGGATGTCCCATGTGCTAACATGATCAGTGATAAAATGGGTCAGAAAGAGAAGATGAGTATATTTATCTGTGCCAGGGCACACTTCCTGCTCCTGAGTTGTGCAGGAAAATCTACACTTCTTTAAAACAACAACAACAACAACAACAGACACAGACCAAAATGGCAGAAGAAGGCACATGCACACTGCCCTTGGGCTGAAAAGATACTTGCATTCTTGAGATCCCAGTTCCCCCTCCTAATCTTTCCAACCACGAGGCAACATGCTGCCATTTAAGTTACAAGAACGCCAGCAATTCACTACTGTGAATTGTGCATAGGCACATGCACATCTTCCAGTACTGATTTCTTTGCACACAAGACTTCCAACCCCCAAAGTGTCAAGCCTTTAAAAAAAAATCATGGCCTCTTTCAGCCTTGGCCAACCTTATTGAGGCAACACCTCACTCTTGCACTCGCACACAGGCACATGGCCTGGATCAGGCCACTGAACTGGAGGTTTGCCACCTCTGCTTTTAAACTATAAAGGAGGCATTATCCCAATGTAGCACAGCCCTTTGTGACTGGTGGCTTCAGTGGGTGAAAGGGAGAGAAAACAAGCTACTTCTCTCCCTCCTTGCCCCTACCATGAGCCGGTGCCACTGCAGTGACTTCAGGAGATGAACCTGGTTTTTCTGCCTTCAGTCATAAAGCCAAAGACAAGCCATGTGTAGTTTCTTGGAGGGTCTTGAGCCTGTTACTTCCCAGATGGGGCACATGGAGACCAGAAATAGCTACCTGCAGAGATGGGTGTTTGGAGCCAAGCTCAGGGAGACCCACCCCAGTCCTTATACCTTGGCTAGGTGCTGCCCTGTTGAGCAGAGGCAATGCAGTGGTTATCCTAGCTAGGTTGTATTAATCCATCTGAGAAGTTCCACATATGGAAACATGTTTCTTTGCATGGATTTCCCTTTGTTTAATTAGGCATGCATCATTGATCAGAGTGCTGCTCAGTTATTTGCACTACATTGTTTTCACTGGAGTGAGCATTTGGGCCTTATCCAAATGTGCATCCACATGCTCATTCCACTGAAAACAATCCACTGCAAATCGTCATCAGCCATTGCCAGTCCAAGTTAGTGTCTCTTAATTGTCTAAAACTGGAATTGGAAATAAGCTTCCAGCAGTGAAACACGCTTGTGAGTTTTTTGTGTATCACAGAGAACAGCAATCTTGTCACATACTGGGATTGCATAAACATTCTTTTTTTACATAATCTGGATAGCCTTGGGACAACGTAATCAAAATGTTGAGAATTCTAGTCCTTTAATTTGTACTTTTGGCAGGACTTTCACATATTCAGCGTCACCAACTTCAACTGCAGCTAAAATGCAGTTTAAGGCGGCATGACAAACTCATTCTGTACTATCTTTAAAGTGGTTGCAGAGATGTGAATGTAGAATAAATCAGTGTTTCCCAACCTTTTTTGGGCAAAGGCACACTTGTTTCATGAAAAAAATCTCGAGGCACACCACCATTAGAAAATGTTTTAAAAATTAACTCTTTGCCTATATTGACTATATATAAAGTAACTCTCTTTAATAGGAATCAAATAAACACAAAGAAAGTATTTTATAATTACTTTATTATGAAATGGTAAGTAAACAGAAATATGAAAAATTATAAAATACTTGATTCAGTGCGCAACCTGGGCCTGTTTGGCTGAACACAAAGCTGATATTCTGGCTGGAATCGAAGAAAGACACACACGTAGCTCTTCGTCAACAGCTCTCAGTCTCTCTCTGTATTTAGTTTTTATAGCAATCATGCTTGAAAAGCTCAACTCACAGAGATATGTAGTGGAAAATGGGAGCAATGTCAAAATAGCTTTGTTTGCCAGAAGGGGGAACTCCTTGGCAGTTTCCAACCAAAAACTGTCCAAAGGTAGATCAGCAAATCTTAGCTTGAAACCACGATTTTGTCTCAGTTCAGTTAGTTCCTCCTGCTCCTGTAAAGTCATGTCCTTTCCACCAACTGATGCTGAGCTATAAGGGTCCCTAACCCAGTCAAGGCATTCAGTGGAGACTGAAGAGAAATAAAATGACAACTTCCCCTCGAGAGTTTTTAAATGTTTAGCTATTATCTCACACAGTGCAGCAGTGTGAACACCTTGCCATTGCTTGGTGAGTGTGAACATTTCAAGATTGCCACTTTCCACGTGTTGATGCCAGAGTTGCAGCTTTGCACGGAATCCATTTATTTTATCTGTACTTGTAAGCAGGTTTTCATTTCGGCCTTGCATTCGTGTGTTCAGTTCATTCAGATGATGAAATATATCTGCCAGGTATGCCAGCCTTGCACACCACTCATCACTTGCAAGCAGTTTTGCGTAATCTGTCCTCTCATTTGTCAGAAACACTTTAAGTTCCTCCCGCAGCTCATACACACGAACCAAGACCTTGCCACGCGACAACCACCGGACCTCCGTATGAAACAGCAAGGTTTTATGCTTCGCTCCCATCTCCTCACACAAAGCTGCAAATATGCGACTTTTCACGGGTCGTGACTTTACAAAGTTTACCATGCGCACAACATCATCCAACACATGAACTAGGTCTGCTGGTAAAGTCTTGGCTACGAGGGTCTCACGGTGCAAAAAACAATGCGTAACAATAACATTTGGATTTCTTTCCTTCACTCTGCTTACAAAGCCTTTGGTGTGCCCGACCATGGCTGCAGCTCCATCGGTGCAGACACTTATGCAGTTTTCCCACTTAAGTCCTCCTTGTTCAAGGTATTCTGATGTGACCCGAAAAATTTCTTCTCCTGTTGCTTTTTCTGGCAATGCCTTGCAGAAAAAGAAGTTTTCTCTAATTGCATCACCATCAACAAAACGCACATTGGCCAAGAGTTGAGCATGTCCACTGATATCAGTAGACTCGTCCAGTTGTAATGCAAATTTCTCACTGCTATGGATCTTTTCCAAAACCACACTTTCAATGTCTGCAGACATGTCATCAATACGTCTGGAAATTGTGTTGTTTGAGAGAGGGACCTTGGCTATTTCCTTAGCTGCTTCAGGTCCGAGCATCTCCTCTACAATAGCTTTGCAGGCGGGAAGTATTAATGTCTCTGCCACAGTGTGCGACTTTTTTGTCTTGGCTATAAGTTCAGCAACGTGATAGCTAGCTTTAAGAGCTCTTTCATTTACCTTTGAGGTTTGTCTCAGGAGAGTTGCCTGTTTCTCCGTGTTTTCACGCAGGCGAACAAAATAGTCCACATTCTTGTTTTTAAGCGAAGGGTGTTTCGTTTGGAGATGGCGTTTAAGTTTGCTTGGGACCATAGCACTGTTAGCTAGCTTTTCACCGCACACCACGCACAGTGGAGTTGGTTGGTTTGCATCTCCGGTGAAAGTAAATCCAAATGAAATATAGCTTTCGCTATATTGCCTTGTGACAGAGAATTTGCTTGAGCTAACCATCTTTGCTTTCTTTTCATGCCCACTCGTACTTGGCCTCTCATCTGGCTCCAAATTTTGTTCAGAGTCCAGTTCTTTTCTTTTCAAAAACTTTTCCATCACTCCAGTATCCGGCCTCTCTGCAGTGCCGACTCCCGCTGAGTCCTGGTCTATGTGCTCGGGCGGGAAGGAAGTCGGAAGATGATGTCCTACTGTGATAGGTCAAGGCTTGAGTCCGGACCAATCACAGCCAGGCAAAAACATGCATACTGTGTGAGCTCAATTCAGCGGCTCATTTCTGCAAAGGAAAAAAAATGGGCTTAGATGGGGTGGGAGAGGCGGGGTGGTCGTTATACAGAACAGTTCTTACTGCCTGTACTACGGGCACGAATTATACATGGGAATGGCGGGAAGAGTGATGGCAGCACACGCAATAGCGGAAGCCACGAGGTCCCCGAGGCACTGCCGCGGAACAGCGGTTGAAAAACACTGGATTAGAGAGGGCAAGAGCAAGGCAATTTCCATTGAGCTTCATGGCTAAGCAAGGAATTGAACTTCCAACATGGATGTCTTCCCCAGTTTACAGAAAACCTAAAAAGGTTGAAAAACACTAACAGCGGTTGAAAAAGACTGTAATAAGGCCACTGTCACTTAATGGCTGTATACGCTGTTAAGTTTGTGAGAAACAGTTTTTGCTATCAAGCCTGCTTGGACATACCTAAACCATCTTTCCCAAATAAATTTTATTTATACCCCGCCCTCCCCAGCCAAGACTGGGCTCAGGGCGGCTAACAACAAATTAAAAAACAAGTCGACTGAAATATAATAAATAATAAAAAATAAGTCGATTGCAATAGAAACAATAATAAAAAACAAGTTGATTGAAATATAACTTAAAAACAAGATTAAAATACAACATTTAGACATCAAAATGCAAGCAGAATAAATTCCTCAGCCCCGATGCATTGGCACCTCGTGCCGTTTGAGTTGCAGAATTTATTCAGCACACAGAAAATGGCCTTTTGGGGGGTGAATGTGGATGAAGCAGGAAGAGAACTTAAAAAAAAAGGCATGCATGAAATCTAGCCCCAAACACACACACGCACACTTTCCCCAAAGTGGTTGATGACGCAGGATATTTCCACATGCTTCTAAAATGCACATTAAATAAAATGAGAGAGAGGAGTGCACGCACTCACCTGCCAGCCTCGGAGCTGTTGAATGCAGCTACATGAAGCAGTCTGTGTCCTTCCAGGCGCCAACTCAGACCTGCCGTGCTGTTCCGTTCCCCCGGCGTCGCTGCCTTCATCCAGCCGGATGCCTCTCCTGCCCAAGGGACGTGTCAGCAGCCACCCGGCGTGGGGTAGAGGCAGGACAGCCCCACTTCCTGCTGCCCACAAGGCTTTGGGGTGAGAAACACCGAGGGGCAGGAGAGTGGAGGTTCCCTTAATTAGAAAAAGCAGGGAGGCAGGCTGCTTGATGCCTGCTGAAGGGAATCCCGAAGGCGCGATCGCGCACGCGCAGGCCCAGTAGCGAGCGGTGATGTGGTAGCAGCGGCGGCACACGAAGTCCCCCAGGCAGCGGAGCAGCTCGCCCGTCGAAGCCTGCACGATCACCCGCCGCGGGGAGCCGGGGGTGGCGGCGCGGTTGCTGGGCAGCGGCGGGGGTGGCGGTGGCTGCTTGCGGCCCTCCTGGGCGGAGGCGGGCACGGTGGGCACCGGCACGGCCAAGGGCCCCTGCCTGGTGCCGTCGGACGTGGGAGCTCGCTCGCTCGCCGCCCCACGTGTGCTTGCCGAGCAGGCGCAGGCCCAGTAGCGGCACCTCGTAGCGGCAATAGCGAGCGGCGATGGGGCTGGCCGGAGAAGAGAGGGCGAGCCCCCTCTGCTCCGGCCCTAAAAAGGGTAAGCCACGCCCCCTCCAGCCAGCCGATTGGCTGGCCAGGAGGCGTGGCCGGATGGGATTCCCCTGCTCTCGCGGGGGCTGGGATGGGATTCCCCCTCACGTGGGGGCGGATGGGATTCCCCGCTCACTAGCGAGCGGATGCGCAGGCCCGGTAGCGAGCGGCGATGGTGGGAGCTCGCTCGCTCGCAGCCCCGCATGTGCTCGCTGCCGCCGCCCCGCCTCTCACCGCCCGACTTGGCCGCCTCCACGCGGAACACAAGGCAAAGTTCCATGGCACACTACTGTGCCGCGGAACAGCGGTTGGGAAACGCTGGAATAAATCAAATCAGATTTCTTACCTGGATCTGTATAAAGCATACTAATGCCTTTGCAGGGCTAACTGCTTTAAGCTTAGTGGTCTTCAAACATTTTTTCCAAGTTGTTGTTGAATTAAATCTGTGATGTAGCTACTGGAGGATTCTAATGAGAGCCAGTGTGGTGTAGTGGTTAAGAGCGGTAGTCACGTAATCTGGGGAACCGGATTCCTGTCTCCGCTCCTCCACAAGCTGCTGCTGGGTGACCTTGGGCCAGTCACACTTCTCTGAAGACTCTCAGCCCCACTCACCTCACAGAGTGTTTGTTGTGGGGGAGGAAGGGAAAGGAGATTGTTAGCTGCTTTGAGACTCCTGAAGGGGAGTGAAAGGCGGGATATCAAATCCAAACTCTTCTTCTTCTTCTTATATATCGGTAAAGGACAGTCAAGTCTGAGTGAATTTAAAGAGTGTAGTGCAGGATAGTTGAGATATTTTCAGTGGATTTGCAACGCAATCCTGTACTTAGAAGTAAGCTTGAGCTATTTCTAGGGATTGATTCCCAGGTAAGTGTGAGTAGGATTGCAGCCTAAATGTCTGTAGGAGCAGCATTTGAAGAAGAGATTATTTAATTCTATGATTCTAATGGAAAATGTATGGAAAGAAGTAAGATCGTTGGTATCAGGGTCTCTGAAAGATCTTGCTCAAAAAGGCGGCCCAGGCATTCATGTTGCAGCCATCTCTTTGTATGAGATAAAAATTGTGTTTGCATTACAGTTGCTACAATTTTATTTAGATAGTTTTCTTCCTTCCTACAAACGGTCAAGATTTATATCAGCATAGGTGAAATAAATTTATGGAAATCCATATATTGAAACTTTCAACAAGAACCCTAATAGTGAAAGTCACAAAGGAACTGGCTTTCCTCCTCCCCATGTAAACTGATGGGTGTTCTTTTGATCCTCTACATCTGGTTGTTTGTTTGTTTGTTTGTTTGTTATGCAAGCATACCAAATCCATTTTAATTTAACAACCTGAATTTCAAGTATGTTTTTGAATACCACCTGCTAGTCTGGAAGAGCCTTTGGACTACAGACTATGCTGGTAGACTCTGCATGGGAGAGACTCAGCCTTGTTAGCCAGAAAGGAATCTCCACCACTGGGCAAAGAATGTCTTTGTTTGGGACCCATCTCCTGACCTGAATACTATTTCATATCTGCTTCGTGCCAGCATCGTAGAAATGCTGCAGAGTAGACAGGACTGATGTAATTTCTAATGAAAGGACGCAGCTAGATGAGACGAAAATAGAGGAAAGAGGATAAGATTTGTTAAAGGCTACATGGGAATGCAGTAGAATCTAGCTGACCCAGCATTGTGTAGAAAATGTGAGGTCCAGGAAAATCTTGGCAAAAGTATATTTTGCTTTAAGGAGAAATCTGAAGGCAGAATAATGTGCTAATTTGGTTGATGTAGAGGATAAGGCTGATGCAAGCATGACAAGAGGCGTTTAAGACAGGAGTATACAAGACAAAGACAGATTTCACATGCTTAAAAGGGCTTTTGAGGTTCTTTCCCACTGTTGTTGTGCATGTGTAAAAGACAAAAATGAAGCATTAATTGATGTACAGTGGTACCTCTGGTTACGTACTTAATTTGTTCTGGAGGTCCGTTCTTAACCTGAAACTGTTCTTAACCTGAAGCACCACTTTAGCTAATGGGGCCTCCCGCTGCTGCCACGCCACCGCCGGAGCATGATTTCTGTTCTCACCCTGAAGCAAAGTTCTTAACCCGAGGTATTATTTCTGGGTTAGCGGAGTCTGTAACCTGAAGCGTATGTAACCTGAAGTGTATGTAAACTGAGGTACCACTGTACTGTATAATGCTATTAAATTGATTGCTGGCCATATAAGATAGATTTACAACCACATTTCATTCTGCATTTTTCATGTGTGTTGCTGTTGAGCAGATTTTTTTGAAATCTGCAATAGTTTTATCGATCCACCAACTATTTTCCATAGAGCTTGGCTTACTTGGGAATATGTTTTTTAGCATTTTAATCTCTCCTCACTATGTCACTTTGGTTACTGTTAAGGGGTTCAGCTCCTTTACCCAATTCTACTTCCTTTTCTATGATTGTGTCAGCATCTTCCAAACCTTTCTTTCTTCTTTGATCAAACCAATAAGGTCAGGAAAAAGCCTTGTCTATTTCGTTGTTGTTTTCCAAAAGGGCATGTATAATTTTATGTTCTTGTTTAAAAACCAACAGCTGATAAGATAACTTTCGATTTCACCAGGGCTTTCCATGGTGTTGTCAGCTTCACAGGAAACTAGAAGGGAAAAGAGAAGGAATAAATATTCGAATGAAGTGTGGGTAGGAAGGAGTAGTGCAGAAATGTGAGTTGACAATGACATGATGGGATTCTATTTGCATCAAGTTGCAGGAGAGTATGGACCAGTAAGTACACCGGATAGGCAAACAAAGAAAGTGTTACCTTCCACACACTATCAAGAGGGGAGGGTGGCAGTAACAATATCAAAGCAGGTTATTGGATAATCCACAGGAATAGTGGATGGGGAGAATTTCCTGAATAGCAATTTAACTGCTTGAAAATGCAGATGTGATTTGGGCTAGAGGCACATAGAGCTATGCACTAAGGACAAAAGGAGAAGGACAAATCAGTGACTGTTAGTGTAGGGGGGGGGAATAATCAGAGGTGGAGTGGTAAATACTAGTCAATTCATTTCAGTTTGTAAACTGATAGTGAGACTTAAAGGTTTTAAGGATTGGAACAATGGTAATGAGTGTAGTGGCAGAGAGAGAGCTTTAGGACATCCATTCTCAAGGTATTCGGCATGAGTGGAGGCTAGCAAAAGAGGTTATATAGTAACTAGACTAAGCGGCAGAATGTGGCAGTGGCTTGAATGTACACAGAAGGAACAGAGAAGAAAAGTGCAGTTGAGTCATTGTTTAGCTCAGTATTCTTCTGCAGAGTGCATCAAGAGGTTGATGAAAGTATATTCAAACATTTTATCCTTGTTGCAAAAGACAACAATTGCTGCCCTTGTGTTTTTTTCCTTGAAAAAAAAAAGCCTGCATTCATAGTGGAGTGTGTGTTTTTCAAATGTGTATACAATACAATACACACACACATACACACAGTAAATTTGCTCAGTATTTCTAAATCTGCTTGCAACTTAAAGTGCAAACAATTCCCGATATTTTTAAGATAAGCATTTTCAGAACGTGGCTGGCATATTCATTGGTCTGC
The DNA here is from genome assembly GCF_965112155.1 of Podarcis liolepis. Classification (NCBI taxonomy): domain Eukaryota; kingdom Metazoa; phylum Chordata; class Lepidosauria; order Squamata; family Lacertidae; genus Podarcis; species Podarcis liolepis. Next base: position 53,586,181 of record NC_139557.1, on the reverse strand, counting down.
ATTAAATGAGGCTTGTGGCTTCCAGCTCACAAAAACAAAAAAACGTGATGGCTGCAGCTCACATAAATAGGATCACTTGTCCCCCTCAGCTGAGATGCTAAAGGGTGAATAGTCATAAAAACTGAATAAGCTTTTCTTTTCCATTTCCTAATGAAGCCACATGGTTAAGCAGTGTGTGGGAAGCTTGCCTATACCACAACTGTTCAGTTCATAAACGAATTATTCAAAGCTAGTGCTCTTTGGCAACTGTCAGGAGCAATAAAATATTAGGTACACAAAAATTATTTCTTTTAAAATGTTAAAACTATCTTGGTGCTAATGTGGTGGGTGCTTCATGCCTGAGGGCCAGGGATTAATGAATTTGGATGAGGACTGTAGCTTAGTGCCTCTGTCCCAGTGCTGACCTCCTGCATACTTGGATGACATTATAGGGGTCTACCATTGGGCAGCTACTGATGTCTCAGTGTCCTCAGAGGGCAACACTGCTGCACTGAACAGAGGAAACTGGTGGGCAGATGACCCATTTGATGGGATACTGCTGAGGCTACTCAAAACTAGAACCAGCTATGCTGTCCACTATAACCCCTAAATGATCTCTGGAACCTACTTTGTTTATACTGCAGCCGCATTCTCCATGTTATTATAATTTTGAAAGTAACTACCATTAACCTTTCTATGCTGTCTTACATAGTGCTGGGATCCCTTGGACTGGGGCTATATCTCCCATAATCTCGTTTGCTTACAAGTAGAAAAGCTGTGGAAGATATCATGCAGATGACTTCTTGTTTTGTTCCAAAAGTAATAATAATTTATTAAATTTCTATACCACCCTTTATCTGAGATCACAGTGGCTTACAATATAAAAACACAACAATGCATAACATAGTAACAAACAAAAACAATAACACCCCCCGCTGTTTAAAAGGCCATCGATTGTTTAATTAGCCAAAGTCCTGGAAGATGAGGAATGTTTTTGCCTGGCGCCTAAAGATATGCAATGTCAGCACCAGGCAAGCCTCGCTGGGGAGAGCATTTCACAAATGGTGAGCCACCACAGAAGAGGCCCTCTGGACCTTATGTGGAGGAGACTCATGAAGAAGGGCCTCAGATGATGATCACAGGGTCCAGGTTGGTTCATATGGGGAGAGGCAGTTATTGAAGTATTGTGGTTTAAGGGTACGAGCTGTTTAAGGCTTTATAGGTCAAAACAAAGCCCTTAACTACCGTTAATTTAATTTTAAAACAAACATTAATTTGTGTTTGTGGGGTTTGTTTGTTTTTTAGTGATAAATCTATTAATTTGTTTTGCAATGGCTGCTGAGAGGACATGTTTTCCTCTACAGCTAGAAAGAGTGTGGAACTTTGGGCTTTTGGTTCATTTTATTTTGAAACCTTTACGATAGAAGAGATTATAGTCTAGTTTTTTCCTTAGCATTGCTGTCGCCTTGTTTGTTTAGGAAGGCCATAGCTCAGAGGTAGAACAGTTGCTTTACCTGCAGAAAGGTTCCAAGCTCAATCCCTGGTCTCTCTAGGATGGGCTGGGAAAGACCCCCGCCTAAAAGCCTGAATAGCTGTTGCCAGTCAGTATAGATAGATGTACCAGTAGTGTGACTTAGTATATATTCTTACATCTGGTAAAATGAATCTTTAAACAGTTTAGCACCAGCCACTAATGTAAAGCTCCCATTTGGACATAAAAGTGTATGTCATTAACTTGCATTAACTGTCCTCTGCTAGGAAATGGCTTGTCCTAATTTCTGCTCACCTTCTGCATGTAACAGGCTTTATGGTGTATTTAAATACAGTGGTACCTTGGTTTACAAACTTAATCCGTTGCAGAAGTCCATTCTTAAACCAAAGCATTCTTAAACCAAGGCTTGCTTTCCCATAGCAACGGCAGACTCAATTTACAAATGGAACCCACTCAACAGGAAGCGAAACATGTTCTTATTTCAAGGCAGAGTTCACAAACCAAAACACCTACTTCCAGGTTTGCAGCGTTCTTAATCCAAGTTGTTCATAAACTAAGCTGTTCTTAAACCAAGCTACTACTGTAGTTATTTTCTTATCAGTGTTGTAGTGTTGCTGAACTGGCCGCAGCTTTCAGCACCCTTCTGGTCCCGGTCCCCCCCCCCATCATACCAATCAGACTTGTGATTTGGTATCTGACAAATAGATAAGATACGAGGGAAGGAACTGATGTATCAGTTAGTTAGTGGTATTACTAAAGCACTGGCACCAAGTATCCTGTCAGTCATCATGGGGTTTCCTCAAATGTAGTTCTTGGAAGCATTTGAAAGGCATTTCTTCTGAGGTAGTGGGTTACAGAAAACCATAACTAGCCTGTTAATTTCTCCTTCCTCTGAGCTTTCTGATGGTACTTCCCTAGTCCAGATAAGCAAAGCTTCTAAGGAGAAGATGGAAGATATACATGAGTTCATTTGCCCAGAGACGTATGCAGCCTTATATATGTGAAAGAACAACAAAATTGTATTGTGGCTTAAAAGAATCTTAAAAGCGGACAAATTTATTATGGTATATGCTTTAATGGACTAAAGTCCATTTCATGCTTTTGCAGGTTATAACGGCCTTGATAAAAATAGTTCAGCCAGTGATGGAAACTGTGAACAGAAGACAAAGGAAACTCAGCAGGCAGCAATTGCATCCAATAGTAGACTACAATGCTCTGGTGTCAGTTTTTCTGAGGAGAGGCTTTGTAAAAAGGAAAATAGCTATTCTACTTCAGTGACAGCATTTGTTGTTTTCTGTTTGGCTTTCCTTACTTTTGAATCAAGAAAAACCTCCAAAGAAGCCCTGTGAGGGTAGTAGAAGCCTCCAGAAGTCTGTGCTTTATAAAGAATAACATGAAAGATTAAAAATAAAAAGGAAGTGAAACATTTTGAATTCCAGCAGTGCCACTGAAAAAGAAGTGAGGATAGTGCGAACTGGCAGAAGTTAGGGGAGGGTTTATGGGCCCACAGCAAAACTGAAATAAGAGGCTGGGTGGGTTGTTCACAACAGTTCCCCCCACCCCATAAGTGAATGAATCCACAGATTGAAATGAGCTTCCTAGTGTAAGGGTGGGTCCTTGACACTACTTCTCTTTCTTCCTCACCCCCAGCAACCCTGGGCAATGGAGAGGGAGAGCATCAGAATGTGCTTTTAGATGCTAAAGTAAGGAACAGATACTGCAAAAGCCCAGAAGGAGATGTAATGCAGAAAGCTAAGGAAAGCCAAGCAGCAAGAGATCATCAAGTCCTGTGCCCTCAGCTACTCCTGTGACATGAATATGTCCAAAGTCATACTCCTCAAATGGAAGAGAATTTGGGTGAAGGCACTGAACAATGTTCTTTTAAAACATTTTGGTGGCAAAATGCAGAGACACAGAAAACCCTAATTTTGTAACTTCTCCTTAGGCTTTATTTATACAGGCATGATCTTACCTGTGTAAAGTCTTCACATGTGCCTGATTACATTTAAATGCAGTTACCATGTGTGCTTTCCCTTTCATGTGTAATGTCATCATCCTAACAAAACCAGGCCATTGATCACTGGCATGCTACATTTACAAATGAATTGGGCAGCATACATGGCAGGTACATTTTAATGTGACTGAGCACACATATGAAGTATACATGTTTAAGGACTTTCACCATGGCCCACTATCTTCTGGATTAAGTAGGCCTTGGTAAGTAACTCTTGGTAAGCATTGTCTTGAAGTAGCTCTATCAGTTTCCTATCAGACCTGGGGCTACAAGATTCCTTTCGTGGGCTTTGATTAGTTGAGTCTGTTCATTTTTAACAATCACATACCATTTCTTCAGTGCTGTTCTACCCTCCCCCCATGGCAAACACCTCTGCAGCATCTGCATTGCTTCTGAATAGTGTGTTAAGGGATGACTGGCGCTGTGGGTTAAACCACAGAGCCTAGGACTTGCCAATCAGAAGGTTGGTGGTTCGAATCCCCGCAATGGGGTGAGCTTCCGTTGCTCGGTCCCTGCTCCTGCCAACCTAGCAGTTCGAAAGCACGTCAAAGTGCAAGTAGATAAATACTTGTGGGAAGTTAAATGGCGTTTCTGTGCACTGCTCTGGTTTGCCAGAAGAGGCTTAGTCATGCTTAGTCATGCTGGCCACATGACCCGGAAGCTGTCTGTGGACAAACACCAGCTCCCTCGGCCAATAAAGCGAGATGAGCGCCGCAACCCAGAATCAGCCACGACTGGACCTAATGGTCAGGGGTCCCTTTACCTTTACCTTTACCTCTACCTTACCATGTCAATGAGTCTGTTATTCCATCTTCTTGGATGAAAATGGTGAAAATATTTGGAGTTTGCAGGCTGCCTAGAGTTTTTAAGTAGAAAAAAAAACCTGGAGGGTGACTTGAACTAAGTGGAAAATGTTGCAACCCAAGATGTGTTAATAATTCCTGTGGTGGTATGTTCTGTAGACATGGAATGATTATCGGGCTACACAGTCAAGACTTAACACTGATTGTCGGCATTTTTGTTGTGCTGGAAGAACAAATGAGTCACGCAAAGAACTCAGTCTTGAGATAATCTGAGATATTCTGTTAACTTTTGAGGATTAGCTTCTCCTTGGTTGAAAGGGCAATTTGGGTTTCTTTTCACATTTTAGTTCTCAGTGGGAAGTTTGCTTTAACCCCCATTTCCTTGTTCAAGGGGTTTTTGGATGGAAAAGCACCTTATATTTTAATGAACTAATAAAAAACAATTTCCCTATGCTTTGACAGATGTTTTGAGTAATACTTCTAGATGCATTGCTATGTGGTAAACTTTTAACTGATTTAATAGTAATTGCATCTTCTTAAAGAACCCTGGGATGCAATCCCTAATTGATGCTGGTCTGAAGTTTTTGCATGTCAATTTTGGGGCTGCAGCAAAAACAATTATATTCAGTCTTCAGGGGTTTTGTAAGAGGCTTAGCTGCTCTTGGCCACACCATGTCCCTGGGATGGGAGAGTGACCTTCCCCATTATCTGCCCACCCCAAAAGTAACCATTCATCCCCTCCCTTTTATGGAGGATGAATTGACCTCCAAAAGAGCATACATTTATCTTAAACATACCTACTAGGGAATAGGCCCATTAAAAACAGTAGGACTTACTTCTGAGTAAACATGTATACGATTACAGTTCTAGAATCCGAGCAAATTCTTTGAACTTTTGCCAAACAGCAAAAGATCCTTAGGAGAAGGCCGTGATAGTTAAAGATTTCTTCCCCAACCAATATGAAACTTTGTAGTATCTGTGTGCCCTGGGTATGCTTTTCTGAAACCCTCCTCTCATACATGAAGTACCCTGCTCGCGTTTTCATTTTGCTTGTGGCTCTTGGTGAAGTTGTGTGATTGCCTCATCATATGCTTAGCTAGCAATTTAAGCCTGCCATGCAACCGCAAAACTGACAGAAGCAAATTGAGCCAAAGCTTGATTAAATGCAGGTTGTGCTGTGAGCTAGGTAGGTTACACATGAAGCAATTCCACAACTTTTCAGATTTTGCAGGTGCATTTATCCTATATTCTTGATGTATCAATACGTCGACTCTTCCTGTAATTGGCATGATAACTTTGAAATTTCTTGAGGATATAGGGCATAAATTAAATGAATTAATAAATAACATAATATACTAATTGGATAGAGATGTTGGGTACCAGATGCAGGCAACTCCCCATCTGCACACATTTGAGGCACGTAGAACTGATCCGTGCACTGTTTTCAGCACTGGAAGGGGGGGGGTCTTACGTACGTCCTGCCAACTCGTGCGGTGCCTTGGAATTCAACCCCCTTGCAAACGGGGAGTTGCCTGTATGCTTCTTTGAGTGGCTATTTGATTCTCTTTGGGTACTATGGGAAGCCACTGAATGCGTTTCTAAAGTTAACATTTGGTCTAAAACTAGTTTTAAAATATTATATGCCATGTGGCACTAGTACGTGGTTCGGAGCCTGTTACTAGATCAAAAAGCTGTGTTTTGCTCTTGCTGAGTAGACCAGTGCATTTGCTTATATATAAAAATGTCCTTGTCTTTTCTGCTCAGCATTTGTTCTGTGAAATAGATCTGTGTGAATGCTAAAACTGCTTCCAAATGGAAGTGAGACTTATAAGTAAGCTAAATGACACAGTTTAGAATATCTGATGTTTCTATAAATATATAGGAGGGAAAGTATAGCTTGAAAAAGTTAAGAACTTCAAAGGGCTGACTTTATACTTTTCAGAGGCAACTGTAGCTTTGGATAAAATAGAAAGAAAGGAATCAATACTTGTAATTGCATGGATGGAGTTAAAAATATCTTTGGAGGTTAGAAAGTTGTTAACATGACAGCTGCATTTATGCTACAAATCTTTCCCCAGAGCCTATAATCATACCAGAAGTTACTGTAGATCTATATGGCTTTGCATTTTAACATAATCTTCAAAAGTAGAATAAATTTGCACGAGTTTTGGATTTCCTCAGCAGTAAATGTAGTGAATTAATTTTCAGTCAAGGAACCTCCAGTTCAGTTCTGTAATGTATAACTCTGGAAATTATCAATTGCTTGTTTCCTTTTTCTTCCAGGAGAAGATTAAGAAACCACCTTTCATTCTCGTTTTTGAAGGAAATGAATTGAGAATCATTTCACATTATGAGTGATTAAGAACATTCTCTAGAAACTTGTTTGTACTATCAAAAACCTATCTTGTTTTAAAATACAGTGGTACCTCGGGTTAAGTACTTAATTCGTTCTGGAGGTCTGTTCTTAACCTGAAACTGTACTTAACCTGAAGCACCACTTTAGCTAATGGGGCCTCCTGCTGCTGCCGCGCTGTCGGAACATGATTTCTGTTCTCATCCTGAAGCAAAGTTCTTAACCCGAGGTAATATTTCTGGGTTAGCGGAGTCTGTAACCTGAAGCATATGTAACCTGAAGCGTATGTAACCTGAGGTACCACAGTATATCCTATTGCTGTGGGTTCTAATAAGCCATAAGTTGGAGACAGTAAACCAGTAGTGAAAGCCAAAGGCTATCAACCAGTAATCTTTTTAAATACAGGCAGGATAGCCAAGCAAAGGGTACAGAGATTTTAAAAAATGTAGTAAGCTGGATTTTTTAACCAGGTAAGAAAAATCCTTAATACAGCCCTTTGTCTTCATTTGCCTTCTGCAAATCTCTTTTGATCTCCAGTGTTGTATGGCTTCATGCAAAGGGATATGCAGAGCATCCAGAGATCCACCTGTCCCAAATTCTTTTTCAGTACTTCCTCTGACATGTGTTTTGGAATACAACAGCAAAACTCAGATTTGTGTGCACTTATCCACCTGAGATTTAGGAAGAGTAATGCGTATTGTTATAAATGGATTCTAAATAGGAGTCATAATGCATCTGTATACAGCTTTAAAAAATTCTGTGCTAACTGCAAACTAGAATGGATTTTATTTCAAACCTTATTAATTCATTCATAATTTCAATTTTAAAAAATAGCAAGCCTGAAAAGACTGTTACTAGTAGGGCTTTTGGAGGATTAGGCAATTGAGGGGATTTACTAAACTGATGACTCTTTTTTGCTTTTATAAGTTTTCTCCTTTGGGCAGCACTTTCTAAGTGTTACCTATTATCGCCGGGTGAATTAAATCAACAATCTGAAAGAAGCACTAAGCAACTGCATTAGAGTTCATTCTTGGAAGCGTTCACCTATATCACACAGTACCTCCAGGAAGGAAGGCACTGCCTTTACACTGTAGTTACCTTACACTTTAATTTTTTTAAACACCAGGAAAAAGAGGAGACCTTCCTGGAACTATTTCCAATGCGATGAAGTAGAAAGCTTCATACCTTGTCATCAGTAAAGAACACACAGTAAGGCATCCATCAACACAGTGGCCTGGTTCACACGTCACAGTAAGCCAAGTCATGGCTTATCAGGACTGTGCGAATCTTCTCGAGATTAGGTTGCACCCACTTTGTTTCTTGCTGGTCCTTTTAGCTCAGCGTGATACAGCAGCTGTATCATCCAGATCAGGGATTATGGTTTAACTCTCTCTTCCTTAGCTATGATCTGGAACCAAGAACAAAACTAGTGCTTTTCCTTCATGTACCCCCTCAGTGCTTTATTTCTAGCTTGTATTAAGCCACAGTTCCCTCTTATGTTAGAACAAGACACTTTGGCTTAAGGTGTGTTATATTAACATATGATATTAAGCTAGATATGATAGTAAGCTAGAATTCCTTGGTTGGACATAATGGGGTAACTGTCTTAATACAATCCAGAAATGAAGTGCCACATTGGTATGAAAGAGGAGAAAAACTCATCCCTGGCATTTGTTCTGGCTTCATAATCATGGTTTATGAAACCTGGAATGATCATCTACATCATGCCATCTGAATAGCTAAACCATGGTTTGCAAATGTCTAGAAACCAGAAACCATGATTTGAAATGAGTTTGTAAACCATGGTTTGCAGTACATCTGTATTGATTAGAACATGATTGTGATTATTGCTCCAGAAACCTCCTTACTGTAGAGATAGAAGTCTTCAAGCAGGCAGAAACCAAAAGCTCACACTGTTGTTTCCTGAGCACAATCTGTTTAGCACTGTGGTTACACTTGCAGGTTGTGTCACTTCAGCTCTTTGCACCTCTCCTCTGTTCAGAACAGGAGGGAGGGAGGGTACCCAGTCCTGGCATCCAATGAAAAGCATGCATGTTAAGGGGGGATTATATAATGTATGAGAGACTGTGCCGCTGCAGATGAGAAGAGCAAACAGTGTTTTATGCATTTTAGATTTTAAGGAAGTATTTACTGAGACCTTTCAAGAGATACTGGTCAGGACGCTGCTGGCCGCTGTGGAGGGCACCAGGTTGGTAAAAGTTCCCTTGTGAATTCATAGTAACACCTGGGCAAGATATATTCGATGAAGCCTTTGAGTTTGTGTGTGGGTTTAGGGTTTTCTGGATAGTTTATCGAATTATGCTTTGCAGGAGGGTTGACAGGGAAGAAGGACCAAAGCACAGCTAGACTAGTAGCAGTGGTGATACATGTCTTGTTAACTTTTATTTGTGTGGTCGTTTCCTCCTGTTTGTAACTGTACAGTGGTACCTCTGGTTAAGAACTTAATTCCTTATGGAGGTCCGTTCTTAATCTGAAACTGTTCTTAACCTGAGGTACCACTTTAGCTAATGGGGCCTCCCGCTGCCACCAGAGCACGATTTCTGTTCCCATCCTGAAGCAAAGTTCTTAATCTGAGGTACTATTTCTGGGTTAGCGAAGTCTGTAACCTGAAGCATCTGTAACCCGAGGTACCACTGTATATGGTATTTTCTACTCTTTGGAGTACTTTCAAAGAGAAATGGAAGAATGTCTATTTCAGTGGCATTCGACCAATACAAAAGGGTTAATAAAAGCTAAAGAATACACCCTGAATCTAATTGAGATCTCTGATGTACTTGAACTTCCTGATTATCTTGCTTCCCTCATTATGTTATTTTAGAAAAATTTCTGTAAGTAAGAAAAAAATATGTCTGTTTTCTCTGTGCTGGATGTAGAAACAGCATTAATAACACAAGCTTGAACAAAATAATAGGCACTGAAATGCTTATTTCAAGAACAAGACATAATGAGAGTGAAGGAAGCTGTGCATTACTTCTTGTGTGAGCTCTGTGTGTGAAAGGAAGGCATTTTATAGGTCTTATCATTGTGAAACATCAGAATGGTTTATTGCAACGTCCTTGTGTGTTGATGATTTTGTGCCAGTTATAGATAAAATGATGAATAGAAAACCATGTAGGTGTGTGTGTGTTTCTTGACTGCTCTTGCACACATGTATGTATACAAGAAATGTATGAAAATGGTTTCCCAGACACCATTGAGGCCTAGACATACATAGTTGCAGAGATGGATGTGCTTTTAGACCTCTGCTGTACATTATATTTGTGTTCATTCTATGGTCTTTGTTAGCTTTGATTGTGGCAGAGGTGTGAACCAATTTATTTGGTCAGGTTATATTTATTCCCTTTCCTTTTCCTCTGTCGCTGGGCACCTCCAGACTGTGTCACTGTTTCCTGCTGAGATTCAATCACAGACCATCAAATTCAGGCTACACAATTAGAATTGATTTGGAACTATTTTGCAAGAAATTTACTTCTCAAAAACAGATTTTTTGCAATAAGAAAAGTACAGTGGTACCTCGGGTTAAGTACTTAATTCATTCCGGAGGTCCGTTCTTAACCTGAAACTGTTCTTAACCTGAAGCACCACTTTAGCTAATGGGGCCTCCCGCTGCTGCCGCACTGCCGGAGCACGATTTCTGTTCTCATCCTGAAGCAAAGTTCTTAACCTGAGGTACTATTTCTGGGTTAGCGGAGTCTGTAACCTGAAGCGTATGTAACCTGAGGTACCACTGCAACAGTGAAAGGCCCTGAAAAGTGTGGGATAACATTTGCTGAACTCCCTGCACACAAATCAGAACAAATCCTCAATAAAGAGCTAGTGTCCTCTTATTTGCAAACAAATTAGTATGAATGTTCAATAAGCAGGTTGCCTGGAAGTACCTCCTCTCTAACTTTTTGTCCTACTTTCAATGTCTCATTTTGTGTTATCCCTTTGCCTGCAAATTAAAGCCCCACAACCCTTCCCAGAGTTGGGGAAAGAACTATTCAGCACGAAATATAGATCTGGTACAGCATAGCTTTCATAGGGACCCAACTACATGCATGCAGTTCAGGAAACTAGGTGTAGGGACAGCACCAGTTAAACAAAGGTTGATGCTTGAAGCTGGAGGGAAGCTAGGAGCAGCATCTGGTGCTTTGAGGGGCCAAGGAGGGACCTCCTACACTTTTAATTTAATACAAATTAAGGCATTTGATTGAAATAGGTCAGCACTTACTCATCTTGGTTTATTGGTTCATTACTTGTATAGAAAATTGGATAAAAGAAAATGAAATGTAGATCTGAATGAATAACCCTGTAAAAATCAAATATTCAAAAAAGAAACTCATGATGAGCAGATTTTAAAATGAATTGCAGAAATTGCTTGAGCATAGTGTTGTCTTGAGCAAAGTCTGCCTTGCTGATCTCCAAAAACTCATTGTCATTTACCTGGGCTTTTTCTACATGTATGGAAGTAATTTCCACAGGTATTCTGAAATCTCATGTAATGCTGAAGCAGAGAACTCAGTAGCACTTGGTTGTAACAGAAGAGCAGGGAAGCCTCTCGCTCCTTTCCTTCTATGGAGAGACCTTCTGAGACCATCCACAAACTCCTTTAGCACTCTTGGGTTAAGCTCATGAGACCCTGGAAATTTGAATTCATTTAAAGTAGCTAGGTGTTCCCTTACTACCTATTTTTCCTGTCTTGGGCTGCAGCACCCTCCTTACATTCTTTATTCTATTATCACAAGGTTGGGCACCGTTTTCCTTTTGGGTGAAGATAAGAGACAAAGTAGGTGTTGAGCAGTTCTGCCTTCTCTCTGTCACCCAGTAACATTTCTCCATCTTCTCCACTGGGAATTACTTTCCCAGGGCATTTCAACCACAGTGTTGTGGATGAGAGATGTTGAAATAACAATGTGTTTTACCCCCGTTATATGGGGATAAAATAGAGCTGCAGATTTAACGTATCAGATTTGGACCCAAATAAAGAATTGAATCAAAACAATAAACAATACGGATCAGGATGCTCTCAAACACGGCAGATACAAGGCAAATCTTGTGGTCACTTCTCACCCCTATTAAATACTTCTGAAATTGTGGCTACCCTTCCACTCTATCAAATTCCAGAGTGCTCTCTTTGTTTAGAATATCTTGCCAGACTTCTAATGTCAAAGCAAAGTAGAACAAGGCTGACATTTGAAGCACATGGTGGCATTTTCTCTCCTCCTGTGGTGTGATGTAGCTATCTATTGCTCAAGTTCAAAAAGGAGGCATTGGCGTTACAAGAATGGCTCTGTGTAAGAGATTTTTTTTAAAAAAACCAGTTCAGTTTTTAAAATATGGCTTATTTTTTTAAGCGCAGTTCCTTTAAAAATGAAATAGAAATGTTTTCTTATAACTAATAGTGTTATGAATGAGTCTTAATCCAGGCTTGCACCTGCAGGCTGTTTTTGTTTTGTTTTTTAACAATGCTCTCTTGGTTAGACCTTTTCTTTTTTTACTATATTAGGGTGGGGAATTCTTTTCAGCCTGATGGTTATATGCTCTCAGCAGGAGCCTTCCAAGAGCTGCATGTTGGTAGAGGCAGAGGCAGAAATGGGTGTAACAATGGATGTGGCTCTTACAGTGGGCTTCATTCCAGCCATGCAAAAGTTGGAAGTTTCTACACACTCACACCCACACACTGTCAATCGAGGCAAGCAGGAAGCATTATCACAGCTCCAGTCACACAAGGGCACTCAAGGAGGATGCGGAGGAGAGAGAGAGTGAGGGGTGTGGCCTGGGAATAAGACATGTGGCTTGGGAAGGAGATGTGGCCTAGGGAGAGTCCTGAGGGCCAGATAGAGACACCTGAAGTGCCGCCTTCATGTCTGGGCCTCAGGTTCCCCACTATGTGCAATCAGGTATTGGAATTGGCATTGGTTATCATAGCTATCATTCTTACTTATGTTTCACCTAACACTTGAACCAACACAACTTTCTCATGCGCCTCTGTTTTACTCCTCACTTTGTCCTGATACTTTGAAGATTGTTTGTTCAGCTTTGCATTTTATAACTGGTTTTACCTACCTAATAGCCATAGTCGACAAGGAATTTCACAAAGTAAAGTGAGTGGACTGGTAAAGTGAGGTATGCTTAGCTCTGCCCATCTCACTTGAGTGTTTGTGCTTGGTAGTCAGCTGTTTATATCCTCTAGTTTTCAAGGAGTTGTATATCATTGCAAGGTGAATAATGTGAACAGAACTTGCCAGATTTTCTCACACTATATCTGTGGTGTCTTGTCCCTTTACAGTGGTGCCTCGCAAGACGAAAATAATTCGTTCCGCGAGTCTTTTCATCTTGCGATGTTTTTCGTCTTGTGAAGCACGGTCCGTCGCAACTGCGCCTCTTCAAGCGGCTTTAAGAAAAAAGCGCAAGACGTTTTCGTCTTGCGAAGCAAGCCCATAGGGAAATTCGTCTAGCGAAGCAACGCAAAACCGAAAAACCCTTTCATCTAGCGAGTTTTTCGTCTTGCGAGGCATTCGTCTTGCGGGGCACCACTGTATTCCTTGCCATCAGATATCTTTAAGATGAGGACACAATATGATGGAGAGTAGGATGCTAATGTTTGGACCCTCACAGCTGTCCATAAGGCCTGACACACAGTGGAAACAAACAGGTGTGATTTTCTCTCATCTCCTCCCTTCAGATATGGCAGCACATTCCTTAGTGTTTGATTTGCTGAATCCTCTGCAAAGGTAGATAGTGTATATAGCACCGGTCAGCCTAAAGTGTTGTCATTGCCTTGCTTTGACCGGTGCTGCCTTGGCTGACAGTAGTCAGCTGTGTTCATTAGACCCATTGTCAGGCCCATCCCAATGGAACAGTGGTGGGGACCCTCAGATCCACAGGCCAAACTTGGCTTGACAGGACTTCAGATTTGGCCCACAAGGCCATGTTCATCAAACCATGCCCATAGAGATGCAGCTGCCGGTGCACATTTGGGTTCACTCCTGGTTGCGTATTTGCAATGGAAAGCAGAATTCAACTGATGATAGGCAGTAGAGCAGAAGTCTGCTGGAGGTCCCTACTTTGGGATTTCAGAGCATCCAGTCACCTGTTGTTATTTTGATGTCAAGTGATCAACAGGTAGGTACACCTGCACACATGCTAAAATTGGTCTGTGGAGCCAAAAGGGTTCTCCAACGCTGCAGTAGAAGGAACACAGGATGAAAGTTGTCTTTAAGCCACTGCCCTCTCTGCCAAGAAAAATAGGCTTTCCCCAAGGTGGGCTACACAGCACGGCAGTTAAGAAGCAATGTGCAGTTGGTTATGCCAGTGGAGAGGAGGACACCTCAAACAGGCTGAGGAAGGAGCAGAAATGTAGGTTTCCATAAAATTTTGAATGGAAATTTTGCATATGGTACTGTACTTTGCATCAGAAAGTTTTCAGTTTGCACTGGAAAATGCCCTAGAGACTCATTTATTTTGAAATGTTTCTTTTACTTTTAATATTGTATTTTGCAATGGGCATTCATTTATTATTAATAGTGAACTCAGAAAATGGAAAATTTTGCTTTTCCAGAAAGTTTTCTACAGCTGAAAATAGGGTGATTAGGAACAGACAGGTAGTGTCACAAGAGAAGATGGGGGCTTGCAGAAGATCATCAGAGTCCAGATTGGGTGACTCTCTGCAACCATTTTAAATCAGCTATGGCAGGAAAACTGTTGAAGCCAGTTTTGTCTTCACAGTGTGTATCAGAAGTTCTAGATAAAGCCTCTCTTACACAAAGAGGCTACCAAACCACTACAAAACCAAGAGAAGTCTGTTGTTATGCTGCTTCAGCTGTAAGTTAACATTTCCTGTATTCAGTACAGCTATCTGTATTCCACCACATTGTTGGTTGGAGTGGTACACACCATTATACGGATTTCCTGTGTTGCTTTTCTAATTCCTTCTAATCCTGTTTTTAGTTCATTAGAGCTGTGTCAGGATAGATTCTAACAGCAATATTTTATGCACTCCACAATCATCATGGTTTTTGGCAGTCTCTTCATTCACTCACCAAAAGTTGTTGTCCTTTAACATGGTTGGGCAAAACAGCTGCTTTTCTAATGGGAAGCAAGTGAAGTAAAGATTTGACCACTTTGAATTACCCTACCCCAAGTTAACTATAGCTAGCTATGGCGAAGGGTTACATTAACACCAATCTTAAGCATTACAGGCAGTGACTGTTTTAGGCACATTGTGCCAAACTTGGAAGGGCAGGAGCAGGGCAGGAGCAAAATGGGGTGTTTACAGGGTTTTTTAATGGTGCTTCAAATATACATGATTTCACTTAAACACGCAGTGCCTTGGAACGTAACCATCACATAAATTGAGAGTTGTCTGTATTGTTAATTCTAAACAGTGTTGGTTATGTCTAAGTTCATTGTCAACATAACTTTACCCAGAATTAAGATGAATAAGGAGACAATTCATGTTCAGGAGCGATATGTGGATTGGCTCCTGATCTTGACTCTTCCTGTCTTATTTGCTGTCCTGTTACTTCTCTGTTTGCTATAAACTTTAAAAAAGGTAAAGGGACCCCTGACCATTAGGTCCAGTCGTGACCGACTCTGGGGTTGCGGCACTCATCTCGCTTTATTGGCCGAGGGAGCCAGCGTACAGCTTCCAGGTCATGTGGCCGGGGCATGACTAAGCCACTTCTGGCGAACCAGAGCAGCGCACGGAAACGCCGTTTACCTTCCCGCAGGAGCGGTACCTATTTATCTAATTGATGTGCTTTCAAACTGCTAGGTTGGCAGGAGCAGGGACCGAGCAATGGGAGCTCACCCCGTTGAAGGGATTCGAACCGCCAACCTTCTGATCAGCAGGTCCTAGGCTCTGTGGTTTAACCCACAGTGCCACCTGCATCCCTCACCATAAACTTTACACCTCATTAAAGAATTCCTAAGTTTCTGATTCCTAGTTGGCAAGTAAAACTTCAAAATATGGAACATGTCGGTAAATTCAAAGTAACAAAAATAAACAATTTAGCAGACACAGAATAAATTCAGCATTACAAAAAACAAACAAGAAAGCAAACCACCACCAGACTTAAGCATATAGATGAAGTATATATGTGAAGCAGTCGATGGCATCATTGGAACAGTCCCCAACAACTGGCAGTCAGACCCAAGCCTGCTTCAAACTGTATGGCCCCATCTTGGACTTTCTTTCTTGGAGTGTTGGGGAAAATTGACAGAATGCCGGAAAGTACCTTATGTATACAAGATAATATTTATTTCTTATCTATCACATATGGGCCTTGCACATACAATTACTAAGTTGTACGTGTTATGTTTGTGCATCCTATGCTGCACTGTTTATTTCCTAGCAAAATTTTAATTTTAAAACAAACAAACCTTATTTACCAAGACAGTAATTTGCCAGTTGTGCCATTTAGAGTTATGCAGCAGAGGGGTAACAATTAACACATTGTAGAGAAGAGTGGGGATGTAGTCTATGTTACATAGAAGGTCTATAACAGAAACCTATTGAGTACATTTTTAAAGTACTACAGTGCCAGGAAGTGCCAAAGGATATTTGGACACATGAAAATGCGTCCAGCTGCTTAGAGGAGAAAAAGACCCTGGTAGGATTGTATTTTGTCCATTAGGCATCTGTCAGCAAGTAGACACTATGAATCCAATATTACTATGACATTAAAAAAAGCAACCAGTAAGTTTTATAGATTGGTTTCACAGAGTTAATTGCATTTTTACAGCATGATCCTTTGCATGTCTAACTGGAAGTAAGCCACACTGAGTTTTCAAGTAACTGCGCTTAGTGTTGCTGCCATAGAAAAGTAATCTCTTTCAGACAATATTTCTTTTCATTCCGTTGAGCTCTAGACTAAGAATAGGATTGCTATGAAAAATGAACGGTTTGAACAGCTGGGACTCACAGTTGCTTGCTCTGACACTTTTCCTTTTCTTTTTTTGGAGAGAGTATGTGAGGGACGAATCTTCAAACACGATGTTGATGCTGACTCCCTATAGGGAATTTAGCTATTGAGAATCCGTTTTGTGGAACATTTGCTACATGTCAGCATTCTGAACTTCAGAGTAAATATTGTAGCTCCCCAAGGTTTCCTTCCTCTGAAGCAAGGCCTGAAATAAAATTACATTAACAAATGAAAACCTTTTGTGTGTCATCATTACTTACAGCTATATGTCCAATACATGCAAGGAAAATAAATATCTGAAAAGCACACAATATGCATTCCCAAAACTTGGGCTTTGATGGCCCTATACACTAAAGGCATTTAACTTGGAAGGCCCTAGGACTTGTCCATGTGCACAGAATATACTCTCATGGGCACAAAAGGCTTTTCAGGGCTGCGGTACAAATAAGAATTGGATTGGGCAGTGGCATGCTGAGGCATGTCATCAAAAATGTATGTTCTATGTAGACTGTGAAGGAAGCTGCGTAGAAAGCTTCAATGAAGGAAAATTGTAAATCCCAATGTGTAGGGATGCCATGTGTGATAATCACATGGCTGTGGTGGGAAGGTAAAGGGCGTTTCCGTGTTCTTTGGTTTCCGTCATGGTGTTCTGTTCCACCAGAAGCGGTTTAGTCATGCTGGCCACATGACCTGGAAAGCTGGCTGCAGACAAACACCTGCTCCCTCAGCCTGAAAGTGAGGTGAGCGTTACAGCCCCATAGTCACCTTTGACTGGACTTAACCGTCCAGGGGTCCTTTACCTTTACCTATTTACCTATTTTACTTTATGCAAGATTTACAGGAGCCAGTAAACTGCATGCAATTGTGTCTTTGCAGGCACAACATGTATGTGCACAAGGTGTAGTAGGCAGATATTCAGTCATCACGTACAATGTGTGGGTTTTAACACTCTTTCCTGCGCCGAATTGCTTTCCAGACAGGAAATGTATCACATTGTGACAGAGCACTCATGCGAACCACAAACGCTCTTGAGTCTAGGCCGATGAAAAACATCAGCCTAGCAAGTGGTAAGAAGCCAGCCATAGGCCCAGTAAGTGCATGAATTGTCTTGGATCCAAATGTGAATTGCAGTCCACAAAAATTTCTAATGCTGGTTGTAAATGTAATTAGATTACAGTATTTTTTAAAATACAATTCTAAAATATCGGATAAATATATGTTCTCCTTGAAAGCAACAGGAATTTTGGACTTCCAACATGGACAGACATTTTGCTCTTATGTTTCTTAAGCACTCAATATTTTAAGGAATGGTAGGGTGTAGTTCAGTCATGACCATGGGGTGGCTCATGGTAACACTGCTACAAATAACGTGCTTAAATCTACCTGCTTAGCTTAAATTTACTACTTGTGGACATGCTTTAGCCCTGATACTCAGTGGTGTAGATGAGGGAAGGTGGTTCTAATGAACTACTGTGAAGCACAGCTCTGTAAATGGGCTTCCTAAAATAATATCAGAAAAGCCTTCTATTTCAATCAGGCTGCTTGTCTGGGAAGGGAAGGGAAGGGAAGGGAAGGGAAGGGAAGGGGAAGAACACATGATATTCCTGCAAAATGCCCCAGGTTCAGTTCCCAGGATCCCCAGTTAGAAGGATCACAGATACCAGCCTGGGAAAGACTTGACCCAAGACCTTGGAGAGGTGATACCAATTAGAACAGACAGTACAGTGGAGGATGGAACAATGGTCAGAGTTGGTGTAATGCAACTTCATACCTTCAATTCATGATTCTGAAATTCAACAAAGCTCATCTTGTTGTTTGTTAAAAAAAAAAAGCAAAATCCTCAGAATGAAATCACACTTAAATAACAGTAAAGCGCCAAGTAAAGTTACAGGGTAAACAGTGTTTCCGTGCTCTGTGGCTTCCGTCATGGTGTTCTGTTGCACCAGAAGCGATTTAGTCATGCTGGCCACATGACTCGGAAAGCTGTCTGCAGACAAATGCCGGCTCCATCGGCCTGAAAGCAAGATGAGCACTGCACCCCATAATCGCCTTTGACTGGACTTAACCATCCAGGGGTCCTTTACCTTTAACCTTACAATTCATGCAAATAATATAGTGGTTTTTTAAAAATTGAAAGGCCAAACAACATATCAGAAAAAGGCTGAATTGAAATACATGCCAAGAGAAAGTGGACCCAATGAGTGTCTCTAGTACATCCCATAGCCTGAGGGGAACCACCAGGAAGGACCATTGTCTGTAGGAAAGGTACTCTTAACAGGACCACCTCTAATGATCTTAAAGTGTATGGAGAGATGGTGGTTCTTAAGATAGCCTGATTTCTGCAGTGTTTGAGAACCAGAATAGATATTGAGAATAGAATAATATGTTTCCAGTGGCCGCTCTGTATTGCAACATCTGAACACAATAAAAAGTTACTATACCTTGGTCTGAGCCTATGTCTGTGATCTAGCAACTGGAGTCTTGTAACTCTAGCAGTCCCAGTGCATCTTCGGAGCTCTGCTTCTGCGATTCTTTTTTGAACAAAAGACAAAGGCTTCTGCTGTTCTTTCCTACATGAAGAAAAAAAGTTTGGCTTGTGAGGTAGATTTCTCTACACACACACACACACACACACACACACACACGAGAGAGAGAGAGAGGTAGAGAGCCTCGCTGTACAAAAACAGAAAGTCCTTTTAAATTTGATTAAATCCTTAGTAGATCTAAAGGAATGAAATGGCCTGCAAAATGCATTTACATTTTTTGAATTAGTATGTGCAAGTGGACAATGATGTTCTTCTGCTCTTGGAAAGTGATTTGTACTGAGCACTTGATCTGTGGACCATATGAACTGTGCGGCTGATAGACTAGTAGTAACTGCAGTAGATACTGCAGCAAAATATTATTTCCCTGATTAGAACACAACAGAGAGAGTCCTAAGCAATCAGCTCTGAAATGAAAAATAATTGATAATACTGTGCAAGTATAAGAATGCTGCTGTGTTCAGCACAGTTTTGCTGGAAACACAGTGAGATTCTGTGTCTGCTGGTGGTAGAATATGTGTAATGGAACAAGAACTTGTAAGTTGTAAGTTATTGGGATTCAAAAGAGTTTTCAAGTTGTGAAATGTGATTCCTTAAAAAGGGCAGTCACCAAGTATGGTTCAAGCTATAAACAACTCACTCTATTGACATAAGTTCATTCATTGAAAGAATCCTATAAATGGGCGTTTTGTTCCCATCTGCAAAATGCTTGGTATGTGGCTGCCTCATAGTATGTGCCTGTTTCAGTGTGAGCTCTTGCCTCCTCAAGGGCAAGCAGGGAAGACTATATAGTGAATTATTTGTAATGCAATTAGCTTAGCTATCTTGTAAGGAGTTATAATTTCTAGGTTCGACTTTCACATAACGCATACTATAAATTTAAACAAATGAATTAACACTTTTGACAGTTTACATGATCAGTTGTTTTGGACTAACATCAATCCCTGATCTTGTCTCGGTTTCAATATTTGTTGTGGTTGGAGGAGGGGGGGATCAGTAGCTAAAATGATTTTAAAGAGAAAGCAGGGGTTGTTGACTTGTGTTTCTTTCATTCAGCGTAAAGAGATGATGCCTGAATAAAAATGGAGGCAAGTGGAACTTGCAATGAATTGTTTAGTGTGCCACATGGCTGATCGGCATTCTGTGACCCCTGAGCATGCTTTCAATTTGATCTAACTCTGTACACAGTTTGTGACAAGTTTAGAAGGCATCTGTCTTCCTGTTAACTTTGGTAGCCTCCTGGCTACACTCTGAAACATTTGGTATGAAGTTTTTTATTATGGAATTGTTTTGAAGTCATGAAGGATTCCTGCCTGCTTTTTTTGTATTATGCTAGAACTTGATGCTTTTTATACCCAAGGAATTATAAAAACTTTCATTCTCATGAATGATAAAACACTTTTTCTAACTGGAGGCAAACAGTAGTTTAAGAAAGTTGAACACAGTGTGAGAGAAGCATTGTTTCTCATGGTATACATTCTCATTTATTTTGACCTGCTGCCATCTTCGGCCCGACTTGTTGTGCACATTTTAAAAAAACCTACCAAAAAGTTGTGACCAGATGGAACAGTGGGATTAGTATACATGCTACAGGCAGTAATACTTTTCCCATCCCATTTCAACACTCATAAGAGGGAGAAAAAACACCATACTCTGTCTGCCATTTATAATATGCAATTTAGAAAGCTCTAAAAACAGCAACAAAACAGTTCATCTCAAATCTAATGAATACAAATATCTTCTGCAGCCTAAGCATAGCCCCTTGCTTGAATGTTTTGTTGTCTTAATTTCTTAATCAGACCACTGAATTTAAATGCTTAAATATTAGCAATTTTTTTACAGATTGAATTGTTCAGACTTGCAAGGCACAGCTAGGAGATAACAGTGGCAATTAGGGGAACTACTTGAGGCATGCCTAAAGGCTTGTGTGTCCTGCAGGACTTTCTTGGAAAAGCAACGTCCATCCATCATGCTGTAGCATAAACTGATTCTGAAGCACTATTGAACTTCAAAAGTGGTGTAGCATGTAGCATGTGAGACTGATGTTGTGGCCCCAGGCACAGTAAAGCAATGGGTGGTGGGCCAAGGCATGGTGAAATTGCAAATAAACAGAGGACAACCACTTGGGATATAAAACAGGCCACAACTTTATTGATTACAGGCACATGCCTTGGGTGTGTATCCTGGCTCAAATTGCCTGTCTGCTGCTTTATTGTTTGACAGGCTTAACCGAGCTTAAGGGTTGCCCTATGATGTACATCAAATCAGGGCAATCCCGCTCAATATTGGTGATGCTGTGGCCCTTCAGCGCCCATCTGGGTGTCTGGACAGAAGCACCCCCACCCTGGATTCATTTAACAGGATACCTTGATTTCTTGGACCGGGGGGGGGGTGCGCTCCCAGCCCACCATCCATACAGACTAAGGATCCAACCTAATACTTTATCCACCACACAAGTTAGTCCCTTCCCACTGACTCACTGCCAAAGCAATTGCATCTTCAACCAACCCCTGCTGCTATTACACACACTGAGCAGCTAGCCCTCATTTCCCCCTGCAGAAAGTGCACCCCAGTGGGTCTGTATAGAGCCCCATTGTCAAATCTAATGCCAAGGTGACAAATCACCTGACCCTAGAGTGCCAACACTCCGCGCTGCACTACCCTGTTCATTTTCTTCCAAGTCTGATTGACTTGTGCAGGCTCCAAAGCACCGCTCCCGTTCTGTCATTCCAACGGTTCTGACCATATAATTGTCTTTACAGTTATGATCAGGGCATCTGGGGAACCCACCACTGCAATGCACAACGTCAGCCAAGGCAGCAGGCCATCCCATGTCATACCCCTTAGGCCAGATCATGTAGTATGGGCCCAGGCATTCATCCCAAGATGTTGGCCCCATGGTGTCCAATGCACAATGCTGTGAACGCAGATCCACCCACCCACCCCAGGTGGCCTGGAGACTTCCTCTGCCACTGAGACTTTGGGTTCTCATTCACTTTCTTGCCGACTCCTACATACTTGCAACTGTTTATGACTGGAAGCCGTAGTGCTACCTGGAGTGAGAAGGATACTATAAAACATGCCTGGTATTTTCATGTGTTTCTAGCAGTATCTGCGGTACTCTGAAGCCACTTAAGAGAAGGTTGCATAGACATTTCTTCTATTCATTTTAAGGCCATGATTCAGTAGTGTGCTTCTGTTCATTTGCAGGCCATATTTCATCCATGACCAGTTCCTCACCACTTAATTATGTGATACAGTTGTGTTTGCCACTTGATCTCAAACATCATCTACTTCATTATGAAATGTTTGTCATTGCAGTTCTTAGATGTGTTAAGATATGTATAGTATTCTCTTTGTTTTTCAAGGGTGCATTTTTGTCATATGAAAACTATCCTACGTGATAGCACCTGACATCTACCTAAAACAAGGAAAGCAGTTTGTCTTGCTATCTTGATTTCACCACTATAACATTTTGCATTGTCAGGAGAAAGATCTGGCTTGTCTAGCCTTGCTGTATATAGTAATATTGTTGTGATGTTACAGTTTGCTGATGCTTGGGGAAAGAGATAATTTCCCTCAGAAGATTCCTGCTTGCTGTGTTTGGAATCACCCTACTGATCCTACCTTTCGGTTTGGGCTTTTTTCATATTATAGAACCTTAATTATTGCAATTATTGTTTTAAAGCAAGAATGGAAAACCTGTGGCCCCCCAGATGCCGCCAGACTACAGCTTCCATCATTCCTGGCCATGCTCTATGCTACTGATGGGAGTTGTAGTTCAGTAATATCCAGAGAGGTTAGCCATCCCTGTTTCAATTGTACATCCATTTTTATTTCAATGTGAGCTGGGTTTTTGTATTGCTTTGTCATTCTCTCTGGAATCCTTTGGAATTAAGGGCAATCTAAAGATCTAATAAATAATAATAGGTGTTATCATTATCTAAAGCAACATATATCTGTTAGAATCATAAAGGGCCCAAGCCTTTCCAGTTCTGCTAAGATCTTTAATGGTTACGATTACGTTTGTCTTTTCAGCATATGTTGGTGCCCTCTAGGTGGAAAATTCCTTTTGTATTCATATTGGATTTGAACTTGTTGTTATGTATGCAATTGTTAATTTATTTTTAATTGTTTTGCAAAATCATTTTGAAATGCTTCATAGGAAATGCTTCATAAATGAAACAAATAATCACAATAATATAATAATACCATTATGGGGAACAAATATTGATCTGTCCTTATCAGTGCTTCTTCTGGACTGTTTTTAGCTGCTACCCATAAAATGAGTAGCAACATAACAGCAAAAACTGAGAACTGTATTCCCAGAGATAGCTTGTGCTTTTTCCCCCCACACAAAGCACTAAAGGTGGCTAACAATAAAAACATAACATAGATAATATAATTACAAATTAGAGCACTCATTTGCATCGTCATTTGGTAGCAATACAAATGATTTACAGTACATAATAATAGAAATAATATTAGGGAATGCTTCA
Organism: Podarcis liolepis; assembly: GCF_965112155.1. NCBI lineage: Eukaryota > Metazoa > Chordata > Lepidosauria > Squamata > Lacertidae > Podarcis > Podarcis liolepis. Next base: position 53,562,569 of record NC_139557.1, on the reverse strand, counting down.
ACTTGATTAATATTCCAAATCCAGAGTTTGGGAGTGAGGAGGAAGGGGGCAGAGGAACTTATTGAGCTAGAGTTGCTTCATAGAATCATGGAACTGTAGAGTTGGGAGCGACCCTGAGGGCCATGTGTCAGAGTTGCTTAAATCAGATTCAGTGGCCTTCAGCGTTTCATGGTTTCGGTTTTCCATTCCAGATTTAATAAACCATACTTTTTAAGCTGGGAAGAACTATTCTGGTTAATTTACCAACATTAAACCAGGGTTCCACATTTTGAGGAGAGAGGGGGAGATGTGAGCCCTGTGCATGTTCCTGGTTTCATAAACCATGGTTTATGATGCCTGGAGCATTACATCTGAACCAGTATCTTCTGCATTAGCATGGCCCAGACTTGCAAACAAAAATATCTTGGTACCACTGTAAGGGCTGCCTCTTGGAATCTGAATATATCATATTGTATTCGGCTTTTCTTCAAATTTGTTCCATTTTTTAAAATTAAAAAAAAGGTGAGGTTATCTAACCAATTTCATTGGCAGTTATGGCAAGCATTTTTCTTTTGCAAAAGCTGAGCTACTGTGTAGCTAACAAGCTAATTAACATAAGCAAGATAATTCTTTGCAAATTTATTAGAGTTTCTGAGCAGAACAGGAAGAAGTCAGAGGGAAATAAGAAATTCCAGTAATTATTGTTTTCTGCTTTGCATAATGTGATCTGAATGAAATCAAGTAATAAAACGTCTCATTTATCTTTAGACTTTCCTTTCACTGTGGTTTGGGGGTAGAAGGATTCTAGGTCAGGGGAAATTATAGTTGTTGCCTTGGTTTTCATATCTATTAGACATGGGAAAATTCTTTCTCCTTAGTGTTTATAGCTGCGGAGCGGTGGACAGTAGAAATGCACACGTTGAGGCTTTGGCTCATAATATATATCTATATATTTCTTTATCTGTGTTTTCTATCTACTTCAGTACTGATATGTCACAAAATACACTCTGAAATAGTAATCTGGCCTCCCAAAAATAAGTGAATCAGCATTAGTCTGTAAGAATACACTACTTGTTGTTTATTCTGTACATACACCACAGCTCTTTTCATACTTAATTTATGTGCCGACTCTATAGTTTGCTGAACAAATCAGATATCACTCCATTGGTTTGTCAGCATAATCTTTTTTTTAAAAAAAAACCTAGTCTTGTTACTAGTAGTTCAGAAAACACAAGTCCAATATGGTAGGGGATGAACATTCCTGAATACAGTGGGTTTTGTTTCTGAGCATAACCATGCATAGGTTTGAGCCCCATGTTGCATTGCAGGGGGTTGGACTAGATGACCCTGGGGGTCCCTTCCAACTCTACAATTCAATGATCAATGATTGTGCTGCATGTTCTTAAGTTACAACATCATAATTTGTTGATCACTGTTTTTGGGTACTTGAAACAAAAATCAAGTACAAAAATCAAAGATTTCTACTTCATTCTTACAAAGCAAAGCCTCTAGGAGCGTATGATTCAACCATAGCCAACATATTATTTAAACATGACCATAATACATTTTAAAAAATCAAAATAAAACAGAGCAGCAGAAAAAGGATGGCTTAGATTTGAAGAAGAAAAAATACACAAATAGAAGCTCATGGAAGGGTTTTTTTCCTTTCCCTCTGAACACCCTCCCCTTTGTGCTGTGAAAAGGTTCCTGAACAGCATGAGAACGGCATGGGGAGCTGGTGTTGGAAGAAGGAATTACCCAAAACCAGACAGAGGCATTTTGCATGAGGGAAACTCTCATTTTACACAATTCAAGAATTCACTTTGTGATTCTTAGGATGCAAACAATTGCAAGTCAAGTTAAAACACACTGTAAAAGCCAGCAACAAAAAGATCTGCCCCCACCCCAGAAGTCTTTACCTGATACCCAGAAGATGCTGGAAAACCTCCCTGTGGAGAGAGTGTCACAGGCAGGGCAGCTGTCACAGGTTACAACCTGCCTAACATCTAAAGAGGGACCCAAAGACTAACCTCCAAGGAGAATCTTAATTGCAGGGCATGCTAATGTGGGATGAAGTCATATATCGTGTGTGTGTGTGTGTGTGTGTGTGTGTGTGTGTGTGTTTAAAACATAGATAATAGAACTCTTTTTACATATGCCATTCAAAATATATTTAAAAACCTCCCGTGAAGCACCCTTGCCACTCATGCAGAGACTCCATTTTATTTATTTATGTATTTATCCTGTATATTTATGTATTTACATTCATATCCTGCCTTTCTTTCGTCATGGAATGCAAGGTGGAAATACATGTGGTTTCCAGGCAATCTCTCATCCAAGCACTGACCAGACAGAGGCAGTGACCTCACGTGCCTTCATTCAGACCATACCCTGAGATATATAAAGACCACTATAACTCTTGCCTCCCCAACATCTGCCCTAGGTACTCAGCGGCTGCAGCTCTCCTCACACTCTAGATTGTATCATGAATGCTCACTTCAAGGAAACGCCATGACTGCCTCGTGGCTTCTATAGAACCACCCACACTTTCCTTGAGATGTGTTATTTGGTGTAATAAGCTGGTTTACTGATTTTTTGTGATGAATTTTGTACTTTCGGGTTGGGTTTTTGTTGTCGATCTTATGCTGTTCACTGCCATAATATTTTTTTTCTTAAAGCCAGCAATACATTTTTCCAGGGGAGGGGGAAATAAATAAGGCACTTTTCAGAGTAACAGTATTTCATGTAGGGGCTTAAGGAAAATGCAGTTCCTGGATTGCTTTATTGTGCATCTCAAGAGAGCCTCTCCTTGAAATGAATAGTTGAGCTGTGGCGGAGCATATGTGGAGTGGGCATGGGTGAGAAAAGAGCCATACTGACCTCTAATGAAGCCGGTCTATAGCCTGGTTCACAGGTCAAATTAAACTACAGTTTGAAACAAACAATGGTTTAATGTGAATAAGAAGCTTGCTAGTCCCCATGGTGCTCCTTCTGCACTGCTGCTGTTTCCGTATCATAAACAAACCAAACCAATGTTATCAAAACCTGGGCTGCTGGGTTGATTCTTCCCCAACAAACTACATGCGGTAACCAAGGGTTGTTCTTGACACACCACTCATGGTTTGTTTGGGGAAAGCAAACCATAAGCCTAGGTTGAGATGACACAACTCTGCCAGATGACACAGACCATGGGTCAGCAAATTTTTCAGCAGGGGGCTGGTCCACTGTCCCTCAGACCTTGTTGGGAGCCGGACTATATATATTGGGGGGGGGGTGAACAAATTCCTATGTCCCACAAATAACCCAGAGATGCATTTTAAATAAAAGCACACATTCTACTCATGTAAAAACACCAGGCAGGCCCCACAAATAACCCAGAGATGCATATTAAATAAAAGGACACATTCTACTCATGTAAAAACATGCTGATTTCCAGACAGTCCGCAGGCCAGATTTAGAAGGCGATTGGGCCAGATACGGCCCCCGGGCCTTAGTTTTCCTACCCATGACACAGACTCTGCTTTGCTTCATGGTAGTAGCAGGAGGTGTGCCCTGGGAACAAGTACTCTGCTAATTCACATTAAAGCATAGTTGATTTAAACCTATGTTTAATTAATGGGATCTGTGAACTGGGCCTTTGTGGCCAAGCAGGATTATGCCTTCAGTCTTTAGTCATGTGTACCTTAAACACAATTGTTATCCTTCTCTCAATGCTGAGGAAACAGTTTTGAATTAACCGTAGAGAATGTATTGTACCTCATTCTCCAACCACTCCAAGATCTTGTTTGCTCTGTTTCTCAAATCTTATACTACCACAAGACACAGGCTCTTCCTTTCCCCAATGATTATTGCCATAAAAATTGTTCTGACAGCGCTGCTTGTCTGCACTGCAAGCTGTTCTGTCTATGTATATAGCCTAAGGAAAGAACTCAAGTAGCTGCCATGAAAAAATTAGTTAACTTTGGTGAAATAGTGGCACCTGTTCATTTTACTGTTCTTACTTCTTACAGTGCCCAAGTTATGCCATGTCTGTTTGTATGGCCTTCAGTAAATGGAAAATTGTTTCCAGTTATGATCATGGACTTATTGTATTGCTTATTTTTTTATTTTGTATAACGATAAAGGGTAAACCAGTTGCAGCAAACTGTAACTTTACAAAAAGATACAATTGCAGCTGTAACAATTTGCTGAGTGTGGGAAAGCAATTTGCAGACTTCCATTCTTACAACTACTTTGTTGCACATGATTGAGACACTTTATTGCTATGTGAAACACCAACATGCCAATAACTGAGCAGGTCTGAAGGAATTAATTGTATTTATTGTAACACTTTCCCTTGCTGGATGGGGCCTTTTAACAATATGTGAAAATTCCAATTATGTCGGCATTGTAATTTTGAAGGGTACGTTATTTTTGGTTTTATCACAGACCATATGTTTTGTTAATAACGCTCAATCTCAAGTATACCTTTTACAAAGAGGAAAAATCAATACTGTGAAAGAAAGATTGGACAATGCCTTCATCCACTGGTTCTGCTCTCTTGGCCGTTGGTAACTCTATAGCGGCATTTTTAAAAAAATGAAAAACAGGTCAACTCCCTGTGTTGGTGTTATGCTCCAGTCCCACCACTGGTGCACAGCCAGATCCAAAGATTGTTATAAAAGGAGTTTTGTTTGAAACACCAGAGTTGTTCGGCACTGTGTAAGTAAATAATGATGGAAGTACATAACTGAGCAATTCCCTCTTTTGTTGCAGGTCCAGTCTTACAGAAGCTCTTGAAAAAATGTGGTGAATAAAAACTTGCTCTGTTTACAGGGGGGAAATTCTGGTAAGCAACTCTATATCTTACACTTTTGCAGTTGTGCCCATTAAATTGTTTCAACTGTTCTGCTTTAATTTCTACTTAGATAGGAAACCTATAATTTTACAAAGTTGGTTACTGGTGTGGGCAGTATTTTCCTCCTTTTGTATTTTCCTTTATTTTAGTTTTGCATGAAGACTTTTGGGTTATAATGAGAAGTCTTGAAAGAAATCAAGCTGAGCCTTGAGGCAAGGAATGCACTAGACAGTTTAATTTCTGAAACAGCTTCCACTTATTGTGCTGTGGCTTTTATAAAGTACTTAAAAGCCTTGGAGCTAAAATCTAAGGGAGGGATATTATAAAGGTTTGCCTTAAAAAAGAAATTTCCTATGGCATCATGCAAACTAGTATTATGGTTCAGATAGAACTATTTTTAAAAGGTTGAAATAATGATTTTGTAACAGTGTGGAGACTGACATACCGCATCTGTTTCTTATCTCTTGTACCGTGTCTTTTTTTATAGAGGACTGATTTTGTATAATGTTACTCCTTGTTATATCAGACAATGACTTATAAAACTCCCTAGAGATGATCCATGCAGATTTCTCATTGGAGGATAGGACTTCCCATATAATTCAACTTTTTGTTCACCAGTTTCCTAGTGTGCTGGCTGAAATTAGTAACTCTTGTTAGAGGCTTGGAAAGAGGTGGAAGATATTAGTGTCTAAACAATTGGGTTTTTTCCCCTCCCTCCCTCCCCCTGGACAGAAGAGTACTAAATCTATATGTGTAGATGGTAGTTGCCAGTCATCAGAGTGTTCATTTGACTACTTGATAAAGGGGTGCCATATTTCAGGAAAATCGTCCGTATCAGGTGCCATCATTCAGGGCATGTACTCTCTTAGTTTTTCAGATAAAGTAATTGTCCATACGTTCTGCTTCCATTGTGTGATGTGTAGATAATTCAGTCCTTTCTAATTTTTTATTTATATTTTTTGCTATGAGCAATCATGCTGCTACCAGAAGAAAAGTGACAAGTTCCTTGTGCAATAATTTGAGTGACTTAATTTTTTTAAAAAATAAGCCTAGGCATGGGTTGCATTGTACATTGTGATTTGTACTTTTGCTTATTTCTGTAAGTAACCTTTCCCCAAATGGCTGCACAAATTCCCATGTCCATCACATATGGAAAGTCATGCCAATTACCTTGCATTATCTCCAGCATGCTGAAGAGGATGTTTTCTCTATATAGCTGAGTCTTATAAGTGTTAAATGCCATGTATCTATTAACTAAAAAAATAGCCCGGGGGGGGGGGGAATCAGAAGCACCACTTTGCTCTCTCTTCTACCCTTTTGCTGCCAGGACTTTGGAGATCTTACATCCTCTGCCATCAGTTTTCACCCTACCCCTACACAACCGTTCAGTAGGATTGCTCTGCAAAGGCAACATAGATTCATTTCCATATCACTAAGCATGGCATACTGGTGCCTTGACATAATTATGTGATTTATTTAAAGATATTTATGGCTTTTCTATACGCTCATATGCACAACCTCAACAGTAAGGATGTGGCCTCAGTGACAAAACTACACATTGCTTGCTGACTAAAAGATCTCTCCAGGTTTTTCTTTTAATCTCTTTGGCACATGAATTATGAAAACAGCATTGGAGCTTGGCGTGATTTAAAAAAAAAAAGAATAACACATGATGAAATATTTTTATAGGGTTGCTTATTAATCAGGTTGCTGAGCTCAAATTAAGACAGAAGCCTGGGAAAGCATCCCAGCTGACCAGTAACAGGAACTGGAATAATGATGCTCATGTGCTAGGTTAAAAAAAAAATTCCCAGGAGGACTTTCATCATAGCTATTTAAAAAGAAGCATCTGTTCTATGTATGCATAGCACTTGGACTTAGGATGTTTTCCTGCGTATTGTCTCATTTCTCAAGGATTATTTGGTTCTGATGGTAGTACTGAAGAAAGATAATTATGGGCAAGATAGTTGTGGTCATTGATAGGATTTGTTCATATAAATCATAAGGTAGAAAAGCTTATCTAGTATGATATTGGTGCAAAGTTTTATATTAATACTGTTTCAAAGGATGATTCTGCATTCTTTCTAATGCCTATTCAGTATTTAAAATACTGTGAATAGGAACAAAAATACTTATTCAATGTAGGATTTTATTTACAATAAACATTTGGTATCTTAACCCTCCATCAGTATACCATCCTTAGCCAATTACCAGTAGCCATTTTCAAAATGAAGGCCCCCAAAATGAAGCAGGGGAAAACCATAGCACAATAGTAAGACATGTGTTTTGCAAGGCAGAAGTCCCTAGGTTCAGTCTCTGGCATCTCCAGCTATAAACACTGGGTAGGTAGTAATGTGAATGCCTCTGCCTGAGGGTTGAATCAGATGCAACATTCAATGTGGGATTAAATTTAATATGTCCAGTTATTTTATTCTAAATAGCATTAATAGGGGAGGAGGGAAGACCAGGATTGGGGCCGTGGAACATGGGGAAGGAGGACAAGCCTTTCCCCCCTTACCATGAACCTTATGAAGAAGCACCCCCTTAAAGCTGTTGGTTAGCCCCAAAAAGGAAGCTGTCACTGGCATGTTGGCAGACGTCTGTGCTCTAGAATTCAGCTGCTTTCTGACAGTGATCTGGATCTCAGTGTGCCCAACTTTATGAGTGGTGGTCAACTAAATTTTACTCAGACCAGATCCATTTTAATTAATGCCCCTAAGTTATGTTCTAGGTACACAGTATGTTAACACACACATTCATGCTGAGACTTCGCTGTCAAGAGTGGCTCAGGATTATATATCCACCATGACATGTCCCAAATATATTTCATGCCACCCACATTATGGGGCAAACTCTGGACTTCTCATCTTTATCTCCCCTTCTTTTAAAGCTCTCACTTTGTGAAAAGCTTTGATTTTAAAGCCAAGTCTGCCTCAATAGCTGTGCCAGCACAGAATCACATCCTATATGGGGTTGGGGGAGAGAGGCTGTGCCTCTTCAGATATTGTTGGGCTCAAGTTCCCACCATCCCACCATGCTGCTGCTAGAAGTTGGAATTCAACATCTGAAGGACCCTTGCCATGTGGGGTGATATGGCACAGGGGAGCCCAGTACTGCCACTGCTTTTGACACAGAGCAAACACCATGATCACCATGATGTTGCAGTGAAACTGTCATACATCTAGTGTGAACCCAGTTGAGAGCACATAACTTGATTTTTCCTTGATGTGCAATCTGTGGGCAGGTTGCAATATGAAGGAACAGGGTTGGTGAGTATTTCTGGAGAGCTTGGCAACCAGCCTGAATAACATCTTGCATATCTGACATCTTTGGAGGATTTTAATAGAATGGAATATCTTCTGCTTTGTACTTGTGGGGGTGCTGTGCTAAGGGTTAAAAAAAAAACCTGCCACAAAACCGAAAAGATTTTGCTCACTGAAATCCAAATATAGTTTCCATTTAATATCCTTAGAAGTGGCTTGAATTGTAGATTGACCCCAGAAATTATGGTTTCTTTCTTGTCCTTTCTTTAATAACACTTCTCTTTAATATGCTCAGAAGTGGCTTGAATTCTAGAAAGACCCCAGAAATTGTGGCTTCTTTCTTTGCCATTTTTAAAATAACGTTTTCTGGCAGAGCATCCATTTCTAAGTATTAGGTTTGTCTGTATCTGCATTGTTAAGGTTTTGCGTTGAGGGGTGGGAGAGAAGCCTTATTTTTCCAGAAGTGAGATTATGTTTGTTGTTTATGCATTTTGTACACTTTACCACTACTAACAAGAGCTTTAGCAGTGGCTAAGGGGAGGGGGGGAAGGAGATGCTTTTAAATTATTTGCCATCTCAACCCATTACGATGGTTTATTTATTTAAATCTCAATAAATCAGTAGTAAAATCCCCAAGTGTACTATCTATTATTAATCAGTGTGATTTTGAAACTTGCATCACTCTTATTTTAGCTGTACTCCCTTTTTCCACCCTTGTTTTGATTAGTATTTCCAATACTAGTGTGATATGACTTAGGGGCTGCTGCACCATATATTTCAATATATCTACCTACCACCTTACAGTGGTACCTCTGGTTAAGTACTTAATTCGTTCCGGAGGTCCGTTCTTAACCTGAAACTGTTCTTAACCTGAAGCACCACTTTAGCTAATGGGGCCTCCTACTGCTGCCACGCCGCCGCTGGAGCACGATTTCTGTTCTTATCCTGAAGCAAAGTTCTTAACCCAAGGTAATATTTCTGGGTTAGTGGAGTCTGTAACCTGAAGCGTATGTAACCTGAAGCATATGTAACCCGGGGTACCACTGTAGAGGCAAATCTGGAGAGGCACAGTATTGGGGCTGGATTGCTTTCTACTCAAGTGGAGTGGAAGGGGGAATGAAGCGCAGGGGAAGGTGTACCTAAGCCTGAAACTTTATCCCTTCTTCGTTTCAGGAAATAACTAACAGTGCAATTCAAACCCACGATCTGCCAGGATAAGGGAGCTGGGATTCAGTGGATCCTAGGTCTTCCTGGCTTAGCTGGGGCTACACCAGTAGAAGTCCTTCACCCTGGCTAAGCTGGTGATGTGCCAGAATAAGGCCCTCAGCTCAGCTGGTGGAATTTAAGTTGGTAGAATTTATACTGACCAAAGGCCCCAAAAAGGGACATGGTGCAGGGTGGGGTAAGGAAAGACATACCTATTCTAGACCCCTTTCAGCTAGGACACGTGATCTAGTAACCCAGCAGAATTCAGCTGGCAAATGGTAGTGCCAGTCAAACTTCTCCTGAATGAAGTTTGGGATGGGGTATCTTACACTAGCGTAACTCATGTAATTTACACACTTTCTATAGTTAGGATTGCACTGTTAGAGCCATTTTGTTGTATAGAACTTGAGAAGCATATTGTACTTTCCAAATGTACAAAGCAGTTCACATTATCTTAGGAACAGCCCACTAAAGTAGATTGGTGTTGTTATTCTCATATTGCAGGGGCAAAGGAGTAAAAAAAACCTTCCCCAATTTCCATCCAGATGGGGCCTCCTGCAGCAGCTATTTAGGAGCAGCAGAACTGTACACGCTACTCTGGGAGTAGGCCCCATTGAACTCAGTGGTACATACTACTGAACAGCATTGCACTGTTAAAAACATTTCTGCAATTAGTAAATGAGCGAATAACGTCACTTTTCTTTTGGTCCTGAGCTTGTTGCTAAAGCAAGGTTTAAACCAGCAAATTTCTCAAACTCATTCATCTATCTCAAAGTTGGCTAATCTTTCTTCCTCCAGATGTTGTTGGACTCCATCAGCCCCAGTCAGCATAGCTATCGGTCAGGGATGAGGAAAGTTGGAATTAAACATCATCTGAAGGGCTACCCCTCCTCTTGGTTTATATGTTAGCTCTCCAGTTATAATCCTGTTTATCATGTGGAATATAAACTGACTTAGATTTGAAGACAACTACGAATGAGGAAATACAGAAAATCTTATATGCAGAATAAATAAATAGATCCATTTACTATGACTCTTCAAATGCTCAACATATATTTTCTTTGTAGTATTCAGGGTATATTTGAATTCAGTCCAGATGCTTAAGTGTAGTTTGTAATATTTTTTTTATTTGCATTCATACATGTACCTGTTAATCTGGGAAGATCTAACTAAAGAGATTTATCGTGTGTGTGTGTGTTCACAAACCTTCAGTTTATTTCCAAACTATAGGAGGTTCAACTCATATTTCATTAATCCATTGGTTTAGTGAAGGCAAAATAGCTCTCCCAGTCTAAAACTTGAATTTGTGCAATCACCTGTTGTTCTAAAAGTATTTTTGAATTATTTCAGGTTTACAGCAAAGTATGCAGATGAACTTTTACAGAGCTGGCACTGTTTTCTTCTGTGCACAAGAATGTGAAATACCTTCAGAAAAAAGGTATTTTTCACATAAGTGTCAATGTTTGCTCTGCTTCCATAGGAAATTTATTTAATTGTCAGCTGTATGTAAATAGCAGTAATGATCCCTTGTCAGCTGATGTGACAGCTGCAGACATGGCTCCTCTGTTCAAGACAACTGTACTATAGAGGATCTGCATTTAAATATCAACACAGGCTGCCTGTACGCAGACACATGTGCCACTCTGTTTTCTCATCAGTACTTTGATTGCTTTAAAGCCCATGGGTAATTAGCATGATTGTTACTCAGAATATGCAGATAATCAATTAAATTAAATGCCACTGGCATTGGGAAAAGGTCATACCAGGTTTTCCTAGTCTTTTCACAACCCGAACGGCTTTGAGAAAATAGTGTGTGTTTGTGTGTTACGTGATTCATTCTGTTTTTTTCATATTTTGTCTTGATTTGGATTCTGTTCTAGTTCCTTGATAATATTTTGTTTTAAAAATGAAAGTTTCTTTCCCCAAAAGTAATTGCACATTTATTCAAACTCTGATTAAAACTATTTGGTTTAACTGTTAACAAAATTGATGAGTTTGATGCAGTGATTCCAGCTCTTCAAAATCTGATAGCTATTTACACTCAGTTTCAGATACACGCTGTCCTGTCCTACACAAGTTGACTTAATAATGTTTACTTCCAGCCACAAAAGCTGAACCAATATCTGTTGTTGTTGTTGTCTGCCTCTCTCAAGATAAAATTGAGTACACCTTTTAAAAATGAAAGTTTTATTGCCTACCAAAACATTTCCAAATATTTTGAGAACTCTATTCTTTTGATGAGAAAAGGCTGTGCTGGATGTTCTCCAATAAGAACTTTCCCCCTGAAATGAGGTGTGTGGTACTTAGGGGTTTAAATTAGGTGTGATTTTGGGTTTCTGATCCCCACCATGAAAGAGCTTATCATTGGGGGGCTATTTTAAAGTATATTATAAATTTTATTATAGATTATATGTCATTATTGGCTATTAGGATACAATTCACTTTGCAAATCAGCATTTTAGGTTTGCTGGTATTGCTACATTAGGTTTGTTGCTTATGCCTTATGTACATGTATGCACTATCTCATGAATGTGGAACATAAAGGAAAATTGCTTTAATATAAACTAGTAGCTATTGAGATTATATGTGGGGTGCTATGAATAAGCATTATGAAGTATTTAATTCAAGAGGTAAGGTCATTGTGCATGTCATCACTGAGTATGTGATTAAGATGTAATTAATGTGCTAATTACATAGATTGGTTCTTATTCTAAAGGTTATAGAGGAAACCTAAATTCATGAATATGAATCCTTGAATAATCTGGAAATTGTAGAATGCACAACAGATGGGGCAATGAGTACTTAATGCCTGTTGGTAATGAAGAGGGATAGGGGGTTATAACTATACAGTGGTATCTCAGGTTAAGAAATTACCGTATTTTTCGCCCCATAGGACACACTTTTTCCCCTCCAAAAATGAAGGGGAAATGTGTGTGCGTCCTATGGGGCGAATGCAGGCTTTCGCTGAAGCCTGGAGAGCGAGAGGCATTGGTGCGCACCGACCCCTCTCGCTCTCCAGGCTTCAGGAAGCTATCCGCAAGCCTTGCAAGCCCGGCGGGAGTTCCCGCGGGCTCACAAGGCTTGCGGGCAGCAGCCTGCAGCCCCGGCGAGTGTCCGCAAGCCTTGCACGCCCAGCAGGAGGTCCCGCCGAGCGCGCGAGGCTTGGGGTGGCAACCTGTCGCCCGAAGCATGGGGAGCCCTCCGGAGTGTGCCCCGTGCTTTGGGCAGGTGTGCGCAAGGCTTGGGGCGGCAGCCGTGGCGGGGGGGGATATTTTTTTTTATTCATTCCCCCTCCCCCCAAAAATGAGGTGCGCCCTATGGGCCGGTGCGCCCTATAGGACGAAAAATACGGTAATTCGTTCTGGAGGTCTGTTCTTAACCTGAAACTGTTCTTGACCTGAGGTACCACTTTAGCTAATGGGGCCTCCCGCTGCCACCGTGCCGCTGCAGCGCGATTTCTGTTCTCATCCTGAAGCAAAGTTCTTAACCCGAGGTACTATTTCTGGGTTTGCGGCGTCTGTAACCCGAGGTACCACTGTATCATGGAACACAGCAGGAAATTGTACCTCACAAACAAGTGTACTAGGGCTAAGGGATTAATTGTTAAGAAGAATGAATGCCTAGAGTTACTGGAGGATACGGGCACTTCCTAGTTGAAATGTGATTAAATTGCATAAACATTGTTCTTAAGATGCACTCATACCTTGCTTATCTCTTACTACCATATTTCTCTCTGCTCAGCACCTATAATTGATCCTACCTGTTTAGGGAGGTTTTTAATGTTTGATGTTTTATTGTGCTTTTAATTCTGTTCGGAGCCACCCATAGTGGCTGGGGAAACCCAGGCAGATGGGTGGGGTATAAATAAATTATATTACTACTACCTGCCCTTCCACTGTGGTACTCAGCTTCTTAACTACCTTTCTCCAGTTTGCCCACTCCTTCTTTCTGAGACAGGCTTTGAGTTGAGACCTGGTGGTTTCACGCTCCCCATCTCCTTTTCCTTCTGAACCCCTGGGCACATGTCTCTGCTGCTCCATTTGTACCTACCGCACATGTCATCTTCACCACCGTTAAACTACCTGTGCTAGGAGAGATCAGTTTTTAATGAGAGCTATGTTCAAATGGCACAAAGAAAATGGAATACAATTGTTGTGGGACACAACTTGACTCTTACACCAAACATTGGGTACTCGGGGCTCCCACACCCCAAAGTTGTATGAGTGAGTGTTCAATGGAATGAACTTGGCAGTAGCTGCCACCTCACCCCTGATTCTGTCTAACCCAATTCACTGAGAGGGACCTTTGACTTTGGGGAAAAGAGAACCTTGCATAAATTGTGTACACACAGAGAAAGAGAAAGTTTACACTTACTCTCACTCTGACCTTTTTAGTCCTGTTGGAAAATCCTGTGCACCAATATATGCCTTTCCTATTCCCATTTTCATAAATAATTGTTAAAGTTAAATGTATGTGAAAATCATATGGCTGGCATTTTATTATGACATGCATATATATATATATATGCAGGCATAATTATAGGGTTCTTGCCTAGAGAAGTATTTGAAGAAAGATAATTTTAAATTAAGGCTTAATTACCAAGATACATACCTATTAACTTCACATGATTTATTTTTTTCTAACTTGCTTGGACGACTAGTTGCATTTAATCTGAAACTGTGCTGTTCTCCTCAGACTCATTTCTTCTCCTCACTACTTTTATCAGTCATCGCATTTCACGCTTTGAAGTTGTCACTAAAAAAATCAATTTTTGTAGCAATGTATGGGAGAAGAGCAAGATCCACTGCACCGCCTCAGTGGGATGGGTGCTTTTGCATGTATAAGGTTCATCTTCTGTTCTGGCCATTTCTGGTAGCAAGACTGAAAATGATCTCTGCCTGAGGCCATGGGACAAACCTGCCACTGAAGATTTACAATAGCAGGTGATGTGCGCCATTTGTCTGACTTTGTGAAATACAGTTATTATGTGTTTTACCCCTGAATCTTGCAGTTCATTGGGCTGTGACCCTCTCCCAACCTTACCTTGCTTCCTACAGAGATGCGATACCAGGGCTGAAGTGAAACCACGTGGGTTCACAACAAGGACAAATGAAATGCCATTCAATTCCCAAGTGTGTGGAATTGTTTCAAGAGCACTGCATTTAAATAGGTTCTGTGCATTCTGTTGATGCATGTAAATGCATGTAAAAATATCTACAGGTGAAACGATAGTTAACTTTCTTTGTTGCATAATTATTGCACTTTTTTCTTACTTTCCCCTGTGTCTCTTTGGCAACCGTTCCTTACCTTGAGGAAAGAAAGAAAGAAAGAAAGAAAGAAAGAAAGAAAGAAAGAAACCTCAGAGGTTTTAAAATCAGTTTGAGCGGGAAGGCAAAATGAACTTTGGCAAAGTTGTTAACCTACATAGGAATGGTGTGTTGTGTGTTTCCTTCCGCTTTCTCACGCTTAAATGTAACATAGGCATTACTTTGTGGCACCCAATGTAAGGCTAATTTGCCTCATTTGAATCTAAAAAGGAGCCCACATCCTTCCTGTGCCCTTCAGAGAATTCTAAAAGGCTCTACAGAGAAAACAGATGTACGAGTATGTATCACTTACAATTAGGGACGACATGATTAGGTTCTATGCTGAAGAAACTAAAGGACAAAGCTGCCCATGCAGAAAATAGGCTACTGAGATGATGAGGGGTGCTGAACACTCTTCTGTTTACTTTTTCTTGCCGCAGTGATTAAAAGCATTTAAAAGAGAATAGCTACAAACAAAGCCAGAGTATTGATTGTTATGCTTCAAGAAAACTATTCGAAAGATGAGAAAACGTTTACAGAAATATTAACAGGAATGGACAAAATTAACTTCCACCTTTCTCTCTCTCTCTCTCTCTCTCTCTCTCTCTCTCTCTTTCTTTCTTTCTTTCTTTCTTCATGTCTCTCTCTCTCTCTCCTACTCTCCCTCTCTGCGTTTTTTGGGAGAGGGGGGTTAGTATGGGAATATATGTTTGTGTGTGTGTGTGTGTGTGTGTGTGTGTGTGTGTCTATCTGTCTGTCTGTCTCTCTATCTATGACTCTTTGTAGGGAAGCTGCTGTCCAGCTCTGTAAAATGTAACAGCTTAACTAAAGTCAATTTTGAATGTGCACATTAAGGTGAAGAAAGAAGACTGCATTTTGGGGAGAAGATGATACCTTATCTTGCTGAAGCAGCTCTGTGGATTGGGAGTCAGGGGCACCATGCTACAGTTGTTTCATTCTTTCCTGTAGGATTGCTACTAGGAAATAGCATTCGCAAACATCTGCTTGGTCCCTAGCACTTGTGCTATTGGATTCCACCGGGTTCCATTCTGTCCCCCATGATATTTAACATCTGTATGATGACACTGAGAGGTGTCATCTGAGGATTTGCAGCACAGTGTCATCAGTATGCTGATGGTACTTGGCTGTGTCTCTCAGTTCCATCGGAATTAGGAGATGCTGTGCAGAAACATCCCAGGCAATGCTGGGATGGCAAGCCATGGTTTTTTTTGGGTCAGAATAGTCTAATTTCAGAAATCTATGCCTGGGTAACCTTGTGACTATGCTACTGCAATGCACTGTACACAGAACTGCCCTTGAAACTGGTCTGGATGCTGCTGCAAGAGCAGAATCTGGCTGTTCAGCTGTTGGACTGTAACACTAATTGTGAAAGGATTGCACTAGTTACCTGTGAGGCACTGGGTTCTATTCAAGGTGTTAGTATTTGAAGGATTGGATAGTTAGAAGCACAGATGACTGCAGAATCACTTTCTCCAATACTGCCAGCTCATACTCTAAAAGCAGTGGTGTTGGCCCTGCTCATGGCCCTATCTGTGGGCATAGCCTGTTTCACAATGGCAAGAGATATAGTGTTCTCTTAGATGTCACCCACAGTGTGGAACCCTCTCTAGGTAGAGCTGCATTTGTCCCCCACCCCCACCCTCGCTAACAATTGCACTGATAAGAAAAATACACAATTGCTTAGAAGTCTTGGAATGTAGTGAATATAGCTGATTATCTGTTATTTCTTGACTCTTGTCCTGTGCATTCTGAAATGTGTGTGTGTGTGTGTGTGTGTGTGTGTGTGTGTGTGTATACAGTTGTGTGAAGTTTTTAGGGTTTTAGATGATAAGAGTCTTATGCTCTACTGACTGAGCTATATACTTTGACATAAGTTTGTTAATATATTCAGAAATGTTTATCTGAGTGTTTATTATTGCTTTATTTTTAATTTTATGTAATTGTTGCATGACATATGCTCTAATGTAGACAAATATATATCTCAATGCAACCATGTTAAACAGTTTAAGGATGGAAACGAATAAAAACTATGTTACAATTAAGATTATTTGACATACAAACAATGTATTATTTGGGAAACAATCTTAAGCACGGTGGTGACAAATCTGATTAAGATCTGGCTAAGACTCTACCTTCTAAATCTAAACTTAATGAATTAATCTACTGAGCAATCCTATTAATGCTTTAATTACTGTTAAGAAGGCAGATTGAATTTAGCAGATTGAATACATGCAGATCGTTTGTGTGTGTACATATTCTGAGAAGCAGCCTTCCCCAAATCCAAACTGCCCTTAATAAAAACTGTCCTGGAAATTTTGGACAGAAGGCAAGTTAGCTGAGCAAAGGAGAATTCAGTTTCAGAGCCTTAGTTTTGTTTTTGTATAAGCTAAAGTACACATTTCTGACAGTTTCTTCTGTCTTGTGCTGGCTCATCCACACTTCTGTTTGTTCTATGATTTCTTCTTTTTCTCCCTTGATTTCTAGTCACGGGTCTGACAGGTTTTAGTTTTTTCCTGCTGCTTTCCCCAGGAATAGCTGCTCTTTACTGCTGAATCGGAACAAACGTCAGTCTGCAGAAAACCTGATTGGCATTTGTTTTCCCAGGAAAAGTGGCAAGACGAAAGAACTTTTCAGACCTGTGACTGGAAATCAAGGGACAAACAGAAGTCTGGATGAGCTCTTAGTGAGTACCTTGAATCACATCAACAATTCATAATTTTTCATAATGGGCAAAGATGGAAAGCTGTTTGACCTGGTTCATGGGCACCTTGAGAGTTCGTAAATATGGGTAAAAAGTCTAGTTGCTGCTTAGGTAGCACTTTGTACTCAGTTGCTGATAACAACCAATGTGGTCATTAGCTCCCACATACCATCTATTAATAAGAAGCAGTTATAAGGAAAAAGTGAGTAAAGTTTTTGCAACGTGCCATGGAAAAAACTGAGACCAGAACCACTGATTTCTGCTAAGTGTTTGCACTTACAGTTCTGAAGGAGCTGATAAGCAGAAACATACTGCATTGCTTAGTCATTTGAATTTTATTTAGGCATGACATGAGAGTTATAAAAAAAAAACACAACAAGTGTAAAGAAATGTTAGAAGTTGTGTTGGGAATCACACAGCTGCCATTTGTAATTTGCTTTTCTTTACAACTTTTAGTAATCCATTGTTTTATACATTTTTAACTGAATATGTAATTCAAATTACTAAGGGAAGACCAACACCAAACATTTAAAGCACATCCAGTGTACATTTAAAACATGTTAGTTTCCTGAAAGAATCCTGGGACTTGTAGTTTCCCTGTCATGGAGCTACAATTCCCAGTACCCTTTACAAAGTATAGTTACTGTGATTCTTTGAAGCCATGCAAAGCAATGAGATATGTATTGATAGGTCACTATTAAAATTGAATGTGTTTAATGCCTTAAGATGTTAAAGTAGACATGAATACGAATTAGTTTTACTAGGTGGACAACCTAGCTCTTGTTGCAGTGGTAAAATGCAGGTAATAATAATAATAATAATAATAATAATAATAATAATAATAATAATTTATTTATACCCCACCCATCTGGCTGGGTTTCCCCAGCCACTCTGGGCGGCTTCCAATTGAATATTAAAAACAATACATTTAATCCATATAAACACTGACGATAAGGGGATATCATTTGTGCCTTGATTACAGAAATGTGTAATGCAGGGTTTGGACTAGATGACCCTTGGTGTCCCTTCCAACTCTGATTCTGTGATTGATTGATTTTTTGTTGTAGAATACATTTTGGTAGGTTCTGCTCCTGGAATGCAGAAAGATATGCAAAATTGAGCAAAATAATCAGCTGATGGGTGTGTGAATGGATTACTCAGGATGGCACCAGGGCTGGCTTCTCTTGCATTACTCTGGCACCGTAGGAGTTGCAGCAGTGCCATTCCTTCCCATGCAGCCAGGTGACATGGGAATCCCATGACCATGCAGCAGGAGTTCACTCAGGGACTCACCCCCAAGCATAGGAAAAATACTCTTCTCACATGGGCAGTGCACACAGCATACATTTAAGCCACATACACCCCCAAGAATCCTGGGAACAGTAGTTTGTTAAGGGTGTTCAGACATGCAGCTCTGTGAGGGATAAACTACAGGTGCCAGGATTCAGGGGGTGCTTTAAATGTATGGTGCATATCCCTGGCAGTGTAGGAAGGATCAGTGCTGCTGCCACTACTGCACCACAGGCATAATGCAAGGGCCGGTCTCAGGCTATTTTTGGATTCATTTAGTTATTAGTATGCTTTTGAGCATCTGTAGTACAGCTGTTATTCTTACTATGTATGGGAGCCACTCGGGGGACCCTTTTAAGGGCAAAAAGTATCAATTTATAAAACGATTTGTAAATCCAAAATATCGGTGCCCATGCTGGCTCCTTGCATAAAAATCCAGGTAAATTAAGAAATTGGAAGAGTAATATATATTGGATAATGGGGGGCGGGGGGGGTGAGATTCCAAATTACATTTTCTTGGAGGTTCAGTCAATCCATATAGAAAATTCTATTAGCAAATAAACCTTTAGACAGCTGACATTATACCTCATTTAACCCTAGAAGCTGAAATATGTGGTTCAGCTTCTAGATAAAGTACATTTCCACTTACTCAGGTTTTTTCCCCTTTCTTTTAATAGAGCTTATAGTTGCTGCTCCTTGCACTGTGCTGCCTGGGATTTTTTCCAGGAATCAAAATGAGCTAAAGACAGCAGCTGCCATGGGCCAAACAACTCCCCTCTTTCCAGCTCAGCCACTACCCACCCATACACTCATTGATGGGACTAAAGCCCCTGGCCGTGGTCCCACGTAAAGGAGCACAAAAGCCTGCACTGTGTCCTTGGAGCTCACTAAATGCACATGCTGACGGATGGATTGCCAGAGAGGGTGACTCCTATAACAAAAGGCCCTTCCTTAGAGAGTTCTTCAAGCTTGCAATTTCTATCCCACCTGATAAAATCAGACATGCACTTAAGTCCAACTCTGCCAAAGCTTTAACTTTGCATTCTTCACAGGTTATATAGCACAACCAATGATGTTTAAGACTAGTAAAGCAATGGCCCCTGCAACGTGCTCTACGCGGGGCTTCCTTTGAAAAGCACTCACAAACTTCATCTGGCTCAAAAAGCTGCAGCCAGAGTGCTGACTGGGGCTGGTTACAGGGAGCAGACAACTCCCTTATTAGAAAAAGCTCCACTAGTTACCTGTCTGTTTCTGGGCACAATTCAAAGTGCTGGTTATGACCTAGAAAGCACTTACATGGCTTAGGCCCAAGCTATCTGAAAGACCGTATTTCCTCATACGAACCTGCCTGGGTTTTGAGATCTTCAGAGGAGGCCTTCTCTTGGTCTCCCTACCCTCACAGGTCCACTTAGTGGGGACACAGGAAAGGGCTTTCTCGGTGGCTGCTCTCAGACTCTGAAACTTCCTCCTTGGAGAAGCTAGACTGGCTCCCTCATTGTCCTTCCGCCGGCAGGTGAAGACTGTCTTCTTTCAGCCGGCTTTGGGGAACTGACTGCTTTTTATGAAAGGGCTGGTGCAGTGCTGTTTTCATTGTAATTATTTGTATGTTTTAAACAGATTTTATATATCTATATAGTTTTAATTCTATTAATGTTTGATTGTTTTTAATGATTTTTTTCTGTGTTTTTAGCAATTCTTTTTTTGCAAGCCACCTTAAATTCCATCAGGGGAAAAAAGTGGTGAATGAATGAATGAATGAATGAATGATTTATTTCCACAATATTATCTTTAGTAAAAACAGGTTTTGTGCTCCTGTTTTACGTGGACTGAAATCTCTCCAAGTTTCTAGATGTCATTTAGGAAAACATTCCCTATTCCCTGTCCAGTTTTTTTCACTACTGGCAATAGACTTGTCCATCTGCTGTCACCAGCATGTAAATGCTTCTGCTTATTTAACAATTTTTACATATTTAACATGGAACTATTCCCATGGTATTTCCTTCCCAATGTTTCTATGATAAAAAGTCCAGTTTCTTTGGAATTCCAGCATGCTGAGAAATTACTCCCCCCCCAAAAAAAACCCCAAAGACGCTTATCTTTTTTCTTTTTCTTGCTTCTTTTTGCAATGTAGCCTCAACAATTGCAGAGAACAAAAACCAACAAAGGAGCGGACTGAGTACTTTATGTATTCAGAAGGATACATTTGTGCATATTATATCATAATACATAAAGATAACGTTAATCTTTTCCTTAATTTTTTTTGCATTCTAGACAAAGATTCAGATCAAAGAGGTTTAAACAGTTCCTCTTTTCCTAAACTTACTTGCTCCCTAGAGTTTAAAATGGAGCCAGTTCATTGTTACAAGTCATTTTCGTCTTTAAGCTCATAACAGTGAATTGAGTTTCAGGAGAATTAACTGCAGGGTGAAGTACATTTTACTACATATTCATACACATCCAAATAGGCCACTGGAGCTTCAAATATTTCGTTTTTATGATGCTGCCTGAAGGAAACATAGCTGGGTAAAGTCCTTAGAAGCTATGTCCTATAAAATGTTGAAAAAATGCTTTTGTTATCATCCTTAGTAGCAATTGGAGTACCAAGTAACTAACATATGAAAAGATTACTCTTTTAGACCTCTCAGGTGTATATATTTTGCTGCAGGTGTTGAAACAGGCATCTACTTCTGAGGAAAAGAAGTTCCACTGTGACACTATGGCACTTATCAGCTCTGGTTTTTGTAGGTACTTAAGTTTAAAACAGTTTTAAAAAACAAAACCTTCAGTTCAATTAATCGTGGGCATCTTTCTAATCTGACTGATGAGTTAGTTGACCAAATGGTGAAAGCATGATCTGAACACATGTATTCTAAGTTATACACCCCATATAAGTGAATAGAAAAGCCAAATCGCACAAGTGCTCTGCTAGTACTATGTATTCCTCATTGCTAATTGTTCTACCACTCCTGCTTGTACCTACATCAGCTCCTCCTCCTCCTCTGCTCTCTTAACTGATGCATAGAGCAAAGGGGATTGCTGTTCCCAAACACAAGCACTTGATGGATGCTTGTCATGATGGCCCCTAGATAACATTTTCCCAAAGAAAGTCCTATCCTGGATCTGCTATATACCCCATGAAAATCACTGTTGACTGTTTAGAAGGGCACTTAAAGCCTTTATTTTTACCAGGCATTTGCAATTTTTCAGGTTTTGTATTGTGTCTCTCACTTGTTTTATTGTAGTCTATTCTGAAATTATAATGCATCATTGATTTGCTTTTGTTTATAATCTGTTGTAAGCTACTTTGGTAACTAAGAGTGGCATATGAATGTAAATAGTTAAGAGTTAGTGGTAAGAAATCATGTGGAACAGCTATATTTTTCACAGAGAAGTAATGAGACTGCACAGAGAGGCTCACAGTGTCATTTCCTCCTCGTTCTTAGTATCTTCATGGGGGGAAAACGTGGTGGGGAAAGTGACCAAGATAATCCCTTCCTATTAAAGAGTACAAAAAGCTTTAAACTTTTGTGAAAGCGGTGTGAAAGGGTACAAAGGTGTGTCTTTTGGATCTTCCATTAAACTTTCCTTTTTAGTGCACAATAAATATGATTGGGCAAATCAAAGTGAGCTTCTAAAACTAAGGGCATAACTTAATAACAGTATGAATTTGAAAAAAATAGTAGATAGGTAGCCGTGTTGGTCTGCCATAGTCAAAATAAAAAAATTCCTTCCAGTAGCACCTTAAAGACCAACTAAGTTAGTTCTTGGTATGAGCTTTCGTGTGCATGCACACTTCTTCAGATACACTGAAACAGAAGTTGCCAGATCCTTCTATATAGTGAGAAGGTGGGGAGGGGTATTACTCAGAAGGGTGGTGGGAATGAGAGATTGGCAGATAGCTGAGAGAGCCTCTTGACGACTCTTAACGACTGTAATAGGTCTTACAGGAAAAGGCAAGGGGTGGGAAGGTGAGAAATGGTTTAGTTATGTATAGTGAGATAAGAATCCAATGTCTTTGTTCAGCCCAGGTCTTTTCATGGTTTTAAGTTTGGTAATGAGTTGTAATTCAGCAGCTTCTCTTTCCAGTCTATTTCTGAAATTCCTTTGTAGTAAAACAGCTACTTTGAGATCTTGTATAGAATGTCCTGGGAGATTGAAGTGTTCTCCTACTGGTTTCTCTGTTCTGTGATTCTTGATGTCAGATTTATGTCCGTTTATTCTTTGGCGTAAGGTTTGGCCTGTTTGTCCAATATAGAGAGCTGAAGGACACTGTTGGCATTTGATGGCATACACAATGTTAGACGATGAGCAATTAAATAGTCCCGAGATGGTATGTGTGATGTTGTTGGGGCCAGTAATGGTGTTGTCCGGGTGTATGTGGCAGCAAAGTTGGCATTTGGGTTTATTGCAGGCTCTGGTGCCAGTGTCTGTGTTAAGTCTGGTTGTAGTATTATTGTGGGTTAGGAGTTGTTTAAGATTGGGTGGTTGTCTGTAGGCAATGAAAGGTCTTCCTCCCAGAGCTTGAGAAAGAGAACTGTCATTGTCCAGGAGAGGTTGTAGATCTCTGATGATGCATTGTACTGTTTTAACTTGGGAGCTGTATGTGATGACTAGAGGTGTTCTGTTATTTTCTTTTTTGGGTCTGTCTTGCAGCAAGTTCTCTCTGGGTATCAGTCTGGCTCTGTTGATCTGTTGTCTAACTTCATCTGCTGGGTATTTTAGTTCTGAGAAGGTTTGCTGTAGATCCCTTAGGTGAGAGTCTCTGTCTGTAGAATTGGAACAGATGCGGCTGTAACGTAGTGCCTGGCTATATACAATGGACTGTTTGGTATGTTTGGGATGGTAGCTAGAGGCATGTAGATATGTTTGTCGGTCAGTTGGTTTGCGGTATAAGGTGGTGTCTATGCGCCCATCCTGTATTTTTATAGTAGTGTCCAAAAAGTGTATTTCTTGCATAGATTGATTCATTGTAAGGTTGATTGTGGGGTGAAAATCATTAAATTTCTGGTGAAAGGTGTCCAGGGTCTGTTGACCATGTGTCCAGATGATAAAAATATCGTCAATGTATCGCAGGTACAAGAGAGGTTTGAGTGGGTAGGAGTTCAGGAAACGTTGTTCTAAATCTGCCATGAAGATGTTGGCATACTGTGGGGCCATGCGGGTGCCCATTGCTGTGCCGCTGATCTGAAGAAACAGGTCATCACCGAATTTGAAGTTGTTGTGGGTAAGGACAAATTGGCAGAGTTTGGTGGCAAGGTCCGCTGTGGTTTTATCTGATATGGTGTTCTTTATGGCTTGTAAACCATCGTTGTGAGGGATGTTGGTATACAGAGATTCCACATCCATAGTAGCTAGTATAGTATTGTTAGCTACTAGCAATCCATAGTAGCTAGTATAGTATTGTTAGCTACTAGCTACTATGGATGTGGAATCTCTGTATACCAACATCCCTCACAACGATGGTTTACAAGCCATAAGGAACACCATATCAGATAAAACCACAGCGGACCTTGCCACCAAACTCTGCCAATTTGTCCTTACCCACAACAACTTCAAATTCGGTGATGACCTGTTTCTTCAGATCAGCGGCACAGCAATGGGCACCCGCATGGCCCCACAGTATGCCAACATCTTCATGGCAGATTTAGAACAACGTTTCCTGAACTCCTACCCACTCAAACCTCTCTTGTACCTGCGATACATTGATGATATTTTTATCATCTGGACACATGGTCAACAGACCCTGGACACCTTTCACCAGAAATTTAATGATTTTCACCCCACAATCAACCTTACAATGAATCAATCTATGCAAGAAATACACTTTTTGGACACTACTATAAAAATACAGGATGGGCGCATAGACACCACCTTATACCGCAAACCAACTGACCGACAAACATATCTACATGCCTCTAGCTACCATCCCAAACATACCAAACAGTCCATTGTATATAGCCAGGCACTACGTTACAGCCGCATCTGTTCCAATTCTACAGACAGAGACTCTCACCTAAGGGATCTACAGCAAACCTTCTCAGAACTAAAATACCCAGCAGATGAAGTTAGACAACAGATCAACAGAGCCAGACTGATACCCAGAGAGAACTTGCTGCAAGACAGACCCAAAAAAGAAAATAACAGAACACCTCTAGTCATCACATACAGCTCCCAAGTTAAAACAGTACAATGCATCATCAGAGATCTACAACCTCTCCTGGACAATGACAGTTCTCTTTCTCAAGCTCTGGGAGGAAGACCTTTCATTGCCTACAGACAACCACCCAATCTTAAACAACTCCTAACCCACAATAATACTACAACCAGACTTAACACAGACACTGGCACCAGAGCCTGCAATAAACCCAGATGCCAACTTTGCTGCCACATACACCCGGACAACACCATTACTGGCCCCAACAACATCACACATACCATCTCGGGACTATTTAATTGCTCATCGTCTAACATTGTGTATGCCATCAAATGCCAACAGTGTCCTTCAGCTCTCTATATTGGACAAACAGGCCAAACCTTACGCCAAAGAATAAACGGACATAAATCTGACATCAAGAATCACAGAACAGAGAAACCAGTAGGAGAACACTTCAATCTCCCAGGACATTCTATACAAGATCTCAAAGTAGCTGTTTTACTACAAAGGAATTTCAGAAATAGACTGGAAAGAGAAGCTGCTGAATTACAACTCATTACCAAACTTAAAACCATGAAAAGACCTGGGCTGAACAAAGACATTGGATTCTTATCTCACTATACATAACTAAACCATTTCTCACCTTCCCACCCCTTGCCTTTTCCTGTAAGACCTATTACAGTCGTTAAGAGTCGTCAAGAGGCTCTCTCAGCTATCTGCCAATCTCTCATTCCCACCACCCTTCTGAGTAATACCCCTCCCCACCTTCTCACTATATAGAAGGATCTGGCAACTTCTGTTTCAGTGTATCTGAAGAAGTGTGCATGCACACGAAAGCTCATACCAAGAACTAACTTAGTTGGTCTTTAAGGTGCTACTGGAAGGAATTTTTTTATTTTGAAAAAAATAGTAATACATCTTTACAATTTATATATTTCTGCTTCAAAGAAGAGTATGCCTCCACTCTTTAAAAATAAAACAGACCTACTTCTTAGCTTATACTAATTAGTGCTCCATGATATAAAGGTTGCATAAGTTCTTTTTATAAAATATAAATAGATTTCTGGGGAAATGACAGAATCTGCCTGTCTTGCAGTTGGATTTCAGTGATACTTGCTTAAACAAGTTTGCTGAAATTACTCTCCTTCCAACTGAACACTGCTCTTTTCCTTGACTGAAACTGGTACAAGCAAAGAGAATGGAAAAAGAATTCACTATTAACAAAACAAAACAAAAAAGGAGGCCCTAACACTCATAGAATTATCTGGCAATGAAACTCTGTTCAAAATGGGAAGAGTTGGCAAAGTGGCCTTTTGTTGGGAGCTTGGAGGTGAGCCTCCTTCTCTTTCATTTCCTGCATTGGAGAGTTTTTGATTACGCCTGCTCAAACAGCCACTTTGTGCTAATGTGTTTTCTTGTGGATTTGCCAGGTGACCCCCTGACTCATGGGCACCCTGCCAGTTCCACCACAGCGACTGTTCCTTAAACAAGCACAGCAAGTGAAGTCAGTTTTTGCTACTGCTGTCCAGATGGAACACTGACTTTCCTGTTCCTTTTCAGCTAGTGGTGAATATATCCTAAGGTTGTTTTTGGTGGGTTGTTGTTGTTTTTTAAAGTACCTCAATGGTTCTCAGAATGCCAAAAGAAAGAAGATGGCTTTTGATGATGGTCTGCAAGTTAATTCTTCTTCTTCTTGATTACTGCATTGCCCAAAATACTAGTGGATTTTCATCCCGTGGAGTGCTCTACTTTGGTTTCTTCAGTTTCCTTCCATCAGCTTCTTTCTGTGAGGCTTATCTGCACATATAAAATGAAAGATAGCTCAAAAGCTACAGCATTTGTTCTGGAGAGGGGCAGTTTTGTTAACAGGAAAAGGTGATCATGGGGGTTTATTTCTAGTGTGTGTCCTTCTCCCCACCCCACCACCACCAGAGCAAAGGCAACACATCCATAATTATAACATTGCTGTTGTCTTTATTGCCTGTAAACATCAGTGCCAATTGGGGGCTGAATCAATGCTGTGAAATGGCACAATATAATCATAAATGTGTTCCATGTAACATAGATATGGAAAGTAGCAACTGAGAGAAGCAGAAAAGAAAACAAGAAAGGGCATACTTAACATGGTACAGTAGATAAGTCATCTTTTTGTTGTCTGTGTTCCTCCTTGACAAATGCCAGGAAATTGTCTCCTGTGGGCAACAAGGACGTCTTTACATGTGCCATTTCTATAGCAGGCAGAGGTGAGTAGCAGCTGTCCTGGAATAAGCATGCTATAAGCAGAAACTATAATGGACTCCAAAGCTGAGCTGTGTGCATATAACTGACCAAAGGCTCCTCTCAGCTGCATGTTCAGGTCAAGAGAACTGGAGAGTACCATGTGAGACTGACTTCATATACATCTCTCAGCCATTTTGCTCTTGGGGTGCTAGGTCATTAAGACAGAAAGAAGAAACAGGCAAATGATCTGTGAGGCGTACAGTGCCACTTCTCTTATATACTAGGCCTGGGCGATATATCGCTATATCACCCAGGACCAGTATGAGGCGCCGGTACAGCTTGTTCCTCCCTCTGCATCTTTAAAATGCTCGACTGAGGAGTGTGCAGCTGTCCTTACCTCAGCCAAGCAGTTAAAGGAGCTCCCAGCCCAGGGCTGGCTCCTGTGAGCCGGCAGCGGAGTGGGGGCTCCTGTGAGCAGGAGGAGCACTTAGGCTTTCTCAGCTGGGAAGGAGGAACAACCTTCCCGATTCCTAGCTGAATTGTGCAAACAAGCTGCGTTGTCCCAGCCCATGAGCGCCTGGCTGAAAGTGCCTCAGTTCCCGAGGTAACAAAAGAGTTACAAAATAGCATTTTTTAAAAAAATAAATAAATCCTAGTGTTAGTATGAAAAACGTTGAAATAAAAAATTGTTTATCACTGAAGAAAGAGAGAATTAAAAGTATTGGGTAATAGGTCCTAATTAAAGCAGGGCCTATCCCTTCCCTGTAAAGAAATCTGGCATTAGCAACACAGATGTCATACTACTGACATAATTAAACAGGCATACCTCCCACTTGGCACATTATGCTCTTGCTTGGTTCTGGATCACACCTTACACTTTGGCAAGTCACTTAATTTCTGCTTCATTTTCCCATCTCTATTCAGCAGAAAAGACCACATGACTTTGAGATCACCATTTCTTTGTGAACGACTTTTCTCCTTCCTCTTCTCACTTTTCTTTTTTATTTCCATCATGGAAAATAAGGAGGAAACACCACAATATTGCCTGGAATGTTGTTTGCTGTTATACCTGTCTGGACTTCGTCAAATATTAGTGATTTCAGATGCTTCTTCCCACTGGGTCAAGGAATAAAATACTTTGCATTAAAAATGGAATGAGGTCCCTGTGAATAGAAGGCAGAATTGACATGAATTTATCTTTCTGTCACATTCCACTAGGATGCCTCTCTACATTCTGGGCTAAGCAGAAAATGATAGGAATATATATATATATATTAAGAGTACACTCTGATTTAAAGGCATGATGAAGCAGGCAAGGCACTTATTCATCCAAGAGGAGTCGAAAGCCTGCAATACCTACCTCACTTTGTTTTCTCTGTGACTCATTTTTTATTAGAGAATTGGAGGGAGAGGGGGGATGATCCTACAGAAAGCAGGATGTGCAGACAATGGAATTAGAAATCTTATTTGGGATAAACTGCTCAGAATGTTTTAAAATATTGAACTAAAAAAGGATGCCTGATGCTAAGGGAATTGTGCCTTTTAAAATTATAACAGTGTGAGGAAATGATTTAGTCTGGGTAAAATAGTGAAGGCAGATAATTACCACTATAGTACTGCTGCTCTGGTTAGACTTGGAGCTCTGTGCAGATTTTTAAAAATCAAAAAGTAAAGATTTTTAAAAACACTTTAGAGGTCCATTTATTAATTCCCCTGTATTGGTCACCAGGCAGGTCAATGGCTTGTGTCTGAGTGCTCAAAGCCTTGCTTATGCAAGTTGTCTCTGCCTCACTATTTCCATCTCTAAAACGGATAACAATTATCTACATACTTGGCTCCTTGAGCACATAACGAAGAAGTGTGACTCAACCTATTTTTAAGGTTTTTGCTCACTTTTGCCATTTAATTCTTTAATGTGTTTTGCGTTGTAGTAGAATGTGACTTAATGCGTAGTCGGCAACTGGGTATACCTGTCCAGTGTTCTGCTCTGCATTGCATTTGGAGTTCTAGTTTTGTGTTTCTAACTATGTTGTCTTTGTTAGGGGCTGTGCTGTGTGAATGGAGCTGCTCAGTAGCTGGAGAGTTATGAACATATGGAACAGCTGACAGTATAATTTACATGAACAGAATGTTTTATGTGGGCATTTCCTTTAGGTGACTGCTTTCACAACATTGCACAGATTACAGGAGGTGAGGTGGGTGCCTGGAAAGATTTGAGTATCATCTCCTTTGGAGGCACCAATACCCAATGAAAACAGCACAGTGTTTAGCATTGTAGCTAAGCTGGACTCTGTGTATTTGGCAGCTCTTGTCTATTCCATGCAAAACTGATGACCACAGTGAGTGGGAAGAAAGCAAGGGCAAGAGTTTACAAAAAATTATTTAACGAGTTCTAGCCCGTTTAGCAAGATCAAAAGAGTCTAAGAAATTGTTTTTCCCCTTCTGAACCATACTGCTTACACAAGTTCCAAAATCAAAGCTGTATTTTTAATATTTTTATCTGTTATACACCTGCCATATTGTACACAACAACCCAAGTTCATGAAGGAGTGCAAGGATTTGAATAAAAGACACTGTATAAACAACAGAATTACCTTCCCTTTAAGGAGGTTACTATATGAGATTAAACTTCCATCCCCTAACTGAACCCTTGCCAATTACCCTGTCACTCTCCTTCCCAGTTGACACACAACTTAATACATCTAGATGACTTTACATGGAGACTCCAACGTGGTCGTCATTCTGGAGTCCTTCAGGCTGCTCACAGATTGCAGCCTTGGTCTTCAACCCGCAAGCATCAGGTTCACAACAACCAACTATTACTTATCCATAGCTCTTCCTTGAGGGCTGTCATACAATCCTGTTCTCTTGTTAGCAAACCACTTTCAGCTCTTTGCCCCAGTATTATCTGTTCCTGGGTTGAATCTTCATTACCCTGTCCTACCTTGGTCTGGTAGAAGCATCAAGGCTATCCAAAAACACAGAGGAGAAGCTGAGGTCAAGCACAGTGATGCAAGCCAAGCATGGATGTGGTCCAATAGCAGGGACATGAGACAAAGCCAAAATCAAGCAGTCCAAAAGTAGGCAAAATTTCAAAAGCAAGGGGTTAGCAGCGGTCAGTCAGTGTAGGAGGCAGGAATAAGAAGTCAGGCTGAACAGAGTTAAGGGACTGTGCTTTTCACAACTGGGAAGCTCACAGTAAGGGCTAATATAGCCTGTCTTTCCATCCCCCCACCTAATCGCAGTTGCTGCTGTTTAGGGGTATTTAGAGAGCTCTTCCATTTTGGAGGAGTACCCTTCCTCATAAGGAGTCCCAGGGTTCATGACACGGGATCCTGCATGTTCCCCAAAGTCAATGGAAGGTTCAGTCCATCCTCCAAGGTGCTTGTGTCCAGTTCAGGGCTACATATGACAGACATTTCAGATGCCTGCCTCTTAAGTCCAGCTCACTGTGGCCCCTTCCTAAATCCCACCCCTCCTTCAACTCTAAGAGCTGCTCTACCCACCCAATACAAAACCTGGCCTTTTATTTACATCAGCCAAGACCCTCCATGCAGTCACTAAAATTTGGGTGAAATTCCATCCTCTTACTGACTTATGAGTCAATAAGACGCGGTAGAATGTCCACTAATGGACAAATTAAAACTGACCACCCTTTTGATGACTGAGTCTCAATACAGCCAACAACCGTTTTACGTGCGTTCAATGTGTGCTTGACACATAGCCACAAACATGTGCACGTCACCACAAACCCAGAGGTGACTAGAAAAGGTGTAAAAGTGGCCCTTTTTGCAGAAAGGGCAAAAACAGTGTAAAAGCAGCACCTAGCAATCCCATAAGCCTTTGCAAGTACAATCTCAGGAGCCCTTGCACTGACTGTTGAGTCCTGTGGAGAGTTGGAGTTTAGACAGGGCAGTTTGGAAGGAGTAATTGTGGTGGAATTTGGTTTTTTCAAGGGGTTTTCAAGGGTTTTCAGAGGTTTAGAGGGTGTTTGTAGGCTTTTTCAATGGTGTTCCTGATATACGCAATTTCACTTAAATGTGTAGTGCCTCAGAACGTAACCCCGGCATAAAATGGTTGTTGCCTGTATAAAGCCAGAAACCTCTCCAAGCAAAGCGCCACCCCCCCCTCCGATGCTAGACTGCAGTGACAATTTAACTGACACTTTTCTGTCTGCCATTCTACCTTCAATACAACATACTCCTCTAGCTTTCAGCAGGAACATGTCAGTTAAATGATCATCTTGTTTCAAATGACATAAGATATGTTTAATAAAGTTTACATCAACAATACAAAGCTTCTCAACAGCTGCGATAGCTGAGTCAGTAGAGCATGAGACTCTCAACCTCATGGTCATGGGTTTGAGCCCCACGTTGGGCAAAAGACTTCTGCACTGCAGGGGGGTTGGACTAGGTGACTCTCATGGTTCCTCACAGAATTAGATGAGTCATTGATCCTAACTATCCATCCCTTCCACAGATATTCACTGTATATTCACGCATAAGGATGACACTTGTGGCGTAATTTTGTGCATGTTTTCTCTAAATCAAGCCCCACTGCGGGGCTTACTCATGGGATTCAGCCTTGTAGTGACTCTTATACATAACACCTCAGAAGTAAGCCCTATCGAGTTTAATGGAGCCCATGTAAGGATGTATAGCAGGTTCCCCGCTTCTGGAGTATAGTGTTGCAACTTCACTAACACATTGGTGAGTGTAGAATTGTTGATTCTGTACAATTGAACTTTTGAAAGGTAAATTTGTGCTCTATCACTTGAAGTTTCATTATTCCTGTAAACTTTGTTTAGCTTTCTTTAGAAAATTCCTAATACTGCTTTGGGAAAGTGGATCAAGATTAAACTGCTAAAATTATGGTAACGGTAATGGCAAACTTTGAAACGGTCCTATGACCCAGCAATCCAAACATTTGAGGAACAAATACATCATCCATTAGAACCATATTAAAATCTTGTTTACCGCTTGTGGAGTTGAACATAAATCTCCAAGGGGTCTGGCACAAATAGTTTCCAGATTTTGTTGAATGATGTCATCACCGCTTGTCCTGAGCATGCATGTTTTCAGCTCTACCAAACCATGAATGCCTCCATTCAGCTCAGGTTTGAATTTGAGATGCTTTGTGATAACAGCGGAAAATAGATTCTTGCCCTCTGGTTGTTCAGAGCTGTGGTGCTACTACTGAATGGAGGATGTATTTAAAAATATCTACAAAAACCCTGGAGTCCTTTTGAATCAAGTCCAGCAATGTGCTTGTACTTCCTCCTGAAACTTAACTAGGCGACTAATGATATCATCCATAGCTAGTGTCTTCAAGAAGGAATGGACAGCTTTTCAAAGTCTTGGCTTGAAAAGAAACATGTAGGTTACACCCTCTGTCACATCTCACACAGTCCTCCAATCAAGCTGCTTTTATACGTGCACTGCCCAGGCACTGGAGCCAAGCTGAAGAGGACAATAGAAAGAGAAATGACCTCTCCATCAAACTTTTCTGCCTGCTCCTCCCCACCTCTCACAAAGAAATACATGCCAGCAAAGAGAGAGAGAGAGGAGAAACTGACTAAAATATATTCATTAAAATATGTTGCACTGATGTCACTATTACCTCTTATAAAAATCTGTTTCGTTTGGGTCTCTCTTTTTTTACAGTTTGGAAGGCCTGTGTACCTATTCATTGCTGGCCTAGTTTTCTGTTACTTGTTTAGTTGGCCTGCATTTCTTGAATAAATGCTTTATTCCTTTTTCTTTCTTCCCTTTTTTTTCTTTTTGGCACCTCGAAGTTAATAATTCACTTTTTTGTTGGCTCAGCGTGTGAATAATACATTTAGGGCCATATCCTCCCCTTCCTCTGTAATAAAGTATATCCTTGCTCAATTCAGATTGTGAAAGTGCTCAGATATCTATAAAGCACTATTAAATAGAGATGGGGGCTAAACCTAGTGGAAGAGAAATTCCACATAAATTCATATGCACAAATGTGGATGCAGAAGTTTTTTTGTTTCATTTGTTTTATTTTGGGATTCTGATCTCCAAAGCATATTCTGCCCTTTCCAATATGTGCAGTTTGAAATCACAGTGTGCCGCTACTCTCCAATCCTGTGTGGAGGCCTCTAGGAGCCAGTGTTATATAATTGGCCCCTGGAGATGCTTAGAGCACCCACCCGGCAAGGCTGTATGTTGCATGATACAAAATTTGTCCC
The DNA here is from genome assembly GCF_965112155.1 of Podarcis liolepis. Taxonomy (NCBI): domain Eukaryota; kingdom Metazoa; phylum Chordata; class Lepidosauria; order Squamata; family Lacertidae; genus Podarcis; species Podarcis liolepis. Next base: position 53,529,378 of record NC_139557.1, on the reverse strand, counting down.
CATTAGAATCATCTGATAGGGTTGCATGGGGAGGGATAGAGGGTTAAACCCACAGCACACCATTTTTCCCCACATGGCTCTTACATATGACTGGTATATTCAGTTTTTTATATATATAATTTTTTGATTGAATTTTATAAATATTTTTTTGACAAAACATCCATCTTACATATAATACAGTGGTGCCTCGCAAGACGAAAATAATTCGTTCCGCGAGTCTTTTCGTCTTGCGATGTTTTTCGTCTTGCGAAGCACGGTCCGTTGCAACTGCGCCTCTTCAAGCGGCTTTAAGAAAAAAGCGCTAGACGTTTTTGTCTTGCGAAGCAAGCCCATAGGGAAATTCGTCTAGCGAAGCAACGCAAAACCAAAAAACCCTTTCGTCTAGCGAGTTTTTCGTCTTGCGAGGCATTCGTCTTGCGGGGCACCACTGTATATAAAGACCGCTTGGCCGTCTTGGCCTGAGACTTCCCTCCTCCTCAAAAAGCCAGGTTTGGAGAGATAGAGTTTTGTTTGGTTTGGAAATGGGGGGTTGGATAGACCCCCCCTATGCAGGGATGTTTTGACTTTCCAAGTCTGGCAATGGGCCGTGAGATGTTTGGGGTTGTGGGGGCTCTTAATTCTGGAGGGATTTTGAAACATGTTTTTAAATACCACATGGAGTTTAGTGTGGACTATGGAAAAGGGCCTGATTTGTCGAGAAGGGTAAAAAACACTATCAAGTTGGAGTTTCCATGAGTGAAAGGAGCAGGAGACAAAGTAAAGTACAGGTATAAATATGAAGAAGAGCTGCAGAAGGGACATGGAAGAGACTTAAGGGCCTCGGACATAAGATTACCAGGTTAATGAGCTAGATTGATGGGATAGAAAGGACTGACAAAACCAGGAGGAAGAGACGCTGGATGAAGATTGGAAGAAAGTTTTTTTTAAAAAATATTAGGATTGTTTTATAAAATTGATGAATGTTAGAAAAATGTTGGAACGAAATCATTTGGCTTTAGTAAAAATGTTAAAAGAATTATGTAAGAATATGTTATGGTTATGAGAAATTGGTATAAATAAGATCTAAGTTTTAAGTTTTAGGGTCTTTTATAGTAAGATAAGGTTAAAATAGATTAAGGTAATTTAATGACAGAATATTATGAAAAATGGAAAGGATTTGCTGTGATAATTAATAACTAGGATACAAAAAAGGGAGGAGTGAGGAGGTTGATGAAATAAGGCAATGACAGTGAAGGATTTTGGAATATTGGATTTGTTTTTAAATTTTTGTGGTTTATTTTTGCTTTCTGATTGTCTTGTGTTATGTGTTTTGTTGTTATTTTTTGATTTTGATTTTTACTAATTGGTATTGCTTGATTGTGATTTGTTTTTCTTTTGTTTTTTCTCTTTCTTTCTTTTTGTTTTTCTTGTAATTTTAAAATTCTTAATAAATATATTTTTTTTTTTAAAAAAGAGAGACTTCCCTCCCCCTCAACTAATGGTTTTCCTAATTATGCTCTGATACTGCATTTGGTAGTTGTTGTTGTTGTTGTTGTTGTTACCCTTAAATCCAAATCTTAAATACAACATTTAAGCATCATATTGGTAATAATTGATATATCTAACCATACAAAACTTCTTGTAGCCCTACTAACGATGTCAGTTGTTTACAATTGTCTCTCAAATACAATGTAAATTTATTCCAGTCTTTCAAAAAGGTCTGGTCCTGCTGGTTCTGAATTTTCCCGGTTAGTTTCACCAACTTGGCATAGTCCATTAACTTCATCTGCCACTCTTCTTTTGTTGGGATCTCTTCCATGAGTGGTATATTCTGAATCATGCTGTGTGTGGAAAGTGAAGCAGTGTAAACTCTGAACACAGCATGTATATGTATATAGGAACTATACGTGCAATAAACCAGTAGCTGTCTCCGAAATAACAGCCTCTAGCATAAAAGTGCAACTATCTCAAAAATGGCTGCCAGCTCCTTGGCTATATTGAGGGTGAGCAGCTGCCATAGCCGTCCCAAAGTGTAGTAGAGAATAGGTGGATAGAGGTGTTGAGCAGGAAGACTATTGGAGGAGCCATGGGATCCATCTCTCTCCAAAGAATCTTACCGGAGGATGGTCAGAACCTTGAGCTGACACTTGGTGTGGGGTTAGGGTTTGCCCAGGTCAGGGAGCTAGAGCATGAGTAAATCTCTTGTCAAAGCAAATACAACAGACAGAAGAGCTTGGTGGCCTTTTCTACTTGCAGCTTGCTCAATGTTGAGGAATTTTTGTATTGGGGTGGGAGAAGTTGAGACTATAGAATCAGAAACCAAATGCTCAGTGGTTCATGAGCAATATTTTCCAAAGTGGTAATATGAAGTGACTTCAGAAAGGATGTGAGATGACTTCAGAAAGCCAACACAACTTTAACGTCAATACTTTAACAGGAGAACTACAGAAGAGATACCTATGAGATCAGTTAACAAGAGACTAAAATCATTGGGTGCAAAGATGCTTTTCATGAATTATAGGAGACTTTATCCTGTGTTGGTCCATAGTCTGTCTTTTTGCTGTTCGCATCACAGCAAACAAAGGACTGGCATAAGCCATGTTTGAATCACACTTTAGAAATGCAAAAAGGGGGACATTGCCTTGTAAAGGAAACTTCTTTATTGCCCAACCATGTTTTTCAGTTGGAGCACAAACACCAAACGGAAGGTTCAAGAAGTTGCTTTCTAGACATGTCCCAGAAAAGAGATATGTTGCCTTTAGCTACTTGAAACTGATGTATCCCAAAAACAATTCTGCATTTGCTGATTGGTAGAATTAACTGTTTATGTGCCATATCATGTTGGTAAAGTATATCAGACATCAAAATGAAACCAGTTTTTGTTTGTTTGTTTCTTTGTTTACTGCAGGATTTTAGATAATGGGCTGTGTGCAATGTAAGGATAAAGAAGCAACAAAACTGACAGACGAGAGGGATGGCAGTTTAAACCAGAGTTCAGGTTATCGCTATGGGACAGATCCCACCCCTCAACATTACCCAAATTTTGGTGTGACTTCGATTCCAAACTACAACAACTTCCCCACAGCCGGCGGACAGGGGCTGACCGTCTTCGGTGGTGTAAATTCCTCGTCACATACAGGAACACTGCGAACAAGAGGAGGCACAGGTATATCGTTTAGAATAACGTTATCTTTTTCAGAGCATATTAGGTTTCTTCAGTACAAAAAACAAAAACAAAAAATCAGTCTTTTATTGAGGATCATTTGCATTCTTGCAACACCCACCTCTGATTTGAAGACATGAAATTATTCTTGCTCATGTAGGACACAATTCACAATATAATAATAATTCACAATGTAAGCAGAGCACACAAATGAAGGCCTGCACAAAGTCAGATAGGACTTTGGGTATAATATATTCTCCGTCTCCATTCCCCCTTCACTGTCTCACACAGTGCACACAGAGCCCCCTCATGCTGCTCATTCTCAGCACTCACGTATATACACTTCTTGCACTCGTAATTTACATGCTGCTCTCATACTTATGCAACATTCATACTTGCAGTCTGTAACAGGTGACCTTGTGATTCACATTGCCTACTGCTGTTTGTGCTGAACTCTTTTCCACAGAGTACATGGAAGCCAGAGCTCTTACAGGCAATAGCTACACTGATTTCAAAGTCTCTATAATAAAGTTTTCAAATAATAAAGTTTTGTTGAGTGCACGTGCAATCCAGTGTAGCATGATGGTTGAGAGACTGAGATGTGAATTCCCTCGTTCAGATATCACCTGTATGACCCATGAACTCAACAGGTGGCCTTTGGAAAGCCACTGCTATCTCTTCCTTAGACACACACACGCCTCTGCAGTACAGGAATAACGATAGTCCTCTGTCTTGCACAGGTTTTGTTTTGTTTTGTTTTGTTTTTCAAGGATAATACTTCGTGAAGTAAGTGGAACAAAAAACAATTTTTAAACCAAATTCTGTGTGTATGTATGTATATATATATATATATATTAAAAGGCAGAATTTGTTGTCCATCTATTTTCCCCTACCCCTATTATGCAGTAGCAAATTTGTAAACTGCCGTTTTATGTCCCTTAGGTGTAACTCTTTTTGTGGCTCTGTATGATTATGAAGCAAGAACAGAAGATGATTTAAGTTTTCATAAAGGAGAAAAATTTCAGATACTTAACAGCTCGTAAGTTTTATGTTACCGCATGACTTTATTAATATTTGTTGAGTGATTTGTACCTTCAGCAGCACTCCCAAAAGATGTACAGGGATGGCTTTAAAGGGGATTAAGACAAATTCATGGAGGATAAAGATACTAAAGGCTACTAACCATGATGGTTGTGTACATCATCCAGTACTGGAGGCAGAATAACTCCTAATACAGTCATACCTTGGTTTTCGAACAGCTTAGTTCTGAAAGCTGCTAACCTGGAAGTGACTGTTCTGGTTTGTGAACTATATTTGGAAGCCAAACGTCTGACGGGGCTTCCTGCAGCGAATCAGAAGCTCCGCTTCGGTTTCCGAACATTTTGGAAATTGAACGGACTTCTGGAACGGATTCCGTTTGACTTCCAAGGTATGACTGTACCAGTTTCTGGGAATCACAAGTGGCAAGAATGCTGCTGCTCTCATGTCCTGCTTGTGAGCTTCCTGTAAGCATCTGATTGGCGACTGAGAGAGCAGGAAGTTGGACTAGAGAGGGGCCTTTGCTGATTCAGCTGGAGCTCTTATGTGAAATCTTCACACTCAGAGCAACTTCTGCTCCTGGTGCAAGTGGACATGAGAAGCACAGCTTCAGGTGCTGTAAGCTAAACAGCTGGAGGAAGAGACGCAGGATACTTGAGACAGTCCTGCTCTCACTTGACCGAAACCCTTGGCTTATTGGCTTCCACCCACTCACACAAGGATCCACTGTGTCCTACCTTTCATGATCGCAGCTAAATACTGAATTGGATTTTAGTCCTTGAATCTGAAAGATGGAATAAATTAATTAGCAATGGAAATATGACCTTTTAGAAGTCAGTGCTTATACTGATGCAATTTGCAGAATGTTTATTTCAGACCATGCTTGTACATTGCTCTGGTTTGGATAAGTTTTTAAAACAACACATTTAAACTATAAACAATATTAAGAGCATTATGAGGTTGTGACCATCTCCATAGATTTTTGTAGAAGAACATAGAGCCAAGTAAATTTTTGCAGTCATTGCACAAACTGTCACCAAATATCTTTGGTCTACATGACCAGTAGGAAATAACTATGGTAAACCATGATAAGCCGTGTTTATTTCTAACTGTAGTTTACTGTGATGTGCAAACCAAAGGTATGATGATAATAATAATAATAATAATAATAATAATAATAATAATAATAATAGTAATAGTAATAATTTATTTCTATCCCACCCATCTGGCTGGATTTCCCCAGCCACTCTGGGCTGCTTTCAACAGAACATTAAAAACAGAAGAAAACTTCAAACATTAAAATCTTCCCTAAACAGGGCTGCCTTCAGATGTCTTCTAAAAGTCAGATAGTTGTTTATTTCTGTGACATCTGATGGGAGGGCGTTCCACAGGGCAGGAGCGAAAAGGCCCTCTGCCTGGTTCCCTGTAACCTCACCTCTTGCAGTGAGGGAACCACCAGAAGGCCCTTGGCGCTGAACCTCAGTGTCTGGGCTGAACGATGGGGATGTTTAGTTATAGTATTTAGTTATAGTTTTCCATTTATTGCAAATAAATCATTGTGATGTCTGGAAGAGTGAAGTAAAAAGAGGAGATAATTTCAAGGAATACTTCATTATTCTGCCTACCTGAACAGCTTTTATGCACATGAAAGCACAGTCACTTGGGCTATGATTTATAAATGAAAACACCCTTTTCTTTTAAATTGGCAGTGAAAAAAGCTGACAAAATATTTACATTATACACTTTCATTTATGCTTCAAAATGCTCCTGCTGCAAGCCTAAGAAAGTAATGCTTGAATAATAAACAAATCCATTACAAATTCTTAACTGCAAGGGGTGAGTTTGAGGTGCTCTGCTGTCAAGAATCTTGGGTACAGCAAAGAGAGAGAGTGTGTGTGATTAGGCATTCTGCTGTAGTGTAAATGCTACCTGCAAAGAGGATGAGTACGGATGTGCTTACTTAGCTCTTCCCCTACCCCATCGCTGTCTCCATCCCCCGTCCACAAGTTGGAGGGAGAAGTGTGAGGTGGGAAGCTGCCTCCTACTTGTGGAGACTCCCCACCTTAGATAATCGTATTCCAGATTGTGGAGAGTGGGAGAGATAGCAATGCAGGAGCAGAGCTTAGCATGCTTGTCCCTGCTCTCATATAGACTTTATACCAACCAATACACTGAACACATCATTGCTTTCATAAACATACTGGAAAAATTGCCCCAATACCATTTTTCATGCCACAGGATTTTTAGACTCCCATTTACTCTGCATCCAGGGCACTCCTTACCACTGGTATGGCAAGGGGGGTACACACAAAATTAACCATAATCCACACCTATCCTCTAACTGTCCTGTCATGGTTTTCCCTGAAATACCACATTTTGATGCGTTTGTCCCTCCGATACCAGCTTTATCCAAGTTACGGGAGAGGGAGACTTGGTGCTTTAAGCCGGTAAAGTGTACACAGCCTCTTTCTCACATTCCTGTTCCGGAGTCCTGCCCACACACATGCCTCTAAAGCAGGGGTGGGAAGCTTGTGCCTCTCCTGATGGTGCTGGACTATAACTCCCGCCATCCCTGACCATTCAGTGACCATGCTGACTGGGGCAGATGCGACAGAATCTGGAGGAGACACGGGTCCCCCATCCCTGTTCTAAACCCTCTTACAATTCACCTCAGGGGGCTTCCATTAGGGAAAGTCCCTGGTGTAGATGCATATACTTCTGAAGCTGCTCATACTGGCACATTCATTAACAGAGAGGCAAACTGTACAAAATGCGGCAATCCGAAACAATCCCTTTCTCTATTTTGCTTGGAGAAGCCCCTATTAAACGACAGCAGCCACAGTATTTATGGGTGTGATAAAATATCTCCATCTAGTGGAATTTCTAGGCAGCGGTAGCAAAATAAAAACCAATAAATAGTTTCAATACACATTTGACTCTTCTGTCACTTTTCTGACTCTTTCTGTCCTGTTCCTTTAATTATCTCTTTTTATGCATAATGAACTCCGTAATGAAGGGTGTCAAATTAAGTCTATAACAGTTTATGGTAAGTAGCTTTGAATTCAGAGTGGGAATTCTCTTACTGTTTTTCTCCTCTTGTTTTTCAGGGAAGGAGACTGGTGGGAAGCCCGTTCTTTGACTACAGGAGAAACTGGATACATTCCCAGTAATTATGTGGCTCCAGTCGACTCCATCCAAGCAGAGGAGTATGCTTTTTTAATTTTATGGAAACTGTTTAAAGCTGTGCTTAAAGAAAGTGCAAAAGATTTTGTGTGTGATTGATTGGGGTGATTTTCAAATTTCACATTGGTTTCCTTCTTCAGCTCAGTGATAAATAATTGGGTAAATTAGTGGAAGGGAGGAAACTAAACTCATTCTCATTAGGTCAAAGTAGGAGCACCCGGAATTTCTTAGCCTGAGTGTCCTTCATGTTGCAGTTGGTATGTCAGTACAGAAGACAAATTGTATAAATTTTGCACATGCCAATTCACTAGAGATAAAGGCGTTAATAATTGCAAGCTGAACAAACTTTTTATAATTGTGACTACAGTATTTAAATGTAAATTCTATGGGAAATTTTTGCTGCATTTTCAGTACTGTGCAAGGTCCATTGAAGTTGAAAATTTAAATCTTAAACATGCATATTTATTCAATGGTTTCTAGATCTGCCAGCATAAGTGGTTCGGTTTGGAAACTATTCTGAATGCACATTAAATAGCTGTATCCTTCTGTTCTGCATTGTGCATTTCAAATAAATGTCAGGAGTCAGGTCTTGGCAGTTGTCACCACAGGTACAAGTTGTTCAAATTTGCATGAGTCACACATCATGCTAAGCCAAACCATGGCTTTGTGTGAACGCATGAGTGTACAGCCTCCCAGAGAAATTAATAACTTTACTCTCTCTCAAAATATACTAAAGAAATTACAAAATGTCCAGTAGCGCCTTAGAGACCAACTAAGTTCATTCTGGGTATAAGCTTTCGTGTGCATGCACACTTCTCCCTGGTCATTCTGCTTCTGCACTGCACAGAGCTAAGACCTGGCTTGGCTTAGCATGTCGTTTGAAGTCAGCTCATGGTTTAGCTTTTTCAGAGAAACTATGAGTCATAAGCCATAGAGCAAACCTTGGTTACAGCTCATGGTTAGTCTGAATAGAGCTAGTTCATGATTCCAGGTTCAGACCACCAGATAAGCCAGGCCATGACTTAGTACAGCGCAAAAGCAAAACCATCAGAGAGGATCAAAGTGGCCATGAACTCTTCTCAGAGAGCCCGCTTCAGACTAAACCGGGGGTAGGCAACCTTCAGCCTGCTAGATGTTACTGAACTACAATTCCCATAAGCTCTAGCAAACATGGATAATGGCTAGGAGATGGGAGTTGTAGTTTGGCAACATCTGGAGGATCATAAGTTCCCCGCATCTCCATTATATCATGGTTTGACTTTTCATGAGGTGAACCGTACTTTTGACTGCTATTGCAGTTGTCCTTTTCCGTCTTCTGCTTCCAGAAGAGTCCTGTACCATTTACTATCCATAACAAGTTTCCAGATTGTATTTTCAGGGCACAAGATCCTCACAAATCACCCTAAAATAACCTCCTGTTTGTACAAATTAAATAATATTTCTCAGCCTTCTATTTAAAATGAAATTTTCTTTCTTGGTGTTTTTGGTAGATGGTACTTTGGCAAACTTGGACGAAAGGATGCTGAGAGGCAGCTGCTAACATTTGGAAATCCTCGAGGAACTTTCCTGATTCGCGAGAGTGAAACCACCAAAGGTAGTATGGCCAGTATTTTAATTGTTAAGTAAACCGGGGGGGGGGGATGCTTACAAAGCGATGAGCCGATAACAAGTGGGACCTAATCTATCATATATACATTGATTTTTTGTTTGTATGACCTATGAGTGTCAGTGTTGAGTTTACCAGTATTTGGTATTGAATAATCATCATTTCTAGTTCATTACTTCTGTAGTGCCTTGCCTAAGTATAGAAAAGCAACTGCAGGGTTATGGGGTAACTTCTCCAACTTCTGCTGCATGCTTGTGGAATTTTGCAAAGCTCAGAAAAAGAAATTTATATTCGACACAATAAATAGCAAACCACTGTTTGCAATTGGTTAAGAATTTGATCAAGTGTATCAATATAATATATATTTAAAAGAAGGGGAGGACGGAGGTTGAAGATGAAGGGATCCTGTGCACAGAGATAGCATTTTTAGTATGATTTCCTTTTAGTTTTGCTTAAGTCATCACTTAAAGCATGCCCTAGACATGAGTTTTAAACTGTTATGCAATTCAAAACAATCAAGCAATTCTTTATTTTTTAAAAAACCTATACAGGTGTTATAATTGTTGTTCAGAGCTGACTACAATATAGAGGTATCACTTATCTTAAAATACTGAAAGTTGTAGCTGTAAATTTGTATATCCAGCAAGGTCTTCTTTTGGCATACATTATATATGATGCCTTAATTATGCCTTTTGTAATTACAGTGAATGGTCTTTTTTTTCTTTGGACTGTAATATGTTATCAAAAGAATTTAAATTACTTTTAGTTTGAATTAAGACTATTTCCTTTACTTCTGATTATATGTAGCTTTTAAAAACTTGTTTAATAGGTGCCTATTCATTGTCTATTCGTGACTGGGATGATATGAAAGGAGATCATGTCAAACATTATAAAATTCGCAAACTTGACAATGGAGGATATTACATTACAACCAGGGCACAATTTGAAACTCTTCAACAGCTTGTTCAGCATTATTCAGGTAATTTTGCAGATAAATGTTTGCTCTATATTCTCAGTTCCTATAAGGTATCAATAGTGTATATAGAACTTTTTTCTGTATAATACATTAAGGAATTATTCATTCATTCATTCAATAATTTTGATATTATTCACCATGAGGTACCAGAGCAGGTTGCAACAATAGAATATACAATTATAAAAACAGATACAATTGCAAAACACATTAAACTGTTCCAAATGTAACACAGCAATATCTGATGAGGGCAAATAAACAGTTTCCTTTTAAAAAAACCAAGAAAATAAAAGCAGCTTTGCACTACATAAGCAATGTTCTTCATTAATTGCACTGCTAGAGTACAAAACCACAAAGAAACTATTGGGAACATTGACTGGATAATTCTTGCTAGCTATGTAGCATATCAGTAATTTTTCTTTCTTTGATGCTATCCAATGTTGTGCAACCAGACTTCTGCTTGTACAAAAGGACTTCACTTTCCTTTCCCCCATCCTGCATCCCCCTAAGTGCCCCCCAAATCATTTTTAAAGGCAGCCCCATATAATTTATTACAGTAATCCAAACAAGAGGTTGCCAGAGTGTGGATAACTGTAGTAAGGCTGTTTCCGTCCAGGTAGTACTGTACATTATAGTTAACATGCATGTTTTATTACATTGATTTCCATATATTGTATCTTTAGTAATAATCCATACTTTGCATTGTAGCACAGCTGTGAAATAATTAGAAATGCATGTCTGTATAATTTGCTTAATCATTTAAAATAGTTTCCTCGTACTTTTATGTTGTGTATGTTGTTCCAAATGCGCTCGCGCACACGCACACACATTTCTATAAATATTCTGCAAAGTTCTTATATTCAAGATGTTTCCTACCATTATTTTAAAGTAAATTTATTCATAACTATATTTAAAATTGCTTATTCTAGTCTAGGATATCATAACTATAATGGTGCCTAAGATTGTTCGATCTTTAAAATGTTTCATAAACTGTAGGGGGAGGGGAATCATTTTGGGATTATTGCTGCATCATTTTATTTCTGTTTGTAATATTACTCAGAGCTTCTCTGAAAAGAAAATCTGACCTTCGATTTCTGCTTGGTCTAAGGTTATGCTAACTAGAGGAGTGCTGACAATTTATGCTTCAACTATTTCTTAATATTAATCCTACGGCTAATTCTCATACATTGACTCCCTGTTTTGCATTGCACCAAAGCCCTCGATCTTGCTTCTAAGATCTATTTATTCTATCCCTATACGCATTCAAATACTTCTAATATTCTAATACTTTGTGGTTTCTAGTCTCAGCTCTTCTATTGGTGTAGTGCTGGAAATGTTATATTTGACAGATTTTTGCCATTGGTAGGAAAATATGTGGCTGCAAAGACATTGGCTTCAGCCTAGAAATTTGAGTGGCTGTTTCAAATCGATGTGTGATGGCTGGTGAGATAGAATGGAGAGCAGTAAATTGCCACCACTGAACAGAAACTGAGAGGGTGGGATGTCTGGGGTAGCCAGGTTTTTGGTTTTTTTGTTTGTTTTTTTGCTTTTTAAGTACAGGGCTTCTTAAACTTTTAATACTTGTGTAGAAGAAGGAATTTCAGCAGATGGTCATGCAAGCCACATCTATTGAAATTCCTTCTTCTATCCTGGGAAGCTGCTTAAACTTAAAGGTGGGCCTGTTTGAGGGTATTTGAAGCAGGGAGAAGCTTCTCCCTGTGGTGTGCAGGTGTGCTGCTGATGAATGGTCAGCATCTCTCTCTTTGGGCGTGGTCAGTTACATTTGCCAGCAGTGTATCTGCATGGGTGCTGTATGAGCCACTGCTTGTCTCTGCTGCCCACTCATAAGGGCGCAGGCCTCCCCTCCCTGTCAGTGGCAGCCATTTTTTGCTTTCTACTCCACCTCACCAGCCACTGCCAGATATGGCTGTCAGCTCTTTTCCTCTACAGCTCCTAGCTATGTGTTCTGTCCCAGTACTCCTTCCTCTTTTAGACTACCTACGCCCCCCCCCCCCGGCCTTCTGCTATGAAGGTCACAAACAAACGAAATTCACAAACAAACAAAAAACCTCTGCCTCAAGCTATGGTTTTGTTTCCATTGGGAACATAATTGGCCATGTTGCAAATTCTGATAGTGTTAGGAAAGCAGTTTTGAAAATTCTTGTGCCTAGATTTGAGCTAGCTCATAAACAAGTTGCAAGATCCTCCACACATATTCTGGCACTACACCACCCTAAATTGTCTATTAATTGGTTTCCCCTAGCTCTTTCACCCCATCCACCATTTCTCCCTTTTCTTCTCCTTACCTGCAAAAGTTTGCTGCATCTGCTCCATGTTTATTTCAGAAAACCCCATTTAAAAGATTTACAAACTCTAGGTCAGGCTCCTGTGTATTATGATAGAGGTATAACATGTACCTATCAGCTCCAAAGAACAAACTTGATTGTATTAATAGCCATTAATTGATTTTGTCTGATACCCATGTATTTCTGCACTCATGGGTGAAAAGAAAAACGTTTATTTATCATTTATTTATAATCTGCTCTTCAACCAGGTCCCAGGGCAGACATATACAAACCTAAGCAAGAATTAAGCAATAAAATTAAAACAGCATAAAACAAAATGCAGGCTTCAATTACAGATTGCACCAGCAGCAACAGCTGAGGGTCCCAATAGAGAAAGTCTACTCACAAACTCCTGCCCCATGAATCTCATTGTGCTTTGGGACCACAAGCAGTGCTTATCCTACTGATCTTAAAACTGTAGCAAGTTGGTATGAGAGAAGGCCTTCTTTCACATAGTTGGGGCTTAGATCATTTTGGGCCGTATTAGTTTTAAATCAATGCCAGCTTTTAAAAAAATAAAAACAAGACACCACAAGCTTGCTTCTGGGCATTTGTTTCCCCATGTCCCTTATTCCTAAAGCACCAATTATGACAAGTAAATCATATATATTTACCCAGTAGTGGATAATCCAGTAGCCACTACTGCATTTATATCTTAGAAGATACTGCAGCCCATCAAATAGCTGTTATTTTAACAGTCCTACAGTTTAAATGTCCTTTTCCTGCCTTTCAATATTTGTCCTCACTACTTGTGTTAATTCCTGACTTGGAACCTCTTAACACATTGTAAGAAAGAAGCAAAAAATAATAAAAAGTAACACTACAAGGAAGCAGTTGGGGTAGGTAGTACTGAGAGTGGGTAGTGCTGTGATCTAAACCACTGAGCCTCTTGGGCTTGCTGATTGGAAGGTTGGGGGTTTGAATCTGCACGACGGGGTGAGCTCCTATTGCTCTGTCCCAGCTCCTGCCAACCTAGGAGTTCGAAAGCACGCCCATGCAAGTAGATAAATAGGTACCGCTGTGGCGGGAAGGTGAATAGCGTTTCCGTGTGCTCTGGCTTCTGTCATGGTCCTCCATGCACCAGAAGCGGTTTAGTAATGCTGACCACATGACCTGGAAAGCTGTTTGTGGACAAAAGCTAGCTCCCTTGGCCTGAAAAGCATGAGTGCCGCAGCCCCATAGTCGCCTTTGACTGGACTTAACCATCCAGGGGTCCTTTAGCTTAGCCTAGTTTAGCTTACTGTGGTGATAACTTTACAGTCAGTCCATCTGTGATTGTGTACAGACAGGGAGCTGATTTGTGGGGTATGCTAAGCCAAACCATGGTTTGGTGAGACTGCCTGAACATGCAGGTTCCTGGAAGGGAGCTCCCAGCCATTTTCTCCTCCCTGGTCCCTTTTGCTGCTATGCCAAGTTTTAGAATCAGGACATGGCAAAGTGGCTGCAAGCTCATCTTCAGGAGCTGACACTTTTGTGTGGACTTGCTATGCTAAAGTTATTTTCCCAGCCCCACCTGCCCCACCTGCTTCCTTGTAGCTCAAAGAATTCTGCAGACTTTTGTCATGCCAACCATTTTAAAGATCAACATTACTGTGAAAATACATTCATGGTGACATTAAAATACAAAATGATGTAACATGTATGGCATCCATTCATGGCCTCCTTGGCTTGGGGTAGAGAGAAGAAACACAAATCTCATCAGCATGTGCTAATTCTTTTAATGGAAACCACAATTTGCAACTTAAAACACTTTTTATTATAAAAAGTGAGATTCTCATAAAGTTAATAAAGTTAGACTGAGGTGTGAGGATTTTCATTTTATGTGCTGCTTTGTATTTATTAACTTGTTGAATAATTTGAAAATTTAACGAATAAATAATTTATCAAGTCAGACAGTATTAAATGAATATTTTGAACTACATTATGCCAGTTGCCCATAAATGCAGAATGTTGCAATAATAGGAAGAAACTAAGAGATGATTTATCCACTCCTTCTGCCAAACAAATAATGGGATTAATAAATGCCCTTGAGTGAATATTTCAGAAGTGAATGTTTTAAGTGTACAGTTTGTTTATCTTTAAGCTTTTGGGGGAGAATGCTACTAACAAATGATGTAACTTGTTTACTAGCATTGTTTTTCTTGCTTCCTGTGTATGTTTCATGTTTGTTACTCTTTTCTTTTCCCTCTGCTTCACTTCTGCTTCATCAGAGAGAGCTGCAGGTCTTTGCTGCCGCTTAGTAGTCCCTTGTCATAAAGGAATGCCAAGGCTTACTGATCTGTCTGTCAAAACCAAAGATGTCTGGGAAATTCCACGAGAGTCACTACAGTTGATCAAGAGACTGGGAAATGGGCAGTTTGGGGAAGTATGGATGGGTATGCAGAGAAAATACATATCTATATATATATCCCATAGTCTCCCAACCTTTGGGGGCAAGTATGGAAGATGGAATGTGGAAGCAAAATGAGCCGTGACCAGCAACATCAAAGAGCAGATGTCTTCGATTACTTAGGATAACATGCTTCTGACTTTGAAAACCTTTCATTCTGAGCACTGAGTAATTTATAGATGAAGAAGAAGAAGAAAGAAAGAAAGATGATCTCATATGCTCTCCTGGCTCTATATGTCAGGTTTGACAAACTACCTTCAGCTTAAGAATCAAGCCTCACACACTCTAATCTGTTAATTATGTAAAGGTTGTGATGAGCCTTCTACCTCGAAATTAAGTGAGCATGGGCACTGAAGGACAAAACCACCTTCCATCTTTCTCTGTGCATGTAATAACTGTGTGGATTATAAGTATTTCTTTTATTAATTTCCTTTCCTGTAGAAAAAGCTGATGGTTTATGTTTTAACTTAACTGTGATTGCATCGAATTGCACTCCACAAACTGTCGGATTGGCTAAGGATGCATGGGAAGTGGCACGAGATTCATTGTTTCTGGAAAAGAAGCTGGGTCAGGGCTGTTTCGCTGAAGTGTGGAGTGGTAAGGCAGTGGAAACTGTTCTGTTTGGGATAGATAACTTTAAAGCCGTCATAAAAAAACCTGTGTGTTTCAAAATCAGAAAGCTATCATTAAACCAAGTGAAATAAATCTAACACCTAAATCTAAAGTTAGTGACACCTAAATCTAAATTTTTAATATGGTCTCTTGATGCCTAGTCTGTCAACTTGCTAGCTATGCAAGTCCACATGGGCTTTGAGCAGACCACACCAAGTGCTGCCTTTGTGCAGTGTCACAAACTGCCACACTGACATTGCAGAAATTTATTCTAGCACTGCAGGCAGATAATACAGTACATATCATTTGTATTTGGTTGAATACAGCCCTTTGTACCAGTTCCTAAGTTTCAACATTTCCAGAAATGAAATCAAGATTGGGGCTATGCAAATATGTACTGACTAGTTTGTCAATAGTTCCTATTGAGTTCTATAAAACAAAGTAAATGGCCTATAATTTGAAATACATTAGAAAAGGGAGAAAACCTGCTCCAGATTTCAGAGTAACCAGGGTCAGGCAGCACTGGACAACAAGAGTTGTCCCCAAGTTCACTTTTCCACATATATATGTATGGCTACCACATGTCAATGGGGAAAAGTAAAGCACTACATTAGGAGACTTCATAGTAGTGAGGAAAAAACCTTCACTCTCTCCTGTAGAGTCAGCGAGGTAGGATATCTCCCGCTTGGACTACTGCAATGCGCTCTACGTGGGGCTACCTTTGAAGGTGACTCAGAAACTACAGCTAATCCAGAATGTGGCAGCTAGACTGGTGACTGGGGGCGGCCACCGAGACCACATAACACCGGTCTTGAAAGACCTACATTGGCTCCCAGTATGTTTCCGAGCACAATTCAAAGTGCTGGTGTTGACCTTTAAAGCCCTAAACGGCCTCGGTCCTGTATACCTGAAGGAGCGTCTCCACCCCCATCGTTCTGCCCGGACGCTGAGGTCCAGCGCCGAGGGCCTTCTGGCGGTTCCCTCATTGCGAGAAGCAAAGCTACAGGTAACCAGGCAGAGGGCCTTTTTGGTAGTGGTGCCCGCCCTGTGGAACACCCTCCCATTTGATGTCAAAACGATAAACAACTACCTGACATTCAGAAGACATCTTAAGGCAGCCCTGTTCAGGGAAGTTTTTAATGTATGATATTTTAGTGTTTTTTGGTTTCTATGGAAGCCGCCCAGAGTGGCTGGGGAAACCCAGCCAGATGGGCGGGGTACAAATAATAAATTATTATTATTATTATTATTATTATTATTATTATTATTACCTGACCTGTCACCTGCATTGCTGCAACCTGCTGGGGAGGAGGGGTGAGATGGCAATGAGCTCAGTAAACACACTGGTGGGAGCAGGAGATTGGTTCTGCCCATGGTTCTGCCCATGCAGTTGCACCTCATGGACCTTGCTACCACCTCACGTCTCTCCCTGCCAATAAGCCACAGTGATACCAGTGACAGGAGGTCAAATAGTCATGATGCCTTGCCAGTAACTACTGCCTCAGTTCCTATCAAACTGGTTACAAATAAATAGCTAAGCAACCCTGGGTGTGGGAGTTGCATGAAGACTACCTATTCTGCAGAATACGTGAGAACAAGTTGCTTGTGTGTATTAACATCTATAGACATGTCAGCATAGCCCATTTATGATCCAGCTTTCTCTTCTGGATCAAAATAAGTGCCTCTCATTTCAGGGCAGGCGGAATCTATAGATAGTGAACAGCCTTTGGCAATAAACAGATAAAATATTACCAAAAAAGTATTGAGCTAATGTGTGAATTCCTGCATTAACACACTCACCATTGTTGGTTCAATGCAGAACTAAGAGTAAATGAATTCCTTAGCTCTGTGTTTTATTTTAAATAAAAAAACACTATGTGATGTGCTGTTTTGGCCAAAGCGCGCGCGCGCTCTCTCTCTCTCTCTATATATATATTATTCTTCTTCCATTAGGAAGTCTTTTTATATTGAATTCCCTCAAATAAATGGAACTAATTTTAGCACTGAAATATCAGTCTGCACTAGTCAACTAAATTAGACTTCTGCTGATTTGTGTAAGAAGCTCAAAAAGTATGGCCTCTTTTAATAATAGAAGCAGAAAAATTTATTCCAAGTTGCTCAGGGCTGTGTCTCAGCTGTGCAATAACAGTATGAAGTAGATTAGCCTAAGATCAATGGCTTGTCCTTGGTCACTTCGTTTATAACAGAGAAGTTAAAACTAGCTTAGCATATGTGTATTCATCCCTTTGGCCACTACAGTGTATAGATCTAGATTACAGTAACTGGCAACCCAAAAATGCACAGCCTCATTAATGTCCACTGCTTCTTAGATGTCTCACTTACTGATCTTTGCTACTTCTGTTCTTTGTTTACCTACTGCAAGTAGAGTCTTGTGAGTTCTGCAGACACTGGATGTTTCTGCTGACAGCATTTGTGGGTGTTTTGTAGGTACTTGGAATGGAAATACTAAAGTGGCAATAAAGACTCTGAAGCCTGGCACAATGTCCCCAGAATCATTCCTGGAGGAGGCTCAGATCATGAAAAAGCTAAAACATGACAAACTGGTCCAGCTGTATGCTGTGGTGTCCGAAGAACCTATCTACATCGTCACAGAATATATGAGCAAAGGTAGGTTAATACCGTGCTGCTTGTAGATATGAGTCAGGAATTACTCTCTAGCTTGATTAATGCAAATTAGCATCACCTTCAACCATTTGCTTACCCATTATTTTTAAAGCTACCCATTTGAAGTAATTGTTCTTTATTGCATTTTTTCTCTCTCCAAGGAGCTGAAGGTGATAGTGACAAAAGGTGATAATGTACACAAGACTGGGTGGATCCAGAGTGTGATGAACACATCTTTGTGAGAAGAGGTGGTGCTTGGCACCTTGAAAGAGGCAGTAGCATGGTCACTTCAGGGGAGGGGACCCTAGACCTGTTGGTGTTTTAACGACTACCGCCTAGTCACAAATACCTCTTTTTGGGCAAGGTCTACAAGATGGTTGTGATGGTGCCATTGCCAGCATCATTGGAGGAAACTGGTTTTCTAGTCTCATTCCAATCTGGGTTCACACCTGGGTTTGGGACTGAATCAGCCTTGATCACCCTTTATCAAGAGAGGAACACTGGAAGTGCAACTCCTGGTGGATCACCCATCAGCTTTTGATACCGTTAATCATGGTAACCTGGACTGTATGAGAGATGCATATTGGAACAGTGTTCCACAGCGTTTCTCATCTTATCTCCAGGGAATATGATTTTGGAAGAGTGTTTCCCAGAGACCTGACACTAGAACTGTGTGGCATCACAGGCCATTGAGAGTTTTAAAAGATTTGAAGCAAGGTGTCTTTAGTATCCTGATTATATCCAGCTTTCTCTATAACATCTCAACTGGGAATGGGTGAGCAGGCCCTGGACCAGTGTCTGGATGCAGTGTTGGGCTGAATGAAGGCTAATAAAATGAGCCTGTATTCTGGCAAGATGGAAGCTCTGGTGGTAGGTTTGAAAAGTCAGTAAATTGCCTGTCCTGGATGTGATTGCATTCTCCCTGAAGGAGCACGTGCATATTCCAGTGGTGCTCCTCAATCCAGTTCTGCTGTTAGAGGAACCAGATTACTTGACAGACCACCCTGTCTAACCCTTACATTTCCAGTAGGTTACTGCATACTGCAGGAGAGTTTCTGCTTCAGGTCTCAAAACTATCAAGACTCAAAGCAGGGCTTTCAGTATGGCTGCTCCTGTTTTATGAAGCAGCATTGAGATACACAGAAATAACTGAATTTTTTTGTTTTTGTTTTCAGCAAGCCTTTTCAGCTGGATGAAAAGATCTCTGACTTATAGGCTTAATATATATTTCATTTACAGTCGTTTTCTTTTTTTCTGTTTTAAAATCTATTTTAGCTCTTTTCATGTTGCCTTGAGACTGCTGTAAAAGGCAATTCATAAATAAGTTCTCCTCAGCCATATTTTCTCACGTTACAATCCTGTGAAATAGGTCAGATTGGCTGTACTAAGGCCACACATTGACTGAGCTTCATTGAATAAATGATTGTTTAAATTAGAGTCTCCCTGGCTGTAGTCTGATACAGTCAAACCTTGGTTGTTGAATGTAATCCATTCCGGAAGACCATTCGACTTCCGAAACATTCGACAGCCGAGACGCGGCTTCCAGTTGGTTGCAAGAGCTTCTTGCACTCAAGCAGAAGCCACGCCGGACGTTCGGCTTCCAAAAAACGTTCGGAAACCGGAGCATTTACTTCTGGGTTTTCGGAGTTCAGGAGCTGAAACATTAGAAAATGGAGCCGTTTGAGAACCAAGGTTTGACTACACCATATTGTTGAAAAAAGAATGTCTTGCTCAAAGCCTATTCCCCCAGATGAAGTTCATGTCTTGGTGAGTATGCTGTCTCTGGCATTTCACAGCACTACTCTCTGCTTGCTGCCTTTCATTGCTATCCTCTGCTTGCTCACAGGACAGTTTAAGGAGGATTTGACCTGCCATCAGCATGTTATACCTGAGCCTCTACATTACATGTTTCCCCACTGTTTCCCATTGCATTGTTGAAGCAGTGATGGAGAATGCCTTCTTTAATTATTATTGCGTTGACTCGTTGTATTGTATAAACATGGCCTCTGGTTTCTTTGAGTGTCAGATGAATTGATTACTCATTAATTAAACTCTTAATGAGTAAAGAAAACAGCCTTTGATTAATTGGAGGGTATAAAAGTTGCCATTTACTCCATGTCAGAATTATATATTTTGTGGGTGCCAAGTTAAGTGGGGATTAGAATTCAGCCTGATAGTCTTGACCAGAACACACCAGGGTTACCTGTGTGAGTGAATGAGGGTTGTTGATTCATTTTAACAATCTTGAATCCCTCATCATATACACATGAAGCCCTATTGAACAACATATTGAAATTAATTTAATCAACTTTAATTAAATCATGTATTTACCCAAAACACTAAAATAGTACTGTTCCCCACAAGGCAGCATAAAATAAATTATGTAGGTACACACAATATAAATTCACATGAAAGGGCATTTGTTTCACAAATGGCAATGTTTTCTTGGACAGAATGTGTTGCTTCACTAAAACCTTTCTGGTCCCAGAGCATTAAAACTGCCTCTGTCTTCCTGCCCCTGTTGCTTCTGCTGTACAGTGAGGACTGCACAAAAACCCCTCCATATCTCTCTATATAATTATTTGCATGCATATTTTTCTATACCCACTTGATTGTGGGTGACAATCTAGCAAAGAGTTTTAAGTTGCTATTTTTAAGTGCTAGAAAGGAAACATACTTTTATGTATTTTTAATTGTGTTTTCACTTTGTTGTCAGATTGTTTTCCGCATCCCTTCTCAGACTGCTCTGAGCATTTCCCAGCTACCATGTTTTCATAGAGATGAACATCTGCTTTTGTTTGTTTGTTTCGGACAGAAACTATTTTTAAAAAGAATTTTGCGAAATCTAGCACTTTAGATATTACTTTTGTTTTTGAAGACATGGATGATTCTGTAAGTTATGGTTCAGGGCACAAAAGATTAACCCTTGCCTCTGTGCTACATTCTTCTTACAGAATAACAAAGAATAGAAATCCCTTTTTAAGATTGGTGATGTTATCACAACTATTTAACCCTTTGTGTCATTTCAGTGTTGAAAAATGGTCCATTTCTTTCTTTCCCATCTTGCTGTTCCTAGCTGCTCTGCAATCCATACCAGGCTATTTTCCCTTAACACTGTATCTTTAAATTTTTATATATTACTCCATCTTATTCTCTCTTAAATGGAAAGGGTTATTGATTTCCACTTCCTAAGGCAATTGTGGCTCCATGGATTTGCTGAGCTCAGGCATTGTTGTGCGATCTAGCCACTTTCTCCATCAGGGAATGCTTAACGAAGCATTCTGAACTGACCTTCTAAATACATTACCTGCATAGAAGGCCTCTGCAAGGTATTGTTAGGGTGGTGAGAACTCATTTTAATGATGAGTTAGCCATGCATGGGCACTGGCATCTTTTACCTTTAAAAAAATATTCATACAAAGTAATTGGTTGATCTTGTTAAAGACTCGCTCTTTGTTGGGTTTGCTCTGATTTCATGCAAACTGATACTAAACGTTGTAAATTCAGAGTAAAACACTGTTTTCCCTTCTATTTTGTTTCGGCAAAGGAAGCTTTATTAAAATGTTTTACACTTCCCGCTGCATTTACATTTAGGGATAAAAGAACCATATCTTGTTAAGTATATTATATATTAATATATTGTATTCTATATCCAGAAAAATAGTTTACTGAATACACTTGCTAGATATTTCATTTGCTTCTGAGAGGTAACTTTGGTGATAGTTAATGAAAAGCACATACATCCTGGTGACGTGATATATTGGCCGGCTTTGCACCATGGCTTAGCACAAACCAAGTATGTAGTTTCCCAGAGAGGAGGTGATGGCCACTTTTCCCCTTCCCAAAAAGTTTGCTTCTGTGCTGTGCTAAGCCATGGTCTGATTTAACATGTTGTTCAGACCCAGGATGGATTTAGCTCTCCCAGACAAACCACAAACAGTAAACCATAGG
The DNA here is from genome assembly GCF_965112155.1 of Podarcis liolepis. NCBI lineage: Eukaryota > Metazoa > Chordata > Lepidosauria > Squamata > Lacertidae > Podarcis > Podarcis liolepis. The sequence goes on along the minus strand of NC_139557.1, from coordinate 53,507,514 downwards.
CTAAATTTTGGTTACAGCTCGTGGTTAATCTAGAGAGATATAAATCAGAACCCCAGGTTCTTACTGCACACAAAGCAAGCCATGGCTCTGCAAAGTGCAGCACAGAAGCAGAACTGGAAAGGTGCAAAGGAGCTGCAGTCTCCTTTCCCAGAGTCCACACACTTGCATGTCCATGCGAAGACATAGTTTGGTTTGGTGTGGCACACAAGCCAGGTTAATGAAAATTATAACAGTTTCTTAAAATGCACATTTCTACGTTGCTCAAAATGAATTTCACTCGCCAGAACCCAGGCACTCCAAGTAAAGAAATCTCAAAGCCCAATCCCAGCCAAGTGTCAAAACAGCAAGACATCACACTTTCAACATTTGTATGCCCACCTATCTCTATATGCAACTATGTATCTTTCACTGTATATTAAAATGGAAATTAATGAATGGTATTAAGTGAGAAAAGGTGTGAGCAAGGCATAATGGCCAGTCCAAACAAGGCATATAGTAACTTCTACAATAATATTTTTGGAAGGATTCTCATGAATCCTTTTCATGAATATATGCCCATAAATGTTTAAGAATGTTTAATAATTAAACATAATAATAATTAAACATAAATGTTTAATGCGTACAGGCAATTATGACAGCACGATAATCTTATGCTGGTGTCATAATAATAATAATATACATCAGGAGATTTTTAGGTTGGGATAGTTAGGTGTTAGAAAATCTGGTAATAGGTTTGAAGTATGAAAGTAGGGTTGTAGTTCACTTGAATTAATCTATCATTTCAGATTCTGTAACTCTGTAAACTCCATCTGGTTATCTTACCTGAAATCTTCCATAAATTGTATGACCCACACTTTTTTAAAAAAAATAATAATGTATCATTACATTCAATCAAAAACATTGGTGTCTGTGTGTTGTCCAGCACTGAGTACCTAAACCTCTTTAAACCCTTTTTTTTGTATTGCATTGCAGGAAGTTTGCTAGATTTCTTAAAAGATGGAGAAGGAAGAGCTCTGAAATTGCCAAACCTAGTGGATATGGCAGCACAGGTAAATTTTGACCATGTGCTTAGTACAATGTACTCCTGTCAAGGTTCTGCGTTCTTTATTAAGTAGAGTGTATTGTAAATCCAACAGGTTGCTGCAGGAATGGCTTACATTGAGCGAATGAATTACATACACAGAGACCTGCGTTCTGCAAACATCCTGGTGGGAAATGGTCTAATATGCAAGATTGCTGATTTTGGACTAGCAAGATTAATTGAAGACAATGAATACACAGCCAGACAAGGTAGGATTAGTAGTCACTATAACTTTTACTGTAGCTTTCAATGGTGATTGACAGAAAAACATGCCGAAATCTTGATGGGTCTTCTTCCTACTCATCTAGTGTAAAGGAAATGTGAATCAATGTTTCAATTTACAAGTACAGATTATGAAACTGTTTATCAGTTCCAATACACGGGAAATGTAAGTGTAATTGTACAATATATGACCTCTTGGGCCAATTTGACCAGCGGTTTTCAGTAAGAATTTCTAAAAGACAAAGAGGAATGGGATTCTATTGCTGAGTGTAAGGAAAAACAAAACAGGCCCTAAACCAGGCGTAGGCAACTTCAGCCCTCCAGATGTTTTGGGACTACAGTTCCCATCATCCCTGACCACTTGTCCTGTTAGCTAGGGATCATGGGAGTTGTAGTCCCAAAACATCTGGAGGGCCGAGGTTGCCTATGACTGCCCTAAACTCAGTACCATAGAACAGCAGAAATTATGGCTTGTGTTGGATAGCTGCTCAAGGAGGCAGCAACTTGTGCACATGATCTTTATTTTCTGGCGCCTCTCCACCACAGCTCTCTGTACCCCCCAAAACCATCTCACATCGGTTGGGTGCCTAAATCATGAGGGCTGTTAAATATGGGGCTGCAGTGCAAAGGGGAATATCCCAAATTTAGGCAATTCATCCCCTGTACTGCAGATCCATACAGGCCCATACAGAATAGCTCCTATTGTTCAGGATGCTTTTGACCCTACGGAGAGAAAGATCAGCTGTGTGAGCTTAAGCAACCAATGGATAAAACCCTGTCAAAGGGAACAACAGCTATAACTAAAGTAGAATATTATTTCCTTAGTGTACTGTTAAAAACATTTTAGAAGAAACTGGTCTGTAAATTCTTCACTCCATATATGGATCAGTCCATATAGTATTTTTTCTCTTATGGATTAGTACAGCCAGCATATCTTGAAATTTATCATCCCAAGGAAAACTAAACGTAACAGTCAAACATTCTGGTTGTAGCATGATCATGTAAAAATGAATCATGCAAAGCAATTATTTCCTTGTTAGTTTCTAAATATTTTATTGGTTGAAGTGAATTTACTTCACAACATGTACCATGCTTTAATTCATAGCATACTTAAACTATGCTACTTTGATTTTATCATATCTATTTGAATACTGTCCAGTATAATTGCCAGTGCAGTACATAAGGACATACAAGCCACAGTAAAATCAATACAGTAGAGCAAAAACGAAAATAAAACAAATTCACAGTTAAAAACCCTCAGCGGATTAAAAGTAGTAAATAAAACAGTCTAAAAATGAAAAAAAGAAAGGCCCAAGAGAACACAGGTCTTACTGGGCACCAAAAACATGTAAGCCAAGCAAATTTCCCTAGTGAGAGATTTCCATCCACAGGGCTTCACCGCTGTAAATACCATTGAGAACAGAATGCTAGACTGTATGGGCCTTTGACAGCAGGGATTATCATATGTCCTTAAAAGGCCCTTTCTGTGGAGGAGAGCCTCCATTAGTGACCTTGCTTTTGTGAAAAGCATTAGCATCTTCTCTTAAAGGGCAAACTTTAAATCATTGTCTGGGCCCACAGTAACCAAACTGCTTTGCTAATAGTTCCCCCCAAAATGTATGCTCTATATAAAAATGCAGAATTAAATGAATGTTGATTGTAATACACTTGCAGATTCATCTGTAGATTCTTCTGCATATACATTCTGCAAGAGGAAATTCTATAATCAGCCTGAGTTACATGAATTAATGCAGACCTATTGGCAATGGCTTCTCTATATGCATTCTATAGCCTGTAATTCAGATCACTGTCTGGAATTTCTCCCTTATATTTAAAATAATTTTTGAAGCAAGCTTTTAAATGCTGGAGTATTGTATAGATTTCCCCTTGCTCAACATTGCTTAACTCCAGTGGGGCTGTTGATGGCATAGTAACACTTTGAAGCAATAGCTGTTTTTGTATGTTTTCCCCCACGACCCTCTCACATAGATTTTCCAGAGGGATGCAGCTGGGGGATTGTCGTGTTTATCTAGCCAGCTACTGTTCCTATGGTGTCTCTGGCACACAGGAACAGAAGACTGGCTGGGAAAGTATGATACAGGCTGGCAATTGCTTTTGGAGACAGGAAGCGCTTGTTTCTGTTAAGAGTTGAAGGTTTCATGTCAAATACACTTGGCTTTCATTTTTTCCCCCTTGCCACCTGATAGTTTGTGTACTTGACATTAATAGAACTGACTTCCTGCCTCTTCCACTCTCTAAAAAGTGCTCCTATGAGTCCCTGAATAAATTGCTAAAGGAAGCAGATGGTGTTGATACCCATCTCCAGTGGTCTTATAAGATGTGGTACTATTCGTTGAGTCTGATTTTTCAGTGTTTTTCTAACATTTACGCTGACTATTTATAAGAGCAAAATAGGCCTGCAAACTTTATTTATTTCCTATCTATCATGTGGAAGCAACGGGTGGGCATGCACTGACATGTGGTTTCCCTGGCATGCAGCAAAAGCTGTCCCTGCCTTCTCACTCTGCCCTGCATAGTGTTGCAAGTCTGGCTGCAAGTCTTGATCGCTATGAATGAGTGGCCAGGTCATGATCTATAGGTGCGTGACAAATTAAATTTCTGTGAATTCCTTTGTGAACTGACTGGATGTAGTCTTCCCAGACGTACGTGTGGATTGGAATGTAACTATCCTTTGGATTTTGCCTTTCACCAAAACATCTTTGAAATGCATATTTAAGGGCAACATTCATTTAGAAACATAGAATCGTAGAATGCATGATAAAATACAACTTCAGTACCAATTTCCATGCAGATCATGTTTTTTTAAAATATCACAGGGTTGCCATATGTCCAGAATTTCCCAGACATATTTGGAAGACTGCAGCCAGAAGCAGTTTTGGTGGCGGTGGACGTATGGCAACCCAGCCAAAAAAAATCTCAACTTTTCTGTCCGGATTCTCACTGTTTGAAATATGGCAACCCTAACATATTATAGTGGAATGAACGCACTTGAAATTGACATAGACTGGAAGGTTGGTATACAGATTTAATTAATAATAAATAGATTGATCCATCTATCCCTGTTCATGACACACCCACACAAAATGCCTGCGTTTTCATATGTAATTATGTATATTTTTTAAATGTTGATTTTATTTTGGGGAGAAAATAAGCTAGTTTTACATAAATGAGACTCCACTCCTCCCCGCAAGGGTCTAACTGCAATGTTGGATGGAAGGAGCAGGATTTTCAGGGGGGTTGACACTTGGGGAGGAAATGCGTAACCCTGTCATTGCAGCATGCTACTATGGTAGAAAAACAGAAAATATAATACAAACCATAAAAAAATATTGAAAACATTAAGCCAATAAAAATTAAAAACTACAGAAATAAAATGGGCTAATTCATGAAGCTTTGGGAGAAAAAAAAATTTCCTCCTACAAAATATTGGGGCTTGCTTCACTTGCAGGGGATAAGAATTCTGGAGAACTGGTGCAACCAGTGATAAAATCGTGTGCTCAAGTGACAGCATGCTTCACCACCATGGCATGCTGCACTATCAACAAATTTCCATCCACTGACCTCAAGAGACCAGGGTGAAATTAGAGGGCGAGTTGACTTCTCAGATACCCTTGTCAGGAACCACATAGGGATTAATACACAAGTAGTAAAACATTGAATCTGACATGCTAATAGCTGGGGAGAAGACAGGAAAAGGGGAAGAGAGAAGATGGGTGTTTAGATGGGTGTTACAGGCATGTGTTTGAGAGTGATGGGAGGTTCCTCACTTCTCTAGAAACCTTTCATGATACTTAGGTGCCTTTCCATATGCAAGCATCATGTTCAAAATAATTATGCTTCTAGATTTTGCAATAAGAACAGGTAGATTTCGATGGTGCCAAATGCACGCTAATTTCTGATTATTACACACACACACACAAATCGCTGTCATTTATATGCAAATATACCCAGAAGCATCATGTTGTAAATATGAGAAATAAAAGAAAAAAAGAATGTTGTGGCCTGAAGTTGATATTAAGTAGAAAGAAGCTTTGAATTATTTCCCCAAGTAAAGAAATGAAGTGACGCCCTACCAGCCACTGATACCTCAATGGCAGCTGCTTTCTTCTCTCCTAGGTGCAAAGTTTCCAATAAAATGGACCGCCCCTGAAGCTGCCTTGTATGGAAGGTTTACAATAAAATCAGACGTGTGGTCCTTTGGAATATTGCTGACAGAGCTAGTAACAAAAGGGAGAGTGCCATATCCAGGTAAGGAAATAAGAAACCATGCTGAAAATGATTTCAGACACTTATGTGAGTTGGGTGAAATCTGTGGCTTTAATGCTTGGATCCCAAAAAATTATACGTGTGCATGGCAAAGCACCAACAAAAAAACCCCACCTCATTTCAGGCAAAAAACAATATGAAATTCTATCTACACACAGAGATCTCCTCCACATATGCACTGCACTTCAAATCCTTGCCATAGTCGAGAGGCCATTTCTCTCAATTGTATGGTGTCCATAGCCCTGTTTGGCCATTATCTGAACTCTGCTCAGATCACACAGGGGACATGTGGGTACGTGGGCTGGCTCCATCCCTAGCCTTATCATCTCCACCCCTGAACTTCTCACGTTGAGTAGGAAGATCTGAAGGGGGATTTCTAAGTGTGTCTGGCTAAGCACACATAGAAGCCTTCCCGCAATCAAGAATCCTGTTCAGTCAGTGTTCCCAACCATGGGGGTGGGGTGCTTCTGCGTGTGTTCTGCAGACCCGCAGGAAATCCCCTCCAGAACTTTGTACTCCCCAAAGAGATGGGGACACTGAGAGAAGGGTTTGGGTGCATGGCCCCGCTGTGCTCTTCATGTGTTTGCAGCAGACACCTGACAACACCTTTTCTGAATCACAATTTTGATGCACCTATAATTTAGGTGCCATCAAATGCAGATTTAAGTATTGTTCATCCACAAACTACTTCTGGGCACTCCAAATACTGAATTTGCTAGTCTGTTTGATAGTTCTGGCATGCTGAAGCCACTGACCATAATGATAATGTGTGATAAATACTTCATCTTGGTATCTGCTACTGGAGTCCTGACAAGATGATGGTTGTTAAGGGAAATATGCCCAGCCCTATTGCTTTTTTCAAAACAAAATTCATTTTCAGTACATCTCTCTGTTGTTGTTTTTGCAGGTATGAATAACCGTGAAGTCCTGGAGCAGGTAGAACGGGGCTATAGGATGCCATGCCCTCAGGATTGCCCCATCTCCCTACATGAGCTCATGATCCACTGCTGGAAGAAAGACCCAGAAGAGCGCCCAACATTTGAGTACTTGCAGGGTTTCCTTGAAGACTACTTTACTGCAACTGAACCCCAGTACCAGCCAGGTGACAACCTGTAATTTTTCTGGTCTGTGCAGACTACAGTTATCAGGTGTTCCGACTGCAGCTGACAAAGGCTGACTAGCTACTTCCAAAGGCTGCATCTTAGAGCACCAAAAAGCACTGGAGCCAGAAGCTGAGAATTCCCAGACCTAACCTGCCGTAAAGATCTGAATGTCTTCTATGAACAGAAAAGTGAACACTTGATTTTGTTCTTCATCAGAGACTCAGAAACTGCATTGTTTTGATGTTATGTAAACTGCAAAATCTTTGTTCAGTGTAAATAGTAATTCAGTGCCAATAACATCCTAGTGCTTTCCTTTTTTAAAAAATAATAATAATGCAAAGTTATGTGATTTTAACTAGTCTTCTCCTGATTCAACTAAAGTATTATTTTCCAAAAGTGGCCTCTTTTTGTCTACATTTTTTCACGTTCTAACAAAATAAAATCAGGACCAGTGTTTGGGGATTTTGGTTTCGTTTGGTTGGTTGGGTTTTTTCCTTTTCCTTTTTTGCTTTTATATATAAGATATATGTAAAATATATACATACTTGTATATATAGTTGTGGGTGCTACTGCAGAGGAAACTCATTTCAGAAACGGATTAGCCATAATGCTGAAGCACCCAGAAAAAGACTAATTTCCTTGTAGACATGAAACACTGGTGAAGATTCTGAAAGCCAGTGACTGAATTTTTGGCTTTTGCCAAGCATGACTTTTTAAATTGGATTGCACTTTTGGGTTTGACTATGTACCTGTAGGTCGTTGTAACTTTTGATCTTTCAGAAATCATGTGCAGCATTTCCAGCAACTTTTGCCAACTGCGTGGTTTGAATTTGTGATCAAAATTTAATAACAAACTTATTAAAGCAAGAAAATGCGCCATTACCTGTTCAGACTGGAAGACTGAAACTGCAAGTACTTTCCTGTATCAAAATATGTATACTGAACATTTTCTGATTTTTTAAAAAAATTAATAAACATTGCAACCACATGCAAATAGTCTCAACCTCATAGCATTTTAATCATGTCCCCATGCTTAACCATTCATCAGGCATCCGCTAGAGTACCTTTTTCACATACCATAACCCATCGTAAAGTAGGTGTTTTAAATGTCCTGTACTGCTGATGAAATTACTTTCAATATGTCTGCAAGTGTTTCAGTGGAATTACTATGCACTTCTTTTATGGGGAAACTGGGAGGGAATGGAGGGATACACGCAAGTATTACTTTTTCAGTTGTCTGTATCAGCCTTGGATACCTTCTTTTCTTACCTTTAACCAAAAAGAAACAAAAAAGCCACATCCTTTCTATGTCTCTTTTAAGTTTTTTTAAAAAAATAATTTTAGTCTTAATTACATTTTGTTGTTGTTTTTATTTGCAAGTTTACATTTTTAAAAATGTTTAACCGTCTTAATTTAGTAATTAAAAGAGTATTTTACATTTGGATTTTTGTTCTTTCATTTAAATCATAGCCAGATGGAGGTTTGTAGCAGAGGAGAAGTGTCCTTGGCCTGTTGGCTCTTGCAGCAGCCTTGTATTATGAAGCTGATGGGAAACAGCTGGGATTCAGCCTAAGAGGGTGGCTGGAAGTGAAAGGGTTTTGTACACTTATAATTATTCAAGAATTACTTTCTTTAGCGTGAGTCTTTGTGCACTGTTGTCAGAAGGAAGGAAGACTATTTTCTATGTAGAAATAAATATATTTTTCCCAACGTTCGCACTTGGAACTCTTATCGCAAATGAGTTGAAGCAAAACAAACGTAAAATCCTATCCATATCTGGAAGAATCCAAAGGGTCATTTATGCTAATAGGTCTTTAAAAATGTTACAAGAAACCTTAGAGGGTGTTTGTTTGCTAGACTACCACCAGCAGCTGATAATGTGGTGGGGCTGCCCTGTTTACCTGACCTCCCATCTTGCTGAGTAACTGCAGCATCCCAGAATGGAGGCGATGCATCGGTGGCAAGGGCAGGGCAGTGCAGTGCAAATGTGCTGACAGGAGTACTGGATTGGCTCCACCAGCACATTTGCAATGACCTCACCTCCTCGTGTGCTGCAGCAACTCAGCCAGGCAGATAATAATAATAATAATATTTTAAAAATTTATTTATATCCCACCCTCCCCGGCCAGGGCCAGGCTCAGGGCGGCTAACACCAAATATAAATTACAATAAAACGTAATAGAAAACAACAAACAAACAGTTAATTAAAATATGGCTTAAAATACAGCCTCATTTTAGTAGCAGCCCATAAATCAAGACCATAAAGGGAGGAAACATCACATATTCACCCTGCCAGCTATCCATGCTGGTCCTACATGGGCCAGCAAAAAAGCCAAGGGAAATTTTATATACCAAATCCCATATAAGGGGTCAGAGTGAATCTAAGCCGAAGGCCAGGTGTAACAGCTCCGTCTTGCAGGCCCTGCGGAAAGATGTCAAATCCCGCAGCACAGCCACCCCACCGCTACCATCAAGAAGGCTCACTAGAACTACAAAAGTACAAGACATTTTTCCATTCAATAAAAATGCTCTGTGTCAATCTTTACAAAGCCCTTTCAGATTTTTTACAATTGCACCTACCAGCTGCAGGGAAGAGTGGGGTCTGAATTATACCCCTGAACAGCTGTTTATCTAATACAGGGGCAGCCAATCTGTGGCCCTCCAACACCCACGAGGCCTTGGCAAGTGGTCAGGGATGATGGGAGTTGTAGTCCAGCAACATTTGAAGGGACAAAGATTAGCTCAATTCAAAAGCTAGCTCTAATCTGTGAACTCAGTTCAAGCATGCGATATCACCTGCATACTTAGTGTGTGTGAATTACACAACTCTCCAAACATTGTGCAGATCCCTAATCTGTTTTTATGGTCCAAATGCACAAAAGTTTTGTTACCATGTATAGAGTCAGACTGAGATTAAAACAGCTACAAATGCATTATGTGAATCAGTCCTCTGTAACAGCATGGCAAACATGGTGTGTCCTCAAAGAGTAACTGGTTTCTTTTGACACGGGCTAGCAGCTAGGATCTCGTTTCTTGAAAATTATTTTGGCACTATCTCAGTTGATCACAAACAGGCCTACATTGTCAGGTATGAAGCCCCAGTTTCATGGTGGATCAAATACTTTAAATGAACCAAGTCCCAGGTGTCATTGCTGACATTTTCAAGTTAAAGGATCTTGGAGCTAAGAAATGGCTCTTCATGAGACCCTGGAAAGTTGTTCCTAGTCACAGAAGACTGCTCTGTACAGTGGGCCACTGCTCTGACTCCGTGAAAGGCAGGTCCATTTATCTTCATTATTAGGTTACCTGATGCCTATATTGTTTGTGAACCATCATGTTGAATAGAGTTCACCACATTGGGCCTTCTGAATGCCTGACCTGCCAGCTTCCCCCACCCCTGTTAATGTTATTGTTGTTGCATTTATGTCCCACCTTTCCCCCCCCCCCAGGAGCTCATAGTTCTTCTCCCCTTCCCCATTTTATCCTCACAACAACCCTGTGACAGTAGGTTAGGCTGAAAGGCAGTGACTGGCCCAAGGCCCACCCAGTGAGCTTCATGGCTGAGTAGAGATTGTTGCCAACAGTGCCAACAAGCAGCAAAAAAGGAGATCTATAAGGGTCTAACAGGCCACAAAATAAGGCTTGTGTGTTGTATTCAGTTTGGTGGGCCAACGTATAGCAAACCTGTGACAACCTAAACAAAATGGGTAACAATACTATTTGTTCTCCAGATGTTTTCAGGGTAAGTAGCAGGTAGACCAATCTGCACATTTTCTGATATTCTACAGTGAAAAACACAGTATTTATAACACTTAGAAGAGATATGTGAAAATACGTTGGAGGTTGCTGTGACATATAATTGCTCATATAATTATGTGGAAAACACCTTAAGCAGCTGCTCCACAAGGATGCTGTAGAAAAATGTGTGGAGGACACAATGTTTGGCTCAGAAAATGGTTTGCCTGTTTCAATTCATAGCCAACAAAAATTACAGATTCATTCATAATACTAAAATCTCACAGCATTGCCACAGCCACACCAGAAAGCAATTGTTATTCAGAGTGTATAATAGACAAAAAGAATGCATGTATTTTTTATTGAAGCGTGGTATCAAACGTATCTGTTCAGAATGCTGCTGAGAGGATTTCCTTACCTGGCGTTATTTAAATCCTTGGCAAATATAATTTCTTGTGCTTCTAGTACAGCCAGCTTTTGCCAATAAATTATTGTCTGATTATAGTATGTCTTGGTGGCATGATACAGAAAGGATCTCCATATCTCCAGGAGTCTTCGTTTCTAACATTACCCTTGAACAATGCTGTCTCTAGGGGCAAAAGACACCCAAGTGGTTTCGGAAATAATTACTTCTGGCAAAGCCCTTCATCTCTGAGTATTCATGTGAGTACGAATGAATTATTCCAGGAACAGAAGAGGAAACTCCCAGAGGTTGGTATTTGGTATGAGTAATCCTTTAGATTTGGGGGTTGGGGAAGATAGTCTGTAAAAGAAAACACAGAAAGACTGTAATCCCTGAAGTATCTAACTGAATCTGTTGTGGGCAACCAAGCCTTAAAATGGTCTGCTAGTAAAAAGCCTGCAGAACTGTTTTAATGAATTTTAACTGTTGGGGAATGAACTCAAAAGGACTCATTTAAACATGCACAAAGGTACTCTTAACATTTCATAAAGCTAAAAATTCCATAGTAAAGCAATACTGTGATAAATATATTTCAGCATTGAAATCACGTCTTCTCTTTTCAGCTCTTAGACCACTTATTTGAGTATTTTCCCCCTTCCTCAATATTCTAGCCACAGTTTGTGGGCAAGATAACACACACACCCCAAATCCTAACAGCTTCAAATATTTTCAGTTCATTCATTCATTTATTTATTTATTTATTTATAAATCACATCAAGCCTTTGCCTTGATAATAACTATCTCCCTTTTCATTAGTTTTCTTTTGTCCAGCACAGCTGGTCACTTTTTGGTACATCATCTGCTGCAGATTCTAATTCTTGTTGGGTGTGTGTGGTTTGTCCTCATTCTTTTATCCAACTGAGGAGCATCAGCCTCTTTCTTAACTCCAAAACATCTCTTTTTAACAATGGTGGTAGCAATAGCAGTGGTTGAAGAGTGCCTATAGCTGCTCTATTTTCGCATTTCTTTTAGCATTTGGCATCATTAACACCCCTTCTCCAGGTCTCTTGAGATATCTGTCTACAGCAGGGGTCAGCAACCTTTTTCAGCCATGGGCCGGTCCACCATCCCTCAGACCATGTGGTGGGCCAGACTATATTTTGAATAATGAACAAATTCCTATGCCCCAAAAATAACCCAGAGATGCATTTTAAATAAAAGCACACATTCTACTCATGTAAAAACACCAGGCAGGCCCCACAAATAACCCAGAGTTGCATTTTAAATAAAAGGACACATTCTACTCATGTAAAAACACGCTGATTCCCAGACCGTCCGTGGGCTGGATTCAGAAGGTGATTGGGCCGCATCTGGCCCCCAGGGCCTTAGGTTGCCTACCCCTGGTCTACAGACTCAAATCTCACAACTTGAGACTCAAACCCAGACCTCTCTGTCTCTCGCAGAAAGGAAGAGTACATAATGGTGCTTGCTTATACTCCAGTTGGCTTACATAGTCCAGCAAAATCTCCCTGTTAGACTTAAGACTGTCTCTTTATTAATATTAGGCAAGACCAGTAGGTGTTTGTCCTATCTGAATTTATTTATATGCTTTGTAAACTGGTTTCTTCCCCCACCCCACCCGTTTTGTATTTTGAAAATAAATCAACTTTTGTTGTAAGCTGCTTTGGGCACACCCGACTCTGGAAAAGGTGGCAAATGAATAAACAGAATCAAATAAATCAGTAATCTGTAGTCAAAGGGGAAAGGGAGCTTGGCAAAGGATTCAAGGCATGTATACACTGTGTAAGGATCCCCAAATTAGATGAAAGCACACATGCAGAATACCCTCTAAATGATTATGTATTTAGCAACACAGACTTAAATCTTCACCCTCCTCCCATTCTAACACCAGGAGCAATCCAAAAGTCTGGGTACAATGAAATTTTCTATCCACTTCCTATTCTAAGATAGAAAATTACTTAAGCAAGCAGTTAATATTTCATCGCTGTTAAGACCAAAGCTTGCACTTCTTTCAGCGGAGCCCTATCATTAAAACTGACCTTCACGGCTCCTATTATTCCCAATGAGCCTTCAGATAAGATTCATGTCATTCATTTTAGTCTGTCTCCTGTCACAAAGCAAGCAGGGTGAAAAGTGGGATGTGATTTGTGTTTACTAAGAAAGAACCTAGGATGGGTCACATGGGGAGAGGAGCAAAGGAATCCATATCATGTAGAAGAATGAAGCTGGGTGAACTTTACTGGTGAGGAAGTTTTACTTCACTGGTGGGGAATTCATGGGGGCTGGTGTGGAATTTCCCCACTATTTTATATGTTAAAAAATGCCCTGTGTAGAATTTTATGAAGTGCCCAATCTGATGACAGGTTTGGGTGCAATCTTCGGAAACCATCTAGCAGCCGCAAGATGACTCCTGTGATTACCTCACTGCTCTAAATCCCTTGGTACTGTGCGAAAGCCAAGGAGTTCAGACTATTCTGGCTTTTGCAAGACTCCTGTAATGTTGTGTGCTCTGAGGACCTTCTCCAAGGAAAAGTAGGTGACTGTCTAAAAGGCAGCCTTGAAATCTGATCAGGCCATGCAAGTGGTTTAAAGGTTACCAGACCAGTTGTGCTCAGAACATCTGTGTCTGAGCGCCTGCCAGGGATTCAAGTAATCAGATTTACTACAGCACAGAGGGATCTGAGCTCCAGATCTCCCTGCCAGAATTTGCAAGCCTCCTTAGTAGGGCAGCAAGCGTAATCTATTTATACTATGCAATGACAGCAAGTCGGTGAGCGCAGGGATGAGCTTTCAGCAACATTTCTGTACTCGGCTCCCCCAGCTGAAAATATATGTGTGTGTGTGTGTGTGACATGCTTGGTTCTCATCCCTGTTGCCCTGAGACTGCATAACTGAGCGGAAAACACACTCTTAACTTCTGCCTCTGACCAGGTGGCCAAGGGCCACTGGGAGCCTGCGTATCCCCTGTCTCCCGGGAAGAACAGCACAGTTAAATGGTCCTCTCCCACAGCCAGAGAAAAATCAGCTACAGAAAGCTCAGTTTCTTCCTTCCCTGCCAGAAGGAAGACTTGGCTCCATTTGCATGGGGACTGCAGAAATGAGGGGGCGTTATGGTCCAGCACCCTCCATCCCCCAGAAGATTAAGGGCAGCTAGGTTGTATCAATATGTGTACTTAAAGGCGGGGAGGCCCACATGCTCAGATGATTCCGCTAAGGTTATTTAACTTGAAAATTTGATATATGAATCTGCTTGCTTTTCTCTTCTATCCCCATTCTTTTTTCTTTTTGTTTTATGTCACTTATTATTTTATTAACTATTAAATTTGCCTTTCAGTCTCAGAGCAGTTACAACATAAAATCACAATATAAATACAAAAATTGTAACCTCCTAACCGTGCTTAACATATGTTAGCTTATAAACAATATAGTAATATAGATATCAGCCAGCAAACAAACTACCGTATTTTTCGCTCTATAAGACACACCAGACCACAAGACGCACCTAGTGTTTGGAGGAGGAAAACAAGAAAAAAAAATCTGAATCTCAGAAGCCAGAACAAGAGGGATCGCTGCGCAGTGAAAGCAGCAATCCCTCTTGCTGTTCTGGTTTCTGTGATAGCTGCGCAGCCTGCATTCGCCCCATAAGACGCACACACATTTCCCCTTACTTTTTGGGAGGGAAAAGGTGAGTCTTATAGAGCAAAAAATACGGTACTTTATAATCTTATAAAATAAGATGCTATTCAAAACCATTAAAGGCTTGCGCATATATGGACCATTAATACAGATGCCAGTTTCCCTGTGGAACCAGGAGTGAGAAACCAGTAGTCCTCTAGATGTTGCACTTCATAATTTGCTTTTGCCATTGTAGTAATGCCTTCTTTTAAAAAACAAACAAAAAACATGCCAATCAAATTTCCCGGAGGAGAGCCGCTTAGATGTTTTCTTTGCTACAGAGCTACTGCGTTCCTCTCACATACCCCTCCTGGACGACTATATTGCAGAGAACAGATACTAAACAGGGCAAGAGAATAAAACAGGAGAGCCAGGAGCTCTGTGGGAAAAAGACTGCATTGACTGAGCTTTCTTGGGCTTGAACTTGTCCAGTAGAGAGAGCATTTGGTGTACCTCTCTTATAATGTCTGAACTGCGTCAAACATGGTTACTTGGTAATAACAAAGATTAAATCTGAAAGTAAGGCTTCCTGATAACATTCTCTGGGCATGGATGACAATCTTGATCAAATTTTTGCAAACACCAAAACAGCCACTATCCCAAATAGCATTTCAGTGCTACCTACTGCTTTTGAGTTTCCAATCCTTTGTTGATACAAAAGAATGACTCTAAGGCAGGTGTGGGAAACCTCAGGGTTGTGGGTTCAAAACCCACATTTGGCAAAAGATTCCTGCATTGCAGGGTGTTGGACCAGATCGCCCTTGTGGTCTCTTCCAATTCTTCCAGCAGTTCTATGATATATCAATATCGATATTGATATATAGATATATATACACACACACATATACTATCTCAATCTTGCATTTATCCTGAAACACATTTTAAACCCTTGTTGATGTGCTTCTTAAGGTGAGAAGTGTATCACAACATTCAGAGAAGTGCAAAATCCATATGGTAATTCTGATCTAATCCACATATCAGTCTGGGAGCTCTGAGTTAGGTCGGTTAACATCAACATTCCAGAAATCTAATTCTTCAAGCCTCATACACATAGTTTTGCATACAAGGATTTCTGCAGACAAACATTTATTCAATTGAAAGCCAGTCACCTACAAAAAGTTGATTGGAACTGTCAGAAATGATAACAGCAGGCAAATATTTGGTGAAAAAAGGTAGGAGATTCTTGCAGGCTGCAGCAGGTACCTGGAGTGCTCTAGTGAGTGAAGATAATTTCAGGTACAGCCAATTTCTCCAGGTAATGGCTGTGATCTTTTACTAGCAGCCTTGTGTGCATGTGGATCCCAATTCAGAAAAATGATCCACTCAGAGAAGCTTGCTTCTCCTATAAATCCCTGGCACCTCATTATGTGTAATGCTCAATCTTGAATTAAATACTCCTTTAGCTTTTCTTAATGGTACACGCACTTCCAAGTATATGTGTGTTTTTGTCTTTTCCTATCCAGTACATTCCCATTGCCTCTTGACGCCTTTCTCATCATAGTGACTGAATCTTCCTTTACTCTTGAAGCATAATTTCCAAGTAAATTCCTCTCTCTCTCTCTCTCTCTCTCTCTCTCTCTCTCTCTCTCTCTCTCTTTGTCCTATTGTTTATTCTTGTTCTATTAATCATCAAGTGTCTGCTAGGTAATGATCAATGAACAGTTAATTGAAAACAAAAGGGAATAAGGAAAGCATTAATTTGTTGCTGATCTTAATTAAGGAGATATGTATTGCTGTGGGGAAAACTGTAATAAATAGCAAGAGAGGTTTTTATCATTAAGAGGGAGTTAATTGGAAGTTGCTTATAAATTAACATAGAGGCATTGTGATCACTCTTATGTTTGCATCTCAGCAGGGTGTAACAAATCTTGTAGCCTTAAATCCTAATAAGATGAAGATTCAGCTAGCTACAAAATTCATACAGCCCTAAATGGAAATAATTTATAATTTCTTCATCAGCCACGAAGCTGTAAATAGGTGACAGAATATTATAGCTGGAAAAAGGCTGCTTACCTAGAAAGCACCCATCATTCTTACTCCGCTCATACTGATCCTCAGAAATAAGTTATTTGATTTTAGAGGCTCACTGAAATGAATTGAACCTATTCCCACACCAGCTGCTACAAGTTAGTGTCTCTGTCCCCCTTCAGATATGATAGTGCTCCTCAAAGCAGTCAGGCACTGTGGCTCATGCACATAATGCTAAAGCCATGATTTGTGTTTTGTCTGGGCCTATACATCCAGCATTACCTAGAATCTATAGTTTTGTCCAGAGGAGCCTCTGGTGACAATTGTAAGCTTGACATACTGATCAAAATCTGAATATTAAATAGTTGTGTGCTAAAAAAAAGTCTCCTGCAATTTTATTCACCAATTAATGAGAAAATAAATGTATGAATTAATTTTGAAAAATACAATAAAACAACGTCCCTCAAATAATTTACAACAAATTGTAGTAACAGGAAAGTATAAAAATTAAAGCGGGCTGATGCAACATAACCCTTTAAAATGCCTGAGCAAATAAAGAAGTTTTAACCTGGTACAGAAAAGACTGCCATGTTGCTTACCTTGCTGGGAGGGCATTTTAGAGGTAGGGTGCATCTCTAAGGAAAGTACCTCTTTTTAGAACATACATAACATACCTCCTTGAAGAAGGAAGACATGTGGGGAAAATTATAAATGAGATAACACCATCCCAATTAAAATGGAGGAAAAGAACTTGTTCAACATAAGCAGAAATTAGGTTGCCAATTTTTTTAGCAGGCCAGACCTACATATTAACGATTTGTATGCAATTTGCAGCCTTTGAAATCGTTCAAGGTGGACACCCTTATATTTCTTCACTGCCTTCTTCCTCATGCTTCAGACCTTAGCCCCACACTTTATTTTCGTTTTTATTTGCGCAAAGATGCATTTTTGACACTAATTTGAAATTGGCACACCAGAGAAATATTCAAGCAGCCTTTTTTTCCTGTTCTACTGCCTGGCGTGTGTATGAATTCAGCCTGTTCCTCCTGCCAGCAGTATTACAAATCATAACTCATGCCGTCAGCCCTTGCCACACTGGAGCACATTTTCTGCTTCATTCATCACCGTCAGGGTCTTATGAACGAGGATGTGTTCAGGCAGGTCATACAGTAAAGAAACCACTGAAGTGAAGCTGCCTAGAGACCTGGTTAATAGTTCATGATTTCTACAAGAAATTCAATTACGGGGCCAGAAGAGGGCTCAGGCTTTCCCTCAGCAATCTTCCCAGCATCCTGATGTTGTTCTTTTGAGGCACACATACAGCCTCAAAGGTTGTCCAGTCCAGTCGCCTGCTGATGCCAGAAATCTGCATCTGTGGCCTACATCCATAGCATCTACATCCATTCTCTGCTTTAAAAACTTTTAAGAAGAGTCCACTGCCATCCAAGTTGAACAGCTAATGCCATCAGGAAGTTCTTCTTAATGTTTAGCTGACAGTATTTTTTTAAAAACGTATTAAAACTTAATTTAACTTATCCCTTTCCTTGTAACGTGAACCCTTTGGTTAAGGTGCTCCATCATCTATGTGAAGATGGCTATCACATTGTGTCTTCCCCAGGTGAAATACACCCAGTTCATTCATCCTCTCCTCACAGCACATTGTCCCCAGGCCTTTCACTCTCGTCATCACCTTGTTGCGTTCCAGTAGTTTGCTGACACACTTCTTAAACTGTGGTGACCAGAACACCATACTTCCACTGAAGTCTGACCCAAAGAAGAATAGAATAGTACTGTTTCTTTTCATGACCTGGACATGACATATCTGTTGTTGCAACACTGCTGAGGCATTAAGCCTTTTTAGCTGCTGTATTGTTCTTCTGACAAATAACTTGTGGTCCATTAAACCCTCTGCATCTTCCCTTCTAAAATTTACTGCTGTAAAGCCAGGTGTTCTGTGAGAAGGATTGACAGCAAGGCTCAACCACACAGTCTGCATTCATTTGGGCACACATGTGCAAAGTGCACATTTTCCTCTTACCATTTTGAGCGGCTTCAGATATACCAGGATGCACAAGTGACGTGCTTCCTGCTCTCTGTACTTAAGTGTCCACAACTTAACATTCGCATCTGCAACTGATGTGTGTAATGCGACTGGGACATATCAATGAATTTCTCCACACAATAGGCAGGGGTTAGCAACAGCATGGAAAATAGTTAGCATGCCCTGCGCAACATGTATGAGCCAGCCGTCTTCCCTGGCATGAGCTACAAAATCAAGGAGATCGCTGCCACTACACCATTTTTACTGCTCAATTCACACCAGTCTTTCCTCATGTGATCACACAAGTATGTGGCTCAATTCATTAGAGTGTGAATCCTTTGTGCAATAAAGTTTCCTCTAAATCCAAAATGTGTGTGCGAGTTTGTTCTTTCTTAACTCCAGGGCACTCCGCAGCACACGTACTGCTTCCATGCCCAGCTGTTTCACACATGTACAACGCTCACTCAGCTGCTTACACAGCATTAACATCTGATACCCTTTTTCCACAGAAAGAAAAGGCTAAGCCAAATCACTTATATCATCCACCACAAGTTGAACAAAATGAAGTAACGGCTATATATCCTTTCGCTGCATTGGTTCCAGTGGGGTTTTTTAACTATAAAAACCTTTGCAAAATATTTAGGATGAACACATTCTCAAACTTGAGCTCTATCCTGAAAAGAAACACAGACTGTGTGCCTTATGTTTTGCCAGTCTATGATCTTCTTCATTTCTAAAGGCAATGGAACCACGGAATAGTAACAAGGCCAACAACTGGGAATAGTTTTCCTCACTTGGCTGCCATATTCTTGCAAACACCGTCTGGAAAACTTTTGGGAGCAATCAGGGAACCAGAAGACAGCTGTCAGCTCACAGTGAGAAGTCTGCCTTGCATAATATCATTTTTTATTGTTGGAGAAATTGCCTGAGAAATAAACATGCCAGGTTTGCAAAAATTAGAAAGTATTTTTAGGTCTGATATGAAACTGAAAATGGATCACTTTTTCAGTAGAAGAGATAAGCTTCTCTCTCTCTCATACCGAAATCAGTGGTGCTACAAAAGTGCATTGCATGATGATAATAATAATCTGCTTAGCATTCTGCAGTATGATCCTCACCTTGTTTACTCAGAAATAAACCCTAACAAGTTCAATGGGGCTTACTCCCTGGTAAGCTTGTTTAGGATAGAAGCCCTTTTTGCAGAATGCTGTGTAAACTTGGGTTTGCCCTCACAACATAAAAAAATGTAGTATAAACACTGACAACTGAGAAACACTGCCCTGCGAGCGCTCTAGTTGGAGAATAGCCTTTACCAAAGGTGTCATGGGCTTTGAAGACACTCAAACTCAGGACGCAAGGGAGAAACATGCTATGAGGAAGGCATGCTTGGCAAATCCACACCATGATCGACTCCCGCCCAGAAACGAATGTCCCCACTGTGGAAGGACGTGTGGATCCAGAATTGGCCTCCACAGTCACTTATGGACTCACTGTTAAAACCATGTTTATGGAAGACAATCTTACTCGGCTACGAGTGATTGAAGAAGAAGAAGAAGAAGAAGAAGAAGAAGAAGAAGAAGAAGAAGAAGAAGCAGAAGCAGCAGCAGCTAGGCAGGTCACAATGGCTGCAATCCCTGTACCTATTTATCTGGGAATGCGCCCCATTGATCTAAATGTATTTTATGTTATCATTTTGTGTTTTTATGTTGTGAACTACCCTGTGATCTTCAGATGAAGAGCAGTATACAAATTTAATAATAATAATAATAATGGAATTTACTGTTGAACAGACATGTATAGGATTGTGTTGTATAATTCTGAGTACTGAGATTGATATGCAGTAACGTCAATAGTCACATAATGAGCTACACAATGGTTTATTTTAATGCAAAGGCCAAAGCTAAGTTCTTCCCTCAACCTACTGCACAATGCCTTTGTTTTATTACCTATGGCAATATAATTATAGGAGAAGCCAGGAAACAAGCCACAAAGTTAGCTATGACGGGCCTCCTCCTGATCTCATGCTTCATGGAAGAGGGTCACTGAATTATTTATGATTTGCAAAGCACCTTTAATTTTCAGCTTTCCACCTGTGCATATATCTTACCTGTCCAATAATCTATAAATGACTCCCTGCTAGATATCCAACATTTCCAACAATGGTGGTATAGTATTAAAAGATACAGCTCCTGAGAACAAGAAATTTAATTTCAAGAAGAATGCCTGCACTGGGCCTATCAAAATGAAATGTGTTTTAAAAAAATACTGTGAGGTAATACATACACAGAGGACCATCCCTACCATTTGTTATGGCTGCCTCAGGCAGCAGAGGCTGAGGGAAAGGAAACAATGGTGAGGTGTTAGAGGACAGAGAGGAATGTGCCATGGGGTGGTTTGCCTTGCCCAAAGCTTGCCTGCTGCTCACCAACACAAGGGAGGACACTGGCCTCTAGTAAGTAAGTAAGTAAGTAAGTAAATTTTTAATTTATACCCCACCTTCTCCAGCCAAGATGGGCTAGGGCGGCTAACATCAAATATAAAATACATTAAAACACAATTGAACAATTGATTAAAATACAGCTTAAAAATTAGAATCAGGATAAAATTAAATGATTGCCCACAAATTACAACCATAGGGGTTGGGAACCTCAAGTATTCATCAGGGCCAGCTATCCATGCTGAGCCGATAAAAGGGCCAAAGAGGTAATTTACAGAGTCCCATAAAGGGAGGTCAAACCGGGCCCGGACCGAAGGCCAGGCGGAACAACTCCGTCTTGCAGGCCCTGCGGAAAGCTGTCAAGTAATAATAAAGTTGCCAGGCTGGTCAGCTTCTGTATATGAAATTGAGGTGTGGGGCTTGTTTTTTGCCTCAGGCAGTAAAACATCTTGGGCCAGTCCTGCACGCACAACTATAACCATTTTCTTTTTATTTAAATAATAAATAGCAAAATATTCTTACTAGCAAAAATTAGGCTGAAAATTGTGATGCTTTTCATTTCAGTTTCCGCACTCCACCAGCAAACAGGAACAAGGTAAGTACTCTTCAAAATGGAGAATGAAGACTCTCCTGGCATTTCTAATCACCATTGCTCTTTGCTGAGGCCCTTCCACTGATTAAAGATGTTTAGTTCGTTAATCATATTCCTTTTAACTGATTTAATCAAAGAATAAGTACATTTAAAGAGATGTTCAAAATGCTTCAAATAATAATAAAAAAATGCTCTTCCGTCTCAGGGCCAAAGTTGACAAGAGCAGGCCCTGTCCGTCTGACAAGCATGACAAGCAGCCAGTCTTCCTTCCAACACTGAAGCAGTAGAGGTGGGTGGAATCATCCAAGAAGTTGCTAGGAAGGAGAGGAATGCTTGGCATCTGGGTGGCAAAGGGTTCTGAAATCAGCCACAAGGGGCCAAATCAGCAATTCCATACAACCCTCACCCACCTGTCTAGCTTCCAAATGGAAAAAAGCAAGAGGGGAAGAGTTGACACAGCTGTCTCAAGGCTCTCTATGCATCTTTGTGCAGCAACACTCAACAGTGCACACTCCTGCCATCACTGTCCACCTTCAGGAAGACGTGGATACTATCTGATGTGGGGGAAGCCAAAGTGGTGTTCTTCAGATGTGGTTGGACTGCAACTCCCATCATTCTTGCCATTCACTTGTTCACCTGGTGTTATGTACTGAGTTGAATAGGATCCAAACTGCAGCAGTCTGATTGGTCCTAGAACAATAGGATCCAAAATGCAGCAGTCTGATTGGTCCTAGAACAATAGGATTCTGAATGCAGCAGTATGATTGGTCGGTAGGAGCCACCCAATCCAGCTCCAGATAGAAGTGAATCCACAACCTGATTGGCCTACAGGAGAATTCCGGAATTAGCCAATCACGTGCAGCCCATTGTGTAAATAATGTATATAAAGCAGATACTTTGAGAGGACCTCCATTGCCTCCTCACCACGATGAGCTGAATAAAGAGCATGAAATCCACTCTCGACTCTGAGTATATTTCACCTGGGCTGATGGGAGTTGGGAGTCCCAGCAGTGGCTGAGAGGAACCATGTTGACTACATCTGATCTGATTGAATAGGTGCAGCTTCTTCTGTAGCTCTGCTGCAGAGATGGGGGTCAGGGAAAACACCCCACAAGCTTCTGCCAGCACACAGCTTTTAAAGGTTTTCTAGGTTTCCCAGGATTGGCCACATTAAAACCAGGCTATTGTGCTATGTTCCACTTTAAATTATATACTTTATATTGAAAGATGTTTAAGTCTCATTGCTTGGGGGATTTTTTTTTAATCACATATTTTCACAAACAGCACCTAAAACCAAGCCCACTGATGTACACCCCACTTTTCAACAATAAAATCAACACCCATCATATCCTAACCTGAAAACTCTCATGTTAGCATTTAGAATTGTACAATGGCGTATTTGTAACTAATGTACTAATATTTGATTCAGCTGTTCTACCTTCTCCCACTCTGTAACACAAAGTGAAGATCTTCATACTTTTTCTCTGTCAGAAATTAAAGTAGAATCCCCTCTTCTCCCACTTCCCCGAACAGCTGAAAGAAAAAGAGCTTCGCCTCCTTAGACAATCTCTAGTCAATTTTTAACGTCGTTCTGCTCTCTTA